>NC_139172.1:15779725-17239725 GCF_965202585.1 Thalia democratica | reverse complement strand
TATTTTAATAGTTATGTAAAATCAAATGCAACTAAATTAGATGTTTTTAGCTAAAAATTACTTATAATTCTTGATAATTTTGCCAAAAAGTAACTTGCAAAAACTTTACAACACTTTATATTAATTATTTTTTTAATTTTTGTTAAAATAGGTATAAAGTCTATTGAAAAAACTAAAAGTTTTAGAATATATTATTTTAATGTAAAAAAATTTCAAGCTATTGCTTACAAAAAATAATGTTATAATCTAGTTTTTTTACAGAGTTGTCAATAATTTAAATCTTAGCTTTTCTGTTATATGTACGAAATCATAATGAAATTGTTTAGGTGTTACTTTGGAACTTTTAATTTATATTATATTTAGCTGAATATACCCTCAAACTGCCCTAAAATCACCCCTGAACTTTATACGAGGGTATTAATTTAAGAAAATTCAAAAAAAGTCAAACATTTTTAGTTTAAAATTGAAAATTGAAACTTATTTTTTAATAGGGACTATGTCATGTCAGATAGTTAAGGTAAAAAGAATTGACTTATACAAATGTTTTAGGTATTATTGAATAGCTGTTGCAAGCTTTAATTTTGACGTAAAATTAAAAACTATTTCGGGTAATATTAGAACAGATAACTAGTAAATTTATCTGCATTTAAACTTAAATAATTTCTGAAGCATATGAAGCAAAAAATAAACAAAACTAGTTTTAATAAGGAGAAACCTTGTTCTATTCTAGTAATAATATAACTCTTATTTTGAATTTGTAGTCACTAAAAAAGTTATTAGTCAGTTACTGTTATCCAGTACACTGTGTAAGACATCTACAAACTAAACTTAATGTATGCTTATAAATACTTTAAAATAGTTATATAACTTATAACAAAAACTTTAGTTGATAAATAAAACACAACGAACTAAAAACTAACTCAAAATATTTTTAATTGTTTTTATTTTTTGATAAATTTGTTGGAAATATCGGGATAAATTTCAAAAATGTTCAAATCAAATTAATTTATATTTTACAAAATGGCTACGAAAGTTTTTGCTACAATAGGTAGATAGAATAAAATTTAAATTTGAAAACTTACTAAAACCCTCTTTACATTCTTAAAGAATTTAAAAATAATCGTAGATGCAGTTTCATCTAAAACCCCGTCGCGGGTTTTTTTATGAATCGATGAGTAAGATAAATTGTTTATACCTAAAACGAAAATTTCGCAGACTCTGTAATCTGCCGGTTGTGTTTATATAAAATATTTTAAGGTTCAAAGAATTTTTCACTTCATATAACTCATATGAACACTTACAATGAGTAGCTGTGGTATTTAAATCTTAGTAAATTTTAAAATCTAAACTTACAAACTAAGCAGGAAAAAAACTTAAGCTAAGAAAACTGTTTTATCTTTCGGTTAAAAAATGTGACTCATGCATTAAACCGTAATGCAAGTTGTTGCAAGTTTCGTTTCACAAAGTTTAAATTCTAACCTTTGTAAAAGAGAAGAAAACAAAGAAATAAAGTTGGCAACAATTATATATAAGGTAATTTTTACAAACTTAAACCGTTGAAAACTATCTATAACTATTTAGTTGCTACTTTAAAGCGAGTTATAATTTTGTTTTTTTTCTTTTCTTTCTTTTAAATTTTTCTTATGTTTATTGAGGTTTTAAACTTAAAATTAAAAAATTAATTTTTATAAGCTCTTTAAAGATCACAAAACGTTGTGGTGCACGACTCGATAAAGGAAAGGTTCCTTCGAACACCAGGTTCTTAGACCAAACGTTTTGAGCTCTTTTCTTCGACCGTTCAATAAATAATATTACAATAACATAACTGATTAATTAATATGTTAAAAAAGTTAATTTTAGATTATCTTAGATAAAATTAAAATATTTGATCTCAAAACTGATAAAAGATAATTAAAGCAGAGTTTTAAACAATGACTTTTAAAGCTATTAAGTTTGATGTTTTATAAAAAAAGAGTTTGATCGTTTTTATATATAAGTTAAAATTAGCAATAAAAAACAACATAAAGTTGTCAAGATACTAGTATAAGTTTTTGAATATATTCATCGTATTAAAGTTTTACGACTTGATTATTTGACAACGTAAAGGAAATAAATAAAATATTTGACCAAAACTTATAGAATAAGTTAGTAAACAACAAATATTGTACAACAAAAGAATAAATTTTGAGCTGATTATATCTGCTTTTAATTATAAAATCATCCAATCTTAGTTTTAAATAAATCTTTATTCTATTAGTAAAATTTAGATGAGCATAGTAAAAACATTTATTTATAAATTACTAAAAACACACTAAAGTACTAAGATATACTTTCAGATGAGTAGAAGAGTACAAGTAGTTATAGTATTAAGTCTTTATTTACTACATGCTTCAGGAACATATACGCACAAAAAAATATTCAACGAGATGACTATACAACTTAAAAAAGTTGCAAGAACTTTAAGAGATGTCGGTAAACATATAGAAGTGAGTAGTTTTGTCATAAACCCATTATAATTTTAAAATAGCATTGTATTAGTCATAATAAGTGTCTGTAGAAAATTATGACTTTTTTTCAATACGTTCTACTTAAGAATATGTATGATTTTAAAAGTCTTCAAACTAAAGCTTAACTTAGTAATGAAACAATTACTTAAACTTGATTGCAGTTTTTAGTTAAAAAGCTATTAATAAAGTTTTTATTGGCAGTTGATAAACATAAAGCGTTAAGCATAAATAATAACCAAATTAATACAAATTTAGAATACTATACCAAGACCGTGTCACATAAAGTCACCAAAAAAGGTTAGTTTTTTAACACTTAGAATAAACATTAAACAAAATTTCAAGATATTTTTTGTAAACTATAAGAATATTTTTCAACTACAAAACTAGTTTTAGATATACTAATATTAGTTTTAATTTTTCGATAAAGAAATAAAAAGCGTTTAAATTAACAAAAAATGTAGAAACTTAAAGCAATGGTGTTAACCTTTTCAAAGTATGTTCAAAGTAAATTATTGAAATAAATCTGTGCACAGTAAGCTACAAAAATTATAAATTGTCTTTGAGTATACTGTTATAAAGTACTGCTATAAAGTACAAAGGTACTACGTATAAACAACATTTTATAAATTTTTGGTTTATGTTATAGATATCTTTTTTTTAATGTAAAATGATAAAAATTATTCATTAAAACTATGTTTTTAATCTTTTTAAGTCTTTGTACACATTAGGTAAATCACAAATGCAAACCGTGAATACCACTAAGTTAAAGCTTTTTTTTTTTTGGTTGAAACTGACAAATACTTGGTTGAGTAAATTAAAATTAGCAATGATTTGATTAATTTGTAAATTAAAAAAAAGTACTTAAATTTTTCAATAATATTAAATACCTAGGAATAAAAAAGTCAACATAATTAAAATTACATTTTTTTACTTAAAAACATTAGAAAATAGTATATATCATATGCATATGACATGTAATTCATCATTAAGAGTTCAAAAATGAAACACCATATTGACTACGTAAACCGAGTATTGGATGTTTTTAAAAGTTGTGCTGGAATTGATGTGAGTCTACTGAAAAGAAAAATATTTGAAGCCCAAAGAAGAGGAATGGTAAGTTACAATGTTTTTATGAAAGTAGTTCAAGTTAATATTGCAAAACTAGTAAAACAAAAGAAAAATTGACACTGCAAAAATACAGTTTTTCTTATATATATTTTTTCAACATTTAAAGATTTTATCAAAGTATGTCAATCTCTTAAACATTAAGTAAACAAGTTTTGCTAAATACTAAAAATAAATAAACTTATTAAAAAAAAAGATAAGTAAAAAAACCAGGTAGAAAATTTAAAAATTATAATTCATTTATGAACTTTTGTTTAAAATCAAAAAAAATCTAATTGACTTACTTCATGAAAAAAAACTTTTTATAAATTTATAATGATAACAAATTTATAATTTTTCATACTTAACTGTTTTAATTAAAGTACATTGAAAATGATAAAAATTAAAGGCTAAAATATTTTGATCAAAAGACTTATCGAGCTTCGCACCCATTATATGTTTTATATGTTTAGTGTTATAAAATAAAAAGAAAACAAAGTCTTGTTTACCATTAAGAATTAGAAATTTTACAAAAAAAAAAAATACAAGAAGTAATATAAAATAAATAAAATAAAGAGAAAAAAAATAACAATATGATGTCTTATTTCTTAAAACACCATCTTCTACTTATCTTTTCATGAAAAAAAAAGTATTTAAATTGTAAAATAAGTTTTGCTTAGCACATTAACTTAGGCCTATTATTGTTCTTTTTTAAACCACGAAAAAAAAAGCGCTCAAAATATTTGGTCTGAGGAACTAGTGCACAAAATACCTTTTGTTTATCGAATCGCACAACACTTAGAAACCTTTAAACGTCTTGTCTACGACAATAATGACTTGTTTTAAATTGATTATAACTGTAAATACATATCTATTACCTATACCTATCTTCTAAATATAAGAAGATTAACCACTTAAGTTAATAGCAAAATAAACACACTAAAATTGTTAACTACAACAATTTTAATTTAAGAAAAAATTGAAAACAAAACTAGCTAAGAATTTTCCATTTTTTTTTAATACTAACTGAGGCAGTAATTTAACTGTTTAATATTTTTAAAGATATTACATCAAAGACTTTGTAAATATTTCTTCATAGAAGAAGTACTAACTTATTAAATTCAAATTTAGTGTAGTCTAAATATAAATAAAGTATAATAGTACTTGCTACTGTCAAGATCAATATTATCGGAAACAAATTAATTTAGCAGGGAATATTTCTAGGTTTAGTAATTATCGGTATAATCCTAAAACATCTGAGAGTAATATCCCATTGTCATCTATCTATACTTTAACCATTTAGTTATTTTTTAAAGTCTCTCAAATCGACCTAGTACCTAACAAAATAAGTCTGATCTTTTAAGTCATTAGTCATCTTAGTCCGCAGTTTATTAATCTGATATGCTAGAGATCTATGCCCATGTCTATTATAGCTTGATAGCAAAAAAAATCTTTGCAAAAATCTTGGTTATGTACTTTAGCTACGTTTTTAGATTAGCGCTTTAATCTAAACGTTAAGCAGCTATGTACAAGTATATACATAAAGACACTTAGGTAATTTTTAACCAAAGTTTCCACGTTGAACATTATTTTGTTGTTTTTAATATTTTCATAATTCTATTATACCTTTTGTAATGAATGCATCTAAAAGCTTTTTTTATAAGTACATTGTTGATTCATTAGCTTAGTAACACCTACATTTCTAGCTTATCAAAAACTGTCTGGTAAAAAAGCCTTTAAGTTATCTTCTAGTAAAGTTAAGTCTTATAAATATAATTAAGCTCTGCTTGATTTCAACTAACAATTTAGAAATACTAAATATATAAGCAATTTAAATATATTTAAATATCTATTAAACAAACAAAAAATCTTGAAACAGACTGACAGAAAAAGATGGATGAATTTGAGTAATAGAGCAAAAATAACTTGCGTTAAAACAAACTTTTCAAAATGTAACCGCTAGAGAATTACTTGGTAATACTTATCGTTAGTTGTTGTATGCAAACTAGGTTTCGTAATCGTGCTAAATGAAAATAGTTTTAGCTTACGAAAAACTTATCAACAAATACTTTTGTAAAAGTAAATAAATTTATAGGTTCAATTTTTACTCACGTAAAATAAAAAAACATTTTATCGCCATTATCTACAGTTTTATTTACAAGACTTTTTCTAAAAACTGATCTGTTTGGTTCAAAAAATACTTAAAATTACGTTAAAAAGTATAGATAACTAGTAGTATTACAACTCATAAGATTTACATGTTTATTTTTAAATTCTGTTATTGTCTTTCATACAAAATGTCATTAAGTTTCCTCACTTTTTTTAAATATGGTTATTAATTTTCAGTTTAAAAAACAGGAAATGTAGGATAGAAAACAAAATCCACGAAGAAAATCAAGGAATGTTTTTTATTTCGTATAAATTATTAAGTTATTTTATTGTTTTCATAGTTTCTTTTTGCTCATAAATATACTTAGCTGTGTATTAGATTTTTCATGTGCTTTTTAAAGTTTTGTTTCCTCTAGGAAATTTGTTTATTAAATTAACAATATTTAGCAATACCTAAGATTAAATTTAACATGAAAAATATAAGATTAAACAAAAAGTATACTAGAACATTTCATTAACATATCAAATATAAACTATATAATTTTATAAACATGAATTTTATTATTTAATATTTTCCAGTTTATTATAATTTATATCAACTGTAAATAAAACTTGTAGTTGTATTTTTTCAAATAAAACTAAATTAAATTTAATTATTATGGTTATATATTTTAACTTACTGTGTTAAATTACATTTTGAAAACGCTTGATTCAATTTTTTTTTAAATGTACTATAAAGTAGATAAAACTTATACTCAGCTTTAGCACAAAGTTTGTACACAAACTAGTTTAAAAAAATTTCAAATAATTTTTTGCGGTAAGGAAAATAAAACAAACTAAATGTGACTTTCTCAACAATAAATGAAGACATAATTCAACATTTTTTAGGGTATTGTATATAAAATATTGTTTTACAAATTTGTTATGTAATTCAATTGAATGTACATAAGTTTTTAAATCTGATTTTAAATGCTTAACTTTTATCGCCATAAAAAATCTTGAAAAAGTAAAAAGTCATACGTTTATAATCTTCTTAAAAGGTAAATATTGTAAACTAGTTTTATAAAAAACAACAATTGTTTTAAATAACTTTAATTGTCGAATAAGGCTTTTAAATTTGATTCTTGCAAAAATTGCTGTGTTTAAAACGTGAAATTAAAACATTAAATACCTTTAAATAAATCTTAGGGTAGAAAAATTATGAAACATTTTAATTAAGTTTTTGGTTTAATTTTATTTTCCAAAATCTTTTTTAAAAAAGATTAATTACAAAACTTTGTATCAAAGTTTATTGTTTTTTACTTAACTTGTAATACTTTAATTTATGTACAATAAAATTATATGTACTTGTGACAAGTGTTGTTGATAGTTGATAGTCTGCGTAAATAACATTTTTTTAGGTATAAAAAATAGTATTGTATACTTAATTAGTTAGATAAAATTTTACATGCTTAAAATGTTTTCAGAACAACCTATTTTTTCGATACATAGCCTAAGGTTAAAAACAATAATGTGGAAATTTGTGGAACTCTTAAAATAAAGTACTATATAAAAGTTGATAACTATCAATATTTATGTTTTGAAAATTTATAAACCTAATAGTATTTAAACATAGTTACAAGATAAATTTTAAGTTTTTGACTCTTAATAAAAACTTAGTTTTAGGTGAGAAATCAATAAATATTTATTTTAATAGTACTAGTATTTTTTATTTACAAAACAGTTCCGATTTTCGTTATATATAGTTTTTTAATACAAAATGAATTTTTAAACTTGTACATTTGTTTCAGTGATTTGCGCGTTTTTAAACAGTTTGTTTATCTTATCATTTAGATTTACTTAATGTAATGCATATTTATCAACTACTTAGATATATATACATGTATATAATTTTGTTAAGTTATTAGTAGCTAATACGTTTTTTTTTTAAATGCTGAATTTATCAAGTTTGTTGGAATAATGTAGTTAAACAAATTGTTAAATTTTTTGTTTGTTAGACTGACTTATGTTTCTCGGCTTATGTTAAAAAATCACATTCAAATTTTATTCGTTAATCTGTTCTTTAAAGTACTTATTTTTCAGAACTTTTTGGAACTATGTTATTAGTTTAACAAAGAGAAACGTTAATTCAATAAAACATAAAGTTTGCAAATTCCTATTAGTGTTACTTATACATATTTGTACAAATAGAACCGTGTAAAAAATAGTTTTAACACTTTATATTTGATTACTAATTGACTAAAAGTTTTAGAAATTAGAAGTAGGTGTTACATACAAAATACAAATCAAAGGACAAGCAAAACACTACGTTTACTTTTAAATTTAGCAGTTTTCTAATTAAAGTACGAGCTTAAGCTTTTTATTTAAATTTCTTAAAAATTTCAGTGTTTATTGATATTCAAAAACATGAGTCATTTGTAGAATTAACTTAAAGCTTGCTGGTATAAAGTTATTACGGCTACTGTTAAATAAAAAGTTGTACAAACATAAATGCTTTTTGTATTTGCAATTTCATTTTATTGTTTAGTTGCTGTACTTCAGAATAAAAAGAAAATGTAGTGCTTCAGGTTATTAAATAAAAAAAGGAAACATTTTGTAAACAAACATTTTATCAAACTGATAAAACACTTTTCTAAAATAAAAAAAACTAAGTTTGGTCTTTAAACAATTACTTTAAATGCTGTTTCAAAATATATATCTTAGATTATTATTTGACTTAAAAGTCAGTTAAAGAAAAATCAAGTAGAAAAAATATAGTTTAAGAGTTTTGACATTAAAATTATAAATCTTTTTAGAAATGATAGTAACCTACCTCTATGTCTTTTTCAAAACTCGTATTCGACATTTTTAAGAGCTAACACAAAAATTGAAACTAAAAATGTGGTAACATCTGAAAGTGCACATGTAATATTTGCAAAGGGAACTTTTTCCTGGAAGTGATGAATGTTAATTTCCTAATTTCAAAAACATTTCAAGCATGAAATTTCAGACATAGTAGACAACATTTGCTGCTTATTCTGAATTTATTCTTTGTTTTAAGCTACTTTTACATTTGCAGAACAAAGTTATAAAGCCTTTATTTGCTTACTAGTATAAGAGCATAAGCATTTTTTAAAGTGAAATCACTTATTTTAATAAATAAATAACATATTTATGAACTATAATTAGTACTTAAAAAATGTCAAGGATATACTTGTTCTGAGTTTTACTTCAAATAATTTTTTTTTTCTAATAACAATACACATATAAAGCAGTCATAGTTCGTTTAACTTTGCATTTAAATAGTATCAAGGGTTAGCTTAAATTGATTGTTTTGTTTTTATAATATACAGTCATAAAGTATATTAGATAAAGTCGGCACATGTGCACATTGATAAGCTTTGAGTTTTTTATGTTACAAACAAAAAATCAAGTTGATATAAATTAGTTCCGTATAATTTTTTTACTAGTACTATACAAACAAAAACTATCGTTTATTAACAAGCATTTGAAACATACAAAATATTTATACACATAGTTTTTTTTTTATAGCTTAATGTTTTTTTTTAATAAATAAAAATGTAGTTATTATAGTTTAAACAAGTTTTTGCAAAGTTGTCAAATATGTACGACTTTAAAAAACTTACAATACAAATAATAATAAAATACAGTTTTTATTACTAAAAAAAATACTTAATGTGTTTTAAAAATACTGGTAGTAAATTTTTAAAGAAGAAAACCTAAAATAGATATTTTTTTGACGAAATTACGACATAACATGTTTGCTTCTTTAGAAAAAAATAGAACTTGACCAGTATCTTTTTTAAACTTGTTATTATAAAATAAAACTAAACTTATTTATTCTTAATGAAGTAGCTGTATACATACAATATAACAGACTTTTTTTAATAAATTGTATTTTTTTTCATTTTTAAATTCCTAATTAACATAGTTAACTTAGTTGTAACAGTTTGGTAAACTAAATATAAAGTATTCTTTATCAATTTTGCAAAAGTTATTAATGTTGTTACTTTAGTTTTATTTTTTTCGTTTCTACAGTTAAAAAACTGTACTGCTTTATATATTTAAACATAAATAGTTAAGTTAGCACCAAATCATATTTTGATAGATTTCAATTTTAACAGTTAACAACTGAAGAGTTATTGCAAGTGAATTAATTTTCAGATAATTACTAAAAGTTTCCACTTATTTACTTATAAGTCATTTATAGTGTGTATTTTATTTTTCGTTAACCATGTTTAAATTATTTAAAACAAAAGTAAGCAATTAAAAACAGTCTAGAATCAGAAAAATTAGGTTTTCAACCAATTTTGATAGTTACTAACTAAAACTAACATTTGAGTCAAATTAGTTAGGCTTCATTAGTCAGCAATACTTTTAAGAAAAGTAATTTTTAATGTTTTTCTAAAATGTTTTCTTTAAAAACTATATCATTTTAAACATTAAGATTATATAAAATTGAAGTCTACTAGTTTAATGTTAAACACGGAATTTAATAGTAACTTTTTAATTAATTACTATATGAGTTTCTTATAGATAATTCAATTTTTAAACTTTTAGTATAAATTTTCGGTGTTAAAAACAATTTAAGCTAATATTTGGATGTATAATTATATGTGTGATGATGTAGAATTTTAACAATTTAATGCGTTTTAAGATTGTAGCAATTTGAAACATTATTAAAAGTATTAGTACTAAATAAAACGTAATCGTTAAATCTTAAAACCAAAATAAACTTAAGATTTAAAAACTAGCAACAAAATAACCAGAACAAATGAAAACGAAAAATTTAAAGTGTCTCTTCTTTATTAAACATAAAATATAAAATAAAAGTTGAACAGTAAAAAGTTTGTTTTTTCCTCAAAAGTTGTACTTAAAATACATTACATTAAATTACAAACTTCACAATTTTTTTTAAGTTAAACACTATAATATTAAAACTAAAAAGAATTTACACAGTGTTTGTATCACTTCCGATGCAATTTTTTTCTTTTCAAAATGCTTTTCTCATATTAATTCTAGTAATTTTTCTAATATATGCAAAATGTTTGCTCATAAAAAGTTATGCATTTGTATTTTTTACAGTTTATTTCAACTTTGTTTGTTTACACTAGTGTTCGGTCTGATTTTTTATTGTGTAGTTAAGTAAAAATGGTTTTGCCCAAACTAAAAAATCTTATTTATTTACATTGTTATTTTAAAAAAGGTATTAGTTTGTTCCTTCATCGATAATTTTTATTTTTTGTATAGCTATTGTTTTGTTGAATTATTTTAACAAAAAAAAAGTTTATTTTTTGAGGTAATTAAAAACTAATCTTTCTAACAACTAGTTTGGTTACAAATTATAGTTGAATACCAGGTTTATGTTTTAACAAGAAAAAAAAGAACTAATTCTATTCTGAAGGACTTGAATTAATGATAAAACATGTTTATTAATCTCAAATAAATTTTAATGGAAACAGTGTTTATTCTTTCAAAATTGTTGTATACTACGACTTTTAAGTAATCAAAATACTAATTACTAAACTTTTCAAAATTTTTATACACTTACTTGGTAAAAAATAACAACTAAAAAACAAATATTGTTTTCATAAATATGTTTTACTTAAATAAAAAAAACTGTTTTTAACTTAACAATTGTTGCTAAACAATACTTTAGATAGGTTTAGAACTTCATGATTTTTTTAAATAGTAAAAAAGAAGTTTAATAAAGTTCAAATAAATTAAAACACCTTTTATAAAACAATATAAATCGATAAAGTTCCCAGCTTACTTTAAAAAACAAACTGTATATGACATAAATTATTTTATAAACTAAGTTTTGTTGACTTTTTTCATTACGTTGTCTTTGAAAACTGGCAATTTATACTAAATAATTTAATTAACTAAATGTTTGTTACAATACTTACAGTCTTTAAATAACTCTAAAAAGAATGTTCTGATAGAGTTTTTATATAAGTATGTGTATTGTTTTTACAAACAAGCTAAAAAGTTTAATTAAACTATTATCTAAACTTTATATATTATAAATAGCATAAGAGTAAAAAAATAAAAATAAAACAATGAACACAAAAAAAAAGTGCAATCAAAAGTATATAGAGTTTGTATTATAATTTTTTGTAGTATATAGTGTTTCTAATAAAATAGTAACTAATGAAATACTGATATAATTGTGAAATAAAGCATTAATTACTAATATCTTAAATATTATTAAAAAAAAAACTTTTAATTTTTATTGGTATTAATTAAAAAAAATCTTAATTTAAAATGGCTCCTATATATATATATATAAATAGTATACTTTAATTTAAGACTTTTATTTCAGGAAAACTTTTCTTTACTTATCAAATACTTTTGAAATGGCCTGATTTGTACAAAGTTGCTACTAAAAGCTGCCAATTTATTTCTTAAAAACATTGCCTTAAACTTGCTGTTAAAAGATGCCGAGTTTTAAATTTTCACACAATGAAGACAAGTTCGTGCCATCGAAATCAGACTCGCTCGAACAAAAACAAAAAACAAAGTCACTAGGAAGAGGCAGAAGAGTGGTTGTCCCACTTGAGGTGTTTGAAAAACACGGTCAGCTACCTAATATAACGAAGAAAAACAGTAAATATTTCAGCAGTTTTGTAACACCAACTGCAGAAAACACTCCTGAAACATCATCTCGAAACTTTGACTTTCCCGATTTTTGGAAGGAGCACCCCGGTCAGATGACAAAATTTTCAAACAGGTGGCGCAAGTACGCAGACAACAAAATAAGAACCACCAAGTACACTATCATAAGCTTTTTGCCAAAGAACTTGTTTGAGCAGATGCATCGTTGGGCAAACTTGTATTTTATATTCATCGCCCTACTTAACTGGCTGCCTGCCGTGAATGCATTTGCAAAAGAGGTTTTTTTAATTTTAACTGATGCTTTTGTTTTTATTAAAACTATACATATGCTTGAAAAAACTTTTATGGTAATAATTGTAATACAAAACGGTTACACTACAAATAAATTTTATTGACTATTTAATATTTTTTTCTAGAATTAAAAATGTTTGCATATTATTTGCAATATATGTTAAAAACATTTAGTTATTATGTTTCTTGATATCTTTAAAGCATTTAGTAAAATGGTATGCTATTAACTTTTAATCAGATCGTTTCCCATCAATTCCCTTCAAAAAACTTTTTAAACAAAAAACTCTCATACAGCCAGTTTTCATCCTAACAGTTTATTTTGAACCTAAACTGTTTTAATCTTTATTAAACTCAATTGTAGAATTAAGTTTTTTTAAACCTTAAAATAGGAGAAGCTCTTTACTTAGTCTTCAAAGTTTTAGGACGAAAAAATACTCCAGTCATTCATTACTTAACGCTGTCGGATTCAAGGTCTTACTTTTTTTTACTTTTCGTTTCTATTGTTTTGTAATATGTTTTAGTTTTTTTTTTTTTAGTTTATTTTAAAATAAACGATTACATTAAAGTGCTCATATATTCTTATTGCAAATTTTTTTGTTAGCTAACAAAAAAGTGCATTTGTATTTTAACTTTGGCTATCTAAGTAGTAGAACAAGCAGTTATAACAGTCATAAATTTATATTGCTAGCTTGTGCCCACAAGTATAAATAAACATAATAAATCTATGTATAAATAGAGGTATCCTTAAAATATATACACTATTTTTCAAAGTCTAAACTGGCTGCCATCACTCAGCTTAACTTTATACTTTATGTAATTAATTATTCTATTATATAGAAAAAAATGTTTTCATCTTTTACAAAGTAAATTCTTTTTCATGTTATAGTAAAATTTAATTTTATAGCTTTTAAGTGTGTATATGTGTTTTTGGAACAACAACATTTTTTGAGATATTGTGTATATATTGCTAATATGCAAATAATTTCTAACAGCACGTAGTATATAAAGTACAAATAAAATAACTACATTTAACAGTCGGAAAGACTTTTTTCATCAATCTCAATTTTTTTTTATTTATACTAAATTTATAAACATATAGATTTAAAAAAAGTTACTTTGTGAAAAACTTGTAACTAAAACTCCTATTTAAGCAAGTTTAGTGATTCAAAAGGCCATTGTTATTGTTTGTGAAAAAATTTCACAAAAACAACCTTCTTATCAAATTAAAACAGGTTTCTATGATCCCTTTACTCATAGTATTATCTATTCAAGCAATAAAAGACGCAGTAGAAGATAGGGGAAGGTACAAAAGTGATCACGGAATAAATAACAGCAACACCTTGGTGTACAAAAGGTAATTAACTGATATTTTAAATAGTTCACACAATTATTATCTTTACACGTTTTAAGAACCAAATTCTCTTTTTTTCTGCAATATAGTAAGTATATAAAATCTATGGAAAGTTACTTTTTAACGTTTACTATGGTGTATTTATTTTAAGTATATTTTATACACTTTTGTATAAAACTTTTTGATGTTATAATCAGTTGAAAATTTTTAAAATCAGTTTTAAAATGTTAAAAATAACACTATGTACTGGGAATTTAGTTTGTTAAACGCGATAAAAATCAACGCTTTATTTTTTGCTCAAAACGTACTTTCCGGTCATCGAGCTACAAACTAACTAATTAAATAATATTTTTGTACTTAAAAAAAAAACAGTACTATCTAAGATAAAAATTTTGTGTTTTTATAAAAATGAAGTATATAAGAAGAAGGAAAACCGAAATTGTTAGAGAAACAATATACAATATGATAGTTTACTCAGAATTATATAAACTTATTGTTAAACTTTTATTGCGTTACGCCGTTTCCCTGCAGAGCAGTTCATCAGACGCTAAAAAAAGCTGAAAACAAAAGTATACAGGGCGATGAATTGGAAAATAAAAATACACACATAAATGAAAATAATATTTACATTTGAAATATGAGTTTTAAATAATATGTAGTTTACAAAAGTTAAATTTTAAAGTTAAGTTAAATTAAAATGAAATATAGGTAAGTTTAGTTTAAATAATTTATTAACTATAGATTTTATATATTTTGAAAATTTATTTACTAAGTATTTAATATATTAGGATTTTGAAAAAATGTAAATACTAAGATTTGTAGGGGATTTTTAGAAAACAGAAATGGTCTTTTTACGGGAATGTTGTAACTTTAAAACAAAATCTTTACACAATACAAACATAAATACAATGTAACAATATAATTAAATAGAATGAAATAAACTAAATAAACTAAGTTATTGCGATAAAAAATAAACTAAAAGTATTCCTTAGGGTAATGAGGGCATTGCGTGACTAGTTCATTTCTTTTATTAAGGATTTTTCTCTGGTTAGCATTTGCTATAAACAGTCTTTCAAGGTTACATATCGAGCACATGAAGTTTGGTTTAAATCTGCTTTTTGTCTGTCGGAGAATTTTCCATTCAATAGTGGGTTTCTCGCCTTTTTCATATAATTTCCACATGTAGTTGGCGAGTTGTGTACAGTTGGCGGGCTTCTTCTTGTTGGGTTTTGGGAATGATACTCTATGTTCGTACAATCTATTTTTGAATGCTCTTCGGGTGGATCCAATATATGACATTCTCTTATTTTTCTCAGATGAGACGATTGCTTCGTATATTACATTTTCTAATTTACATTTATTCATTACTGGACATTGCTCTCTGTTTCTGCAGTTGCATAGCTTCGGTTCTATTTGTGGTTTTTCTTGCAGTTTCTTATTATGTCCACTTATTAGTGCTTTAATGTTTGGGGAACAACAGTATGATATCTTGGTGGAATACTCAGAATAACTTATCTTCAAAAAAAGGTTTTTAGGTTGTAAATTTTTTTTTCTAGAACAATAATTTGTTGACCTGTTGACTTGTTTTCAATTGTTTTTAGCAAAAACTATCTACTTACATATTCAACTATAACAGGATAAACCACATAAGTTTACTGCAAAGTAAATAATCTAAAACTGTTTACTGCAATAGTATGTTCATAAGAAGATGATACATACAAAACTAGCTAAGGTATTTCCATTTTTTATTGTAACATAATTTTAGTTAATAGTTTAAGTATTTAATATTTCTAAAGCAATCATGTCACAGTTTTTGTAAATGTACCAAAGTTAAAGTATATTATTTTATAAAATGAAATGTTAGAAGTAGTCTAACTAAAGTTGAAATATAATAGTATTTGCTACAGTTTAGACTGGATAAGTTTTATCTGAACCCAAATTAACCTACTTCGCAGAAACTATTCCTAGGTGTAGTAACTATCGGTATAAAACTTTTATATTAGATGATACCCTCACTTTAACGATTCATCGTTCTTTTTAAAATAATCTCTCAGATCGACCTGTTACCTTAAAACAAGCGGGATATTTTAAGTCATTAGGCATATTAGTCAACATTTTACTAGCCTAATATGCTAGAAATTTATGTCCATGTCTTATTTGCTTGGTAGAATAAATAAAAATTAAATTAAATTTTTATGTACTCTATCGATATTTTCAAAATGACACTTGAAATTAAATGGCAAAAACTAAAAAGTCATGCTTAAGTTTGTTACAAAAGAAATCTATCTCATATTAAAAAAAAAACAAGATTTATTATTCTTTTTGTATTTTTAAAACTTTTCAAAATTTTGTGATATATTTTGTAATGTATACATCTAAAAATTTAATTTAAAGTATATTGACTTCACTGTCCCAGCACAACAGATTGTATACAATTTGACTAATAAAAAGCGAGTAAAGCATTAAATGCATTGATTTTTCATTTAAAAGTATCCAGTTTTATATAAAACACCAATAAGTTAGTTTCTATTGTTCTTACATGTACTGTCCATAAAAATATATCATTAATTAAGTACTAAAGAATTTATAACGGCTTTTTTGTAGTTGCTATACCTTTATTTGTATTAATACATATGTGTTTCCAAAACTTATTTTTACTGATGCATAAAGGATTTTTTTCTCTACATTTAAATTAAATTTTTACACAATAGTCTAGTTTGAACTTATATTAAATTCTAAATTAAGGTTGGCTCTGTCTTGTACACATATGTTTTTTAACATCTGTCTATAATAATGTGTCATCTGCAAAACTTAGAGCTTTTAAAGTGGTGTTACTTTTTTAACCATTAATAAGAAGCAAAAAAAAATTAAACTGTGCCTTGTGGTGCTCCAACATCAATGTTTTTGCAAGTTAAAACATATCCACGATAATAAACGAAGTGTTTTCTTCTAGTTAGATATGGTCTCAATAAAAACTTATTTTTTCCCTTGTGGCTTATACCACAGCATTCTTAGCGTTGTAACAAAACTTCTTTTTATCAAAGGTTTTACTTAGATCTAGTAAAACTGCACATATAGCCTTACCCTTATCAAATGCAGATAGAAACTTTTTTTACAAAGTTAGATAAAGCTAAGGTGATAAATGCCCATCTCTAATTTTTTGTTTCAATAGATAAAATAGAAGTTTGTCTATAGTTTTCTGTAAATGATTTTGGTCCTAACTTAAATACTGATGCTACTTTTGCTTACTCTAAGCTATCTGGACATTTACTTTAATAATATACCTATTAATTAGCTCACAAATTACTGGAGAAAGAGCGCTGCTTTTTTTTGTAATCGGTAGTTTTGTAGCAAAAAAAATTAAAAGGTGATAAAGTAAACAAAAAAAAATCTAATGATTTCGTAAAATAAAAACACTATAATATGTTTATTTTTACAATAAAATATAAATTTTACCTATCTTAAAATAAACTAAACTGCTTATTAAAATTTTGATTCAAAACATATTTGTTTTAAGAATGTTTCTCTCCACCAAGGGCAACTTCTTAAAAAAACTTCTCAAAAAGACGGTATAAGGGTGCAGAGAAACATTAACCACCTCATAAATAGTTGTCCCTCGTACTTAAATGATCTATTTTAATTCTTTTTTGAAATTTTGCACACATTACTTAAAGGTCAATGTTTAAGTATGCTTGAAAAAATATTTAAGGTGATTGATATTTGTTCGCACTTCTTTGATGCCATCATTTGTCGCCCCTGTTGTGCTGGTGTGTACTTTTTCAGGAACAATGATTTAAAACGTTTTTCATGGAACATGATTAAGTTAATAAGTAAAATTGCAACTAATCAAAAAATTGTTTCAAATAAATAATGGTTTTGCGTTATGACTAAAGAAATTAAATTGTTTATTTTTGAAAGCTCTCAATTCTAACATAAGAGAAAAAATATATATATCTAATCTAAGATACATTTTATGTAATATCTTAGATGCTAAGTCGTGAAAATATTATATTTTGAAAAGTCTGCCTTGAGTTTATTTTTTAGGTATTTCTAATATATGCCAAACAAAAGAGTAAAACAAGCTATACTATATACAATATACACATACATAAAATTGATATAAAAATCATTCTTGAATAGCTATTATTATAGTTTTATTGACATCCAAAAAATAGAGTTTTCAAAAGTTCAAGCTAAAATAATTCATGTTCAAGTTTATTTGATACAGTTATGTACAAAAATGATACTTAATGCAATAGCACTGTAGTATGATTAAATGAAATTTGAACATATTAGCTTTTTTGATTGAAATTAAGTTTTAAAACAGGGGTCGGCAGCCTTTTGTAACTCGAGGGCCAATTTTCTTAGATAAAATTGCTCGCGGGCCGCACTTTAAAAAAAAAATTCGTCTAGGGCCGCAGTTATTGAAAAACAAGTATAGTAATTAGTAGATAAAAAAAACTATTTTAAACCAAAAATATAACAAAACAAGCAGTAAAATAGCACCTTTAATAAGTATTTAAAATTAAGAGCCTAGTTGTAAGTTTTTATTGCAAAACCTTTTATTTTTATGTTTTATAAAAGTATTTTTTTGGCTGAAAAGTAGCTCGCGGAACGCAGTTATTGGCTTAAAGGGCCGCATTTGGCCCGCGGGCCGGCAGTTTGCCGACCCCTGTTTTAAAAGAACGATTGATGCTCAAAGAACTTTTTAAAACTAAAACTCAGTAATCTTTTGTTTTTTTATTTTTTGCATTTGTACACTAAAAAGATATTTATTGGCTTTAGACTGATTTTAGCAAGTTTGAAAATACAATCTTAAATTTTTTGTAATAACACAATTTTATACGAATAGTTCCCTAACATTATTTACATTATTACCGCTAACGATCGTAGTAAAGTAAGTACCGTTTTGACATGTACTATACTTAGTCACATGTTTGTTATAATGTACACTTATTCGAAATTTACAAACTTGTTTATCACAAATAAAATAAAGTAAATAGAAAAAAACTTATAATTATCATCTGAAGTATTTTTAAAACGATTTTTTCACGAAAAGTAGTTTCTAAAAACAAGTAAATGAAAACTTTTAGCGTGAAAAATTTAAGCGTAGACATTACTTACTGAGGCCGTAGCCCGTAGGGAATTAAATTAATTAAAAAAAAACAAATTACTTATATATAAAAAGTACTAGTAAGGACGGTAAGCAGTAAGAGCTTCAATAAAGTATTAATAACTAATTGTAATGTAACCGGTATTATAAAAAGTATGCAAGACAACTATTTTATTGTCAGTTCTAAGAAAATATGAAACTTAATAAGTATATTGTTCTAGAACTTTATGTTAAAACATTAAATTTTTTTCAACTTTTAAGCATATAAATAGTTAATTATACTGCTAGGTTTAAAAAACTTTTTTTAAATTAAAATTATATGAGTAATTTTTTTTTAAAGAATTACTTATCTTCAAAATAGTTTAAATAAATATAAAAAATTATAAAGGGATAAAATAATACAACAATAGTATATACATTTTTAGTAATTTTTTTTGTCTGTGCAATCCGCATCTTTTGTAAATAACCCAACATATATCGCTAATTTGATATATTATGTCCTTAAATATAGATGGGCAACGTACGACCCGCGAGACAGATTTTGCCTGCCAAGGTAAAATTTACACCCTAGGACATAATTTTTAGCTTTAAATAAGTTGTAAAAAGTATTTAGAACAGAGCTTATTTATACTAAATGTTTTAGAATAGGCTCATACTTTATTGTTTTGTTTATTTTATATATTAATTATCAATTCTATTAATGTTTTGCTTGTAAAGAATGTTTTTAACTTTTTTAGTTTTTTTTTTATGCAGCCAAAATTTTTTTTAAGACATCCGGTCCACGAAAGTTTATAGTGAATGTGCTGTAGTTTGAAAATTATTATTTAAAAATTTGTTTTTGTTCATCAAGACACATAACCTTAGTAGATTATTTTAAATCTTCAAGATGTTGCATAATCTACTAATTTCAAGCAGATATAAATAGTTTTGGTAATTAAATTAAACGTATATTTTTCAAAGTTTTAGTTATTTTACTATTTCAATCTTAACACAATTTTTTGTTTAGAAGACAATGCGTAATGAGCTTTTTTGTCTCATTTAAAGCTAAAAATAAATTAGAACTTTAGTTTGTTAAATTCCGACAAAAAAAATTGTTTTCATATACAGATTAAATGATAGTAAAATTTTAAACTAAAATAATACAGCTTTGAAAATATCATGGCAACTAGTTTTATGTCTAATGATTTATAAAAGTTGTTCTGGATAGTCTAAATACTTTTGATTAAACGTGTAAAATATATCACTACTTTACACTATATCGCGCGCTTTGCCCAAAGGTTATATTGGATAAAAAAACAACGTTGTAACAATTATAAAATAATAATAATTTTAATTGATGTAAAAGCATTTTTGTTGACAGTACATTAATAAAAAAAACTATAGTCAACTATAAGTTTATTATTTTCATTTAGAAGTAAAAACTACCTATAATTAACATAATAAATAATTTTTATTCTCTAACTACATATATTGGTGTTTAAAATTACATATTTAGTTAAAAACTTTTTGATTTATTTATACATTGACTGTAATAGAACTTGTAAATTTAATAAAAACACTTATTTTATCTAAACCACAGTTTTTTTCATAAAAGTGATTTTAGTATATTAATTAAGTGTACATACCTTACAACTACTTCTAAAGACCAACAAAAAGAAAATTAGCTAATTATTTTAAATTGTAAGTTTTTATTCATACTTATGATAGAACTTTTGCTAAACTGTATATTTCACTTTTTCCACCGTTATTAGATGTAGATTTAGGGCATAACTTTAATTCCATCTGCATATGAATTTATTTATAATAGAGTGGTTTTATGTTTAGTATGATTAGTCGATTTATATGTTAAGTCAAAAAAAATCATAAATTTAATTCGGTATCCACGTGAATTTATTTGTAATGGAGTTATTTTATGTTTAGTATGATTAGTCGGTTTATGTGTCAAGTCAAAAAACAAAAAAACCTAGTTTATCTAGTAATTGCATATTTAAAGTTCAAAATAAAAGTTCATAATAGCATTATGAACACATTGAAAAGGTAAAAAGTAAACTACAAAAATCAATTTGTGTTCTTTGTAAACCAAGGTATTTTTAAATGAAAAATTTAATACTTAATTTTTAACTCACTTTTTATGAGTCATATAAGGTATGATCTGTTATGGTGGGGCAGAACTAATAAAAAAAAAAGAATTCATAAATAAAGCACTCAGGTGCATTCACTATAAAAAGCACAAGGAGAGTGTAAAATATTTGAAAAAAAATATTAAATTTTAAAAATGTTTTAAAATAAGTGTTGTGATTTTTTATGTTCAAATTTGTGAATAATTTTCTACAAGTAATTTTTACATTTTACTTTAAAAGTATAACTAAAGTACATATCCACTCAACAAGGTCCTCAAAAACAGATATTTCCTACCAAGATTTAAAAACAGTAATGGTCATAAATCACTGGCTTACAAACGTAGTAAGCTTTTGAAAGATATATCTTTTAGTTTAAAAGGCCAAAGCCATCCTGGTAAGTTCCAGGTTTAACTGAAGTGAATTTATTAAACGATCAACTAGTTAAATAGAGTTTACATATGGTGAACAGGAACTTTTTTTATAAACAGTAGACTAGTATCCATTTTTCATCTGAGTAGGTATTTATATATTTTTAAATATATTAATTGGGTTTCAAAAGCATTGACAGAAAGTTGTAATATGTTTTTTTTTTTATTGTTTGTTATTGTATTAACGAACAATTTCATGTAATAGTCTACATTTTTTCTGTGTAAATAAACTTATTAATCTCTATATATATTTTGCCAATAAAAGTTTAATATTAAAACCATAAGCTAAAAATACTAAAATCATTTGAAATGAGTTATAGGTTAACTTTTTTTATGATTATTATTGATTTTATTTATTTTTTACAAAGAAAACTGATTTACTATTTTAAGTATATTTTGTACTTGTTTACACTGTTATTTTAATTTGATAAACTCTTATATTTAGATATTTATTCAAGTTTGTAAAACTTATAGTTTATTTAAAAGTGTTTATATCATTTATTCTTTTTATTTAGGCTAAGCATAGTTTTTTTTTGAAACAGCTTTATTTTACTATATTTTTTTATTGCAGCTTTATTTTGATTTTGATTTTGATTTTTTTAATGTTTTAGCTTTGTTTTATTATTCCTAATTTTGAATAAGTTAGAATAAGTTCATAGTAGAATCAAAACTCTTTAACATACTTTTTAAATCTTTAAATTTATTTTATTTTTTTTTTTTTTTAATGATATAAAATGTATAAAAGGTTAATTTATTTGCTAAAATTATTGATGTAACTTAAGTTAAAAATTTACTTTCTAATGTAGACTTCAATATATATTTATAAGTGTTTAATGTTAGATACTTCTATTAATTAAACCTTTAATTTTTTGGATATTTTTGTTCAGGAAAACATTTAATTTTGTAAAGTTTAATAGTCTCATTTTTCATAGAGTTTTTCGCTTTAGAATTTAATTTTGACAGTAAATTTTTTTTTTGATGGTTAAGCTTATTTTAATTTTGACCAAAGTTGGGTATACAACTCGATGACCGAGAGGTCTTTTTGTGTATCAAGCTCCTTGAACCAAAAAACTTTGAGCAATTTGTTTTTGTTCAATAAACTATACTATGACATTCAATTTAAAACTTTTACACCTATTGTTTTAAATACTCTAAATGTTTGTTTTCGCACTAGAATTTTGCCAACAGTCTTATACAAAATTGTTTTCTATAAACAATATCTCATATAGATGCTATTTAGTTTAAATTAATAATTTTTGAACAATTTACTTAATACAAACTATCTTTTCTCCTTTCGCGTCCTAGGTATCTTTTAAAAACAGTAATTTTTAACTAAATGTATCCTTTGGGCGAAACGCGTGTTAAAATAAACCTCATAACTTCTTTAAATTCCTATGTTTAATTATATTTAAACGCGCAAGCATCACTATCTTAAGATTTAAAGTTATTTAAAACTTCAAACTTCAAAACAGTTTTAAACTACTTTTTAACAATAATTGCTGGATAATATTAAGCATAACCTTTTTTCAGAATAAATTTAATTGAAAAACTACAACCAATTTGCTTAATCTGAGTTCAAACTTTCATAGTATTATTAGAACCACCTCATTTTGACGGTTGTAACAGTTTTTATAATGGTGATTGTATAACTAATGTTAATTTTTAGTGGGCTTCATTGATTTGATACCTCTTTGAAAGTGTGCTTTTTGATTTTTGTTTGTTTTAAAATCTAAATATTTAAATATGACGTGCGCAAGCTATATTTTAAAACTTCAAGTGCTGACCGCAAAGCAAATGTTACTTAAAAAAATTGTAACATAAGAAAAATACTTAATACTTTTATAAATATGAGATAATCTAATAAAACAGAACTTTCTTTAAACTTGAGTTAATTAGCTATAGTTTGTTGAACTAATAACAATTACAGTAACCTCTCGCTTATTTTGTACTAATTGTACTTACTGTAATGGCTGTTTTTTGATATTGCTTCTAGTTAAAAGCAGACTGGGGACTTTCCCACTTTTAACAATTTGTTCACTTTATTTATAAATATGCATACAAAAGATAAAGCTAGACATATATTAAAAAAAAAGAATTTAAATTTATGTAAAATAATAATGCTTATAGAAATTTTTTATTAATTTTAATAATAAGTAGATTTTATCTTTATCTTTATTCATATGTGACTTATTTGATACTTAACATTTATATTCTATTCTACTAAGCAAATCTAATTTATAATTAAGCATTTGTTCACAATTAAAAAATGGTGTGTTGTCTATATTAATTTTTTTTTTCTATAGCCTTTTACAAAAGTTAACATTCGGTGCTGTAATGGAAATAATCTTTTAAACAAAAATATATAAAATATAAGAAAAATGTTCAATAAAAACTGTTTATATTACTGCAACTTTTTTTAATTAGTCAAGTACATAAGCTTACAAAGTCTAAAGATATAGAGAGGTGAGTTAGCATTTAAAAACATATTTTAAATTAAAAAGATACAATAAACCAAATTTGTGTAGTATCAAAAAAATTAAAATTTTAGAATTCTAAAATGCGTAACTAAACGAGAGTGCGTAACGTCACGAGTGCGTAAAGATGCGAGAGGTTACTGTATGTTTAAACATTTATAAAGAATTAGCCCTTTATAATTTTAAACGCTTAATATTAGAAAGTTGACCGGTTCTAACTACATTAGCTATTAAATTTGTATTCATTACATAGTTTATTAAGTTATAACTACTATTTGAAATATTTTCAAGTAAATATAATATTCTAAAAACATGTTAATAAAGTTAAACTTCAATTAATATTATGAAGTGATAAGTGTTAGAAATCTAATAAAGAGATTCTAAAACTCATGACTTAAATGCTAGTAAAAAAGGTAGTTGCTATTTTTGAACAGTACCTTGACTACAATTTTTTTATTTTGGTTTATATGAAGAGAAAAGATACAAAGTTTATTGAACTTCGGTGTTATGAAAGTGAGAGAAATCAACAGAAAACAAGCAAATTCGTTCATGCGTGGCGCTTAATTTGAGCTCAATTTGGTTTGAGCTTAAAACGGATACATAACTAAATTTATCGGTTGCATTGTTCAGTAGTGCTAAAAATTGCTTATAAATTGAGTGATTTCTATCTGTCTGATTTTTTTTAGTCGCTTTTAAATCAGTTTTGTTTCTTTAAATTTATTTGTTTAACCCGTTATTCTTTACTTTCAATAAATTTATATTTATTTATTTATTTTAGTATAAAGTAGTATTTTGCATAGTATTTGATTTCGTTTGTCAGTTTTAGAAATACTAAGGCAGTTAGTTTTACAAACAGTTTTCAAGTTGTACATAACAATTAATATTCTTTCATGTACACAAATAGTTGCACAATTATTACTACTTCCTTTCACTGATTAAATGTTTATGTTGTTATTTCTTACCTCAAATTAGTTTTGTAAGTTGTATAAATTCTGTTTGTTTTTTGCACAGCTTTTAAATAATTTAAACAACAACGTGTTCTTTAAAGACAAACTATGCTGAAAGTAAAGACAGTTTATTAGAATTTATTGGAATGTCATTTTTCATAAAAAATATAAATAAAGAATTTATTTTGCAAAAAAGTCTATAAACATAAAAAAATCGTAAAGATGTCTCCACAAGATTTAGGAGCTGATACAAAGCAAAATAACGGATTAAACCGTTCATCTACCTTACTTAGCAAAACAAGAAGCCTTCAAGATTTCATCTACTTCAAAAAAAGGTTATAAATAAAACAAAAAAAAATTTGTAGTTTACTTTTATTAAATTTATATTTTATCTTTAATTTTATTTCACTTTTTAAAGTTACAGGCAACCACATATAGAAACAGTTATGCTTTGTAAAATTTCTAAGGTAATAAACTAATAAGATAAATAAAAATTAATCGTTATTGCAAAACGATCAAACTAGTTCAAAGTAGATTCGTTAAAACAAAACTTTTAAGTTAATGATTTACTAAACGCACCATAGTCTCATTCTTCTTTTTGAAGTTTAATTTAAGTGAAAATGGCAATGACAAAAACTTTAAGAAAAACATACAAAATTTGTTTATATTATGACGCAACTATTAATGTGTTAAGTTTATCCACATTACATTTGTTTTAACGACATGTAATTTAAACGTTGTAAGTCTAATTAGACGATTACAGAATCGGTATTTTTTATTCAAACATTCAAATTAAGTGCTGTTACAGCATTCCAAATGGTTATTTTATATAAAGAATGAAGTATTTACAACATAGTTGAATCCTTTTATATGTAAGTTATTTTTTGTAAAATAAAGAGAGAAAAAAATTTTCTACATTTTTATAAGCATATACTTAAATTTATCATTAAAACTTCCAAGTAATAACAAAATGATGTCTGATATAATCACATGGCTTTAAAAAAGTTGTTTTAAAGTTTTTCGAACTTATTTGTAAAGAAAAGGAAAATAACAAGAAACTTTTTCCGTTTCAATAAAAACATTTAAATATAGTAAGTATTTCTTTTTTATTAACTACTTCATTCTCTTTTTTATAAACTTTCACCTAATAATTAATAATCTTATAAAGTTAAAACGAATAGTATTTGTTTGACCAAAAAACAATTTAGTACCTATAGTTCAGTAAAAAAAGTGTTATAGTGTTGTAATGTAACCCAAATGTTAACACAAAATTTTAATTTTCTACAATTTATCAAGATTAGTTACTACAAGAATTTTAGATAAAACTAATTTCTATAATGATTAAAAAGTTAAAATTTTTTTAAATTAAGTAAAAATTTAGAGATTAAAAATTTAGTAGGCTTCAAAGTTGCTTAAATATAAAAACAACTACTATATTGCAATAAAAAGTTACTTAATATTTTTTCCTAAAAGAAAACATAAACTAAAGCGACTTTACTTTTTTAAAAGCATTCCACAAAAAATAACTATTTAAAACTCATGTTTATAAGAATTATCTGACAAAAAGTTGTTTTAATATAAGAATATAAAATGTATATGTAAAGATTATTTCCTCATTACAAACTTTTTCAACGTTTTTTCTTTATGAAATTTAATTTTTTTGTTATCTAAAAAAGCCACAGTTTGCTACGAACATTTATGTTATTAATATTTCAAACTTTTTTATTACTTTAATACTTTCCTCTACAAAGTTTTGTTTAAATCATGTATTTATCACAGGAGAATACGAAGCGAGCACAAAGTGCGAACTCTGTGTTCCCAAACACTCCTGCAAAATGTATCTTACCTCGAGTCACACGAAGGGCAGAAGCTGCAACAAATCAAAAAGCTAGTGGACTATCACTACTGCAACAACGGCATTCACACCACCAAGTACACCGCTTTGTCCTTCCTCCCAAAAAACTTGTTCGAGCAGTTTCATCGTTTTGCAAACATTTACTTCGTCTTTATCGTCCTTTTAAACTTTGTGCCTCAAATCTCTGCCATTCAGCCTTTTGTGTCTATGATTCCCGTAATTGGTATTTTAGCTGTCCAGGCGGTCAAAGATCTCATTGAGGACTATGGTAGAAGAAAGAACGACGCCCAGATTAACGATAGCCCTTGCCAGGTTTTTTCAAGGTAGGTTACGATATACGAATTTTGACGGCGGTTTCGTTCGGCTGTTATTGGTGACAACCGATTTAGACAGTTTCGTTCAAGCAAAATGAGTGATACTTGCTGCAAAATTAGTACTAAAAGCATTTTCAAGTTTTCTTTTTATCAAAGCTTTTCTTTAACTATTAGTTTTAGATGTGCCAGTATATAATACGAGCATAAAATAGTTGGAATTGTTTTCCTTGTACATACAATAGTTCATCTGTAAGTTAGTTAGCAGTTTTTTTTTTAATGATTAGGCAGGTAACATAAAGTATGCTGTTTATAGCTTATCTTGAAATTATCATAAAATGTTTTAATTCGTTACAGCTGTATTAGTGTACAGTTATTTATATAAGTACAATAAATAGCAATTATTTCGAATATGATATAATAGATTGTGATTTTTTTTTTATTTTGTACTTTATAATAACTTAGTCTTTATACTTAACCTCATTTTATTTTTGCATATTTTTGTTCACGTGATAAAATTATGAATAATATCATTAAAAACTGAAGATGACTGCATATTAAAGAAGTGCAGAAAACTATCATAAATATTTTTTGATAAACAAAAAAAAATCAAGTGTTTAACCTTTGGCAGACTTGTGAAAATAAATATGTATTCTAAAAAGTACTTTGTTGAAAAAGTTTTTAGCTTGAAAAATCAATGCGGATGTAAATTGTGGCTTGAAAAATCAAAATTACATATAAAATGCACAACTTTTTTATTTTATATCATAATTACTTATGTAAGAGCAACTGTTGTTTTTTTACCTTTTCTTGTTTAAATCAGTGTTTATCAAATTCTGCAAAAACTTGATGAGTAATGAAAAATCTTTTGTCATAAAATATATTATTTTTATTATAAATAAAGACTAAACTTTTGATATGTTTTAACAGTTATTGAAAGTTTTTTATTGATGAAGACGATTAAATCCTAACAATATTTTTTGTTGAAAATTAAGTATGTACAAGTTTAGTAAAGTAAAAATAAACTGCGTAAAAGTTTTTCAAAATGTTTAAACTTACCGGTTTGAATAGAAATTTATTTTTTTCTAAAGTAGTTCATTGTGTTATTGTTTGTTTGACCACATTTTATTTCAGCAATATGCTATGCTAATACACTGACGTTATCAATGCGTTAAGGATAGTAAAAAGTTATATAACTTAGAAAGTATATGTATACACTTTTATTGAATTTTCGAGATTTTTTTCAATTCAGTATCTAATTACAAACCAGTGTTTCGCCCAGTAGGGCTCTTTGGTTGTAAATTAAATCTGATATAAGTTAATTAAAAACATAGGTGAAATATACTATAAATATTAATCAAAAGCAAAACAAGAGGCTAACAATTGTTAAGTATATAGGTTAAAACAATATAAAAGTTTGTCTCATAGTATTGGTATCAGTTGAATCAAATTAGAACTAAAAGTATAACACTTTTTAAGTTGAAGTTATTTTCTTATTTTATATATAGTTAGATGATCATTTATATTTGATGTATAATGTTTTTGGTAATTTATATTTTGACTTATAAAACTTTGATTTTAAAAGTTAAAGTATCAATTTTGCAGCTTATGAAATAAATAATTTGTTTAACAAATCAAGTTATTTAAAATACTGCTAAGTGAAAGTCTTTAAACACACATAACTTTTACATTACAAAAGTTGAGTAGACAACTAATTAAACTTCAGAAAGTTTCATTTTTATAGCTATACTTTTCTTGTAAAAGGAGTCAATAGTATGAAGTGACATTTCGCACAAAAAAGTAAATCCATGCAATTAAGAGATGATCCGTTTTTTTAATACTTTTTTGAAACAATTGTATTTATAACTTTGTTTTTAATAATTAATTATTCATGTTAATTGCTAACTTTAATAAATCGTGTTGAGTTCTTTTTTAACAAAAGCTTACAATTTCTTATAAATTTCAATAATTTATAGAACTGTATTATGCTATACAAAATGTTAAACCTAGTCTTAAAGTAAAGTGAAACTTCTTTAAATCCAACTACGTTGAAGTTTTCTGTTAAACTTATTTTATTACTCCATTTAAACAGCTTTGTACTAAAACATACTTGCTATTAATTACAGTAACCCTTTGTAACAAAACTCTGGTTATTCATCCAAACTTCAAAAATTAAGTACAACTCGGTTAACATTTAAAGTACAAAAACATTCAATTTTATTTTAACAGTTCAGACATGAAGTATCACAACAGCAAGTGGTCGAAACTTCGCGTGGGAGACATTGTCAGGGTGACTTGCAACTCTGTCATCCCTGCCGACCTGCTGCTGCTGCATTCTTCCGACGAGCACGGTGGCTGCTTCATCGAAACGTCGAACATCGATGGAGAGACCAACCTGAAGCAGCGTGTCGTTGCCAAGCAAGCAAGTGAAAGAGTAAGTTTGTTTTTAAAGTTACTTTCTACTATTATTATATTTTAAAACGTCTAAAACAATTGAATTTTATTTTTTCAAAATTAATTTAAGTAGTTGACTGTTTATTCAATGTTTTTGTATTAACAAGAAGTAGTTTGACTTATAATAGTTTGATAGTACTAGTTTGACATGATATTCCAAATAAGATTTCGTAAGTATATAAACTTTTTAACTTATGAATGGTAGATTTCATGTTCTTAAACAGTTTTGAAGCAACCAGTTTATTTATTCTTTTATAATTAAAACAAAGTAATCACTCTTATAAGTAACTTAAAACTTTAAGCTCCACTTTAAACTTTATTGAGTCAGTTTATTTTACTGAATTGATATCACAGTAACGATCTTGTTAAAATATTTAACTTAGTTCTGCATTCCTATATTAAGTATTCAAAATCTGAGATTTTTGCTGTTATTTGATTTAATAAACTATGTTTGAAGGTTTATACATAGTATTTGTTAAAATGTTTTTATTTTACTTGTTTTTGTTTTGTTTTTCAAAACTTTAAAGTCTGAGATGTTTTATACACTGTTTTGAATATATATAAATGTTTTTGTTTTTAGTTTACTTTTGTTTGTTAGAATATTGTTTAGTTGATATTTAAAGTACAGAGTGTTTTAAGTTAACTTTTATAAATAAGTTTCGCTTAATTTTAGTTGTGATAACTTTTTCATAAATTAAATACTTTTGTATACAAAGTATAAATATCTAATTTATTGTTTAATGTATACATGTAAACAAATCTATCAATTGTAAGTTTTTTTTATTGCTTAAATAACTTTATAATTATTTTTAATTTAAATGTTTATCTAGTTATTTTATCATAGTTTTTAGTTTTTAAAACAGTAATTGAATGTCATTAAAATAAAAAATGTTTTTTCTTTGAAAGTAATTAATTAGATACTAATTTTAATGAATTTTACCTGGTGTAAAGTTTTATTGAAAACTTTAGTTTTTATTATTTAGTCATAGCTGTTTTTGATCGTAATTGATAGTTTACCTATAAGTAAAATATTCACAAAACATTTAATGCTAACGTGAACGGTAAGTAGTTTTAATTTTAAACCGATTAACTTTTTTAATTTTTTTTATTTGCAATAATGAAAGTACTATTCAGAAATAGAACATATTAAAAAAGTGAAAGAAAGTATTAATTTAGTAAAAGTATTTTTTCTTTGTTTGTTTTTTGTTTGAAATAATTTTTCTAACAAATATACTTTTTTAAAGTACTTGAATCATAGCATTTTTAAGGCCTATTTATCTACGTCAGCTTACATACTTAAACATCAATTCAAATTTTTGTTGCAATTTTTACAAACCAAAACTAGAAATATCACAACATTTTTTTTTTCAATTGTTTGGTAAATTTTTGAACTAAGTGTAGTTATTTATTTGAATAAATTTAGCTGTTTTGTTGTTTTTTTAATAGTTTCAAAAATTAATAATATGTTATTAAAATGTTATTAAAATTCATCATTAATATGATTTAGATATATGTATAAAATCATAATGTTTTTTATGTTTCATGTTTATTGTTAAATAAAAAACAACGAGTTACAATGGTTACAAACTGTATAATAGATTTATTGAAAACATTTAAATATCTAGTTATTGATATATTCAACATTACTAAAATACGTTTAAAGAAGCTATAAGAATAAAATTATTTCTTTTCATAACGTAAAATTATTTTTTAATACTTTGTACTCATAATTAGAAAAAAATACTAAATTAAAACTGTCATTCAACTAAATTAAATAAATATCCTTCATAGTTTATCTATAATTGAATCGATTGTCTAACTGTTAAGCTTTATTAGACTATATTAACCACTAACTATTTATAATGGTTTAAAATTCTGTTTCAAAATTTGTTTTTACAAAGTTTGAACAGTGCAATTCATCACGTTTGAATCTAATTTTTTTTTGTATAAAAGTTTTAACAACTTAAAAAAAAAAACATTACGCTTTAGAAATATAGACATAAGTCTTTTAGTGTCATAGCTTATAAAACTATTTTTAGTTTAAATACTTTTTTTACAGAACTTAATGCTTTTTTGGACAACTTTGTTTTTTTATCATAGTATCATAATTTTTTGAAATTAACTTCTTTAATTGATTATTTTTAATACGCAAAATCGGAATTATTTTTTTTTATCATTAATAGTTTGTATGTAATTTTTCTAAACTTCTTTTAATGATTAGTTAAAAGCAAATAAAAAGAAAGAGTATTGTTTAATTTTTTAATAACTATCTTTAATAAAAGTTATATTTTATGCTATATTATTTATACAAATAATTAAAATCGTAAAATTTTCTAATTATTTAAGTCAGCTTGTTATAATTGTATTAAGGCTAGTTTTAAACATTGGATACTAGTTTAAATACTTACATATATTAACTTAAACCAAATAGATCTGTTGAAAAAATATTTAAAAAAATTGTTTTAGTAATCAGCATTCGCTACATTTATTTGATAGTTATTTGAACACTGTGTGTTTAAAATTAGAAACGGTGCATAAACTATGTTGTTTATTTTTTAGAAGAAAAACTTCTATTGAAACTTATTTTTTTCATGTTAACTAAATTATTTAAACTTATTGTTTAACAAGTATATTGATTGAAAACAAGCACACAATTTTTAAAACTTATTTAGAAAATATCAGGTATGAATAAGATCAAAACCATTTTATTACAAAACATTTATGATAACAATTTGACATGTCAGCTTTAAATACTTTGTAGTTGTAAGTTTTAGTTTCAATCAATTTTTTTTTGTTTTCTTTATGTAAAAACCGATTTTGACCTTAAAAGTTTGTTAAATGCTTATTTGTTTTTCCTTTTTTTCTGGAAGAGAATTTAGCAAATTATAAGTATCAAGTTAGTTGAAAATAGAATTTTTGTTTTTGGCGTACTTTAAAGAAGAAAGTATATACACTTATTTTATTAGTGTATGTGTAGTCTTATTTTGCTTTTAGTCATATATATAAATATATACCACAGATGTTCTTGTGCTAAAACTTTATTTCAACTAACGGCGTTTCACTGCTCTCAAATAAATTTAAGAACAGATCTACGGAGTCTCAAAAAGCTCTAAGAATAAAAAAGCTCTATTCTTAGAGCTTTTTGAGACTCCGTAGATCTGTTCTTAAATTTATTTGAGAGCAGTGAAACGCCGTTAGTTGAAATAAAGTTTTAGCACAAGAACATCTGTGGTATACATTCCGATAAGCTTAGCTTATCAGGATCTCCAGGATTTAACGCCTTATAACGTTACATCTTATATAAATATATATGTATTTTATGTGACGTTTAAGTACAAATTGGCTTTAAAATCACTTAGATATGGTAATTAATATTAAATTTTTAACTGTAAAGATATATTATGTGGTATCTAAAACCATATATTGAAGTAGAAATAAAACGATATACTTAATTAAAATGTTTTAATAATAATTTTTATTCTGTATAGAACGATAGCTTTCGTCCGGAATTATTCAAAAGCATAATTGAGTGTCAGACTCCAAACAATGAAATTTACAAGTTTCACGGCAACATGTTAGTTATTGTATAAATTTTGCAGTTAAATATTTTCAAATGCTTTTTTAGTAATGTCTAGTTTGTATAGAAAGTATTATTGTTCACATTTAAAATCTTTGCTTACAGTATTGTTTTATTAGACTTATGTAAAGAATTTAAATTTTTTAGGTTTGTTATGAAGTAAGAAAACTTTTTCAGCATTTAAAACAAATTAATTTTTTACTCATTAGTTTTAAAGATAGTTAATCAAGCAGGTTAAAAAATTTTAAAAGCTGATGATTCTCTACAAATGTATAAATAAACAAGTCTATATATATATGTATAAAATATATTTCCAGAGTCGGTTCCATGACACATTTTTTTTAAGCTTTCGTCTAAAAAACAACTAATAAAAAGCTTCTAGTAATAAAAAATCTACAAAACTGTATTTGAACATTAAAAGTTTAAAAGCACTTTCGACTTATTCTCTTGTCTAGGTAAGCTTTAAAGAATTGTTTGAAGTTTATTTGAAGAAGATAATAAATCGAAAGTACTTAAAAACATTTAATGAAAACACAACTTTGTCGCATATTTATAGTAAGAATCTTTTGGTTATTTATATAAATGTACGTGTAAATAAAACTTCATAACCTACATAAAACAGTAAATTTTTAACATTTGTTCTATAGGTATTTGTATTATCATGCTACTTGTAAGTACGGAACTCGTGTATTGAAAAAAATCACGAACAACTTAGTATAACGTCATCATCAAATTTAGAATAACTTTTGATCAAAAAGTAAATATACCATGATCATTTTACAAATTGAAAACAGTTGTTTTTTTTTACCAAAATATAAATACTACCGCAATCTACTGTTATAATCTTTTGTAATTTAAGCTATACGTTTATGATATAATTTTTACGTACATACTTAAGTACTTTTTTTTATATAACTTTTTTCTGTTTAGTTTATTTTATGCTTTTGTTTTATAATAAACTTTTATTTCTTTAGTATTTTACTAAGATGATTGTGAAGTCTAAAACGTTTTAGGAATTAATAAGCTATTTCATACTTATACTCTTTGTCCATTGCTAAGGTTGAGAGATTTTCAAATTACAGTAATATTCATTATGAATAAGAATTTTTAAGGTACGCATTTTTCGTTGGGTACGCACTTTTGTATTAAAAAGACTTTATGTTAAAATAAAATTTTCCATTCAGACTATTACTTTTTAGGTACGCACTTCTTGCTAAGTGCTCTTTTTAAGCTGTATTCAAAGTTCGTACTTAAGAATAAGATTACTATACTTTATTTTATAAAACGATTTTATTACTTATCATTAGTTTTAGGAAAACAAGAAAATTAATAACCAATATAAAGGAGTAAAACTTAATTAGGTGTGCGATTGCCATATAATTACGACAAATGTAAAAAATAACTAAAACATATTAAAAAACATATTAATAGCTGTAAATAATGAAAAAGTATCAAGGAAAAGGATGTAGCACGTTTTTTTTAGGTTTGATTGTTTTTAAAAAAAAATTATAAACCAAAAACAGTTTTATATGTGTTTAAAAAATAGTGTAAGACTGTTTTAATACTTTGAAAAAACTAAAATTTAAGAGCAAAGTGCTATATATGTACATTTTAAAAAAATGGTATAAATATTAATTAAATTTTTTTATGATTATTGAACAAAAGATACCAAGCACTTTATATTTGTGAAAAATATTTATTAAAAAAAAATTATAATATTGTCATTTTATTTTTGTTATAAAATATATAATATCAAAATAAATATGGTGTATATTCCTTTAAGTTTTGAAATTTTCATAGCTTTCAAAAAGGAGCTTGTAAAGTTTGAAAAAAAAAATTTCATTTCTAATTAATCATTGTTGTTATGTTTTCATTACTAATTTTTTCAAACAATAAACCAAAATTTATATAGTTATTGCTTAAACAAAATACCCTTTGATAATATTTTTTTATCCATTTTTTTTGTAAAACGAACAGTTGTTTTACGTTATTACATACTGACAGAATAAACGACAATAGTCTTAAAATAAGCACAAAATCCAAACAAATTTAAACGCCGCTTCTCAATAACTGTTTACAAATAAATCTGTATGAAAATAACGCCCCATTGACATCACCGTGACTTTGCAGTATGGTAAGTTTTTCGATGGAACGTTTTTAGAAAAGTAATAAAACTTTATTGTTAGCTTAAAGAAGTGGGAAGTAAGGAAAGCGCTCGGGCGTTAAATGTTGTGTTAGTAGATTGAAAAGTAATGGAAATCGCACACTGATGATGGTTTTGCGCTTCAATTATATAATACTTACTTAGTCATAATTATTTAATAATAAAGTTTAGTTTTAAAAGAAATATGGGTTTAAAATTAAACATAGATTAAAACTTTATTTTACGTAAACTTGATTAGCGGTAATTGAAAAATAGTTTAAGCACCTAAATGTTCGACAAATTGTATTAGTAACTTTTTGATTTTCATTATATTAATATTATGTGCTCTAACTTGTAAATTTTTGTACAGAATACCAGGAGATGGTTCCGACAAAATTCCAGTTAACAACCTCAATCTGTTGTTAAGGGGGTGTGTGATCAGGAACACAGATTACGTTGAGGGAATTGTTGTTTACGCCGGACACGAGACTAAAGCCATGCTCAACAATAATGGCCCAAGGTAGGAAAATGCCAATGATTTAAATGATTAAAAAGTATTACTACTCACTTAAAAAGTACTATAGAATTACTAGTACATACTTATTCCGAATAATTAAATGTTTTCTTGAATGTAACAATGGACTAAAAAAGCAATACAATAGTAATTGAAATTAATATACTACTTTTTGTACCTAATAAATGAACTATTACCTTTGCTGAGCTAAGTTATATTTTTATAAACATTTTAAAGCTTGTACGACATAAACTATTAAGGTTAAAAGCTTTTAGTTTATTTTAGAAATGAATATACTAAACAGTTAACAAATAATAGTTGTATTTACTAATGATAATTAAAGTAAAATGCTCTTTGACAAACTAGCTTGTTATTAAAAAAAGTTTCCATAAATTCTTAAAAATAAGAGAACAATTTTGTTAAAGACATTAAGAGTTTTAAATTGTTTATTTTATGATAACAACTGTTTAGTGTTTTTATTTCAATTTTTTGTTTACTGAACAATTTCATCTGAATAACATAGAAATAATTAAAAATAAGCAACTTTTTTAAGAAAAAAATGTTTCATTTTGTACCAAAAAATGAAACAAACTTCTTCTCAAAGCACAATACCAAACTGTTATGCAAATATTTACATTCAACAGGTACAAAAGGAGTAAGCTGGAAAGGCGAATGAACAAGGATGTTTTGTATTGTGTGGCCATGTTGATCGTAATGTGTCTCACTGGTGCTATTGGTAAATTTTTGTTTTATTATTTTTAGCATGTGTGCTTTGTGACATGTATATATATTGTGTAATTTTACGAGTTTAATAATTAAAAAGGATAACTTAAACAATTTATTACACAGAAAAGGATATTTTAATTTTTGGAAAATTTTGAAGCTGTGGTACTTAAAATATTTATATTATTTTAAATATTTAGTATATTAAGTAAATAATTTTTTTATTTTTATATCTAAATTTCCAACATATTAAGTGACCAATATTGCTACTTACATTTTTGCCTTCGGCAATCTTCTCAAACTTTTATTTTTGTCGCGCACGAAGTCAGTCACGCATGACGAATTTGTGCAAAAGCAGCTTGAAATAAAGTTATTCAAATGTAATTATTAGTCATAATATTCAAGCTGATTAGCGATGGTAAGTATTTTTAGACAACAAGCTTTATATAGATTTTCAAACATGTAGTACATGACTGTTACTCGTGCTTTATTTACACTTTAGAGTACTTGTAAAGTTGTTTGTTCCTTTAAACTTGTTTAGAATAAACTTAACCTAACATAAACATCATAAATGATAAATCTAATAAGCTGATAATGATGTGTTAATTAGCCTTTGTTATTTTATTAAAATTTACATTTTTTTGTTAAAGCAGTTTGTATACTGCATTTAAAAAAGTCGTAGCTAAGCAATAAAAATTTGTAAAAAACAGATGAACCAATCAATAATTATTTAGATATTTATTTCATTATTATTTTCTACTTTATTATCTCTCTAACGGTAGCTTTTATCGCAAAAGTATTTTAATTTAAAAAATATGAACGGTAGTTTTCAACAACTACATGAACGGATAATTTTTAGTTAATAGATTAATATTTTTAAAGTTTTGAAGTGATTTTATAGAACTAGTTTTAGCAAAGCATTTAAAAAAAGGTTTGGGAACAACGACTATAACGTTAAACTCTACTAACTAGTTCATTAAACAGATTGATATATTAAATTTTGTTACTATTCTATGTTTTGTTTTTTAGTTGATAAATAATAAATAACAAATGAATATAATTAATACAAACTTTAATATTATTAACAGCATTAAAACTTCAACCATTGCCGAAACGTTTACTTTTAATATTAAATAATAATTAACACATTTTTTATATTACACTTATTTTCTAAAATTTATCTTTCTAAAAGTTTAATGTAAAGTTTTCACTTAGTTAGTCAACCATCATTCAGATTATAACAAACATGCTAACATTTTTGTATTGTATGTGTAAAATATTAAGGTGAAAAACCTCAGACACTTATTTAAGTTTTGAAATAGCACTTCACTCTAAATTTGTGTGGAAGTCAGCCTTTTGAGAGTAGCTATGTGGTATTGTTTCGGCTTTGTGTTTTTGCGCTCTTTTTGTCCCCCTTTCAAGTCAATAACATATTTCGTTTTTTTTGGAAGAAATTGAAGAGGCACGCCGTTATTGCGTTTTGAATTTTTCTTTATATGAGAATAGTTTTCAAGTACCTATATGTTTTTTGATGTGTGATGAATTAATTGCTAAAACTTGATTAATTAGATTATGTTTATCCATCATTTTTAACTTTCATTCAAAAAACAACTTTATTAATGCTTTAGACATAAGTCAGTTATTTTAAAACTGTTTGTGTTAAGCTCAATATTAATTGCTGAAATTTAATAAAAGTGTTTTTAAAATTGTAAGAAGTTTAATATAAAAACTTTGTTATTTATGCTAATTTTTACCTACTACACAAAAATATTGTTTTAATTACAGTTAACTATTTAAATCTTTAATTTTTGAACTCGTAAAACTTTTTTTTTAAATAGCTTACTTAATCAATGTTAAATTTACTATCAAAAACTTTTAGGAAACGGTATTTGGACCGGCCAAAAAAACAACATGAGCCAATCTGAGCTGTTTTTAGTCCCCAACAACGATTTTGAGGACTATGATCCGGCCCTTTCTGGTTTCTACATGTTTTGGACGATGGTTATTTTGCTTCAGGTAAAAGTTATTGAAATTCAGAGCTTAATTTAAAGTTATCAGGAATCTTAATAGTCCGAGTCATTTTAGATGTGTAAAAATTGACATTACTGTTAATTGTTAATCTAAACTAAATACTTTTTGCTTGTCGTAGATATGTACAATGTAAAAAGAATAAAAAATATACATCTTAAACTAAAATTTTTTGTATGCTGCGTTTACATCTCAGCTATATAGAATCTAAAAAAAATATTTTGTAAATATATAACAACTAAAATTTGTCAACAAATCAAAGATTTGCATATTCTAGCAAACTTTTAGTCTTTTTGTAGTAATTTTTGATTCAATTATGTTTTATATTACTTTTAAGAATTAAATACTGTTTTATAAAATTATATGGTCAGTTATGCAGTGACAGTTACACAACAGAGCGATGTTTTCATAAAAAGTATAATAAAATATAATAAAATATAAGTTCAGTGTATTAGTGTCTAAAAAGTACCACAAAATCGTTATTTTATTGAAACACAAGCTCTTCACGTATAACGCGACTGAATTTTATTGATTTAAGATGCATGAAAACTTACTTGTAATAAAAACAGTAGAATAAAAGTTTTTTTTATCAAATATTCATAAGCTCGAACAAAGTTCTAATGTTACTTCAACAAAAACTATACGAAAGTGTGCAATGGTAAATATTCGATATTTTATGTTCAACGCAACACTAATTAGGTCAGAGCTTCACTTTTTTATATAATTAAAGCTTGTTTATAAGTTTTTATCACGCGGTGCTTAAGATAAATCATTGAACCGTTTTAAGTAATAAAGAGTTCACATAAGTTTAAATCACTCTGTTTTGTTTTTTTATTTTACTTTCGGTTTTTTTCAGTTTGTAAAGTTTTTTTTTAACAAAGCATTAAAATTTAGCTTGCTTAATTACTAAATAGTAATTTTTTTACTTTCTCTGAAATGTAAGTACTATTATTTTTACTATTAAGATATAATTTTGACATGTGTTTAGGTTTTAATCTAAGTTATTGGTCTAAAAGTATAGTTAGTTTTTTCTGTAACAATTTTTCTTCAAAAAAAAATAGTTTTTTACAAGTTTACGAAATGTTAGATGTTTAGACTTTTAGTTTTTGTTTGAAGTTTTTTTTTCAATTTTTAAACAAAAGTAAACAACTAATGACTTACTATCTTTCATGACTTCTACGTTTTTAAAGGTTTATTTATTACACTAACGAGCAAGTTTGTTTGGGAAATAAACTTTAAAAATAAAAAATAAATGTATTTCAAGCTATAATAAAGTTTTCTAAAACTATAAAACTTTTCATAAGTGTTTGTTTATAAATATCTTCTACAGAACAAAAACAAATGTTTGTAGGGTAAAAACTAATTTTAAAGAAACTTTAAAACATAAGCTTGTAAAACAACATTCAACTGTCTTTAATTTCAGTTTTGCTAAAAGATGATCTAGTTTTATTAAAGATTTAACGTTTTGTATTCTCATATGTAATAGAATATGTGATATAATACAAAATATGTTCTTAAACATTTGAAGAGTTGATCATAACAGTTCAAGTACAATTGTAATAATTTAAATACAAATAACTACTGCAAATTGCTATTAGTCTATTTTTAAACAAAATTAAAATGACTTAGTAAGAAATAGAAATTCCAAAAAAAAAAAAAGACATACATAAGCTGTTTTGAAAACATACTTTTTGCTCATAAAGTTTTCCGTACTCGTTAAGTTGGTTTTTGTCCTGTAATGCTTCTATCAGGAGATCTAAGGTTAATTAGTTTGCTTAAGTGCATCTTGAAAATTATTAATTTAAAAGATATTTTAAGTGCCATCCAAAAAGCAGTTGAAAAGAGAAAAATAAACTTATTCGCATTTTACTAACAAAGATTTTTTTGTTGTTGTTGATAAATATTAATTTTAGGTACTAATTCCAATAAGCTTGTACGTGTCAATAGAACTGGTAAAATGGATGCAAGTTTACCTGATCAATTCAGATATTCATCTGTACCACGCGGAAACAGACACACCTATGACATGTAGAGCCCTTAACATTCCAGAAGATCTGGGCCAGATTCAGTTTGTTTTCAGTGATAAAACAGGTACTCTGACTGAAAACAAGATGGTATTCAAAAAGTGCACTGTTGGTGGGCAGGACTACCCACACGCTGCTAACGGTTAGTAAATCAATTTCAACTAAGCTTAATCAGTATAAAAGTCGGTGAAAATAGTTAAAACTTTTAAGTTTTTTTTTGTTAAAATGATAATTTTTGTCGAAGTTGCATATTTTATTAGTTTTGGAAACTTTCTAAATGCTACTTTTTTTATAATGTCTAAACAAATATAAACACTTTTTTTAAGACTGTATTAGTGTATAAACAGATTAGTAGTAAGCAATAGAATATTAAGATTTTGATAGTATCACATACTACTTCAAAAGTAATTTTTGAATTGAAAAAGATTTACTTAAGTTGTTTGCATTTAAAGTATTAAAACAGTATTTTCAATACTCTAAAAAGTCTGTATTACTGCATTAATGTTAGTACATTTTTCTATTTTTTCAAACTCTTTTTTATATAAAATAGTGTTAAAAAAGTTTGTTTTATACTTGAAAAAAAAAAATATTTGAAGTATTGTCAAAGGTGAAACACTTTAATAGGTTAAATATTTCAGTTGTTTCTTTCATCACAAACTTAAAATTTTTGAGTCATAACACCAACTGACCAATTTTATAAAAACAATTTATGTTCTATTTCAGTTTTTATAGTCTAACAAAGCTTTTGTCACTTTTAAGTTTGAATTATTTATTTCTTTTAGGTAAATATACCTCAACGTATTATTGAAACTTTATATCTGTTTAAAAAAATTAATATGCATAATTTCAAACTCTTGTTTTTAAAACTCATATTTTTGACAAATAAATACTCCTTAAAATATTTAATACACAAATCAGGTTGAGTAATTTAAATTATTTCTATTATTTAAAAAGCTCCTAGACTTCTGTGACATAAAAAGTCTTAAAAGTATTCGACAGTACATCTAACAGATTCAATTCACTTCTCATTAACTCACAACTTACAAAAATCTAAAAGTTTAGCAAAAAAAATAGTACCAAGATAAGCAAACAACTAATTGGAAATATTTTAAGTAACGATTGCGTTTTTCAGCTGCAAGAATAGAGAACAGTGAACCAACACCAGCTACGTTGCAACCAAGTTTGTTTTGTTTGTTAACCAATCACATGAGCGCTGTTTATTATGTTTAGTTTATAAATTCCTCTTACTGTTCTACTATCAATTCACTTAAAAATAAAATCTTTCGCTACTACGAAGTAAGTTACGAGTAAGTTGTGTGAAGTCCTAAGCATGCTGTTGCGCTTCAAATAAATCTTAAAAACTATAGATCCTTCAAAAAGAAAGCGTAAGAAAGAAAAGGAAATCAAACTAGACAGAGACTCAATCCCGATGAAATATAGTTATTCTGGTGGATCTGTTAGATCTTACCACAGGTTTTTTTATAACATTTGTTGTCCTAGTATTTCTTTGTTAGAATGTTTAAATAATTGTTCTTTCTTTATAAAAATGACAAACATACGTTTATTTTTAACTATCTTACTGCAAAAGTTTGACAACATAATTTTTGAAACTTCAAAAGCTCATATGTGTTTTTGAAAATAGAAAACAGTGACTGATTTTAGTAAATATTGCCCAATGATTTTTCAAAATGCAGTTATTCAATTTTTAATAGAAGTTTTAAACTGTTTATTACCAAGAATATTTCTTAAAATTGTCTTTTTACTCTCAACAGTTTCCAATACTGTAAAAGTAGTTGATAAAAGTTTCTGTATTGTGTGTTTACTTTCTTTGCAGGTGTTTTGATTGAGACTTTAACTTTTCAAAAACGTTTATGTATACTTAATAAAGTTATTGTTAATGCACCATTAAGTTTTTAGATACACAAAAAACTTTTGTTTAACTTTTGTAAACATAATAACTTTTTAGTTTTGTTCTGAACGTAGTTTTAAGGAGTTTCATGTTAAATAAACTATCTAATTTTTTACTTACATTCCAATTTTTTACCGCATTTCAAAATATAGTCCATAAAACAAATAAAAGGCCTTATTTTTTCTATTATTTACTTTAATAATCAGATAGCTGCCAAGTTCAGTCAACTCACTAGGTTTCTAAATAATTTGATAAAACGATTACCTTAAGCTTCTATAAAATAATATTAGTACTTTTAGTTACAAGTATTTCAATTCTTTACAGAAAATCTACTCGCAAAAAAGCGCAGACAGCATTCAACACGGACACAGTAAGAAAAGAGGCTTCAAACAACGACCTTACAGCTACCGATTCACCAGTCCCAACTCGCAAAATGAAGAGAGTAAGAAGAGTTTTATAAACTTAACACAAATTTTTTTTTTGGTTTTTGTGTACTTAATTTTAATTAGTAAATACGCTAATCCTTACTTTATAAGATTAATTTAAAAATAGTACTCAAATTACATTGAGATCTTAAACTTAGCACCTTATTTTAAACTAAAAATGTACGTTGGAATCTATTTGTATTGTTTGTTAAATTAAACACGAAAATGACAGAGAGCAAGATTTGTTTGAAAAACAAATTTAAATGAGTATTAATCAACATAATATATGAAACAAACAAGTTTTGAATTTGTAAATAGTTTAAAATAACAACATAGTCATGGACAACAATGTAGCTCATTAAAATTTCATTCTTGCCTTTTCTTTAAAATTACTTAGCCGGTTTACGCTTTCATTTCGGTTATGAAGTAACTTATACATCAAATACTAACAGACTTATAGGATTATTCTGTCCTAAGCATTCTAAATATTTAGTTTTTTTTTTAATAAAAAGTTTTAAAATTTAAAAAGGTTTACTTGTAATTGTTTTTTTTTAAACACACTCTTGATAGCTATTTAATACTTTTCTTTTGAGATTATATAAATTGTATTTAACAAAAATTTCTGAAATAACTTTTTCAAGATATTTTTGATAATAAAAAGAACTTCTGTTACTGATTTTGCTGACTTTTAAATGTTTCATTTTTAAACAGTTATTGTTATATTATTGCTTTTATGATAGTTAATCTATAAGACTGAGAATCACTAAAATTTCTTATTAATTGTTCTATTTTAGTTTTAAGATGCTTATTTTGTTTTAAGGTTTTAAATAGCTTTTTTTTGAATACTATTTTGTTATTTAGAAACGCAAGAAAATTAGGTCAAAGTTATTAATTCAGATACTTTGTATTATATTCTAAGAAATACTTTTATTGATTTGAGAAAAAATATCATTAATTTTTACGGTCAACTAGCATAAAGTATCTAACAAACAAGATTTTTTTAAATTACTTACCGTTAAGACATTGCAACACTTTATATCTAACTAGGCTGTTAAAGGAAGTATCATTTGTATAGTATATTTTTTGTAAATGTTATAACTTTTGATAAAAACTTAATAATTATTAATAGTAACTAAAATTCGGGTTAAGTGTATAAAGGTTTCTTTTATTTAAAGAAAGTGAAAGGAAGTTTAAAAATTCAGACAAATTCAATACGGTTTAAAATAAAACATATTCCAACTTTTATATTACGTATAGCTTATTCTGCTATAGTTTTTTAATTGTGTTTATACTCAGTTAATCATTAATTTTATTTGTTTTTTTTAATAACTTTAAAAATAAGTTTGTATTTATATTTATTGTATGTTATATATTTATTTAGAATTTTACATGTTTATTAAAATGTTCAAACATTAAAAACGAGAAGTTTTACTTAAAAAGTTTAAAACGTTTGGAAATCATTTTAGTGGTTTTTTATAAGTAACTTGAGGTTAGTTCTTAAATTTATTTAATTAAGCCGTACAAAAAAGCTTTTTTTAATGTCAAAATAGCTATCATTAAATATTTTTAAGTCATTACTTAAGTATATGCACAAATACAAACTACACTAAAATTATTAACAAGTAATAATAAAAATTTTTTAACTTTTTTTAAAGTATTTATGACCAACTTCTAGAGTTTTATCCTTACTATCTCTAAAAACAATTACTTACGTCACAATACAATAACATCTCACACTGAATTTTATTTTAGCAAGTTTCAACAAAGAGGCCGGCCTCTCATCACCGCCGCAACATTTCCTCTGTGAGCGCTAGAGAGCTGCAAGCTACAATAGCCTCCATTACCGATCCCGTCACTTCCGATGCCAACAGTTCCGGTGCCAGTGACGACGAGTCGTTAGGCAGCAGCGCCAACCTCGAAACTGATGTAACTCCGGACCCCGTTCTCTACCGCCACCTAGTCAGCGTACCTTTTAAAAGTCTTGCGTCCAGGCGAGCGGTTGATATGTCAATGAAAAAAGAAAGAATATTTGACTTTTTCGTCAACCTGGCCATATGTAACACGGTTGTCATTAGCAACGACGACGGGGACACTACAGATGCCGGTTCCCTCGCCGGCACGCCAACTAGCGTTTGTTTACTTTTTATTTGATTTTAAATGTAATTTAAATGTGAGCGAGTAACGTTTAAGTTATATGAATTTGATTTTAAACTATTATGTATAAACTATAGCTGATTACTTTGAGTTAATTTTTTTTTAACTATACAGTGTAAAATACTGTAAGAGGTAAAATTAACTAGTAAACTTGTATAAGTATCTAATAAGATATAATTTAAAGTAAATTAATGATACCTTTAAGATTTTGAAATAATAACTTCATAATAATTGAGTTTATGATATGACTATTTGGTTAAAATAAATAGTAGAAGTATTTTATGTATGCGATCCAGCAACTTATTTATAGGTTTCAAATACAATGGTAGTCTAAAAAAACAATGTTAACAAAAATATTTTATTTCAAGCAATTGAACACAAAAATTAAATTTTTGTTGTTTTAGATTAAAATGAAGAGCTTCGATAAGTTGAAAAAATGGTTTGAAATTGCACCGAAATTGTCTCCTCTTACTAGCCCAAATTCACAAGAACCAACCGTTTTAAGTGTTAAATCTCTTGATCCAAGTAAAAGAGAGCAAGCTTTAAAAAGGTTTATTTTATTTTCTTAATCAATCTAATTATAATTTTGGTTTTATTAAAAGATTTACATACTGGTTCTTATTTAACTGACTTAAAATTAAACAATCATAAAGTATCAAAAGTTCAAGTTAGTTTTGTTTTAATTATTTTTTATATGAACAAACATACTCAGTTCTTTATCACCTCCACCTGTGGTTCCTTCTTCAAATGGACTCGTGAATCGGCATGACGAGGGAGACAACTTCAGGTACGAAGCTGAGTCACCTGACGAAGCCGCATTGGTGTACGCAGCCAGGAGTTACGGGTGCACGCTCGCACATCGCAGTCAGAAGGCAAACAAGAACACCGTGACAATCTCACTTCCCACTAAACACAGACTGACGTTCCAAGTAAGTGATGGAGTAAATAGAATCTAGCTGATCAGTAGCTACTAAGTTTGTAGTACAAAAATAAGTTTGTAAATGCATAGAATGTAAAAATTACTTTATTATGTGAATACCTGAACTCATATGTATATAACTGTATTATTTTCATTACTTTAATAAGTAAACGAGAAACATATGTACCCTTGTTCAATAGTTAACTTATAACTTTATAAGAAAAACTTATTTACAAGTGTCGTATAAAAACAATTTTTTTTTTGTTAATTACATAAATTAGTGTTTACAGTGAACTTAAAATTAATTTTATGAAGTTTCTATGTATAAACCGAGTGAAGAAAAACAAAATCCTAGTTCAGTACTAGGTTTAACTTTATTACGTCTTGTTTAACTAAAGTTTTTTTTTTCAGTAAGGTAACTATTGATTTTTGGCATTAACATTTTCCAGGGAAAGTTGTTTAACTGTTGTTTAAATTTAAAACTACCTTCAAAACTTATCCTAAACAATTTTTTGTTCCATTTGTTTTTATTTGTACTTTACATTAACTTTTAAAATAGAAAAAAAATGTTAGTAGATCTAGTAAGTAAACTGTAATCAATTTTTAAGGTGTTACACACTCTTGAGTTTGACTCAGATAGAAAAATGATGTCTGTAATCGTCCGTGACATGAATCGGTCCAATCAGATCGTCGTATACACGAAAGGCGCTGATTCGGCTGTGCTGGAACGACTTGCACCGTGCACTGACCAATCAGAAGCTGAAAAGCAATGTAAGTTACCTTTACAATAGAATGAACACTTCAAACTTTTAACTAAAACTTTTGTTGCTTTCTAAATTTACCTACAAAATGTTTTTGTAATTAATATTTTATGTTTTTGTATCAGTTGAAATTAAGTTGTTTTTATTTAAAAAATGTATATAAAAAAAACCTAAGCAACAACAATTTTGGTATATCAAAAAATGATCTATTAAAAAAATGGTTTGTGTTAATGAGATAAATAAGTTAAGTTAAATTAGAAGACGTATGGCTAAATAAAAAGTCTTCAAAAAAAAAATGTAGTACAAGAGTTTTAGTAAAAGAAACTTTTGTATTTATAGACGTACTAAAACTTACAGCTTTTTATATCTAATTATTTAAGATAGGAACGGAGATTAGCAGCAATAAACCATAGCACTTAGGGTCACTAAATCTACAATATTTTAATTTATAGCAACTGTAGTCTGAAACTCTTACATTAACATAAGCTTTAAAATGTTATTAAAATAATTTTTATATGTAAAAATCCGTAATTTTCATAACTTGTGATTTTATGAATTAATCAGCAAAAAATTATATGGAAATATTATAAGCTATTATCCAAAGTATCAGCAATTTAAATGTCTGAAACCCAAGTTATGATTAACACCCATGGAAAATTCTTTATATACAGGTGTGGGCCAAAGGTATCTTTTTACACTTTAAGTACTGGTATGGATAGACCTACCAAGTATGGATAGAAGTTTTGAGTTCTTTATAATTCTTGCTATATTTATTTTTTAACATAAAAGCTTTATTGATTTTTAGCGGGCTACGGTGGAGACTTGTCAGAGTTGGTATCAAACTCCAATCAGGTTGTTAACCAAACAAAAAAAGCATTAAATGATTACGCTCACCAGGGTCTTCGAACTCTATGCATGGCTAAAAGAGTTAGTATTATATAAAGACTTTCCAATTTTTTTATAGATAAAAAATTGATATTCATTTTTTTAATTCTTTATAACGTTTTACTATTTTACAAATCATCAGTTTAAAATAGCTACTTGTAAGATTATAATTGTAGCAAAAAAACTTTTTTAATTGCTTTAAAAACTTTATTTGAGTTAATGTTTTTTTTTATAAAAGACTTTTTTTGATTGTTTTTATTATCCGTTACAATATTGTTGTAATTTGTTTTAAATCAAAAAATTCTAAGTTCTCGACTTAAATAGCTTTAACAAAAACTTTAACTAAAAAGCTATATACCAATATAGGAGTGAAACATTGTTTTGTTAATAATAAATAGTAAAAATAAATAAAAATTACAATACTATAAAAAGTTAAAACGTTTGTTTATTTTTATAATTTTCAAAGGTTTTGTCTGATGAAGAGTATTCAGAATGGGTAAAAAATCACAATAAAGCAGAATCTTCTCTTGAAAATCGCGAAGAACTACTTAAAAAATCATATGATGCAATTGAAAGTCAGTTTCAATTGTTGGGAACAACCGGAATCGAAGACAAGTGAGTTTTAGTTTCAGCTTTGACTTTGCTATGTAAATGTTATTATTTAAATGTTTGCATTTTTATATAATAATGGTGTAAAGCAGAGAATATGCTTATTTTCTAACTACTATTTACAGACTACAAAACTAAAAAGCAGGAGCAGTTTAGGTCAATAAACTTATCTTAGTTTAACAAGACTCTTGTTGTAACTTTTTAATAAAAAAACACATTTAAAAACAACTAAGTAATGTAAAAGTATTGTGTTCTATCATAATATTTAAATACTTACAGTTTAATTTTTTAAATGTACTATATTCAATGAATATAAAAACTTACAGTTTAAATAGATATTCTTCTTGTAAGTTTAATTCTATCCTTTATGCTTTTATTTTTAATATCAAGGTTATTGGTGTTCTGTTTTATAAATGGTCTGATTTAAATTTTAATTAAACATGGTTTAATTCTTTTTTATACCAAGCTATTAAAGTACCCAGTACCATTGATTACAGAAGTTTACCTTTAAACTAAGTCTAAGTCTACCCTACAATATAGAAAAGTTCAATAAATATGAATTTATGGACTCATATCAAATAAATAGGTTACAAGATGGAGTTCCTGAAACAATAGAGTCTCTCAGGCAAGCTGGAATTCAAGTTTGGGTTGTGACCGGAGACAAACAGGAAACAGCAATCAATATTGGCTACTCTTGCAAGCTCATTCACCAGGACGATGAAGTCATAATACTGTCGTCAGAAAATAGGGTATATAATATATTCTATAATAAAAAACTGTAATAACTTGCAGTTACTTAAACAGCTTAATTTAGTTTATACTTGTTTTCGATAAGAAATATTAAACTTCCTTACTTTTTATATGTCTACTTAGTTTGTTTTATTTTATAAATTTTTGAAGTTGTATTACCGAATACCGGTCTACCAAATCTCGATCCAGGTAATTAAAAGTTTTTAAAACTATTGATGTTAACTACACTTCGAATGTGTTTTTTTTTTCATTCCTTTATTAATTATAATAGGAGGAGTGGGTAACTTTTTTTGTTGATGAGCCAGTTTTACTATACAAAATCTGTTATATGTTTTGGTTTTAAGAAAGCAAATAAAGAGATCTCAACTACTAGAGGAGAAATAATGAATTTATTCTTTCAGAATTTATTTTACAAACTGAATTTCGGTCAAAGACCTCGTCAGTGCTTTAATAGTATTTAATAAAATTTCTTTTTTGAATTATTAAAATATGTTGTCTTAAATAAAGCTTAAATAAGAAATCTATTGTCGACCAGACATATCAATAAAGTAAAAATTGACGGGTCGCATATTTTTGAAACATCGTACTATAAAACTTTACATAATTTTTTTCATTTTAAAGTTATATTGAAATTGAAATAAAACATTTTTTAACATTACTGTGTACAGAAACTCAAATTTTTAGTCCATTTAAAAACAATTTTTATATAAAAACTCAACTTTAGTTGTTAAACTGGAAAATATTTTACGCCCCAAAGCTTGTGCGTTGCAACCTTTGATCCACAACCTATGATTATGTTCTAATTAAAAGTTTAACAAGTTTAAATAACAAATATCTCGTTAATTGATTTCCAGTTCTTAAGTTTATTTTTATATAAAAGGTCTGGACAACGTACGGTCTGCGGCTAAGATCTGGCCCGGGAGTAAACTTTTGTTGGTAAAAATATGGTACTAACAAAAAAATTAACAAATATGTTCAAATAATTATTAAATTTAGAGTAAATTACGATACTAATTCAATGCTTATATTGTTATAACTTGGTGCAAAGACGAGCAAAAAACTCCTATTTGGTATATTATTACAAAATTAAAGCGGCCCACGAAAGTCTATTTCTCACAAATCTAGTCCCTTATATACAAAAGGTTGTCACATCTGGCCTTGGCTTTACAAATAAAATAGGTTACAATCAAAATTGAACAAAGTATACTAAGACTAAATGATTTAGGAATTAGAAAATTCGTTAAATTTTGGAAAAGTACAGGTTAACACAGAAATTGATGTGTTATAAAAAAAAAAGGAAGCAAAACCACTATAAATCGATTAACTTGATCTTATTGTTTCAGTAAAGGAAAACATACTCTAATAAAGTACAAGCTAAAAATTACCTTCGGAATTTCAATTAACCAACTTTTTAACTTCTGTTTGTATCAACAAAAAAAAACATTTCCAAACGCAAACTATAACTTAATTAATTATTTTTAAGTATCAGTTACTGTGAATTTATTCATGCTAGAAAATTTACTAATCTTTTTTCAAGACTTTTTTAATTTCTGTGGTTTCTTTTTACTGTAGGCTTTTCTTAACAAAAATAAATTAGTAATTGCTCTTTAAGATTATTTTGGTCCTGAATTTTTATGAAATAAAAATCTACCCAGTAGATCACTAATTTTAAGTTTTTTTTTGTAAGCTTTTAACAAACTAGTAAGTAAAATCGAAAAATATTTTTAGGAAGAATTTATTCAAAAACTGGATGAAAATACTGAGCTTCAAGAGATGAAAAGGGGAATAACCGCTCCTGAAGACGAAGTTTCTGGATCTGCTTCCCTGATAACCAGAATAACACGATCAAATTCAGACCAAACTTATGTCTCTCCTAAAGATAAAGAAGATCCTTTAGGTTAGAGAATTTATAAAAAAGCATTACAAACTACTGTCTATTTTATAAATAAATATTGTATGGAAGCTTTGAAACTACTTAGTATTATATTTTGATAAGTTTTCATTAACGTTTTTTACCTTACAAAAAAAAACTACAGTTTTTTATAAATAGTCGGCTTAGTTTTAACTTATAAAATATATTTAAAGATGAAACTTTTTTTGGAGTCAGTATTTGATTCTTCTTTTGTAAAGTTTAAATATTTTGTTCAGCAATTGTGATTGACGGCAAGACGCTTGGTTTCGCGCTAGAGAAAGATTTGCAAAAGAAGTTTGTGAGGCTGGCCAAACAGTGCAGATCGGTTCTTTGTTGCAGGGCAACTCCGTTACAAAAAGGTGAAGTCGTCAAACTCATCCGTGACGAACTCAACGTCATGACTCTCGCCATCGGTTGGTGCCTTGTAACTTTTTATCTTACTTTGCATCAAAGTGTTTTTCGTATTTTCTTCCTAGTGCTCATGTTTACTTTTTAGATTATTCAGTTATTTCTTATATGTTTTTAGTAATACCACATAAAGTGTAAAGCACTTTTCTTATCTTTATATATATCATAAAAAATAAATCTATGCTTAATAAATGTTCATAAAAATTTTGTTTTACTAACTTGTGTTGATAAATATCAAAAAAATTAACTTAATGTTGTTATACAAAAAACCATTTAAATAAATAAAAAAACATTTTTTTAAATCTGTTGCAAATAACAATCCTAATTTAAGGTGACGGAGCAAACGACGTTTCGATGATTCAGGTGGCAGATGTTGGGATCGGGTTGTCGGGTCAGGAGGGGATGCAGGCAGTCATGTCCAGTGATTACGCCATTGCACAGTTCAGATTCCTACGCCGCTTACTGCTCGTTCACGGTCACTGGAATTATCAGAGGCTCGCATCGCTTGTTCTTTACTTTTTCTACAAGAACGCAGTTTGTTTATTGCATGCACTTGTTGTATTAATACCTGCTATATTTCTTAAATCTTATAAACAGTTTTTAGTAACTACTCTTAACTTAAAATCGATTAATTTTTAGGCGTTTTCCTTTCTTATTTTCTGGTTTCAAATATTCTGTGGCTTTAGCGGAGGAAACATGATCGAACAAATGTATCTTCTCCTCTTTAATCTCACAATAACCGGATTCCCTCCTCTTGTCAACGGAGTATTTGACAAGGACCTCAAGTCCTCAACTCTCTTAAAAAAGCCACACCTATATCGGCAAGGAATTGATGATGAAGTACGTACATAAATTTGTAATAACTGTTAAAACTATAAATTAATATTTTTATTCTATACTATAAGTTTATATTTATTTAAAACTCTTGAATATAGTTTAAAATGAGAATTATAAATTTTTAACTTGGTTATTATAATAAGGTATAAAAACATAACCGTATAAGTTAACAATTATAAGTTAATTTTTGTTAGATTTCAGTCACTTTCATCTACATATTTATATGAAACATTTACTATTACATTGGTATTAATTTTAAGCTATTTGAAATGTTAAGTAGTTTTTTTCAAACAATCAATAAAATTTATAATTAAGTTTTTCTAAATTTCATTGATTAACAACAGTTTATACTTTTTAAATATATTTTTATTTTTCTAGGTGTACAAACCGCGTACTTTTTGGATAAACATACTTGATGCAGTCTATCAGTCTTTAGTTATTTTTTTCGTCATAATGGGAGTAAGTTGAAAACAAAACAAGTTTATAGAAGTGTTACAATAATAAACAATAATTTATTGTTTCAGGCTTATTACGACTCTGATGTCGGTCTAATTGAGTGGGGAACAGTTGTGACAACTGCTTCGGTTTTTGTTATTTTACTTCACCTTGCAATAGAAACAAAAACTTGGGTTTGTTAAAACTTTATTTTTTAAATTGACAGTAAAAAAACATTTTTACGCTAATGTAGATAATTATTAATCAGTGGGAAGTTCGTTATAAAGTAAATTACCTATTAGTAATTAACTAACCGGAAGGTATTCTAGTGTTTTTGCATACTGTTGAAATTAAAAGTTTATAAAAAACATTAAAAAAAAACCTTTATTAAGTTATAGCGAATAAGTTTACATTAGTTACTTAAAATTCAAAATACAAAATACAGATTTCAAAATCAATTTTTGCTTGGTTTTTCTATAAACTAAGCTGTAATAAATACTTCTAGACATGGATTCATTGGGCGGGTCAGATTGGAAGCGTAGTGGGATTTTTTGCATTTGCTCTCATATATAATATTGTCTGCCCCGCCTGTCTGCCCCCGAGTAACCCATACTACGTAATGGAAAGGGTTATTCAGACGCCAAAATTTTGGCTTTCAATAGTTATTGCCACAGTTATTGCCTTGCTACCCAGGTGAGTAGTCAAAAACTAAAAAACTTTAAAAAATAATTTGTTAGTTTTTAGTTTGTTTATAAAAGTTTGTAATCGGTTTACTTCCATAAACTAGCTTTATTACAAAAAATTAGCTTAAGCAAATATGCATCAAGATAAAAGTTAAACAGCTGTATAACAAAGAAATATCTAATGTTTTAAGAGTTTAAACTTGGTTATAGAGCTTAAAAGTTTATACAGCTTTTATTTGTAAAAGTAACTCTATTTTTAAAACAGTGTAATCAAATAAACTTTAATCTTATCTTTATTAAGCTAGTAAAGTACTTTTGTTACTATGAAAATTTTGAGTTTTTAAGCTAATTAACATTCATTCAAAACAAATAGCTCTTGAACTTCTTAAAGTTTTTTTCCAAGAAGTTTTCATTTCTATCGAAACAGTTTTGAAGAAAAAAAAGGTTTTACTTTTTAAATAATGTATTCCATTATATTTTTGTAAATTTTGAAGTTTTATTTAACTTAATAGAGCAAGATTCTTTTTATAGAAAATACTTTTAAACATTGAAAATTGAAATATAAGCTGATATACTTTTTTAGAGTATTGTTTTTTATAAATATGTTTATAGCTTCTCAATTATATAAATTTTTATATAAGCAAAAAAAAAAAAACTTTATACCGTTTTATATCAAAAGGGCATTATTTAAATGTAAGTAACAAATTTGATACAGTAATACCTAAATAATACTTTTTTTACCATAACCAGTTATTCAAAACAAAAGATTTATAATAATATCTTTACTATTTAAACAAGCTTTAAAACATCTAAAAAAAATTTTTTAGATTATAATGTTTAAAAATGTTCCAAGTTTGTTACAAAAAAGATAAGTTGTAAAACATAGGTGTCTGACCATCATTGACTTGGTAGGAAGGCTAATAGGAATTTTCACTTTATTATTTTAACTACTGAGTTATAATTTTTTTAATAAATTGTTTAAATTATGTTTCTTTCTTTTTTATTAGACTAATGTGTGTTTTTTTAGATACACAATTTAATAATCAATTTTAAAACATCAACCATTTTAAGCTTTTGCTTTGTGGACAAGTTAAATGATTATGCTCACACAACGATTGTACATCTCTGGTGTAGGGAATCATCAGATACTTTAATTATTTAGGGATTAAATATATAGCGCAAATTTCAACTTTTCGTTGCCTGTAAAAATACTTTGACCTGTTTTAATATCTGATAAAAAAATTTTAACAGCATAAATAACAATAAAAACGTTGTTTTGTATGCTTAATAATAATTCAAGCTTTGAGAAATAGTTTTACATTTTTTCTTACGGCAGCAAGAAGCTTATAAATATTAATAGTATACAATAATTCTAATGAAAGTTGTAATTATGGATTTATAAATAAATATTGTTAAGAAACTAAGTCAGAAAAACTTTATTTGAATAATTTAAATAAATAATAATGTTAGTATTAAAAATGTTAGTCAAGTGTAAAAAACTTAATTTTTATATCTGTTTTGTGTTTCAATAATTTTTTAGTTTGGAAAGCTTTATTTTTACTTAAAACATCTATTTTATATCCTCAATAAAAAGTTTGCTAATTTAATTCTATTTATTTAGTAGTAAGTTTTACACTCAATTTAGATTTTTTGTTGATAAATTGATATCATAACTACTACTAGTAAAAGTTTTTAACCTTTTTTAAATCCTATTTTAAACTTGTTAAAGACTAATTAATAACTCCTTTAACTTTCTATAACATAAATGATTTTTTATCCTCCAGGTATCTCATACGTGCGATCCAGACAGACTTCTTTCCTACTGACTCGCAACACGAACGAGTGATGGAGAGGAGAAAAATTCCCAACGTTCGCCACAACTCGTCCAACTCCGTCTCACCTGACCACACATCGGCGTCAGAGTCTGAGTATTCCGTTTCTGTGGTGACGGGAGCTTTCCGAAGTAACGAGAAAGTCGTGGAAACTCAAATAACGGAGATAAAAGACCAAGTCAGACGACCGAATCAACTCATAGTCTCAAGTCACGAAATTAAAGACGAGGCAGCTGAAGTAAAACATGTGAAAAAAAGTTCTTCCTCGACCAGCAACAAGGGCAGTGTTGATTTGATCGCCATGAATGAAATTTCAAAATCTTACGACAATCGGTCTTATGACGCAGATATGAGCGAGGAGGAAGACAACCTGCAGATAAATCCTCCCGTCACCTTCGCTTCCTCCCAAGTTCGCAACCACCGGCGACCGCACACCGCATCCCGTGTTGTTTCGATGAGAAAAGCGCGCGAAAACGACGTCATCGAAGACCTGATGATGTCACAGCCGGTCGAAGTTGTAGAAAATGCTTGGGCGGAAGATAAAAACGTGGTTAACAAGCAGCCACCGCCTACGGAAGACCAACTAAAAACTGAGACAGAAAAATTTACTAGTTTAAGGCATCGATCATTATCGTAACGACGTTGTTAATTGTAGAAGCATAATTTAAATAAAGACAGAAGGTGCAGCGCGTTTCGTTTATATTTATTGCATCACGCCAAAGCCAGTATTTTTTATAAAGCGTTTGAAAATCTATGCAAAAGTAAACGTAGAACTTCAAAGTCTTTCAGAGGCTTTTAAAATACATTTTTTCAAACGAAATGCACTGTTAGTTTTTCCTATTAATTTTTCAATTATATCACAACAAACGTGCATTCTATCGGTTGAATTTAGACCACCGAAGTATTATCTATTCTACCTAATTTTTCGATACATTCTTAACAGCTAACAGTGCATTTAGACAGCTTTTAAAAGTTAGTCACTTAATTACTTTACAACTTTTTTATATAATATTAGTTTTGCTAAACTTTTAAAGAAGCACAGTTTACAAACGTCCTTAAACTCATTTACTAAAATGAACAAGTTATTAAAACAACTTTTTTAAACAATTAACCTCTGAAACAAGTGTTTTTGTTTAATTAAAAAAAAAATTGAATTAAATTTTAAAATAAGTATTAAGTGTCGATATATATACGAGTATAGTAATTGATAGTTATTAGATCCCTTTAATATTTTATATTTAAACATAAACTGTATGCTCTATATGAAGTATATTATAATTAGACTGCTTAATTTTAGATATAATTTTTTTAAGTGCTTATATTTTTTTAAATGAAATAAAAAATACTGATATAGGTCAAAAAGTTTTTAGCTTACTTTCTAGCACAAAAACATGTTAAAAAGTATGTTATTTTTTTTATTTTGTAATATTTTTGGGCAAATACAAAACTTTAATACTTTTTTATTACAAGAACAACAGAGAATTATTTCTCATACAAGTTTTCAACTAAAAATGCAGTTTTCTAAGTTAAATAAAAAAATTTAAATATTAAAGTTACAGTATTAGTTCAAGTCATTTAGCATTACAAAAAGTAATGATTTTTTTTGTAAAAATTTCAAACAAAAAATATTGTTTTAACAAATATTTTATATGGATAGGTATTAAAGCCTTTTTTTAATCTAATGAAGTTTTCAATAGTTCTATTTTCCTACTTTTAATTGAAATTTTGTTTATTTTTGTTTTCAAGTTTTAAAAATTTTAAGTGCTTAAGTTTTGTTTATTTATAACCTTTTCTTCAGTTAAAGTTTTTTTTTCGTTTAAACGCTATAAAACATAATTTAACATTTTATTTTTGAGTTTCAATTCATGTTATACAGTTTTAATAATCACAATGTAGCTATAGTACTTTATTATAATTACAACAAACACGATTGTTTAAAATTATTACTAATTTGTTTTATAGCTGTATTACCGCTTTTAATTAAGGGTATCAATGTTTACTTTCATAGCTAAATAACTGCATACTGCTTTTATCTTTTACTTGCAAACTTTTGTGTAATGTGCCTTTCTTTTGATACTGAAAGTTTTGGTGCCTCTTTGGTATAAACAATAGCATAAAAATACTAGTCTTTTTGTATATTTTTGAAAAGTGTTTTTTGATTCCTGAGATGTAAAGAACAAGCTTTTGAACTTGTAGCTTAAATGTTTATAAAGTCTTGTTTACTACCAAAACATTTAAATATAAATTTTGTTTAACTTTAACAAAAGTATTTTTTTACAATTTTGTAATTTTTTGGAAAAAAAACATTTTAGCAAACTGTGCACTAAATTATAGATATATATGTAAACTTGATTTATTTTAATCAGTATAGAAAGCAAGTAGTTATCTTATGACTTATCAAGTATTAATGGAAATTTGAATTTAAAAATAGGTTTGAGGCTTAAATGAAGTGAAGCTTCTGCACAGATGCACTTTTATTAATTTAAACCCAATTCTAATCCAAATCCTAAGCCATTTTTATGATATTACTTTTTTAATATAATCCCTGATTTTAATTAAGTTGTAAGCAAGCTGCAAAACAAATCCGGCCCACCAAAAAAATTTCTGTGGCCTTCGAACTATTTTCTAGACTAAAAATAAACTTGCAAAACTAGTATATTTATTACTTTTTAGTAAACAATTTTAAATGTGTTTTATTTTGATTGAGTGAAAACAGTAAGGCTTTTTAAAACATAGTTTACATACAAAATATATTCCATTTTTCGTATAATCTTGAAGGTTACGTTAACCCGCAAGGACATATCTGAAACGGAAGGCCATCAAAAAACCTTTTGTAGTAAAATATAGCTTGTAACTTGTAAAAGGCCGTCAACTATACTTGGTAAAAATCGAATTTAAAAGTGTTTCTAAGTAGCACACAGTACAAAAGCAAAACTTCTTAACTTTTATAAGAATTTTTTGAAAGTTTTTATGATATTTGTTTTGTCTAATCACTATTTTAGTATTTTTTTATTGAACATTTTAAGTTTTTGAGAGAAACCACAAGCGCAACTACTAAAATGAGTAAAAATACTACTCAGAAACTTTAATATGGTACTCCATTATATATATTTAAAAGGGTCTGGTAGTGTTTCATTAATTGTTATCTTTGTAATCTCTTAATTGAATGTTATTGAACCAATTTACTAAGGATTCATGAAGTCCATACTGACTTAAACTATAATGATTATTTTTTTGATACTGAATCGAAAACGTTTATAATATCAGTGTAAACCTTTTTAGTATAATCGTTTTTGAGATAAGGAACTCTTCAAGAATGTAAGCATGTTAACATTTGAATGTTTGACGAGCCATTACGGATATAGTGTTGATATTGTTTTATTGTGGTTTATTTTTATAACAGATATATTTCTCAAACTGTCTGTCCGATTTGTTTAAAGTAGATTAAAGTTCCACCAAGTAATTAAATAAGTAAGCATTTAATTATGAGTCAATAAGTTAACCATACCAACATCTATAGCTTGCCACGCGAGCACATTTGAAAAAAGAAACTTTTCATTCAAAACTAGCAAAACAAATTAGGGATATAAAACTTTTTTGAAATATTTTACAACTCAATGGTTCATTTTTACTTAGGAAACTTTTGACCGAGGAAGATATACTTCTTTACTTTTACGATATTAGAAAAATCGTAGTTTAACAACTTATTTTCATCAATTTGTAAATTAATTGTGCACGTCTGCTACTGGTTTGTTTACAAAAAAATTGTCTTTTAATTTAATAATACTGTCTTCACACTGTAAAATAAGTACTAGTTTATTGAACGACAAAAAATAGCGCTCAAATTATTTGGTCCTAAGACCTGGAGTACGAGGAACTTTTAGGTTATCGAGTCGTACACCACGGACACCTTTAAACGTCTTGTAAATAATAATAGTAGAACTTAAGTTTAGATTTTAATTATTTCTCGTAAATTTAAAGAATCTGATTACTTATGCAGTCTATTTATTGTTATTTTCAAATCGTTTAAAGTTTAAACATTTGTTATATACCTGAGAAAATTTTAGACAGTTTTAAAGTCGATACTTAAGTTTTTTTCTGAAGTGTAAAACTAATAGCTTCTAAAGAAATACTTTAACATTAAACAAAAAATGTGTGCTACCCCACTGAAAAAAATCTAGACATGCCCTTAGTTTAAGTAACTACAACATTGTAAAACAAAATGGTGTAAATTAGATCAGATATTAAAAATAAAAACTTTTTTTACTAAAAATAAAACTAAGGATATAACTTACTTTTACTACATAAACGCAATCTGTGTGGTACAATAAAAAGATAAATCTATACAAAAAACGTAAAACGCTCTGCTTTAAATAAACTTAAACAAAGTGTTAAAAGATTTTATGAAGATTTTAAGATAACTGATGCTATAAGAAGACTTATAGTTTAATTTTTCAAAGATGAAAAATTGAAACATAAACAAGCGTTAAAACTTTATACAGCTGCCGTATTTGACCCATGTAAAATAGTATTTAATCATTCAATATAAAAATTCTTGAAACATTAAATACTACAATCAGTTAATTACTTTGATTTATATATATTTTTTTTAAGTTGACTCTAGTAAAAAAATATTAAACTTATTTATGCTCTTTCCCTATGTTATTGTATTTTCATTATAAGTTAAAATAAAATATTACCACAAATACATAATAATATAGCTATTTAGTTTATAAATATTATTTATGTAGTTTATATATATATTTCTTTTTCATTTTTAATTGTTTATGTTATAATTTTGAAAAATATTTAAGTAGTACTTGACAACAGGGTTGCCAAAAAGTAAGGATGGTCAATAATTAATAAAGTTCGTTTGTATTAACTTAAAAAATTGTAACGGGATATCAAACTACTTTTGAAAAACGGTTTTGTGTTTAAAAGAAAATTATTGTTTTTTTAATTAATTTAAATCCTACTACCGGGGATATTTTAACACTGCTTTTTACAATGTCTGCTACAAACCCATCTTTTTTTTAATTTATTTATAAATCCTAACCTCTAAAATATTTTCGTTCAAAAGTTTTGAGCAACAATAGCTGTTTAATACTTAGTGTATATAAGATTGACTATTGCTTTTACAAAGTACATGTTTATTTACAACTTCTTAAGACATCGATCAACTTTGTTACACTTCATTTTTTTTTGCTTAAGGAGTTTATACACTTTGTGAGAAAACTACTTGTTATTTTTAATTACAAGTTTAAAGTTTTAATTTGTTAATACAAGTTAAAAAGCTGAAATGTAGAACACAATTTTTTGTGTTTTAAAGGAATAACATTAATCAAGTTATCATTTTACAATACCTATAGAAAATAAAAAAAATTCAACTACTAAATACTTTTTACATTTTTTCTTCGTGGATTAAAGTTTTGGTATACTATCAAAATCCACCCGAGTTCAAAATCCAGCCGATTTTTTTTCTTTATTTATTAATTAATTTTTTTTTTTTTTACATTTTTTTTATTTAATTTTTATTTTTTTTTCACTATTACTGTTACCTCTAACTCTTACCCTCGATCGGTAAGCGTTTTTCGAATTTGACTGGGTGGGTTTAGATCGCGGGTGAATTTTGAACGTGTCGCATAAAAAATCATTACTAGTTGTTATCTTCATAACTAAGCAGAAATTGCATAGCTGTTTTATGTTAGTATTCTGAACTATTTTTTTGTTTAAAATATTCTTAATTGAATTTTAAATTTACTAAAGATTATTCTAACTGTAGCTTTTTTAAATCTTAAGTTACTGTAGTACATATTAGTTTAATAATTGTTCAGTTTATTTATTCTATAAATTTTATTTGAACTAGATAAATAATTTTAAGGATTTCTAATTTGTTTATGACTGTTATTCATGCAGACGCATGCTTAAACTTTACTTCTTATTTAGAAAAATATACATATGTTTGTTAATTTGAATTATTTTGATAAAGTTTATATTAGTAGTAGTGAAAAATCTAAATAAAAATTGTGATTTATAAACTTATTTGGTTTGAATAAATACTTATAAAGCTATATTGTACATAAATAAAACAAGCTCTATTTTTTTAACAAATATTTTATAAGCTTTTATTGAAAACTTTTGAGTTTTTTTATGATTTAACTTCTTAGTTTTACTTTTTTTTGTATAAATATTTAAACGTTTTTTTTTTGCTTAGATAGTAAATGCTGAAATAATATATTCATTTTGTAAGTAAGCTAAATTTTAATGGCAGATATGCTAACTTAAGAGCTGTTTGAGGTTACAAGCATATTATTGTCATTTACAGGGACGTTTTTTGCTGGTTTCCTGGATCCTTTGCACCCCCCAAAAAACGTAAAAATTACTTAAAACGTTATTTATACAGAAAATTAACATATGTCAATAGATTTTATTTATATTTTTTTCTAAGTTTTTAATTAATGAATGTTGAATATATAAGTTAAGATTTGAAAAGTTCCACCATGTGCTTGTCGACTACTAGCTGTCAGCTAAAGCAATAAATGATTTTCATGCACTGTTTTTGACCTAAAAAGTAAAATTTTATATTAGTTACGCTTAGTTGCTTGTAGAAAGCAAATATATTTTAAGGTGACAAAAGTTTATTAATTAAATGTATGTTAGTTTTAATCTCATATCAGTTTAAAATTAGATTATGTTAAAGCAGATTCCTCAAATTTTATACTGAAAAACTTTCGTAATAGAATGAAATTTTGTTTAGTTTATGTTTTAATTCTTATGGTCTTTAACTACTTGCCATTTAATTTCAACTACTCCGACATGACATTATTGTAGAGACATTAATTTTTTTTTTTGCATTTTTATTAAGTTAAAATGTTTATGTTTCTTTATCATTAATTTTTTTACAAAAGTGTTATGCTAAAACAAGGTGTAAATAAAGCTATCATATTTTTTCATACAGAATATTTTTTTTAATGCTAAATCATTTGCATTTTAGTTAAAGTAACTTTACACAAAAGTAGTTTTCATAACTTATAGTAATTCTTAACTTTAAATGATTTTTATTCAAATTTATTAAAGTACTAGATGCATTATGAATAGCAACAAAATAGCTTGAAGAAAATTTTGTTTGTGATTTTTTTACTTAAGTTATACCTCATAACTGACAATTAAACATTTTAACGCTTGAAACAGCTCTAAGTTAAGTACAATTATTTAAAAGTATTTTTTATCTTTTATAAACTTGTTATTAATTGTATTTTTTTTTTATACAACTTTTATATAAGTTGTCTTCATTTTTTTTTGTTAAAGTTATCACTTGCTAGATTGAAATTAAAATCACTTTTAGTGCTAAGTTAATGACTTATCTTAAACAGTAAAAAAGTTTATGCTATTTTAATTTCTAAATAAACTGAAACTTTTAGAGAAATTTTTAGGATTTCTAATTTATATCGTTATTATATAAACTAGTTAATAAATATTATTATATAAACTAGTTGTTACTTAAAGTTTTTGACTAGTATTTAAGTTATTTTATTTTATTGACTGTTTTAAAAAGATTGCTTACAAGTATAAAAATGTACATTATTACTTAGCTAAAAAAGTTTTTGATATATTACTGTAGGTACCTGCACACTTTTAACTTTATATCTTTTTGTTATATATTTTTTAAACACATTCGAATTCATAAAGTACGCTAGAATATGACTACATCCTTTTAACTTTTTGAGTTTTATCGAAAATAAAAGGTACAAATATGATTTTTTTTATATTTTATTTTCGATTTTAACTTTTACTTGTTTTAAATTTAAGCACTTGCAATTATTACTGACTTATAATTAGGCTATAAGTTCATTAATCAGTATTTATTAATATGTTATCATTGCTTATTATATAAAGTTTTTCCTTTAATTTTTTTATTTTATAACTACAATTACTTTAAATGTCTACGGCTAGCGTAAAACTATTTTCTTAAATTTGCGGTCCACCAGCAACTTTTTCTAAAAAAACTGGCCCGCGACTTATAATAGACTGCCAGCCACTAAGTTAATGAGATATTTTTAGTTTGAAGTTGAAATTAAACTATGATAAAGCTTTACATTTTTAGGTCTAGTAGTTTAATATACATAAAAAAAGGTAAAAGTGTATACTTTAAAGATAAAGCGACATTAATTAAAAGCTAAGTTTAAAGTTTTAGTACAATTAACTATTTACTAATAAACTAAATTTAAAAAACAACGACTTCCTTTTTTTTATTTCCGTATACTTAATAAAAGCTCTTTCAAACCGATCAACTTTTATAACAGAAAAACGTCTTTTGTTTTATTAAAGTAATGGTTTTGAAAATTTTAGGTTTTATTAATGCTTTATGATAATTGTTGTTTTGTTTCACATTTAAAGTACAGAAATAATAAATACCTTTCAGTCATGTACAAACTAGTTGATGTGTTAAAAGCAAAAGAAAAAAAATTCAAAATAATTTTACAAGATTTTTAATAAAAAAAATTTAGAAAAAATTTTTTTGTGTAATTTACGTATATTTTTTTATATAAAATACTTATATTTAATTAACTAAAAGACTAGTAAGTTTTATAGTTTTTTTATAGTGTGACTTAACTTAATAAACTATTTTATAACTTTTACCTATGATATTTAAATACGGACAATTTGTTCTACAAATATTTAAAACTATAAAAGTTGCACAAACATTTTTTATTCACTTATTAAAAGTCTAGTTTTTATTTATCTATCACAACTTGTTTAATTTAAAACATAACACATGATTGAAACTTATGCTTTTGATGTGTACAAAAAGTTTCATTTTAAGAAAGCTTTAACTAATTCTAAACAGTTTTATATAAGTTTAAATTGTTTTTTTAGATAAAATAAGAATCAAAATAGGAAACGAGTTAGATTTTGATTCAAAACTAAACAGCGTTATGGTAAATGAAGACAAAAAGAAAAATTTATTTGAACATGTTTAAAATAAAATTACTGTTAGAAATTTTCTCTTCTTTTACAGTTTAGCTGACTTAACATCGAAATCTATTGAACGTTAGTTTCCAATGGTAATTGGAACCCAAAAATTTTCACAGTTAGATTTTAGTTTTGTTGCCAAAATACTTGCAAGTTCTGAATTAAATATTGACTCGGAAGTTCAAGTTTTTAATGCAGCAAATACGTGGTTGAAACAAAACTTCGAAGAACGTAGCAGATACACAAAACGTTTGTTACTAAAAGTTCGACTCGCGTTACTTTCTAATTGTGCATTGAAACATCTACTAGACAAAACCTTAACGTTCAATAAAGACAATGAATGTGTAAGCATATTTAAAGAAGTTTTGGCTAGCAAAGAAAACTTTTTACCGAACAAGTCTAGTTTTTTCTATACAAGAAGGTATTATAATCAAGATATGTTCAACATTCAGATTTCAAGTGGTACTACTGAAAAATTTGAAGTTCTTCGAGGTGTTACACAAATTGATGGGGGTGATTTAAGAATGTAACCGTTTTACCTTTGATGGAATACCCTCTTCATTCGTTGTCGAGCAAAACAACTGTTTACTTAAAAGGAGAAACTTATGTACTAGATTATTTTATAGAACCAGATAATTTCGGTAACAACCGGAGTATTGCGTTTGAAAAATATTCATTGTCTGCCAACTTATGTAGTAAAATAAGTCACATGGTTGACTTATGTGAAGATTTTTGTGTGTGTGTATTTATGGACAGTATTTTTATTATCGGAGGTGGCTTTGAAAAAGAAGATAGTTATACAAGCACCAGTTTTTGTTTGCAATTTGATAAAACGCGACTAGAAAGAAACTTCTCAGATGAAAGTGGCAAGGCATTGTGAGTCGTGCGCAGTTTTCGAAGGAAATACTTTAGTTTCAGGTGGTTTTTGCGTCACACCAACAACACTCAGCTCTCACTTAGAATCGGTAGAATCTTATGACGTCTTTGCAAATAAATGGTCACCTATGCCTGGTCTGGTCAATCACGGTGTTTATCACAGTTTAGTTGTTCTTAGAAACAAATTGTTTGTTATTTCGATGTTTCAGGGAGCCAGCAAAGTTTCTAGCAATGTCAGTATAAATTTGTTGCTTTTAAGACCACAAATTTTCGGTTTATAAACAAAACTATATCGATTGGAAATAAAATTATGGTCATCCAAGCATTGTGTACGTATATAAGATGTTCTGATATTGATAAAGATGAATGGTTTGAAGAAACAGGTGAAGTTACAAAAGATCTCAGAAAATTTTGCTCCTTAAAGTTACCACGTTATTAATAACAATTTTTTCTAAAGATTAAAGAATTGCGGTTTTTAATTTTTGTTGTACTATTACATTACCATTTAGCAAGTTATGTTGTTTTTGAAAAAATACATAAACACATGTTTTAGTTTACAAATAATCTTAATGGTTTTTTAGTCCGACGTTACTTTGTATATTGCACATATATTTTATTTATACAAAATTTTATGTTGAAAAATTTATAAGTTAAACAGTTTTCATTTCCTTATGAATTAATTAAAAAAGTGTTTCAAGTTTCTAGCTAGTTCCCTATATTAACATTTTTAACTGTGGTTACCTAAAGTGGGCCATACACGATAAGGTTACTGTTGCTAGTAAAAGGATACTCAGATACTTTTTACAAAAGATTCTAAACTTATATTAGGTACTCTGGGGTTTTATTAAAGAGCGAAAAAAAGCCAGAAGTACTTTTAAGAGATATTAGAGGCTATAATACATATTATTTATTGAACTAAAAAAATAAGCGATCAAAACATTTTGTCTTAAGATCTAATGCATGATAAAACCTTTCGGTTATCGAGTTAGACAAATTGGATACCTTTTAACGTTTTGTCCAGGATAGTATATAGAACTATCAAACTAATAAACACAAAGTACCATACTGTAGACTGGAAATGAGGTTCAAGCGGTTATGGACTATAAAAGTTTATTTTGTCGAATAGAAAGCTAAACTTAGTATTAAATATAGTTAGGTACAACTTTATGTTTTGTTTCAAAACTGGTTTTGTTAATTTTCTGCTTCAACTATTTAAAAAGTTATGTAAGTTTAAACCCAACAAGTTTTTACCTTTTATAATGTAAAAACTACTAATAATTCTTCGAAGCTTTTGTCAAAAATTTGCTTGGAGAATGTTACAGAAAAAAAATACCTACAAAAATTACTAAAAAAAAAAATTCTTAAAAATTGTATAATATGTATCGAAAAATAAGCTAAGTTATCAAAATCCTAAAATTTTAAGACTATAGTTTATATAATATTAATTATAGCTTATTTCATTTTAAAATCAGCTTAATTTAGTAAGGTTCAATTTTTGACAACACTTCTTGAAAGTACTCAAACAAGTTATAGAAAAATGAAATGTGTTTTGATATGTTTTTTGAATAAGTCGTGCACCGTTAAAAAGTCGTTCAAAGTTTTTTTTTTGTATGTTAAAGAATTTTTGTATGTAGTCTAAACTTTAATTGTTTACATGTAAAAGTTGTCTAAAAATTATGTTCTTTTATTTTAGAAGTTTAGCAATTTTCAAGTTTTTTTGCCTTAATTATCAAATTCTGGTTTTTCTCGGAACCCTTTACAAATCACAAAATTATTTGTACTAAGAAAACAATTAATTGTAATAATAGCAAGCTCTGAACATGATTTTAGTCAAGCGTTGATTAGATGTATGCATTTACTTATAATTAAACCACAGATCGTTTTCTTAAGTTAGTTATTAGCTAGAAATAGTTAGTATGTTAAGAATGGTGTGCCGAAGGCATGTATTTTTTAGACTTTTTCAAAATAACTTATTTTAGAACTAAAAATATTTGATAATATAAATCTATCTTAAGTTTTTTCAAACAATTTTCCCACATCCACAAAACAATGTTGTTTATTTTAAGGATTAAATTTATTTCCAATTCGTTTGCATTTTTAAATAGAGTTACTTTTTTGAATCATTGTCGCTATACGATATTTGCTGAGGCTGATTGTTCAATTCGATTTAACTTGAGGATTGCCGTTCGTCAAAGCGAAGTTTGGAAAAAGTTATTCTCTCAAAATAAGAGACGCAAAATCACTTTAGCACCGCTACGAAAGAAAACTAAAAGTTCGAAGCGCAAAACATTGTCGAGCGGGTTTAAAATGATTATTCAATCGGCAATTGTTAGTTGCACTTTTTTTACACTTACACCTATTGAAGTTTTTTGCACTTTACTTCACTTTTAAAAGAGCATATTTTTCAAATACAGGGGTTAAAAACAGGTTGAATGATCAATTACATAGATTAATGTCCGATACCGGGACGAAGGGTAAACGTAACAAACCCAAAAAGAAGTTTTCCGTCCAACACATAGTAAGCAGTTCAACAAATAAAGAGGTTAGTCAAGTAATTATGGACACGGCCGCAAGTCATAATAGGTAAAAAACGGTCAATGAGTTTGACCTGACCCGCCAAGCAGAAACCTCCGGCATGCATCGAACTTTTAGCTAAACACAACGGACAAACATTTATTTTTTTTTATAACAACTTGCTATTTATTTGATTTTTCTTCTACAAAATGTATTCTATTGCAATTGTTTAATAAGACTTAAATAAAAAATATTACAAAGTTGCGCGTTCCAACGATATTTATTTTCTAATATTTTCCTTCCGTTTAATGTTTTTCTAGTAAATCTAGCCTCTAGACTAAAAAAGTTTTTCATCCCTATAACAGGCAATAAGCAAAAAAAAATCAAAGTTTAATTCAACATTATAATTTTTGAAACTTTTAAATTAACTAGATCAAGAACCGACCGGATATAATATTTTTAAATAGATCCGGATTCGGTAGATCACTTGTGATAATGCTCATACTTTAAGTTTAAAATGAAAAAAAAAATAAAGTATTTTTTGCTTAATAAAATTACTGAAGATCTGGGTCTACTTATAAAACAATTGATTCTTAAAAAAAAAAGTTGCGTGTACTGGCACCTCAAATTCATTATTCAGAACCTTTCTACTTTCATAGTTGCTTAATAACAAGAAATATATACAATAAGTAAAAAGGCAATAAATCTTAAAAAAAAAAAAACTTATCAAAAAAAATTGTTTACTAAAGCTATTTTTATAAATTAACAATTGTAAAAAAGCTTCTTTTTTTTTAATCAATTGCTAAATTTACTATGAAAGTTTAAAAAATTAAGGCATAAATTAAAACAGTATTTTTCCTATATTTACATTGAATCATAAAGTAATATTAATTTTATTGTTAAGAAATCCTAAATACTTTAAACAAAAACTATCATTTTCATCAGCTTAAAAAAATGAGACATCTAAAACATCAGTTTATTAAGCTAGAAGATGTAGTAATGTAAAGAAAAATATCAAAACTGCTTTATTACTTATTTTATTTAAAATGACCTCTAAACTAAAACAGTTTAGGAAAAATTTAAAATTGTTGTAAATTTATACAACTAAATTTTAAATGTAAATTTATACAACTAAATTTTAAATGTAAATTTATACAACTAAATTTTAAATGTTAATTTAGTACAACAGAAGTAAATAAGTTTGAGTATGAAAATATGCCTTTACGGAGAAAGTTAAAAATTTGTTTATCAAAAGACTTATAAACTGTAACAATATATTCTAAGTTTATTAATTAAATATATAACAAACTTTTTGAAAACTTTATTATTAGTAATCTAAATTTAATTAAAAACATATTTTAGTTTAGTTTATATAAAATATTTTATACAGAAGTAGAAAATATTCTAAAAAATTTTTTGTTGTAAGTTTTTAATGCAAACGATATGAGTAATTATAGAACCAATACACTAGGTATTCAAAACTAAAATAATCTAATCACAATGTAAAACTAAAATAATTTTCTAAGAAATTACCTATTGAAATTATTTCGAACGGTAATTACATAAATAAAAAACACAGTAGTGCAGATAAACTATACATTCTTCACGAACTTAATTTTAAACAAAATAGTCTTCATAAACACTATCTTACGTTCAACATATATCTGATATCAAGGTGACACCAACGTCAGTTCAGGCCTTGTGAACTTTTTCCCTGTCTTGTGTTTGGTACTGCAGGTACAACTGAAGCAGGGTTGTAAGCTGAATCATGTCGGTTTGCAGCTGATGAGTGTACTTGAGGAGGCGGTGATGCTTCAGCACTTGCTGCTTGCACAACTCCTCCATTTCGCCGTCCAATTCCGACACGTCTTCGCCGGCCAGCCTGTATTCTTCCTGCAATTACAAAGAAAATGTTTATCACGACAGGAATGAAGCAAAATTTATGGTATTTTTTATTGTTACTAAATTAGTTTCAGAGTTGCCTGCCACTTTGAGAGGAAAAATATTATGAGCTTAATAAAAAAACTTAAACAAAAATACTTTATTGAATGTGCATTGTCCACTGTAGTGTGCTATATCATTTTAGTGTTAAGAAGAAAATCTTGTAGGTAAAATATATTTAAATGTATGCATAATCAGTATTGTTCTATGTTTCAGTCTATTTTTCAAAGTTTTAATATGTTATGAAACTATTTGAACAAAAATGAGCAAATATGTAATGAACGCATAAACACTCAAGCAAATGAACGGCTCTCCACTGGAAGAAGTTGTTTGTAGGAAAACTACAAGACACCACACAAAGTTGTGTAATTTAAAACAATATTTACAATGCTCAAAGCTGGCTATAAATTATTCAACAAATTAAAGTTGGAAAAACTCTTGAAATAGTGTGTACGGGAAGCTCATTGCTAGTAAGAATGACATTAGATTGCAACATCGTAATAAGAGTAAGAATAATGTAAACAATATCGGGAATGGGTCTGAAATAAACTGTCACTGAACAATCCAGGTGGAGAGTCAATGTTGGTGTCTATGTTTGACTCAAGCGTAAAACATAAAATATTCTCTGATCCATATACTTGCCTTTTAAATTGTGACTGCAAAGGGTCATTCATAATAATTCAATAATCAAATTGAATGTACAGTAATTCATTTAATGTTTAGACATTATTTTGTATATTTTTAGATAACTGTTTTTTAATAAGTATTAAACTTTTAAAAGAAATTTTATTTACACTTACTCTAGTAGTTAAAAAACAATGGTTGAAACTACCTTTTGTGCTTCAATTTTTTCTTCAATGATCAAATTTCTCTTATTCTTCACAGACGAATCGTGTCTAACTACAAACACGTTTCCAATTGCCTAAAAGTTAACAAGATAATTTGTACAAAACAAATAAGTACAATAGAAAACTTTTAAAATATTCCTAATTTTTTTATTATATAAACAATACATACGTATTCAAAGTTTAAAACAAATAAATTATTTTAGTGAGAAACTAACAAACCTTGTAAGCATCATCAAGCATTCTAGTAATTAATCTGCATTTATTTACATAATAACAAAAAGTACTTTTTCTCTGCTGGCTGTTTCCCTGGCTCAAACCAGGAGTTTTTGTGAATTCATAGTTTTCCAAATATTTTTGCTCGTACAACTGTTATAATATTATTTAAAGTAGGTCGAATACCATTAAGACTTCAAAATATTATTTTAATTTAAAACTAAGTTAATTAGAAATACTTATTTCTTAAAGAAAACATTAAAAAAACAGTTTAAACTTACAAGAATGTCAATCACTTTTTACATATAATAGTTGAAAAGTTTCTTGACTATATACTTTTATGTTAAATTTAATTAAGATAAACAAACGAAATAAGTTTGTACTATGTCTATCATACTAGTTTTGTTATAAATGACACTCTGGTAAATATATATCTTAATGACTAGCAGAAGAACATTCTAATTTTTTAACTAAATAATCCAAATCACTATATTATATACAAAACATATTATAAAACAAGTTGTAATAGCTAATAAATGTAGAGAAGTACTTTTACATATATGGCTGAAAACATAGTTGCATACTCTTAATGGGTGAATGTCATTTTTGCACAGCCTCAGTTTTACATGAGGTGTATCTTTTGCACGAGTGGTCACTTTTGCATGATCAGTCACTTTACAGGTATTAACCCTGACCCTAACTCTGGATCTAACCATAACTCTAACCCTGACCTAATTTCTCACCCTACCCCTGACCCATAACCTCGTGCATAAGTGACACTTGTACAAAATGACGCTTCATGCAAAAGTGACGCTATGAGAAAGTGAGGGTTATTATTTTTATAGAAGGTTTAGTTAGAGTGAGTTTTTTTTTAATAGTTTTCAGTGCTATTGTCAACTAAAAATAAAACATATTTTATATAAAAACCGTGATATTTTTAAAAACATGTTTAATTATGTCTTTAAAATTACGGATTTTATATTATACTTTGTAAAAAACCCTAAAATATCTTAAAAACCAATTTAAACAGTTTGTAAGATGATAATGATACTTTACAAGTACAACTTTTGATTTAATACATTTATTAAAAAAACAAATACATTAAGTATTTTGAGAATAAAGTTAAAAAACAGTAAAGTTTATGGTAGATAAAAAAATAATTACAAAACATATTAGAACTATTGAAGTTGATAAATTAGAAATATGATAAAAACTAACGTTAAATACATGCAAGGTAACCACTTTTGGCTCCATGACACAGACACGTTGAATTTGATCAATTGTTTTCATGCTGTCTAGTAATTCACCACATATTTGCATTTGAGGGGCACCAAATCTGCAGTTCGTTGTTTGGTAGTTAAAAATATGTATTTTATTTGATACTTATTTGAATAAAAATTAATTAAAGCAACAAGTATACAAATATTTATATCAATTTTTTTAATTTTTAAGTTCCAGAGCAAAATCAATTAAAAAGTTGTAGAATTGTTTGAAATGAAACTCAGAAAATTTAGCTTTAAATTAAATCTTAAACTTGTCATTTAAAAGTATTATGAGTATATTTTTATTTCTTACTTAAACTTTCATACTTATAAAACATAATTTATATTACCTTAGAACTATCTAGTTAGAGATCAGTTTAAAGCGTTTTATCAGTTGACTATTGAACAATACAAACAAAAATAAATAAGTACAGTAACCTCTCGCTTATTTACGCACATTGTGTCCACAGAAAAAGTGCGTAAAGATATGAGAGATGGTAAAGAAACGAGAGGTACCAAATATGCTCACTATAATGGCTGTTTTTTTAATATTGCCTCTAGTTAAAAGCAGACTGGGCACTTTCCCACTTTTAACTATTTGTTTACTTTATTTTTTAAATGTGAAAACAACAGATAAAACTAGACATATATTAAAAAAAGGATTTGAATTTCTATAAAATAATAACACGAGTAGAAATAATTTTACTACATTAATAATAAGTAGAAATTATCTTTATCTTTATTTATATGTGACATTTATATTCTATTCTACTTGGCAAATTCAATTTATAATTAAGCATTTCTTTCGAATTATAAAATGGTGTATCTTAATATATAGGGCAAGACTGCTGTATTATTTCTTTGTGTTTTAAACTCTCATTATTTCATTATACTTTCATTATTAAACACAGTCATATTTATTTCAGAATTTTGATTTAATCTCTTATTGTTAACTAAATGTCTGATATACTGAGGTATAATTAATTGTTTATCAATTAGTCAAGGAACATAAATTTACAAATTCTAAAGATGAAGAGAGGTGTGTTAGCATTCAAAAACATATTTTAATTTAAAAATATACATCAAACCTAACTTGTGTAATATTAAAAAAAATATTTTTTTTATTTTTTGAATTTTATAGAATTCTGAAATGCATAACTAAACGAGAGTGCGTAACGTCACGAGTGCGTAAAGATCCGAGAGGTTACTGTAAACATTTTACGGAAATAAAACTAAAGTTGTTGGTTTATTCTAAACAAATTTGTTAAAAACTTAAAATCAACTAACTATTTTACATTATTAGACATTTTATGTTAAGAAATGTTTTAAATTGGTCATGATTATTAGTTGTTTATACTACTTAGTAGTAAAAATGGATTATACAATTAATTTATTTAATTTACAAAACTAAAACAATTGTTACAGAGCAAATGAAATTTTTAAAGAAAAACTATTTCAAAACATCACATATGTGTTTATAAGCTATTTCTTCATTTTATTAGTGAAATTCCTAAACTCAGAATTGTTATAAATCTGTTAAATTGTAGTTTTTCTAATTCAAAACAAAAAATAGTTGTAAATCTTTTTTTTTTTGATCTATTTATACTACACAATAAGAGAAAAATATTAACTTTTTCAAAACTCGATTCAACAGATGAGCCTCACAAATTTTGTACACGGCGTTTTTAATATTTATTGAATATCTTCCTTCAGCTTCTTCATAGTTGACTATCCCATCTTTCATTTGACTTAACTTTTGAAGATAATCCTCTGCCATCTTCCAATTTTTTTTTAAATTAACATTTAATCTTAGATATAACTATTATTTATTTTAATAGTTTATTACTAACAAAACAAATTTTCACTCCTATATTTGCATATAGGAGAATCTAAGTTGTTGTAAACAAATCTTATTTAAATAGATTCTATTTGAATAAAGATTTGGTTACAACAACTGAGGATCTCCTATATGCAAATATAGGAGTGAAACATTGTTTTGTTAGTAGTAAATAATAGATAAAAATCTCCTTAAAGACATTGAAGTCGAGAACTTTTAATTGTTTGCTTTAAAATAAGTTACAATATTATCTTATATGTAAGGAAAACATTTAATTTACTAAGTAGTTTTTTTATATCGTTAGAATGGTAGTGTAAATACTTTTATTTTAATTTTAAAAGCTAAATTAAATGCGCAAACCTCTTGCAAAGGCAGTTGAAACTTAATTAACTATTAAAGATTTAAATTAAAACTAAAGATGTTTCTTAAACACCAAATCAAGAATGATTTTCAACTCAGTATTTTATTTTCAACTTCCACGTCAAAATTTTATAACTAATTAATATAATTCTAACTTTAGGTGACAGCTTTGGACTTTTTGGCATATTTTCGATTATTTCTTCAGAATTAAAGCTGCTGGTAGAAACAACAATTCCACGGTTTGTATACGAAAGAAAGTCCGATTTGGCATGCAGCCTAAATATGCACCTAAACAAAACATATTGTTTAAAACGTTTAAAAAAAAAGTAGCGATGGATCATTAAAAAACTATATCTATGCCCATAAAGGAATGCTTAAAAAAACTCAATAATACCTTTTCAAACAAAAATCTAAAACAAAAAAAAATTGAATGGAATTTTACCTGACTAGGAGTTCAGAAATTGTGTTGTATTTTTTACCAACGTGTTTGCTTATAAAGTCATCTCTAACATAATCATTCAATCTTGATATATTCACTGACCATAACACGTCGTCATCCTGTAAAAAGCCTTGAACATTATAAATTTGTTTTTATATTAACTTTAAGACCTTACATTTCTTTGTCTTTTTACTATAGGTTAAAACTTTGGCAAGCTGATATATACAAAATGGAAGAAATACTATACAACTTAAAAAAGAAAATTTTTAGTATTAAAACAACATAACAGCAGTAGTGGACAATAAAGAACTAACATTTTCTATTTTCCTCATTTTGTGTTGAGGACAATCATTGCTATTTTCCATTAAGCCTATTAAAGTTTACATGTGAAAGAAATGTTTTTTTTTCAATTAATAAATTCCTTTAAATACTTTCAGAGTTTGAGATTTTAGTTTAAGATTGTTAAATATATAAGTTTTAATTTTTATAAGCATAGAAAGCAACATTTTTTATCTAAAAGTAGTCAAATTCAACTAGAGTTTTCTAATAACAAAGTAGGCAAATAAATATCCAATAAAATATTTTTTTCAATTTTAACAATAAAAACCAATCTAACTTTAAGGCCCAGTTTTTATTTGATGAAAGCTATTCAATGATAAATAGAACTAAATAAAAGTCAAATGTTTAAAAAACTTAATGCTTTTTACTCACTCTTATGGTTCAATTTAGGTTTTAGAAATCTATAACACTCATAATCTTCATCTCTATCAAACTGTAGATAGCAATTTTCTCTTTGTACTAAATTACGCTCTCTGTTTTTTAAAACTAAAATTTAAATTAAGTATTAGTAATCGAACATAGTTCTTTTACTTTATGAAAATTTATGAAACGGTATGATTATTCACATAAAGATTGCACACTATACAAATTATAAAAAACTTTTTTGAAAAAGGTTACCATTAATAAGAGAAACATAATAGTTAGCCAAATCAAAACTAGCTTAGTAGCCGTTTAATTTTTTTCAACATTTAAGGCCATATAAGAGTCAAAAAACTTGAACAAAGAAAAATTAAAATAAAAAATAAAGTTGACTCTTATAAGACAAAGTACAAATTATTGGTGGAAGACTATTTTAATTTCGACAAAACAAATTCTTATTGTTAGTTTTTATGTATTACCTGCTTTAATAAACTTTTTTTCAAAGTTTTACTTTAATAAACTAATCTTATTAGTTTACATGATCTTTTTTTTTTTTTTTATTTTTAACATCTTTTAAAAAATAGTAAAAATAAGTTTCAAAACCTACTAAAACATGACTATTTATAGTAATGTTCACTTTTCTTAATACAATTATTTTCTAACTTACTGTTATTAATATAATGTTATGATTAAATAAACCTTATCAGCTTTCTTTTGTAATTCAAATTGTCATAAATTGAACAGTCATGTAAACTAAAATTTTAATTAACTTTTTATAGATTACAAAAGTTTAAATTAACTTTAGGACATAACAATAAACTAAAAAGTACTCAATTTTTTAAAAACTAACAATGTTTCTCTATTGAGATATAGTCTCAATTTTATATAAAGTTTCTGATACATACGAAACTGCCATGTTTATTATTAATTTTTCATAGGTTTTAAAAGTTACTGAAACCAACAGTCAAAAGTTTTTCTTTTAAGTTAAAGATCAAAAACTTTCCGAAGACATTCTTTAATGTCAAAAAATATTAAATTATTTTTTTGTGAGTGACTTAACTATTAGTAATGGATTAAATGTATAACACTAAAGATTGGTTCAAATTTAAAAATATGATAAATTTTTAACAAAATAGTTTATTTTTTCTTATAAAATTTTTCACCTTCCTTAAAAAACAAATGCTTTTTTTCTGCTCATTATGCTCATGTTTTATTTTATATAATTTTGATACCTTATACCTCAAAAGTTATTTCAAAATTAAAAAGTGTCTTATAAAGGGTTGCCAAATGTTTTTTGCAAATTTTTTCAAGGTTTTCAAAATTTCCCCTGATTTTTAAAAGTACACATTTTGGGTCTATTTTTAGTTTAAAGTTGAGTTTATGGTAAAAAATTGTGTTAAATAGTATAAAAACATTGAAAAGATACTGTTAAGTTACTTCAATGTGTTTTTCAATAAAAAAAAATGATGTTAGCAAAAAAAATACTTATATTATAAATTCTTGTGTCAAATCGAAATTTAACTACTTAACTTGTTACAGGGTTGCCACAGATCAAGCTGAGAAAAACTTCCTGACTTTTTCCCGACTTTTTACTAAACCTTTCCTGACTTTTTTAAATCAAAATCCTAATTTAAACTTATTCTAAAATACATAATCTAACACTTGAAACCATCTAAAGTTTTCAATCTTATTTTTACACCGATTATAACAACATTTATTTTTTGCTAAAAATTCAATCATCTAACTTCCATTACATCTCTTAAACCATCTGTGTATGATTGATGTATTTGCAATAAACAGCTGTATCAGCAAAATACTTGTAACATTACCTTATAAACATAACTTGTCTGAAAAAAGACACAATTTTTTAGTATTTTTTAACATAAATGTATCTAATAGGAACTTTTATAATTAAAATACATCTATAGTTATTATATAGTTAGCCTTATATCTGTTGTATAGAATTTTTATTTCCTCTTATCATTTAGTACAAAATTTGTAACAAATAAACCTACTCTTATTTATTTTATAAACTTAAGCTTTTCTCTAAATATTACAAATATGTAAACTTAATCATGGCATATACCTCTATTATAACTTATTTTACAAATTTAAACAACTTTGAAAAAATTATAAATAAGTAAATTATACACATCAACTTGTTACATAAAATACTATTTTACCTAGTTATAAAGAACTCAATTATTTACTTAAACAAAAAACACTTTGACTCTAAAATTATGCTAGATAAACTTTTGTGTATATATCACAGTTTGACTATGGAAGTGCCCTTGCTACAAATCATCAAAACTAAAAAGCTTACAAAAACTGCTTGTTCAAGTAGGGTGGTTGTTCAATATGTTAATAGAAAAACTTAGGGCAGTTTTATACAGGATTATTTATTAATCTATACCAGTTGAAACGTACCAGTTGGAAATTAAATAACTTTGTAAATTTATAGGAAAACTTTGCATTTTTAGTCTGACTTTAAGGATTTTTAATTAATTTTGAACCATTTGAAGGCTTTGGAAAATAAGGAATTTTGTTAATTTAAACTGACAAAATCAGAGTTTTTTTTTAATTTTATCGAATTACCTGACTTTTCCCGATTTTTTTTTAAACCATTTTTTACAACTTATCCTTTTTTATGTCATTTTTTTAGTTTTTCCTGACTTTTCCTGAATTCTTGACTTTTGCTGACTTTGTGGCAAACCTGCATGTAATGATTTTTTTAAATTCTAGGTTTATTAGTGATTTTTGTTCAAAATTCAAGTTTTTTAATTTTTTTTTCAAAATTTATCAAATTCCAGATTTCTTAACCTAAATTGTCAAATTCTAGGTTTTTCTAGGATTCCAGGTTTTTGGCAACCCTGCTTATAGCTAAAATGAAACTTTAGATAGGAAGATCAGCTTGTGAAAAACAAGGTGGACCTTCCCCGGTGGCATTAACAGTTTTATATTTTTTTTATCAAAACAAACCACAAAAAAAGATCTAACTATTTGCAAATACAGCTCTACTACTAAATAATATTATTTAAATATACTTTCATGAACCTTCAATAAATTAGATATTAATTTTGTATTTTAGTTAGCACCATAATTTCAATAAATAATAAAATAATTAAACTTAAATTTTATAAAAACAATCAAACCTCTGAAGAAAGTGGGCTCCCACCAGTTGGTTAAAAGCAGTTTGGGCATTATTAAAACATTTTAGCAGTTGTTCATCACTACACTCTTTAAAAGACTTTTTTAATTCGTTCATAACACTTTTTATTAGGTTTTTGGTTGAAATCTAAAAAAAAAAATACTAGTCTAAGAAAAATACAAAATACTAATCTGTTTTACGAACGTTTTTACCTTTCCATTCAATAGAAGTTTTTCCATGAAAATTGAAGCAGTTTCACCATACATATCATAAGTAGAGTAGATATAATGTGGTACCAGAACTAAATGTAATACCTGAAAATTAACTTTCATTATCAAAAATTCAGAATTTTAAAACAGATAATACTTTGAATTTTAAACTTTGTTTAAAATGCTCAATAATTTAAAAATTAAGTAGAGGAAAATATATTTAAAATAAAACAAACAACAATTTTACTCATGTTCCAGATTTGTAGTTAATATGATGAAAATAAAAATGAATTAATCTTCTTTAACTTTTAAAAGTTGTTATCAATTTGTAGAAATTTTTTAGTAATTATATTTCAACACAGCATAACTTAGTTCTTTTTAAGTTGCTTATGATGACTGCATCTTAGCATAAAAAAAAATCATTTTTTATTATTTTTTAAAGTTTTCATACCCCTTAAAAACTCTTTAAATGTTTTTTTCTTATATTGCTTTTTGCTGTTAAGTCAATTTAAATTTATAAAGTTTACATTTTTAAACAACTTGTAACACTAAAACCGTTAATTGAAAAAAAACCTATATAGGTATGAAATATTAAAAATAACTTAAAAAGATAATCTAAAGAGTATTTTTTAACTTATAACTAGTACTTATAAATGCATTTTTTTTATATGTTCTTAAAAAGAATTATTATAAAATATTTTAGATTTATCTAAAAAAATAATACTGATGGTATAGGTAGAAAAATGTGTATTAAATAAAATTTTTACTTACATTGTTAACATTCATATAGTACTTGCAGGGATTCTCATTTTTAAATTTGACAAGATTGTGCTGTTCCAGTACACATAAACATTTTTTCACCTACAAAGTTTAAAAATTATTACAACACAATGACATATAGTATATGCTAAAATAAAAAATAGGTGATGCAAATATTTATAATCTGCTATTGCTAATAACAAGAAAATTATTTACTTTCTAGACTTTTTTACTTTTCCTGTTGATTTAAACATCAGTTTACACATATAATTTCTTGAAACTTTACTTTAAAAATAGAAAAACTTAACTTTTTTTACCTAAAACATAAAACACATATCTCATAATATTTTAAGTTATCAATAATTTTAACTTCAAACTTACACAAAACTAACAAATATGTTGTACTATTAAAAACTGATATTTACAAACAAAATTGTATATGTACAGTGTAATCAAGTCTTGATATAAATTATAACTACATTAGCTATAAAGGGTTAAATTCATAGTTTAAAATTAGACTTAATTAAATACTTGTATACAATAATTACTAAGCTTTAATTTTCTTTTTACCATTTTTATAAACTCATAGTGAGACAAATTGAGATAGTAATCAAAATTAAATAGTTTGATACAGAGGTTACCAAACTCATTTTCATAACCCCCCTTGACGGAAACTGAAAATAATTGCCCCCTTTGTTAAGATGATTTACTAGTTAACTATTTAATTACTTAATTACTTTTTTGTCACCTTACTTATAAACGCCCTTTGATAGCCAAAATCATCCCTAAAGAAGCAATAATGCCTATTCTGGGAAACCCTGCTTAAACAGGTTCCTTATGCAAACTAAGAAAACTAAAACTAATTCTTTCACTATTTTTTTCTGCTCTTACAATTTTTCAGCTACTTAAAATCATTTTAATCTAATGCATATTAAACTGTAATCATTTTGTCATGAGAAATTATCTAATTTTAAACTTAAAGTAAAACTAAAAGAAGAGCTTTTTTCTGGTTAAAAACTTTCATCATTTCTTATTTTAGAAAACTTGTTTTAAATGTTGCAAGGAAAACTCAATAAAAATTTTAAGTATAATGCTTGAGAAAAGAACAGATACAAAAAAATTTAGTTTGTTAATTTTTTTTACAAATTTATTATATATCAAAAGTTAATTATTCTTTTGTTATAAACAAAATATATATATGTCTTTATTATAAAGCTCTTTTAGTCTTAGTTATTTTTTATCCAAAAAGTTTTAGACAATCCCTTCAAGTGCTTAGTTATTTTTTCTTAATTTGATCACTAAAACCAAAATATTAATTTAAATAGAATTTTTATTTTTGAATGTAATTTAACTTTCTACATAAGTTTTAAATAAAAACCAACTATTAGTTTTGGTTTGTACAAACAAAACTTAAAACGTGTACTAATACATTCAAAGAATCAACCTGATTTCTTTTTAGCTTGGTACTGTGCACAATTGAAGACAAAGTAGATTGTGCACCATCACTTTTTATTATTGCTTCTCCAACTTTTGATACAATATCTCCGAAATTCTCCTTTAGAGCTTCAATTGCCAGAAAAATATTATGTTCCATTTTAGATATTTAAAACAACTGTTGAGTATAAATATGTTTGAATATTGGCATTATAAAAATAAATAAAATAAGCTTCGTTTAATAATAGTGTGACCTTAGTTTGTATACTTAATTCATAAACTGTTAATTAGTAAGAAACTATAAATATAAATTATTTTTTAATTTTAACTAAAGAAGCTAAGAACAATATTTAACTGTTTATTTTATTTATGTGATATGTTTCCTTTTTGATTAGAAGAAATTATTTCTCTAATATTATTATCATAAGCATGAAGCATAAACTGGGGTATATTAACCCATCCTTTTAGGAATGATGTCTTTAAAGCATAAATTCTTGAACAACAATAAAAGAGACCCCTGCTTTTAACATATACCACACCAAAACATTAACTATATTCAAAACAGCTGATGCAGAGGGCCACATTTCCTTACTCAAAAATTTATAAAACAATGTCATTTTGAGTTTATACTGAAGTTTTAAGATGGTGCTTTGTCATTATGTTAGAAATTTAAAAACTAATCTTTAAAATGTATTTTATCCCTTTAGAATCTTGAGTCAAATTAATATTGTTATAGACCAGTTTCTATTAAAACTTTGAATTAAAAAAAAATTAACAGTGACTTCCAAAACTACAAATAATATAAGTGTAAAAACACCACATATGAGTTTGCAGTAGGCTCTTCTTACAGACTTATCATTGATCCCTAAACACTTTGCATACACTATATAATCTGACTGACAACAGTAGTTCAAACTATTAAGAATTTCTTTTCTTTAAAAGTAGTTATTTTAAGTAAGTGTGAATTGTGCAGTAGTGTTCATATAATTTTTGAATTTGCACAAAAATTTATTTGAATTTTTTTTTTAATAAATATTCGCATAAAAATTCTTGTTTCAATTTTTAAACTAGTTTTCAGGTTTTTAACTTTTATTTTTAATCCAACTATTGAAAGAACTATGCTTACAAAAACTAATGAAGATAGCTTTTTATATTTTAAGCAAAACTAACTGCAATGCAAATATGTTTTAACTGAGCTTCTCAAAAAAAAAAACTAACTAACCTGAGTTTTCAAAATTATTACAAAAAAAATCAAAATAGCTAAGTTAGACTGAGATTATAAAAGGTATTAAAATAGTCGGAGTGTGTTGTAATCCTGATTAAAGCAGAATCTTACATGCTATTCATTATGATATTTTCATTTCGACTATAGTTTTTTAACCTTTAAGTTCTCATTCTTACATGTTTATTAGAGGATTCTCACTGAAAGTTTTTTAAAAGGTCTAGAAAACAAAAATTACAAAAACAAACTTGTCTTAACAAATAATAGTAAAACTAAATGTAAAAGCCTATTTCTAACACTTCTAAAAAATTAGTAATTTTTTGGTGAAATATTATAACATTTTAATTTGATTCCTAATAAGTAATTTCAATTGGTTTTAAAGTAATTTAAAGTAAACTATAGGGATAGGGAGTACTTTGGTGATGTTTGCTGGTCTTATGAGTCCATATGAATTGGATGTGTTTTTGCTTCATTAAAAAGTATATGAAATAAAAAATAATTAATTCAAAAACAAAAGTTTGTTGCTCAAAAATTAATTTCATCCCCAAAAATCACTGACTTTTCAATTTTTTACTCAAACAGTAATTAAACCACTTATACATGTCCTAGATTTATAATTTATGTCTTAAATGAAAGCTTGTACTTATTGACATAAATTTAAGACATATTAACTGCTTTTGGTGTATTATGATGTCATAATCACTTTAAATGTGCAAAATTTGTCTGTAAAATGTAGGGGCAGGGAGTACAGCACATTTTTTGATCATATTGTAAAATTCAAATAAGTACATATGATTCGGATGTGTTTTTGTTTAATTAAGAAGAGTATAAAATAAAAAAAAATTATTTTGCAAAAAAAAAGTTGCTGCCCAAAGAACTGATTTAAACCCCAAAAATCACATATTTTTTGATTTTTTGACTTAAACAGTAATAAAATTACTTATACATGTCCCAGACTTATAATTTATATCTTAATAAAAGCTTGTAATTATAGGCACAAATTAAAAACATTTAGACATTTCAACTGCTTTTGTTGTATAATGATGTCATTATTACACTAAATATGCAAATTTTGTCTGTAAAATTGTACTTTTTTTTTCTAATATAAAAAGCAAATTCTAATGCTGTTTTACTTATAGTTTTTGATTAAAAATATAAATGTGTCAAGTCAGCTAGGCAGAAAGATATTACTGATGTAATGTCATTTCAATTGCATGTTTATATATATTTAAAATACATTTCAAATCACTTTCCATTATTAAAAATTATAATTATTGAGAGCAATTTATATAAGTAAATACAATAACAATTAACTGTATGAGCTTAAAATTAAAAAGATTTTATAAAAAGCTTTGAAATTAGAGAATTAATATGTTTAAACAAACTAACAAATTAAGTTTTAATTTATTTAGATGTACAATACTTTATAAACTTTAACTAATAGTAATTTGAAAACAATAACATACTTAAAGTTAAAAAAGAATAATACAGATAAACATTTATTGTTTAATTAAATAAAAAATTGTAACTTTAAAAAGAAAATTACACTAAATTTAATATATTTACATGCACTTTCTATGATATATAATCTAAATCTTTTAATCTTAGAAAGGTGCTTTAATAATCATAATTAATAACGGAAAGTGATTTAAAACTTATTTTATACATATATATCAACATGCAATTGAAATGACATTACATCTGTAATATATTTCTGCCTAGCTGAGTAGACAAATTTTTTATTCTAAATCAAAAAACTAAAAGTAAAACAGCAGAAAAATTTAATTTTCATATTAGAAAAAAAAAGTACAGACAAAATTTGCGTATTTAGTATAATAATGACGTCATTGTACAACAAAAGCAGCTGAAATTTCTTTTATTTATGCCTATAATTATAAGCTTTTATTTAGATAGAAATTATATGTCTGGTACATGTATAAGTAATTTTATTACTATTTAAGTCAAAAAATCAAAAAATGTGTGTTTTTGGGGTTTAAATCAGTTTTTTGGGCAGCACTTTTTTTTGCAAAATTAATTTTTTTTATTTTTTATTCTTTTTAATTAAGCAAAAACACATCCAAATCATATGTACTTATTTGAATTTTACAATGTGACCAAAAAAAATGCTGTACTCCCTGCCCCTACATTTACAGACAAATTTTGCACATTTAAGGTGATTATGACATTATAATACATCAAAAGCAGTTAATATGTCTTTAAATTTATGTCAATAAGTACAAGCTTTCATTTAAGACATAAATTATAAATCTAGGACATGTATAAGTGGTTTAATTACTGTTTGAGTAAAAAATTGAAAAGTATGTGATTTTTGGTGGTAAATTAGTTTTTTGAGCAGCAAACTTTTATCTTTTAATTTTTTTTTCAGATTCTTATAAATGAACCATAAAAACATCAAATCATATGTACTTATATGAATATTACAATATGACCAAAAAATGTGCTGTACTCCCTACCCCTATAAACTGCTTCTAATTGTTTACCAACTATTTAATGCTGGTTTCAAAAACTCATTTTTATAATCACCCTCTTGACAGATTTTTTTTTATATATGTGCCATTTTTTATCATATATCCTCTTTTACTAATAATTACCCATTTCAGGGTTGTCACTGGTTTTTGAGAAATTTTTTCCAGGTTTTTGAAAGTACACATTTTGGGGTTACTCTAAGTTTAAGGTTAAAAACTGTGTTAAGTAGTACAATAACATTGAAAAGATACAGTAAAGCTACTTTAAATAAATGTATTTTTCAATCAAAAAAACTTTTCATGATGACAAAAAATTTTATCTATATGATTACATGATAGAGTGTCAAATCAAAATGTTTCTACTTAATATGTAAAAATTGATTAAAATTCTAAGTTTTTCCAGGTTTTATAGTCTAAATTGTCAAATTCCAGGAATCCAGACTTTGTGGCAACCCTACCATTTACTTTTTAACCCTTTTACTAGTTATATTTCCCCCATATAGATATTTAATTATTTATGAATATTTTTTTATGATATTTTTGAGTGGCTTATAATGGTTAAAAGCTATTCAACATTTGACCCTGGAGCAGGATTTAAACCAAAATTTCCAAACTGTTACAATTAAAAACTACTTCAGCAGTAGGCAAAAAATAAAATTCAATGCTTTAAGATTTTTTTAATATTTTCCTAGGAAATATTTTTTTTAAACTGCAATTACCCTGGGAACTGGGAAGCATATGAAAATCCAGGAAAATTCAAGGAAGTGGGGACCAAGTTAGTAACTAATCAAGTTGTTTGATTACTAACAACGATTGACCTTTTTATTACTATTTATAACTTTTCCAATTTTTCCTATAACTTGAACTTTAACTTACAACTAAATCTATTTAACTGAATGAAGATATAAAAATTCTATAAGGGTTGATATCAAAATAAAATATTATGCTTAAAAGTCTGTGAAAATCTGATTTAATATAACCAAAATACAAAGGTGCTGTGAAATTTTTTTTATTTTCAAGACAACTTTTAAAATTTTAAAACAAATAACTTTTACCTATTTTATATGACATGGTCTATTGTTGTTTTTGTATATAAATGATAGTTTTTGTATAAATGACAAGAAATTAATATGAAATAGTTTGCTGATGATACCTGCCTGAGTTATTATCAAAGTGACCCTAGTTATATGAATAGTAAAAATAAGTGTTTAGTATGTATAAAACTAGGTATGTACTTAACTGAATTTTGAATATATATAATATTTCTAAGTCTTGATAGAAATGTTCAAGAATACTTCAGATCTTTCAGAACTCTGGACATCTCCTCCAATACTCGACCCATAATATTGTTTATTGGACAATAAGAAATACGCTCAAAAAGTTTGGTCCAAGGAACTGGTGTACAAAATAACCTTTTTGTTATCGAGTTGCACACAAAAACAGTTTAACGTCATGTCCAGGACATTTAATGCATGATGCATGCTAATAAACTTTTTACTAACTGTTCAAAACAATAATTTTGCTTTTCAGTGAAACTTAAAAATAGATATAATTTAACAAACAGTTTATAGAAAAATAAATAAAAACATTTAAGTTTTAAAATATATCCCTAACAACAAGAAAGACAACAACCCTTCCTTCATAACCAAAATACATACTTAAAAAAACAAAAACAAAAGAAATAACTTAAAATCAAACCAGGCTAATACTAACAATAAGAAGAAACAACTAAAAACTGAAAATATTTTTACTACAAAAAGTGGATCATAATAGGCTAACCAAATGTATCTAATATGTTATAATATCTATTTTCATAAACTTTTGTAAACTTTTCCATTAAACTTTATTGGCTCTCAAGCTACACATTTAGGCGTTGAAACAGAAATAAAAAAATTGAAAAAGTTGTTTTTTTAAGATAATAAATTTTTTTTTTATGGTTTTGTTACTAAGCAGAGAGATAGTATAAAATGCTTGTCCTGGACAAGACATATAAGGTATCCTGGTGATCGACTTGATAACAAAAGGTTGTTTGTGCACCAGGTTCTAGGACCAAAAATTTGAGTGTTTTTTTATTGTTCTATAAACTATAGTGTTGGATACAGTTTTTGATGGTAAGCTGAGTTATAGGATACATTTTAAATCTCTAAAACTGAAGCTTTCTCAATTTTTTTAAATTGAAATGTTAATTAGACATGAAAACATTTAAAATGGAGTACCATCTTTTTACTCAAAATAATAAATATCTGTTGGAGTAGTTCTCTGTAATGTAAATTATTAATAATTTAGTTTTAACATTTATAGCACGATAAGGAATACCAACTAGAGCAATTTGTTATAAACAGATGAAAAATTCAAAATCCCCTAAAAGTGTTAAAATGCTTTTTTCATTTACACTCGGTGTTCTTAATGAAAATAAATATACAATATTTGATACAAATTGAGAACTTTGATTGTTACTATTAAACCTAAACTAAAAATATATGTTTAAGGAAGCTATTTTTGCCTTTTTTCTTAAAAATTATTTTAACAGGATTTTTTTTAATTCTTATATCTTAGAATCATACTTTTAGTTTATTATGGATAAAGCACTTCTTGTTTTTAAAAATAATTTGTTTCACAGGAAGAAGGATTTACTTTTAATTTATTTGTTTCATTTTTTTGGTTTTTTGCTTATTTTTTTTCGGTTTGTTTTAATGAATGTTTTTTAGACATTTCTTCTTAAATTTATATCTATAATTAATTAACTTTACCGCAAGATCAACAACAACAGCATCCGAGACAACCTACGGCTACGACCGGTTTCGTCCTAAATAGAACTCATCGGGCAGGCATAGTCGCGTGAAACCGCTTTTGAGATCTAATCAAGCGGGTTTAAGTACGACGTACTGAAGCGACCGCTTATGGGTAAACTTAAAAAATTTATGAAAAACTTTTTGTCAGTTGTTTTAGCTTACATGTTACATAATACTGTCGGTAGTCGGTTGCAGAGATGTTAAAATGCTAAAAGTTACTATGGTAATTCAGCAATGAAGTGTTTTATTTTTGGTTTGTTTTAAGTTAGTAATTTCACGCTTGAGTAAACAAAGCAGAGCTTTTTAACATGTCTGGTCGGTTGATAACCGAAAGGTTGTTCGTGCACCAGGTCCTAGGACTAAACACTTTGAGCGTCTGTATTTTGTCGTAAAACAAACTATGTATATTGAAAAAAAATTAACACTGTGAGAATTAAAATATAACACATAAAATCATTTGGTTATAAAATTTTTAATGCTTACTTTCCAAGCTATAAAATTAAATCTACGTAGTTTTTGTGAGGTATAAATATTCAATACCTATTTTATAGAAAAAAATATCTATTAAAGTATGTTAAATATCTTTTATTACTTACTTGTACAATCATAACTATTTAATTGTAGTTTAACACAAATTTAAAAGAAAATTTTGAACTGTTTAATACAGGGTTTCCCAAACTCATTTACTTAATCGCCCCCTTTTCAGAAATTTGAAAAAAAATCGCCCCCCACGATTTTACATAGAAGTTTTTCTCTTGAGTATAAACTTTTTAGCTAAAAAAGTTGTGTTCGAAATGTAATTTAGTGTGGTACTTCTTAAGTACGCACTTTTGGGCTGTGTTCAAAGTAGTTTACAGGGCTTGAGAAATTAATTTACAGTTATTCTCTATAAAGCCAAGTAAAGTTTATTAAAATACTTAATTATTAAAAAGCCTCGTGCAATCTGTAAACAATCTTGTTTAAATATGAATTGTTATGAAACTAATGAAACTTTTAGGTCTGTGGTGGACAACTTTTGTAGTCAGCAGTTCATATTTACTAAAAAGTCCATTTCGGCGTTAACTCGTTAAAAAGATGTAATTGCAGGCTGCCTAATTCAAAAAATTAACATATAAGAATATTAAAAAACTCGAACAAAATAGCTATAAAATTATTCAGTATTATTGTGATCTAGGAAAAACTATTGTAAACTGAAAATCAAATTGAAAGCTTATTTCAAAATATTAATTATCAAAAAATTAAATTTATCTATTTTTTACAAGTAGTTTTCAAGTTACTTAGCAGTTCGAAATTTGACTGGATCTGAACCTTAAGTTACCCATCTGAAAACTTAACTGAAACCAGGCATTATAATAATCTCTCATATAACGAAATTCGGACATTTAGAAGTTAATACTAAGTAACTTATTTAAGCCGCAAAAAATACTTAAATTATTTTATAAGAAGGAATATTCTAAAATTACTATTCTAGTGATTAAAAAACTATAAAAGAATGAAAAGTAATTTTACACATAATAAAATAAATATTAAAACATAATTTCTGATCTAGTTTGAGGAAGTTTGACCGACTGGTTGATTATCTCACTTGAAAAATGGTTTCATCAACAGCTTCAGTTAATGCAGTAAAATTATTAATTTCTATGCTAAGATATATTATAAGCAAGTTAGTTGTAAAGTTTAAAATTTAATTTTAAACTTTTTAAGCTATACGTTTCGTAGTAGAACACCATGAAATAGTATTTGACTTGGAATAACATTTAGGAAACTAAACCTTAATTCTAACAATTTATTTTTCTTAACTTAAATTCAAAAAAAATCAAATGTTTTACAATTAATTCTGTGAACAGAAAGTAATCAAAAAAAAAACTTTTTTTTAGGTTAAAATTTTGTTTTGTAACTGTAGCAGTCTTTTTGATAACTTATTTGATTCTACTTAAAAAAAATTTTTCTAGCTGTTAGCCTATAATAATTTTACAAAGGAAAATAGTGAAAAATTAAAAGTGAGCTATTAAAATAAACAACACATTCTAATTGCTAATATATTTTGAATTAAGATAAAACAAAAAAAGCAGTTGAATTAATAGTTTAAAATTCCTTAAGATATAGATTTTTTAACAATAATAAATCAAGTTAGAAAATAAAATTGAGTTTAAGAACCTTTTACATGAAAAACTTAAAGTCATTTCAAATAGAAACCTCAAATCTATACTCTTTTAAAACCAAAAAAATATTTTTTGAGATAAAAACTTAAATGGTTATCAAGTTTTTTTTTGATTTATACAGATTAAACAAGTAGTAACAGAAATCTGTCAAATAAATGTCTTTCAAACAAAAGTTTTAATCACTATGCTATAAAAAACTTTAAGTGTAATGTAATTGAAAAATATAAACTACAAAATTAACCAGGTCGAAATAAAACTACTAACAACTGTGAATTATAAACCATTTAATAAATACAGTAGACTTCCGCTTGATTTCACACTTGGAACAATTTTAAAAAGTACAAACTTAAGAATTAATACCATTTTTTTTTACAAAATGACAAACTTCAACATATTATATGCAATAATGTTATAAATAAGCATAAAATCCACTAAAACATAAAACAAACATTCATTGAAAAATATATCTATATAAGCTATCTAAAATTATATTTTACTTTTTTTTATTAATACTTGTTTATTAAAAGACTTTATTCAGGTTAAATTTAAGAAGATATAAATTTGCCTTTTTTTTTGGGTAAAAAGTGCGAACTCAAGAGTGAGTCTACCATAATTAATGTTTATTAGGCATTATGCAAACTTGTTGGAGAATAAATAACTTGGTAAGTGTTAATATGAAAAGATTACTCAAATACGATACAAACCAGGTTAAGTAAAAAATATTTTAAAAGATCAGATAAAATAGAAAAAACTTTCATAAAACAGTGTCTGCTACTGAAGTCTAATATAATGTGAAGGATGAGGTTCATAAATGCTTGCATGTTTTTCTAATCTGATTCTTAATCAATAAAATAAAGCCTTAAGTCACCACCTTTACAAATATCTAGATTAGATCTTTTGCTCAATATGTTGATAACTGAACTGAAAGCTTTCTAAACAACATAGCTAGACGGAAAAGCTATAAACAATAATCTAAAATCCTCTAAAATAATTTGATACTTTTGCCTTAGTTTTTGTTAAGTCCAAAAGCTTTTATATCATACTTTGGAAAAATTTACTTTAAGTTCAAGGTTTATAAGTCTAAGAAGGTTTTCTGTAAGTCGTTTACTTCAAAAAGATCTGCCTCGAAGGGATCTATGTTTTTATCTAAATAATAGTATTTCAGTGTCAAATTTTACTACTTAATATGTTAAAATTGTTAAAAATTCCAGATTTTTTGTTGCCTAAATTGTCAAATTCCAGGTTTTTTTAGGTTTCTGGTAAATTGGCAACCCTGTTTAGTTTTATTTCTTAGTCTAACTTAGTGACTTATCCAAAACAAATTGAATATATCATGATGTGATAGTTAATAACAGATAACATAGATTTTTACAAACCATTTATGATCCCAAATAACATATATGTCAGGTTATAAAATGGTGAGAGGGATTTCGATCGTCGATGATCTATGTAATTGTTATATAAGAAAATATATGAATGAAAATATGAAATTTACTTAAAAGTAGGAGTCATAAGCACTTCATTTTTTTCTATATTTTACATAAACAAAATAAACTTTTTTGTTTAAGTTTTACCTCAGGGTCAAATATTTGAATAGCAAGCTAAAATTAGTAAAATATCAAGATATAAAGTAAAAATTTTATGACAGCCCAAAATTTTAAAATCGCCCCCTTTTCGCCCCCTTACTAGTTATCGCCCACCCTTTCGCCCCCTTACAAATTATCGCCCCCCGACTTACTAAAATCGCCCCCAGGGGGGCGATATCGCCCACTTTGGGAAACCCTGGTTTAATATTAGTATAATATTTTTTTCTTATTAAAATTCTAAAATAAAAAAATTATCAGTTCTAATACTTAAAGTAGTACAAGTAAGTATAAAAGTAGTTTATGAATGTATTAAAATAATTCTTTTACGATATATAATTTTATTTGTTTAACCTTATAAAAATAAACAAGCTCGTTTTATTAAACAAATTTTTAATTGCTTTGAATATTTAAAATTTTACAAGTATAGCTATTACATTAAATTAAATGTTAGTAAATCTAATAATACGTCTTAACAATATTCTTGTAAACTTTTTTATATTTTGTTAATAAAACTTCTTTTGCTCTAAAGATACGCACTTAAGCGTTGAAAGAGCTGTTGGCAAATTGAATAATAGTTGATTTTGATAAACATAACAAAAAGTTTTAATAAGTTGTTTTGTTATTCAGCAATGTTATTTTGTTAATGTTAATTTATAGTGCTTAGATAAGAGTTGAAACGGTTTTTTGATAAAATTGAACAACTTTAACAGTAAAAGTCTAAACAATTTTCAATATGTATATAACTATATAGAGTTTTTTTTTTGTATAAAGTTTTAAATAAAGAAAAATAAATATTGCATTCGTATATAACTAGTTTTGTCAGAACCCTAGAAACAAAGAATTCTGAATACTGAATAAACACCAGTTTTTTTTTACTTGAAATGTTATTCTTCAACAATTGTGTATAATTATCTCATAGGTTTTAAGAAAGCTGTTCACTAAAATATTGAAAATATACAAACAGATATAGCAAAAATTGTTCTTTTAACTGGACTAATAAAGTTTTTCTTAAATTGAAATATTTTGTACAGCGTCTTTACAGAAAAGAATAAAAGTTTTGTGTAAGTATAAGGCTTTAGACTAAAATAAATCAATCTTGTTGTAATATATTGATCACTCTAGTTATTTTTAAGTTTTAAGTAATAACAGTTATATATGTATAATGTGGGTCGTATCGGGTCTAATATGCACGAATACATTTTTGCAGGAAGGGTCAAATTTACAGGAAGGGTCATTTTGCACGAGAATAAAAAAAAATAAAATAAAAGATAGAAAATAAAATTAGTAAAAAAAAAATTAAAAAAATGTTTAATAAAAACAACAAAAAGAAAAGCTAGCGACCGAGGGTAAGGGTTAAGGGTAACAGTGATAGAAAAAAAAAATTACAAAAAAAAAAAAAAAAATAAGCGAGAAAATAAGCTAAAAAAAGTTACCCATCGAGGGTAAGGGGGTAAAGTGATAAAAAATTTTATATACCTAAAAAAAATTACTAATCAAAAAAAAAAAACAAGTAATAAAATATATACAAAAAAAAAACTGTAAAAGAAACAAAAACTCTAAAAAAAGCTACCGAACGAGGATAAGAGTCAGGGGTAACAGTGAATAACAAAATTTATATATACCTAACAAATTTACTAATCAAAAAATAAAAATAAGCAAATAAATAATAATAAGATGTAACTTTAAAGGGCGTTAAATCCTGGAGATCGTGATAAGCTGAGCTTATCGGAATATATACCACAGATGTTTTTGTGTCAAAACTTTATTCCGACTAACGGCGTTTCACTGCTCTCAAATAAATTTAAGAACAGATCTACGGTGTCTCAAGTTTTTAGATTTTATAGTTTTTTTTTTTTTTCTTAGAGCTTTTTTGAGACTTTGTAGATTTCTTCTTAAATTTATTTGAGAGCAGTGAAACGACGTTAGTCGGAATAAAGTTTTGACACAAAAACATCTGTGGTAAATACTTTTAATAAACTAAAAAATAGAAATAAAATTATCGTCCGAGGGTAAGTTTTAGGGGTAATAATGATAATAAAATAAAAATGAAAATTAAATTAAACTTGAAAAAACAAAAATTTTAAAAATTTAACACGTGCAAAAAGTGTCTTCGTGTAAGAATTTACCTTCGTGCAAAAGTTTCTCTTCGTGCATTTTAGACTTCTACCCGTAATATTCTTAAAATATGCATGTAACTTTTTTAGTATTAATAAATCCTAACAAAGCTGTTAAAAAAAATTTAGGGAGTGAATTATGTTTTTTACCTTCACAAGTCTATGAACACAAGGAGTCGATATATTTTTGAATTAAAACTCAAAACGTAATCAAAAATACATATCTAAATTAAAAAAAAAACTTAAGAATAAAAACTTAAGTTTGAAACTAAATCTTAAAGTTCGAAGAAAATTAGGTTAACGGGTCAAAAACGCACAGTGTGACTTTAGCACGAGCTTTAGCTGTTCTAAGTAAGAATTCTTAAAATTAAAATTTTTCTCTTTTGAACATTGTTTTCCATTAAATAAATAATAAGTTTTCTAATTTATTTTATAACTGGACTGATTAGATTAAACTAAAAAGCCAAAACATAGGTTCTTGCAAAATTAACGCTCGTGCATTATAACTTCTACTGAACTCTTCTTAAATTGTCTAAATGAAAAATTTAGTTTTTTAAAAATTGTTTTATCAAGCTGTATTTTTGTTTCTAATCTAAAATTTTAGGTTATATAAATTAAAAGGTAGTAAATTGACTTTCCAACTTAAGTCGTTTAAATGAAAGACTATCATAGTTAAGTAATAAAGTAGATCAAACTAAAAAAGTATTACTAGAACTATAAGTTTTGATATAAAAGAACAAAATGAATTATATGTACATTGCGTAGGTAAAAAAAGTAATGTTTGAAGTAAACAATACTAGCAAAATGAAGGCAAGAGCTTATAGAGTCTAGAGCAGGTTTTTCCAAACTTAAAAAACTACAGCCCCCTTTTGTAAGATTTTTTTTTTTTAAATACCCTTAGTTCAGCCTAAGACCTTTTTTTTTCTGTTCATCACCAACTCAAGAATTTCTAGTGTAAGTTTTAAATTAAGGCCTCATGGCCCCCCTTTACTGCTTACCAAAGGGGCCATCTGGCACACTTCTTCAAACCCTGGTTACAGTATTTAAAATGTCTACACTATAAACTCTATAGTATATACCCTAATAAACAATAAATTTTTACATAAAAAAAAATCAAACAAAAATTTTTACTTTAATCTCTTTCTTAAAGTTAATCAGGTGTTGTAAGTTGAAAATAACTACAACTGGAAAGACTAGAGAATAAATTGACTTAGCAAATGACGATTTGGTTACCCTGAATGTAGAAGTTGTAATTTGCCTGAATTATACTTAATAACTATTCTATAAAACTTTAAGAAAAATAAGTTAATGCAAACCCATATAACTCTTTCTTTTAAATAAAAAATTAAACTGTTTTATGCTACTTTAGTAAATATTAATTGCTACGACGAAGGGTTCTAGTTTTATATAGTTATAAACATACTTTTAATATTTGAGCTAGTTATTGTGTAGTTTCAATACATAAAATTAAATCGTAGATGAACTAATTCTCTATAGTATTTATAAGACTTTATAAAGAACTAGAAAATATATTTAAAAATGTCTAATATTGTTGGTTTGGATTTAGATGATTATCTATAAATATTATTTAATTTTGTTCGATAAGCAGATACAGATAAGTCTGTCGTCATTGAAAATTTATAATATATAAGTATAGAACTTGAAGCATGATAAATAGTTATGATTAATAAATACTGAATTTTAAAACTCTGAATTTATTTATCGAGTATAACTTATGTTTTAAAAATGAATTTAGCTTTTTATGCACGAAGTAGTGAATACAAAGAAAATAACTGAAAACAATCGTTTGCAATGCTTCTTATTACGTATAATAAATTTAACAAGTTTTTTAATCGTTACGGACTAAAAATTAAGTGGTATTGGTATTTTAGAGTTTAGATCTAAGAATTTTAGATGGCCTTTTGAAAACTTAACAGAAACTTGTGATTATGGATAACAATTATAAAATAGCTGTGTTTTTATAAATTTGAAACACTAGTTTTTAACTTTTTTTGTTTCGATCTAAATGTTGCGTAGTATTTTATTATTTATATTTTTTTATTACAAAACGATATTGTTTTTTACTTTTGACTATTTATAGAAACAAAATCACACGACTATAATCATAAATGATCAAATTGTATTTGTACTTATATAAAAGAAGTTTAAATACAAGATTTATATGATAAATATAATTTTTGGTTTGAGTTTTTGATTGTAAGTTTTGAAAAGATTGTGTTTCTTAGTTTATCAAATACTTGTTTATTTAATCTTTTTCAGTTAAGGAATGGCCTAAATACTGTTATTTTTAATTTGTCTTTTGCTAATAAATAAATGTGTTTTTTAAGAATTCGAAAATAGTGTCAGTTAAAATTTGAAAAACACTTATTCTTAAAGAATCTTAAATTTTCATTCTAAAACTTTAAATCAGTTGTAAAATTAATCAAAAACTATAAAAATAAATTACAACTTGTTCAGCATCTTTTTAGTTTCATTAAAAGAAAGTATTAAATTGTTGTTATAAAAACTGTAGATAACTTTAAGTGTTGAACAATATTTTGTGTTTTATACAGATGACGAAAAATATTTTGTCTGAAAAATAAAATATTTTCCCATTAATAGTTAATAGAACTAACTATTATTAATTAAAAAATACTTTTCCAAAATACTGGTTATATTTTAGTAAAGTTGTAACTTAGGAAAGCAACAACAACAACTTAAAAAACAATTTTCTATAAATAGTCAAAATAAGTTAAACGTATTTTACTTAGGTCATTTAACTGTTTATAAAGGGAAAATTAAAGCTTAATTTTTTTTTACGAAACAAATATAGTTGATATACTTATAGCTTACTTTTTTTAACGATAAATTTTAAACATATAGTTAAAAAAAAAGCATATTGATCAGGTAATTTTGAGCTATTTACGTATATGAACACGCCATTCATAAATCTTTTTTGTTTAATAAAAATAATATTACGGTAAAAACGATGACATATAAACCTCAAATAAAATGCATTATAGTATATAAATTTAAATCTTACTAGTTAAATGATTTTAGGAGCTCGTTTAAACTTCTGTGAAACTTGAAAGGACCTCTTGAGCAAAGGTGCTCAAATCGCGGGTTCAAAGCGCTACAAAGAAGTGTGAACGTATAAAGTTGTTATCGGGGTAATTTGTAAGTGCCGGCCAACGTCACGTAAAGAATCTGATGTGTTTGAACTGCTAAATACAACAATGCTGTTTCGGTTGATAGCATTGTATTTATTAAAATCTTGTTCATTTGTTATCAGTTGATAAAGTTGACAATTACTTTTTGATATTTTGTTATCATTTCTAGCTTTAGGGTTAACGTTTTAGTAGTAATTAGTTATTTATTACCGTAATTTTAATTTAAGGTTATAATTAATATTTTATTAAAATTGATTATCAATACAATTATTTTTTGATTATTACAATTAAAAAAAAAAAGCAGCTTTTGTATAAGTGTAAATTCTAAAAAATGTTTTATTTTTGAAAGATTAATTTTAATAATAAACTATATTCAGTTTTTGAAACAAATCATTAGAAATTTAAATTTTTATAAGACGTTATAGTATACTGAAATATAACGTAAAAGTTACAAATATTCAGAGTAAAAACCACCGAAACAACAATTTTATTCTGTAAAAACTAAATTGCACTAACGGCATTTGTATAACAGTGAAAAATTAATGAAAAAAATATTCAAAACTATATCAATACTTTTTTTCAAAGTTATATATATTAGTTATAAATAATTTATAAAGTTAATACTTATTTAAATTCCCAATTAGTTAAAAGTTATTGTACCGTATTTGATTTTGTTTTACATAAAGTTAATGTATTTTCTAGATAGACCAATTTATTTAAGTTCAAAACATTTTTAAAGAAAATTATAAACATCAAAAAATTAAATTAATTTTTTATTTACTAACCTATTTAATGAATGAAACATATTATAGTAGTTATATTTTCTGTCATGAACTTTAAAAAAATAAAATTTACTTAACTGTAAGTTTATTTAAAAATTAAAATAGTTAATAAGGATTATTTTTTATCAAGTGTAAGAAAAAACATCTCAATGCTTTATTTATAGATCATCGTTAGCAATTTCAACTTATTAATTTAGATATTGTTTATGAATTGGACAAAAAGTTTTACAGATTACCATACAAGTATTAAAAGAAGGTTATCAAAAAAAAAACTAACTTGATTTCTTTTAAACAAACATGGATAGTTTAAAAGTTTTTGCCAGTAACAATAAAAGCAAGCTAGAATTAGTCGTTAACAACTTTAGAACGAAGCCGAGGGTTTCAACAATACAAACTGGAGATATTAAAACATTACAAGTAAGATACTGAAGAATGATCTAATTAAATACAAAAAAAATATTTATACATTAATTTAACACACAAAGTTAGCAAGTTTACGTAAGCTAATACTGTTAATAGTTTTTATCTTCAGCCTATAAAAAATAACAAGAAGTATGCGAATAATCACAGTTGAAATTAGAATTTAATTAAAGTTTTAGTTCAGGGGTTCGAAGTTTTTTGTAAGTCAGGGCAAATTCTCCTAGAAAAAGTCTTTCGCGGGCCGCAATTATTTAAAATAGTTGTAGTTAAATACCAGTCAATAACAAAAACTAATTTAAACCAAAAATGTGATAAAATATTCATCAATAAAGCATGCACTGTAACTAGTAGTTATTCAAATAACTATTAATTGTTGGTAGTTACCACATAAACTTTTATTAATGGTTGTAAAAAATGACTAAAAAGTTGATTGCGGTCCGCAGTTTGCCGATCCCTGCTTTATTTTTGTGCTAAATATTAATTAAATAGCAATAAAAACCTAAAAAATTGTTTTGTAATTTTATAATCAAAAGTTTACTAAACAAAACGTTTCAAGTACAAGCCAATTACTACGTCATAATAATTAAGTGGTGTAGAAATTACTTTTTGTTATCGATACTATTATTTATTAGCTACGACAAAATCGAATTTTGACAGTTCACAATGTTTTAAAAATTCAGTGTTTCTTCTATAGTTTTAAACAGAACTTTGAATTTAATCAAACTATATAAGCAAAAAATAAGTTTGATATATGCGTTTTGGTAAATATTTTTATAGCTTGTGTAAGCTGTCACTTTACGTTTAGTTTAAGACTTTAAATCGCACACAACTTTATAACAATGATAAGTTCAAAAGCTGCATAATACCAAAAAATATTTTATCCAACATAAGTTTATTAATTAGTTGTTAATTCAGGAAATTTAAGTGAATTTCAGTTATATTTATGTTGTTTGCCCTTATTTTAAGCTTGTTTGTTTAATTGTTAAATTTACGACCAGTCAGTATCCATGGAACTGTTTTATTGCTTATGTCTTACTTTGTTTGTACTTTTTCTTACTCTGTTCACTTGTTAGTACTTAAGTTTATTTTTTTCACTTTATTTTCAATGAGCTGTTTACAATGTCTATATCAAGTAAAAGTTCTTCTAGTTCATTAGAAAATTCCCAGCCTACTGGTTTAATTAAGAACAAGCTGATCAATGATAAAAATATCAATTTAAGTGAAAGTTCAGAGAGTTCTAGTTTGGTAAAGTTCGATAAAAAAAGAGTTTCTAGTAAAAACTCTTCAAAAAGCAGTTTAACAACTGTGAAAGACGACGTAGAGTCTAGCAAAGAAAGCTTTATGTTGTCAAAAGGCGGTAGTACAGCTTCTGTAAACTTAGTTCAAGACTCAAACTTCGAAATCACTAGTGCTAGCCACGAAATTATTGAGAAGTCTAATAAATCTGAACCTTCTACTTTAAAAAATAGTATAAGCTCTAAATCCCCAAACAGCAATGTTGACCTTTCTCAAAGCTTTAATGAAAACAGCGGTCAAACATCAAACAAAGTACCAGTTTTTTCTAGAGAGAGAAACTTAGGTATAAAAAAGCAAAATAAGAATATTACGAACGAAACTGCTAGTAAAGAGCTAACAGAATCTCTAAAGTCTGAAAGTTCTTCTTCAATAAGCAGTCTAGTGAGAAATGATGAAAATGCTGATGATGCATCTGAAAATACTAAGCTTGGTGAAACTTCACAAAATCTTTTACACAAATCAAGTACAAGTTTAGACAATACAGAAGGAATTGAAAGTAAAACACACGAGTCAAAACTAGATATTGAATCGGAAAAAACTAATAATGTTGACAATGATAAATTGAGTTCTTCAACAGTTACAAACAAGTTAACGTCGAAAAAAAGTTTGGAGAATGTATCTGAGAAACTTCAAGAAAGCGGAGTAACAACAAAAACAAGTGCAAAAGTCATTCCCTCAGTTACGCAAATTGACAATAAAGTGGAATGTTCTGCACCAGTTAAAAGTCAATCTTCCTCATCAAGTTCAAATGATGATGAAAAGACAAGTCGAGTCAGCTCAGCGGACACGATGCGGTCAGTGAGAAGTATTTCTCCTGACTTTAAGGACGCTAACCCGGAAGTTGTTGACCAATTTGACCACAAGAAGTTCCTCAGCACTTTGAACAAAATTGACGTAAAGAAAAATGTAGAAAGAAAAGAAGTTCCTGTTAAGGAGATACCGGAGAAGAAAGTTTTCAAGAACAAGGTCAGGGATCTGATCATGGAACGTTTCGGGCTTCCTCATCACTTGAAAGCGAGAATGAACGCGAGCTTGTTTATATCGGGTGCTGTTAGTTTGGTTTGATACATCTTACTAAATTAAGTTTATTGGTATAACACTAAAATAGTTTTTTTCAAAGTAAGAAGTTTTTGCCTGTATTTTTTTAGTTATTGAATTTTTGTCTTTGTGTTTTCTTGAACTTTACTTTGCCTACTTGCCATCAACTCGAAAGTAATACTTCAAACATTTTATTTCAGCAGTAGTTTTATTATGACTTCTTTCTTTAGATTAAGAATAGACATGCAACTCTTATGTGGTTTAATTAATTAGGAATATATTACTAAGTTCAGGTGTATAATGTAAGTAAAAAATGAAGAATAAAACAAAACTTTAAAAAAGTTCTTTATAATTAGCTTTATTGTAAGTTTAAGCAAATTATATATTACTACTCGTCTAAGGTTTAACTGTTATTAAAAAAAAAAAGAGTTTGGTTTCAAGAATTAAAAGTAGATAAACAACCAATTAATCTAAAAAGTTAAACAAGTTAAGAAAAATCAATAAAATTTAAATATATAATTTATGTATGAGTTTCGTTTTTTGATTCTAATTTTTTGGTGATGGAAATAGAAAGAAATAAAAATATATATAGTCTAATATTGAACGATTTCAGAATAATTATATACATACAGATTTTAGGTTTAAGTTTAAAATATTAATAAAATTTGTAAACTAATAAACTTTAAAATTCCCTTTTGAGTAACTTATTTCTTTTATTAAAATTTATTTTCAAGTATGTACTTACACCAAGTTCGAGTAAGTTTTAAAGGTCTTTATCAATACTTTTATTTTGAATATATTTAAAACAAAGTTTTAAGAAACTAAGTGTTGACTTAAATGTAAGCCTTTTTTCAAGTGAAACAAATTTTGCTAAACATTTTGTGTAAAGTAAATAGTCTATATTTATGCTTGAAAAGTATTAGTTATTTGATATAAGTTTTAATTGTATTAGAAGCCAACAAAGCTCTAATCCGTTAAGTTATATATTTTTCTTAAGAAAAAGTTCTTAAACAAATTTAACTTTTACCATTCCTATACATCCCAAGACGTTAGCGTTGAGCAAAGCAAATAATAGTTTATTCATTACATGTGTAAGATCAGCATTTTATTGGCAAAATAAACATAAAGCACGCTCGTGCTTGGCTAAATAAATTCCTTGAAGCGAGACGGCGAAAAAGTTATTGTTACTATGGTCACTAAACGCTCGCTGGCGCTGAGTTTGTGCGCTACAATTGTACTCGTAATATCGTTTTAATACGTTATTTACTTAAAAGAAAGCTCTCCGATTAAACTTTTCAAAAAAAGTTTTGAATGGCGTTTATTTCATGGTAGAACTTATACTAAAATACATCGCTGAGTTGTAATAAACTAGAAAAATTTTAAACTTAAAACCCTATTTTGTTGCTGATTAGGAATAGTAATTTGTTGATTGTATTAAAGTTTAATTTGATGTGTTGGAAACTATGTCTAAGGAAGCGAAGAATTTAAAAATTGGAAAGTATAGACAGCAAACCCACAATGTTGTTGAAGCGATGGTGAGCAAATACAAATAATACGTATTCTTGTCTAAAGTGTATAAGGATGAACGTTTGATTAATATAGAATATTTTTTTACAGAATTACAATGATACAAAAACAACTTGTAAAAAGTATAACAAAAAGTATTTTTTGTATGTCAAAACTTTAGTAATTAAATATGTAAAATCGAACAATTACTTTTAGTAACATTTTATTTTGTCAAGTTTGATAACCACTTAGTAAACTTGTTCATTATAAAAACACATCAAAAGATTTAGCTATTACATAATAAACTATAAATCAAGTTTTTAAACACTTTTGAAACTAGCCTTTCAATCATTTATTAAAAGCCAAACAATCATTCGTTAATCTAATATGCACAGGAAAAGTTTCAGCTAATCAATTTTGATTCTTAAAATGCTAAAAAGTATAGTTTTTATTTATTATTTTTTCATAAAATTTTGCTAAAATAATGTAAAAAAGACTTGTAAACTGTTTTTTAATGGAAAATTTAATATTTCATCTATTCTATATATTAAAACAAGTAATTAAATTTTCAAAAACCAAAACTAAAGAAATAATACTGTACCAAATCATCACATAAATTAAAGAAAAAATACAAGCAAAAAATATTTTGACTGTATTTGGTAATAAAAAATTAACTTGAGTCAACTTCGAAAACGTTTATGTTTTAATTTTGTAGAATATGTTTTGGTTTTTAATTTGAAAACAAACCGCATACTTTGCTATGCTGTTTATTTATCTTGGAAATTTTTAATACAGTAAAAAGTGTCTTTAAATCTATATATTTTTAATATATATTGCTTCAGAAAGCTAAAGTTATATTTTGCAAAAACATTCTGAGTAAAAATATTTCAAGAGTTTTTAATAAAAGAATTCTGATCACGTTAATACGCAATTAACAAAACAAAAAAATGTTAGTCTTATGTTTTGGCTTGTATGACGTCATTAGTTACTACAAAAAGCGGTTTGTAGTAAGAAGAAAGTGGGTTAAGAGCCCACTTCTACTACAAAGCCACAGCAGATTTAGACAAATGTAATAATAGCTGACTAGTATTTTTTCCTTTTCGAGTTCAAACTCTGAGTTTACAGTACCAGTAAAGTCATAATTATTTAGATTGCTATATTTAAATTGTTTATTATCATGAACGAAAATAACAGTTTTTGCTTAATGGTTTCTCTGAAAGGCTATCAAAGCTTAAAGGTGTTAAGCTTAATTTATTTTTGTAATTGCAAGTAATAACAACAACATTATTATAAACAGCAAAAGATGAAAGAACAGAAAGAGTCTAAAAGATCTCAACTTGACCAGAGGCATGAGTACATTATAGACATAATTTCAAGAAATCTGCATTTAGACAAGTAAAATTTCAAAAAAGATTGAAGTATTAAAGATGTAGAAGCTATTAACTTTAGATTAGAGTATATACATATTTTGTAGATAAAAGTATTTAAGTTATACTGTTTGGAAAGTATTTAATTTTAGTTAAAGTTCTTGATACTTAATTTAGTTTTAGTAAAAAAAATTATATGTTATAATCAGAATTATGAGCCTACTGCCTCTAACAATACGAAAATAATTAAAGAACTTCAAATAGATGAAAGAGTTATTAGCAGCAAATAGCTGATTTTACTAATTTTGACTTAAAAAGTAATTTTATTATTAAAAAAAAATCAAAATGCTAAAATTTATACAGTATAGTGCATTTTATATAACTATTGTTTGTTGGTTATTGTAAGAATACTATAGTCAGTAAAAATTCTTAATTTAAAGACACGAAGTAGAAGATGCGTTTCTAGAGGGTGAACAACTTGCCCGAGTTGAATCGTTTTTTTCTGTTGATGGAACGTCAAAACTCATGCTTTTTCATCAGGAAGTCGACCATGTTGTAGAAGGAGGTTTATTTTACACCTGTATACTTCTTAACATACAAAACTAGTTTAACATATTTTGGAAAAAAAAATCATAGGTCAGTAAGTTTTTAAATAAGCATTTTTTTAACAGTGGGCCACATTCAATTAGGAAGAAATGACAATAAACCAGTAACACCCTCTCCGACCAGAATGAAACTTTTTGTTACTGATGGTAAAGACCAGGCGTTTTCAGGAAAGTGCATATTTTTTCTCAGAACTGACACTTCGAAACCTGTCACTGTCGATAACATCCACAAGGTAACTTTTAACTTTTACAAAAAAAAGGAAAAATTAAATCTATAACGTACTTTCTATTTCATTAAACTTATTTAAAATTTGTATACTTTATATTTTTAACAATTTTTTGAACTTCTTTAGAAAAAAAAGTTTCATCGCTTATTTTCAAATTTCTTTGTTCTTTTTTATCTATAATTATTTTGATAAACTGCTATTTTTTTTAAACAACTTGAAAGAAAATTACTGGAAAACATTTTAAAAATCTAAACAACTTAAGTTTTATCAATAAAAAAAGGGCTAAACTTTAAATAAATAATCCTATGTATAAATTTTACTTTTTTCAAATTTAAGCATTAAACTAGATTTTGAAAATGAATTTATATAAAGGACATACACATGCAAATTATGGATGCTTCCGAAGGTGGTGTTTTAAAAGCAATAGAGAGAATGTTGTGTCAAATATACATACCTGCGTTGAAAGTCAACACTACTGGCTGGGGTAATTTAAACAAGAATCAGACTAATCTGCTGAAAAACGTCTTCATAAATAAGATAGAATCTTTTGCAAACATGTTGAATGGAGCAAATCAAAGTTTAGAACAAAAAGTTGTGCTTACAGTGAGTTTATTTGTTTTGATCAGACAAAAAAAAACCTGTTTGACATCAAGTGTATTATAATTTGTATTAAATTTGTTGGTAGTAAAACTACAATAAGTTATGAAAATATTCTTAATATAGTTAGTTTATTGTTTTCAAGCAATCTTAAGTTTACTAATAAATCTACAAATAATATATTAAATGAATACAGCCGTTCCACAAGTTAGATTTAAACAAACTAAAGAACCCTGACGATTACGCCACAGCTGCAGCCACGTCAGAAACATTGGAACTAGTAGAAGAGTGCATGAAAATTTGGATTAAACAAATACAACAAGTTGTTTTTTTTTTACTAAGTTCCTTTGAACATCAACTCTAACTATTAAAAAAAAATAGTAGTAACACAGTTTTTATTTTATTTTTTATATGTAGGTGCTCGCAGAAGCGGACCAATTAAGAAGGGAAGCTGATAACATTGGCCCAAGGGCGGAGCTTGATCATTGGAAGAAAAGAGCTTCAAGGTTCAATTACTTATTAGAACAACTAAAGGGCAAGAATGTAAAAGCTGTAGTTGGAGTTTTGCATCGTGCTAAGTCAAAGCTTTTGCAGGTTTAGTTTTAAAAATTTCTTAATTTTCAAAGCATCACATAACACAATTTTGTTTTGAATTTCCTATACTAATAAAAAATAACAAAATACAAATTTAGTTTATTTTTAAAAATCTACCAAAAACAAAAAAATTGTTTTACATATGTAATTATTTTTGCATAAAACATTAAATGGTTCTGAATGTAAAGCATTATCTAAAACAGGAATGGCATAAACTTGATTCGCGAATTACCGATGCAGCAAATGAGTCAAAAGACAATGTTAAATATTTGCAAACACTTGAAAAGTTCTGCGATCCGCTATACAACAGGTATGTTAAAATTTTCTTTATTATATGTTATATTATATATTTATTATATGCAATCAAGCGTTATTTAATTCACAAACTAAAAATTATCAAGCTTAATACACTTCATTTTTTTTTATACAAAATATTTTGAACACATCGTAAGTTAACCTACTTTAAAAAAGACAAACTAGTTCTTAAGTTACCGAAATTTTTATTGATAGTAATAATTTTATTTAAAGTGATCCAGCGGGAATGGTGGAAGCGGTGCCTCATTTGATAAACGCTATTAAAATGATATACAGCATAAGTAGGTATTACAACAGCTCAGAAAAGATGACTTCTTTGTTTGTTAAGGTATATACTTTTAAAACTTTTTTATTTATTTTTAGGTTTGTGAAATTAGTTTTTTTTATTATTATTAACTTTAAAATTGATTAAATAATAAGCTATTCAATAAGTTAAAAGATAGTGAAATTTTTACTCTTCAATAAGTATTATTTTAGATAAGGAAGCTATAGTAAAAATTGTTGTAAGCATAATTTATGTTATACTATCGTAGATTACGAATCAAATGGTGTCCAGCTGCAAAAATTACATCAGTAATAACGGGACATCAAATATTTGGGACCAAGAAAGAGATGAAGTCATTAAAAAGATTCGTGCTTGTATAGATCTCAACAATGTTTGTATAATTTTATTAATTGTGTTACATTAAACTTTGAAAAAACAAAAACATGTATATTGTAAGTAATTATTAGTTATTTATTTTTAGGTATAAGAATTGTAAATGTTTTTAGTTACACTAAGAATAAAAACGATATATTGTAATAGAATAGCACTTGAAAGTTTTTTATTTTTCTTTTAACAATTTGCCTAATTTATGTTCGTTATTTAAAATAAAGATAGAATTAAATAACTAAATGATATTTATTAAATTCGTTTTTTGTTTAATGAGGGATAAAATTTAACTTGAATATTTAGGAGTACCAAAGTTGCTTTCAAAAAACGAAGCAGAAGCTCGAAGAAGAAGGCAGCGATCGCCAATTTGACTTCAGTGAGATGTACATTTTCGGAAAGTTTGAGGCATTTCAAAGAAGACTGATAAAAATTTTGGATTTGTTTAAAATGCTCAAAATTTACTCAACTTTGGAAACCTCTAAAATAGAAGGTTTAGAGTCAATAGCTGGAAAATATCAAGTAAGTCGATATAGATGTAAGCTGTTTAAAAAGTACTTATAGCAAATTGAAAACTATTGAATTTTTAGGTTATAATGACAAATATCAGAAGGAAACCTTACAACTTTCTTGATCAACGAAAAGGTGAGTTCGATCAAGACTATGAAGATTTCAAACGGGGCATTGATGACATTCACAACCAAACCTCGGTTCACATGGACACGATGTTCGACCGAGTTCCTTCAACCATGCGCTCCGTGGCACTGCTGAGAAAGTTCGAGAAGCTAGAAATCGCCAAACTGGAGGTGGAGAGCAAATACGAGGTTGTTCTCAGTAACTACAGTAAAGAGGTTGATGGAATTGCAAAGATGTATTCTAAGCAGAAGAACAATCCTCCCTTGCCTAGGAACTCACCTCCATTAGCTGGTAAGACTCTTGAAACTGTTTAATTGGATAGTAATCAGATTGCTGTTGATTTTATTTTTGTGGATCTCATTACCACTATTTAAAAGGTAAAATCATGTGGGCACGTCAGTTGTACCGGAAAATTCAGCTACCGATGGATTTGCTGATGCGTGAGGCTCCCGGTGTGCTTAAGGGAAACGACGGAAAAAAAGTCATTAAAAACTACAACAAGATTGCAAAAGTGCTGTTGGAGTTTGAACTGATCTACCATCGACAATGGATAAGAGGAGTTGAGCAAGCTAAAGCAGGTTTTAACACTTTTCATGCCTAAAATTAAATTTACGTTTTATCCGACATTTTTAATGTTTTTCAAAAAATACTTATAGGTTTGCAGGCTTCTTTGCTAGTACGTCATCCAGATACAGGAAAGTATTATGTAAATTTTGATCCGTATATTCCAACTCTGATCAGAGAAACTGATCAAATGAGAAGAATGAATTTAGACGTGCCACTTGCAGCCATCAAAATTTTACAAAGAGAAGCTTCTCTAAAAGAGTACAAGAGCAGACTTGATGTAAGAATGGTTTTAAATTTCATTAATAATTTAACCAATAAAAAAAACAGTTTCTGTTTTAGTTACAATTATTTTATATTTAACTTTTCTTGATCATTAAAAGATAATTTAGTTTATCAAGCTTAAGAGAAATAAAAATAAGACAATATATACTTGAAATTTTACTAAAGTAAGAAAACAAACATAATTTCAAGATAAAAAATAATAGTTCAAGGAGCTTTGTGTAAAAGTAATTTGAAATAATTTGAATTACTAATTACGTCTGAGTATTAAAAGAGTCAATCAACTCGTTCAACTGTAGTTTAAATTGAGTTAAATAGCAATGTGAAGTGTATGTTTAAAAAACTACTTTTTGTAGTTACTATACTATACAAAATAACAAAAAATAAGAATAAAAGAAATTTGTTGTTTATAAATATTTTTGCATTTTTTTTAAACTCTCTGATCTGATATTTGAAGTTTTAATGTATTATTATTTATTTTGAAGTGGTGTTTTTACAGAACCTACTCGCGGAAAATGAGAGAGTACGATCAATGGTCCCATCAGCTTTGACATTTTTGTGCGGTCACCATGTAAGCAAAGTGGAAGATGTTTTTGATGTCGGATTGACGACTTTAAATTGGACAAGCATAAATGTAATCAGTTACGTTGAGAGATGTCATAAAGCTTTAGGTTTGTTTTTAATACTACTCTTATTTGGTAAAATCATGCTTTCCGAAAAATAAAAAGTAGCATTAGTAAAGATTCGTTATTTTTAATTGTCAAAAATATTTGTTTCCCAATTTAGATTTAGTCTTAGATTTAATGTTTCAGTTAAGTTATATTAAAAAAGTATATATTAAGCTTTCGATGAAAAAGCATTTAGAATTATAAATTTGTGACAACATAAAAACTATTTAACAGAGGATCTCGAGCTTTTATTAGAGCGAGTGAACAACTTGATAAAGTACCGAATAAATTTCGTATTCAATGAAATGTCAAAAGTTGAGTTGATTAGTTTGCCCGATGACGAGCCTTTGACTGTTGATAAGTTTACTAAAAACGCCCAGGTGGTTAACTGACTTTGACTTTTTCACTCTACTAGTAAAATTAATGACAGTTACGTTTAGTTTAACAATATCTTAATTAAATTATGCTATTTATTTAAAATTTAAGAGCAAAACCGTTTCGTAATAACTGCTATAAACTTCTTTAATAAACATTTTGAAACCAGTAAGCTAGTTTGAGACCTAAGGTGAACAGTATTAGTTTTTAAAAGTAAAGTTTAAAACTGTATATTAATTATAAGTTTTTTTTTAACTTTAAGGAATTGTGCAAAAAAGGAGCAGAGATGCTGCAATCCAAGTCAATGCTTGTGGAAAGCGCAACCTACGAACTGATAAACATGCTGCTTGAAGGATATTCTTTTACAAGCAGCTTAGTAAGTGACTAATACATGGTTTTTTATATGACTCATAACTATGTTATAATATGTATTAAAATATTTAAAGCGAATAAAAGAATAGTATATTTTAAAAATCACATATTTTTCTCCACACATCTAATTTAAGAGATTAATTTTAATAAATAGATGTTTTCTACCAGCAAGAAGTAATTAACTAAACCTTTTTTCCTTTCAGTCAGATGACGAAACAACGACAGAGATCTCTATGAGCGGAACTCAGAATAGCAGGATGAATACTGCCAAGAAAAGAAGAAGAAGAAAAAGAGATAACAGACAGGCAATGCAAGAAGCAGTGACGTGAGTGACATTTGTTGGTTTTATATTCAAAACTTTAAACTTTATAAAAGAAAATAACAACATAACAAAACTTAATAAACAAATAAAACAAATCCCTACATTTCTAAAACGGCTGTCGTTTTACTAGTTTAGGCCTAACGATCAAAAACTCGTAGTGATTTACTAACTTAAACTTTCAAATTGTTGTTTCAAAATTTTCTTAAAACTGGATTTTGTCTATTCAAAGTTTAGTTTTATTCTTTACATAAATGGTTTAAGTAGAAGAACAAATTCATTTTCAGTCTAAATAACATAGTGTGTTTTTATAGAAATATGCCAATATAAAATGATAAAAAATGAAAATTTACAGGGAACTGTTAGGTCATTTTAGCTATCGAAATATGGACGCCCTGGTAAAAGTTGTCAAGTCAACTCTAGAAAGCTTAAGAAGAAAAATTCTTAGCCCTACTCTTCAAAAGTATAAAGGTTAGTTTTACAAAATAATTTCAAAATAATAAAATAGTTTAATATGAAGTTTTAAGTTACTTCCATACACTTAATTTCAAACTCAGAAAGTCAAAAGTATATACATATATTTATACATAAGTCAAAAGTATGTATACATACTTATCTAAAACATTTACCGACTTCGAATAACAGTGAACAGTTTTACTGATGAGAGCAAGCCTTCAGAAAAAGCCATCCCAGTCTTAAGAACAAACGCAATCTTGCTTATTCCTAGCATCGGAATTTCACCAAAGTTAGAAGAAATACAACAAAGCATCACTCAGGTCGCTGACTTTGTTCTGCAAGTGATGTTGGGTGTTTCACAGTGGAACAAGGATTGGAATAAAGTAAATACAATTTAGAATATTTGTCCAAGTAACTCATACTATAAACTTATTTTAAAGTAACACATTTACTTTAAACATATTAAAAAACTGTTTAAGAAGTTTTACAAAACACGTAAAGAATGAATTTCTTCAGAGTAAGCTACCAGACGGTGAAGATAAGGAATTGCTATCGAGTGAAGATTCTCATCCTAAGAAACCAAAAGTAGTGCGAAATAAAAGTAGAATGTCTATGGTAGAGGGCTCCGTCGTGTCAACAACAGATAAATCAGCCCATTTGACTTTGGACGTGCAGACTATGAAGAAAAATTATTACAAAGCGATAAGAGATAATAGCGATGTTAATAAGATGTACTTGCAGCTTGGAAGTATAATCAACTCAACGAGAGAAGTTTGTTTTGTTGTACTCAAACTTGTATTTAATATTTATTTTTATAAGTCAAACTTCTGTATTTTTTCTTAGACAATTGTTACGCAGATAATTTTAAAGTTTTGTTAATATAATATCTCAATACATTTTTGTAATGTTTAAACTATTTATGGCTTTCTATATAAGTAGTTCTAAAATATTCAGGATGTGTGCACAGAAACTTATTATACAAAAAATTATGCGCTTGTTAGAAAGTTTGTTACATAACTTTTAACTAGTAAACTGAATACTGCTATGGTTTTAAGAGTTTAAGTTAATAATATAATAAAAAGTTTGAAAACTACATCAAAATAACTCTTGAAAAAAAATTAATATATACTAAACTTATTCTTAACACATTTTTGACAATAGTTTAGATTTCTGAGCATAGTAAATTTAAATTTATTCACACTACTGTGCGTACGTTAGTGTGAAAAGCAATAGTTTTGTGCACATGTACAAAAGCTCACAATTGGAGAAGCACTGTTCTATAACGTAAACTATCAATAAAAATATGTAAAAGCATTGTAACATTCAGGAGATCTCCGGGCTTCTGAAATCATATGCAAAGTACCAGCATGTTTGGAAAATGGATAGAGAAGTAGTAGAGGAAGACATTGAAAAGAGATCTCCATCTGTAGACGAGTTTGAACAGAAAATACTCAACTACAAAGATCTGATAGATCTGATAAACGAGGAGCCTGAGTGCATGGTCGTGGGTTCGGTTGCTGTTTATACTGGTTAGTTATACAAACTATTTACACACAAACAATTTTGAAAAGTTTTTATTGAAATTATATTTAAGAATATGCATAAATAATACACTAATACAATAAAATAAAATCTACTGCTAATAGTGTAATTGTGTAAAGTCTTAATTAGTTTTATTAGTTTAGAGAACAAATATAACCAAAAACCTTTCATTATTTTTTATATTCAAATTAATACTTTAGTAAAGTACTTTAAGTTTAACTAACTACTATAATGAAAACAAAATATTAAAAAATATCTTAAGTAATAAACAATATATACTTTATTAAATACACAAACATAAACAGAGAACTTGAAAGTAGCGTTAGTGGCCGAGTGTCGAATGTGGATGGCTTTTTACAGTAGACTTTGCAATAGCAAGTACAAACGTAAAATGGAAGAAATTTTCACCTTGGTTGACGACGTTTCGAAAAGAATGAGCAGAGAAGTTAAAGATCTTGATGATATCAGGATCGTTATGGGAGCTTTGAAGGAGATTAGAGAAAAACAAATAGATGTAGATATGTCCATCACTCCTATTGAAGTATGTTTTTTTTGAACTATATGAACTCGCAAATATTAATTGTTAGTATTGAAAAAACATTTTATTTTGAGTACACGTAGCTTGATTATTACTACAAAGCTAATAAACTAAATGTGTTTGAAAAGTTATCTAAAAAGTTTAGATCTCCACACTTATAAAATTTAATTTTTCATTAACTTTTCATTAACTTTTAATTTTTTTAAATAATATTGTAAGCAATTTATTAACCTTTAATCTCTTTAGATTTTTAAACAAGCTTAAAAAATATACTGCAGTTTTTTTCATGGAATTTAATTTTTTTAATTGGTAAAATAGCAAAAGTAGTTGAAATTAAATAACAAATATAGAATTCAAACATACTAGCTATCTTACTTAGCATAATAAATTGTAAAAATAGTTCCTTACATGAAAAATTTTAGACGAGCTACAGCATTCACAACAAGTTCAACCTTCCGGTCCCTAAAGAAGAGGTAGAAAAAGTTGACACTCTGAGGTACGCTTGGGAAAAGGTGTTGGTTCAGGCTACAGCACAGCAACAATTGTTAGTAGAAATCCAACCAAACTTCCGAGGAGATCTTACGAGCAACATAATCCAGTTTCAAACGGACTGTAGAGACTTTTTTGTTGATTACGAACAGGTTTAAATACAGTTTGTTTAAAGTTTTGTTAAATACAGTGCTTATTCACTTCTCCGGACTTCACTTATCCGGAAGCTCACTTATCCGGACAGTTTCAGTAAAAAGAGTATTCAAAAAAAGTTTCAGTATTGAAGTCTACCATTTTTTTATAATACAAATATTTAAGCTCTTATGCTGTAAGAAAATTTTAAAGTGATTTTATAAATTCTACAATTTTGTTCATTATTATGACGTAATAATGCTACTAAAGATTACATTCTATCTTTGTTCAAAACTAGCTTAGTTATCATTAATCTGTAAGCATGTAAAGTAATTCAGTTTATAATTTTTCAATTTAATTAATAATTTTTTCAAATTTATATTTCTCTTAAACAAAAACTAATCTTTTTTCCAAATTAATAATTAGGGCTTAAACTTTACTTGCTTGACCCTCAAAAAACGTGTATCGTTGCAGAGGTTTAGTAAGTCTGATGTTTTTCTACTTAGAAAAAATGAATTAATTTTTTATAATCTTTTATTGAATTTATTTGTTTTTATTATAACACTTTTATTATGCATTATATGCAGCAGTTATATAATTAAATGAAAAAGTTGATTTTTTGTACTTATCCGGATTTTTGGTTATCCGCACATGTTTACAGAAAAATCTTGCCCAACGTGTACGGATAAGTGAATAAGCACTGTACTTTCAGTTGCTATAATAAACACAACTAGTTAAAAAAAAAGAAATAAATATGCAAAAAAAAACCTAAAAATAGCTACAAGTATGTTTGCTATAAAGTTTAGGTAAATTTCTATCACAAACTTATTTCAAACGAAAATTAGAGTGCTGAACTAATTAAAATTTTAAGGAAGGACCAATGGTTGCAGGCGTTCCTCCTCAGGAAGCAAGCGACCGACTTATCATTTTCCAAAACAAATTTGAATCTATTTGGAGAAAGTTTATTACTTATTCTGGTATGTTCAATATCAAAATTTTATACAAAAATGGTTTAATAAAGCTTCTATACTGTTTGTACAAAAACATTACTTTAAAATACCTGATTTGTTTACTAATATACCTCAGCTTTCTTATTGTTTTTGTAGTCTATGATAGTATTTAATTGTTAGTCACCAAATTATTGACAAATCAAGAAAAGTTTTACAAAGCCTGTAGTAGAAATTTAAACTTAAGTCTTTCTTATAAATTAAAACTTTAGTTTGTAAACTCGAAATTAATCGTACGCAAATAAGTTTCATTTTTAAATTTTTCAAAATCAAGGTGGTGAGGAATTGTTTGGACTTCCGGTAACTCCTTACCCAAGGCTGCATGAAATCAAAAAACAAATAGGTCTATTGCACAAGCTGTACAGCTTGTATAACAATGTTATCGATACTGTTAACGGTTACTACGACATATTGTGGACAGAAATTAAGATAGAAAAAATCAATGACGAACTTAGCGAATTTCAAAGCAGGCACGAACAAAATTAGCTTTTTTAAGAAAATAAATTATTTTTCATTTTTAGTAAACTTAAAATAGTTACTTCATACACAATGTCAAAAATAGTAATAGCCTAAATAACTAATAAAGATCTAAAATTAAATGCTTATTTTTCAAATTTACCTTTAAAGTAGAAATTTACCAATATTCAATGCAATATTGCAATATTTTACATATAGTCATTAAAATATACCTGTAGATGTAGAAAATTACCAAGAGCTCTACGAGAGTGGCAAGCATTTTTGGACTTGAAAAAAAAAATTGAAGACTTTAGTGAAACTTGCCCACTTCTTGAACTGATGTCTAACAAGGCTATGAAGGATCGTCATTGGAAAAGGATATCTAATGTAGTTTTTGAAACTATAGAGCTTGACTTAGATATTAGAAATTTTTTATAATGTTTTATTATTAGATTAAAAAATAAAGACTATAAGTTTGATTTAAATCGACACTATTTTAACAATTACTTTTCGGCAAAAAAAAAAAAAAAAGTTAATCAATTCTTGTATGTGACAGCAAAAACAAAACTGTAGGTTACTGGTCACGAGTTTGATGTGGAAAATGAATCGTTTCAACTTCGAGGTATTATGGATGCTCCCTTGCTGCAGAAAAAAGAAGATATCGAAGACATATGCATTGCGGCAGTTAAAGAAAGAGATATTGAAGCTAAATTGAAACTTGTTAGTTGTGTTTGAGATAATTTACTAAAGAAAACTGCACAATTAAGCGAAATTTAACTTTTATTTAAAAAAAGTTCTGTACATTTATATTTATTGTTTATGTAAAAATTTTGCATTATAATCGTTTATGTAGTCTGAAATAAAAAATAAAATATTCCAAGCAACATCAATAGTTACAATTATTATTAATATTTTCTAGTTTTTTGTACATTTCAGTCTTTATAATTAAATCTATTTAAGGTTTGTTACAGATTAGAGTTTCATAATATAACAAAGTTTTTATGTTATATCTACAGTTATTCAACTTATAATAAATATTTAATAGCTGAGTTACAATTAATTGAAAGAAAATTTTTTATTAAGATATACTTAAATATCTAAAATGTTGTTTTTTTAGTTTTTATAAAAAGTCAAAAAGCGCGTTTTCGTTTTGAACCGCTAGAATGTAATAAAAACTAATGACAGGTAATATCCGAATGGGATGGTCATGAATTTGTGTTCGGTAATTTCAAGACCAGAGGTGAGTTGCTCTTAAGAGGGGATCACACGGGAGAAATTGTTACAGCTAGTGAAGACAGCTTAATGATACTCAGTTCTCTTATGAGCAACAGGTCTGAATTATTTAAGAATAAGATAAAGTTTTATATGTTATCTTTATTTATTTGTAAATTTTTTTAAGTGTAAATTTTTTAACTTAAAATAAATTTTAATCAGAATTGTATCAACTTTTAGACTTTTTACACATAAAGCTTACATTGACCTTATTTTAATAATCTGAATTAGTTAATAACAAATAACTATATTTTGTAAGTTTGTAGTTTATGTTAATGAAACATTTAAATTTTTTATAATAAATCTATGTAACTAAGTTTTGAAAAAGTAGTTTTTTGAGCTGAAATTAAGCAATTAAAGCAGCATATTTAAATTTAAAAATATGTTCTAATGTTTATTTCACTCAGATACAACACCCCATTCCGGCCACGAATTCAAAAATGGGTACAAAACTTAACAAATACTACAGAAATTATTGAGAACTGGATGACTGTGCAAAATCTATGGGTTTACCTTGAAGCTGTTTTCGTCGGTGGAGATATAGCAAAGCAACTTCCTAAAGTGAGAAACTATGAGAGTTTTTCATAAGCTAAGGAATTTGACTTAAATTAATATCGATGAAAGACTTTATTTATATTTTACATTGCTTTATAATCAACTTATCAATGATTTCAACTAAGTTTTTTTTTTTTTGTTCTGTTTTTTCTCAATAACATTAAATAACAATTCAATGCTTTTTTTAGCTTAGTGTAGACTTTTATAAGATGATAATAAATAGTTTATACTTAAATGGCTTAAAAAACTAATTATACATGTCAACTGTTTTTCAAATAATACTTATCGATAAATCACACATGTAAATAAACTTAAATAAAAACAAACAAATTTGTAACAACTAGTTCAAAAATATTTTCTAGGAAGCAAAAAGATTTTCTAACATAGACAAATCATGGGTGAAGATAATGACAAGGGCTCATGAAAACCCAAAAGTGATTAACTGCTGTGTAGGAGATGAAACAATGCAGCAACTCTTACCTCATCTTCTTGAACAGCTTGAACTGTGCCAAAAATCACTCACTGGGTTGGTTTTTCAGGTTTACGAAAAAATTAAAGATGCTTTAATGAAGCCGAAAAAAAGTTTCTAAAATATAAATAAGTAACATTTAAAAAGACTTCTATGAAACCTGTACATAGAAATGTTAGTGTATGGTTTTGTTTGTTTTTTACTACTGACCCCCAAAAACAGTTCAAAACGTCTACAGGTAATTTAAACACAAAAATAAATATAGGTATCTGGAGAAAAAACGTCTTCTTTTCCCACGATTTTTCTTCGTATCCGACCCTGCTCTTTTGGAAATTCTTGGTCAAGCAAGCGATTCACACACAATACAATCTCATTTACTCAATGTCTTTGATAATATCAAGTCTGTGCGCTTCCATGAGAAAGTTTGTTTTAATGGTATTTTTGATGCAGAGTTGATTTTCAAAAGTTGTACTAGCTCAATCTTTTTATTCAGAAGTTTTCTTTTTTTATTAAACATAATATTGAACTACTTATTTTAAAATTGATACCGTTTTTTTAAAGTTTCATGAAAACAGGGAAGCGCACAGTTCCAAACCGCGATCATTTCCCACCCGATTAAGGGTAAGCTTACCGACCAAAGGTAAGAATTAAGGGTAACAGTGATATTAAAAAAAAATAAAATAATAAAGAAGAAAAAACAAATGGGTTGGAATTGTGCGCGTGTGGGAATTGTGCGGATAGGAAATGATAGCGGGTGGAAACTGTTAGTATACCATAAAAATAATAACTTATTAAGTTGTTAATTCTTGCAGCACTACGACAAAATATTATCAATTGCTTCAAAAGAAGAAGAAACAATTGACTTAGTAACACCTGTGCTGGCAGAAGGCAATGTTGAAATCTGGCTGCAACAATTGTTAGACAAATCAAGACTGTCGCTACATGGAATTATTAAAACTGCCTACATGGCCATACAAGACCCATCATTTACTATTCTTGATTTTCTCAACACCTTTCCTGCTCAGGTAAGCAAATATGAAATATTTACTTTTAATTTTAAGGTTGAAATTTTGAAATTTTACTTTAAATAAGTATTAAGGTCCAAAGTTACTGTAAAGAAAAATTATTGTAGCGTTTGAAAAAGTTTCTTAGAACTTTTGTACGTAGTCTTAGAAAATTAAAACGAACTTAATATAAAATAGACAGTTCAAAAAAAAAAAAGCTTTTATTACGAAATTTAAAAACCATACTTATACAGGTTGGAATATTAGGAATTCAGTTTGTCTGGACTCGTGCCTCTACAGAAGCTTTAAATCAAGCGAAGTACGACAGGAAAGTTATGCACGCCACAAACACAAGCTTTCAAAACTTGCTGGATACACTCATTGACCAAACAACTAAGGACTTGTCTAAAGTTGAGAGGACCAAATTTGAAACACTTATCACAATACACGTGCACCAGAGGGACATCTTTGAAGATTTAGTAAGTAAAAAACAATTTAGTTTTTTAACTGTTTTTGCTTACTAATTATAACTAAAGCCAATAGTATAAGTATTCGCTATATAACATTTTTTTGAATAGTTTTAATACAAATTGGTATATTAATGATGTTGTTTGTAAGTTGTAAACTTAATAAATAAGTTTAATTAATCTGAAACATTTTCTTTTTTTGGCTTTTTAAATGTGTACAATTAAGTTGTGAAAAAATAATTTATCTTCTACAGGTTAAAAAGAACATCAAGCATCCAACAGACTTTGAATGGCAGAAGCAATGTAGGTTTTACTTTGATGAAGATTCTGACAAAACAGAGTGCAAAATAACGGATGTAACTTTTGCGTATCAAAATGAGTTTCTCGGATGCACCGACAGATTAGTCATAACTCCACTCACTGACAGGTACTTTGTCATTTTTATAAATCCTTAACTACTTTCGTAACTCAAAAGCTCATTGAAAAACTAACACTGAATTTGCACTATCAAGATATTGTCTTTAATGTCTTTTAAAAATGCAGATATTGCTCTTTGTAAAGAAAGATTTTAATCATAGCGTTTAGAAAACTAGAAAACTTTTAAAAAAATTATAGATGTTATATCACTTTGGCACAAGCGCTTTATATGAGTATGGGTGGGGCTCCGGCTGGTCCCGCGGGAACAGGAAAGACTGAAACGACAAAAGATATGGGGAAAGCCCTTGGTAAATACGTGGTCGTCTTCAACTGCTCCGATCAGATGGACTTTAGGGGTCTTGGAAGAATTTTCAAAGGTTCTGCTTGTTTCTTAATCATATTTTTAATAGATATTTTTTTTAGTTTTTGAGTACTTTAAACTTTTTTTGCATTTGACTTTTTTATATAGAAATCACCAAAAAGATCTAAACATATTAAACTTAGTAGGAAAGGTAAGTGTGATCTAAAAACTTAATTACATGTTTTAATTTTTTTTAATGCATAAATTAAGACTTTTTGATAAGCTATCATTTGAAGGCTTTTCAGAGCCTCTTAGTAAAAAAAATATTAGAAACAAATACAAATATTTTGTACTTCGAAATATTTTTTGTTTGTTTTGTTCTTTACTATTTTGCTTGATATAACATTATAATGTAAGTGATAGGACAGTGTCTTTATGTGTTTAAACCTCTTTATCTATTTTTTTTACTTTAGTTTTTAATAATAATTTTTTTAGTACACTGTTAACAAAAAGTATCTAAAACTCAAAACGTTTTAATTAAACTTAACTAGCCTGATTTAAAACTTACAAATGTTTGAAATAATTAATAATGTGTATATGTATCTATAGTGTACTATATCTCGTCTTCCTTGTCTTCCTTCAATAGATATAATAATATTTTTAGTAATGAACTTTAAATTAAAAAAAAATTATATTAGTATATAAGTGATATATTTATTAATGTTACCAAATATAAAGTATCGACAGTTGATAGTAAAACGAATATTTCTACTAGTATGTAGTTTGTTTGTATACAAACGTGTTTTAGATGTCTGCATTCCCTCGTTATTTGAAAATATTTTAGCTCAAATAAAGTAGCAAAAACCTATAAATAAGTTAAATGTGTTAGTTTTATTTTATAATACCACCGAATACTTGTGTAGGATTGGCTCAGTCAGGATCTTGGGGATGTTTTGACGAGTTCAACAGAATTGAACTTCCCGTTTTGTCAGTTGCTGCTCAACAAATTGCTGTTGTGCTGCAGTGCAAGAAGGAAAGAAAAAGTAAATTTATTTTCACCGATGGTGATGAGGTGAGCGCGTTGTCTTTTTATTTGCTTTAATCACCTAAGTGTTCTACATAAATCTAGTTAAAGTATTGCTTTATGTTCGTTTAAATAACATTTATGAGAGTTTTTACTCTTTAGAATTAAAATATGTCAACAACTAGAGTTGTAATAACAATTTATAAAAAACCAGGTTTCAATGAACCCAGAGTTTGGTATCTTTTTGACAATGAATCCTGGTTATGCAGGACGTCAAGAACTTCCCGAAAATTTAAAAATTCATTTTAGAAACGTTGCTATGATGGTTCCTGACCGTCAAATTATTATTAGGTAAGCTTCTCTTTGAAAAAAATTTAATACTCAATTTAATGTATACAAATTAACTTGACCTATGTTTTTAGTTATGCTTTGACTAACTTTTGAATTCAAAAACTTACATAAAACTAGTTATAAGCAATAAAGTTTTACAGAGTTAAGCTAGCTGCAGTCGGATTTAGAAATAATGTTCCACTTGCTAAAAAGTTTTATATTTTGTACAAATTGTGTGAAGAGCAGCTTACTAAACAAGTACGAACTAAGTTTTTTTTATGGTAATTTAATTATTTTTTGTTTGAACACAAATTACTAAAATTAAGTAAAACTGAACAATAACATAAATATTGTTCTATTTTGTAGTAAAAATCAGCTGCTACTAATTCTAAAATATGATTATCAATAATACACAACTAACATGTTTTTTTTTAATAAAATAAAAATAGAAGACAATTTTTCAACTTGGTTATAACAGTTTTATTTTTTTTAAATATTTTCATTACAAAGTTTACAGTCACAAACAACAAACTTTTACATTTCCAAAACTCTTAAGGTTCACTACGATTTTGGATTACGAAACATATTGTCCGTATTGCGAACACTAGGAGCAGCAAAGAGGTCAAATCCTAACGACACAGAAAATATGATAGTGATGAGAGTTTTAAGGGACATGAACTTGTCGAAGCTTATAGATGAAGACGAACCGCTATTTCTTTCACTTATCAGTGATCTATTCCCCGGTAAATTTAGTGCCTTTTATATAATTGAAAAAAAAGTATGTTTTAAAAAAAAAAGTTACTTTTAAACAATCTAATCAAATAAAATTTCATTTCGTCGTTCTATTTTTAAGTCTGTTTTAATTTTATTTTATTAATAATTTTACTACTTTAAATGTTCTAGTTTTAAAACTTTTAAAAGTTTTTTAGTACTAGACTAAAAATTCAAATACAGCGTTTATCAACTTTTTTAGTCCAGTTTCTTTACAACAAATGTCCTCAACTCAAAATTTTTGAAATCAAAAGGTATCAGTCTCGACAAAGGTGGTTACCCAGAGTTGGAACTTGCTATCAAGCGTCGCACAGAGGAGGCAGGTTTGGTCCACCACCCTCCGTGGGTGCTGAAAGTCATCCAGTTGTTCGAAACGCAGCGAGTCAGGCACGGTATGATGGCTCTGGGACCGAGCGGTGGAGGAAAGACATCTTGCATTCACACTCTAATGAAAGCTATGACTGGTACTTTTGCTTCTAAGTTTTTTAATCTCATGTTTGCTTTTATCTTGGTACATGATGCTATTTTTTATTGTTTTTACTTTGTGAAAGCATATGTCTTAGGAAAACAAAAAAAAAAAGATGTTATTAGGTATATTTACCAGAGCAAAAATTTTTCATTAACTTTTTATTTCAACACCTTTTTGTTCAGAAGCTTTTAAAGTCAAAATAAAATATTCAGTTTTCATGACTTGACACCAAATATTTAATTTTCATAGCGTCTTTATGTATTACATAAGTGAATTTTAACAGATTGCGGTCAACCTCACCGTGAGATGCGGATGAATCCAAAAGCCATCACCGCGTCTCAGATGTTCGGAAAACTCGATGTTGCCACTAATGACTGGACCGACGGTATTTTCTCAACATTGTGGAGAAGGACTTTGAGAGTGAAGAAGGGTGAACACGTTTGGTTGGTTCTAGATGGACCAGTTGACACTATATGGATCGAAAACTTGAACAGGTTTGTTTTGAATGTTTAAAAATGTCTTCTTGAAAATATTTTTGTTAGTCATTCTTATCAGCATATTTTTATAATATTTGCTACTTATTTTAACTTTGATACTATTATTAATAATACAGAGTCTTATGAATATTTTCAGCAATTCATACAATAAATCATAACTATAAGCAATTGATTTTTGAAGTAAGTTCTTCACAAATTTGTAAGCACAAATAAAATAATTTACTACTCTCTACTCAAAAAAATATTTATTGAAGTAATAAAGTAAATTTTTATAGTGTACTAGATGACAATAAGACGTTGACCCTTGCAAACGGAGACAGAATTCCCATGGCACCTAACTGTAAGGTAGTTTTTGAACCCCACAACATTGACAACGCCTCCCCAGCAACTGTATCTAGGAACGGAATGGTGTTCATGTCCTCTTCTGTATTAGATTGGCATCCCATATTGCACGCGTGGCTAAAAACGAGACCTGACTCAGAAGCTAAGGTTTGCTGTTAGAAAATTTGTGACATATTTTTCTATGTACTGAAACACGAAATTTTTTCTGAATATATGTAACTGGGGATTTTTTGATTTATCAAAAATGTCTAAACATAGTAAATTTTAACTAAGAGTTGTATTCGCTAGTTTCAATAAAATTTCAATGCTCTACTATTTATTACAACGAATAATATTTGTTATTGATGTACTAATTAAACAATAATATTAGTGAAAATTGGTTATTTTAATTACTACCTGGTTTAGGTCGGAGTTTTTTTCCACTAATATATTATTCAAATAAGCTCTTCTCATTATAGTAAATTGAGCAATACTTTTTAGTTAGGACAAAAAAACTATATTGATGTACTAATTATAAGTATTTATTATGAAGGAATATTTTTAAAGAATTTTATAGTTCATCTGTTATAAAAGTTTATTTATTAGATTATTTAAATAAGTAATTAAACAGTTTTACAGGATTTATTGCTTTAAAGTAACAATATGATTTAATTTTATCTTTCTTGATTTTACTCTGTTATAAAACTCATATTGCAATGTATTTGATATTTTTCGACTTAGCAAAATAATCTTAAAACTTACAGGTCATAGCAGAAATCTTTGATAGGTGTTTCCCAACAATATATAGATATGCAGTGCAAAATCTTGTATTTAAAATGGAAGTACTCGAAGCTTTTATAATCCGACAATGCATCGGTAGATTTTAGTTGATTTGTTATAAGAAAAAAGTCTGTAATAGTTATTTTAACTTTCATGCTCAGCACTAATAAGGTTACGGTAAAATCTTATGATTAAAAGAATAAGTGTAAAAAAAATTTAGTAAGGTTAAATGTATGGCTCAAACAAAATGTTCAAACAGTAATTAATGAAACTTATTTGATACTTGATCTAATAAACGTTTAAAAAATAACCACTACGTGTTTTTAGTTTTAATGGACGGACTTATCGAAGTTCAAGACAAATTAGGGGCTCCGAGAAAGTTTGTTGAGAAAATATTCGTGTTCGTTATTATGTGGAGTATTGGAGCTTTATTGGAATTGGAAGACAGAGAAAAATTACAACAATTTTTTGAAGGTTTATTTAAAGTTTTAAGCAAGTTTCAAGTCTTTTTATACAAAAACTTTTTTTTACATAAGTTATTTTTTACAGAAACAAAAGGCTTAGATTTAGACCTTCCTGTCATTCCAGAAGACTCCGAAGACACAATATTCGATTACACTGTTGAACAATCCGGAGAATGGGTTCATTGGAAGACTAAAACATCTGGTACCAATTTTTAAAATAAATAAAAACAGTACTTGAAATTTGTCAGGCTTTAGTTTTATACAACTAAATATTGAAATTATTTTTTTTGAAACAAATAATTTTATTTTTTAAATAGAGTACACTTATCCACACGATAGAACCCCTGAATACAGCTCAATTTTGGTACCTAACGTCGACAATGTCAGGACTGACTTTTTGATCAAAAGTTGTGCCAAGCAAGGAAAAGGTGTTTTGCTTATTGGAGAACAAGTTCGTTTGTTTTATTAAGTTCTAACTTGACCATAGATTTCTGTATAACAATTTTTAAGTGGTTTCTCTAGCAAGGTTTTATGCAACTAACTATGAAATAACTATAGTATGGAAACTTTAACGGTTGTTGTTAGAAGAAAATCAAATATAATTAATTTGTCTAGGGTACCGCCAAAACAGTTATTATAAAAGGGTTCTTGTCTGCTTACAACTCTGAAGAACACTTGTTTAAGACAATCAACTTTTCAAGCGCAACTACTCCTATGATGTTCCAGGTTTGATTACAGCTATAAACAAAATAATGAAGTTGATTTTTTTAGCTATATACTTTTAGTTTACTAACATTTATTAGTATAAACCTTCTAACTTTTTATTTTTTAGAGAACGATTGAAAGTTACGTTGAAAAACGAATGGGTAGTACTTATGGTCCGCCTGCAGGTAAAAAGATGACAGTTTTTATTGATGATATAAACATGCCAATTATCAATGAATGGAAAGATCAGGTTGGTGGTTAATAATAATTGTGCTTGGAATAAGTTAAAAATTAGTTAATTTAGTTATCTAAAGTAAAAACAAGTACTAATTAAAATAAACTTTTATAAAATAGATAACAAATGAGATTGTGAGACAAGCAATGGAAAATGGAGGCTTTTACAACTTAGACAAACCTGGAGACTTCACAAACGTTGTTGACATGCAGGTATAATTAAGTGCTTAGTTTATTATACAACTTAACTTACAAAAGCCACTGATAAATGTTTGTTCTTGAAAAAAAGCCTATTTATAAGCTAACACAATCACTTTGAAGTTTGTTGGAGCAATGATTCATCCCGGAGGAGGTAGAAACGATATTCCACAGCGCCTCAAGCGGCAATTTTGCATATTCAACTGCACATTACCAAGCAACTCCTCCATCGACAAAATTTTTGGAGTTATTGGTCTCGGACATTTCTGTGCTGAAAGAAATTTCAAGGTTATTAAATTATTGCAGTGTTAATCATTTAAAAATATTTCATATCTATTTTTTCTCTCTTTATTTGATAATAACTACTTCAGTGAAGTTTATAAACTTAAAATATTAAGTTTCATTTATTATTTTAAAACATATGGAACAAGAAAAACTAAATAACTTTTTTTTTGAATCAATCAATAATAGTCAGAAACCGCACTTACTCACAGGCTCCGGTAACTGATCTGTTGAAAAAGCTAGTTCCTCTCACTAGAAGATTATGGCAATCAACTAAAGTTAAAATGCTACCTACTCCGGCCAACTTCCATTATGTCTTCAATTTAAGAGATCTCAGTAGAATCTGGCAGGTTAAAAAAACTGTAATAATTACAAAAAAAAATTTTGTTTTTTAATTTGTATATTTTTGTATGACAAACTATACCAAGTTTTATTCAGTCAAGTTGTAAGTAATTAAGTTTTTTGTCAAATTTGCTTTTGATTTATTTTTATTTGTCAACACATAGGGTATGATCAACTCCATAAGCGAAGTAGTGGTCGACGAGACAGCGTTGCTGAAGCTGTGGAAGCACGAATGCACTCGCGTCATCTCCGACAGGTTCACCAATCATCGCGACGAGGATTGGTTCACCAACAACTTGTGCACGCTGGTATCCGAAGTGCTCGGTGAAGACGCTGCTGATGTCGTTCGTGAAGAGTCGTACTTTGTTGACTTTCTAAGAGAACCTCCTGAGCCCACAGGTGATGAGCCCGACGATTTTGACTTTTCACCGCCGAAAGTTTACGATCCGATCCCGTCGTTCGATTTTTTGAAGGAAAAACTGCAAGGGTGTGTTTAAAGTGTTTTCGTATATAAACTTTATTTTACTGTTGTTCATACGAATACAATTTATTTTTTTTTAACAACAAAATTTATGAATACTGATATATTTTGAATAAGTTCGTGTATTAATTTTTTCAACAAAAAATATCTCGAATGAAAAATAAATAAAAGTATGTAAAACTTTTTATTTATTATTCAAAAGGTAAAAAACTTACAGGTATATGGATCAAATGAATGAAACAGTTAGAGGCAGCAAAATGGACCTGGTATTTTTTAACGATGCGATGGTTCATCTAATCAAAATATCAAGAATAATCAGAACTCCTAAAGGACATGCCCTTCTTGTTGGTGTTGGTGGTTAGTTTTCATTAAAAGCTTATAAATATAAATAAACACTTCATATGTAAAAATTGCGTTTGTCGAAAACAATAACTTTGTTTAGATGATAAACTGAGTATTCCTCATTTACATTTTTTACAGGATCCGGAAAGCAAAGTCTCACAAAACTAGCATCGTTCATTGCCGGATACCAAACATTTCAAATTACTCTAACACGTTCTTACAACGCTGGAAACTTAATGGATGACCTTAAAGTTTTGTACAAAAGTGCTGGACAGCTGGTTTGTTTTTAATTCAGTTAAGAGGCATGTAAAATATAAAACAGCTTCATAGATTTTAAAGCATCAAGTTTTAAAACACCAATAAAAAACTTTAAGGAACTTACGGAATATTAAAAAAAAAACATTTATAATAATAGGGCAAAGGCATGACTTTCATATTTACTGACAACGAAATTAAAGAAGAATCTTTTCTCGAGTATCTAAACAACGTTCTGTCTTCTGGTGAGGTCCCTAACTTATTTCCACGTGACGAAATGGATGAGATGCTACAGGTTAATTCGTTTTAAATAATTCATTAATTAGTTATTGAGGTTGTGCTTTAAAATAAGTTTAAACTTTACTCTCTTAATATTTACGTTGAAAAAAAGTAATTCAAAGTTAAAATTAAACGGAAAAACTTACTTGAAAGAAGCTTTAAGTTTTACCTTTTGAACAGGAACTGATTCCAATAATGAAAAAAGAACATCCAAGAACTCCTCCAACAAACGAAAACTTGTATGACTACTTCATGACAAGAGTCAGAAAAAACTTGCATGTTGCCTTATGCTTTTCACCTGTAGGTTAGAAAAAGTTTTTGTTACAGTTTAAAACCTTGTCATTAAGTTATTACGTCATAATAAGCTAGTTAGAAAAGTATTTCTCTATGATCTCCAAAAACTTTTGAAATTAAAATCCCTAAACTTTTTTTAACAAAGTTCAAAAAAATATAGAAATAAGATTTGAACTTCTTCTATACTAACCAAAACTTTCAGGAGAGAAGTTCAGAAACAGATCTCTGAAATTTCCAGCTCTGATTTCAGGATGCACCATGGGTTGGTTTAGTAGGTGGCCTAAAGACGCTCTTATTGCGGTATCAAGTCATTTCCTCAGTTCATTTGATATCAAGTGTGATAACAAAGTTAAAGAAGAAGTTAGTAAGCAATTGAGATATTTTAAAATATCAATTTTTTATAAATTAGTATTGTAACTGATACTTGAAAACTATTACCGTACTTTGTAAAGTTTTTCATCTTTTGTTAATTAAACGCTGTGTAAAACTTTTGCTTGATAGAATATGCTTTGAAAAATCTTTTACGAAATAAATTAACTATCTTTCTAACTTAATTTTTTTTAAACTATGTTAACTTTGTTGCTACTACTTGGACTTTTGCTATAAATGAAAAATCATGACATAGCTGGCATTCCAAATCTTGTTTAAGATTTTAAAGTTTACTTTTTATGCTAACAAATAGGTTCAAAAAGCAATGGGAGTGTACCACGACGGTGTAGCTCTTAGATGCACTGAATATTTCCAGAGGTACAGAAGAAGCACCCATGTTACTCCCAAATCATACTTGTCATTCATTCAGGTACTATGAAATACTTTTTTTTATAAAACTTTAGTACTATATTCTATTCGAGTAAAAAGTTTAAAAACATTTCTACTTTAATAACTAAATTAAAAATGTTTGACCCCCAAAATGAAACCCTACCCAATAACAACATAATAATCAATAAAAGAATAAAAGTTTTCTAAATACATACTATTTATAGGGATACAAAGAAGTATACTCGTTGAAACTTAGCGAACTTAACGAGCAAGCTGATAGAATGAAGCTTGGTTTGGAAAAGTTGCATGAAGCAGCTTTGTCAGTGAAGCAACTGAGCATTGAACTGGTGGATAAGGAAAAAGAACTGGAAGTTGCTAATGTCAAAGCAGAGGAAATACTTACTGAGGTATTTGAAAATAATATGAAGTATATTTTAAATAGTATAGTTTCAACACCAACAGTTTGCAGCATAAGTCAGTGTAAAAATTGTCAAGTTTTTTTTTGTTTAAACTTGATTTTTTTTTGCTTTTTGATAAAAGAACTTCAAGTTTTGATAATTTTAAGGTGACCACGCAAGCCCAAGCAGCAGAGAAAGTTCGTCAAGAAGTGCAGAAAGTGAAGGATAAGGCGCAATCTATAGTTGACGTAATCACAATAGACAAACAGTCAGCTGAAGCGAAACTGGAAGCTGCGAAGCCTGCACTCATACAAGCAGAAAACGCTCTCAAAACAATCACACCTGGTGACATATCCACTGTTAGAAAGTAAGTTTTGAAGAATTTTTTTAATCTTATAACAGATTTTTTCTAAAATATAAATTTCATTACCTCAGATGTAATATTTGTTTAAAAATCAAGGTTTTTTAGCCACTGTTAGAAAGTTAGTTACGACGAACAGATAAGCTAAGAAACTCTAAAAAAATCTTGTTAGACTTTTAAAAAAGTTATGATTGTATACGTAAGCAAAGCTTAATTTTTATTTACGCTATTTTTATAAATTTACACTTTGTTATAAAACTACAAAACAAGAAGTATTAAATTTAGTAATTTTAAAATATACTTTGAGCATTTTAGACATTATTATTCATACTAAACTAAATAAAAAACAAACAATTTCATACCAGTTTTTCACCTTAAAAACAGACTTCCAACCCCGCCACATTTAATTCAGAGGATTATGGACTGTGTGTTGATTTTATTTCAAAGAAAACTTACAAATGTAACTCCCGATCTGAACAAAGTCGGTTTTATCAAACCTTCTTGGTCTGATTCCACTAAGATGATGAACGAGCCCGGTTTTCTCAATAAGCTCCAAGAATTCAATATGGATACTATAAACGATTCTGTAATTTTTTTTATTTCCCTATACATACTTAAAGTTTGCTAAGTATTAAATTTAGCTAGTTTACTGAATAGAAATCATTCTGTCTCTAACTAAATTGAACTTAAACTACCCAAAATAAAAACTACGCTATGAAGTTAACTGTTTTTACATTATACAGGTGGTAGACTTGCTTCAACCATACTTTGAGGCACCTGATTACAATATTGAAACAGCCAAAAGAGTTTGTGGAAATGTAGCCGGTCTTTGCTCGTGGACAATTGCCATGGCTAATTTCTATGCTATCAACAAAGAAGTTTTGCCTCTTAAAGCAAATCTTGCTAAGCAGGTTAACAAGAACACTAAAAAAAAATATTTACTGAATTAGTTTAGTTATATAAGGCTTTTCTAAACTATCAAAATTATTACAAAAAGTTGTTAAAATATTGTTATACATAAAAAGAATAATTATTTACTTTTAGCACAACAATGTTATACTAACTACATCAGTACATATTTAAAAGCCGCTGACTCAGATTAAAGCCTTTTCTAGAGAACTTAATAACATATGAAACTAACTATTTTAAAATTAAAACAAAATTTAAAGTATCAACTTTTAATAGGAAGCAAGATATGATGTTGCAATGAGTGATTTAAAAAAAGCAGAGTTTGAACTTGAAGAGAAAAACAAAGAACTTGCAATTGTACAGGCAAAATACGATGCTGCTATGAGAGAAAAACATGTTTGTTTTCGTTGACTTCCTAAACTTTTTGTTTATTCAATTTTTTTGTATAGTCGTTTTTTAATGCAAAGTAACAAGAAATAAAATATACAATTTTTTTTTGTTTTTACTTTTAATTAGGCTAGATGAAAATATTCTGCGACCTACTTTAATAACAGGATTTAATTTAATAACTTTGGTTGTGACTCAGATTTTTTTGAACAAAATAAAGTTGGTGTTCTTTATAAATAGGAACTAGCAATGAGTGCTGAGCAGTGCAAACACAAAATGGAGACAGCCGAGTCGCTCATCAATGATCTAGGAGGTGAAAGGCTGCGCTGGACTGCACAAAGTCAAGAATTTGCAGCTCAAACAACAAGGCTTGTGGGTGATGTCCTTATGGCAACTGCATTCCTTAGTTACGCTGGTCCTTTCAACCAAGAATTCAGACACAACTTTTTAGAGGGTACTGTTTTTTTGTATACTTTAAAAAGTTTAAAATTTAGTTATCTTGATACTGATTTAATAAATATTTCACAGCGTTTTTTTATTACAAAGCTTTTTGGTAAATTTTTGCTCAAAATTTATAAACTTAATTAAAAACTTGTGACATAAACACAAATCAAAAGGTTCTAGTGTTTTTTTAAAAAATGTAGGAATGAAATATTAAAATTAGTATTGATTTATCGTATAAATCATTTAGAATGGAAACAAGAAATGACATCAAGACAAATTCCTTATACGGACAAATTAAACTTGATAAACATGCTAGCTGACACGCCAACTATAACTGAATGGAACTTACAGGTTTGTTATTTATCCGTTAAAAGTTATTGTTATAACAGTTAGAATTGATTATAATTTTAAAAACAAAGATTAATTATTTTTAAATTTTACAATTAACTTTTATTTTGTTAATTTTTGTTAATCATTTTTAAAAGTACATTAGGTTACGTTAAGCTTGATAATTTAGATTTTCTTTTAGGGTTTACCGAACGATGATTTGTCAGTACAAAACGGAATTATTGTTACAAAATCAGCAAGATATCCTTTGTTAATTGATCCCCAGGGCCAGGGTAAAATTTGGATTAAAAACAAAGAAGCTAATACTGATCTGCAGGTAAATTAAAAGCTAGTAAATTAAAAAATCTAGTTGTGAAATATATTTTACTATGGTTTATACTAAAGTAATAAGTTTTTTTGTTTAAAAAATAACAAAAGAGTGAATGTTTTTTAAGCTATTTAGTATTTACAATTAGTAAAAGTTTTTTTGACTTAGTTTTAAGAAATGAAATAACAAAACATTTGAATTATCAATATGTACACTTATTCTTAGTTAAAAAATTACCATTTACACTTTTTAATAAATCTAGTAAATAATTTTGTTTCAGCTAACTTCTCTCAATCACAAGTACTTCAGACAACATTTAGAAGACTCATTATCTAACGGTAAGCCTTTACTTATTGAAGATGTAGAAGAAGAACTTGATCCAGCACTAGATAATGTACTCGATAAAAACTTCATCAAAATCGGAAAGAACTTTAAGGTAATAAATGAACTTTTATTGAACGATAATCTAAAGTTTAAATATTTACGTTATCTTTCTGCTGCAAAATATTTTTAAAAGTTAGTTAAAAAATTTTATATGTGTAAAACAATCAAAAATAAATGTTTTTAACAAATCTAAAGGCAAAAAATCTTTTTTATTAGGAAAAGCTTTAACTCTAACTTATTGTAAACTAACAAAAAACACATTGGGTTTTAGAATTTAGAAAAATAATAAGTAACTCACTGAATATCAACTATTTTTAATCGATATACTGAGAATATGTTGTATGTTATAAAATTATATCTCCTAAAAGCGGCTATAAATAATAAACAATTAGCAAGCCAATATGTTACATTTATAAATATAAAAGATATAAAACAAACAAGTGCAATGTTTGAAAGGTACAAGTTTAATACTTCTTAAACTAATCATATTTTAAGGTAAATGTAGGAGATAAAGAAATGGACGTCATGCCAGGATTCCAACTGTACATGACAACGAAGCTCCCAAACCCTGCCTACACCCCAGAAATCAGCGCAAGAACGTCAATAATTGATTTCACAGTTACTATGAAGGGACTGGAAGACCAGTTGTTGGGTAGAGTGATCCTTACTGAAAAGAAGGAACTTGAGAAGGAAAGAAACGATCTGCTGACAAGCGTCACTGAAAATAAAAGAAAAATGAAGGTAAGTTGAAACTTTGTTTATTTAATTTTTTAAACCTTTCGAACATTACACATGCGTTAATAAAAAGTGAAGATCAGAACATAAATAAACACTTTTTGTTTAGATTTTTCTAGCTTGAATTTAAGATATAAACTCTTTTTGGATTATTAAGTTTATAGTTTAAAGTAAAATAATCGCTTAAATACCATGTAATCTTTTAAACTTATGCCAAAAATACTATATCAAAATTCAATTATTTAAAATTTTATTTAAATCTAGGATTTGGAGGACAACCTGTTGTTCCGCCTAACATCAGTGCAGGGCAGCTTGGTGGAAGATGAAAGCTTGTTAGGAGTGTTGAAGGTTACAAAGACGACAGCGTTAGAAGTGACCCAGAAACTACAGACTGCAGCGGAAACGGAAATTCAAATAAACAACGCCAGGGAAGAGTACAGAGGAGTGGCGGGAAGGGGAAGTATTTTGTACTTCTTGATTGTCGAGATGTCCATGGTCAACGTGATGTACCAAACATCCCTGAAACAGTTTCTCGGACTCTTCGATCTTTCACTTGCCATGTTAGTTTAACTTTTATTAGAAATTTTTATCTTTTAAACTCAAGTGTCGATTTTAACTATCACATACTATATAAAATTCTTAATATTAAAAAATAAGTTTTGATGAAAAACAAAGCTTAAACTTTTGTTCAGGGCCGACAAAAATCCGATAACTTCAAAAAGAATAGCAAACATAATCACTGTGATGACATATCAAGTTTATAAGTATGCTGCAAGGGGATTTTATGAGACTCACAAAATGCTGTTCACACTGCTAATGACCTTGAAAATTCAATTATCTAACCACGAAATAACCCACAAAGAGTTTTTAACTTTTATTAAAGGTCAGCTATTTTTTTTTTATTTGTAAAGTAAAATATATTTATTTAAAAATATAAAGGTGGTGCTTCGCTTGATTTGAATACGTGCCCTCCGAAGCCTTGCAAGTGGATTCTTGATATGACTTGGCTTAATTTGGTTGAACTTTCCAAGCTGCACAACTTCAGCGAAATATTGAGACAGGTACAGTTTTTGTAAAATAAAAAGTGTATAATGAGCATTTGTACGGTAGTTTAGTAAAAATTAAATTGAAAAACAACAATTAAGGTATATTAAAAAACTTTTTAAGGAATTATTTTTTATCAATTTAACAACTCTATTTCGTTTTTATTGATTTAACAAAACAAAATTTATTTTAATTTTTCTGTAAAACTCTCAATATTAGATACCGAACAACGAAAAGCAATGGAAACATTGGTTCGACAAGGAATCTCCGGAAAACTCACCGATTCCTGACGGGTATGAAGTTTCACTCAAAGTTTTTCACCGACTGCTGTTAATTAGGTCTTGGTGTCCAGATCGTACCACTGTTCAGGTATTTTTTTTACTGCATTTCCTTTTTTAGTTAAATTATATTGTTTGACATTTATATGATTGTTGAACATTAAAATTTTGTTTGTTTTATTTTCTATCAATTTTTTGGATGTTATACTTAAAGTTTTAGAGTTAATTTTACGTGTTAAACTTACTTTTAACTGTTGTGAAATACTACTTAAAAAAGTCTTATGACATTAATAACCTTCTATTTCTACGGTTTCTTTAACTACTTTTAAGATTAAAAAGTAAATTTTTTTTCTTTAAAGTTTAAGTAAGCTTTTGTGTAATAACAACAAATTATCTTCAAAAGAGTCGCAAGTACATAACGGAGACGATGGGCGAAGAGTTTGCCGAGGGAGTCGTGCTAGATCTGGAAGAAATGTGGGGAGAAAGTAGCATCAGGATCCCCATGATCTGCTTCCTTTCCATGGGATCTGATCCGACGACACAAATCGTCAATCTTGCGAAAAAGAAGAAGCTGGAGTGTAAAGACGTTTCTATGGGACAAGGGCAGGAAATTCACGCGAGGAAACTGTTGCAGAACACAATGACTAATGTTAGTTTGTTTAACAAGCTGATAAACATGCTCTTTTTTAATTTACATGAAATTTATTTTATAAAACGTTAAAAGACTTTATTCTTTAGTAATCAATTAGCATCGTAAAGTGTCCAGTAAAATTGGTTAAGCTTATCTTGGTTTTATACATTTAATGAAAGTTACTATCTTTCTTAGCTATCAATATTTTTGAAAAACCTATTTCTTTTTAACATCGAACTACTTGCATTGCTATTTTTGTAAATTCAAAAAGTAATAATTTGCTATTTGATTACTCGATTTGAATTATCAATACAAAAGCATTAAAAACTGTTATGGTACGTATTGTAAAAAAACGGCAACTTATTGTAAATACTATTTATTGTTCTATAAAAGTTTTATGTAACTTTAAAATTCATATAAATATTAGTATAGATTCATAGCTTCAAACTAACAAAGACTGTAAATTTAGGATTAACAAAGAAAAATGTTTTTTAACTTTAATTCTCTAACCAGTTGCTGATGTTTTACTGTTTGTATTTGTTTCTACAAACTTAATTGTTTTGTTGAATTTGCAAGATTATTGTGTACAAACTTAATTAACTAATAAGGCTTTTAAGTTTTATATTCCAATTTTTAGCTTCGTTCAAATATTTTTAATATTTCTTTGTTTCATTTGTTTATTTAGGTTAGACTAGTATTTTTATTTTAAACGATTACTTTGGTGAAATATATTGTATAGTGCACCACTAATTAGTATAAAAACAAAATAATCTTTAGTTTATACTTAAACTGTTTTTTATGTTTTTACATTTAAGTTTAATTTTTCCAGTTAAAATTCGAAGCAAGTTTTTTTTTTTCAAATTATGCTGCAAAAGTGAAAAATTAAAAGTTTTCAATACTTTGACTATGTAAACAGTTTGTAATAAATCGTATACTAAAACTGAGCTATCATAGGGTGGTTGGGCATTACTGCAAAATTGCCACTTGGCGTTAGACTTTCTTGAGGAACTTATGACGACAATTCAGGAAACCGAAGAAGTTCACCCCACCTTTAGACTGTGGATCACAACTGAAGTTCATCCGAAATTTCCCATCAACTTGTTGCAAATGTCTATAAAGTTTACTAATGAGCCGCCACAAGGACTTAAAGCTGGGCTGAAACGTTCTTACGCTGGTTTGTTTTATTTTCTGATTTGATAAAACAATAAGTCTATTCCGATGCCTTCTCAAATAAAAATAAATACAAGTTTTGGTAGCTAAAAATGTTTTTATCATAGGAATAACTCAAGATCAGTTAGAAGAATCTTCGATGAAAGAATGGAAGCCGATGCTCTACTCTGTTGCTTTTCTTCACACTACTGTTCAAGAAAGAAGAAAGTTTGGACCAATCGGTTGGAACATTCCTTACGAATTCAATCAAGCAGACTTCAATGCGACAGTGCAGTTTGTAGTAAACCATTTGGATGACATGGATATTAAGAAAGGTGTTTCTTGGAACACAGTCAGATACATGATCGGTCAGTTTAAAACCACATGTTTATTGCTTTTAAAAATTTTAGTGTAGTAGCAATACACGTTGCAAAATCTATACTTATTAATATAATTTAATATATTTTTGATAGCAAATAGAAAATTTTTTACTTAAGCCAGCTTTTTTAAACTGTGCCAACACACAAACCAACAGGCATAATTTTTTTTTCAGGAAATTTAAGTTTATTTACTTTTAGTTCTTATTTATAAAAAACTCAAACGACGTTAAGGTATTGTTGTTTATATATTACCAATAGTTGTTTAAATTATTTAAAAAAACTTTACTTATAGGTGAAATTCAGTATGGAGGCCGGGTAACAGATGATTTCGACAAGAGGCTTTTGAACACTTTTGCTAAAGTTTGGTTTAGTGCCGCTATGTTTGAACCAAACTTCGTATTTTATCGTGGATATTGTATTCCTCAATGTAAAACTCTGCAACAGTATTCAGACTACATACAGGTAAACCAAAACTTTTTATAAGGTTATGTATTTATAAATACATCAAAAATCTATAGAAATCATGTTCTAGCTTCAATAAAATAAAATAACTAGCAGTAATTTGATCTTATAGAATCTATTTTATATATATAACACCACGTATATTAAGCATAAAAAACTAATTACAGTCACCTTTTGCAAATCAATGCACATTGCGTCCACAGAAAAACTGCGTAACTAAACGAGAGGTAGCAAACTACCTAGTATATTGGCTACATTCAGTTTGGCAGCTTTTCCACTTTTTTGTTTACAAAAATAGTTTTCATTCAAGTTTTAAGTACATATAATTGAAAAAAAAATTATTAAAAATTGTCTATAGGTGTAAACAGTTTTTTTTTTCTTTTTCCCTGCCCACCTAAGACTAACCTTGTTTTGCTAGAGTAAGATGAAATTAGTAAAGTGTATGCATGTTTTTATTTAACATCATTGCCACATTTTTCTGGAAAACTTATTTTGAACTGTATCATTAGATAATTTTTTATTGTGTTGTTTACTTTTGTTATTGTTAGTCAATCATGTTTCTTTAAAAGTTGAATTTTTTTTTATTATTAAGACTTATGGTACACTGAGGCACGTTTAAATGTTTATCAACCGTCAACGAACATAATTTGGCAAAGTTTAAACAAATATAAAACTGAGTCAGCATTTTGAATTATAACCCAATACATATAATAAATTAACAATATCAAGGATTTTTCCATTTTTTTTTTACCTTTTAGAATTCTAAAATGCGTAACTAAACGAGAGTGCGTAACCAAACAAGTGCGTAGATTCGCGAGAGGTGACCGTAAATCACTTTAAGTTGTGATGAAAAACATATTTACTTATCGGTGTAAAGTTAACCATTATTTAAACAAAAAGTATACACCTATTAAACTACTGAAAAACTAATCAACAATAACTTTCACAGACCTTATCGATCAACGACACTCCCGAAGTGTTCGGCCTCCACCCCAACGCCGACATAACTTACCAGACGAACAACGCCAAGTCCATCCTCGACACCATCCTGTCGGTGCAGCCGAAGGACAGCAGCCAGGGGAGCGGCGGAGAGACGAGGGAGGACGTCGTGTACAAGATGGCGGAGGACATGTTAGGGAAACTCCCCAAGATGTTTGTGCCTTACGAGGTGAAGGAGAGGCTGAAGGCGATGGGAGCGCTAAAGCCGATGAACATATTTTTGAGGCAGGAAATTGACAGGATGCAGAGGGTTGGTTGTACTGCTTTAAGAGTTTAATTGTATCTTAATATTTCTAAAATAATATGTTCTAACTAAAGCTATGTTCAGTACTAAATAAGTATATTCAGGAATATCTTAAGCTGAATTTATTTACTCAAACTAAGAATTCTTTTTAGTTTTTCTTAATCCGTTTTTTTTTCAAAACAAGTATGAAATAGCAATTAAATTAAGTATTTGGCTACTTTAGGTAATCAAGCTAGTTTCATCAACACTTATTGATTTAAAACTGGCAATAGAAGGTACAATAATAATGAATGAAAATCTAAGAGATGCTTTGGACTCCATGTATGATGCAAGAATACCTAATCAGTGGCTTAAGGTAAGAAGGATAATTTTATTTAAAGCTATATTTAAAGTTTAGACGTTCTTGAAAAATTATTAGTATTAATTTAACTTATTAAAAACAATTAATTTTAAATTTATATTTTTACACTTATATGTAATTATAAAGTCTTATAAATTATTTTAGTTTCAATATTTTAATTAAGAAAAAATTAAACTTGTGAAAGTACTAATTTGTACTTACTTAACTAGTTCATTTAGTTTGCCAGAAGAGGTTTAATGCTTAGAAATTAACAAAAAAATAACTAAACAGATATCTTGGCCATCTTCAACCTTAGGTTTTTGGTTTACTGAACTGCTTGATAGACACACCCAGTTCCATACATGGTGCTTTAGTGGACAACCAAAATGTTTCTGGATGACTGGTTTCTTTAACCCACAAGGATTCCTTACTGCAATGAAACAGGTTTTACAAGTCTACACTGACTTTAAGCTTTAAAAAAATATTGATAAACTAAACTATAACTAAGTCACGTTTTACCTAACACTACTTCAAATTTAGTAAAAATTAGTGTCATTTAATAGCTTCAAAGTTTTTTATAACTTCAAAATTAGTTGATAACTATTTTTTGTTTTAAGTCGTTTTTATGACTTTAAAGGGCTTAACTAACACTTAATATGTTTTAAGTTTAATATTTAAACAGCATAAAACTATTCAAATAAATTTAAACCATTGTAAAGTTAAAAAAGACTGACTTCAACTAAATTCATTTTACCTTAGAAATAAATAAAACATAACAAAGATTGTGAAAATTAAAAAAAAAACCGACGTAAACAACGAACCATAGTAATTAATTAGTTATTTTAAACAATTAACAAGTAGGCAGCGTTGTTAGTATTGTTGTATAATAATATTTATATATGTGTTTTTTTTAAACCTAAAAGTTATTTCTCTTTATAAAACACTAAAAGTTCATACTACCATTAACTTAAACAGGAAGTCACAAGAGCGCACAAAGGATGGGCTCTCGACAGCGTGCAACTTCACAACGAAGTCACTCGCTTTATGACGTCGGATGACGTTCCGGTGGCACCCGAAGAGGGAGTGTACGTGCACGGTTTGTACTTGGAAGGAGCGGGGTGGAGCAAAACCAATCAGAAGCTGATTGAGAGCAAGAGCAAGGTTTTGTTCGAGCAAATGCCCGTCATACTCATCGATGCGGTTCAAACTGGTTAATTTTTTGAATTTGTAGAAACTAGTAATAGTTTTTCGTTTCGCTTGACTTGATACATTTAGCTAACTTAAGACTTAAACAACATTATTTTGCTTATATATATAATAAATCTGCACACTAAACCCTCAATGAACTGGTATTATAAACAATGTCGTTGTTTAGGTGGAAAACAAGAAAACAAAAACACATACAGCTGTCCAATCTATAAGAAGCCATCAAGAACCGACTTGAACTATATCGCAGCAGTTGACTTAAAAACTTCAGTGTCTCCGGACAATTGGGTGCTAAGGGGTGTTGCTTTACTTTGTAATATTAAGTAAATTTTGAATAAAACAAATTATTATAAACCTCAAGGTATTATCACTGTTTTTATAAACTTTCTTAACTGTGTTTTACTTTTTATAAGTGTTTTTAAGTAGTTTTTAACAGTATTATGTTTTATTCAAATCGTTTTTTTTTTATCATCATGGCAATCAATAAATTTTAGTTTTAAACCAATCGTGGTTATCTTTTACTTTGAGATTTTTTTAAAACCTAACGAAGAATACATATAAAACACAAAAATTCGATCGTTCTAAAAATTTTGTCAGTTATACTTAATCTAATGATAAAGCAAACAATTAGTCATAATTTCGACCAATTTAACAACCACATTTAAATAACTTCTAGAAGTATTAATTAATTAATTTTAACTAGTTTAAGTTTTTATTAACGTAAAATTTTTGTACGTTTACTATAGAAATAATAATTTGTACTTTGTAATCAATACCGGTCAATGATCTTAAAACTTTCTTTTTATCGACATATATAATAATGCGCTAAATTTTTCTTAGATTATATCCATAAACAAAGAAAAAAAAAACGAATTTGTTTCAAAAATTTTTATTATTAATTTAAAAAGAGTGTTATGAAAAAATCGTTTTAAGTAAACAGTAGGACACAGTGTCGAATATATGTCGTAATATGTTTGTTGGGGGGTGAGGAATATTTGAAAGTGTTTAAAAAACCTTTAATTTGATTTTTTAAACTGATTTAGCAAGATAAAAATGCTGCAGTTTATAAAAGTCGTTTGTAAAACAAATTTTTAAGGAAAAAATAATTTTAACTGTTTTATTATACTATAATATAAGCTTTATTTTAGGTATAGCATCCGCTCCACCCAACGCTCCTGGTAGAATGCAATTTTTCTTCAACTGAGTAAATTAATCTTAGATTGTAGATTTTAATAGCTAGAATACATTTTAGATAAACATCAAAATACTCAGCAGCTAACAGAAAAAAGCATTATTTGATTCATAAGTACTTAAAAAAATACTTATTTTCATAAATCTAAATTCCGGTATACTTACAATACACACCCATTTTTTTTTTGAATTTTTTTTTTTGCTGTCACCTTTACCCCTAACCCTTATCCACGGTTCTTGAATTTAATCAGGTAGGAATTGTGCGCGGATAAGAATTTATCGCGGGTGGTGACTGAGCAGTTCTCCTAAATTCATAGGGTTTTAAATACGTTTGTTGAAGGAATTTTAGTGTATAAGTTTTTTTTAAGTTCAATAACTGGATTTGCAGTACCAATATATAGAAAATGATAGTTGTAAGAACAGATTTAATTCTTTATCCGTTAGTACACTTAGCTTACAGATAGTTGAAAAATAAGATATTATCAAATTGTTTAATTATATTTTTGAAGTCTGCAAATAAATTTAAATTGCTGTTAATATAAACCTTTGTGACAAAATTATCATTATAGATTAAAAGTAAAGTAAGTTCATAACCAATGCCAGTCTGAATAAAGTTTTGAAATGTCACTATATTGCTGTTGTGGTCTTTTAGTTGAAATGACATCATCAATTTTCAAAAAAAAACTTAAGAATCAAAGCTTAAAAATATTAAAAATATATATACCATATTAAATTGTTTATTGAACACGAAAAAGAACTCGTCGCTAAAAACACATGTACTTGTACACTGGCGGGAATCTACAGTAACATTAAACGATCTTTAATTGCAGTATAAAGTAATATAAATAAGCCACAAATAAGTTTGTTTTTACAGTAAAAACAAGTGTAGTTTAAGTTTAATAGTTATGTGACTTCAAGTTCAAAAATAGTGTAAAACTTTAGTATACTTACTAATACTAGTATTTTTAATTGAAAATATAAAGCAAATTAGTAAGGGCTTTCTTTTAAAAACAGGTTCTCACAAAGAATAAATTTATCATGACACAAAAATTTTGTTTATTTAAAACATTTAGTTTCAGCTGTTTCCAAGAAGTGCACATCACAAAAGTTAAACTTCTTTTTTAAGGTGTACAAATTGGTTGTTTTAATATTTAAAACTAAGTAAGAAAGCAAGTATACTAAAACAAACAAAATTTTATTAAATAGTTAAGTAACTCTTTTTTTTTTCTTTTCATCACCATTGCAACAAAATTAGTTTTGTTGATATTTAATACAATTAATTTTAATTTTTAACAGAAATGAATATATAAAAAAAATTTTAACTAGTCAAATTCCAAAAGATACGTCAGTTTTTAATTTGAACTTTTAACTGTTGGTAAATTTAAATTTGTTTCACAACGAGATAAATAACGATCGATTGAAGAACTGTATTTGTAGTAAATAAAAAATAATGTTTATTAAATTTTTTTATTCCTTAAATAAAATGTTAAACATTATTATAAATTTTTTCTTAACCTTAATTTAATGTTTTTTTACGGAATAAAGTTATTACTTAACTGCTTAAAGTTACTACCAACAATTTTTCTTATTTATAAAAACAAATAATGTCATAAACTACTAAAAAAGTTGTGCAAAGTAGGTTAAAACAAATTTAAAAAAGAAATAATCAAGGTTCATAAAAATGTATTGACAAAACTTTCAGCTTATATCTTAATAAAAGTTGGATAAGTTGTTTATAAATCAGATTTACTTAAGTTTAAAAATTTTCGAACAAAAACATAAAATATTTACGATGAATGTCTTGTTTAAGGTTCTGAAAAGCAGCTAGAAGCTTACTTTTTTAATTAAAATATTAGTTTTATCATTAAAACTATAAAACTTATTTAAATTTAACTTATATTTAGTTAAAGAAAATAGATTTAAATTCCTTTAGAATTTATCTTAATGTTTTACACACATTTTACGTTATAAAAAAACATTTGTGTTGTTATTTTAATTTGATTTAAACTAAGCAATATTAAAGTTCTCAACTTAAGTATCTTTAGAAGACGAATTATATTTTGTTCTCACAGATTGTTGTAAACACTGTTTGTTGTTTATAACAATATATAAATTTTGTTTGTTTGTTGTTTGTAATTTATATAAAATTTGTTTGTATTAATCTGTGAGAATAAAGTATGAAAATATTGTTTTAAATTATTTGTTTTTTAATAACAAGACAGAAGCTGCGGCCAAGCAGCAAGATTGTAAACTTTAAAGCTTTTCAAATTTTATGTTTGTTTTGTAGAAGAAATGTGCACATATTTGGTTAAATGTAACATTAAGGGTTTATATATAATAAGGATATATTAAGATTTTGCGACTGAAATGTGTTCAAAATAAAACATCTTAAAAATTATACCAACATCTGCTGATGGCAATTTTATAAGTTAATCTAATGATAAATGATCCAAAAAAAATACAGTTAACTTCTAAAGATGCTCTAGAAAAAAAGTCTTCTGATGAATACAGCTTGAGAAGGGCAAAAGTAACACTATTTTTGAAATCAGCAAAACTGTCTCTTTTTCATATATAAATTGAAGAAAAATTACTTTGTTGATACAAGCTTCCTTTAACTTAGTTTTTAATTGAACGTTGTGAAAAATATTATAACTTCTTAAATTTTCAGTGCTTTTTGAAAGCTTCTAGAAGTTTAAAGCGTAAGTACCTAAAATTCTTCCGATAAGTTTGTAGATTAAATTGGTACAAATAACTTTATCACCAAATAAAACAAAAACAGGAAAGATTGAGTGTAAAAATTAAAACATCTATTTACAAATTTTGGTTATATTAAAGTTAAATTTATAGTAGTTTAGATCTAAACTAAACATTTAGGTTGAGTTAATGAAGAGCTGTTAATTTTCAATCGATGCTTTGGTGGTTATTATTTTAAGCTTAAATTTGTTTTAATGAGAATATGACTAAACTTTTTTAAAGTTCTAAAACTCATTTAATTTATAAAAATGCTTCGTAAATTTTTACATAGTAAGTTTTTATCGAAGCATAAATGAAGTTCAGCTAAATCGAGCAACAAATTTTGATAAAATTTATACTGCAATGGAACACAAAGATATAAAACTGATTAAAAACTAGGCAAAACCTTACTAATGTATAATAAAAAAGTATTGATTTAAAAAAACCAAAGAAAAACAGTTTGACGTTCCCTTTGACTTTCTTTTCAGATCGGAGCTATGTGAACTCATAGGACTATACGCACTAAACAAAGTCAAAGCTGTATAGAACAATAAAGAAATAATTTGTTTAGGGCTAACAGCCTTGACATAATTTTACAAAGATATAACTAGGTCTTAAAAAAAAGAGAATGAAAACAATTAATACATTTAAAGACACCGAATTTTAATAACTATTGATATTATAAGATATTATACTACATGCTAATTTTTTGGCGTAACTTAGACATAGCTAACAATAAACACAAACCATACAAAAATTAAAACACATAACTTAAATAATTCAATAACAATTTAAACTTTCATATAACTATATGAAAAAGCAGTAATAATAGAAAAAATATACGTTAATATGTCTAAAGTAAAAAATTTCTAACGACAATAATTAAAGTTCACATATCAAAACGCCTTAAACAAGTCAAATTTTAAAAACAAGCTTGGTTAATACATGTATATCTTGATTTCTATAAATAGACATAAAAATCAGTTAAGTAACTTCGAAACTTGCAAAGCTATGATATCAATATATTAAATTCAACACAATTTAAAGTTACGTAATAATGTTAATACATTTTGTAACTGAAAATTTACAGTTCAAAGTCCTAAAGCAGAGATCGTCAAATTACGGCCCCTCAAGGTCAACATCTGCGGTCCGCGAGGTACTTTTAAGCTAAAAATGTACCTTTTTTAAAAGTAAAAATAAAAGTTTTCAGGGTTAAAACTTACATTTAGGCTCTTAATTTAATAAATACTCTTTAGTAATGCTCTTTCATTTCTTAATTTATGCTATTTGTGGTTTAGAACAGTATCTTTATATTGATTATTACAACTGTTTTAGAACAACTATGGCCCACGAACACTTATAGTGCGGCCTGTGAAGACTTTTCTATATAGTTCGGTCAGTGAACAATTTTTTGTAACGAAATTGGCCTGCGACTTATTAAAGCTTGCCGACTCTTATTTAAAGTTATAAAAAAAGTATGCAGTAAATAATTCGTTATCAGTGCTTATTTTGAAATTTTCTTCACCTTAGTTTGTAAATACTTTTTATCAATCTATTAAATAACTTAACATATTTCTTTCAACTAGTATTCAAAGATTGATGTTTTTTTAATTCTATCTAGTAGTTTTATTCTAAGAAGTCTTTTTTAATTTTTTTTCAGTTTCTAATTCTATCGTTTGTAAATTTTAGTTAAGTCTTAATGTCTAGATTTATGATTGTTTTTATGATTGTTTTAACCTAAAAGTTTATGAATATTTGATACCTGAATGTATCTAGTATAGCGAAAGATTGTTTTAGAACTTAATTCATTGAAAATTAATATTTGTGGTTAACACTAAATATGACAAATTAAAGTACGGCCTTAAATAAGAAAATAGACTTAATTAAACAAAATTATTGAAATATTTTATTTGCTAAGAATGGTTATAAACATTATTTTTTTTCGTTTACTTTCAGCTTATTTTGGCAAAATGTTTTGTCAGGGTTGTCTTTTTTATAAAATATATTTAAATAATGTTAATTTACCTTTTAAAGAAACATTATGTACAGTTATAATAGCTATTAGAAGCTTCAGACTGCTTATGAGTTGTTTTTAAATAGTTACCGTATATAGACACAGTCATTTTCTCATTAGGTGAAAAAGTCATATACGCCTTAAACTTTTTGTATTTTTTTTTTCAATTTGAAAAAAAAAGTTGTTACTTTGATAAAATAATACTTAACATTAAGGTATAACTCAAATTAACTTAAGAAAACCAGTAGAATTACTTTTTTTAATCTAACTACTTTTAAGTGTATAAGATTGAAAACATGCTTTTTCAGGATATTTGTAAGGATTACAACAGATAAGAAGAATCTTATTTTTTTATGATTTGTTTAAATTTTTACTTAAAACCTATAAAGATAAAAATTTTACTAGAATTTTGGTCAAAAACGTTGAAAACAAATATTGTATTGTTATACTTGTTTATTTTTTTTATTAGTTTTACTTAAACAATAGTTCATTTTCTTCAAGTAGTAGATAGACACTTTTAAGCAGTAAATAGTTTTTATGCTTCCTAAAAATACTTGATAAAAACTGTTAGTTACTATGTACGACTAATTTATAAAAAAATTCTTTTTTTTTAAATATTTATTTGTTAGATCATAAAATACAATCTTATCCAGTTAGTAAGTTTACTTAGTGCATCATTTTCAACAGTCATTCTGTTAAGTTTAGTTTTGTATCATAAGTCTGTAATAGTTAATACCTAAAAAATAAGCTCTAACTTGTTCTATTTTTAAAAGTGTACAAAGTTAGTTTGAAATTGTTAAAGTTAAAAAAACACTCATTATGGTACATTTAAGAGATAAAAGACTATTTAAAGACCTTAAATTTCATATACAATTTAATAAAATCTAATTTCTAATCAAATTTCAAGCTTACAATATTAATTCCATGAAGTGTTTTCATTTTTAGTAAAAGGAAAAATCAGAAGTAAAAATAAAGTCCGAATTCCTTTGGACATGTTTAAACGTTCTCAATACTAAATCTTTATGTATGTAATTTAATAACTTGGTTTCATAGATTTTCACAATTGCATTTTATTCACTAACATTAATATTTTAGTAAGTTATAACGTATTTGTTTAAACATATAGCGAGCTTATCTCAACGTTTCAAGTAAAGCTTACTAATGCTTAGTAGTTATAAACCTGATTAGTATACCGTAATGTAAAGTTTATATGAAATTTATACAAAAACAGTTTGCATACTACTATTTTTAGTATCTTATAAAACTTGAAATAAAAACATTTGTTATATAAAAAGATTGTTACAAAAACAAACGACTTGTTAATTTATGATGGTTGTAAATTAAAATCCGAAGTTTTTTAAATGCTAAGATAACATTCTTAAGGTGGTTAAAAGGGCATGTACTTTAATTAAAATGGTTTAATAATTTATTTTTGAAGTGTATTTTCTCAAGTTAAACTTTTTACGATCGCCCTAAAAACAAACAACTAAAAGTAAAGCACTTTGTTGTGAGTTTTATGATTTAAAAGCAAACAGAACTTACATTTTCTTGTACCAGAAAAGCTTTTACTGACGTAGCTAAAAATACCCGGAAGTTTTTTTTTGTCATTTACGGAAGTAAACTCAAAACAAAAAATTGGACAATAATTTTAGATTTTAGTTGTTTCCATTAGATTTTTCGTGTAATTAAACAACAAAGCTTAATTAATTCTATAACTGAACACAATTTAAAATTTAAAATAATTTTGCTTCAAGCGAACGAAATCATCAATCGCGGAAGTTTCCTTTTACGTCATAGAAAACGCGTGTTTTACTGTATATCACGTGATATTTGAACGACCACGTGACTTGGAAATGTTTATAAGATGGAACATCAAATGATGGGCGTCGCTTTTTTTCTGAGCACGTAAGCAATTACTTGGGTACTGATTTATTTTTGTTTTTTTTTAGAAAAGTTGTCACATTTGCTTTTTGTTAAGTGATAGACTTAATTTTTTACGTTATGTTTTAAAACTTCGGGTATCAAAAAAAAATTACTTTATTTTTAAAGTTAAGGTTATTCAAAGTTATATAGGTTTTATACTACTTTAAAAGTTTAAAATGTGTATGTATTATTCAGTTGTGTCCATTACTTTGAAACCTTTTTACTTTGACAGCTACATTAAATTAGTTACCAAATTAAGAATGTAACTTATACGAAGTTAGTAAAAAAAAATATTTTAAAGAAATACTTTATTTTAAAAATGTTTACAGCTGTTTAAAGATTTAATAATAAATTGAAATATACTAAATAAGGAGGATTGTATGCCTTAAAATAACTTTTTTTTTAATTTTCAAGGTGTATAATAAATTTAAGTTATGTTATTAGAAATAATAGATATTACTATCAGATGTATTTTCGAATTTTCCTTTATTTTATGTTGTGAGTAGCTGTTTGTTTCAAGTTTACTTTTAACAAAGAGAGTTTAAACTTTACAATCAAAACTTTCTAAAATTGACTTTTTATTTTAATACTTAAAAAGCTCTTCCTAAATATCGGTACGGTTTTAAAAAATAAATCAATTTTAAAATTAAATTGCTTGTTCTCATATGAAAATAAAAACAATTTTAATAAAATATAGCTACACTTAGCAAGCAGTAAACTGTATATAATTTAAGTGTCTCTGATAAACGAAATACACTTATTATACAAGTACTTTCGTTTATTAAACAAACATTTTCAAAGCTTATTCAAATAGAAACTGATAGCCAGCAATCAATTATAATAAAACATTAATTTAAAAACTTAAAATGTTGTTAAACTCGACGTATTTAAAAACAATATTACTACAGTACTATTTAAAATTAACTTATTTTTTGAAACAATAAAGTTTTAGTTGCTAGAATACAAACAAAACTTGATAAAAGCAGAAATAGCAAGAGTATTGTTGTGATTTTAAAATAGAAAATTTAAACCCATAAAAGGTAAAGAGAATGAAAAATATTTTGCATGCGCGAAGTACGAAAAACATCATGTGTCTAAAAGCAGTCTAGGAGCTTATCTACTTAGTGAGAAAGCTTCATAGGTATATTTCAAGAATTTGAAAGGCGTTTTATTTTGTTGGAACTGCACTTTAAGTTGTTTTGTTTTAGTTGCTGTGTTCACAGCTGTAAATTGTAAAAAAAGTATTTCATTTTAATATAATTACGACAGAGATTAAAAATATTTGAAGCGTTGTATTTCAATACAAAGTTAATTTACCATTTTAGTGTATTTTATGAAATATGTTAACCATAGCATTTTTATATTGTGCTCACTGAAACTTTTCGCGATGAATCGTTTTTCTTGTAATTTTTAAAGTTGATGTCGGGTGTGGCATTTGAACCACGTGATCAACACCAAGTCACGCTTCAATTACTTTGTGTATTTGAAGCATATGCTGCTTCCTCGTCTTAAAATTTCCGTTGCAGCCTACCAGCTGCTACTGCTACTGTTGATTCCACGCCGAGTTTCTCAGCATTTTGAATTTTTGAATTAATTTTTGATTACAGTTGTTTGTTGACTGTCAGTTTCTATTTGAACAAACCTTAAAAATGTTTGTTTAATAAACAAAAGTACTTGTATAATAAGTGTATCTTGCTCAAAAGAGACAGTTAAATTAAGTTGTATGTGCACTTTACTGCTTGCTAGGTGTAGTTGTATTTTATCATACTTGTTTTTTTATTCATACAAGAGTAAGCAGTTTAATTTTAAATTTAATATATATTCTTAAAAACGTACCTATTTTTATGAAGAGCTTTTTAAGATTTTAAATAAAAAGTGTATACAATTTTAGAAAGTTTTAATTTATTACGTTTAAACATTGTTTTTTTGTTAAAAGTAAACTTGAAACAAACAGTTACAGTATAAAAACTAAAAACAAAAGAAAGTTCAAAATCACTTTTGATAGTATACATTTTAATCTAACATTTCTAATAATATAACTTAAGTTAATACACCATCACAATTTAAAACAATATGATTTTAATTCGTATAATCCTCTATATTTAATATATTTGAATGCATTATTAAATCTTTAAACAGCTGTGAAAATTTATAAAATAAAGTCTTTCTTTAAAGTAACTTATTTTCAAACAGATTTTCGGAGCAATTGCTGATTTATTGAGACATTTAATTGAACCAAATACTTTTAATTTACGTATTAAATAAACATCTTTAAATTCCTTATCGTCTGTCATCTTTAGATTTAATTCAAACTTAAAAGTTTTTTTCGAAGCACAACTTAAAAAAATTGTTTTTATTCTTTATTATCAGAAACATTGAAAAAAAAGAATATTAACAAAGAAACTTGCAAGAAAATTTTTAAAACAACACACCTAATTTAAAAAAGAAATTTAACAACTTTTTAAAACTTTAAAGTACTTGACGTTTTTTATGTTTTTTACTACAATTTTTCTAAAACTTATAAATCAAAAAAGCCGTGTTATAACCAAAATTATATATAAAGTTTCACAGTTGCTCTAACTTGTGAAAACACTCAAAGTATAACTTATGTAGGCTTTAAAGTTGAAGATGTATGTAGTTGTATTCGTTTATTTAATGCTATATTTGTCCTCTTAAATATCTAAATATTTACAGTTTTCGTAATTGTTAATATCTCACATATCTATCAATTATGACTGATAATCAGGAATTAATGTCTGGCATCAACTCATTTGCTCGTGACAGTCTGAAAAAGACTAAGACTTCTGAGACAAAAGCCAATACAGGTTTATTTTTAATTTTTTTATATAGAAAACAAGTTTAAACTGACGTTCTAAGTTTTTATCATTAACTATTAGCTGCTTTTTAAGTTGTTTAAAAAAAAATTGTTATTTATTTTTTTACAGCCCTGGCTCAAGAACAGACTATGGCTGGTCTTGCTAAATTTGACAAGTCTGGTCTCAAGTCCGTAGATACTGCTGAAAAAAATACTTTGCCAACAAAAGAAAGTTGGTTTTTTTTTATAATAAATTTTTATTAATTTTTAAAGTTTCTATTTTTTAACGGCCTATTGTTAACTAAAAATACGCTAGTTTTAAACAAACTATTTTATTTTAGCTTAGGCTTTATAACTTTTAAACAAAACTTATACTTAAGTTTAGTAGATTAAGTATGTAATTTTAAATACTTAAAAATAAAAATTAAATGTGTAAGTAAAATGAATAATACATTAGTTCTAATTTTTTTCAAGTGTAAAAATAAAAAAAAACTACTTTAACAAGAACTTTTAAACTAAATAAACAATTATTTTGGCTTCTATTCTAACTTAAGAGTATAATACATTTTATAAGATAAAATATAGTTATTTAAACACCAGTTAAAACGGCACATATATTAAATGTAATATTTTTAATGTTGGCTTATTTTTTTTTTAATTATTGCCTAGTAAGTTAAAATTTAAACAATACCATATATTAAACAATAAAGTAGAAACATTTCACATAATATTAAAAAAAAAAAAAACATGTACTTTTAATTGTAATAACATTTTTACTAGATACAAAAATGTGTTAAAATTTCAGGACAACTATTTTTTATGCATTACGTGTCAAAATTTATGCCTAAAATATAATTGTTGATGTGTTTTTAAAATATTATGACATTAAAATACAACTACGAAACTATCACGAGCTAAAAATTCCATGTTTTGTTTTAAGCACGTTCTAAGTTTTTATAAATGTTTACCTTATAAATACCACACGACTTTCGATTCTAGACTAAACACACTGAAATGCTGCAAATTAGCTACAATTTTAAAATGCACTTCAGTTCAGCTTTGCAAAACTATAGTCAGTATGTTTAAAACTTAAAATTAATAAAAATGATTTATCAAATACTTCTAGGAAAACTGTTTATACTTTTGTGGTTTAAAAGTTTTAGTTTTCTTTAAATGTAAAAAAAAACTTTTACACATTTATCATTTTACAGCCATCGAACAGGAAAAAAAGTCTGGGTTCTAAAAGAATTTTATGTGCGTCTGACTTCGCCAGCATTCGATTCGTATTTTTCTATTATACTTTAAAAATTCTTTCAGCTAACTAACTTTAGTTTCAATACTAGTATTTTCATAACAAGTAAACTCTGTAAAATAAAAATCGGTTTTATTTTTTTGTTTTAAATATTTATTAACAAGCAGTATTTTTTATTGTTAATGTTAATTAGTTTCATTTATATTTTATACTTGTTCTGTGTAAAATAAACATATAAACAAAAAATTAAATGTTTTAATTCTTTAACTTGTTTTATAGTATTATTTAGCATTTAAACCACTAGTAATCATAATTGTGAAGTTTTGAATATTTTTGTTTTTTGATGATTATTGTTTAGTCTTTAAAAAAGTTCTAAGTTTTAATTTTTTATAAAGTTTTCTTTTTAACTACTAGCTTATAATTTCATGAATATCGCAATTTGTCAATGTCAGCACTAAGCAGTCGCGAGAGCTAAAGTTAACAAAACACCTTATATGGAAAATTAAATGTTCAACGTATCATTTTCTCGAAGAAATTAAGGATTGAAGAATTCCAAAAAAAAAACAACTACAATAATTGTTTTTTTTGAAATAGTAACATATGTTAGCTTAATTAAAAGCTAAACTTTGAATTTATAACATACTAGTTAGTATAACTGAGACATTTATGTTATAAACAAATAGAAAAAAAGTATATTTTACTAATAATTTTTTCACTATAAATAAAACTTTTAAGTATATACTTACAGCAAATTAATTACATTTTTTTTTGATTAAGTAATTTAAAAAACATCTTGTCGCAATGATAGTCAATAACTAAATAATTATATTACAAGAACACCTACAAAAAGAACCTTTTGAAAACTTGTAAAAATTCTTAATAAAGCTTATTCTTACTGACTTTTATATAGAGTTTAATTTATTTATGTTATAACATTTATATTATGTTTTAGAATAAGAGTTTTAATTTATTAGTAATTTTTTTAAGTTTTAAAAAGTATATTTTTCTATGTTTAATATTTTAGATATTAATGTATTTCATTTAAGTCGTCATGCAGTAAAAATGACAATTTTTTATCAGTTAACTAAAATGAAAGAAAAAGATAAAAATTCTATAATTGATAAGGAAAAATAAAAATATTGAAAATAATATTGTTAATACTTACAACAACGGATATTTTTTACACTACAAATTATTCGAAAAAGTCAGTTTATATACTAAAACGTGAAATAGCTTCGACTTTTTAAATTCATTAAAACGCAAACTATAAAAATTTTTGTTCAGCTGAAGCTTCTTTATGCTTTTAAGTTTCCGGCAAACAAGTGAATCATACAAACAAATTTAAAAGATAACTGAAGTGGTAAAAAACTATAGAATAAAAAATTAATAGATTAAACAAAAGTGTAATTGTTTCTTAACTTTTTACATTTATTCTTTGATTAACTGACTTTTTATTGTATTATTACAATAAGTTAAAAGGAAAAGATGATTTATAAAGTTTTTAGCAACCAAACAAACCATTTATCTAATTGACGACTAAAAACAATGAAATTGGAATGCATCTTACGTAGTAAAAAATATTTTTAATTATCATTTATTTACAAAAAATAAAAAAATAAACAAGCTTTTCTTATATAGTTTAGAACTAAGGTTTTTACAAGAAAATTTGCCACTATATTAGATTAATTATTTTTCTTAAAAAAATCTATGTTTGTAGTTTTTAGTTATATTTCAGTATCTTTATAAGCTATAGAAAATAACATAGTTATACTTTATAATACTCTAAACACATATCTTATTCGTAGCTTTACTTCAAAAGTAGTCCAACTATTTATATTGCAAATTTCAAACAGACATTACACAAGTATAGCAAATACAAAACTAGTAAAACTTGAAGTTTATATATAAAAATCCTAAGTTATATAGTTTTACTAGGATACTAGGTAAAAGGTTTTTTGAGAGAAATTACAATAAAATATTGAGAATGTTGTATATTTTAAAAAATATAAAAAACTAAATAAAACTTTTTACTTTCGTATACAAAATATATAAAGATTTTTTTTTCTGCAAGTTTATTTTCATATTTATTTAAGTAATACACTTTTCAGGGGTCGAAAAATTTCAGCCTACGGGTCAAATGTGGGCCACCAAGCAACATTTTTTGATTGGTACAATATAAAGTAAAATAAAAAACAACTTAAACAAAAGAAAGAAGCTCTAATAAAACTTAGGAGTGTTGAAATATATTTATAAATATACATAGACTTTATTATGATAAAATAAATGATTACGCTCTAGTTTTAATTGTTAGTAAATTGATCCTTATTTTAATACTCATTTGGTGTTAAACTTTAATTCAAGTATTTTTTTAATACTGCGGCCCGCAAAAGATTTTATTATTTAATGTGGCTCGCATTTTTTTTTCAGCTAAATTAGTCTAAGGGTAGGTAACGTTTTCAGTCGGCGAGCAAGATGTGGAAAAATTAAGTTCTTGGCGAGCCGGGACATTTCAATTTCATTAAATTCACGGAAATTACTCAACTATCAAAATAATTTTGAAAGACGTTTTTATACTCTTCACTTCAAACCTAAGAGTATTTAATGTAAGTTTCGAATTTCCAGTAAAATTTGATTATAACCTTTTACTTTTTGCTCTTCACTTCAGGACTCAGAATATCTAGAGTAAGTTTTATAAATTTTCTGTCGCAGGCCGCAAGTTATATTTTTAACTGGCCACATCATGCTCGCGGGCGGCCGTTTTTCCATTCGTGGCATAGATTTCAAATATATTTTCTAAATATTGGCAAGCCGATTATTTTCACTCCAAAGACCAGTTTAATCTTTTTTCGTTAGGTATCATTTTTTTTTTTTGACTTTAAAAAATAGAAGAGCACTTTTGGTCAAATTATATATGAGAGCTGTGATAAGTAGTAGAAAAAACCATAAAATAGTTTCTATTAAGTGAACTTATAAAAATAATTTTACTTCAAAAATATTATAGCTTTAATAATTTAGGTACTGTTTCACTATGCTAAATATTAAAAATTTTATAGAGTTTACCGTAAGTAAAATTTTTGATAGTACATTTGATTCACGTCTTCGGAAGCTCTAGAACTTCTTAATTTACGTAGATTGAAACTATCTACCATGATATCGTAAATAGCTCTGAAGACGATATGAATTAATACATTTAACCTTTCTTTCTAAAGCTTCCGTTTCTTTTCGAACAGTGATGTTATTTTGTCATCTAACTTGGTCAGACCAAGTGGTATGTTATAGTTGTTTTTATTCTAACTCATTCTATACGTTGTCAATGGAATTTCTGATTTTTTTTGATGGTTAGGAGAGACTCTAGCTTATTTACGGGTTGAAAGTAATTTAAAGACATTTTAGAATTTTTCTTGGTATATTGTGTAAGTTTTAAGTGACGTTCAAGTCTACTGTCCGTAAATTCTTTAACTTTTATGAGTTTAATAATCACGTCCCATACATTTCAAACGACTTTTAAAGTTCTAAGACGTATTTATAATCAAATGTATATTAAAATATTAATTTAAAACTATTAAAATATCAAGAATGTGTTGTTATATTTTAAAAAATTTAAAAAAGTTTTACGTCCAAAAATTTAAGTACATGAACAAAAGTTATAGTGTGCGAAAGTTTTCACAACGTGTTGTTTCTAAGTTCATTTTTAATTATAATGTAATTAAACTTTAAATATTAAGTCAAGAAAAATCATTTATTTTTAATAAACTGATTTTATCCTAAAATGTTTTGTTTAAAATATGTTATGCATACATTAAACCTTTCAATAAAAACAACAAGGATAATAAATAACGTAATAAGCCTAACGATCAAAACAAGCCAGACAAATTGGATAATATAAATAACTTATTTTAGTACATAAACACTTTTTCTGACTAGTGGCTGTTGTCTGTCCTTTTAAGATGATTATTTTTACAGATTTTAACAAATAAATAGAACTAAAACAGTAATAAGCTTAGACCTCGCAGAACTTTTTATTCAATAAGCAGTTATATGTCGTGGGTCAAATAAATATTTTTGTACTGAACGGGTCTTGTTTGTCTAGATCTTTAAGATTAAAATCTCTGATTTTACTATTTTAAGGTTATCTTATATACTCTACCTATTTTAAAGTTTTTCTTTTATTAACAGTATTGTTTTTGTTTTAAGTTTTTAAGCTTAACTTTTTTTAAATGAAAGCAAATGTACTTATTATAAAACTTTTATTGGTTATTATACCGCGAGTACACTTCAAAGCTTTTCTTAAACTCTTTTTTATTTAAAGCTTACTAAATTTGTCACTATATACTTTTTTAATCTACATTTTTTAATGTTTTTTGTTTTTTACAATCTTTTATTATTAACATTAAGTCGTTTAAAAAATTAGTTAGTATCAGACTTAATTTACTGTAGGTACGTAATTTTGCAGTCATGTTTCAAAGTGCTTTTTATCTGATATTCAATACACAGTAGCGCTTATTCAATGACCTTCTCTTTTTGATTTTGTTTTTATAGATTTTTTCAAATTCTTAAAGTATAATTTTTCGAAATTAATAGCCTATTAATAGATTTTTAACACGCCTGGCCTGCGAAATAATTTTTCTAATAAATCTAGCCCTCTGACAGAAACATTTACCTACTCTAACCTACAGTACGTCAAAATCATAAAAAATATTTCAAAAAACTAAATTCATTTAATACTTTTTTTATTTTTATACATTTTAGTTTCTAAAACAAACTTATTATTTAAAGCCTTCATTTCTACTTTACCATGAAATTAATAATTCTAAAATCATGTCTTCCTCTAACTATAATCTTTTTTTTTTATAATCATCTATGTATAATCAGTTAAAATTTATGCAATTATAATTAAATTTGGTAAGGTTTACATAGTTTTTACTCTTTATTAGAAATTATAACAATACATGTTATGATCTACTGTCAGTTCAATTTTTGTTTTAAATACTTACATCATTGATTACCATTAATTCTGCTGATTTTGTCTGCAATGTTTTGCTATCAATAACATATATATTCTTTTCAGTATTAAACTTAAAATTGACTTCGAACTGTTAAGCAGAAAAACTTGAATTTTAGTAAGAAATTTTATAATTTTTTAAAAATTGTAAAATAGAACATTGTACTATATTAACGTTGAAATAAAAGTTTTTTTAAATGTTAAAAAGACCTTGTATTATGTTGTACTTTTTTATAGTTTTTTTTTTAATTCTAACTATTTTTATTGTAGTTTCAAGTTAGTAGTAATAGAAGTTGTCTAAATAAGTAAAAAATAATAATCCTTAACGACTAAAATTAAAGTTTTTTTTTTGTAGAAAAACTACAAAACTCACTCTCCCCTCTACAACAACAAACGTTTTCTGAAGATCAAGCGAGTTAGTTTGAGCTCATCGTGTGTTACTTCACCTACCCTATCTGTAAATTTATTAAAAAAATATATATCTTTTAATTAAAAAACAAAAACGAATCTATCAGTAAACAAAAAACAGATTTTTTATTTCTAATCAACCAAAATAAAAACTAATCCTTACCCTTCATTGAAAAAAACCCTAGTGACACGTCGTTTGGCAAACACTGACAGGGTTAAAATCTTTACATTCAAACCACATAGTGTGGAAAAATCCTGAAGCTCAAATCTCCAAGCAAGTGCTGCCGACGTTCTGAACGAAACAACAATAACAACAATCTAGTTATGACATCACTACCACCAAAGTGAGTTCACAATTAGCTGTTAAAAATTCAAGTAGCGAATACCATTAAGCAGTATAATTTATAAACAAACAACTACAAAACAAAAAAGTTCTAAAAAAACAAAAAAACAAAAAAAAATATTGATAGCAATAATTTAACACAAATCTTGATCTATATTTTATAACTTGACAAATGATTTCTCTCATGACAATTTTTTATTTAAAAAAGTACCACATCTTAAGATAAATTTTTCTTTATATGATAAAAATAAGATAAATAACATAAAATATTCAAATTTAAATTTACACAAAGTTCAAAAGAGAAACAAAAAATACAATAAATCTAGTTTATGCACAAAAGTATGAAACAATAAAAAAATATGCTCAGACATATCATTAGAAGCACTCCAATTTTACTTCTTGTAGCAAGTTCAGAGAAAAATTTTATAACAGTATTTAATTTTTTTCTTTGGGAAACTACACCAAAATTTTGGATCCAAATACTAGGAGTTTAGACCATCATTGAAAAAGCATAACTTTGTATGTTTTTACTATGTAAAAGATTTTAAAAAATACTTATCGAACACCTTTGGATTATTATTTTTATTTTTAAGTCTTTTTAACTTCAGTAAAACTAGAACATGATATTTTAGTATCAATTTGATTTTTATGATCTAACTAATTAAAAATTATTGTAACTTATATATGAAATAAAATATCAAAGTAAAATAATTATGATAAAAAAGTACTAAGTACAACTACTATACATTTAGAACAATCATGAGCACAAATAGTAAAAAATACAAACACTGTAAAAATACAATAATTAGGATCACAAAATTAGGATATGATTAGTTAATAAAATAATTAGGACTACACACTAAAGATTAGGTAACAATGTTAAAAGAAAACAATTATGATAACAAAACAAAGTTAAGCAAAATATTTAAATAAAACGATAGAAATTGAAAGGTAAAAGCTCTGGTTTAAGCAAAATATAGTAAGAAACTTAAGATTATGACTTAGTTGAATTATTGAAGTCTTTATTTTTGTTAAATGTTTGAACTTACTAGTATATTTAAAAAGTAAGAATAAGCAAAGACGTTTATTTTTTGGTTAGTTAAATTATTTAAACTGGAATAGAAACACAGATATAAAAAAAATTGTAGAATATTTTTCTTGCACTATTTATTCATGTAGTAAAAAATATTAAAATGTGTTTATCTACTTGCTAATAGTAAACTATAGAGAGCTGCACTTTATAAGGAGTCTATGTACAAATACTTAAAAACAATGTTGAGTTTATTTATTTACTAATTTTCACGCTGACGCGATGATCACAAAAAATATACTTAGAAGTTAATTTTTGAATTTATTTGTTTACTTAATAAAGTTGAGTCAGAGTAGTTCTTCAAAGTCTATCAAAGCATGCGGCATGGTGAAACGGTTGACTGAACTGTGTCATTGAACGGTAGAGTGAGCATCGTCATTAGCCTACAGCTAGTCTGTCTACTTGCATATTTATGAGAGGCGTGTTGTATAAAGCTTCTAAAAGGTTTCTTAGTCGTTTTGTAGTTTTGAAATTAAGGACAGGAACAAAAAATTTTTAGTATAGGTTCGTTAAAGTATAAACCATATTTGTTTTAAAAGGAGGTCAGAGCTTATATGAATTTAGAAAATTTGTAGGAAACAGTTGCTTTCTTTTTTATACTAATTCTTGTGCTGTAGTGATGTGATTTGTTTTGAAGAAAGCTTAGATTTTTTTCAACTATTAGTGACAACTAGTCTATAATTTATTTTTTCGTTGTAAACTTTGTTTAAAAGGTTTTATTTAAACCTAATTACATTTTATATGCTTGTATAAACAGTTAAAACACACACAAAAAGCATTTCAATTGCTTATTTTGTTGGAGACTGGTGTATAAACTTTTATGACGTAGGACATTTCATCATTATGTAAAACTAAATAAGCATGCTTGCGTTTGATATAGATAGGAAAACCAACAAGTTATATTAATATATGCAATTACTTTGGTTCAGTATAATAACGTTATTAGTCAGTGCTTTTTCAATTTAAATTTGTAGTTTTTTTAACAATACTTTTAAGTATTTAAATTCATTAAAAAAAGTTAAATTTCTAATTAAGTTCGTAATAGTCAGTTGTTGAAAATTAAACCTAAAAATTTATTCTATTTCTATTTACTTGTCTTGTATATTATTTTATGGTTTATAAGCATTTTTATTCCAAGAAAGTAAAAAATTATAGTTGTTTTAACATTAATAAAGCTTTTTTAACTTAACTACGTCTCAAACAAACTAGGATGCAATTTAAAGTAAGCCGAACTAAATTCAAGCTAAAAACATAATTAAAAGTAGATAAACATACGAGGTTACAAATACTTTAGTACTTTCAGTTAAAACTAATTACTAAAACATCAAAATAAAAACCTTAATAAATTGTAACAAATACTTTATTTTAAAACTATTATCTTTTTAAGTTGTGTAGAAGCTTTTGTACAGTTTCACAAAAATCTTTACAGTTTTGATTTTACATCTAAACTTTAAAACTTTTATTTTTAAAGATAATAATTAAGGATATCAACTTATTGATAAGGAGAATAATTAACTTCCAGTACTTTAAAACTTTATTTAAAAAATAGCGTTTCACTCAAAAAAAGATATCATTAGTTAACAATAAAATCTGGAAAAAATATGGTTAAAATATAAGAAGACTTTAGGCTTAAACTAAATAAAAACTGTCAATAAAGTATGAAAACATCTAAATTAATAAAAACTATAAAGCCTTGTCACTTACAACTATAAAAAGATAAACAAAATAAAAAGTTTTTTTTTTAAATTATTTAAACAGGAGGCAATATTTTTATAATGCTTGTTTTTACTGTAATATCTACTTAAAATAATTTTAAAACATATTTCATTACAGAATTTTTTTAATATTTTTATGCTCCGTATATGGCTGAATTATCAACAACATTCGCCATAGAAGATTTCGGTAACAAATGGATTTTAAAGCTTAACGAGTTCAGAAAAAACAAACTTTACTGTGATGTAACTCTAAAAACTAAAGATAAAGAAATAGAATGCCATAAAGTCGTGCTAATTTCATGTGGAGGTGTTTTTGAGTTAGTTTTAAATTATTTAAAAATCAATGACACCATTTTTTAAATAAACCGCAGCTAATTTTTTTTTGAATAATTCAAATTTAAAAAAATCAAACTCCTTGATATCACGTTTTTACTTTTGTATTTATATGTATATTTCGTTTATTAATATGCTTTAATACGGATTTTTTGTACGCAGACATTTTATTAGACTGACCACGTTTTAGTGCAACGAAATATAAATAGCTCTAAGAGTCTGAAGATCAACATACACTAGAAAAAAAAAGCGTGTAAAATTGTATACAATTTGTATTTTTTTAATAGTTATTAATACTATAAACAAACATTTATAAGAACAAAAAAGGTTTAAACAAGTAATCTAATGTAAAAACTATACCTAAACATCTTAAAATAAATAATTAATTTATAAATTATAATATTATTTTATGATGTTACTCTGTTTTTTAGTTTTGATAACTTACTTTTGATAATTTTTATATTTTTTTTGTATTTACAAATATACTTCTCAGTAAGTATATCTGATACGCATAAAAACATTTTATAAAATTCCACATGTTTTTATTCTTTTGTACGTCGACCTTACAGACTATGTAGAGATGTTCATATTTTTGACAAGAGAAACGTTTTTGAAAAAGTAATTTTAAAAACAGTTGTTTTTACATTTTCGAGCTTGCTTAATTGGATCTCTAGGAGCTAACGCTTTATTACTTAAATCTAGAATATTTTCCTTTAATTTTTATAACTAAGATGACTTACTTAACTATAAAACTTTAAATTTCATTACAAAACATTCTTTTCTTAGATTACGTAATATTATAAATGACATTGTATACATACGGAATTTTATGCTTGTAATCACGTACAACTTTTTGAATAACTAAATTATTTTTAAAACTTTTAAATTTTTATCTGTTTAAAATTTGAAACTTTTCAGCAAAAGATACTTCAGGTTTTGTTAGTTTTTGCTCTATTGTTCTATCATTAATTTCGATTGATAACAAAAGTCTAGTAAAGTTTTGAAAAGAAATTCTGAAATTTAAAACTGAATTTATTATCAATTTAAACATTTAAAATGTCTAAATTTACCCTATTTAAACAAACCCACTTCATCGACTTACACCAAATATTTTAAATTTTTCTAGTGTTGGTATTCACAACTTATATATTTAATAAAATATAAGTAGCGACTCGATATCCGAAAGGTTTTTTGTACACTAGTTTCTTGAACCAAATTTCTTTGACGTTCAAAAAACTGTTATAGCAATTGTTTTGATATTTTCGAAGGTTTTTGGTATTAAATGTTTTTCACTAAAGCTAAACTGTTAAAATAAACATAAAATTTACACTTAAAATTTGTTAGATAAAATGTTATCTTATAACTTGTTTTTGTCTGTTAATTTTCGTCTAAAACATAAGAACTGTGTCTGTTTTTCATAAAATTAAAAAAGTTAATTAAATAAAATTTTACAAAATATTAAGTAAAACTGTGTAAACTTAGTATTAATTTCCACATGTTTTATTTCATTTTTTTTTATTTTTTACTTTACTGTTAAATGTATACGTGCCATTTTATTAAAGTCATTTTAAAAGAAAAACATTTTAAGTTATTTTAAAAGTAGTCAGATATAGAAAATTGTTTTGTAACGAAACTTAATAATTTGATTAAACTCTAAGTACATATACCAAAAATAGGTCATCGCTTACAGAAGGATGCAACTTGAAAGAAAACGTCACTGAGATGACTTTTGATTGTGCATCTGAAGCTTTGGAAGCAATTATTAATTTTGCTTACGAAGGAACAATGACTATGACATCAGAAAACTTACTTCTGTGTCTTAAAGCATCTCTAGAATTAAAATTAGAAGAGGTATCAGACAATATATTTCGAAATAAATTTAAAAACTCTAATAATATTTTTTGCTTCGTATCTTATAACTCAGGTATCTGTAGAGAAACATAAAATACTGATATTGTTTATATAAAATAAAATGTACTAAAAAGTTGTTTTTTTTTCTTCCTTAATAGTTTAACTTCTCAATTTTTTGGCAAAAGAGCTAAATAATAAAAACAAGTATAAAAATATTTACTTTTGTCATGACTACTTTCGGTGAGAAGAGCTGACCTTTTCAAATTATGTTCAAGCAACAGTTATATACCGAACATCGAATAATCAAAACCACAACAAAAAACAGTTTCATCCTACAACGGCAAAAAAAAAAATATGCCCTTTAAATGAGGTAATTACAGAACAAAAAACGTCAGTTGGGAAGCCAAAGTCAAGACAGATAAAAAAAGTCAAAAGAGATAAAAAATCCAATACTTACATAGAGTTAGGCGATAACATACAAAATAAAGCAAAATCGTTAAACTAATGTCGACTCCAAACCTGAAAACAAAAACTACTCTAAAATGTACAGACAACTAATAAAAACACTAAAACACTTACCTATAGCAATTTAGGGTACAAGATAAGCTGGAAAATTTATCAACAAAGACATAAAACAAGCCTAACAAAATTTTTTGAGGTTATTCATAAAATATCCGATTATATTATTTGAACCATAATCTAACTGAATAAATAGAATATCTGATTTAATGAAAACTTGTTAATAGACACAGATACAAATTTGTTTTACAAAAAAAAAAAAACTTAAACCTATTTTTATACTAACGGACTATTATACTTTTTCTTTATTTGATAAAAGTTTAAATTTAGTAATTACTGGGGAATTAAGTTGAACTAGATGATGTTTAGAACTAAATGAAGTTTAATTAACTTTTTTAATTATTTTAACCTTACAAACCAAAGAAACTTCAAGTCTAAATACATATTAGAACTTTAGAAGTAAAACCATCAATTACACTTCTAATTTACTTTAAACTATAATTAAAATGCTTCAGTTATTTCTGTTGAGTAATAAAACTTCGTAGTTTTTGTAATTTTGTTGCTTCATACAAATTAAAAAAGTCAAACCGCCTCATCGAAACGAGTTATTCTAAAACAATAAATGTGTTCATACTCCGTTATCCAGTTTATATAATGAGTTGTCTAAAACTCTAACATTTCAGATAAAAATTGCATGCATTAACGTCATTGAAGAAAAAGTGCTGCAGCTTTTTAGCACTAAAGATGAATTTTTTTCCGACCTTTTGGACTTTCTCAAATCAAACACAAGCAATGGAAGTTTGTGCGGCTGCGATGACGTTAAAAAAGTTGAAGATTCAGTGTCCGCGCGAATTTCAAAAGAGCATCCAGAACTTTCATCTACATACGACACCTGCCATGCATTTCTCACATGCGCCGGACTTAAAATTCCCTCGGAAAAAGAAGACGTGTCTAAAGAAGAAAAAAATCCGTTTGGAGAAGAAGAAGAGGAGGAAAAGGAGGAGAAACAGGTTGAGGAAAGTGGAGGAAATCCTTTTGGTGACGAAGAAGAAGATGAAATAGTCATTGAAACACCAAAACCTTCTTCAACTGATTCTGGCGTGAAGTCTTCGGAGAGTTCCTCTCATGCAGCGGTTCCCGAAGTTGTTGTCGTGAAAAGCATCAACCCGTTCGGCGACGAAGAAGAAACCGACGAAATATTCGAAGTGAAGAAGGAAGAGGAGCAAAGCAACCCGTTTGGAGATGAGGAAGAAGACGAGGTGAAGCCCATGACTCCTGTTCCTAAAACCCGAAACAGCTCTTCGCTTGAAGCTCCGAAGCCGCTCGCCAGGAGAAGCACGAGTCCGACTCCGACGAGGAGAAAAGCTCCTCCGCCGCCTCCGGCATCTCCTTCTTTGAGGGAAAGAAGCGCGACTGCAAGCAGTAAGAAACCACCTCCCCGCCCGAAGCCTCCTTCAGTTAAACAAGTAAATCGTTTTTTTTTCAGCTCAAATATTTTTTCTTACTGTACCTTTAAGTTTTTGTATTGTTTCAAACTATGCGTAATTATTTTGAAATCATATATAAAATGGTTAACAAAACCGCTAATGTAACAAAACCGTTATAGTAACCGTTAACAAAAAAAACGATTTTTAATCGTAAAGCAAAATACTTTGAACTTTATAAGAAACTAAAAAAGGGTATCTAAAGTAGGCGATATTGACCAATTAAAATTTTTTTTATCATGTATAAAGACGGATAATCATCTGGGTATTTATTAGTAAAGTGGTAAATATTTTATAAAATTATGCAAAATGGGCGATTACGAAAGTAAATTTAAGAAATCTTGATCAAAACTCATAAAAATTTATTACTATGTAAACTTACTGTGTACCCAGGAAACTGTTTACACTAAAGTTTTTAAGTATATTTTCATAATTTTAAGTCAATTTAAAACTAGTCTATGATTAATTTTTTAATATAAATAAATTGTAACTGAAAGGCTCAGACAAAAAAATATTAAATAAGTTTGCTCTTACTTAAGAAGGAGAAAGTAGAAAGCAGCTCGCCATCTTTTGCAAGATCATTTGGTAAGACTTTACGCAAAAGTTTAAGAATTTCTAAAAAAGCAAAAAAGAAGTCTTTAGAAAGCTCTCAAAAAGAATTCGTGAGTGGAAAATAGTGGTCGTGTTTCTAAGCTTTTATGGTTTACTTTATAAACTTGTGCTAAGTTTGTTTGTCTTTACAAAAAGCATGAAGGTTTCAATTGTGTTTGAAATTAATTAGAAGTTTGTTTCTGTTAGCTTCTAGTTCAAATTTACTAGAAAAAAATTGTTTGTTTGGAAGTATTCATATGCAACTCAATTTAAAATTAATGTAAATTATACTTTTTAAACCGTAAAGGTTTGTCTCAGTATCAATTAGGTTTGTAAAAAAACCTCGGAAATTGTTTTAATTTGCATTTTTGAGTATTTAATTTAAAGCATGTTTAATTAAACTTTCTTAGAGTCTCTCTTTTGAAAATAACTTAAAACTCAAAACTACTGCATTTTTTATCTGTTGAAATTTAAAGCTTTGAAACTGTACTTTATTTAAAATACTTTTACTTCTTTTTGACAAATAAAACAAACTCTTCTCCTAATTTTTTAAATAATTCACAATAAATTTTACACAACAGCTGGTTTTAAACAATTTAAATTGCATATTCTTTGTTAGCTTTTTGTACCAGATTTTAATAGTTTTTATTATTAAATTCATAGATTATTTATATTGAAAGCTATACTATACATATAATTTTTTTAAACTAAACTTAATGATGAGTTTCATTCCTTTTAAACTTAAGCAAAACCATTTTTAGTACGTTTGCATAAGTTTAAAATGCAAAAATTTTTTTTGAGTATTATGTGTTTTGCACAGGTAGCTTTCACTCTTTAAACTAAATATTTCAAAAGTAATAAACAGCAAAATGTTGAAACTTATTAGACTTGACAACTCACAAAATAAGTTTTGAATATTTTAGCGTTATTTTATATAGTTAGCTAGTAATTATATATGCATAGAAATATTTGTCTTTTTACTGTTTACTTTTAGTTACAATGTTTTTTTAAGAAAATATTTCCACAGTTTAAATAGTTTTAACTTTAAGAGTACTTTTTTTTTTGAAGTAATTTAAAAGAAATTTAAACTTGTTGAAACATTTGAATTATTTTCAATATTTTTATCTGACTTTAATAAATTTTGTTTATTCTATAGTAATACTTTTGTGACTATTATGAAAACTAAATATAAATACTTAAGTAACAACTTTTTTTATCTTTCCTTATCAGATAAGATATACAATATACAAACATCAAATCCTAAACTAATAGTGGAAAAAAATATATATTAAAATTATATATACTTTTCATTAATTTACATTATGATTGATGTAATTATTATATTTTTGTAAAAATTCATACTTTTTTATATTGTTTTAAATATATTTGTTTTGTTTGTACAGTTTTCTAATCACAAATAAGAATCTAAACATTTTTTTTTAATAGAAAATAAATATTTTTAAAGTAGTCTACCTATTCCAAAGGCAAATCAGGCCATAGCTTGCCAAGATCCACATCCTACTAGACTTTGAAATCAAATATAAAAACTAATCCGATTCCGCCTGGTTTTCGATTTGAAAAATAAGGTCCTATCTAAAACCGGCCAGATCTCAGTTTATATAAAACATGTGAACCCGGCTAAATTTGTTTTTATATTGGCTCGGCCGGTACTGGATCTTAATTAGAAGTTGAGATTCCGCCGCAACCAGGTTCCAATTTTTTTTCAAATTAAAATCTGGTTGGACCTGGATCTAAGCAAGCAATCGCCAGATTAAGTAGAATGTTTGGTATTTTTTATTTTAATTCAGTAATATAATTTCAAATAAGCATAAGAGTTTTAAACATCTAAGTTTTAAAAACTTCTGAAAGTATAATAAAGTGTTAAAAGTTGTGAATTTTACAGGTTAACGAAATCAAAGATGAAGAAAAAGTAAAAGATAAAAAAGAAAAGAAAGGAAAGAGTAAAAAACTATCATCATTGTTTTCTAAATCATAGTTTTTATATTTATATGCAACTTTTATAAAGATTAAATAAGTTTTTTAACCTATATCAACAACAAGTTTTAAATAAAATTAGCTTTTAAAAAACAACTCTGTAGTTATGCTATTAAATCAAAGTATATGTTAATGTTAAATACACTTATGGTAGCATTTGATTAAAGCGTTATGCTGGTTTACCACACTTACAAAGAAACAATGATGCTTTTTGAATTTTTGAATTGACTTTTTATTTTTTTATTTCCGTTGCTATTACGAAAAATATAACTGCTAACTTTGAATGTTAACAAATTCAACTTAATTAGTAAATTTGAATTAAATTATATTGCTTAAATTGCAAAAATCTTGCTTTGTTGGTTTTTTTCAAAAGTAAATCGAAAATAGTTATCAAATCATATTCAAACAAATAAGTATTGTAAATTAAAAAGTTTATTAGAACCAAGTATTTATATTTTAAGTTCTTATCTAAATAGTGTTTTTCATCCTAAAACTGAGAGGGTTTTATATTTAATTTTTTGTTAACTGTTTAAAATAATTATTTAGAATTAATTTTGTCTTTTGAATCAAGCATAAATTTCTTTAAATTTTCAAAAAAAAATTTTTGAAACGTTTTTCGTAGAAATAAAAATATAATTGTCTAAAATTAACTATTGTGATCTGAAATATATAGAACACTTTATCAGCTCAAATATTATTGAAATAATAAACATACAAAGTATGTTTAATAGTAAAAGCTGTGAATTTTTTTAAATATTAAACTTGTTTTAATTCAAAGATAAAAAAAAATAAATTGGTTTGTAATTAAAGTCTTTTACTAAGAGCTTAATTTATATTTTTCTAATTGCAAATATAGCGTTCTAAAAGTCATAGACAAGTAAAGTTAAGTTGTACATAAGTTTTTGTAAAAAAATGTCAGTTATACTAAATTAAAAACAACAATATCATAATTAAACATATACTAATAATTAAACTTATTTAATTAAGATGCGGAGATGGCTTTCATTATCAATTTAATAACAATAAATTTCAAACCATAAAAACTTCAGCAATCAGAGAAAGTAAAGAACGATGTTGTTGCACAATAAAGCTAAGATTTAAAATGTTTTTATCTTACAAAAGATTAATTACTTTTTTAGGAAAACGTTTATTTCAAAAAAACAACACTAGTAGGCATTTCACAAAAATTATATTTTCTAGATTAATATTTCTTTTATTTTGGCTGCCAAGACTAAGAGCTATAAAGTTTTTCGTTTATTGTTAATTGCTCACAAACCAGAAACTTTTATAAATTTTAAAACGAATTTATTAGAAATCTATCATAGTTCTATATTTAAAATTTATGTTAAAAGACTACATATTCCATATCATAGTTGCAAGATATATCTGAGAAAAATGGCTATAATAAATACTCGAGAATGACATTTTGAATAAAAACAAACAAACGTTTATTCAGTGTTTTTTGTTTTTTATTTCTGGAATTGTCGCAGCTCTGTTCCAAGGTATAACCTGTTTTTTTTTCAGTTTCTAGTTTTGATTGAAAATAGTATTTAACAAAGTATATACCAGGGGTTTCAAAATTTATATCATAACCGCTCACTTGGCAGAACAAAATTGAAAAGAGTCGCCCTTTTAATATTCAATTACCCTTTTAACTATTTGTTCTTCAATAGTTATTGGTCCTTGATAGTTAATATCACTTCAAAGTGAAATGTCGCCTACTTTTTGAAGCCCTAATGTAAAATAGTTGTAAAATTGACATTAGTTATGGTTTGGTTATATGTTTTCACAACTTTAAATAACTATTTTAAATTGCTTAATTATAAAGAAGTTATTTTTGCGCAGTCTTAAGATCTGCGCAAACTTAAATTGTTCTATAAGTTGTTTATCATAGAAAAGCTTGTGCTTTTTTCAAGAAATTCTTTTAAGGTAAGGTTTGGCAACGTACGGCTCTGAGGCCGAATCCGGTCCTCTGAGTGAAAACTTTTACAATGTTTACAAAATTTGATTTTAATCCGGATGGCGAAAGGTAAAACAGCGGCCTGCGAGCATGGAAATCTGACCCACTAAGCCGAACTTTGATACCTATACTAGAATTCTAGTTTTGAATTTAAGGTAAAAAAATCGTTTTTTTTTTTAATTTTAGAGGAAAGTTTTAAACTTACACTAAATAAAGTAAAAAGAAGGTCACATAAAATTAGTATTTGTCAAATAAAGTTATATAATTGATTTATTTTCTTGAATTAAATGAAAATGGAATACTCCGGTCCGTCAAAGACTAAGTTTTTATAAATTTAACTTACCTACTAAAAACGTTGCCTATCTCTATTTTAATAACTCTGAACCTTCAAGAAAAGTTTCAATTAAATATCAAATTAAAGTTTAAAATGTGCTCAACACACACGTTTTTGAATAAAAAACAACTATATTTGAGTTTTTGTTTTTATTTGTATTTTTATAAAATTAACAACGGGGGGTTAATTTATTTATATCACAAGTTGGTTTTATTTTGTAGAATTTTGTTCAAGTTATAAGTTGCGTTTAATAGTTATTGATAGTATTTTGTTTATTTGATATATGAACAATCATATTTGGAAAATTAAAATAACATAAACAAAAAAAATTTTTCTCCCTCCTTGTTATAGGAATTTATTTTTTGTTATTAAACAAATTTTAGCTTCTTTGTGTGCAAGTGTATGTTATTTTGTTGAGTGTCGAGTTGAACAAAACTGCTCAAAATAGACGTACGAAAATGAACTAAGGAAAATGGACCAAAAAAAAAGTGAATTAATTTCTTCATAATTGCTAAGTACAAGTCATTATCATAATTACTCAGTTGAAAATGAATTTTATTGAGCTTAAAGATCAGCAAATTCTTTACTCGTAGAATCAAGAACTTCACAAGTAAGTCTTTCTCCTAAGCTAATATTTCTTATACAACTTATTTGTTTTAGATGTAAAATCAATCTTATTTTGATCAAGTTTGGCAATGATGACCACTAACTACCTAAAGAATCGTATGCTTCAGCAGTGCTTATTCCAAAATTCAGGTCTTCGCTAAATATGTATAAATAAAATTTTATTTTTGCTACTTTCAACATAACAAAACATTGACTATGTTAAAATAATAGTTAAAAAAGAATAATTTAATCTATATCATAATTAACATACTGAATATGTCACAACTTGATTAATTTCAGTTGTGTATCTGATAATTTTTATACAAAACGTTGTTTAAAAATAAAACTGGTAGTAACCATATTAAAAAACTACATTTTCTTAAGTCGAAAATACTTTTATTTTTGATAGCAATAAGCTTAATTGCATGACATCAACAACAATCCATTCAACATTTTGCGCATCGATTTCTTCCTCGTAAAACTGAAAACTAGTTAAACCATTAGAAACCAATAAATTTGCTGCTTGCTTCACATCCCTCTGTTTGGAGTGTTTACAGGATTTAGTGGTTGGCTGACGTCAGATGCTTTGCGTGTTTTGTTGCCACCGTATAGTAAGTTGCATTTTGAACATTTAAGTTTAAATGGCTCTTTTTAACATACGCTTAATTTTCAGGTTTTCTTTAATTATAAAATAGTCAAGTAGTTGAGGGTTAATTTTACACAAAAAAATCAGAACTTGTACGTTAAAGTTTTAAAAGCTGACTTTTTTTGATTTATCCATGGATCGGCAGCATTCTATAAGTCGCGAGCCAATTTAATAGAAAAAGTTGCTTGCGGGCCGCAGTTATGTCAAAATATGTGTAAGTAATCAACATAATGATAATTTTTTTTTATGTAACAAAACAAGAAGTAGTAGAGCACTAGTGATAATAGAATCTTAAACTTAAGCCTTACTTTAAGCTTTTACCTTTAAAAACTTTGTTATTACAGTTTTTAAAAAGGTGTGTTTTATCTGAAAATAACATCGTGGGTCGTGTTTTGCTAGCGGGCCGCAGTTTGTCGATCCCTAGTTTAAGCTTTTTGTGTAAGAAAAAATTAGCACAGCCAAGGGTGGTCCTTGGTAATTACGTTTTATAACATAAAGGTGAAACTTTAAGTCTATGGGAAACTTCTATACACTAGAAACATTAATTTAAAGGAATCACTTGAATAATTTTTAATTTGGTTTTAAATTGTTTCAGTAAAAAACAACTTGACGGCTTTCCACGCCGCTTCCTCGGTTTCAAACTTGATCGAAGCGCAGTCGCCGCCGCTTTTGAAAAAATGTGCTCTATAAATCCGAAGCGGTCGAACTGGTACCTAAAGTCCTTCCCAGTCACCATAAGATCAATTCTGCCGATCTAAATTTTCACGGTAGGGTTCAACTTGCGGTATTTTATTTGCAATCTTGACGTTTCCCAGCATATTGTTGTCGAGGCAAGCTTGGCCATGCCTACGTTTTTGTACTTGATGAAGCAGTAACTGCCGTTTAGGATATATATGAGCATTTTTGTTTCTGATGTAGATGCTTTCCAGAGACCCATATGATTTAAACAAGCGTATTAGCAATTTTTTCAGTAATTCTGGAATCCAATTTAGTAATGTAAAAGAGTTCTACAAGCAAAAGTACTTTACCAAAAAGTAATTACCAAGAGCATGTTCTGTTGGCGGAATGAAATTTGAATTTTCAAAACATATGTCTGGTGGAGAAATCATTTCTTCAATTCCACCTAGAAACTCTATCTGATCATGTCCGCAAGACCTCCTATCTCTCCTGTAGCTACTGTTTCTAAAGTACTTTTTGTTTGAACTAAATAAGAATTAGATTTTAAGCTCTTTCCACGCTCTTCCTTCAGATCAAACTGAAAGTTAAGTCTCTTTCTTTTCACATAAAGCTCCTTTTTTTCATATGCCCTTCAATCTTGACATCATAAACGGCAGTTGCACTTTCGAAAGTGCAGTAAGCCAGTAGATCGTTAGTTCTATCATAGTACTGCGTTGTTACGGTGCAATCATCAAACTTCCTATATACATTTTTCACTTGGGTGCGGACGACGTTTGCAAGAAGGTTTGACACGATAACTATCTTCGGTCTTGAATTTTTATTACCTTTTTCTGGACTTCTCCTGTTAGACCTTCTGCTGAAATCAGAACTCAACAATTTGTAACTGGAAAATGCTGCCTCTTTGAATTTCCATAGCTCCTTTTGATACCTCTTCTTGACATCTTTATTACTTATAATTCAAAACAATAAAAAGTTATATTCTGAACTAATTTCTAGCTTTCATTTAAAGTATTTTATTATAGAAATTTAAAATAATTAAGTATTGTTTTAATATTAACAAAAAATATAAAAACAAACAATAAATTTAAATTAAAAGGTTTGAAAATATATCTTCTTGAGTCTTTTATCAATTCTAAGATAAATCTTTTTAGTCCATTGTTTAATACATAGATTTTACTCTTTAAAACCTGATTGACTAAAAACAAGACTGGTTTATGATGATATTAAAAATCAAAAAGTAAAAGTGAAATATTGAAAAAAAACTCTCATTTAAGCTTGAGTACTTCATAGAAAAATGTAGAAATAAAAGTACTTAAGATCTCTTAAACATACATAACTAAAAAATAATAATATAGACTTATAATGCAACCTTAAATTTTATTATAACATGAAAGCTTAAGTAGTCTAAAAAATAAACATATTGAATTTGTGCAAATTTCTAATTAATTAATTTATTTTTTTTCATTATTGATTTTTACTTTATCATAACTTAGATTTAATAATTACATATATATACATTGAATTTATATTCATTTAAAATTTTAATTCATAAATTAAAAAAAAAAGTTTTTACGAACCATGGCAAAATATTTAACTTGTAAAAATATAAAAGTATAACTAATTATTTCGATTTATTTTTTTTATCCTTATTTACCTCTGACACTATTTCTTTCACTTTAAAGCAAGGTAAAAATTAATATATTACAGGAAGTCGGTATTCCATTACTAAATATATTGATTAAATTAATTAGCAGTTAAAAATAGAAGATCTGCTCACTGAATTCTTTTTCACACAGTATAAATAATTAGTTTGATCAGAACAACCTTTTTAGAAACTTGGAATGTTTTTGATAAGTATAAATGTTTTTAATCCTATTTATCTAAGCTACTACTAAAACTGTTGAAAGTCTTTTGCTAAAACATTGTTATATTTCTAAATTACTCCTGATTGAATTTCCTAATTAGCTTAAGCAAATAAATGTTTAATAACACTTAATAACATTTCATATTTTTGTATTGCTTTTTATCATATTTGATTAAAATTGTAACTTTTGAAGCTAAAAAACAGGCTGAAACTTTTAAGCTTATGTATAGATACCATAAAAAAAATCATGCTCTTGAAGCTCGAATACTGGAAAAAAGCAAAAACATAACTAAAGAACTTAGTATTTAGAAAAAAAAGAGTCCTTAAAACTAGCATGAGTTTTAAAGATACCCAGTATATCTTGAAATTCTCTAAAAAACTACAAGTAAACTTGAATATACGAAACTTCTTTAATAATTTCAATCAGGTACGAGCTCGTCTGTAATTACTTCAATTGTATTAAATTCTTCCTCTTGTCGATGATTTTTTTTTTCTTTTTTATTTATGTTTCAAAATAAAACAAAACGTTATTATATACTACGACATTTACAAACAGAAATCGTTCATAGTTATAACAATAGAAAAAAAAACTTTAACTCTGGGTTTCCCAAACTTATTTACTAAATCGCCCCCTTTTCAGAAATTTGAAAAAAAATCGCCCCCCACGATTTTACAAAATAGTTTTTCTCTTGAATACAAAATTTTAAGCCAAAAAAGTTGTGTTCGAAATGTAATTTAGTCTGGTACTTCTTATGCACGCACTTTTGGGCTATGTTTAAAGTAGTTTACAGGGCTTTAGAAAATAATCTACAGTTATTTTCTTATAAGCCCAGTAAAGTATATTAAAATACTTAATTATTAAAAAGCCTTTTGTAACTTGTAATCAATCCTTTTTAAATATGTAAAATTCAAAACTAATAAAACTTTTATGTTAGTGGTGGACAACTTTTGTAGTCAGCAATTCATATTTACTAAAAAAATATTTTCTAGTTTCAACTCGTTAAAAAATGTGATTGCGGGCTGCATAATTTAGAAAAATAACGTATAAGAAAATAAAAAAACTCAAGAGAAACTGTAATAAAATGATTTAGTATTATTGTGATCTAAGAAATACTATTCTGAACTGAAACCAAAGTTAAAAGCGTTTTTCAAAATATTAAGTATCAAAATTAAGCATTGTAATAATCTCTCATATAACGAATTTTACATTTAGAAATTAATACCAAGTAACTTATTTAAGCCGCACAAAATACTTATTTTTTTTATAAATAGGCATATTTCAAAATTACTATACCAGAGATTAAAAAACTATAAAATAATAAACAGTTTATTTTACACAGAATGAAAAAAATATTAAAACATAATTTCTAATTTAGTTTGAGGAAGTTTGACCGACTGATTGATTATCTCATATGAAAAGTAGTTTTATCAACAGCTTCAGTTAATGCAGTAAAATTATAAATTTCAATGCGAAGATATATTATAAGCAAGTTAGCTGTAAAGTTAAAAATCTAATTTTAAATATTTTAAAATATATGTTGCGTAGTAGAATACCATGAAATAGCATTTGACTTGGAATAACCTTTAGGAAACTAAACCTTAATTCTAACAATTTTTTTTATCTTAGTTTAAATTTGAAAAAAAAAATCAAATGTTTTACAGTTAATTCTGTGAACAGAAAGTAATCAATTAAAAGAATAACTTTTAATTAGGTTAAAATTTTGTTTTGTAACTGTAGCAGTCTTTTTGATGGCTTATTTAATTGTATTTATCTTTTTTCTAGCTATTAGCCTATAAAAATTTAACAGAGAAAAATAGTGAAACACTAAAAGCTAGTGTTGAAATATTTAAATAAACAACACATTATAATTGCTAAGATATTTTGAATTAAGATAAAACAAAAATCAGTTGTATTAATAGTTTAAAAATCCTCAATATATATAGATTTTTTAACAATAATAAATCAAGTTAGAAAATAAAAATTAGTTTAAGAATCTTTTTAATGAAAAATTTTAAGTCATCTTAAATAAAGACCTTAAATCTATACTCTTTTAAAACCAAAAAAAATCTTTTTTGATATAAAAACTTTAATGGCTATCAAGATTTTTTTATTCATACAGATTAAACAAGATTAAATAAATGTTTTTCAAACAAATATTTTAATCACTATGCTTTAAAAACTTTTAGTGTGATGTAAAACGACAAATATAAACTACAAAATTAACCAGATCACAAAAAAAAACTATTAACATTTTTAAAACATAAACCATCTAATAGTTTCAGTAGACTTCCGCTTAAGTTCGCACTTTGAACAAAATTGAAAAAAGGCGAACTCAAAAATGCATTATCATTTATTTTTACAAAATGACAAATTTCAATATGTTATATGCAATAATGTTATGAATAAACATGAAATCCACTAAAACATAAAACAAACATACATTTAAAAAATAGATCTATATAAGCTATAAAATATTATAATTTTTTTGTTTTATTGATACTTAGTTAGTAATAGACTTTTTTTTTATGTTAAACTTAAGAAAATATAGATTTGCACTTTTTTTAGGTAAAAAGTGCGAACTCAAGAGAAAGTCTACCGTAATTAATATTCATTAGACATTATGCAAACCTGTTGTAGAATAAATAATTTAATAAAATTGTTATTATAAAAAGACTACTTAAATTCAATACAAACCAGGTTAAATAAGAAACATTTTAAAAATCAAATTAAAAAAAAAACTTACATAAAATAATGTTGCTACTGAAGTCTAATATAATGTGATGGATGATGTTCATGAATGCATACAAGTTTTTTATATCTAATTCATAGTCAGTAATATAAAGCTTTAAGTCAACTCCTTTACGAATATCTAGATTAGATCTTTTGCTCAAAATGTTGATAAGTGAACTAAAAGCTTTTTAATAAAATAGCTAGAAGGAAAAGCTATAAAGAACAATCTAAATTTCTCTTAAATGTTTGGAAGCTTTTGGTTTAGTTTTTGTTGAGTCTAAAAGCTTTCAGATCGTTCTTTACAAAAATATACTTTAAGTTCAAGGTCAGTTTGTAAGTCTGAGAAGATTTCCTGTAAGTCGTTTACTTCAAAAAGATCTGCCTCGGAGGGACTCATATTTTTATCTATATGATAGCTTTTTTGTGACAAAGAGAAATTTTACTATTTAATATATCAAATTGTTAAACATTTCAGATTTTTCCAGGTTTTTTTTTGCCTAAATTGTCAAACTTTAGGCTTTTCCAGGTTTCTAGGTAAATTGGCAACCCTGTATAGTTTTATTTCTTAGTCTAACTTATTAAATTTTCAAAAAACAATTGGAAATATCGTGAGGTGATACTTAATAATAGACAACATAGATTTTTATAAACCATTTATGATCACAAATAAAATATATGTCAGGTTATAAAATGTCGAGAGGGATTCCGATCGTCTATGATCTATGTAATTTTAAATAAAAAAATATATAAATGATAATATGTAATTTACTTAAAAGTAGGAGTCATAAGCAATTGGTTTTTTTTCTATATTTTACATAAACAAAATAAACTTTTTTGTTTAAGTTTTACCTCAGGGTCAAATATTTAATAGCAAGCTAAAACTAGTAAAATAGCAAGGTAAAGAGTAAAAGTTTTATAACTGCCAAAAATTTTAAAATCGCCCCCTTTTCGCCCCCTTACTAGTTATCGCCCACGCTTTCGCCCCCTTCCTAATTATCGCCCCCCGACTTACTAAAATTGCCCCCAGGGGGGTGATATCGCCCACTTTGGGAAGCCCTGCTTTAACTTATAGTATTCAAGATTCCAACCTCATACCAAACACATTTTTTTCTTAAAAATGTAAAATAAATTTACAATAAGTCATTTCTTGAAATTTAAATAATGTTTTTTAAATACTTATACGAACTTTACACTACACACAGACTCTTCTTTGTCAGATTTGAACAAGAACGGACAGCGAAAGACTTTTATATAAAGTTGTCCGTTATTTCTAGAAAGCTGCTGAGTACCCTAAGAACTAAAAGAGTTAGTTGACCTTCGAAAATCTTCAAGATTTTTACATAATTCTTTAAGTATTAAAACTAAAATTCAATACAGTCTTATTAAAATTAAAGTACGATACGAGATAGATGTAATCAGCACTACAATAATTTCTATAAAATTTATAGTATTTATAAAAAACGTTTATTTAAGTAATGTAACTTGGTAAAGTACTTTCTTTATATGAATTAGACCAGGTTTCCAAAAAAGAGCAACTTTGGTTACCTGGAACAATAACTGAATAAGGAAGCGAAAAGTATATAGTTAGTTTATTGGTAAATGGACGATTTGTAATAAAGGAGACTTTTGGTAAGGTCTGCCAAGGGGTCGACTATGAAAATGAGTTTAGAAAATAATGAACCAGAAAACTTTAACATTAAAGTGATCAATTTACAACGTTAAAGAAAAAATATCAAGAGAATTAATAACATATTAAAAAAAAATTAAGTCATTAAACGTTTTTTTTGTATGTTCTTATTTATAAAAACTTAGCTTCGATTTTTTAAGTAGGTTTCTTATAATTTTTACTCGAAGCTTTTTTAAACAGAACAAGCTATTTAGAAAAAATAATATCCTAATAAAAGTTTTGAAACGTTTTTTAATACTTCTGTTAGTTTCTTAAAACTTTGTTTTTTTACAGATTTACGTTAATAAAAACCTTGCATTTACAATGTTTATTTGTTTCAAAATCAATAGTTTTAGTTGTTAAAAGATTTCAGTAATTCAGTTCAGAAAAAAATGGTTTCTTTAAAATATAAGGTTACTTAAATAACTAAGATTTTACGAACTAAATTCAAAAAAAAAAATTATTATTAAAGCTTATCAAAAGCACAAAGTTATATTGATAAATAAATTTTGTTTAGTTTTAAAGCCTTTTTTTTTGTTACAGTACATGAACTTTTAAATATCCTCGTCCTAATAATGATTTTTTATCGATTTTTTTCAGTATTAGTTAAAATGTTAAACGTATTTATATTTTATAAGTTGAACTTCTTGTTAGCCTTGAATTATTTAAATAATTTATCTAAAAGTTAATCTAGTATCTAGAGGCGACTTATATGTATATAAATATATATTAATTCATCTGTGTCTAAAACATGTTGGATACTTTTAACAAAACTTATGAAGTATATTTAGTTTCATTATAAAAAGTGATTACCGCCAACAAGACAAACTAAATGTGATAAAATGGTGTTTTTTATAAGTGGTCTCTAAACGCGGCCAAACTAATTTTGAAAAAGCTCAAACTGAATTATCTTCAGTTACAAGTGTGCAAACTACTTTTTATATGCATGCAAAGCTAACAAGTGAATTTTTTTTTATTCCAAACACTTAATATTTTAGTTAAGCTTATAATTGTAAAAAACAAGATTTACACATTTTTGTATATAAAATTAAGTATGTAATTATTTACATATGTGTATATTTATATATAAAATTTTTAATTAACAAATGCTTAACATTAAGTTTACATTTTTTGCTTTAATTTGTAAGTATTAATTATAAAAGATTTGTACATAGTTAACATAACAGTCATAAATTTATTTTCATGTGAAAAGCTAATATTTCAGTAATTCAGATCATTTGTTAAAAATAATATTAAAACTTATAAAAGTTATAAGTACATTTAATTATCAGTTTCTAAGTAGTGAAACAAAATAAGTTAGGACATACTTGGTTAATATTCAATAAAACATAATATCATAAAATATGCTTAGCTATAATGAAGACTGAGTGAGGTTTTAATTTTATAGCAAGTCAATTTTGTTTTTGTTATCTTAGTATTTATGAAGTTAAATTCTGTTTTAAAGTTTGAAAAATAAATTTAAAGGTATTAATATCTTAATCATATAACTTAAAAATATAATACTTGTTTTTGCGTTTTTTAAAGAAATAGATCTAAAGACTTCAAATATAAGTTGTTTAAACAAAAAAGTTGTTAGTATTAAGTACAGTTTTTTCTTATTTATAATTTCAAAAAAAAAACTCCAGCTATAACAAGTTTTTTTTTTATCTTAAATAAAAACCTTACTATTGTTTAATTTGTTTAGAACTCTTAATTTTAACAAACTATAAACTTTACATGTATTGAAAATTTACTATGAAGACAAATTTACCTCCAGACAAAAAACGAAGAAAACTAGATGAAAGTTTGTCAAATAAATTAACAATAGGTAAGTATTCTCAAAATTATACAGAAATTGTTTTATTTTTGTATTAAGATATCAAAAACTAAATGCTATGTGAGTAATGTATCTTACACTGAATTGAAGCACAAAATAATTAAAAAAAATATTAACTAACATAAATGTTGTGTAATATTTTAAATAGAACTCATTTGTCTTGTCCTTTGTTATTAGCAATACTCAAAAATATCTCGCAAGATGTATCTCCAATGTAGATTGTGCACTGGTTAGAAGTGCAGGCATACTTGTAGATCAGGGCTTTTCAAAAGGGTTGTTTTGATTTTTAAGAGGCAATAACTAGTGAAGGGCTAATTTTTAAATATTAGGCAGTTCTACAGTTTTATTTTTTAGCTTGCTATCTTACAAAATTTGCCTTGCTTTTTGGTAGTTTACCCTGAGATAAGTTTTAAACTATGGTTTTTAAAAGTGGTTAATATTAAGATACAATAACCTCAGGGTTTCCAAAAAACCTAGAACTATGGAAAAACCTAGAACTTGACAATTTAGGCAAATTAAACCTAGAAAAACCTGGCATTTGAGAAATTTTGAAAAAAACCTAGAATTTTGTACAAAAATCACTAAACTACCAGGAAAAATCTGGATTTTTTAACTAATTTTACATGTTAAGTGATAAAATTTTATTAGATACAAAATGTCTATGATAAAGATGAAACATTTTTGTACCATTTAAAACTTTTAAAATAAAATAGTCATTTCAAATAGTTTTACAGTATCTTTTAAACATTGTTGTACAATTTAAGACATTTTTTGAATTATAGTTTTATACTAAAAATGGACCAAAAAAATTTTTTTTTTTGGAAGAAATTCAGAAAACCTAAAAAAAAATTTCAAAAAACTTTTGGTAATCTGTAAGGGTGCAAAGCAATAGGTAATTAATCAATAAAGGAAGGAAATCTGCTAAAGTGGGCAACTAGGAAAATGAATTTGACAAACCCTTTTTTAGATGACAATTGCCTCACATATATTTATATATATATTAAAGGTTTTATACAAAGTTCTGATCGATTTCTTAAAACATTTTTCCAAAATAACCTTTTTAAACTTTCCTAAAAAGCATAGAATAACATTCACAGCGTATTTCAAATTCAACTAATCGTACAATAAACTGTACCATTACTACGTCATAATTATGATAAAAAATTCTAAAATCGAAATTTCTGTTCACTATTATAATAAACTGTAACTTACTGACAATCACATGAAATTTTACAATTCAATGTGTGAAACAGCTGTTTGAATTATAGTTTTTATATAATTAAATATATATATATATATATACCACAGATGTTCTTGTGCTAAAACTTTATTTCAACTAACGGCGTTTCACTGCTCTCAAATAAATTTAAGAACAGATCTACGGAGTCTATAAAATGTTAACACACATTAGAAAAAAAGCAGAAAGAAGCATGCATAATTATGTATAGTATTTATCTAGGTAGTAACTATAAATGGACTTTATGGTTTAAAAACAAAGTTTGGGATAAAAGCATTAAATTATAAAATTGTCTACAAAAAAAACAAATTTAATAAAAGTAGGCACTAACCTCAAAAAGCTCTAAGAATAGGCAAGTTTTAAAAATGAAAATTAAATTGAGTTGTGCAGAAATGTTACGTCATAATAATTTTAACAAATTGTTCAATAATTTATACAGCTTAAAAACATGAAGTATTAAACTTGCAAGTATATGTGAGTTTTGTGAAATAAATTAGTCATAAATAGACAGAGTTATTTAAAGTAGAATCGTCGGTTATGGGGACAGATATTCGATAAATCTTGCCGCTTATTCAGAAGTAGGTCTTTATCTTCTGCTGCAATTACTGCTCTTTCTGTATTGCAAGTTGACAAAGATAAAGACCAGGTTGATAAAGACCTACTTCTGAATAAGCGGCAAGATTTATCAAATATCTGTCCCCATAACCGACAATTCTACTTTAAATAACTCTGTCTATTTATGTACTAATTTATTTCACAAAACTCACATATACTTGCAAGTTTAATACTTCATGTTTTTAAGCTGTATAAATTATTGAACAATTTGTTAAAATTATTATGACGTAACATTTCTGCACAACTCAATTTAATTTTCATTTTTAAAACTTGCCTATTCTTAGAGCTTTTTGAGGTTAGTGCCTACTTTTATTAAATTTGTTTTTTTTGTAGACAATTTTATAATTTAATGCTTTTATCCCAAACTTTGTTTTTAAACCATAAAGTCCATTTATAGTTACTACCTAGATAAATACTATACATAATTATACATGCTTTTTTCTGCTTTTTTTCTAATGTGTGTTAACATTTTATAGACTCCGTAGATCTGTTCTTAAATTTATTTGAGAGCAGTGAAACGCCGTTAGTTGAAATAAAGTTTTAGCACAAGAACATCTGTGGTATACATTCCAATAAGCTTAGCTTATCAGGATCTCCATGATTTAACGCCTTATAACGTTACATCTTATATATATATATATATATATATATTAACTCTTACTCGATGCTAGAGTGGGTACTCAGATATTTTTAGGTGGTATTTGCTGATTCAATTACTACATTGAGTTTTTCAAAAGAAGCCCTTTTTTGTAACCTTGATAAAAGTATCTTTAAGTAGATGTTATAAAAAACAAAAGTTGACAAATTTCAGAGTTAAGCTCTCAAAAAATAAAAATGATTTATACACAAATATCATCAAATGAATGTACTGCATTAAACTTTAAAAATTACTTAAGAAAGATCTGCCAATGTTAAGTTAGTATTTTTAGACACAGAAGTGAAATGCACTCCACACAAATGTATGCATATAGAAAACCAACATAAATCAACCTGATAAATCAATTTTTAAGGTCTAGTGTCTTCCCAAAAGCATATAAGCTAGGTTTATTGGATTGTTATCTAAAAATAGCATTAAACATATGTAAAAACTGTGTTAGTTTTAAAGAGGAACTATTAAAAATTACAAAACACTGGTAAAGAATCAATATGCATTTGGAATAAATTGTACAAATCAATATAAAGAAATTTATTGAAATTTGTAAAATCCACAGTTTATAAGCCAAATACTAGACGAACTATAAAATCTAACTATGTTTGTACTTTGCAATAGTCTACTTAGGACATTATTCGTTAGGGTAGCTGTCAGATTTGCACAAGCTTAGAAAATTGCACAAAAACACTTTTGCACGAGGGGATAGAATTGCACTAAGACATTTTTGCACATGTAATTTTTTTAGTTTTAGTATTTTTTCTTTTTTTGATCATTTTTTTCTATTCATTTTTCTTTTCTTTTTTTTAATAATTTTTATTAGTTTTTTTTTCTGCTAACCCTTACACTTGGTCAGTAACTTTTTGATTTTTTGTATTCTTCTTACTCTCATGCAAAATTGTAATTTGTTCAAATCTGACCCTTGATGCAAATTTATCTTCGTGCAATTTTGTGCCCTCTAACAAATTAGTAACCTTGTGTAATTTTGACCGGTTCCTGTTCATTGAAAAAAAAAGAATTTAAACAGATTTTGAAAAACTAAAAGAAACAATTTTACTAGCATACACCACTGAAAAAGTTTCCAAGTAATTAACCTTAAGAGTAAGTACTCAGTAATATTTAATGCGAACATCATCTACAAGTATACCTACTTTCTAGACTAGTGCATTTCCTACATATAAGAGACATCTTGTAAAATATTTTTTATAAGAATTACTAATAAATAGGATAAAACAAGTGAGTCCTATTTTCGTTCACTTGTATGAATATTTTTTGTGTCAGTAGTCAAACATTTAGAATATTTCCAAAGGTGTCAGCTTTACAAGTTAGAATTGATAATAACTTAACAAGAAAACCTAAATTAAAAAACAAGTACATTAAATTGTGAAATTAGTGTCACTGACAATTTTTTTTCATCTTAAATTTTGTTTCAATAGCTTCATTTAAAAAACCTAATATAACTACATCATAATATGGTTTTTAAATTTAACAAAACTCCTTTTAAAGATTAACATATACTCTTTATTGTCATTATTATATATAAACAACTTCACAAAAAATTGTAAAAATTTTGATTATACACAATTGAAAGTTTTATAGTCAATAAATGTCTGAAAAACTTTTTAACAAATAATATTAAAGGTAGTTATAAAAAAAATGTTCCAGGTTCAGTCAAAACTTATATTTGATATTGTATAGATTAGATTTAATAATTAAAAATATAAATGTTTTTTACAGAGGTTGAGCCTAGTAGAATTGTATCATCCAAAGAAAACAAATGTATGAAAAAGGATATGGTTGTCATTAATAGAATAGTTTCACAACCTAAAACTCAATGCTCAACTGTTCAGCCAAAAATTTTAGTTCAACTTCCTCATAAAGTCCACCACCATAGTTTAAAACTAACCAGTTCCAATTTACAACAAAATAGTCCAAATAAAAGTATTAACACTATCCAAACTAATGTATCAAATAATAGGCAATTTAGTTATCAAGTTGATTATAGTAATAAGAATCAAACAACTAATTTTGTTGGGAAAACGCTGTTTAGAGGTATTAAACCAAAGCTCATAGGTAAGGAAAAGACTACTTTTACTGCAGTTTCCCAGCTTGGACAGCAAATAAAAGTTATTTCACCATCCAAGGTGCCCTCAAGTGCTAAAATTTTTAAAGCTGATTCGATTAATACTACAAAATCAGTAAAGTTTATTGGAACTCCTAAAAAGTGTCAGCACTTAGAAAAGAAAACCGCAAAATTTGGAACTTCGTTGCCGCCCAAAGTAACCACAGCAGGTTACAGAACCCCTTCAAGCAAAAAATTTAGCCATGTAAGCATAAAAAGTGCAGAAAAACTTAAATCTAGTCCCTATGCACTTAAAAATGAGTATGTACATTTATCACGCTCATTACCAAACTCAAAGAAAAGTCTTGTTTTATGGGATGCTGATGGCAGAGATTTAAATGTCTCATTTGATTCGTCTTATGATAGCTCACCTGCTTGTTCTTCTACTTCTTCCTGTCTTCAAACTCCAAGCAAGGCATTCCTATTCAACTCAGGTATTTGAGCTTTGTTTTAATTCAAGTATATAAGTTCTTTTAATATATTTGTTTAGTCATGTACATTTTTAAAGTATATTTAATATTTTTCTGTCTAAATTTTTTGATATTTAGTTTTTTATATGTATTTACAGTTAGTTGTTTCTTTTTAAAAAGTTTAAAAAATTACTATGAATTGCTGAATATGGTACTAATAGTTTTCTTTCTGTATACTTTTTTGGCTAATCTGTTAAATTCTATAACTATGAAAGATATTTGTTACATGTAAGTTTAGACAAAATATATCAAACTTAAGTTTGAAATAGTAGTAATGCCTAGTAAAAAAAATTAGTTGCACAAATTAAAAAGTGCAAACTATGGTTAGTATGCTTGTTATAGGTATTTAATTTTTAAATTATTTGATTAGTTAAAACGCTACTTAGTATTATTAGTTGAAACAAAACAATCTTTAAATTAATACTCAGTATTTTGAGTTTTTAAAATTGTAGTAAGAAATCCAAAAAAAGAATTATTTCAAGTCTTAAAGACTTTTTTCAAAACTATACGTAGGGTTTAAAGTTTTAGCCTTTTTTTGAATATTAATATGTTACACCTGTAGTGTTCTAAGTATTTTTTAATGATTAATTCGAGCTAGCTCCTATAGTGATGTTTTAAAATTCACTTCAATCAATCAAAAAAAAAAGTGCTTTCTAAGCAGCTGAATAACTACTTAACTTTCCTAAAAACATTTTACTTCAAATTTTTAATTACGCTAGAAAAAAAAAGCTTCTATACATCAAATAATTTATTATTAACATTAAGATTTTTTTCTACAAATGGTTATTATGATTTACACAGAAAAGAATAAGTCTCCATTTACAACTCCAGGATCAAAGAGCAAAACTCCTGTTAACAGAAAAGAAAAATCTTTGGGTCTGCTTTGTGAAAAGTTCCTCAATATTTATGCTTCTAGCATGCCAGTACGTTATTTATTTGTTTATAGTTTTGTTTGATGTATGCAAGTAAATATTGAATACCATTGAACAAAAATGTTATTGTGTTACTTTATTTCAGTCAGTTAGCTTATATTTTAAAAAAATATTTCCTGTAAATGTGTTACCTGTGCAAAAGTGAAACCGCTCAGTTTTGACTTGTTTCCAAAACAATAATGTATGAAATTATAATATTGCATATCCTTTTGTATATAGTATAAATAAAGATAAATTTTGACTGATGTAGTTTTTTATTAGAAACTCTAACAATATAACTACATATGTTTCGTTAACTTCGGGCCTGCTGTTTTTTAAAATTTTATAAAAAATTTTTATTAAGATTTAATTTTATATGTTGCTCAGCCTGATTTTAAAATCTGTAGTAAGTATGTCTGTAGATCTATACCAAATTTTTATGCCTATAGATATGTGAATTTTTTGAAAATCGTAAGCTTAAAAAATTTATAGTTAGTGAGCATCATAGTTTACTAAAGTTAATTGAAAATTTATTTAATAAATTTTTATTAACTCAGAAGTTATAAAACCTTTATATTTGATATAGTAAGAAGTTGTGTAAAAGCCCATAGTTTTCTATGTGTAATTATTTGTCACATTAGTGACTATTATACTAGTTTTATATTTAAAATAAGCTTTGTCATATAATAAAGTTTAGTAGAAACATATCATTTTAAAACTAGTAAAAACATTTAAAAAGTGCTTTTATGTTTTATGTAATTAAAATAATGTCTTTAATATTGTTCTGAAAATTTTACAAATAGACTTTAAAAAATAACAGCACAAAGAACCAGTGGTGATAGCATTGGATCAGGTGAGTGAACAACTACAGACTGGTCGAAGGCGTATTTATGACATCATAAACGTTTTGGAATCAATACTCATTGTTGAAAGACGAGCAAAGAATAACTACACTTGGAGAGGCTACTCACATCTCCCAATAACTCTTAACAAACTAATTGTTAGTTGCAATAAGTTAATTTTCAAAAAAATAAAAATCAATTATACTGTCGAAGTTGTGTCATTTTTATATTTAAAAAAAGTAACTTTGTATTTTTTAGTAGTAGTTTTTAAATATGTAGCATATTGTTTTACTGAATTGTTTTTTTAAAGTCTGCAGCAGAAACGACCGGACAAGCGGCAGAAATGAGGTATCGAATCAACCATTATGGTAAACCTAACAAGTTTGTACTTATAGATTTCATATGAAATGTATTAAACAAAAATTTGGTATTGAGATAGATTTGCTTACTATAAAATTGTATTACTTTTTTTTATTTTTGATTAATTATGAGTGTAAATTAAAATAAATTAAGTTCCAACAAAATAGGTGGGATGAAAGGTTAACTTAGATTATTTACCACATATATTCATTTTCATCTATATTTTAGTAAGAACGTGTTGGAAAATTTACTTCTGACTGAAGTTGAAAGAACTCATAAGAATAACAAGAAGCGAGATAAAAGTTTAGGAGTTTTGAGCAGAAGATTTGTTGCCATGTTCCTAATACATCCAGTTAGTTTTCTCTGTTTTTTTTTTCTTTTTACCGAATTTGTGAAAGATTGTATAATTTTATTATTGTTATCATCATTTAACACTTTTTTATTTAGTGATATATTTGAGAATATATTTTTGTTTTTATCATTTGTGTGTAAGTATGCACGAACTATAAATTAACATATTTAATTAATAGTATGATTACTTATAGGTATTTTGTTTTTGATTTGCAAAAACTTTTTAATAAACAAAATGTAATAAACTAGCAACTTTTAGAAATTTAGATGTTTTCTGATATTTGATTTAATTTTTTGCTTATAATAATGTTGTTTCAATAAATAATATAAATGAAAATATAAATGCATTCTATTATAACTTACTTGAGTGTTAAGTTCATTTAAGTTGATTATTTTTTATAAGTATAAAGTAACATAAACAAAGTATGAGTCATATGAGACTAAACCTACGTTATAATAAACATATTTTGTTTAAAAGCTTTTAAAAAAAATTAATATAAACCTTATTAGCTTTTTATGTATTGAATTAAATTGAACAAGGGACTTACTAGCATATGTTTTTACTGGTTAGTGTAGTTAATTATTTTTATTTATACTTAACCGGTATACATAATAATGTTTATCGTATTGATACACTCAAAAATACTTTTATAAACTAATGAATATAATAGTAAAACTGAACAATCAATTTTATATTTTCTAATAGATATAAATTTTTATAGTATATCTTGGTTGTTCTCAAAATTTTTAGAAGATAAGTAGATGACTAAATGATTTTGCATAATAGAAAAGTTATGAATACTTATTATAACAACTAATCGTTTGTAATTTGTTTATTTTAAAAACATGTTTTCCATTTAAACTTGCTCAAAATTTATTAAAAAAGAGTGTTGAATATTTTATTATTTTAATAATTTAAAAGTTTCCATATAAAAATACAATGCTTTTTTTAGAAACTTTGGTCTATATTTAAGTTTAAAAGCAACTTGAAATAAAATCAAAAGTTTTTTCTGTCTACTTTGTAAATGACAAATAGTTTGTTGAAATTAGTGTGTTTTAAAATATTTTCATTTTGAAAATACTTAAAATCTTTTAAAGGACAAACCTTGGTAATTGTAAACTTTTTGTATTTAAGCAACAATATCTTAGTAATCTTTGGATGATTATTAATACATTAGTTTTGCAGATGTAGTAATTGTTTTGTAGTTATTTTTTGCACTACTTAAAAATTCTCTATCTTAAAATTCTTAGTTATTTATATTAAGAAGGTAATTATAAAGTGTTTTTTGAAAAGAAGAATTTTACAGTATTAATCAGCTTAAAATATTTAATTTCTCCTCTAGTTAATTACTTAGAAATACAATAAAAAAAAAACGATTTTTTTGTTTAAATTGTTGCCTTAGTCGTTTGTAAAGTTGAGTTTGTAAAATTTAAAAAGACGAACAACTATTTATACTTTACTACATAACAACAGTTATAAAAATACAACAGTTAAAAAAATTTAAATTTTTACCCTGTTTATAAGTATTTGTATTTAAAATTAACATCTATCTAGCTTTTTTGTAGTTTGAATTTTTTAATCTTATTTAATAATATATTTTCATATATTAAGTATATATTTAATCATTTTAAAATAAAAATATTAGTTTTTTAAATAGTATTTTTAAATATTTTTTGTACCACAACTTTGATTTAAAAACTGTGGGTAAAATATGGATATCTAGAAATAAATCAAATAAATAAGAAAGCAAATGAAATGTTAACAGAAGCAGACAATTACACTGGACATGGCAAGCAAAATACTTCACAACCATTCCAACTCACCCAATGACAACCAACTTGACGGGTGGTACACCCCAGAAAATTCCCCTTGTCCGGGAAGTGCCAGCAGCCCGTTTCCGGGTTCAGCTAGCAATTCGAAATACCGTGAGTTTAACCAAGTTGTGCTTGTTTTTTGTTGTCTTTTAGTTTTATAAACATACTCTATATTTTCTTAGGTTTTATAGCAAATGGACTTAACAAAGCTGTTTGTTAATGTATCTAGAAATTTAAAAATAAATAGAGTTTTTTACAAATATTCACTAAATTTTGTTTACAATATGTTTCGACCTACTAAGTTTTATTAAGTAAAAGTATCTTATTCATTGATATTTTTTAAATTATGTTTTAATTTGTTTTAAATAATCAGTTCAAAACTTAAAATGCTTAAACAGATTGATTTTAAAAGACACTTAAAAACATACTTTAAGCTATTAATCGGTGGATTTTTCTTATAAATTTTAAAATTAAAAAAGTATTATTTATTAAACTGAGTACTTGGCGTTTGTTAACAAACAAATACCACACATAATAAAAAATGTAAATATTTGTACAACCTGTTTAATTTTATTATACTTACTAACACTTCACAGCAAAACATTATCACAAGGAAATATGTATATTAGTTCTATCACATATTTTACTTAACTGTAGTTGCTTAATTTTTTGCTTCTTGATACAATCAACTGTCGCATCACAACAAGTAAGCGTGCATACGTGAGTTTTTCCCGCCAAAATAAATGCTCATGTGACGTGTTCGGGTAAACATAATTGTTGGTTTAGCAGCATAATCGCTTGTAATTATCTCGGAAAAACAATGTACTGCTTGTTTTATGTTCTTTTATAAGTAACTAAAAAGTGAAAATCACAAATATATGAGTAATTATTTTCGGAAAATTATAAATAAAGTGGTTTGATGGTAGAAATTTTATGAGTATTCGAAGACAAAAAATTCAAGGAAAAAGCTTGTGTTAGAGTTGTTTAAAACTACTAGAAATACAATAGTTGTCATAAATAAAATCTGGAAAGGAAATAATATATTTCCAATTATTAAGTATTTTTACAATAAATGTTTATGGTTTTGAATCGTCTTTTAATGATTCGATTACAAAGTTTTCTAATTTTTCTTTGTTTTTATTAATGATTTAAATAATTAAAAACTATATTAACAAGTTTCTTTCTCATTTTAATTATAAAAATGTCTAAATACTAGACATTCTGAATTAAGTTTTTACTTATCATTAAAATTTGTATGTATAAGCATATCTAGATGATACCTAACAAAGAATCTGTTGTAAAATAAAGACTAAATAATTTCTAAATATAAAAACTAATCTGTTTCAATAGAGTATATGTTTTTTAATCAAACAATATAATTTTTCAGCAAAAATTCGTCGATTGTATGATATCGCCAACATACTGTGCAGTCTTCGACTCATAAAAAAGCACAATGGCTACACCGGAATGTGCTCAAAAAAACCTATGTTCAGGTTTGTTTTTATTACAATTTTTGTTTTTAATTTCTATATTAAGCCGTAGTTATGTGTGTCAAATTAACTATACCGAAGCAGTTTAACAATGTCTATTCGTTTTTATTAATTATTAATTTAAACATCATGTAATTAAATAGAGTTTTTTATGTAAAAATTACATCTTGATAGACAAATGAGTTTCAATTTTTCAGCTGGATTGGCCCGACACTGGAGCAAATAAGCAACAACTTCTCCAACTACAAGCCCGTCATGGAATCACCTTTAAAATTACCCATGGACCTGAGAAAACCTCCGCTCACTCCAAAGATAGAAAAACCGGTTGTTGTTCAGAAGCCGGTTTGTGAGAAAGCGTGCGTCAAGCTGAACTTCGATAATCGCCCCGCCACCACAACAAGCCCCCAGAACCCATCCAATAGCCAGGACTGCTCGTTGCTTATGATTTTGTGTGATGTGAGTGGTTTTAAAATTTACTAGGTTTTATTAACGATATAATTTTAACTTGAAAATTTTATTTTTTTAATGGAGTTAACTACCGTAAAAAATCTCATATAATAAATTGTAGTATCCTTCTTTATTGTTTTGTTTAGGTGTCAATTATGCACGTGAGGACACTTTTGCACGAAGGGTCACTTTTACACGAAGACACTTTTGCAATATGGTTGAAACTTTTTTATTTCTTATTCCTTTTTTTTTTTACCATCGCTGTTACCCCTAAACCTTTTCCTTGGTCGGTAACGTTTTTATTTTTAAAAGTCTTTTTTTTTTATGAATTTGTTTTTAAATTTTATTTTTCTGTTTTTTTAACTATCACTGTTACCCCTTTCCCTTGGTCGGTATTTTCTTTTCTTTTATTAGTTTTTTGTTTTTACTCTCGTGCAAAATTGACTCTCCGAACAAAAATGATCCTTCGTGCAAAAGTGTTTTCGTAAATATTTGACCCGTCCCCATTTTTCTATAGTTATTTAATTTTAAATCGAAATAAAGTATGAAGTTAAATACAAAACAGTTTATGATGTTACTAGAAATGATAGTCTTAAATATTGTGTTTATATTTAGGCCGCTTGCGCTGCTAGGGAGGAAGAAACAAAGAAAGTAAAAATTCCCGCCAGTGAAACTCCCCTTCCAACTTTGGCAGCAAACCCAGTTTTACTCGGTCCGACATCTAAGAAGAATTCTCAACCCAAAGATCAAGCTGAAAATTCTTTCGGTTTTACTGTTTCAGTCCCTCCGTGTTTGAAAAACGACGAAGGTTCTGCCGACAAAGTTCCTGATGGTTTCCTGAAATCTTCTCAGGAATCTTTGTCCAGCGAGATACTGGAGGTCGACTACTCAAAGTGCAGGAGCGTGGAAGATTTCAGCGACCACAAAAAGTTCAACAAAATAACTTCGAAGACTCCCACGGATTTTTCTGCTCGCCACACTCACCTGAAGCCCCGCCCCAGTTCGCAGCCCGAGCGACTTGTGAGCAGAAGGGAACAAAAATCACCCGAGTCTTTGAACTTTCACGAAAACGTTTTCGTGCCGATCGACTGCTCGCAAAAGATCACGTCCCCGAACACCAATTTGTGCCAGACTCCTCCGAAAATTTTCACTCCCAACCTGCAGCTGGTCAGCCGGTCCCCTGTGGGCATCAGGGGAGTGAGAAACTTCAAAATAAATCAGGGGTTTGACGCGATTCAAGTAGACCCCAAATGTGCGCAAGGCTCGCCCAAGGTGCTTGCGTTCAGGAAAAATAGCTTTATCACGGAAATAAATGTAAGATAGTTTCTAACTAAAGTATATAGTTTTTGTCTTTAAGTGTACATATTAATAAGCTGTATCTGTTTTGAACGTAAAATTGTCATGCAATTTAAGTTTGTTGTAAAAGTTATAGAAGATAGGTCTATTTTAGTAAAAAAAAAGTATTAAATAATTTTTAGTAATTGTTTGAACTGAAATGTAAAATGTTATGGATTCATTATAGACAAGTTATATTTAAACAAGTGAAAACAAATATCAAGTATAAATTAGTAGAAGCTTAATAACATTTTCAGAAATCACCACTTCCTGGTAAAAGACAGCTACAAAATGGGAAATCCCCTAGAAAAATACTCGTAAGTTTGCAAATATAATTTTATTTAAATTATTAATTTTTAAATTTCATACAATTTTCAGCATGATATGAATCAAGATTACATAAAATTTGATAATACCAACCCAAACATTGTGGACGAAAAATGTGAAAACAAAAATAAAGGTTGTTTTAAAGTTTCAGTGTAATCATTAATAAACATGATAATGTTTTAAGTTTATGTGCTCAAATCTGTAGTATTGATGTTTAAAGTAAAACGAATTTAAACTAGTTTTGTTTTAAACTATCATAAAAAATTAAAGTTTTTGTTTCTCTATTTTAAATGGACAGTTTTGCATAGACTATAAGATAACTAATGTAAATTACCCGCCAAAATAAAACATACAAAAAATTATACAGTCTAGCATTGTATAACATTTACATGATTTTCGTAAGTATAAATTATATCATGTTTTAATAAGTTTTAAATTGCAGCAAGTATAACTGTATCCTTTTAAAAAAAACATTAATCGTTTTTATGCATGCTAATAAAGTCTATTTTTTGATGATCCTTGCTGCGTCAAACTTGATGAGTCAAAAATACTTTTGTGATACATCTATTTGTAAAGTATTTATTATTTAGTACTATAAAAAACAAACTTTCAAGTTCCAATTATATTGTTTATGTTCGCAGTACTAGTAGACACAAAAATCAACAATGGTTTAGACTCTGCTCAATTAGATCCCACAACAGTTAAAAAGTAAGTTTAGTATTTTGAAAACTAAGCCAAATTAGTCATTACATTTGGGTTAAAAGTAAAATAAGGTTATATTAGTTATAAAAGAATAAATCAATATCTTAAAAATATTTTATTGATTCATAAGTTTTTACTATTGAAAAAACTATTTATTTTATAATAATAATTTAAAGTCCATTTGATTTTGACTGATGGGTTTTAAAATAAAGTTAACCTAGCTTTAAACCTCAAATCTAAATATGTAAGTAAATTAAAGATCAAAGTATTTTGTTCTATTAAAAGCTGATTACATAGAATTTATAAAAGTTTTTTGTAAATCACATCACGTTTAAAGTAAAAATAACTAGTTTTACTCTTATAAATAATAATTTTAACTACTTACACAAAATAAATAATAATGATTATAAAAAGTATTTACATGTAAAAAGTAATAACCATAATGATATTAGTGTTAATAAATATCTGTTCTGTTACATACTTAAAAGTTACAATAATTTCATAAGTTTTACATAAATATTTTATAATTACTTAAGTTGGCTCGAAAAAAAATACTAATTACATTACTTTACATTTACTTATTATTTTTTTTCAGAAAATGCTGTAGAAGTCTAATTAAACAAAACTGAAACATCTTATGCTATTTGTAAATTTAAAATACTGTAAGTGTTTATTTTTTTGTTTCTTTTAATAAAACTTTCACTGATTTCAATAAATTCTATTTTGAAACTCATTTTTCATTGTTATTAACAACCGCTTTTATTGCTCTTTTGTTTTATTGCAAAACGTCCTTTAAATTGTTTTGCGTTATTATAATTGTTTTTAACTTTTTAAATGCATTAAAAGCATTCTGCTGTTTTAAATTATTTATTGTGTGATTCAGCAGTCAAAATAATTGTTTTATGGCAAAATGAATTGTTTGTGCAAATTTTTATACAATTATATTTCAATCGTCATTAGCAATAATTACTGTATATTGTTTGAATAATTTTCTTTATGAATTGTACTTATTTATTTTGTTCTAATTAAATATTATTCGGGTACTGCTTTAATTTTATTACATTTTTAGTAAACTATTAAATACTATTAAAAATAATAATAACAAAAAAAAATATCGAGCTTTAAATAACCGACTGAGTATTAACAAAATGTTTAATTTTGTTATAAAAAATTTAATAATTTTTACATGTTTTTAACTGGGCCAGGGAAATTGTAAACATTGACTTTAAAATTCAGCAATTTAAGCAGTTTTTAATACAAACTTATTCAGTTCGTATATAAATTTAGAAATTGTTTCCTGATAATAATTGGTTTTAAATATTTTTAAAGTTTATTTTGAACTTAAACATTTTTGTTGCAGCATCCTTACTGTTCTTGCTTATCAAAAATATATATTTATTATATCAGTTACAACCATTGGTATTTTGCAAGAAGTATAACATAAATTGACTTGAATTCAATAAAGATGTTTTACTGATGTTAATTTTTGTGTAGATATTTTTTTAGCTAAAAAATTAATTTTGTTTTGAGTTGTATATAAATCGTTTTTTGTTACTTAGTAATTGGAAAAGGTTTTTTTAATAATAAAGTTTAATTTTGTAAATTTTAACATAATTTTCTGTGGCGAATTAATATAATTTTGCATATTAATCTTTTATTTTTATTTTAATGCAATTTATTTTTGGCTAAAACTAACATTTCAATTTTTACTATCATGACAATGTTCGTTGTAAAAAACTTTGAGATACTATGCATGAGTTTTGCGTTTAAAGTTCAAAAGTTACTAGTAAAAAAACATATTTAATATTTTTTATCAGTATAAATAAATTAGGGAAAGGTCGTTTATGGCTTTTATATATAAAATCAAAATATATGTATAGGTACTACGATATGTATTACAATACCCAGTTAATTTATTGTGATCAAAAATACAGTCGAGTTGTAATTTATAAACGAACAGTTATTTTAATTAAACGTGTTTTACCAGTAGACTCAGTTATAGACTATATTATTCATGAAAAATGTGAAATTCAACAGTGTTCAGATGCATTTTTAGGAATGAATGTCCTTTGATAAGCTAATAACTTACAGTTATGAATTTCAAATACTATTTTTTTTGTTTATTTCAAGCTTGTCGTTTCGTTTTTTATGCTAAGTTAGTTTTATAGTTTTAATTAATAATGCATCTAGAAATAATTGGTTGTTGAGTTTTTCTTTTAAATATTAAAGTTAAGTCTAAATAAGTTTGCAAAACTAAATTCAAGCAGTGTTTCCTAGCTTAGTATTTTTTTACACATCTAAAAATAAAGAAAACCTCGAGCTCTTTTCAATCGATCACTTACACTAAATAATATCAAGCTTGATCCGAAACCATTTTTTAACTTTAGTAAATCTGTTTACAAATACTAACACTGTTTATAACTTGTTCATAATATTAAATAATAATATGATTCGCTTTTGATGTGATTCTATTTGACGGCAATTATATTTTTGTAATAAGTAAATTAGTTAAAAATAGTATTAACATTTTTTTTATCTTTTAGTCTACCAACATTTGTCCTTGAAAGCAGACTTTATTTTTGTTTCATGAAATTCAAAATATTATGTTTCTTTATAATTAAGTAGATAAAAGCATAATCATTTTTATATTTTTGCGGTAAGTTCGCGATAATAATAAAACTTTACCTCTTTAGAGTTATACCTGTTGTAATTATATGCAAAGTATTAAGAATCTGAATCCTGTTTACTTCGTCCGCTTCTTATCGAGATTAGGTTTTTCTATTTGTGATAAAGCTTGCACTTATTCAACGTCGGATTTAGCTTACCGAACTTAATACTTGCTAAATTATCTCAAATAACTTATATTTCATAATTTTATATTAAAATCCTAATTTAAAAAAAATCCATAAAAAGTTTAAAGTGGAGATTTGTAAATAAAAGGCAATTTTGTTTCAAGTATGCAATACCTGTGGCGTTTATTATTTAAATGAAAATTTAAATCATTTAAGTTTGAAAATAGACTCCTTAACTAATTTCAATGAGAATATCAAATGGTATTACGTATAAAAACTTTAATTATATAACTGTTAGTGATCTATCGGATCCACAAGCTAAGATCTATCTAGATCCATATACTTATAAGCTCTCTAAATCATTAATGTTAAATTACACTTCGGAATGTATTTTTTTACTTACTATACGGTTAAATTTTTTTGTAATTGATGAACAAATTAACCATAAAAGTCTTTTGTGGGCCGCGTAATATCGGAAGTTATACTACATGTGTATGTTTTTTAAAAGCTAAATTGTGTTAAAAGGAAAATTTTATAATTGCTAATGTAATGTTTATTTAATTGGAACTAATAGAGCATTTTAAAAATATTGTACTCAAAACCTCAATTTTACTTATTTTAAATATTTGATCATGCTTTGAGGCAGTACGTTGCCCACCTCTAATCTGTAATTATTTTATAAACCAAGATAAAAATTTATATTTTATTGATTTAAAATAGTACTTATCAGATAATATAGGTTAACTGAAAATAATAGTAAGAAACGTACACAATTTATTTCTTTCATTATAACAGATCTTAAAATAAATTGAAAATAAAAAATGCAAGTATGATACAAACTAAGTTAAGGTTAAATAATGTGCAATTTACTGGTTGTATTGTTATAATTTAGTTCTTTAACGAATAAAAAACTTACTTAACTACTTTTAGTTTAATTTTACAAAAGTAAAGCGGCTAACTTTAGTCTAGCTCGATAAAACATGACTCCGCTATATACATAAGACTGACACATCTAGAACGTAGGCTAGAAATTAGTTTAATCCTATTATTGAACACCGAAAAAGAACAAAAAAGTTAATTGATTGAGAAACACAGAAAACAAAAGTTTAAACCAACACAAAAAGTAAAACAATTTTTTTTTGATGTGCCATAAAAGAAAAGATGCGAAGCTACTATGAATCAATATGTACTTGTTTATTCAATTAGTGAAAACATACACCAATAAAAAGCTGTTATAAAATTCATCTTTAGAATTAAAAAAAAAAAAAAAATGAAATAAATACAAATAATAATACACATAATACTACAATTTTTAATAGTATCTAATACCTTAGACTTATCTATGTTTGATGGTTTGCTTGTATATTTTAGCGAAATTTTTGATGAAAATTCAGTGTGTTGTATAATGTAAACTGCTTGTTTATACAAAAAGTGTCTTCTTCTTCCTAATTAAATCCTGATCTAATTTAGAAGTAAAGATCTAGCCGGATCCTGTACAGGACTTAGTCGTTAATAAATATAACATTTAAAAAATGTATGTACATGTCTTATCTTTATAGTGAAATAAAAACTTAGTATAGAATTAGATCTATGTTTGTATTTACTTATTTGTGCAAAATTTTTTTACTTATTTCAGAATATTTTAACTGATATGTAAGCTTTACAGTAAAAAAAAATTATCAAGAGTCCAAAAAATGAATAACTAGGTCGGGTAAACAATCTGAAACGTTTTTATTTATTTGGCTAAATAGTACTTTTAATTATTTTTCATTGTTATTTTACACTAAATAATTTTTGGTGAAAACGTTTTTATAACAAATAATGCTAGTTTTAACAAATTCAGTTTGATTTTGATGTATGGGTTCCAAAACTAACATTAAGTTTAAAATCCTAATGGTAAGTTAAATAAAATCAACATTAACTGTTTTATATATAGCTACGAAAAGATAAAAGTAAAGAAAAAGAATCAAGGTAGTAATTACAAAAGATATTAAATGACCTTGCAACAATATTGTAATTGGTTTTCAATTCAATTAATAGCAATAATTTTTAAGAATTTTGTTATCTTGAATATATATCCTTTTGTTATTAAACAGAAAAGTTTATAACAAATCAAAAGCACAAGTGTTTGCAACCTAATTTTAAATACAAAAAATTGTCTAAAAGTTTGCTGTTTTATGTAAAATATAAAAAAATTAAAAAAATAAACATAGAATTTATTTAGTAAAGGTTAACTTTTTGTAACCTTAGTATATTTATTAAGAATTTTTGTACATCGTTGTAAGAATCATAAACTTTTAAGGACCCAAATAAAAGTGTTTTTACTGATTTGTTACTTAAAAAACACTAACCGTTTTCCAAAATTTTATCATTTTCAATTGCTTTACCATTGACAAACGCCAAGTAGGCATACATAAAAACTAAGCACTAGCTCAACCTCATACTTTTTTTTTAAACAATGCAATGTATTCTCAAAAAAGCTTTAAAAATATGCACCAGCAACAAAATAAATTGGCAACATGTACTACTCTATGCCCACGCAGTTAGGTAGAACGCAGCCTACTCAATTTGTACCAAGCTTTGCAACGAAACCGTATACTACTTTGACTTGTTTACATGCAACATTTTTATAATGCTTTTTGTTTTATAATTTTCTTGTTTCTTTCAATAACCAAATAAAGTTAAATCAAAGATCTATTTTTTTTATTTTATTAACAACTTATGTTTACATATTTTTATTTCTAGAGTTTCTTGTAATTTTGTTTTTTGTTTACAATTTTATTGTACTTTAAATCATAAATATTTTGTTTAAGCATCGTTAATAAATTAAAAGTTTCTGTATATAAACTTGGTTTGATGTTTTTGTTGTTGAATTAGTCAATCCTTGGTATTCTTATCTGTTTTATGAATTATAGGAGAAATGAGCGAAACGTATCCAGTTTAATAACTCTATTGTCTGCTATTAGTTGTTAAAACAGTTATATGCAGACCTAGGCGTTTAAATTATTTATGCTTATGCTTTTACATCGAATTTTCAGTTTAGTTTTATTACGTGTTTTATTATCGAAAACTTTATTAGTTGTATTCAATTTTAAAGATACTACGTAAGTTGAAATACATGAGCTAAGTAGTTTTTAATAAACTAATTGTATAGCAAACTGATGATTGCAATAACTGGTGTCCTCTCTAAAGCAAGAGAATACGTGAAAAAAGAGTAAAATCTTCTTAAGGAGATCAAAAGAATCAGATTGAACTATTTTACATTGTGATTTTTTCTATCTAGTTGTTTATATATACCACTAAACATTTTAGGTACGACCGTATGTTGCCGAATTGTAATTAAAAGTCTAAAAAGTGTGTACACTAAAAAGTAAATCTCAACACGAATATTAAAAGTTTTTTAGTTTTCAAACAAAATTTTAATTATTGTTTCAATCTGTCAGTTTATATTTGTTGTTACACAAAAGCTCCAAACAAGTAGACTTTATTTCATATAATTTTAATTAGTAAAAATTCGAAAACTTTTAGAATCAAATCGGAAAATCATTCAGTTTTTAGTAGTAATCTACCGGATCCAGATCTTTGTTTTAATTTAAGATCTAGCCGGAACCGGAGCCAGATCTTATTTTTAATTTAAGATCCGGCTGGATCCGGATCTTAGATGTTTAAGTTTTATCTAGTTTCAATAAAGAAAAAACTTATAAAATTTAACAAATATAATATTATTAATTAGTAAAAAAAAATTTAATACAAAAATTTTGTTAAAAAAAACACAATGCTATTATCTAAATAGTTTATTTGGACACTAAGAAAAAGAACGTAGTAAAAAAAATCTACCAGTACGAAATCTCAGTTTAAGTAATAAAATTCAGGCTACTTATACGAATAATCTTGAATTTTTGTACCTTTGTTGACGTACAAGAAATTAAATGTTACAATGCTTTAAAAAATAGAGAACTTTATCATTTATCTTATGATAAGCTTTTCATTATACTTTTATTTATAAAATTTCGAACTATAAAATGAACAACAACTTCTTTAGCAACTGCTTACATATACAAAAATAAGTAATTTAGTATATAGCATTTACTCATTCATATCAACGACATTAAGCTACAAAGAAACTTATTCTTTTTTTTTTAGTTGTAATGAAGAAATAAAAGTTTTTCTCCGGTTTTTGGAATCGATTCCGCTTTTGACCGTACAAGTTACCAACTTCTAAAAATAACCTTTCAGAATAAACAGAAGGTGGTGGTGCCGAAAGATACGTTCTTGCAAAGCTGGCAAGATGTGTGTATTTTTTTCTTGTATGAGTTCCACTAAGACTTCAGTTACTTTAACTTTTTCAGCAGATAAATTTTCTTCAGCCAAAAAAAAATTCTGCTTCAGTCTCTTGATCAACTGAATCTTGTTGCTCACTTTTGTGACTGTTTGTATTGGTTTCCGATTTAAATGTAGAGTATAACGACAAACAATTTTGGGAACATCATTTTTAGGTAACTGAGCTTTGGGTTTATTAGGCGGTTCTATCTTTGACCAATCTCACTACAACTATGATTTTACTTCAGATTTCAGTAGCCTTCTATTTTAGATTAGCAGAGAAAAAGTCAAGTCGATACCGCGGATCAATAGCTGTTGTGAGTAAAAACAAGTCGTTATAATTAAGATTTATCCGTGTGCTGTTATTAGTAGTATAAAACCTTCTTTCGAAAGCCTATTCTATATTTTCTGCCAAAATTATATATATATTTTGATATAGACCTGGTGAACTATTAGCTTTATGGTTAAAAACTTTTTTAGTAATGCTGCATGCGGGATTACTATTAAAAGCAATGTGTTGACTTTACTTAACATCTGCGTTGCTATATAAAAAGCTTCAAGAAGCTCATTAAGGAGGTTAACAAGTTTCCATTCATCATCTGTATTAATATTTTCGGGTTTAGATTTGTTTTTAGCCGCGTAGTTCTGGACCTTTGTTTTTAATTTCTCTAATTTTTTTTAGCATTAGGTAAGTTGAGTTCCACCTTGTTATATCATCTTGCACAAATAACAAGGCTTTTTGCATTGACACTGATGAATCTAAAGTGACCTGGACTTTTTTTACTTATTTGTACGCTGTAGAAAAAATGGTTAAAGTAGCCAATAATTTGACGGGCCTTGGCTATAAACACACTTATGCTACTTTCTGATAACAGTGAATCTTTAATTATCAGTTGAAGCGTGTGAATTAAACAGAGTGCTGAAGAGGATTCTAACATCAACATACCAGCTTTCATGTTAAACTCATTGTCGCGGAGAAAAACGTGAACGCGATTCATATTAGTACCTCAACTTTCAAGCATCTTCTTTATGTTTTCACAAATATTAAAGTCAGTGTAAGAACCTATTTCCTTACAGTGCAAAGCTCGGTGTTTGTACTCAAAGCTTTCATTTAACCAATGCGCTGTTAGAAAAATATGATGTATTTGTCTTCGAATTCGCCCATACGTCACTTGTAAATGACAAAAACAAAGCTTTTGATAACTCAATTTGTATTCATCTTCAAACTTTCATAAGTCTGAGGAGGCATTATATCAGTGAAGTACTTAGTGCTCTGAATCAAGTAACCTGGCTCTAAAACAGCCAACAGGTCTATGGAACTTTGATTGCTAGTAATTAAAAATGATTAGTTGTCCATAGCAAAAATGTTCATAGATTTTTATGAGTTTTGATTGGTTTTTAATCGTTTATTTTCCATTTTTTAAGAGGGCGATAACTCTCAATGATAGCTTAGTTCATTGCTATTAGCTTTCTTTGTTTTGGAGTTGTGGACTAACTATCGCTTACTGCTTCATTGGATGATAATGATGATTTTGTGTAGCCTCCGAAGTTTCTCTTTGATGTTTTGAATTCAAATGCTTTAATAAGGAAGAAGTGCTGTACGAATTAGCCATACATCTTCTAATGAGTTTATTGCAAAAACTGCAAATTGCATAACAAGGATCTTCCTCACTTACGTTGAAAAATATCCATGCAATTGACATTCTTATTTAGGGAGAAATATACTATGTAACTGTTAGAAATTAATTATATTAAAAATAACATGATTAATTTTATACTTCTACAGCATTGCCACTCTTTTTACTAATGAAACTGTACTGAGTCATCTTGAGTTTTATCAAATGCTTTAAAATAATTTTCTAACTTTGCAAAATTATTTAAGTACAAGGTTTTATCAAAAAAATTGGTTATAAAAAATTGAATTACATATATGAAACTGAATTCAATTAAATCTTACTTAAATAAAAATCTAGAATATATATTTTATAAATCTTTTAAATTTCTTAACTTTACAAAACTATCCTGAATTATCCTGAGTATCCTGACCGTGTAAACCCTGTTTCTAATTACTTATTTAAAAGAAGAACCAAATCATATCTCCCTAAATTTATAAAAATGGAAATAAAAAATTTTCTATTCAAAAACTTTTTAAATTTTTATCAAAAGTAGGTTAGATAATGGTCATAATTAAGATGAGAACTTAACAACTTTTTGATTAACTACCTGCATTTTTACAACCAATGATTGACTAGCTAAAGTTTAATTAATCTGTTTCACTTGACTAATTATATATATATAATAAATAATCAAACCACAATAATCTATGTATATAAAACTGAAAGAAGCTGATTGCGTAGAACAAAGTCTTTCCAAACTAAATGGATCCGGACCCGGCTAAATTTCAGTTAGGATCCGGCCGAAATTTTTTTTTAAACTTAGGATCTGGCCGGATCAGGTTCCAAGCAAAAGCTGGCCGGTTTTGGGCGGATCTTGGATCTGGTAGATCATTATTAAGAATACATGTTATAAAAGAGCCAATATGCAAAAGGAAACTTGTTACTTAGTTGCTTAAAGTTTACTTAGTTCACAAGCTTTTTCAAGTTCCAATTAAGTACTCTGTCTTAAATAATTAAAAATTTAAAATACTAAAAAACATAAAATTTAGAAATTATTAGAAATAATGATAATAATAATTTATTATAATTAAAATTATAATTTAAAATAATAACTTCAAAAAAATATTTCGAAAAGTTTAAACTTTATAGTTTATTAGTATTTTTTATCAAGACGAACTTATTTTTAATCTTTCTAAAAAACTTAGTTAAAGTGCTTAAATTTTAATTAAGAAATGTAAAATAAATATCATTTATTAAGCAAAAACTGCTTCCTTTTGCGGATGTTATTGATACTTATTACGTTTTTAGAACAGCCTACATCGATCAAGGTTGTGCAAAAAAAAATACTAGAGCTATTTAGATAGTAAACTTATGAAAAATTACTAATAGTTATGTTTTTTCTTGTAGTTAAAAACTTAAGAAAAATTTTTAAAAGCAATTTGTTTTTACAAAGTTCAGTTAATATTTATTAAAGTCAGTATGGTCGTATCAATATTTGAGTTGCTAGCGAAACATGTACGTTTTCTTTCGTGCAAGAGAAGAAAATCAAGACCTTCTATCTAAGATGCCTCCGTCGCATCCTTAGAAATGCATGGCGACAAAAAACCACCGATATGGAAGTGTTGAGACGTACTAGTCTAACCTTGTACTTTACCGTCAGTCAACGCAGGCCTCGCTGGCTCAGTCATGTTCTAAGAATGGGTGAAATGCGAACTCTAAAGTCTCTGTTGTGTAGCGATTGGTCGTTGGCAAACGTAGCCGGAGTCGTGCAAGACTACGTTTTAAAGGCGTATAAAAAGATAAATACAACAACAGATGAGTTGAAATTGCTTGCAAATGACTGCGTCAAATTGAGATCAACTTTAAACAACAGATTAAAAGACAAAGAAAAATAGTAGTTTTAAAACTGAAGCAGACGAAGTAATGAGATTATAAAATAGTTTTATTTTTTATTTTATTTTATTCTTTTTATGTTTATTGTTTGCTGCATCACTGTGTTCATAATTGCGTTTAGCGCAGTGTATTCCGTATATATTTTTTTTTTCTTATGCGCAATACGTACTACCGACTTCGGCTAATAACGGGCCTCATTACTATTTTTATTACTAATATTTTACCATTGTTCTTTTCCTTCTTTTCACTTTCATTATTATTATTATTATTATTATTATTATTATTATTATTATTATTATTATTATTATTATTATTATTATTATTATTATTATTATTATTATTATTATTATTATTATTATTATTATTATTATTATTATTATTATTATTATTATTATTATTATTATTATTATTATTATTATTATTATTATTATTATTATTATTATTATTATTATTATTATTATTATTATTATTATTATTATTATTATTATTATTATTATTATTATTATTATTATTATTATTATTATTATTATTATTATTATTATTATTATTATTATTATTATTATTATTATTATTATTATTATTATTATTATTATTATTATTATTATTATTATTATTATTATTATTATTATTATTATTATTATTATTATTATTATTATTATTATTATTATTATTATTATTATTATTATTATTATTATTGTTATTATTGTTATTATTGTTATTATTGTTATTATTGTTATTATTGTTATTATTGTTATTATTGTTATTATTGTTATTATTGTTATTATTGTTATTATTGTTATTATTGTTATTATTGTTATTATTGTTATTATTGTTATTATTGTTATTATTGTTATCATTGTTATCATTGTTATCATTGTTATCATTGTTATCATTGTTATCATTGTTATCATTGTTATCATTGTTATTATTGTTATTATTGTTATTATTGTTATTATTGTTATTATTGTTATTATTGTTATTATTGTTATTATTGTTATTATTGTTATTATTGTTATTATTGTTATTATTGTTATTATTGTTATTATTGTTATTATTGTTATTATTGTTATTATTGTTATTATTGTTATTATTGTTATTATTGTTATTATTGTTATTATTGTTATTATTGTTATTATTGTTATTATTGTTATTATTGTTATTATTGTTATTATTGTTATTATTGTTATTATTGTTATTATTATTATTATTATTATTATTATTATTATTATTATTATTATTATTATTATTATTATTATTATTATTATTAAGTTTTTCTTAAAAAATAGTTTAATATTTAACCTAAAACAGTTTAGATTTTATAAGTCTTTATTTTTTTTTTGTTATAGATAAACATTTAAGCTTAAACCAACTAGCATTTGTAAGTTTTATTTACTTGAAAAATGTTATTACTTTCTTGTATTTAAAACATTTTATCGTTAAACTTGATTTATAATTTCTAAACACTCAATGCTTTTTCTATAACTTTTTTTTTAATGAAAATATATTAACTAATTTAAATTGAAAATAAAACAATGAGATGACAAGACAAGACATTTTATTAAACATAACACTTACTTGATAAAAAAAAACACCTAATTCCCATTAAACACTGAGTTTACATTTAACATTCAGTTTTAAATAAATCAGTCTAGATTCAGGTTAGGTAATTTACCCTTTAGCGGAGGAAGCTCCCTTGTAATTCTTCTTTTTTTAGCTCTACTTTTTCGCGTAACTGAAATGTTTCCTTTCTTAATGCTTTTATTTTTTTTGTTGGTTTGGTTGCTGGACTTTATAAGGTCTGCAACATAAACAGCTACTGCCTTATTAACTTTTTTTCTGGTGTCTGTCTTTTGGCTTTTGCCTGTATTTTTCAAAAACTCTGTTATTGCCTGATCAGTCAGGTAATTTAAAAAACTAGAAGCTAAATCGGCTTCAATTGCACATGATGTTGTGGCGTTTATTTCTTCAAGGCTGACAACTGAAGAATCGACTTCATGATCAGCAGGGGTGACGTCAATTTGCTTGAGTGAAGCTTCTGAATGTTCCGTTTCATGAGCAGCAGGGGTGACATCAATTTGCTGTAGTGAGGCTTCTGAATGTTCCATTTCAGGAGCAGCAAAGGTGACGTTATTTTGCTGGAGAGAGTTTATTGAACGTTCCATTTCAGGAGCAGCAAAAGTGACGTCAGTTTGCTGGAGTGAGGCTTCTGAACGTTCCATTTCAGCAGCAGCAGGGGTGACGTCAATTTTCTGGAGTGAGGCTACTGATTGTTTTATTTCAGGAGCAGCAGAGATGACGTCAATTTGCTGGAGTGAGGCTTCTGAACGTTCCATTTCAGGAGCAGCAGGGGTGACGTCAGTTTGCTTGAGTGAGGCTTCTGAATGTTCCGTTTCAGGAGCAGCAGACGTGACGTCAATTTGCTGGAGTGAGGCTTCTGAACGTTCCGTTTCAGGAGCAGCAGGGGTGACGTCAATTTGCTGGAGAGAGTTTATTGAATGTTCCGTTTCAGGAGCAGCAAAAGTGACGTCAGTTTGCTGGAGTGAGGCTTCTGAACGTTCCATTTCAGCAGCAGCAGGGGTGACGTCAATTTTCTGGAGTGAGGCTACTGATTGTTTTATTTCAGGAGCAGCAGAGATGACGTCAATTTGCTGGAGTGAGGCTTCTGAATGTTCCGTTTCAGGAGCAGCAGGGGTGACGTCAGTTTGCTTGAGTGAGGCTTCTGAATGTTCCGTTTCAGGAGCAGCAGACGTGACGTCAATTTGCTGGAGTGAGGCTTCTGAACGTTCCGTTTCAGGAGCAGCAGGGGTGACGTCAATTTGCTGGAGTGAGGATTCTGAACGTTCCATTTCAGGAGCAGCAGACGTGACGTCAATTTGCTGGAGTGAGGCTTCTGAATGTTCCGTTTCAGGAGCAGCAGACGTGACGTCAATTTGCTGGAGTGAGGCTTCTGAATGTTCCGTTTCAGGAGCAGCAGGGGTGACGTCAATTTGCTGGAGTGAGGCTTCTGAACGTTCCGTTTCAGGAGCAGCAGGGGTGACGTCAATTTGCTGGAGAGAGTTTATTGAACGTTCCGTTTCAGGAGCAGCAGGGGTGACGTCAATTTGCTTGAGTGAGGCTTCTGAATGTTCCGTTTCAGGAGCAGCAGACGTGACGTCAATTTGCTGGAGTGAGGCTTCTGAACGTTCCGTTTCAGGAGCAGCAGGGGTGACGTCAATTTGCTGGAGTGAGGATTCTGAACGTTCCATTTCAGGAGCAGCAGAGATGACGTCAATTTGCTGGAGTGAGGCTTCTGAACGTTCCGTTTCAGGAGCAGCAGGGGTGACGTCAGTTTGCTTGAGTGAGGCTTCTGAATGTTCCGTTTCAGGAGCAGCAGGGGTGACGTCAATTTGCTGGAGTGAGGCTTCTGAACGTTCCATTTCAGGAGCAGCAGAGGCGACGTCAATTTGCTGGAGTGAGGCTTCTGAACGTTCCGTTTCAGGAGCAGCAGGGGTGACGTCAATTTGCTGGAGAGAGTTTATTGAACGTTCCGTTTCAGGAGCAGCAGGGGTGACGTTATTTTGCTTGAGTGAGGCTTCTGAATGTTCCATTTCAGGAGCAGCAAAGGTGACATTATTTTGCTGGAGAGAGTTTATTGAACGTTCCATTTCGGGAGCTGCAGGGGTGACGTCAATTTGCTTGAGTGAGGCTTCTGAATGTTCCATTTCAGGAGCAGCAGAGGCGACGTCAATTTGCTGGAGTGAGGCTTCTGAATGTTCCATTTCAGGAGCAGCAGGGGTGACGTCAATTTGCTGGAGTGAGGCTACTTTAGTGTTCACTTCAGGGTCAGAAGAGACTGTTGCATTCGGATTTGGAGCGTTTTCAGTAGCTGGTTGGGCCTCTCCCGCTGAAACATCTTCCTCAGAACTGTTTTATTTTAAAGATTCTACATTTAAATAAATTCAATAATAGTTTGTTATTACTTTCTAATATATCTTGAGTTTTTTTATAAGAAGGTTGACATATGTTTTGTCTTATATAAAAATGTATCCTTTACTCCTTATAAATTTAAACAACACTTGTTTTTGTGTATTTTTATAAGCCGGCTTCTAATATTTTTTTTATGTATTAAACACTACTCACGGCTGGTTCCTAATTCGATCAAGAAAAACTTTTCTTGTGTCTCGAAGTTTTAAGTTTCGGTCTCTGGTGAGAGAGTTAAATTTTGTAACGATCAGATCAACCTTTTCCCAGTTTTTAGTTAATTGACGTAGTATAAAGTTCCTGCCATTCTTTACTCCCCTTCTCCAGCGGTTATTTCTGGTCGTTACCTTTCGATTGAAATTTAGATATGTTTATGAATTTCAGAATATAAACTTAAATACATATATTTATAAGTTTTAAGCTAATAAATAAGTTAGTTTATTGAATGCAAACGAAAAAACAAGAAGCGAAACTACCAAAAAAAAAAAAGATTTAAGGACCTAGGCTTACGAATCGGTCATCGACTCGTACACCACATGCTTAACTTAAAATTATATTGAAGTTAAAACAAAGCTTAACAGTCAAAATTTAGACTCGAAACTAAACTAAAAACTAAACTATATGCGACAAATAATTATTTATAAATTTACATGAGTAAAACTGTTCCAACTAAAAAACTAATTGAAAAATAGGAATATGTAGAAGACTTATATAGAAATCCCTTTTAGTTTATAGAATATATACAAATTTTATAAAATAACTAGTGTTTATAAACAGAACTAACTATTTTTAACTCTCCATCCCACTTGCTTTTAATCAACCTGAAGTTGATTAGCCCCTCTAACTCTTTTTTTGGGACAGAACCTTTTTCTCCGAAATTGTTGAAAATTCTATTATTAGTTAGTTAATATAGTCAGTTGAGTTTATTTACAACAAAAATTTTAAATTACAAGTTTTATTTAAACTGGTAATAGCACAACTAAAACTTGTGTCAAGAAACTAAAGTTGTGTGTCATAAAAATATTTTGTTTGCTACAATTATTTATACAATTTTTTAAAAAGTTGTAGTGTTCTATATATGTTAGTGCAGCTTTTTTCCGGTGCATTACTTATTTAAAACATATAACAAAATCATTTCATTTTGCTTGAATTTATTTTAGTACTTTCGTAAGTAAGGCTCATCAGAAATTGAAAAATAAACTGTTGTTGGACCATCCTGAGTGTGCTAAAAATTAGAAAAAGGAGAATTTTTCAGTTTTAGTGAGAGCGGAGAACTCTTTTCAACTGCATATTCTGGAAGCCTTATGTATTCAATCTTTAAGGCCCAGTGTATGTAAGCAGAAAAAGTTCGTTTACCAAACTAGACTTTTTAAATCCTTATGTTAAGTATTTTTAAAGTAAATAGTTTCTTGTTAAATTTTATTTTAAAGTGTAGTTTTAATTTTAATCGCTGGTTTATTTTAGACTGTTTTTTATCTAACAAGTTTTATTAGTATACCAAATGTATACAGAATAAGCATTTAGTTAATTTTTAATATTCGATTATTAATTCATTTTATATTTTAAAACTTAAAACTACAGTATGATTTTATTTCAATTTCTATTCATTCTAACTTAGTAAGATACAATTTCTGATGAGCCTTACTACAAAAGTACTAAAATAAATTTTAGAAAAATGAAATGTGTTTTGTTATATTTTCTAAATATATGTTAGTATAATGTTATTGCTTAGTAACTTTTTTTATTCAACATTTATAGTTACAGAAAAAAAAAGAATACAAGTTTTACAATTAAAAAGTAAAGCATTTGTTTTAAAATTTGTTTATTTGATGAATTAAGTACAATGAGCTTTTATGGTTAACTTTTACTACACTGTCAACTCTTACATTATTACCAATTCTCTTTAGAAACAGCTACTAACATAACTTAAAAATGAACTTGAACGTTTAACAGTTTAACTTTTTTTAAAAAAGATAACTTAAAAATATAAAAAGCTATAGTCTAATACCTCCTATAAAATAAGTTATTATTTCAACTCATACATAATCCACAAGTAGCAAAATACTTAATAAAAGGCTACAAACGAAACATACATCAACAAAGGCTTGTTTTTCAGAAACACAGGCGTGCAAGCCGCGAGCTCCAGCAGATCCTTCCTCGCTCCACTGTAGTCGTCTTCAGCACACGCGTCAACTACATATACAAACCCGTGCGAGTCCCCAACAAAATCCTGCCACTTCAACTCTTCACCCAGCTCGGTTAGGATTAACCGGTATCCACCTGTAATACAAAATAATAATTTACACTTAAAAATTTTGAGCAAGTTTGTGTTTCATGTTTGATCACTGACCTTTTTTAAAAGTTGATACTTTAGCGCCTTTGGTTGGCGTTTCATTTTTTTCAGGCTTGACTCCCGCCATGATTGCAGCAACTGAGGTCACACCTGAATTGCGTTGTCCCTTCATTATTAAGTTGATTTCTCGATCAAAATTTTTCGCAGTACAGCACTTCATGATACTATTTTGATGTCTGTAGACTATTTACTAGATAGACTCTACTTGTTGTGATTTCTAAAAATCGTAAGTTTTATTGTTTACAGCAGGTTATATACCAATTTTTAAGTGGTATTATGACATCATTTTTTAAAACAAATTTTAACGATTTATTTCCGTAACAACCCTAGGAGTTTTTTTATTAATTTTTGCGGTAATATTATTTTCCTAGTAATGTTTTAAATAAAAAAGTTTTTTTATTTAACAAAAAAATCTACAAATTTATTAGTATTTGTTATATTGCCTAAAGTACTTTCAAATTCTTCTTCAGTAGGCAATTAGATTCCTAGTAATGCTAACGTTTTTTCCTTGTATACTTCTTTATCTTATATAATTGAAAACTGTATTGTTAAACTTTATCTTAAAACGAAAAACGAAATGATAAATAATAACAATAATAATAGTATTTAATTTTTTTTTAATCAGGGACCGCCGGCAGCCCAGTAACGGGCAAGTTTTACTACATAAAGTTTTTTGCGAGCAGTTTAGAATAAAAATCCTTAGCGGATCGTAGTTATTAAGAAAAACTATACTTGAAACAAAAACCAAAAAATTATATATCAAGAGTAATAATAAGACACTAGTGTTTACTCATGATCAAAATAAGCATCTATTTTCTAAGCATCATCAAAAAGTAATAAACATAAAAAAAAGCGTTTAAACAGTTACATAAATTGATAACTTTAAGAATTTGGCAATATTAGTTTAAATTAATAAAAATATTTAGACTCTGTTTATTAGTTCACTATAAAAAAATAAAAAAAATTCTATTGTAAACTGTTAAACCAACAACAAGTTTTCTAATAATGGTTACTGAACGAGTTAATTACAGTTGGTCCTAGGACCTAGTATGTGCATAATAACCTTTGGGCTACCGTGTACACTGTACATTGTACACAAAAGATATTTATTATTTTTAGATATTTTTTTCTAAATAAACATACTAACCTAAAACAATTTTTTTTTACTAATAACTTTTATGAGTTATGGACTTAAGGTACTAGATTTTATCATCAAAAACAACTTGAAAGCTTTAGTTGTAATTTTTCGAAAGAAAAAAACATATGAAGATCTATTACTACATTATTTTAGCTTGTTGTTTAAGCTAAAATGTATAGACAAAAATGTTAATAAAAACCTTTTAAAACTGCAAGCAAGTACTTAAGTTTAGTTAACTAAATTTTATTCTAAACAAGCTATTTTTTTACTGAACATGTATTTGCCTATAAAGTTAGTACGTTGCTAATTTAAACAAGCAGTGTTTATTACGGTCATCATCAACAAAGTTGAGATGCTTCGTCCACGGTTTAGATAGTACCAAGCCGCCTTCAGTACTTTGTACTTATGCCCGCTTGGTAAGATCTCAACAGCGTTTTCTCGCGACTATGCCTGCCTGATGTGTCCTAATCAGGACGAAGCCGGTTGTAGGTTGTCTCGGATACTTTTGTTGATGGTCGTGCGGTAAAATTAATCATTTGCTAAATGAAATTAAAATAAAATTGAATTCTTTTAAAGACTTAAAATACGTGTTCACATAAGTTTATGTTATTTATTTTGCTATCTATTAAAACAACGAGTTATAAAAATGTTATAATAAATTAAAACCAGACTAGATCGTTGGCTAATTATCTTTCTTACCCGTTTTTTACATGCTTAAATAGTTTTGCTTCAGTTTTAATCCAAAAGATTCATAGTTAAAGTTGAATGTGATTTTTAATTCAATTCAATTCTTTAAATTGGGAAGTTTCACTATAGGGTGCGGAAGTAAACTATTATTAACTAATTTTTAATTAATATATAGGCTAAATAAGTTCAAGTTATTTACAGTATTGCTATTTACTAACTTTAAGCGTATTAATTCAAAATATAACAGATAGGTAACTTTTATCAGTTAAAAAAACACAACATAAAGTAGAAAAAGTTATTATAATTAATTCTTAAGCTACAACTAAAATATTTAAAACGTGTCAGTTTTTAATAAATTAGAATACTCAATACTTTAAAGTCCAAGCAATAATTTTGTAAACTTTATCTTTGTTTTATGTTGTACCTTAGTGATACAAGGTTTCCAAAATTTTGGAACTTTTATCGGTCAGTTTACAATAAATAGTAAGTGAGAAAATTTAAATTAGTAAGGTATTTGTATTTTTTTTTAATACTAAGCTTAATATAAGATATTTTATACCTGTGGTGATATTTAAAATGAAATCAACATTGAGTTGAAAACTGTAAAAAGTTAATCAAGTGTGTAAAAAGTATTTAAAATTAAAATATTCATTGACTTTTAAAGAGTGCGGTTAATTAAAATCTATATATAGATATCAGCTATTAAAAGTTACAATGATTTATAAACATTCTGTACTGTTGTAATCTCTTTCGATATTGATTAAATACCATATTAAGTAATTTTTTTTTGCATTTTTTTAGTTGCTAATACAATACTCGTTTGAAATTGAAAATAAAATAATTTCAAACTAAGTTATTTACGTTCAAAAAGTCATTCGAGTTGTAATAACTCTCATATAAATTTCATTAAAGTAAGAATTTTTCTGGTAGATAGTTTAAAAAGTAGTAAAAACTATTGATAGTTGACTTTTGTAATAAATATTTTAGACTTTAATTTTGAAGATTATTAAAAACAGTACCGCATAATAAACTAAAAGATATCTTAAGTTGTTAAATAAATCTACAAACTAATTGATTCTTTGTTTACTTTTTTATTTGAATAAGATTTATTTGACAGTTGAAGGTATCTTTTAGTTTGGTGTAAAAGTGAAACTTAATTTTTCAATAATCTGCAAAAATATAATCTAATTTATGTTTTTGTACCTACTAAATTTAGAAACTTTTATTATTCAACTTATGGTAAATAACGATATAATAAGTTTTTTAACTTGAACATTTTTAACAGCTAACATTCTAATAAAAATTTAGTTTCGAAATATTCAGCTAACAATGTATTTATTCTTTTAATGTGAAAAAAATTGCTTTAAAACCTTTAAAGTTCGCGACTTATTCAAAGAGTTTGGGAAACACTCATGCCATATTTGATTTTGAAATTGGGAAAAATGTTATTAATTACGTACGAAAACTTATAATAACAAATTGAATAACTGTGCATCACTTACTACTCATTATAATTTTTTTAAAGTTGATTGCAATTACTAAAACGTTACCATGTTTCTATACAACACATCTTTTTGTTTATTACTTATTGCCTTAATTTTTTTTTATTGTTCCTGATGTTGAAAAGCTTATTTTCAACTGCTTTTTAAAAGCTCTATAGCCTAAGAAATTACAGCGAGAGTTTAAAATAAATAAACGAAACAAATTTAAAGAAGCCAAACAAAAGTGAACGGTGGTGAGAAAATTAAAAATCAATTAAAGTGTTTAAGAGTATTTTTACACGTTGAACTTATATGTTAATAACAAATTTCTATACTTATTATTGTTTATTAAATGATAAAAAAAGCACTTAAAAAGTTTGGTCTAAGGACCTTGTGTTCAAAAGAACCTTTCGGTTATCGAGTCGTACACCACCACAAGCTTATAAAATTTCTTACGAGCTATTAAAATTAACTTTTTATCATTTAAATATTTAATTCTTCAGTAATAAAACAATCAGTAAACGAAATGAAAGAAAAAAAAATCTAAACGAAAGTTAACTTAATTTTGTGTATAAACATTTATTTAAAAACTTGTTTAGTAACATAAGAACTAAAAAATTGATGTTTCTTTAAATCAACTAATAAAAGTAGATAAACATTATTTATAGCAAATATTTGAATACTTGAATGGTAGGTTACAAGTTGCAACCTCTTCAAAGAAAGTAAAAATGTATTACGCTAAAATATCTTTACGTTAAAATATCTTTACGTTCAATTTTATCAGTATTTGTGCTAAAAGTGTTATTTTTTATTTTATTTAAACTAATTACAGATAAATAAACTATTGCATAATTTTTTAATAACTTTAAAGAAGTGAATTCTACCACAACTGAACTTGACTTTTATAAAGGAAAATAAAAAGACACGTAATGTTAAATTTATGCTTTTGATAAGAAAAAAAATAAAAACAATAATAATATTAACAACACAAACTTCCGTCTGTTTTAAAATTTACTTTTTTTATATTTTGAATACTTGTCTAAATCTAAAGTTGTAATACTATAAGGCAAAAATATTTGTAAACATAAAAAAGAAGTTTTTTATATTTTAAAAAGCAGATTTTTCAACATAAGTTTGCTTGAAACAGTTATCTCAGCGTAAAATTTATATACTTGATTTTCTTTACAGTATATATATCTATAACTTTGTTTTTACGTTGGCTTGGAAAAAAAAAAAGTTTGTAAGTATTCTTATCTAAATTTAAAATAGTAATCTTAAAAAATAATCTAAAGAATAAACAGATTGAAAATACTGCAATCTAAAATAAACCACTGTTAATGTAACCGAACAATTCAACTTTTGAACAAGAAAAAAATATATATATAAAAAAGTTGCTTATTAAATGAAAAATACTATTAACTTCTTATACAAAAGTAAATAGACGAGTAGAAATGATTATTAATGACCTTGTTAATCACTTTTTAATAGATAACTTTTAAGTTCATCCTGTAACTTTCCAAAATGACTTATATTTTTTGAATATAATGGTAGCTCAGTCCATAACTTACTTCCTTGGTAGGATAGAGATTTATGACCTATTTTGCTGTTGAATCTAGGTAGGAAAAAATTTGTTTCTGAAGAATTGGTATTATAATTATGGACATTTTTTACACTTTTATTATAATTTTTAAAGTTATCTGGTAACAGATTATTGTTAAACCAAAACATAAACAGGCCTAATTCATATAGATATAGACTTTCAACATCTTTTTTTTTTTTGAATTTTTAATTCTCTTACACTATCATCATATTTCTTATAATGTATGCATCTAAGTGCTCTGTTTATGAGAACATTGATATCATTTATACGTTTTTTATTTGCTCTTCCCCATCACAACAAGCCATATCTAACATTGCTCATAAGCAAAGAATTAAAGATCAAACGTAATGCTTTTTTATTTAAGGAGTGTCTGGTTTTATATAATATACCCAATGTTTTTTTCTAATTTAGTTTTTATAGTTTCTATGTGTTCTAACCATTTTAAATTTCTGTCTATAATTATTCCCAAATATTTATAGCTATTTTACCTATTTTTACAATAAGGTCTATATTTTCCAAAAACAATTTTTTGACTTATATAGAATTATTCTTCTGGTGTTATTAAGATTTAGTTTAAGTTTGTTTCCCATAAGCCAATCTGATACCTTTTTTAGTTCTGTGTTAAAATTTTTACTGTCATTTAGGTATGTGTCTTTTGTGAATGTTTTGTATAACATTGTGTCATTTGCAAAGTTGAGGACGTCAAGACTAGTAGTATTCTGTAAGTCATTTATATGTATTAGGAATAAAATTGGTCCTAATACTGAGCCTTGTGGTACCCCAGTTCAAGCTATACTTAGAAATCAAGTCGTAATCCATAAATGTTTGTCTAACGGGCTAGACCTGCTCCGCGGGCCTTATGTTGCTACAACTGCTATAAATAACTTCAAGTTATTACCCAAGAAAGATTTTTTATTTTTAAGACTAATTTAAACACTTATAATGTAAAACAAAAGTTGCAGCACAAATTTAAGAATATTAATTTAAATCAATTTAAAACTTTAGTTTCATAATAAAATATATACTAAGCATATAGCTGTAAAACTTAAATACACAGTTTTAACTAGAAGTACATGAGTATAGTAATTTAAAAACACTAGCATTCAACTTTTTAAGCTCGTAGTAAACAGTAATTTTAAATACACAGAACAAAAAGTGAAAAACTGGAAACCAGAAACCTAACGGAAAACATTATACATTTTATTATTATTTTGAATTATTAATAACTAAATACGATCGTTATCTGAATTAGAGTATGATATTTGAAATTTTATGTTATTCAAAAATTAATGTTTTTTAAAGATAATATTACTAAAAAGACTCAAGTTATCAAAAAATATATTTTTTAAAAGTAAAACTAAGAACAGTCATGATTTGAAAAACTCTGGAATGAAAACTTACAAACAAGAAGTATGTTATCGGGTGCACAACTATTTGATATTCAGACATTCAGATTTATTTTTAAAAAAATTAAAGTTACACCATTCAAAAATAAATATATATTCGAAAAATAAAAAGCGTTTCCAGGTTTAATTAATAAAATTAAGATAAAAAAAATAGTTTCAAATAAAAAGTTAAATGACAGTTTATTAAATTATAAAAAAGTACTATATTTAATAACTTATTTTAGCTATATCTACAAAATGCTTAAAAATTTGCAAAAATTTTTTTTTAGGTATCAATGAGAGACCTGCAAGCGTTTTTTTAAAACTTTTTCAAGTATATTTTAAAGTTTGAAGTTTGGCCCTTTAAATATTGTTATTAGTTCGAATTCTCATGCAACCATGTAATTTAGTAACAAAATTTAATAAAGAAACACTTATTAGTAAGTTGTAACTTTTTAAAAACCATTCACTGTTGTGTTGTTTTTTATCAAATTAATAAAAAACTGCTTCAAAATTCATAGTCAATTCTTTTAAAAAAACTGTCTATTGAAAAATATACTAAACTGTATTTTATCTATTTTTACTTCAATAGATAGTTTTTTTAAGCTCTAAAGAATTTCTGAATTGGTTAATAAGTATTATATGAGTTTTTACTATTTTGGTATAAAATGTTTCAACAACATTGATTTTTTTTAAATGTTACAACTTACTAAGTTTAATGCGCCATTATTCAAAAGCTAAGATATACTTGAAAAATGTTTAAAAAATCACGTTTGTAGGTTTTATTGATACCCACAAATTCTTTTTTTTTTTTTGGAAAATTATAAGATATGAAATTTTATACATAATATATTTTTTCTTATAATAAAAAACGTTTTTTTTTTAACTATTCTTCATCATCTTAAATTTATTAATTAGACTACAGGTGCATTACTAAATTAAATTATGAATTTTACAACTGCCTTAAATCATGATAACTGTAATTTGTATTTTAATCCCTGGTTTACGACTTGAAAACAAAATCTGAAGTAAGAATAATGTAAAAAGGTTGTTGCTTTTAAAGACAATACAAGAGACAACAAGATTACTCAAACTGATAAAAAATTATGCGAAACTGAAGAAATAAATGTTTCATGATAAAGTGACAGTTCATGATCAATTACAAAGCGAGATTATTTTAGATCTGTTTTAAGTTTCAAGATTAATTTAAGTCAGAAACATATAGTTAAAAAACTTATCAGTCATATCACGTGGATATAGTCACGTTTATTGGTTAATAAATATCATATAACGTGAATAAGACTTTGTAAACTACTAATCCTTGCTATTGCCGAATGATCGGGTTGGATATTGCAGAGGTTAAGTGTGAGTAAACCAGCAACTAAAACATACGTAAAATTAACTGTGATATAATTAAGAATTAGTGAATTACCGGATCCACTACTTAAGATCCGGTTGGTTCCGGATCATTTCTTAAATTAAGATCCGGCCAGTTTTGGATTTTTTTTTTAATTTAAGATCCTGCCGGATCCTAAATGTTTTAAGTTTAATGTATTATTAATAAAGGACAAACTTATAAATATTACTTTAATTCTTTGTAATAAAAATTTAATATCATTAATTATTAAAAATTGTTTAATACAATAATTTTTTTAAAGCACAATTTTATTGTCTAAATGTTTTATTTGAACACTAGGAAAAAGAACGTAATAAAAAAAAATCTACCTATACGAAATCTCAGTTTATATGTTTTATTTCAAGCTACTTATACGATTAATTTTGAATTTTCTACTTGTATGACGTAAAATAAAACTAAACTTTACAATGTTTTAAAAAACTGAGAATTGTTTTTTTATGATAGGCTTCACATTAGACTTTTACTTACAATAACTTTACATATACAAAAGAAGTTATTTAGTAAATAAAATTTACTCATATCAACGCCATTAAGCTACAAAGAAACCTAATCTTGGTTTTTCAAGTTGTGATGAAAAAATTAAGATTTTTGAAAGCAATAGATTCCGCTTTTGACCGTACAAATTACCAGCTTCGAAAATAATTTTTTAGAATAAACAAAAGATGGTGTTGCCGAAAGATACCCTCTTGCAAACATGGCAAGATGTATGTAGTTTTTCTTGTTTGAGTTCAACCAAAACAAGACTTCAGTTTCTTTAACTGCTTCAGTAGATAAATTTTCTTTCAGCCAAAAAACTCTTTATTTCTGACTGAATTTCCTGATCAACTGAATCTTGTTGCTCACTTTCGTGATTGTTTGCACTTTTTTTCGATTTAAATGTAGATTAGAACAAAAATTATTTTTGGGAACATCATTTGTAGGTATTTGAGCTTTAGGTTTGTGAGGCTGTACTAGGGGAACTTGACCACTTTGACCAGTCTCACAAAAACTATGATTGTTTACTTCAGATTTCAGTAGCCTTACAACCTTCTGTTTGAGATTAGCAGGGAAAAAGTCAAGTCGATACTGTGGATCAACAGCTGTTGTAAGTAAAAACAAGTTGTTAACATTAAGGTTTATTCGTGTGCTGTTATTAGTAGTATAAAACCTTATTTCGAAATCTTGTTCTATATTTTCTGCCAAGGTTGTAGAATTACTTTGATTTAGACCTGGTGGACAATTAGCTTTATAATTAAAAAACTTTTTTAGTACTGCTGCATGCGGGATTACACTTGATAGCAATTCGTTGATTTTACTACACTGCTGCGTTACTATGTAAAAAGGTTCGAGCAGTTCATTAAGGAGGCTAACAAGCTTCCATTCATTAGCTGTAGGAATATTTTTGGAAAAACTAAAAAAGCTGATCGCGGAAAACAGAGTCTTTTCAAACTAACTAAATCCGGCAAAATCTCAATTAGAATTCGGACGGATCCGGTTCTTAGCAAAAAAAATGGCTTAATCCTGACACTAGATCCTGAGATCACTAGTTTTTAGAGCCTCCTTATGTAACTTGATAAAAACTATAATGGTCTCTAAAGATTCTAAATGCTAACTTATACAAATAATATAGTTAAGATTTTTTGAAACGTCTGCAAAACTAATAAACTTTAAGCTTTTAGTATTTTGTAGAAGATCTTGTTTCTAATGTAAAAAAAAACTTTTACATTTGAGTTTAAATTATGTCAAGCATAACTTGTACGTAATTTTTTTATTATTTTCTTAACTAAATCTATAATAAAGTACGTATTTATTTTGTTCATAAAATTCAATGAACTGCTTTTTTTTACTTTATAAAAAAGTTAAATTTGTATATTTTTAGAGTTTTTTTAAAAAAGTTTTACTATATTCATATAAAACATTACTTAAAAGTTTAACGTGAAATTCTCATAAGAATTTTATAAAAATTTCTTTAAGTGATTTTTGTCAAAAAATTTTAAAACTTTTAATCAAAGAAAAATTAATGTTCAAACAGTTAGACATTAACTTCAAATGAGCTCTATTACTTTAACTTGTGTTTTTACTATTGCTGAATGTTACTATTAAACACATAAGTATGCATCAAATATTTTGAAAACTATATTAAAAAACTCAATAAAAAGTTGTTAAATTTATTTAAATTGATAAATTTATTCAATTACAGTTCGTGTGTTTAAGTTTAAAACATTTAACTCTTTTATTAAGACATCTATATTTTTATGTTAAACAAGCATCATTCGATACAAAATTGAAGTATAAATACTACTTATTTCATGAAACAAAAGAATCTAAGTGTTATTTATATATTTAAGAACTATATCGTTAAATTAAACAACGAAATAAAAAACGTAAGTATTGATTAGGTTCTGAATGAAAAAAAAAAATAATAAATATCTAAGCGTATATTCAATATTGAACTAATACTTGTGCTTTTTAAGAACTAAAAACACGAGAATTATGAAATAATTTTCCAATATTTCTATAAATTTTAAAACTACAAAACAAAAATACTATGTAGTATTAATAACTTTAACGAAAGCTCAAAGATTGAAAATTTTCTAAAAAGTTGCTCCTAACTGTTTAAAACAACACAAGTTATTTTCTCAAATTTATCTACTTTAATTTAAAGATATGATCCAAGTACATAGTTACAACTGATTGGTCACGAGTCACTATCATCATCATCATCATTGTTTAACCGAAGTTTTTTGCTCAACCACCACATTAGCCCACCAGTGACCATTATAAAAGCATATAAATATCCTAATAATCTGTAAAAAAAAAAAAAAAAGATTTAAAAAACTTTTTTTCTAACAAACACACAAAGTTTAAATATACCTAAAACTAGCACAAACATATCACTTATTTATATAAAAGTTATTCGCATAATTTTTATATGGCCGTTAAATTTCAGTTGTTTATAAAAAGAATTGTTTGTTTCAGAACTAAATAACGAATAGCTTACATCCTTATAAAACAACTGTATGTATTAACTAAAGGCAAAGCTCAAACGGTTCTATATAGCCCTAAATATGCTTTAGATAAAACTTTAAAACTAATAAACTGTACTATTCTTATTTTTGAAAACGTCTTTGCAAAGTTTTAATTTTAATAAAAAGAATATTTAGTTTTAGAACTAAATTACGAAAAGCTATAACTCTAGAGAATTTACTATGTGAACTTATTTGACGCATATTTCAAACGTAAGTAAATAAAGGAGTATTAAAGTTTCAGTTTTAAAAGTATAAGCGTTTAGTTTATTTACACTAAGTATACTTAAAAAAGTTTTAAGTTTTCAAAATAGTTTGTTTTAGAAATGCTTTATTTTAGGTGATTTTTGCTCTTATGACTTCATTTTTATACCAAAAATAGTAAAAGAAATAGCGTATGTTTTTTGATTGTTAACCTTTTTAAGTTTTCTTAAACATGAATTTGCCTATGTATATAAAAAACTTTCATGATACCTTTATGTCATGATATGCAATTTTCATGATATCTTGTGTAAAGTTTTATAGCAAAGAGATATCTTTTTTATTATTTTCAGTTTTTTTAGAAAACCAACAAATTATTTTTATAAATTCCTTCAAATTTTTAAAATTATACATAAGGTATTTTTATTATATTTTAAATTTAATTTTTTTTTCTGAGTTGAAATCTCGAAGCTCGCATTTCCATATCATCCTAATATATCCCTAAAAAGTTAAGGATAATAATTTTCATTATGGTTCAATATTTGTAAGCTGTAAACTAAACAAAAAATTATTTTTTAAATAACTAATCTCAAAATTTTGAAGCTATATAATTTCTGCTATAGAAATTTTTGATTAGAGACTTTGAGAGAATAAAGAAAGATAGTGATGCAAAATGACTAGATCATAATTATATACAACTGTTAACCTGTAAACAGGGGAACCTCTCATATTTTCCATTGCATCTTTTTCATCTTTTATATTTTGTTTTTGTTCTTCTGTTAATTCCTCATCTATTAAGTATTTATTAACAGTTAGAGATGTGAAAAATAGTGATATCTAGCAGTTTTACAGGCTACCTTACACTTAGATATTCGTTATACAGTATTGCCAAGTAAGTGCGATAGGCATAAGAAAGCTTAATTTATACAGATGCTAAAATTGCTTGGCTACATAGTGCACAAATGGCAACTATGGAGGTGTGATACAAAAAAACAAGGAAGTTAATAAGTAATGCTACAATTACAATACTAATGAGCTAATTGGTTGAACATGATAGTATAGTTTTACTTAAAAACTTTTAACCAAAAATAATACTTCAAATTCAAAATTTAAGAGCTGTGATGTAAATACCTTATAAAAGAAGTATAACAAATCTTGGACGAGGCTTACTTTAGATGCTGATTCTTACTTATTAAAATCATACAATTGATTATTTTTGGCAGCAAATTGGATTAATGAGACAAAATATTTAACTTTTACAAGCTTTAAAAATATATTGTGCTGATTTTTATTTATTGTATACCACTTGCAAAAAAATTTATTTTGTATCTTAACTTTAAAATATCAAAAATGTCAAAAACAAGTTTTTAGTTTAATAATAATTAAAAACAGTTTTCAAAAATTACCTTTTTGTTTTTTAGTTCTTCTTATATAAGGCTGTTTTAAACTTTGAAACTGCTTTTTATCATATCCAATTCTTTTAATATCATCACTCAGAGTATCATATGCTTCTCTTATCTACAATTTTTTATCAGTTTATTAAAATAATATTAATATTAGAAGTTAAATAATTAACAAACGGTATAATTATGTAGCGAGGTTAAACACTTGGAAAAACTATTATAAAATTTAATTATATATTTTTAAGTTAAATTATTTTTAATAAACATAATATTAATAGAGTATTCAATTAATATCAAGACATTAACTTTACTACACAAAAACAGAAGACTTAATTTTTTAAATAATTCAAAGTTAGTTCATTATGCAAGATAAGAAGTTAAGTCTAGTCTTAATTTTTTTATAAGTATGTGTTATTTTGTCACTTTTTATCTTAGCTACCAGATACTATTTAAATCTCGAAAAATTCTGATTTTTAATATGAAGTCTCACCTGATTTTTCGCCCAATTATATCTTTAGAAAGTTAACCCTTTAAATATTTAATAACATTATAGTTTACTATACAAATTTATTTATAAAATAAACTACATAATAATACAACTATACATAACTTTGAAAATATAGAAAACCCATTTAGTAGTTTGACTGCATTAAAATGAGTTACGATTAAAAGAGTACTTAAGTGATAAAAACTAACTTTAATATACTTTTCTGCAGAAACATCATTATCCATCACTTTATCAGGGTGATGTATTTTTGAAAGCTTTAAATAGGCATCTTTTATTTCCTTATTATTTGCACTTCTATTTATTCCTAGGGTTTCATAATGATTTTCAGCTACTTTGCTACTAAAGCAAATATTGCAGTATGAATTCACCAAGTTTTGTTTGACAAAAACATTTGAAGTTCTTTGTATGTTTAAATTTACTACTTTTCTTATCAAATTTAAAAAAATCATTATAGAATCTATTCAGTATTTTAGAAATTTTACACACTAAAATAAAAAAAAGTAAATTAATTAAAAACTTCTACACTATGCAAAATTGTATAAAATTAAAGATAGCTCATTTTTTGTAATAATGCAATTAAAAAGGTTAAACTTATACTAAACTATTTGATTTGAACTTTTATTTTTATTAATAAAATTAATTAAACTTTCTATAACTTTCAATTCAAAGCTTGAAAAATAAGGTAAACATATAAAAAGACATCAGGTTTAGTTTAAATTAAAACTGGCCATAAGGTATAAACACAAACAAAATAGAACTAAGAATTTAGCAAAAATATTAGAACTGTTTTGCAATTTAATAAAATAAAGTCATTTCAAGCTTAGATAACTTTTAAAAGAAACATATAAACTGTCTAAAGATTTTATCAAATTAATTTATATTAATCAAACATAATTACAAACCACTAGATGATAAACTTAAAAAGAAAACTCAATTAAGCAGCAAACTAAAACATAATTCGAATATTTATGACTTTAAAATAAACTGTTATATTATAACATAATCACAAACTTTGCTGAATAAATCTAATGATATTGAAATTTTTTATCTGTTTGGATCAGGTTCCATATTTAACTACATAAGTCAAAGTAATTTTCAAGTCTTAAACAAAGATTTTTTAAATAAACACATGGACAAATTAGTTAGTTCCTTTTAATTATACCCTTCTGTCAGCGCTCGCCTCACTATTTCCATCTTCTTGAGATATGCTAATTTTTTATAGATTTCCTATTTTTTAATGGGGGTGTCAAGTATTACAGATTATGTTATAATGAGTACTTTCGTTTTTAATTTCCAAATGTATTTTGATAATTCAGTACTATTTTTCTTGTAATTTATGAAATCTCTCTTTTGAAATCACGTTGTTTTGAAAGACCCTACAATGCTAAGGGTTGTTTTGTTCATTTTTTGATGTTGACATAGTTTCATAAATAAAACTTTTGGTAAAGCATTTGTTTTTAAGTAGACATTGATTTTTGCTTCTGCAATTGTTAAGTGATTTTTGTTACTGTATAAAGTTTTTAATTTTTTTGGATACTGTTTTAAGTTTTTTTCTTGTATTATCATTTCTGTATTATTCATGGAACTATAAGACAATTTGCAATTATTTTTTTTTGTTTTGTTTATACTGCTGTTCTCTTAAAAATACTTGCTTAATAGTTCAAAAAATATTTACCTATGTTTGTCTTCACTGACTTGCAGAATAATGAATTAAGCTCTACTATTTTTCTTAATATTTTTCTTTTATTTTTTGTTTTTTTTATATTTTCTGTATAAACTAATCGGTGTTTAAATTTTGATTTGTCTAAGGCGTTTTGATATGTTCATATACTGTCATCGAAATTTTATGGTTTAGATAACTTAACCAGTCTCTTTTCAACTACTGCCAGTAATTGTTTTTTAATAATTTAAGGTTGGTTTGAGTTATTGTTAATGGTCTTAGTTTCTGTGTTCTATTTTTTATAGGGTTCGAATTCATTGTTTGCAAGGTATAATGCTACATCTAGCAAATTGTATGTAGTCAAACAAGTATCTATTGTTGTTTTAAATCTGATATTTTTGTATATAAAATTATTTATATTTTTAAAATCCTGGTTATTTTTTTGTTCAATAATGACAATGCAACTGTCCCTATATAAGTCTATCTTTTGTATATCATAACGAATTCAAGCTTGCTTATTGCAAAAGGTTTGTTTAGGTTGCATAATTTGGCACCATAGAAAAAGCCCATTGGTACTTCTAATAGATTATTGTTGTCTTTTTTAGTTTAGGTTTTTATTAAAAGATAAAATTGTTTATCATGTGTGTTTAATTAATTTAATGTCTCTGTCCTCTTTTGTGGTTTATTTTATAACAAAGTCTATAGCATTTATTTTTACAAGTTGATCTAATTTTATAGTTTTAGCTGAGCTATCATAAATTTTTAACCACTTAAAAAAATGTCAAAGTATTTTTGAGATACGAGAGATCAAAGTCGTTGTCCTCAATAGGTTCCTAAAGGAAGGTGCAAACTAAAAACGCAAAAAAAAGACCATTTCACTAAAAATCTATCTCCTGCTTCATTTTTTAAGGCCATAGGGGGGTAGGCCATGTTTTTTACAAGTTGATCTTATGTTATAGAGTTTTTACTAAGCTTCAAGTTGCTTTTTACCGTTTTTAAAAATTCGAATTAGTTTTTGAGATATGACCGGCCAAAGTTGGGCCGCATAACAAGTTCCTTAGGAGGAAGGAAAAACTAAAACGGCAAAAAAAGACTAATGCATTCAAAATCTATCTCCTCCTTCATTTTTTAAGCAGTCTTCTTCAAACTTTTACAGTCTATTCTTAATACAATAACAAAAAAACGTTATTTGTGACTTTAAAAAATTTCAAGTAAAAATACCTTTTTTTTGAAAAAAAAAAATTTTTTTGATAATAAATCACTTTTTTTTTTTAATTTTTGTCATAAAATTTTTATTTTTTTAAATTGTTAAAATTCACAAATAACTTTTTTTTTCATAATGTAAGAAACATTTCCTGAAAATTTGAAGAAGATTGCTTGAAAAATGAAGGAGAAGATAGATTTTAAAGCCCGTTTTTAAAAACTTGAGAAAAACGGCTTTAAAGTTACCCTTTATATAACCGGTCATAAAAAAAAAAGTTACTTAATATTTTTAAAATCTAAAAAAAGCATCTGAAAGATTATGAAATTTACAATAATATAAGTCTATATGTTATTTTTGGTCAAAAAATGGCTTCTACCCCCCCCCTATGGCCTTAATCTTCTTCAAATTTTCACAGAAAGTGTGTTATTAAATTTTAAAAAGATTGAATGCAGGTTTTTTTTTGGAAAAATAAAATTTCTATTAAAAAAAAAACTTTTTTTTTTCTTGTTTTGTTTTATTTAAATTTTTATAATTTTTAAAACTCCAATTTTCAAAGTCTTATAAACTATAAAAGGAATATTTGCTGAAAGTTTTAGGTCTCTAGCTCAAAAAATGAAAGAAAAGATAGATTTTTAGTGAATTTTTAAATTTCCAAGTAAATTTACCCTGAAAAATTTGCAGTCAACAGGGTTGTCACTCATTTTTTCAATTTTTTTTTTCCAGGTAACCAAATTTCTTTTAGATTTTTAAAAGTACACATTTTTGGTCTATTTTTAGTTTAAAATTAAGTTTAAGGTAAGAAACTGCGTTAAATAGTATAAAAACATTGAAAAGATACTTTAAAGCTACTTCAAATATGTTTTTTAATTAAAAAAATTTTTGATGATGACAAAAATTTTCTATTTATATGATAGATTTTTTGAGTAAAACCTAACTCTTACTACTGAACATGTGAAAATTGTTAAATTTCCAGGTTTTTTTTTATTATTTTTGTTCAAAATTCCAGGTTTTTCCAGGTTTTTTTTGCCTAAATTATCAAATTCAAGGATTCAAGGTAAAGTGGCAACCATACGTTTGTATCGGAAACTGTTTATAAAAATTACAATATCTCAAAAGTTAAATAATATTTTTTAATTCTATAAAAACTGGCTTTTAGTGTGTACTTTATGTTTTCATATAAGATCCAATGTTATTTTTAATGAAAAAAAAATTGAGCACTTTTGTAAAACATAAAAAAAAACAATATGAACTAAAATTTAAATTTCCTATTCAAATTATCAAACAATAATCAGATTTATAAACCAAGTTGAAAATAATCAAAAAAAAACTTACTCATCAAAATAAGAGCCTCAAACAGTAAAAGGGAGGTTGGTAGGGAGAAAAAATTTAAGTAGTTTTCAGCAAAAAGATAAGTTCTGACTAATAATTTAGATTGACAACTACAGTGTGGATAGCTTTAAAATAATATCAAAAGGACAAAATAACATTTATTTCAAAACTTCAGAAGTAACCTAAATTTTAGTTATAAACTGATATTTGCAGGTAGATTTGTGTTATATCTTATTTTAATTTAGACAATCTTTTTTTTTCACCAAAATCTAGATTAAAAAATTCTGCGAGATATTTATTTATGCACTATTTATATTTTATCTCACTAAACTTATACTTTATAAAAACTGTCTTTTTTCAACATAGATACAAAACATCTTAGTATGTAATAATGTATTAAACAAAAACTGTTGTTTCTACTAAATAGAAAAATTTATTTAAAAAAAAAGATCTAGTCTCTTTGAAAAGTTTGATATGTCTATTTTGTATTCAGTTGCATCAAAAAAAAAATTATAAATGAGATGTTACACTTTAATTTAAGGACGTAGGGGGGTAATTAACTTTTTTACAATTGAGTCTTATTTTAATTAGTTTTAATAAAGCTACAAGATGCCTTTTACAAATTTTAAAAAGTTCAAAATATTTTTTGAGATGTAGCACGTCAAAGTCAGAAACTACAATAGGCTCCTTATGGGAGGAGCAAACTAAAACAGGAAATAACTATAAATCACTAAAAATTTATCTTCCCCTATGTTTTTTGAGATAACTACCTCAAACTTTCAGGATATGTTTCTTACAATATTAAAATAATTCTGTTGGGAGAAAATTTTAAAAAACTGAAATAATAATTGTATTTATTTTTTTTTTCAACTCCTTCGAACAGAATTTTTTAAATATTGGAAGGAACATTTACTTAAAGTTTGACGTATTTGTCTCGAAAAAACGTACGAGGAGATAGATTTTTAGTGAAATAGTCTTTTTTTGCCGTTTTAGTTTCGCCTCCTATAAGGAACCTTTGTTGCCTCCGACCTTGAAATGCATTATCTCAAAAACATTTTGAATTTTTTAAATCAGTAAAAAAGATGTTGTAGCTTAGTTAAAACTCTATAAAATAAGATTAAATTGTGAAAAAAGTGATTTTCCCCCCTATGCCCTTAATTTTAGTTTACTTTTCAACTATAAGATTTTTTTTTCAAGATATAATAAATGAAAAAAAATGTCAAAAAGTCCACTTTGATGCAATTAAGCTTGGAAAAGACACCACATCTACTTAAACACCCACTAAGCTGTATTACAAGTTAAACTTTATTAACATCTTTATAAGTGCTTTGCATTTCAGAGAGAACCTGGACAGTCACTTTGGAAGCTGGTCTGATGAGAACTTACCTTTTGTTCCTTTTCTCTTTATTAGAAAGGTTTTAAAGTTCTTATTACATGTGTCATGTGAAATCAGTCTTAAGGCCTTTTGTTCTTTCTTCATGTGGACTTGATTGTTATCAAATTTTGAATTTAGCTTGTTTTATAACCATTGAAGCAGTAAGTTTGCTTAGATCTCTAAGTAATTTTTTAGTTTGACACTGATAAGTAGTTTCAAGTTGATCTTTGATGCAAACTAGTTGTAAACTTTTAATTGATTGTTATAATTTATTTCATACACTTTCAAAAACTTTGTATTAAGCATTTAAACTTAGTTGTAAGTACGGGGATATTTTTACGATCGTTAAAACATTTTGAAAGCCATTTTCGTCAAATCTTTTTTTTTTAATTTGTAGTTGTGTACACTGTTTTTTCTAATGACTTGTATACAAATATTTGAACAATAACACGGATCTAGATTTGGTAGCTTGAATATCATGCAAATATTTGAATAAAAGTGGCATTTTCACTTTGCTAAGTCAGCACAAAAAAAAATTATAGCCTTATTCCTAGCCTATCTTACCAAAAAAAATATGTAGTTCAAAAAGTACAGTTTTAATGATTAAAATTAAAATAACATGAAAAAGGCTTTTTTGCTGACTCAGCAACATGATTTGCTACTTATATGCTATAGATTTGCAGAATTTTCAAGCTACCCAATAGATCTTCTTTGAAGATATCTTTAAAGATATAAACACTCATAGACTATAAATCATAGTATAGAAAACTGAACAGGATTTTGAAATAAAATTAATTCTCAAAACTTGACACTAAAATATTTTCGTTTGTTTAAACTTGAAATGCTGCAATTAAGTAATTTCTATCAATAAAGTAAATAACAATGGGATTGGCTGGCAAAGCAACCCTAGTCCCTAGTACTACACATCAAAGGTCTTAACTAGTAAACTTAATCTTTAAAAAATGCCCGAAGCCTACAGTTAAAAGTAGTTATAAACATGAAAATTTAGTAAAATAGTTAGTATCTTGGCCGTTGGAAACATTAAAGAGGAAGCTTCAAGTCTTTAAATAGTTTGCATACATCAAACCGAGGTTTATTTAATTATATATAATGTTTTAATTTTTTATAATTCTATACCATTACCAACATATATAACAAATAATAATATAAATAAGATTTTTTTTGAACAAAAGTTAAAATAACATGAAAAAAAAAATTCATTCTGATATAGGCAAACTGTTAACTAAACGAAACGAGGTAAGGTTGTGCTCGTGGTTTTTGAAGCTACCTAATTAAAAGCAAAAAAACCCTAAAACGAACTTAACACTTAAATATTTCTCCAATAATAACAAATGATATTCACTAAAAAATTGAAAAATTAAAAGTTATTCAGGAAAGCTTTACTTTAATGTAATTTCTGTTTTATTATATAGAAAATACAATGTAGAACTGAGTTGCAAAAAGTAACTAATTTCAAACGGATTCAAAATAAGAACTATATTGTAATGTAATGTATACTTTAAAATATATATTTTATTGAAGAAAAAACCACTCAAAAAGTTTGGTCCAAGGACCTGGTGTACAAATAAACCTTTCAGTTATCGAGTCATACACCAGAACAGTTTAACTCATGCCCAGGACAAATATTACTAAAGCTAAGCAAAGTTTTGTTGATGATCTAAACAATTACTAAACTAGGTTTGCACAAGTTATTTATTTTTTACTTTAATAAAACATCAGTACTTAATTTACCTCCTTCAACAAAAAATGCTTTAAAAAAGTCAAGTAATTAAGTTACATCATGTACTATTGCTCTTCACCTTTATAAATTAACACTTATTTATTGAAAACAAAGTAGAACAAAGTTGTATATCTGAATAATAAGTTTTTGGTGGCTCATTAATTGTAAAAGACTCATAAAATGAGATTAAAAATCAAAATTAAAACCTTTAAAGTACAGGGGTACCCTGAAGCTTGACACTAAGCAAGTTTTCACCAATCCAAGTAAGAAGTAAATCAACAATTCATTTGTAGGATATTCTTTTTATTTTTGTATATATGTGATTGTTATGGGTTTTGACGTTACAACATTTAACTTTAAGATCTTGCAGCGTTCACTTCTACCAAAGTAAATATAAACCTCTTTTCACAGTTCTAAAAGTATACTTTTTTTAACCAAGGGATATAAAAAGTAGCTAAGTTAGATTATAATTATAGCTTAGGTTTTTAATATGACAGCCTTAGATTTGAGCTTTTCTCAAATCTCTGGTTTGTTACAAGACCAACTTAAGCTGATTTGAACTGTTTTGAAAATCTTTGGATAGTTTGGATATGTTTCCTAAAGTTCTTGCAACAAAACCTGGAAACCTGGAATTTGGAACAAACATGACTAAAAAACCTGAAATTTTAAATACTGTTTTCATGTTAAGTATTCAAAATTTTATTTGACACAAAAACTCTACCATAAAAAAAAATTATCCTCATTAAAAAAAAATTATTGAAAAACACATTTAAAGTAGGTTTACAGTTACTTTTTAAATGTTGTTATACTATTTTACACAGTTTTTTACCTTAAACTTGATTTTAAACTAAAAATATACCCAAAAACATGTATTTTTAAAAACCTGGAGTACATTTTGAAAAAATGGAGAAAGTTTTCCAAAAACCACCAGCAGCCCAGTTTCTTATATTTAAATCTCTTTTTTTGTTGATTAAGGGCATAAAGGGGGAAACACCCTTTTTTGGTTATTGATCTTATTTTATACAGTTTTTACTAAGCTACAAAATGGTTTTTACAGATTAAAAAAATTCAAAATGACTTTTGAGATATAGCCGGTCAAAGTCGGAGGCAACAATAGGTTCCTTGTGGGAGGCGCAAACTAAAACAGCAAAAATAGACTATTTCACTAAAAATCTATCTTCTACAATTTTTGAGATTACTATCTCAAATTTTCAGGAAATGTTTTTTGATATATTTAGAAAATTCTGTCAGATAGAATTTAGAAAAAAATTAAAAATAAAATTTTTATATAAAAAATAAGTTAAATTTTTTAAAATGAGGATAAAAAAATTAGATTTTTAAAAAATTTAAAAATATTTTTTTTTTTTTATAAAATTTTTATTTTTTAATTTTTCAAATTCTGTTCCGACACAATTTTTTTAATATTGCAAGGAACATTTCCTGAAAAATTGAGGTAGTTATCTCAAAAAACGTAAGAGAAGATAGATTTTTAGTGATTTCTAGTTATTTCCTGTTTTAGTTTGCTCCTCCCATAAGGATCCCATTGTTGCCTCCGACTTTGAACAGCTATATCTCAAAAATTAATTTAATTTTTTTAAATTTGTAAAAGGCATCTTGTAGCTTAGTAAAAAATATATAAAATAAGATCAAAAACCAAAAAAGGGTGTTTATCCCCCCTATGCCCTTAATGCGTGTTTAAAGTCCTATTGTTATTACTTCTGTATTTTTAGGTAGCTAACATTTTTTTTCTGTTTTTGACTCATACTACTTTATTTTAATTATAAACTCAAGTTAGTTTTGGTCATTCAGGCTGACTTTTCTGCATTAAAGACATGGCAACACTGCTTAAAAAATACTAGCATATGTACAAATTTTCACAAGCAAGTGTGCAGTAGGGTGCATCTGTTTCCCCAACCCTTGAGTTTCCAAGGAATTTATTTTTAACTTTGGGAATCACATAAACAAACCACACAAAAAACATTAGCTTTTTAACTTTTACCTCCTTTGCAAGCTTTACATTTTTCTGAAGACAACCCTTTTGTAAATTGTATTGAACCTTAAAAATTAAACTTTCAAGTTTTAGCTGCAAATTTTTTACGCATAGCAATCATCACAAAAACACGTTATTTGCGTTTAAAAAAGATTTGAAGAAATTTTGACAGAGAAACTTCTTGATTTTCACAAAGAATCTTTAAAATAATGAAAAATTACAGAAAATTAGAAAATGCCTCCATAAAACTTTCTTCAAATTTTCTTAAAACGCCACAAATGTGTTTTTATGATGAACTTACATGTGCAAAAAATTGTTGCTAAAAAATTGAAGATTGAACTTTTAAGGTCACATATAATTTACATAAGGGTTGTTTTTAGAAACAATTAAAATGCACCACAGTAGTAAAAGCTAGGAAGCTAATACTTTTTGTGTTGAATTTTTATGTAATTCCCTACACTGAAAAAAGTTATCATTGTGCTACTCAAATATTTACATTTTTGAGGGGAAACAGATCCACCCTAGTGTGCAGTAACTTTAACTTAATATTTTGTTTTGTGAATTTTACTTCTCAGTAATGTATTCAAGTTGCTGGAGATTAAAAGTTTATCCTTTAGTTTACTCTAATCACAAAATTGTTAGCCATTATCTAGCTAAAATATAAACTATTTCTATAATAGTCTACTTTGTCTTTGTAAAATACTCAATAACCCAATGTTTAACATAAATAAACAATCACTGTTTGGTTTTTTTTGCAAAGTTGTTGATAAAGTTTAAAAAAAAAAATAGTTTACTACATGACAGGGTTGCAACACACTCATGCTATATTTAAGTTTATTAAACTTTAGCTAAATCGGGCTAGTTTGATTTTATTTTTGTTTGTTTTTTTTTGTATTTTCCTAAAAATCTGGCTAGAAAATTACAGTAAATTTAAATGATGTTTTTAACTCTTGAGTGACTAAAGAATGAATAAGTATTTAATAAAAGCATGCACAAGGCCTGTGATATCTTAGCTCATTGGGTTAGAGTCACTTTTGCATGGCATCCTTTTTGCACTGATTGACACTTTCTCATAGCAACAGTTTAGAACATGTTTAAACTTAGTTTCAGATAATTGGTAAGCAGTTCTTCATGTTGGCTTGGAGAGAAGTTGTAACACTAGTTTACTATAACTATTAACCCTACACCTTAGTCTTGGTTATTAATAAGCTACTACTGCCGGATTGGTGAGCAGGGGTTGACAATTGTAGCAGTGACTTAAAGCATAAAATGAAGCTTTGTGCAAAAGTGATACCTATTCAAAACTTTTACATATTCAAAATTGACCCTCAGTGCAAAACTGACTACTTGTGCACAATTGACTGCTTGTGCAAAAGTGACACTTCGTTTAAAGTCATTTTGTGCAAAATAGTCATGTTGGTTTGCTAAATTACTGCATCCACTTTCAATAGAAGAACTGGGCTTCTTTTAAAAACTTGGTTTGGTTCTATTCTGCTTTAGATATATTAAAATTTATGTAAGCTTAAATGTAGCAAATAGTATACTTTTCTTTTTAAATAACCAAAGAAAATAAAAACCTAAAAAATTGTTAAATTAAATATAAAAGAAAAATGAGTAACCTCTGCGTACTTAGTTGCAAATGGTATATAAATAGGCTACAAAATATTTATATAGATTTTTAAAGTATTTTTTAGCAGTTGCTGTAGGCTTTGATTTTGACAAAATTTTTAGGTTTTTTATTTTCTTTGGTTTAGTGTTAATTTTAAAAAGTATAAATTCTTTGAATATTTAAAAAGAACAATGTACTATTTGCTACATTTAAGCTTACATAACTTTTAACATATTTAAAGCAGAGTAGAACCAAACCCAGTTCTTAAAAGAAGCCCAGCTCTCAACAATTAAACAAAACTCTTGGTTTATTTTTTTAGTCACTCAAACTGACAATGTTCCCTTGCCAGCTCACTGTGAAGTTTTTTATAAAAATAAAAAGATGAGTAGACCATGTCAGTGATTGTTAGGTAGCTAATAAAAATTAAACCTTTATGTTTTTATCTAGAACTTTTCTATAATTGGAAGACATCAAAAAAAACGTTTTGCACATTTTTGCTAAATACAAAAGAATCACTGAGCAGATTTGATTTTCTAAAAACAACCCCAATGTTAATTATATAGGACCCAAGAAATGAAACTTGAGTTTTTAGTTGAAAATTGTTTTATATGTCGAAATTGTCAAAAAACACAATTTGCAAAATTTGAAGACAACTTACAAAGTTAACAGAAGTACTTCATGATTTTCTAAAAAAAAATTAAGAAAATTAAAAAGTGATAGAAAGTTACTTAAAGTCAAGAGGTGCCTTAGTAAAACTATCTTAAAGTTGTCTTAAATTCTGCACAATAGTTTTGTGTGACAGTTGTCCGTTAATAAAATTAATTAATCCTTAAAAAAACTCTAAAAATATGTAGCTGTTCTGTTCAAAATCAGACTAAGTTGATACTACACCTAACTATAAAAATCCATGGTTCATGGCCATGATACAACAAAACTGAGCTAATTTTAACAATACTTGTAAAATTAGCAGCTTAAATAAACTTAAGATAGAAAAACATTTTAAAAATAAAAAGGTAAAATCTTTCTTACATTGGTTATTTTAAAACATATAACAAGTGCACACAATTTTAAATGGTGTTTTTGTAATTTGCACATACACAGGACAACTAATGATATTTTTAAAAATTTGAAAATTTAGGATAACTCTGGCTAGTTTAAAATTAAACAAATAAAGACTCAGGATGACTCAAGCCATTTTTTTTTAACTTAACATAAAACTTAGATAGTTTTTTAATTAGATTTATTTATCCATTACAAACTACATAAAAAAAACTATTTATTTTCAGTTATAGCTCCTTAACTTGCAATAATGTGTCACATGTAACATTTTAAAATTATTCGAAAATTTAATTATAGTTGTTCGTATATTTTAAGATCTTCATATATAGTAGACTATAGTTGACATTATTTTTTTGTTTATTTCAAATTCCTAAATTAATAACAATTTAGAAAATAATTTAAAACATCCTCATCATTATGTTTTACTTCAAAATTTCATGCGCAAAAAGTAATGATTCATTTCATATAAAATAAATTCTTTTTGTTTTCATCTTAAAAATAAAACTATAGTCAGCGGAAAAACATTACTGTTTTTAATTTAGTATATGTGTTTTTTATATAACTTAAGTCTTAGGTTAAAATAGGTTCATTCAAATAGCTGATCTTAGTATGTCACTTTTTCAAAATGTAATTTGTCTTTAGTGTTTTTAGTTTTAATATATGAAACAACTTTGTTACTTCTTATTTTGCTTTCACAGCTTGTCAAAACAATAAAAGATCTATTTAGATTGATTTAAGAAAATTTTACCTTAACTGTATTTATAAGGAAGTATATTATAATGGTATTAAGAAAATAACTAAAAATATAATTTTGTTTTCAGCTATTTGATAAACAAAAATGATCAACATAAACTATTTAAAAAAGGCTTCTCTTATTTTTAAAGGTAGTTATTACATGGCTTGTAAAAATGAACCATATGCTCTTGGATGTTTATCATTTTACTTAACTAGTATTTCTAAACGTAGAAATCAGACTGTCCACATAAAAAATGACAATCCTAAAGTTATCAAACTGTTTTCTTCAAATTATGGGTTAGATGAGAAAGTTGTAGGTGAGTGCTTAGCACAAAACTGTCCTAAACTTTTTGAAATTGAACCAAAAGAACTTGAATCTAATTTACATAACTTACACTCTGTATATGGTTATCCTTATAGCTCCTTGGAATATCTACTGAAAAAACCAGAAGTACAACTACTCAGTTTCAAAACCGAGCATTTTGACAATATTGTCAGTAGAATTTTGAGTAATACAATGTTTACCTCATCAGATATCAAAAACTTACTGTCAAGGTCTCCGAATGTTTTTACTGATGATGTTGTTGAAACTATTGACAAGGTAAACTATTTGTACTACGAAATGGGTCAGGTAGACGAACAAGCAGTAGCAAACTCAGGAGTAATGAGGTTTTCATTAAAGCATTTTCATGATCGCCACATCTTTTTAAGTAGAAGAGGGCTCTTTTTGAAAATTGATAGGCATAATACTCAAAAAAAGGTAAATCCAAGTTTAAGCTCTATACTTAACTCATCAGCTGAAAAGTTTTGCTCATCCATTGCAAAATGTTCAGTAAATGAGTTTGAAGTTTTCAAAAAAATTTTAGAACATGAAAACAGAATTGAAGCTAAATTGAAAACGAATCAAGTTAAGAAAACAGATGATACAACTTATAGTAATGAAAGTTCTCTTGAAAATAGTCTTGCTGATGAACTTTTAAAAAATATTTAAGAGTGTTGTTTTAGTTCTTTTTATTAAATCTATGAAAAAATAGATCATCTTTTTGATTTGTAAAACTTGGGCAATTTCTATACAATAAGCTTGAACATTCTATATAAGCTATTGAATAATTAAAAGATTTTTAATTATTTAAATACAGTTTATTAATTCAAAAACATTTAAATATGTTAACGAAACAGCTTATCACAATTTTGTATATTATTAAAAATAAGCTTTTATAAAAATAAACTATTTTTTAATTTTTATATGAATGTATACTTTTTCTGATTTTAGACTTACTACAAAATACCTTTTAAAGTATTATGCGACTTTATTTATAAAAGATTATATGTTCTAAATAAAAATGAAATAAGATAATATTAGAAACAATTAGTTTTTAATTTTAAGTTGCTTCAAAAATATATTAAAGCTTATAAAACTAATTTTTCTATCTGAATATTTTGAACTTAAGTTTTTTAATAAAAAAATTGTAAGTAAAATCTTCTTTTTTTTTAGATTATCTATACAGTAAGAGTACATGGATAAAGTTTTTTTTTCTTTTTTTGTGATGTAAATTTATATTTATATAAATAAGAAATACTAAAATTGTTGTGTTTGTATTTACTGTTTTTAAAGCTGTTTAGTTATGATTGTTTTGTTTAGTTTTTTTATGCTTATAGTGTTAATAACAAGGCACTTATTTTTCTTTTGATAAAATTTTGTACAATAAGTTATACTAAGTATGGTTTTTGTATATCCGAGTAATCAAAGCTAGTAGTTAGGTAATTATTTAGATAATTGTGTATTTTTAAAATATGCTTGTTTGGGTTTTTTTTTTTAGAAAAGATTGAAACATTTTTCAGTTCCTGGTGTATCATACAACTATAAATAGAACTATGTTGTGTTTTTTATAAATATATTAGAATTTTATAAATACTTGAATTTGTGTTAGTTAAATATTTTAAGACTTTGCCTAATAGATTAATATTTTAGTAAATCCGGACAAAGTTGTTTTGCTTTTTATTTACTTTTAGTATAGTTGAAAAATATATAGATAGAATTGAATGACTTAAACAAACATTTACAACTTTTAGTAATGGTATATATAATACTTGAACAGACTTTATACACAACAAAGAAGGCAACTGACTTTTAGCTTAGCTTATTTTAGGGTATTAAAGTATGTTTATTGGCCATAAAGACTGTATTATATAAGTAATTAAAGGTAAATTTATATGAACTTATAAGTTTATACAGATACATGTGTTTCAACGAATTTGCTTTTACATAATAAATTAGAATAGTAAATTTTTATGACCATACAAATTTAAATTTGCTTTAAACTGTGGAAATCATGTTTAATTCTTATATTTCACGTCGAAAATAGTTTCTTAAACTCTATCAAAATTGTTATCAATTTACTATAATGTATAATAAATACTTGTAATTAATATAACTAGTTTGGTTCTTAACAGAATTATTTGAAAGATTAATTTTTAATGTTTTTTTAATTTTTTTTAATAATTACAGTTTTAAGAATTCTAAAAATTATTTACCAAAAAATAATGTCTGAATCTTTGAATAATCCAGAAGAAAATAGTACAAATGAAGCATCTACCTCTGAAATAAGTCATGCAGAATTAGATGAGCAGTCATTGCAGGTGAACACTCAAGAAGAAATTAAAGAAATTTCAAAAGAAAATCTTATTGTTGAAGGTGAAAACCTACACGGGAATAGTATAGAACAGGATATTGGTAGTAGTGATGATATAAATATTGATTCTGAGGTTAACTCTGAAAAGCAGACAAGTGAAACGAAAGTAGATGAACATGTGACCAGCAGTAATGAAAGTTTTCCAAAATTTGATTTAATGACCAAAACTAGCACATGTGCTCCAATCTCTCATTCTGAAGAAGCCAGTCATACTCCAACAGCTGAAGAAATTGATCAAATAGTTGAAGAAGTCAAGAATATAAAAATAGAAAGTAAAGAAGAAAAGGGTGAAGTTAAAGAAAGGTTGTGGATTAAACAGGAGTCTACTTCTAAACAGCTAGAAGGACAAAATACAAAAGAAGAAAAAGTTTCACAAGAGAATGATGGTTCTGGTGAATCAGTATCTGCATTAAACAAAAAACTAGAAGATATACCTAATGATGTAATCTCTTCATCTATTGATTTAAGTTTGATTGACGCTCCAGGCCCTTGCGTTCCACAAGATTTGATAGAAGGTATAATTTTTTCTGCAAATTATCTTGGGTCTACACAGCTGCAGTCAAAGCGTAATGCAAACAGACAGGTGAGAATGATGCAAGCACATGAAGCTGTAAACAGAATCAAGTCCCCTGATAATGAGTCACAACCAAACGTGGAAATCGATCTTTTTGTCTCAACAGATTATATTAAAATTCTTAATCTTCAAACTCAGGAAACTATGATGGAACACACTTTGAGGACTATATCTTACATTGCAGATATAGGTAACTTACTAGTGGTCATGGCAAGAAGAAAGAAAATTAAAAATAGTTTGAGCAATGAAAACCTTTCTGAAGGTAAAGTAATTTGTCATGTTTTCTCAAGTGAAAACTGCCCTTTAATGGCTCAAGCCATTGGACAAGCTTTTAATGTTGCTTACCAGCATTTTCTTATTTCAAATGGAATTGAATCACAGCAGCTTTCACGTGATGATTACAACAAGCTTTTGGACGATGTTTATCATGATGACCTGGAACATTATACAAAGGACAAGAGTATGAAAGAGGTATGGGTAAGCAAAAAGAAAGGAGAACCACTCGGAGTTGTAATAGTTGAGTCTGGCTGGGGCTCAATTGTGCCAACTGTGATATTAGCTAACTTGCAGCACGGAGCACCTGCTGAAAAATCGGGTAAGCTGAGTATTGGTGACCAAATAATAAGTGTAAATGGCACAAGCTTGGTAGGACTCCCGTTAAACAACTGCCAGCAAATAATTAAAAATATTCGATCTCAAACTATCGCTTGTTTTAAAATAGTTTCATGTCCTCCAGCAGTCACAGTGATAATCAAGCGTCCTCATATTGACTATCAGCTTGGTTTTTCAATCCAAGAAGGAATTATTTGTAGCTTAATGAGAGGGGGTATTGCAGAAAGGGGTGGGGTAAGAGTTGGTCATCGAATCATTGAGATCAATGGCACAAGTGTTGTTGCTACTGAGCATGATAAGATTGTTAAAACGCTTGTCACATCTGTTGGTGAGATACAGATGAAAACAATGCCTGCTGCGATGTTTAGACTTTTAACAGGACAAGAAACTCCCATTTACATATAAATGTTTCATTTATTATTTAAATAATTAATTTTGATTTCATAAAAACTTTTTGAGTATTTTTTGTTAAACAAGTACATTTAAACTTTAAAAGCTCAATGTTCAGACTTGCAATGTTTAAATGGTCACCTTATTTCTTTTAGTACTCTTAATTTAACCTTACACGTTTTATTAGACTCATATTGTGTATGAAGAAATAAAATATTATAATTTAAACTATTGCAAATTATGCTTCTTATTGTACATTATTAAACTTGTTATGTTTTGTAGTATTTTTTTTTACATTGAATGACAATTAACTTTTTTTAGTTTAAAGTAGTTAAGTTTCTTAAAATTTTAACAATTTTGTAACTGTTTCATATACATAATTTTAAAGTCTTCAAAACATAAGTTATATAAAATTTGTATACACCATTTTTTATATGTTGATTGTTTATCTACATTCTTCACCATTCTAAATTTAATTGATTTAACATTTTTAGTTTTAAAATGTTTTGTTCGTGCTGCTAGTTACTTTATTAATAATTAAATGATAAAATATAACTTAGCTACAGTTGAAATAAAACATAGTCATATTATATAGTTATATATTCAAATAAATTTTAGAAAGCACTAATCTTAAAACTTTAACCGTAAAACAAGTCTTTTTAATAAACATTGTTTGCTTTTAATTATTACTTTTTTAGTTTGAGTTATTACATAATGCTTGATAAGGCAAAGTTTTAAAGATAAAATAATTTAAAAATGTAATATTGCAATAATTTTATTTTCAAATTTGTACGTCATACACTGTCTGAATCAATTTTTGTGGTCAGTCTAATTTTTTGAGAGCATTTTCGCGGAGTAGATGTGTGATTGTGAATGTAATATATATTAAATAATTATTATGAATATTGGCTTTAAAATTATAAAGGTTTATTAGATAGATCTAGAATCTAGATGATAACATTTATCTAATTTTTACCTTATGTTTTTCAAAAAGACTTTTATACTTATGTTTTATAAGTAAATAAAAACTAACATTTTATCATGTTTTAATTGAGATTTGTGAATAGTTTCCTAAATTATAAAAATTTAACAATATATATTTGCACATAACTTTAAGGACTACATTATAATTCAAATTCGTACAATTAAAATTCTGACAGTTCAATTTCTTAAATAATATTAACAGACCATATCTCAAAAAGTAATGAATTTTTGAAAAATTAAAAAATAAATTTTTAGGGTTTAACAATATCTACAGGCAGTTTTTTCTTTTTTACAAATTTTTAAATATTTCTTAACATTTTCAAAACTTACTAAAAATATTTTTCAGTTTGTTTTAGCCATATCTCAAAAAATACTTCAAATGTTCAATAATAAAAAATGGCTTGTTGATATTAAGAAGATCTTCGTACATATATTTAATTTTTTGAAATATACATAACATTTTGATTTTAGGTCCTTAGAAGGTTTTTTTTTAAGAATTTGAGTTGTCCGAATTTGAATTGTCGTGCACCGAACTTTAAGTTGTTTAAGTTTAATAGTTTTATTTTTTCATAAAATTTTGAACTGATAAAAAGTAATTTAGTAGATAATCCTTTTTCTATTCCTTAAAATAATGTAGTGTAGAAATGCTTGGTAAGAACGTAATAGTTTATTGGTGTAATCTAACACAAACCAAGTTTAATTAAAAATTATAAAACATCTCAAACAAAAGACTTTTGTTACTAATATTTTGTTTTTTGTTTAGAAAAGAATCTAGCATGACTCTCAATTTTTGCAATAGATTATGCTTTTGTTTGCAAAAAAAATCAAACTTGTTTGGTACTTTTAACTTTCCAAGAAGGTTCACCAGCTCTCACAGCAGTCCGTACAAAATTCTCGGCATACCAGAAAATGCTGATGAGTCGACAGTTAAAAATGCGTATTTCAAGCTATCAAAACAATACCATCCGGATCGCAATCCGGATAAAAATGCCCAAGAAGTTTTCATCCGTATACACAACGCGTACAGACAAATTTTAGAAAAAATAGAAGAAGATTTTGTAAAAAATGAAAAGTGTTCTGAGAACGATGCTGACGAAGGTGTTAGTTTGTTTAGTTCATCTCTGGAATAAAAAGTTTGTTAACTTATAAAGTTCTTCTATTTTTTTACTAATAGCATCGTAAACTCCTAAAATAATCTAGACTAATTTTTTTTATTGTTTTAATGTTTTTTCATTTGCTGAAAAACAAACTAATTCAGATGCACAGCAGTTTACCAGAAGGTCTTACTCATTCACTGTAGAAGCAGTTGAAATCGAAGTTGAGGAGCCTCGAAAATTTACTGAAACTCCAGAGTTTGCACTATTCAGTACCGTTGTAGTGTTTGGAGTAATAATTTATTTCTTGTCTATATATGGAGTAATACCAGACTTTGTAAGTTTTCGTAAATGCCTTTTATATACAACATGACAAAGTATTTATTTTTGTACATAATACATATACTTTATAGCAGGTAGTAAAATAAAAGCTATTTTTGTTACTTTTATAACATCACGACATTTTTAGTTGTTTTAACTTACAAATATACTGTTTGTTGTACACTTAGTATTAGAGTGTATATTAAAACAGAGACACAAGTTAAATAGTACTAAACAGGAAAATCTAATATAGTATTAGCCAAACAAATTACCTAGCTGTTATAATTTCTAAAGTAACTAGTTCATTACCTTTTTTTGATTAAACCGTAAACTCAAGTTTAGTAATAGCTTGTTAGAAGTCACTCAAATTAGTGTATGATGACATACTATTTTTCGTTTAAATAAATGAGTGACCATGCTATAATAAACACTGTACTAGCTGATTTTTAATAACAGCTTAAAATTATCTTTTATAGTATTGTTTAAAATTATTTACTTATTAAATCATTCCATGTTTAGTTTATATAATTTACTTGCTGATAATTTTTTTTTATGAAAGCAATTTCTATTACTGTAGTATATTATTAATCTTAGTTACATTGATATAATTTTAAATATTTAAATGCAACAACTATAAAATATTTTTGTTTAATTGTTTAACAGTCTTTTTTTTTTGTAAGTATGAATACTGCTTTTTAATAATGATTTTCACCAGAATAAACTTTTTTTAAGCTTCTGTGCTTATTTAGTTCTAAATATAATAAATTTTTAAAGGTTGACCTTAAAGATACGTATGAAGACATGCAAACTACGTTGGAAGAAGATGAAAGAAAGGTTATTGTTGACTTTCAGAGGCAGCAACTGGAAGAAAAAAAGTTGTTAGAAGAGCTAAATGAAAAAAGAAATTATGCTATTGACTCTATAAGACAATCATTTAAATAAAAACAGTTGAAAATTTTTAATTTTTTGTTAGTTTTTAAGTCTGTATACAGTTTTTATTAACTTGTTTATTTTCTTTAGTTTAAGTATAGCTAAATACTTTACAAAGCTTACTTTGAGCTATTGTTTTATAATGTTAAGCGAAAAAAACTGCTAAGTCTAGTAAATAACATGTTTAAGAAAGAAACGCTTGTATTAAGGCCATAGGGGGGTAGGCCATGTTTTTTACAAGTTGATCTTATTTTATAGAGTTTTTTCTAAGTTTCAAGATCCTTTTTACTGTTTTAAAACATTCAAATTAATTTTTGAATGACCAGTCAAAGTCGGGGCGCATGATAGGTTACCTATGGGAAAGTAAAACTAAAACAGCGAAAAAAAACTATTTTATTTAAAATCTATCTCCTACATTTTTCAAGCAATCTTCTTCAAACTTCCACAGTCTAATCTTTTTACAATAACAAAAAAACGTTACTTTAGACTTAAAAAAAAAACTTGTAACATTTTTTTTTTTTTTGGATAAAATTTTTATTTTTTAAATTATTAAAGTTCATAAATAAAGTTTTTTTTCTTTTAATATAAGGGAAATTTCCTGAAAATTTGAAGAAGATTGCTTGATAAATGAAGGAGAGGATAGATTTTTAGTAAATTTTAAAGTTTCTGAGAAAATTGACCCCAAAAATTTGCGGTCCATACGTTTGTATCAAAAACTTTTTACAAAAAATAAAATATCTCAAAAGTTAAATGATATTTTTGAATTCTATAAAAACTGGCTTGTTTGTACTAAGAGCTTTCATATAAAAGCCAAACTTAATTTTTGTAAAAAAACGTGTTTAACCCCCTGTCTCCCTTTGGCCTTAATTCAATTAAAAAACATAATCAAAGCGAATAAGTGGCGTAAACTATTTTATAAGTTTGTATTAAATAACTCTTTAAATACATTAGGTTTTCAGGTATTAATGTATAGTTAAGTAAAGGTTTTATTATTTCACTCAAGTTTTTTTTAAATTAATTTTAACTTTTTAACATTTTTGTCTTAATCACTAAGCTAAAACTCTTTACATGCAATTAAAAAAATACATTATGTGTTGTCTAATGTTTAACTTCTCTAAAAATTGCAAATATATTTATTTCAAATATCTGTTATTATTAAAAATTGCAAACATATTTATTTCAAATATCTGTTATTAACAAAAATTAAATAAAAGTTCAAAACTATATGTACGTTCACACAAATAATAAAAAAAATAGTTAATATGTGAGTGTGTCAATAATAAATACAAGAAAATAGTTAGTTTTAAACCAGTATTAAAACGTTGTCAAATTAAGGTAATATATATTGCTATATGAGCGTTCGATTACCAAAATAAACAACTTTATTTAAAAAATTTAACCATATAGGAGAGTGTTGTCCTTCCCATGACTGAAGACGGCTTTGTCAAAAATCGTAAATAGATCAAGTCCTTTTGTTCTCGTCCACTTACGTTTCTCCTGCTATATTTAAATGAAGCATTCAAAATCAAATACGTTTTTAGGGTCCAACCCTACACTATAATATCGAAATTTACAAATTATTACTAGATAAAATAGCAAAATAAGTTGTGCACTGTAAAAGCATGTGGTGTACAACCCTATAACCGAAAGGTTCTTTCGTATATCACACCAAACTTTTAAGCGCTTTTCTTTTGTCATTCAATTTACTAATCTAAAGCTATTACAACGTAAAATTAATAAATATGTGGTTAAGCTAGTCTATTTTTAAATATAAAAAGAAGTATGAATTAATAATGGTTTAGAAAGCTGCCACTTTAAATTTGAAAAACATTTTCCAAAATATTTATGAAACATCAAGCGGTGTTAACTTGGGCTACATTTAAATTTTATTTTCAAAAAATTTTACAATTATCGATTTTATTCAAAACTTTATTTCCTATTCAAGGAGGTTTAGACCAACTTTGATAGATTTTTAAATTAGCTTTTATTTGAACTACATTTTGAATAAAATTTACTTTTGTTATATATAAACCTATTGTATACTGAATAAGAAACTATGTTTTAAGATAAGTTACAGAAAGTCAATACAAAAATCATGCTTAAAAATAAAGGTAAGAGTTATAAATCTTGTACAATAGTTCTTTTATTTCAGTTTTGAAATAAAAATTTTTTCTGATTTTAAAACCAAGTTTTTAAATAACAAATTTTTTATGATACATTACGTAGAGTATAAAAACTAAAATGAATAACTTAGACCTTATTTAAGCAGCTATGATAAAGCCATTGCGGTAAATATATAAAAAAAAGTCTTGAGAAAAATTCGTACAAAATTTTAATTTGTTTTAACTTTAAAAACAGCGACTGCCTGCACAAAAATTAATTTCTATGGAATTTAATAATCTAAGATGTCCTGAAAATAGTATCATTTTAAAGTAAGCACAAAACTAAATTCAAAAATCTAATAAAAAATGCAATCAAATTAAGGTCTCGGTTTAAAGCAAGAAATGAGTAAGTAAAATTTGTCGCTAAACAGGCGTTTTTTGAAATGCTACAGCTTTCATGTACTACATTACAAACTGTCATCTACAAGCAATTAACTTCTATTACCCAAAGTGGGTCATAAGCTGTAAAGGGGAGGGAGTGAGAAGTAAAAGAGCTATAATTTGAAACTTACACTAGGTATTAAGACAAATTTCAGATATTTAGGGGTCATAATCTATATGAAAGGGAGGGGGACCTTAAGGACATAGTTTCAAACTTATGGTGTTGATGATGAAGAGGAAGAAAAAGGTCTTAGGCGTATTTGATGGAAGTTTTTTTGGTAAATTTTGTCGGAGGGGAAGATAGCTTTTCTAATTTCTTCAAAAAGCCTTATGAAAAAAGTTTTTGACGAGTTTGCAATTAAAATAAATTTTGTCATTAACGGGAAATAAAAGTATATATATTTTTTTCTTAGTATACATTTACATTAAAAGCTGTACTGTACATAAAATGCAATGTAATACAAAAAAAAACGTAAATATGTTTGTTCAATATAAAATTAGAGCCTAAGGTGTAATTTGTATCTGTTCTTTCCCCTACCGTATGTTTTATACTTTACGATCTGAGCTTAAGCACTTAAACTATAGCAAAAAAAAGTTATTAATTTTTAAAAGACTTCCATAAATTTAAATAATTTTCTTAAACTAAATCAAAAGTTATTTAACTTCTTTATAAAATAGTTTTAAGTTAAATGTGCACCGTAAAAAATATAACTAAGATTTAAGACAACTTAAACTTAGTTTTTTGAGAAAAAATTTTTGTTTATCGATTGCACTTAAATATGTATCAAATAAAATTTCTTTATGTTTTCAAACGTACTTTGTAAAAATAAAACTCAATACGAAAAGAATATACACTCAAAACAATTATTTTTAAAAATTGTATTACCATGTTATATTTGGTTTTATGTTTGACTAATTTGAAAACAAGCTAATCAACTACAGGATTAATTAACTCTTAATTTATTATTTGCGGCCATTATGTTTAAAACTTGATATTTTATTTTGTTACTTAAACAATTTTCGCAGATATTATTAAACTTTTATTATATCTAAAGAAAAATTAAAAAAAAATTCTACATTAACTACTTTAAAGATTTTTTATTCATCAACTGTTTTTTTGATAAGAACACTTTATGCCTGATTCTTAAGTTTTTAAACGAATGATTTAAACTATTTTTCACATGATGATAACATCTTTAGTTAGTTGTCTTCAATTTATAAGAAATATTATTTTTAGTTTTAGTTTTTAGTTTTAAACAGCATATTTAACATAGAAATGGTATAGTTTGTTGTTTAAATTTCAGTAAGATTAGTAAAGTTTAACCGTAAAACGAGAATTAGTCAGCTTAATTGCGTCATAAAGCCGTAGAAAAAGTTTTAATTTTTTTAGTATTTCAGACTAAAACTAACTAAATGAATAAATTTTAAGATTAGTCTCTAGAGTACCCAACCCATCTATAATTTTAGGTTTTACTTAATTTGTTTCAAATGTTAAATGTTTGGGTAAATAAATTTTTGTTTTTAAGAGACATACTTGTACTAGGTAGGTGTCAAATTTGCACGAGCGCACACAACTGCACGAGGGGACTAAATAGCACTAGGTGACTAAATTGCACGAAGACACTTTTGCACGGTTTGAGTTTTTTATTAACTATTAGTTTTTAATTTGTTTTGTCAATTTTTTGTTTATTTATTTTTTTTACTATTACTGTTAAGCCTAACCCTTACCCTCGGTCGGTAGCTTTTTTTAAGTAATTAAATTTAGTTTGTTCTTTTTTTTTTTAACAATAACTTTTATAACTTATTTTTTTATTTTTACTATCGCTGTTACCCCTTACTTTCGGTCAGTAACTTTGTTTTTATTTTGATTTTTTTTTAATTTATTTTTTAGTTGTTTTGATATATATTTTTCTGTTTTTTTTTACTCTCATGCAAAAATGACCCTCCATGCAAAATTGAATTTGGTACAAAATTGTCTTCGTGCAATTTTGTCCTCTCGTGCAAATTTGTGTTCGTGCAAAGGTATCTTTGTGCAAAATTGACCCTTCGTGCAATTTTGTCTTCGTGAAATTTAGTCCCCTCGAACAGTTTTCTCTTCGTGCAATTTTTACCCGTTCCCACTTGTACTCGACAGAGCAATCAAAATTCTGCATACCTTCTTCCTCCATATACTTACAAACAATTAACATCTAACTGTTTACAATTTTGAACATTGAACAATATATCAAATTTTTTTATGTACAATAACCTACCAACTACGTACGCATTTGCTAAATACAAACTGCAGGTATGGTACGCAACTTTAGCCGAAAAACGCTGTGTTCAAAATAACTTAATTATGGTTTGAATTATTAAAAAAAACCTTAAACTAGTAATATAAAAGCATTAAATTTAAAAATGAGTTGTAATGTATTGTATTTAATGTACTGTTTTGAAATAAAATAGCTTTAAACTAAAAGGAACAGGAAAAAAAGTTATGAATTTACAAACTTTGTATCAATCCAATATTTAAAAGAAAACATATAATAAATTTCATTTAATGAAAATAATGAGTTGTGAAACTAACGTCTAGATTCCCAATGATTGTATTATAACATAAATGTAAAAAGCATATTAAAAAGCGATATTAATGAAAATAAAAAAACATTGCAATTGAAATGTATTTAGAACTAGATGCTTTTAAAAAAATTTCTGTTAGTGTATGATGTTTATTGAACGATAAAAAATGCGCTCAAAAATTTGGTCTAAGGACCTGTAGTACAAAGGAAACTTTCGGTTAGCGTGTCGTACACCACACGTGTAGCTTGTCATTTGGGTTAAGCAGACATTTTTTGTTGCTTTGAAAAAAATTTAAGCCCTAAACTAGCGTTTTAGAATAAACACTTTTAAATAAAAGCATGATCAATATTTTCACAAATATTTATTTAATTGAATTTATTTATTTGTTTGAAATTAGTAATTACATAATTATGTGCACTATGTAAATTTTAAAGGTACAAGGAAATACAAGATAGATCTAAGAAAATGGTGGGTTGTTAATAAACTACATGCATAAATAAATACTTATTTGATTATATAATAAACAAGAGTGTTACAGTACAGAAACAGAGCTACATTATAGTTTATTGAACGATAAAAAAAACGCTTTAAACATATTGTCCTAAACTCCAAAGACCTGGTGCACGAAGAATATTACCATATAACTAAATCATTTATGAAACAGCAGTAAAAATCGGGTAGTTGAAAATTTCTACTACTGTTTTTGAATAGCTTGAAGATCAAGCAACTAATTTGCATAGTCGCTGAGTCAGCAAAATATTTTTAATTTTTTTTTTTTTTTAATTTTTATACCTTTACCTCTAACCAATCTTACCCAAACATAAAAAAAAAATCAAAAATAAAATTGTATATATTATCAAAAATGTTTTGCTGACTCATGAAATGTGCAAACTAATTGCAAGATTTTCTAGCAATTCAAAAACAGTAGTTGAAGTTTGAAGCTACCCGTATAATTCTGTTGTTTATTATATAATTAAGTTTTTAGCTCTTATTTAACTTATCGAAGTACTCTTGATTATTAAAGCTTTTACAAAATTATTTAAATAAATTATTATACATAAATACATAATTAAATAAATACTAAAGAGTAAAGATAAAGACTACTGGTACTGATAAACTTTTAACAAATATGTTTTGTTTTTATGATAAAAGTTTTTGATTCTGGGGATTTTGCCTACATTTGTAAACTTTAGTGACTTTTAACATGTATTTACTGGTCTTAATGTAGCTAATTGAAAACCATTACTATGCACTTCTTGTTGAGTACTCACTTTTGTTCTGTGTTCAAAGTGTGTACCTAGTTTGTAGGTTACTGTACTATCATAGAAGATTCTTTATGGTTGTGGTCTGATGGTGTAGCATTCCTAATGATGGAATTGAAAACTCAATACTTTAGTTTATTGAACAAAAATGAAAAAAAAATGCTCAGAAAATTTTGGTTCAATGACCTGGATAGCAAAAATACCTCTCGGTCATCGAGTTGCATACCAGAACTTTCAAAATTATTATGAGTTAAAAATGAAAAATAAAATAGTTTTTTTTTTTTGCTAGCTCTGTTCACTCACACAATACAAGATTTTCAAAGAAAATGAATTTTATAACTGAGAGACCTGTATGAGACTTGGCCTAAACTTCTTTTGGTATTTGGATCCTAAGTTTTGGTCTAGTGTCCCTGAAACTTTTAAAAGCTTGAAAAAAAAAATTATTTAGATATAAAAACTTTTTGGTTTTACACACGAATCGGGGCACACTCTTTTTAGCATTATTTACAGGAACTTTTTTTCTATTTTATAAGATATGCAATATACATTTACTTACAGGTCCAAATTTCTGTGGTTTCAAAAAGTAAAGACTTTGTAAGGTACGCACTTTGAGAGGTACGCACCCACGTAAGGTGCTATTAAAAATTTGCAATTTCAGAATACCAGTTTTCAAAAACAATAGATTTGTTGGAATCAGTGCAGGCACAGGACAAACATATCTTACAATTCTTTTTTGCTTAAAAACAATTGGCTTCAAATAACAACTAGCAGCACCACCCCAAACAGATATACAGTACTGGATATGAGGATAAAACAAATTATAATACACCATTTTCAAAGGGCTACATGACAATTTGAATTTGAACAACTCAAATTCTGACAATCCAAATTCTTAAAAAATATTTAAAAGGTTATATCTGAAAAAGTAATATAAATTTGAAAATAATTAAAAATGCATTTGTAGGTTTTGTTAGCAAACTATTAAACCTATATTTTGAACAGTTATGTAGATCTTATTAATTTTTACAAGTCACTTTTTTTTTTTTGCAAATTCTTAAATATATTTTAAGGTATTTTAAAATTCCTAAAAACAACTATGTTTTTTACTTTATTAAAACCACATCTCAAAAAATATTTAGTTTATTGCAAAAAGAAAAAAATAGCCTGTAGATATTAATATGATTTACATATGTATTTTTCATTTTTGAAAAATATACATTAATTTTTTATTTGTAGCCATTTCAATTTGTTAAGAATTTGAATTGTCCAAATTTGAATAGTCATGCACCCTTTTCAAAGTACTTGTACGTAAATAATATCTCAATTTTGACATTATAAAACAACTTCTTTAAAGCTTAGATTTTAGGTACTATAAATGTGCCTTCAAATTTAAATTATCATCTAATACCACACCTAAGTATTTAATATTTTCACTCTGCTCAATCACAAAGCCATTTACCTTAACACTGAATTCATTCTTTTTTGCAATTCTATTAAACAGCAAAAACTTAGTCTTTGAATAATTAATAAACAATCTATTTTTACACAGCCATTCATCAATTTTCTTCCACTCCATATTTATAACAGTATTAACATGGTATCACAATGTTGATAACTCAGACAAGCATGGTCTGCAAACAATCTCAATTTAATATTTGTAGCTGAAAATATGTCATTGATATATACAAGAAACAACAATGGACCAAAAGAAGAACCCTGAGGTATCCCAACATTCAAAATTTCACACTTAGAAATGACATTATTTACAACAGTAGACTGACTTCTATCTTTTAAATAATTTTGAATGAAATTTAACATTGAGCTTTTTATATAATAAGATTTAAGTTTTGATACTAAAATTTTATGATTAACAGTATTAAAAGCTTTAGCAAGATCCAAGAAAACAGAACAATTTACTTTTTTTTCACCATCCTTTATCAGAACCTGAACAATCTAATTTACTGCTAACTCAGACGTACTATTTTTCTAAACTCATATTGATTGCAGTGCATTAAATCATTTGATATTAAGTAACCTCTCAGTCTCTCACACACTAATGACTCAAAATTTTTAGAAAAAGGAGTCAAAAGAGAAATAGGCAGATAGTTATTTCCATAATTTTTTTACCTTTTTTATAAATTGGCACTACCTCAGCGTGTTTAAGAGAATTAGGAAACACACCATACTCAACACAATTGTTGTACAATATAGAAAGGTAGGGAGAAATTGTTTTTGCACTAAGCTTCACAAAATGAGTACAAGGGACATCAGAACACACACTCTTATTAGGGTTCATTGTTTTAATATAATTTTTAACTTCGTTTGCTGATATATTCTTAAAAATAAAACCATTTTTTACAGAACCTAATGAAAACTCATCGTAATCACAAGCAATATGTGTTCTTTTTTTTACTAAATCATCAGCAAGAGACACAAATTTTTTATACATAACATTACCAATTTTTTTGGTTGAACAACAATATTACCATGCATATCAAGCACACCATTGATTTTTGAATGAAAGATAGGCTTAGTAGCAACAATTTTGTTAATTATTTTCCACAATTTTTTACTGGTTGTTTTGTTTTCGTTTACAATCTGTTTAAAATAAAGTATTTAAGAGCGTTCAATAACCCAATTTATAATATTTCTATATTTTTTTAGTGTAATTGAATTTTTTTTATATTCTATCTTTGATAGCGGAATTAAACACTAGATTTTTCTTTTTAATTGAAACAATAATCCCCTTTGTAATCTAAGGTTTAGCTTTTAGTTTTTGATCTTTTTTATTTAAATTTTAATTGGTGCATGATAAAACACTGTGCTACCAAACATGCTCTCAAACTGATTCTAACACTCATTTATATACTGACCTTTTTTAATACTCATTTTCTATTTACGCAAGTTCCTATTAAGATCATTTGAAAGAAACTCCAACATCAAACTTACTAAAATCTTGAACTGATTTTTGATAATACAATTCATGTTTATTCATTAAACATTTGATTTTACAAACAACATGCATATGGTCAGATGTATCATAATCTACAACATTTACATTTAGCTTCCCACGCCCAAAACTAGAATAAGCATGGTCAATCAAAGAACTAGAGGTACAATCAGAGGAAAGTCTAGTTTGGGAATCAACAAATTGTTTAGCACCAGCACTAGAAATACAATTCAAATAGTCACAAGTACGCTGATCTCTATTAAATAAGTTTATATTTACATCACCACCAATTATAAAATTTTTTTCTTTTCATTTAATATATCTAAAACTTTAAGAAAATTTTCTTTAAAAGTATTAAATGTAGAGCTTGGTTGTCTGTAGACATTACCAAGTATAAGATGTTTATTGTTTTCAAGATTAATAGAGATCCACATATCATCTACATCACACTGTTTAAAAGACACACCTTCTACAACCTAAAAAGAGTGAAATGCTAGCTCTTAAAAAAATGCAACACCACCAGATTGATTACTATTAGACAACTTATTTACAAAATCATACCTATGCAGTTTACCCATAAAAGGTCTCAGACTAGTCAACCAAGTTTCACAAACACATATTATATCAGGTAGATTTTTCACTAAACTCAAAAATTCCTCAGTTTTATGTAGATTTTCATTTATGCTTCTAATATTCATGTAAACAACACTTATAGTATTTTCTTTTCTAAAATTCACACAATTTAAGTCTAAATATTGGTCAACATCTCTTCTATTAATACTCATCTTATTAGGTTTTTTAAAGCAATCATAGTCAAGATCATCAACGCTATGAAATGGAAAAACAGATTTTTCACATAGGTCACAATAAAATCTAAGTTTGTTGCTTTTAAATTGGTATACAACATTTTTATTAGTTGTACATTCAAAATGACATTTTCTATTACATAAAAAACAAGTTAAACAATTTTCTGAGTCTTTACGAGCTAAATTACATCTATAACAAACAGACATGTTCAAATCACAATTTTCACAAAAAAAAAGGTAAATCATTTTTACATATTTTATTAAGAGTCTTGTTTGGTATACTGACACATTTGCAATGTATCCATTTAAAACAATCTTCATAACACACACACACATTTATCTTTAGAAGAAAATCTTTTAAAACAAATTTTACAAAAGTCTTCATCCCCAACAATGTCAAATTTAAAATTTTTTGTACAATTTTTACAATAAAATAAATCACTGTTATAAGAATAGAATGTAAAATTAAGCATAAATGGCCCAGAACAATTTAAATTTACATCCATCCAATTTTTACACCCATAACAGTATAAAGATTCAAAATTTGAAGGTTTAAAATCATTTTTACAAACTCTAAAAGTCTCAAGAAACACAGTTTTAACCAAATTTGTCCTATTTAAACTAATTTAAAGTGCTAAATAAAATCTCAATAAAAACTTAAAAAAAAAAGTATTAACATTTAGACCTTAGTGATAGTTAACAATTACTTTTAGAATATTTTTTAACTTTTCTACACGATAAACTACGACAGCCTTGCTTGTTTCCTTTTCCTTCATCAAAACGACCCCACCAGACAACCAAGAAAACTTCCAGCCAATAGCCTTTTGGAACATTCTTTTAAGATAAAGAAGTTCCAGACTAAACTGTGAAAATTCTTGTTGATGTACACTTTTTCAATATTTTTACATATAGAGTATTTGCTAATTTTTTTTCTCTTTCATGATCTTAACCTTCTGCTCAAAAGATCTAAATTTAACCAAGATAGGATTAAATACTTTCTTCTTATCTTCAGCCTTTCCAGCTGGTTTCATCATTCTAAATGAACAATATCATTTCTATGAATCCAAGGGTCAACTATTTTGAGTATGTTCATCACCAAACTCTAATTTCTCATTGTCTGATACCCATATCCCTTAGATTTCAGCACTTGACCTTCTTAGAAGGTTGTCCAACTGATTAACTCTTTGGGACAACTTGCCACCTTCCTTAACTTTATTAGCAATCTCAGATAATTTTACATTATCTGATTTTAGCACTTCTATTTGAATTTTATTCTTTTGTTTTCTTTTGCAGTTTGTCAAAACCACTACTAATAAATTTCACTGAATTTTCAAGCTCAACAACTCTATTCTTCTGGATCACTAGCTCCTCCTTCAGTTCCCTCATATCCTTTGAAAGATCCCCCAAACCTTTTACAAGGTCAGCCCTCACCTCCATGATCAATTTCTCTAAACTCTTCAATATTGTTTTTTTGCATTGACATTTAAATTCAATAAAATTACACCTTATTCAAAAAGAATTTCATTTTTTCATTTGTTCATTATGTTTATTTAATTTTTTTATTGTGTATAACCAAAAATCTATCACATAGAATAAAAAAAATTGCGATCATCAAAATTCTTTTTATTAAAAAATATATTTAAAGTAGATCTACAGTATCTTGCAATGTCATTATACAATTTAATACCGTTTTTTACCTTAAACTTAGTTTTAAACTAAAAATAGACCCCAAAACGTGTCCCAAACAATGGATACCTTTAAAAACCTGGAAGAAATTTTCTCAAAAACAAGTGGCCACCCTGTTTTATTGAAACATTCTTTTATTTATATACCATTTGCAATTTAAGATCAATAGATTATTCATTTTGTTTTATATTTTAATACACAAAGCTTTTCATAACTATACGAGTTTCATTCTCAAGTGATAAGTTTTAAATTAAATTTGAAAAAAAAATTCTGGTAAGTTAAAAGCTTAAAAAATAACTTTAAATTATGATGTATGAATAATTTCAAATAAATACAAAATTTAGTGATTCAGCAAGTAGAACTATAGTAAAGATATGTTTATTAATACATTGTTAGTAATTTAGCTTTTCCATTTAATGCTGTTTGCGTATTTAAATTAAGTCGCTCTTCCTCAATCAATATTGATTCCAGGCTGTAGAGTTTGCTTTGCTTACATCATTTCAAACCTTTAAAGTTTTGAACTATGTCAGAATTTTGACAGAGTGTGCAATTAAAAAGATGTTCAAATATTGCGCTGTTTGTTAGCTTTGTGTAATAAAATATAAAACAAAATGAATAATCTATTGATATTAAGTTGCAAATGGTATATAAATACCTTAAAAAACCTTCCTATAATATTTCTTTTATTTCCTTTTTTGTTTTTGCCTTCTATAAAGAACATATTTAAATATAGATTGTTACTCTGTTACTAGCTTTCTAAAGAAAGTAGAAACTCAGTTTTTGATTAATAAATAAGACTTTTTTAAAACTTTTAAATCCAGACAAGTAATTAATACAAAATTATTTAATTTGAACATAATTTACTAGTTACCTTTTTTGCTTAAACTCATACTTTCTATTAAAAAATAAGACCATATATTATCAAAAAAAAAAGGTTAGCTACTTTAAAATAAAGAAAAAATATGTTTTTATAAAAAAATTTACTGTGTAAAATAAAAACAAAAAATACCCTTTTTATTTTTTTACCTAAAACTATTTACTATTCTTTCAATTTTTTTTTCTGATCAACAAAATTATTTTACAGTACTTAATTTGACTTTTCAAATAATGGCTAATGTTAATTTTTGTTATTAAAAAATTAGTAAAAAGACTCTCACATAATGTTTTTAAATTTTTTAAAGACTTTTCTGCTATTTTTAATAAATTTTACTCATATCACCTTCAAAAAAATTATTTTACCATTCCCTTTTAACAATTTTTACAAATATAAATATTATATATACATATTAGTAAACTATAAATATGTACAACATTTTCAGAAAATTTATAAATGTAGGTAAAATGGATAATTCTAATGGAAAAATGTACAATGTGCTACTGCTTAGTTTTTCCTTCATGTTTGTTTTCACTGGTTTTCAAACATGTGGAATGGTTGAACAAACAGTGCTCAACAGTTACATAAATGACACAAAGGATGTCCACGGTCAACCAACTTATCACGGGGATGGGTACACATCTCTAGCAATAATTTATACTGTGTTTGCTTTTTCCAATTGGCTTGCTCCATCAGTTGTTAGTGTTATTGGATCAAAATACTCAATGATGATTGGTGCTAGTTTGTATGTTTTATACCTTGCAACATTTATTAAACCTCTAACATGGAGCTTATACCTTGGTTCGGTTCTAATTGGCATAGGAGGGGCAGTGTTATGGACAGGGCAAGGTGTTTTTCTTACAAAAAATTCTACAAGCAACACAATGGGTAGAAATAGTGGGATTTTTTGGGCAATTCTTCAAGGCAGTTGTCTTATTGGGAATATGTATGTTTTCTTTGCTTGGCAAGGAATTACAAACATTGGTGATTCACAAAGAATTCCTTTGTACATCGGTCTTACTGCTATATCTGCTTTTGGAGTAGTTTGTATGGCTTTCTTGAAAACAAAAAATAACACAGAATCTTTAGAAAATGATCCAGAAGTTTCAGAAAACACTGAATCAAATAATGAAACTGAAGATAAGCCTTTACTCGAAGAAAACAAAAAAAGTTCAAAATTAGAAGAGGCATATAGCATGTTTAAAAAGTCTATTTGTCTTTTAGGTACAAAAAATATGATGCTGTTATCTGTAACATTTTTTTATACTGGGTTAGAACTAACTTTTTTCAGCGGAGTTTATTCTACAGCAGTTGGTGCAACTAAACAGTTTGGTTCTGATTCAGACAGGCTTGTAGGTCTAGTTGGTATTATGATTGGCATTGGAGAGATTGTAGGTGGGTTAACTTTTGGTATATTTGGTAAAAAAACTGTTAAATATGGTCGAGACCCTATTATACTGATGGGAGGAGTCTTACACTTTGTTGCCTTTTTTCTTATATTTTTAAATCTTCCTTCTGACGCGCCTATAGCTAAAGATGGAACTATGTCTACTGGTTACATTACTCCAATCAGCGAGCTTGCTATTGCATGTGGCTTCTTGTTAGGATTTTGTGATGCGTGTTATAATACACAATGCATATCTTTGATAGGAGTAACTTATCCAGACAACAGTGCTGAAGCTTTTGCAGTTTTCAAATTCATGCAGTGCCTTGCAGCAGCAGCAGGTTTTTTTTATTCTTCTTATCTTCAACTGCAGTATCAACTTTTAATACTAGTTTCGTTTAATTTTGCTGGAATGCTCTCATTTATCACTGTTGAAACTAGATTAAAGCATGAAAATAAAATTCTCTTAAATCACCATGATGTGCCAGAATAGGAAAAATTGTAATAATTTATTTTTAATCATTTTTAAAAGATTTTTTTAACTTAGTTTTGTTAAATTAAATTAATGTATGAAAAAAATTAAAGATTAGTGGTTGAGTAAATGTATGTGTAAAGTAAATTCTGTAAAGTAGAAATTTTTTAAGTGTGAGTTCGAAGAAGCATTATCAAAATAAATAATTATACTTTGTTTTTTTTTTTCATTATCTTACCGAATTTGTAATAATTTTTAATGATCATAAAAATTATTCATCATCATATTGCAGCATAGTCATCTTTTTTTACATATCAAGTTGTTGTAAAATTTTAAATAAATTCTAAATATCTGTTTTCCATCATAAGTTTTTTATAATTGTTGAGTACTTACTTTATTAATCAAATAATTAATTTTTAAAAAATTGACTAATTTATTAGAACTCTTCTGGATTTTTTTTTTATTTTGCAATTAGTTTTTAGCAAAAACAAATTATCTTAAAAATGTTTTTTAGTTAATGCTACGATATTTTATAGACGTAAATTGAGTTGTATAAATAACATTTATAATACAGTTCACATTTTTTTGAGTTTGATACAGAAAGATAAGTGCAATAAAATACTTTCAATTATATACACGTTGTTATTTTATTTAAGTTTCATAGTAGTATTTTACTTATTTTCATTTCCAGTAAAATTAATAATACTTCTAGTCTATAAGCAGTAAAATCAAAATATGTAGTGCTTACAAATTAGGACAAAATATTTTTTAATTTAGTGTTTTCTCTTTGTCACTAACTCAGTAAGAAGATTATAAAACTCTACGTATTACTGTTTTTTCATCTGTTATTCTTAATGAAATATGATGATTTTTATGATTAAGATTTAGTGAATTACAAACATTGCTTTTATTTCTTTCACTTACTTTATTAAGAAAAGTTTGTTGGTAATTTTTTTGGTTTATAGAGTGAACAACAGTTACAAATTATAAATTTTCTATATTGAAACAATAATAGTTTAGCTGTAGCCTTAGAACATCACAAGTTTGATTAAAAAACAAAAATATAAAGAATTCTTTTAAAAAAAGTGGTATTTAATTCAGCAACAAATAAATATTTTATAAAAATATCACTAAAAGCTAATGAATTTAGACTCAAAACAGTTAGACTTTTTTCATTTTCATAAAGAGTTGTATAACTTTCTGCAGCATTTATAAAACAATTGTCAGAATAATTTTTCAGGTTTTTATAAGTATTTGAATTTATTATAGAACTACAAATGTTTTAGTATGTCTTTTGTTTAAATTATAAATCATTAAAATTTTAATGGGCTAAATCTATTATCTTCAGAATATGTTATATTAATTAGATGAATTTTTATTAAGTAGTTAAACTTTAGGTTGTGAAATAGTTTAAAGTGTTTTTAAACTGTTAAATTAGATTTTACTTATAGTTTTTTTTTTTTTGTAATTTAAGTCATGTTTAAAGTTTGGTGTAAAGTCAACTTTACACCAAAACTTTCAAAACTTAAAATTTTATGAGTTGTAAAAAGTATAAATCAAAAAATTTAATGTTGTATACAGCTAAACTTTTACTTTAAATTTAATGCAAACAAACAAAAGCATGGATATAAAGTGTATATGAGTCTTGATAATACTTAGTAGTTTTTTTTTTCTCGAACTGCAAATTAACTAATTGTAATTAAAACTAATAAATAGTGGGTTTTCGTATTTTCTTTAAGTGTATTTACTAAGTAAAAGAAGTTGAAAAAACAAATTACAATATTTCGTTATAGTTTTTTAATGTAGAAAATTCAGCTTGAATTTTTTTATAAATATTTAGTTAATTTTAAAAACGTTTCTCTAGATACCAATTAAAGCTTTTATGAAAGTAAAGTGGCCTTATTTATTAAATTTTGTTAATTTTAAATGCTTATAATAAATTATTTATAATCTATATTAAAAGCTATGGTATTTAATCAGTTTAAATTTTTCATTATTTTAGTAGAAAACCAGCAAGATATAATGTATAATTTTAGACAAAAGCTGAGACGTTATACCTCATTTCTACTTAAGTTTATAACTAAAATATGCTTTAAATCTATTTAACATAATACGTATACTATCTATAATAGAAATTTTAATTAAACAACAACTTAAATAGTATTTTTTAAATTTTGCAATTCTTAATTTAAATAAAATTTAAATCATGATTTTGAGACTAGACTAATTTTTTTTAAACATAATACCTTATAAAATGTTTATACTTTTATGTATTCCTAATAATAGTTTTAATTGTTTTTTAAGGAACTTTTATATCAAACTTTTTTATATTGATACTTAACTGTGTTAAATGCAACTTTGTTTGTAGTATATTTAGTTAGGTAAACAAATGTAGTCAAACAATTTTTTATTATTGAAAGTTTAAAAATCAAGGCTCTAAATATAGTATCTATATTAAATGAGGATGAATTTGTTAATAACAAAAAATTTTAATGTATTTACTTAGAATTCAAAAATATTTTTTGTATATTCAAAATCTAGTCTTACTTAAATTAAGGCGTTTCAAACGATATTCGACATTATAATTGTAAGTTTATTTTTTTAAAACATAAATTGAAACATTTTAAAGTCTAACAACAAATTGTATTTTGTAACGGTTAACTAATTTTTTTTAAAGTTGTTGTTAAACAACTTTTTACACATTTTTTCCTAATTTTTAAGATACTGTTTAAAATAAATTTTTTATTTGTTTAATGCCAGTGAAGTTGATTATTAACTAAAACATTTATTACTTGAACTTTTTTAGTTTTTTTACGGTAATAATAAACAAAAAGAAATTCATTTTATATATATATCTTACGTGGTTTATACATAAAAACTTAGTTTCAGTATCAATGTGGTTCTAATCTAAATAATACACATAAATGGAAAAAATAGGGCTCCGTATAATAAGCAATATAACCACCAATGAGTGTTACTACATATTCTAAAACTGGTATTTTTTTGTAAATGGAAACAAGAAAATAATAGTTCAGATTTATTATGATTTGCATGTAATTACAGCTTTTATTTTAGTAAACAAAGTCTTCGCGTATATTGTGATTATTCATATTTTTTAAAATACTTATTTTACAAATTAAAATGTTGATAAAAATAATAATGAAATTTCGAGAACTAAATTAACAATATGTACCCTAAAAAAAATAGTATAAACTGGTATTTTCGGTCTAAAGTCTTAAATCACCTGATTTATTAAGATTAAAGAAAACTTGATAATCTTCTAAAGTTCTATCTAAATTTGTACAAATTTTTGTCATTAAAAACATGATAAAGTCAATGTGAAATGTTTTAATCAAAATACTTTAAGCTAAAAAAAATTCTGTTTAAGTCATCAATATAAGTTTTTTTTTTTTAACTAATGTGTACAACGTACGTTGATTTTGTGTTCCGGTAAGATAAAAACTGACATCAAATTTCACATTATTTTAATAGTTATACTACCAATAAAGACTACATAAAATGTTTTTTAATAAATAAGTGAAAATTTTTAACATACACGTGATTTAATAACTAAATTGCTTTATTATACTGCTCCAAATAAGTCAATTTGGACCAAAGTATGCAATATCAAAAAATTGTTTTTAAACGTTGTATTTTGTCAGGTATTTCAATTCTCTTGCATAATAAAAAACAAGATAACTTAATTTTTCGTCATCAAGTACCTATAAAAAAGTTTTAGGAAAGCTACTTGTTCAAAAGACTTTTTTTTTTTAGATTAAAGATATCCTGGAACTTTATGTACAAAGCTAGTTCAAAAAGTATAAATTTGTGCTCAGTTCTTTTTTAAAAATTAACACGGAATGAGTTGTATCATTCTTTCTTGCTCGTTAATACTAGTTCATTGAAAACGATAAAACAATCCACACTCAAAAAAATTGGTCAAAGTACCTGAGGTATAAAAAAACATTTCGGTCATTGAGTGTCACACCCATTGTTTACTTTATCTTTTTTGTGTTATAAAACAAAGAAAAAAGTTTACTATTCAACTTTAAAGATAATATATTATACACATAAAATTTTTTAGGAAAAATAAAAACTCACATTACAAAACGAAGAAAACGCAATATGATACTTTACTTAGAATATTTACCATCAGTAGAAATATTTTTTAATGGTATTTAAGTTGTAGATTAAATTTTGCTTGGAACAATAACTTAAACTTATTCTTTTAAAATTCTTATAACTGTAAATATATACATTTACCTACATACTTAATTATTACAGATTAAACCATGTAAGCAAACAGCAAAATAAATACACTAAAATTGTTTACTACAATGATTGAGTTATAACAAAAAAGTTTCTGTCCTGGACAAGACAATAAAAGATATCTGTGGTGTGCGACTTGATAACCGTAACGTTCTTTGTATCCCAGGTCTCAGGACCAAATATTTTGATCGTTTATTTTATCGCTCAATAAACTAAACTATAAACAAAAAAGAAGCTAATATTTTTCAAAATTTTACTTAAACAGTAGTTTAGTTAGTATTTTAATAATAAAACTTTTTTAAAGATATTATATCAAAGACTTTGTAAATGTTCCTTGAGTATTAAACAAATTAAACTTTAGTATTAGTTTAAATATAACTAAGCATAATATTACTTGCTACAGTCTATACTAGATCAATTTCATAAGAACTTTACTAACATAATTTTCATGAACATACTGTTTAGTTTAAATTAAGTGGAAGCATTTGTATTTTAAACTAAATAATTGCATCTTAATTTTTTTTATCGAAGCATAATCCGTATTCCAGTCAGCTTGTTTTCGGGATCTTGGGAGACGTTAACAAAATATTTTCTTTGGTATTAACGATTTTAGTTAAAATTAAAGACAAAAAACATTTCTCGAACAAGTAATATATAATAATATGATGAATCTGTAATAGACTACGTACTAATGAGAGCCGTTGGAATTACTTTTACTATTTGTTAGAACTTTTGTTTGAAGTTTAACGCTTTTTTAGAGTCTTTTTACTTTTAAAAATAAGTAATTTATGTATATTTTCACCGTTTGAATAAGATTAAATTACTTTTTGTTTTATTTTTGAATAATGAGTCTCGTAGCTATTACAAATTACTAATTGTATCTGATAAGCCATAAACAAGTTTAGATGTTTAACTATTGAGTTTGCCTTTATCGTATTGTTTTTTTTAATTTCTGATTAAATTTACTAACATACAACGGAAATGAATACATTCATATCGAAACTTATATTGTATAGACATTAAAACACTAATAATAGTATTAGAATAAGAGTAAAATTGAAACATTTTAAATTTTATTACAAAAAGACTATTTTTTTCTCAGAGTATTCACATAAGCATATGTACCAAGATTTCCCAAACTGGACCAAGTGGCCACTTAGGGGCCGTTACAGAAATTTATGGGGTCATGAGTTCATAATTGAAACTTACACTAAATTTTCTGAAATTGATGATGAAGAGCAAAAAAATATCTTATAAGTTTCTAATGGTAGTTTATAAACTTATACTAGATATTATGAAAAAAGTTAGAGATATAGGGGGCAAAAAGCCGTAAAAGGAGGAGCCACTAGGCAATATTTTGAAACTTACACTAGATATTCTGGAGTTGATGATAAAGAGCAAAAAACAAGGTCATATGCGGTTTTAGTGATAGTTTTTAAAATTCGGTTGGAGGGGCCATAGCTTTTTTATTTATTTGAAGGTGGCTTTTAATAAAAAAAAATTTGGAAACCCTGATATATACTAAGTTTTTTTACTTTGTAATTGTAACAATAAATGCAAAACATTTTCTTCTTAGTAAGCAAAAATATTTGAAAATGCAGTAAAGAACAGTATATTTGAAGCAAAAAAAATTTAAGCAACTAAAATTAAAGAGAATATCTTGAAAAAAAAATTTAATATTTATGTGGAACTAATAATTTACTTTAAAAGAAAGTAGTCTAAATTAAAAAAAATTAACAAAATTAAAAGCTTTAACATTATTAGCTAATATTTTTATATCAGTGAAAGAATAAATTTATAAATTTGTTCTTTAAAAGAATAGTTAAAAATAAAATACTAAAAAACTTTTATTTTTTCTTAATTATTTTCTATATTTAAATTCCTGCATTTTATAAAAATATAATGCATTAACTTTTCTATAATAATTATAAAAGTCTAAATAAGCAATAAGTATGATATATCTATATTGTTTTTGAAAGATAAAAAAGCGCTGAAAAAGTTTGGTCTAAGGACCTGGTGTACGAAAAATCCTTTCGGTTATCGAGTCATACACTACTTTTTAATGTTGAAAAAAACGACGCTTTAAATTTAATGTATTTTTGTTATGAACTAAAAATCATATTTTAATATCTAATATTAATGTTTACTTGAAAGGAAGCCCCGCAGTGTACACATATACTCTTTGCACACTGCACACAGAAAAATAAAATTATTTATGTCAAATTATTAAACATTTAAGTTGGAGCTAGGTCCTAAATATGTTTTTTACGTAATTAGAAACCGTGTGAAAGTTTTGTTTAATGCACTATTTTAACTAAAATAAAACTAATGTTTATTTTAAAACTAGCTTATTTTAAGTATTAAAGCGTTTTAGAATAGAACATATTCTTTTTCATTTTAAATAGATTATTCTAAATTTTGCTATTAAATCTTAAGTTTTCTTGTTTTTATCTGAAACGATTAATATAATTGACCATTTTTTTAAACTTAGTTAAACTATTTATACAATATTTCTAGTAATCTTTTTAAAACTTCAAACTAAAGAGAAAGTATATAGTAGTAGTAACTGTTTTGATTTACTTATTTATGTACTCATATATAAAAATCTTAGTAAGATCTTTTAAACAAGAATAACAAAAAAACATTTATATCATTTTAAAAACTATTTTTTATAGAAGAAAACGTTAATTAAAATATAATCACTGAATGGCAGCATAACAAAAACACAATAGAGTCGACTTTTTCTTTCTCCGAACATTTGAGAGATACAGTGTTAATAATTGGCATAAAAATTCACGCTTGAGCAACGAAAGAACATAGCGAAAGCCTGTAAGTTTTGTTAGACGTACAAAATTTGTTTATCGTTAAATTTTTGTTTTTGTGATTGTGAAAAGGCATCGATTTAGACAAGACTTGCAAAGATTTTTGTAGCTTGTAAACAGCTTGTTTTATTTCATAATGCAAATCTTTTTTTTTTTTGAACTCTTTGAGCATTATGTACTAAAATAAGTAAAAGATTAGACATAAAGCTTTTAGAAAATAAATTATTTTAACTTACTTTTTTTATTTTTTTATAAAAGTAAAGCTTAAGTTTGAAGTTTAAACTATATATAAATTAAGTACTTTTATAGTTATCAACCAACCTGTATATTTATCGGTTATTCCGTTATTAAAAACGGATATGCTTCTACTTATAAATAGCTACTTTATATATGCTACTTTTAATTTGTGTGAGTAATCATAAATTTATGCAATACTTTTATCAAAATAAAAACTTTCTGTTTTTTTTTTTTACATTCTTTTTTGTAACTTAACAGTAAAAAAAAGTTAAACAATGAAAACTTTGTTTTTGCCTTACCATAAAATTCAGAATATAATTTTGATATATGTTTTTTTTTTTTGTAAATTTACTAAAAAATTGCTTTGTTTTAATTATGATAAAGCATAAATAGAATTAAATATTTTTGAACAATATATTTGGCTGTTAAAAATAATAATGGTAAAACTTTTAACAACATTTTTTGTTTTTAATTTTTGTTTATTTTTTTTTGTGTTTTTTGGAAGTCATATACCTAAGCTTAAGGTTGGAAAAGTTTTAAATTAAAAATTAATTATTACAGTAAAGTTTGATACTATACAGCTTAAGCATAATTTCAATAACTAATATAAACATTTTGTGATATTTTACGATTGATTACACCTTTGAGTTTTTTAAAATAAAAAAGGTTAATGTAACAAATTCATCAAACTTTTCATCGTATTATTCTATTGCTATCACAAACTCATATCAAAACTAAATTTTTGCAGCTATTTTTGTTTCTAACTCAACAAAAATTATAGTGCAATATATAAACAAACAGTACTGAAGAAACTGAGAAATTACTTATATTTGATTTGAGCAAAAAATGCATGGTATAAAAATAAATAAACAACAATGAACAAAATATTTCAATTCGTGATTTTATTGAAACTGGTCTTCATAGAAAGATCTGACTCCAAACAAGGTGAATTTGAATTTAATTTACACTTTAGATATAAAACTAGATAACTAGACTGCATAGTTTTTAAAGTAATTAGCAAACTTTTTTTACGAACTAGCTTTATCTTAGATAATTTAAAATACACTTGTTTCATTAACATTTTAGCTTAAGTGATTTTAGAGTATATTTAGCTAAAAAAGTAAACGTTGTATTTCGATAGCAGAAGTTATAAGTAAGTTTTATTTTTGAGTTCAAGCTTATTCACAAAAACTTAAGACACTTGATAAATGATAAGCTGGAAAAATTTTCATATTAGATTTTATTACCTTTATTTATTTTAACGATTTTTGTAGTTTTAAAATTGCTTTTAATTAAATAACAAATCTTATGCTTATAGTTTTATTAAAATCAAATAAAATATAAATTTTCTACAACGTCTAGTCTTGTACTAATTCTAAACAAGAAATACGCTTAGCTTGAGAACACACTTGTTTAGTGCTTAATACTTATTAGAAGCAGACCAGACGGCGATTTTTTCTAGTTAACTACCAGAATATGTTAATAGCATTCTCTTTAAAAATGTTTTACAATTCCTGTAACAATTTGTATCTCCTGCACCTGCCTAAATTGCTATCTGTCTTCGTTATCGAGCATGCATGCTGCACTTATCAATTTTATTTTCTTGTTATAAGGGCGCTGTTTGTATTTTTGCTCGGTAGAAAGTTTATTATTAATGTTTTTATTTTTCAATAACCTTTATTACTTTTTTCAGCACGTTGATGAGATTTAAATAACCTTTTTCGATGTTTACGAGTGCAAAAATTCATGTCGCGTTTAATAAGTAATAACATGCACAAATTTTTCCGTAGATCATTTTTTAGTAATAACAAAAAAAATTTTTTATGTTTTGTTTGACCAAAAAAATACCGATTTTTTTTGTAAAACTGAATCTAAAGTTAAAAAAAAAAAGTTTATAAAACTATATATTTAAAGCCTAACATTAAATTACATCGTACTGCAAAAACTATGCGTCTCTAATAAATTTTATTAGCAATAAAAATACTTTTGATATTTTTAAAGCCAGTAAGTTTTTCAGTTATTTTAAAATAAGATTAAGGAAAAAATGTTTAAGAAAGCCTAGTTAGGTTTCACAGAACTATTATTATTACTTTCTCTTGATCTTATTGGTGGTTAAACAACTAAAAAAACATTAGTAATAATTTTTTTTAATTTAAATTGTCTATAGCTTTGTTTGAAATGTTTACAAAAAATAAAACTTATTATTTAAAATCATAGTTTGAGTTTAAGTTAACTCCAGTTTAAGTTTCAATACTTGTTAGATTAGTTTTATAAGAGACTTCAAAACAAAAAATTTCAAAGTATTGCTTCAAAAAAATTATCATTATTATAGAAAAATATTATATTTATAAAATATTATTAAATATTAGAGAAAAGTATTTTATAGAAAAAAGTATATAATCTATAACTAAGTACAGTTATTTACTGTTAAATTCATAGCTTTTAGTAATTAAAAGTACTACAACTTTGAGCATTTAAGTTTTTTCTTGTTAAGACCAGGTCAAACTACATGGATCTGATAATATACAAAACCTATATTTGGTTTTTAGTAAACATATTTTATATACAATTCAGTTTTTTGTTAATATTTTTGATGAGACCTCTTAGTTTAACTTTTGTATATTACAAGTGTAAATGAAGACACTTTTAGTGTTCAACTTAAGCATTTGAAAAAGTAATGTGCAAAATTCACAAAATTTTTTGAGAAAATAAAGAATTAAATTTGAATGCTATTATCAGCAAAAAACTCTTTAAATAAATTTTCAATAATCTAACAAAAACAAGAAAGTATTTGAAATTAGGTTTCAAGGTAAACAGTAACTTAGTATAACACTCGTAATTTTATTTTTTGATATATTTTGGTATAATAACTTTTTAAATTACAAATAAGAAACTAACTAAAGTTTAGTCTTTAAGTATATAAGTCAAATAAATTAGTTTAAAACACTATAGTTTCTCACTGTTCCGTTTTTACAAGATAGAGTTTTATGAAATAAATTTAAATTGCAATTTGATTTAAACGTTAATACTGTATTGCGTCTTAGAACGATGAAAAAAAAAGCACTCAAAAAGTTTGGTCTAAAGACCTGGTGTACGAAAAAACCTTTCGGTTATCGAGTCGTACACCACACTGATAATTTTAAGCACTTTGAAAACAACTATTAAAATGAAAATCGACATAGTTTACAACAATACTTTGAGTTGATTATTCTACTTTGTCAAAAGGTTTTTTTTTCTGTTTAATGTGTGTTAGTTTTATAGAATAAACTATAGTACTTTACTTAATATAATTTTTTCAATTTAACCTAGTATAAAAAGCAAATTATTAACGGCAAGCACTTACAAGTACCTACTTGAGATGTTAAATTTCAAACAGTACTTAAAATTATCTAATTTTTTTCTTTTGTTCTTAGTTCAGCAGAATTTAATAAAAAGTTTTATGCCTAAAGATTTTTTTTTTAATTTTACACATATTATTTATAGTGAGTAAAGATGTAGTTAACATACATTAAAATTTTGCTACAATTAAAACTTGACAAAATGGTTATAAAACATAAAAGCACAAAGTTAAAGTTTTAAACCTATTTAACTGTTTTTGTGCATTAAGTATAAGCAATTAAGAAGTTTACGACCGTGACTAGAGCTAATAAAAGTTTTTTTAAGTTTTTATCGTTATCAAGTTTTAAGTTTTTCATCCATGTTGTGGGTTAAGTACGATTTAAAAATTCACTTTACCAAGGTAAGAAAAATAAACAATAACATTTTTAGACATAACAGTTAAAATAAGAAAACTACCTAAGTTGCTAAAATAAAAAAAATTTATTTAGAATACTATCAATTTAATCTCGTTTAAAAAAAAAATTAAAAGATAATAAAACAGCCATGTTATTTTTTTAGTAAAACAGTAACTTAAAAGTAAACATTTCAGTTAAAATTGTTTTCTAAGAAGTTTTTTACCTTCTTAAAATAGGTTCTACAGTTTTCATTAGTTTCACATTTAAATTAAACTTTAATCATGCTGAATAAACGTACAAAGCAAGACAATTCCGCTGGTGCAATCCTGTGTCACTCGCTGGTTCAGCTGTTCCAATGGCAACAATGTGTTACGAAAACAAAAACAATTATCAAGTGATAGGCGAAAAACCACGTTTTGCGTAAAAGTTTGATGCTAGACAAAAGTTAAACTGAGAGTCTAGAAATTATCAGATATTCAAACTCTTTTAGCTATTTTTAGAATAGATGTGAAATATAAAATGTTGTAAGTACTTAAGAATTGTATTGTATGTACACTTGTATCTCTATAATGTGTTGATATATGTATCTCTGCTTTAACTGTTGTTTAAAACTTTTTATGTATTGAGATTTAACTTTATCATAGCAATGTAGTCACTCAAATACCTTGAATATTTGGTTTACATTCAAAAGTAATTTTTTTTTTCAAACTTTTTAATTTCGACTTTAATGCATGATTTAAGCAACTAGTGAAATTTCGTATACAGCTCGTTTTTTGATTCAATCTAGTAACAAGCTGTACGTAGAAAGAATAAACGCTTAACTGTTGTAAGCATACTAGTGCTTTCAATACCATAGTACATGTTATAAAGCTTTTTATCAAAAAAAATATTTAGAATAAAATGTACTTTGATACATTTAAAGTTTTTTTTGTGTTTTTGAAACTCGAATCTTAAAAAGCCTTACAGAAAACTTGAAATTTTCATCGTACAAAGTTATTGAAAGTTACACCGACAGAGCTTTAAAATTTTCAACAGAAACAAGTGTTAAAAGTGTTTCTCAAATATTTAGAAGTTGATTTAATGTTAGTTATTTGTTGCTGAAAAGAGACATAACAACGGAAATAAACAACAAGAGTTTTTGTTCTCAGATTGAATGACATAAATACATGTGTTCATATATATCTATACAAAGCATTACTAAAAATTTTGAGTGGTCAGACTTTTTATAAAAGCAAACTTAACAGCTCTTCAATCTGACTGCTCAATGACCCTTGAAAAGACTAATTCACCGTTTCAAGTTATTTGATTACTTGTACGCTAGGCGCCCTTTTTTAAATATAAATTCTTAATACATTTTTAGCTTTTATGATATTCGTTGTTTAACATCATTTTTTGCAAGCTTAAGTATATTCAAACAAAATTAAGAAAATTTGTAGTCTTACAAACATTATTTTTAAACAAAAAAATTTAACAGTTTAAATAAGTAAATAAATATTCAGAAACAATTTTACAAGCTTTAAAAATTTACAAAAGTTAAAATCTATTTTTTTGATCTTTTAACTTTTTGTATTTAATTAAAGTTTATTAACAACACTTAAGATTTTGTTTTAAACTATCAAATTTTGAAAACACTTATAATCATTAATTCTAAATTAAGAGGTAGTTTTTTAAGTGAATAAAGTATCGGGAAAAATAATTTGCACTTAGTTGTTTCTGTTACTACTTGAAACCAAAAAACAGTAGTTCATTCGATGAAGATAAATTAAAGTTGCGCTACTTAATAAGGATCAGTGATTTCAAATTAACTGGATTGATTGTATTTCTAATTTACAAGTTTTCTTACAGTGTCCAATTTGTCAAAAAATAAGACTTCAAAATAAAAAACATCCCATTGTTAAATTAAGAACTATCAAAAGCTAAAGATTAAAGTTTAAATTTAAATAAGTTATGTTTACAGTAACTTTTCAAAACTTTACAGTAATGAAATTTTTTCTAATGATTTTAAAGAATTTATCCTTGCACACTGAAACTTTTACCATAACAGTTAGTATTACATATACTAAAAGATGTTATAAGTAAAAAATTTAAATAAGCCGATTATGTGTTGATAGATAACCTGAGTTTGAAAATACTTTGTTTCTTTTTACTTTCTGCATTAAAATAAAGTATATTTATAGAAAAAGATATCGAAACTCTTTTTTCGACTAAAAGTTTACTTTTCACAAAGAGATATTTTATACAAAAAAAAAATTATTTAGTTTTTTTATTAAAAAAACATTTATTGATACTATTTTTCAAAAACTTTATAAAAACTTATCTACTACTTTAATGCTAAATTTCAAGTTATAAATACAAGGTTTCAAGAATACTTAACTATATCAAAGTATAGAAAGTGAAAACTTTTATAATGAGTTCTGTATTTTTACATGCAATTTTAAAGTAACAACTGGCTTTTTATTACAGAGGTACTCCTAGATACTCGGGATGCTCTTTCTGACCTCGGATTTCACGTTCAACAGCATTCACAAGTTAGCTAAATTTAAAGCTTTTTACTGTAGTTGCGTTATATGATGAAAAAAATCAATTAATTGAAAATAATTATAAAATAAAAACATAGTATAAATATTCTTTTAATTTTTTATGATAATATTAACAAAATTTTGTGCCTGTGCTTCTGAATTAAGAGACATGTAAAACTTAAATTTAAAACTTTGCTATCTTTAAATATAATATAAAATAGTACAACACATTTTATATCTATTTTATTTACTTATAGTAACTAAAACTCTATAGATTTTCAGTATTAAAACTCTGATTTTTATAATTAGACCAATAAATCTATATTCTAAGATTTTTTTTGTAATAATTTTTACTCGGTATTTCAACTAAGAGTTATAACAAGTATTAAGGCTGAATTAACTTTCGTTTCAAAAGTGTTTGTTTATTTTAGCCTTATTGTTACTCAACACTTCTGCTCGTTTTAAATCTAATATGGTTTTTGGCTAATAACTAGGATAGTTTTATGATTCTGCTTTTGTTTAGTATATTAATAAAAATCATATATTTGACTTAATCAATAAATAAGTAACTAGTAAAGTTTTTTCAAGTGTTTTTGATATTAAAATTCGCTTTACTAAGTGTTTTCATTTCAACTAACATTATAGTGATGTTCACTACATATTTATTACAACTATTATTATAATTATTTGAAAAACTCTGAAATTAATCAAAAAATCCAAATTAAGAAACAGTTTTTATACTATCAACAGCTAGATAAACTAGTTACTTGTAAGATACTTATTGAAACACTAGCCATGCATTGTTTACAACACTAGTTCAAACAAAAATGACACACTTTGTAAAGATTAAATATTAATGAGAAGCGTTGGTGACTTCGACGGTTTTTAAATTAAGTGCTTGTTTATATTTGTTAAAATGTATTATTTTACCGGAAACGTTTTGTTTGTTTGTTCGATTTACGGTCATTATTTTTTGTATTTTTACATCTGCAAAAAAAAACTGTATAACTCTGACTTCTTAATAAAACGAGGTTTATCATTTAATTCTAATGTTTTTAAGCTGTTAAAAGAGTATACTACTGCCTATGAAATAACCACTTTTTAATTAACAAACATAATTTAGGTAAATTTTAACTAACATTTTATCGCAACAGTGGCAAGAAATGACAATTCCACGGGATGGGAAAGATTTCCGAGCATTCGTTGTTTGCAAAGTTAAGAAAAAAAACAACAACAACTGGATAAGAACACCTTACATAAAAGTTAGGGGAGCGCAAAGAATTTATGTAGAGATTGAATTCGTTATGAGGCTAGTTTTAAAATTTAACATAACTTTAATTATCTTACTTCCTAGATATATTCTTAAGATATACAAATTATATTTAGAATTTCATCGATTAAGTTTGTTAAGATTCTTTGATAAAACTTTAACACCATATAAAAACTTTTTTGACTTTTAAAACTCTTGTTCCAAAATTTTTAGCTACAAAAATAACGCTAAATACTAATATACAAAATATAGTTTGCATCGTTTTACCTAGGCAAATTTTTTAATATCTGTATAAACATGGTAACAATGATAATGGTTATTTATCTAGGTCATGTGATGGAGTAGAAAATGTTGCTAGCTGCAAAGAGACGTTTAATTTGTTTTATTATGAAAGCGATAGGGACGATGCAACTTCCACTCACCCTCCTTGGAATGAAAATTCTTATATCAAGGTCTGTTTCTGTGCGAAATTAAAACTTATACTTAAATATAAATGAAACATGCTGAATTCATTGTGCATTTAGACTCCATATACTTAGCAAGTTGTGTATTAAGAGCTTCTTAGATAATTTCTAATATTAAAATTTAATACTTAATATTTTACTCTTAATTTCTTTCTAAATTTATATAAAATTATGTTATAGAACTAGCATCAGCTATTTAATATAATCAAAGTTTTTCATCAAGAAAATTTCATAAATTTACTGAAACAAAGGAAAAAATTGTTTTTTGTCCTAAAATAACAACAAAAAAAAGAATAGTTTTTTAGCTTTAAAATTGTTGTTTAATCATTTTAAGCATCGATATAGAGTCCTTAATTTCAATAAATTTCATATTTTATCAAATCAAGTCAAGTTATAGATACAAAGCTGATAGGCTTAAACTTATTTTATTTTAGTCTAATGATTTTAAAACTGAACTAAGGTACACTTGTAGCCGAAAATATCTTGAAAATATTAGAAAATGTTTGACAATTAAACTTCTTAACCTTGTCAAGTTTTTAATTATACTATTTTAGAATAAATTTATTATGCTTGGTATAACTGTTGAACTTTTTGATAAGTTAAATTAAATCCAAAATTTTATGTTAGTTTAAAATTAATAAATTACGACGTTGTCAAAAAACAAAATAGCATAATAAATATCACTATAATAAACACTATAAAATGCTATATTTAAAAGTTAAATTAAATCAGCTACATTATTAACTAAGAGATTGATTTGGTTATTTAATTTAAATTTTTGTACAACAGGTTGACACCATAGCAGCTGATAAGAGATGGAATAAAAATGAAGAGGGAAATCTTGAGGAGAACTTGAAGCATTTATACAACTTGGAAGTGCGGGGAATCGGTCCTATTACCAAAAATGGAGTTTATCTAGCTCTACAGGTTTCTATTAAAACAAATATTTGAACATTATAAATATAAAAAGGAGAAAATTATAGCATAAATATAAACAGAATATGTAGCAAAGGTTAAGTTAACCTGATTTCATCGGCATGTCAATATGCTTGAAGAATATAATATGCTTTAGTTAAATAATTAAGTATACAAAGTGTTAAACGGTATTTGCTTAACTGAATAGCTTCTTGTTTATTTTAAAATAGTATTAAAAGTTAGCCTTTTGAAAACATTGAACAAAATAAATAATCTATCAAAATTTCGATGGATCACTTTAAACAGCTTATACTATTGCATTATTTTTTAACCAATTTTGAGAGTATATTAATATTAATACTTTTAAAATTTATACAGGATACTGGCTCGTGTATTTCTATTAACTACATAAAAGTCTATTATGAATACTGTGGTGTAACAGTTAAAAACTTGGCTACTTTTGACAAGACCACAACTGGACCAGATCTTACTTCTCTTGAAGAAAGTAAGGGGCAATGTGTTGCAAATGCCGTCTTAAAAGTAAGCTTTTTTAAAATTAATTATTTTCTATGACACTATTGTACTTTGTAAAGAGCAATTTAAAATAGTGAGTGCCATTAGTAAACAAGTGTATTAAAATTTTGTTTGTTTATTGAAAACCAAGAAAAGAACAAATGACACACCCTCTATTCTTTGGTCGTTTTTTATTTGCATAAAAATATATTATAGTTCACCATTTTATCTTAGCATCATCTTTACTTAAAAAGTTCATTTTTTGAATTCTTGGCTACTAAACAAATAAAATTATAATATAAAAGTAATTTATTCTGTCTAGTCTTTTTTAAATACGGTTAAATTAAAAAATTAATATTAAAATTTCTTCCTGCGAAGTCAACAAAAATACAGTGAACTCTTTCAATAAAATTATTCAAATATTTTAACATTGCTTATTTTAAACGCGATTTTTTTATTAATCTTTTATTTTTTGTACTAAATTATTACCGTTGAAGGACTACAACAACCATCCTTCACTGTACTGCGATGGTCGAGGAGAATGGACGATGGCTCAGGGTTTTTGTTTTTGTTACGCTGGATTTCAACCTGACAGTACCCTTACTAGATGTATAGGTAAGTTGTAACGTAGAGTGCTTACCAGATTACTTTAGCAAGTTTTGTTTTGTTACTGTTTTTGTTTCTGCTTATTAATTTACAAATGATCAATGCATCCTTTAAGTCTAAGGCAAATAAAAATAATAAAATTTTATAAAATGTTTGAACCAAATTTAATTTAGAAATTTTTTGTTTACGATCAACGAAAAACAACGGAAAAACCTTGACAACCATGTGCCGTGAGACAAGCTCAAGTTATCAATAAGTTTTGATCATACCTTTCGGATCAATAGACAACAAACTTCTCGAAAGACTGAGACCTAGGTTGTAACTCATCAGTCAGACCGTTTCTGTGGTATAGATTGACTGATGAGTATTAATAAAAACGAAACTTAAGTCTCATTCTATCGATAGCTTCTAGTCTCAGTGGTTTGATCAAAACATGCTCTTTTTTCTTTACTTTTAACGTTTATTTCTAAAAATAAAAACATTGAATTAAAAATTAAAAATTTAGTTATCTCAATTTTTTCTACAAACGATAGTTTAGCAATATTTCTTAGAGTCTTGCTAAGTTTGAATAGCGTTTTCAATTTTAAACTGATTATTTTCTGACTTAACTTTGAAGTTAAACCTTATGTTTTTTTCTTCCAAATAAGAATTTATAAAACCTAATACTTAACTAAGCTTGTACTTTTATTTGTAAAAGTTAAGCTTTTACATATTTTAAACATTGGTAATGTTATTAAACCTAATTTAGTAATAAAACATAAAGCAATCAAAAGTGTTGAAAATTTTTTTTCAATTTTTTTAAATAAGTTGAAAGTTAAACATAATTTTATAAACTTGTAGGTACTGCTAACAGTTAAAATGATTTAATAAGATGGTTTTGTTTATAAATTGTCTGAAAGCTTTCAGCACATAGTTTTTATGTCTAAATAAGGTTACAACATAACTTATTACTACAATCCCACTTTTCTATTTATCCTAGCATAGATTTAAACTTGAACAAAGCAGTTAAACTTCCATTCCTAATTAGTAACTGTAGCTTAAAAATCATAATAGTATATAGGATAATAAAACATACACACACGATTTAAATACAATTTGTTTTTAAAATCAAAAATGTTTTTGTTTGAATCTAAGATAAAATTAATTTTTTAATGACATGCTTGAACTGTTTTACTTTCAAAATAGATCTGTCTCAATGAAACACGAGATAATAAGTGCTCTTTACAAGGGCTAAATAACTTATATTTTATTTTTGCGTTTGTAGCGAGTGACGCTATTTTTTTTTTATAAAAAACTTAAAATTATACAAAACTACTTTTTTTTGTAATAAAACATTGTTAACCACTCGCCTTTTATTTTTTTGAGTACTTTAGTACAATATTTTTAATAAAACATCTGAAACCAAGATTTTATTAAGGTTTACCATTAATCGTCTGAAACATAAATCACTTTTTATAAATTTTGTATTAACAAACCAGACTTTTGTTTATAAAAATCAAAACAAAAGTGCATAAACGTTTTCAAAAAATATTGTTACATAAAAACATTTCTCCAGAGTCTATATTTAGCTTACAAAAGTTTCATACAAGCAACTGCTTTAAAACTTTTTGTTAAAAGATATTGTGTTATAGATTTTCAAAATTATTTACTTTAAATATTCTCTAAAACCTTTTCACAAACTTGTTTTGTTAATAACACTTACACTTTTTAGCATGTCCAAAAGACTCATACAAATCAGAGATCAGCAACAATGGTTGCATGAGGTGTCCAGCGTACAGTATTGCAGAAAGCACAGGTATGATTGAATGTACTTGTATGAGTGGGTTTTACAGAGCTGCCAGCCTTTTCTCCTCTGATAAGCAGTGTTCAAGTAAGTTGTATTCAAACCAAAGCGTTTAAAACAGATCATTTCATTCTAAAATAACTATATACAACCATTTAGTATTTTTAATTCATAAAAAAAAAGAATTAATTTTGAGTGTTAATGTCTACGACAAAAGAGAGCTAAAAAAAGTATTTTTTGTATAAGAAAATTTAAATACTTTTGTACGAAATTTATTATACTTAAGTATTCATATTTCGAAGAAGTTTACATAAAAGCTGTTTCTTTTCATAATTGCCATAGTCAACTGTTAATAACTCATTAAATTAAATTGTTACAGTAAACATTTTATATAACAAAACATTTTTATTTAATTCTTTCGTTTTTAATTTGAACAAAAAAGAAGCCTTTTCGCTGTGTCAGTAAAATAAGTGTGAAGTTAAATGAATATTTTATGGTAAAATCGATCATCGGTACAATTCAGTATAAATAAATTGTTTCGTCAATACGATGCTTTTTGTTCAAATAGTCGGTTTTCACTGCAACGCAGACAACAAATGTCATGAGATATTTTTTTGTTATTACAGGTATATTGCGAGATATTCAAGTTATAAATGCAATAACCAACATTAATCAAACCAATGACGGTATATTTATATTAAAAAACAATGTTCATTAAAAACTGAATTAATTTTTTCAACAGCACGTCAATTTTTAATTTTAGTCAGTAGTAGATTATAAATATTAAAATCAAATGATTTTATCATAAAAATAAAATATTTAAAGTATAAACTAATCATACCGGTCACACTATACTTAACTAGTTTCAAAGAATACAAGAAAAACCGAAATAAAATGTAAGAACTTTAAAAAATAAAAAAGTATAAATAAAAATGAACAAAATAACTTCAGAGCCTCCTGGTAAACCAACTTCAATCAGTGTGAATTTGAATGACACATCTGCAACAATAAACTGGAACCCACCTTACTTATTTTCAGAAGATAACTATCAACTATATTTTAAGTAATTTCAGATTTTAGTTATACATTTTTAAAGTAACCATGATTAAAGTTTTATACTATTAGTGTAATTACTAACATTAATCTTAAGATTAAAAACTCACAAAAAATCACTAATATGCTATAAAAAAGTATAACAATTATAAAAAAGTTATTAAAACGATTTAAAATTTACATATAATAGTAATATATTATAAAATCAAATAAGTTAAATAAAAACAATAAACTTTCAGCATTAAATGCCAGTATGAGGCTAATGGAAACCTACGTCAGTGTGATACTAATATAAATTACACACCTTCTCAAAACAACATCGCTTCAAACAGAGTTAAAATGGAAAACTTGCTACCTAATACAAAATACAATGTAACCGTAAGTTTTTTCTGAATGATAAATTAGCTTCGTAACAAAAGGCATATTTTAGTTAGTTAAAGTTTTATTTAACTTTTACCAGGCTTTTTGTTAACTAAACTCTATAAACAGCCTTTTTCTTTTATTTTAAAAAACTGTTGTTGTTGTATACTACTCACGGTAGACTTGTTTGGTTGTATAAGTACTTTTTATCTGTTTTTAAACAAATTTAGGTTTAAAGAGTGTTATTACTATATGTAACAAAGTAGTAAAAATTTAAAAATGAAATTTTTGTTTAAAAAAAATACATTATGCTCTCTCTTACTGAAGACTTAACTTAAGAAAAACTTCAGTCAAGAGTTTCAAACAATATAAAAATTAATTATGCAACAAATCAACTAATAAATGGAGTCTACTCACTATAATTTATAAGTTGATGCTAAAATCTATATCTTTTCAATCATGGTTTGACAAGCTAATTCATAATGTATTAATTTAAGGCTAAAAGAGATTATTGATAGGTTTTTTGAACTTTGTATATTAAAAACTTTTAAGTTGTAAATTATTTAAGCTATTGGTTTTATTAAATAAAAGCATAAACTATACAAAAAAACCGCAGACAATATCAATTTTATTAAGCTCAACAGATATCTTTAGAAATAGAAGCTTTTTTAGAACCTTGTATTTGTAGTAACTGATCGTATACATTAATGATATTATTAAGTATGGTTTTGTGATAGTAATAATTTTACAGTATTGCTCCTCGGAAAAAAAAGACTGACTTTGTCGTAATCTTTTTTTATAAATATTTTTGTGTTTACATGTACTTTATTATACTGAATATTAAAACAAAACAAATTAAACAACTAATTGACTAACTTAACTTAAATTTGATAAACGTAAGTATTTAAGAAGCTTTTTTAAAGATAGTTGCTTTTGTGACACTACACTTTGATAACTTTCGAGTGAAAAAAGATTTCTTTTAAAACTCAGAAAGTTTACTTCATTTTTACAAAAAATTACTCTAAATTATACAGATTACTTAGATATTTTAATAAAAAGCTTGGAATTGTTTTGAAATTCCGTTTTGATTTTTTCTATTATTTTACATATTAATCAAGTTAACCATTATATTGGAAGCTAGAATTTATTTATTTATACTTTAGATTTTTTGCATACAGCTTGCATCTATAAAAAATATAATATAGAGTATTGCAACTTCTAGTTTATATCTTAAAAATGACAAATGAGTATAATTGGTCACTATAAAGAAAATTTTGTGCCCACCAAGCTAATAAGCAAACTTTTTAACAAAGACTTTTCTTGTTATGGTTTAACTACCTTTGCGAAGATATATTTTATTTTAACCTGAGAACTTTAAAAATAATTGAAATTTAAAATATATATTTATCACACTTATTTTAACTACTAAACTAACTGTGAGCTGTAAACCATTCCACGAACACAATTTGCACACTTTATAAAAAAACTGCGATAAAAAAAATTACAGTTGATTTTTATAGCGCAATTTTTTTTTTTACATTTCTTAAATGTCGTAGCGAAATGGTGAAATAAATAGAGACTGAAAATTTAATAATAAACCTTTAAAGCTATTACCTTGTGTTTTACTCAAACCAAAAGTATAGTTTAATATTTCAAATGCTGTTCTGCTTTTGAAAATAAAAACAAAATCAGTAATAACTTTACTTTTGATCTTTTGTTTATATAATTCTATTTTAAAAGTATAAGTACATGACCTTTGAATAATTGTGTTACAACAACTTTTCAAAAATTTACTTAAAATAAAACTAAAAGCAGTATATTTAACAAACTTTGAATCTTGATATATTAATTTCAATAAAATCTTCAAAAGTGTAATCAAAATTATTTTAGTATAAAAAACGCCTTAAATAATTAAATAAAAGTGGAAATAAATTTTGCTTAAACAGTAAATCTTTTTTTTTCCTTATTTGTTGTTATTTTTAAATCATCACTTTTCTATTTATGTCAAACGAGCTCATTGAAAGATATTATTGAAATATCTTATACTTTGTTTTATAACTTTACAAGCTATTTTAGAAACAACTTCTGACTTTATCGAACTTAATGTTTCAATTAGTGTTACTTATTAACTAAAATTTACTTAAAAGAGGTCGTAAATTTTTAAAATAAAAGTTAAAAATTTAATTTACTGAAGTTAATTATACTCTAAAGTCTTATAGCTGGTAGAAAGTTATTTAAAATAAAAATAAATTATATTCAAAGTTTAAATTACAACAGTGTAAATGATTAAAAAAGAGTAACTAACAGTTACAATTGAATATGTTTATTAATTTTTTTTAAATTTATAATACTTTACAATATTTAAGCGAATAGTTTAATTTGAAAACAAAAGTTAACTGTTCCGAAATTAAATGTCATTACTTTTAAAGTTACAAGGGTGTACATAAGGGTGTAATTTTTTATCAATATTGTATTTACATATTTTATTACTCTTAGCTTTTAGTTCTTATTATAGTTTTTTTAAGATTGATGTTTAACTTTTTTTAAAAAGAGTTACTTCTTTTAGTTGTCTGGTATAAAAAATCCTTTTTTTTTAGATTTTCGCTATAAACGACATTACCAATGTTGCCTACAAACTTGGAGATCGAGTTGACAATTCAAATTTCGTATCATTCAAAACTAAAAACACAGGTAATATCACAAAAAACATTTTATTAGTAAAATTATCTACTTTACTACTTAATTTATTTACAAGATTACGTAGCAACGTAGAGAATTTTACTATTAGTAGTTTTATAAATAAATTTACAGGAAAAGTGTAATAAAGATTAATAATACATTATTAGAAATTATAAGGTAAAGTTGTAATTTTAAATTTAATGTTTATTTAGTTTTTATAAATATTAAGAAAATAATAAAATATAGATAAGTTATGTGTGTGACTATGTTTGAAACTCAAATTGTCACCCTATACTTTAAAAAAAACTATACTTATAAAACAATTATAACATTTAAGTTTTATAAAACTTTCAGCTGTTTACAAGTTTTTGAAAGATGACGTTAGTTCAAACTCAATTTCAATTTCTTGGTTGCCACTCAACCTTATATATCATACATATCAAGTTATCCTTGTAGAAAGAAGTAGTGTTGTTCAAACTAAAACAACTAAGTCTAACAAAATAACTTTCGACGGCCTTAGCGCTGCTACGGATTATATGATAAAGGTTTTTTAGCACTGATGATACCCAACAAAGTATTACTGTTTTAAATGTAATCTTGAACATTTATTTTCTATGTCTACTTTTATAAATTTTATATATACATATATATTTTTTTATATCTAAATTTTGTTTTAGCAAAATACCAATAGTGATTTCTTTTTAAGTCTACGATAAGTTTATTTCTTACAATTTATGCTGTTAAAGTAAAAACTTAGTTTTATTTTAAACTAACAAAAAAAATTACTTTTTTAAGACTAAACCATTATAAAAAAAAAAAACTATTACTATTGTTTTTTTTTGCCTAGCCAAATATGTCTTTTCTTGAATTTTTTTAAAGTAAATTAGTTAAAAACACAGACAAAATAAGGGAAGCTAAATACATTTATTAGTGTAATATTGAAGTTCTTAACGTTTCATATGAATAGGTTCGAACTAAACAAGCAAAAGGTTATGGAAAGTTTTCTGAGGAGTACAAATTTACCACTCTAGATAAAAACAACATTATTAACAATAATAACCACGAAAAAGATGAAGTTAACGAAAATGAAAAACATATAGACACAGTTATGTTAATAGTGATTGGAATGGCAGTCTTGATAACGATCATCTTCGTCATTATTGTGTATGCTTTGAGGTTGTTAAACTTTTTTTTTTTAATTATATATTTTATCGTTTTATTTTAAAATTTTTGGTTATAAACCAATACTTTTATAATTAAATATTTTAGGTTATTTAATTATCAAAACAGAAAATCTTCTAAATGCTGTATCATGAAAATTGTTTTATTTATTAACGTAAGTTGTTTATCAAAATATAATTTCACATACAATCATAATAAAAACTGTAAAAGGCTAAATCAAGGAAAAGAATAACTGTTATCAAAGATTATTTGTAAAAATATAGACTTGTATGTTTTTAATAATAGTTTTTAGTTTTATGTTTTCTAGACACTAGACTAATAGTCAAGTTGCTATAAGAAATACTTTCAAACGGACTTGTTAAAAACAAGTTTCAATGCCACGACTAGTCTACTTATTGTGCATTAATATTAGTTGTCCATAGTAATCTTTTACATAATTTAACTAGTATTTGTTTTTTATTGGAGTTGTTCAATTGTATAATAATATTTTCGTTTTTTTTATTTAAAACAGTTTTAGATAGTATTTTTATGAAAACATTCAGAATAACATAACTATTAAAGTATTGCTGTAGTAATATCAAAACTGGATTTTCAACGTGTCACTTTAACGAATAAAAAGGCTCTTTGCAAAAGATTTAAATAAATCCCTACCCTTTTTTTAATATTTGATAACATTTTATAGCCATAAATAAATTAACCTGCTTAATATCTACTTGTGAACTTTGTTTTCTACAGAAATTTTAATTGTATAACGCTTTTATTTATATAGTTTTAGTTATTTGAAAATTTTTGTTTTAAACTTTATGCTATTCAAGTCTATATATCAATAGTTTTAAATAAAAATATTCATAGTATAAATTTAAACATTTGCTAATAAAGATCCTAGCGAAACAAGTTCCCTGGAATATTTAATGATTACAAATTAAAACAGTACTCTTTCTTTATTACAATAACGCATGTTTCTGTGTGTTAACAAGTTAACACACTTTAACGGAGCTATGAAAGTTCTTGAACTGTTTGAATTTACTATTGTTAGTTTTAAATACAAAAAAATAAACACAAACTGTTTAGGCGAAGCCGGTCAAAGCGACTAAAGAAAACTAGCAATGTAGCAAATTTGGGTAAAAGTGCGGAAAAGCAACCGTTTTTCAACGGGTCCTCAATTGTTTTCGGTTTTCCGAAAATGTATATTGACCCTACTACTTACGAAGACCCGAATCGTGCAGTCATGGATTTCACAAAAGAAATTGATGTCTCATTTGTACAAATACAAGAAATTATAGGTGGAGGTAAGTAAATATAGAAACTTGAGAAAACTAGATTAAGTATATTTTCATTTACATTTATTTATTTTCGTGTTTAGTCTTTATGGTCAATAAGTCATAAATGCGGTTACTTTTTAGTTTGCGCATGATATTTTATCTTAATTACTTACATATTAATATTACAGTTCACCAAAACATTTTTCGATCAAAAATATTTTTCAACTAAGTGAAAAAAATCAAATCATAGTTATTTTAATAGTTACATTACATTAAATTACTAACTTTTAAGCTTAGTTTAAGTGTAAATAATTATTAGTGGATTAATTTTCTTTAGTATATTGTATGCTATAGAAGTATTTAAACTGATGAAATTTTGATACACTATTTCTAAAACAGTTTAAATAGTATTTTTTTCGTAATCTATAATATTTTAAACCAGTGTTTCGAATTCTTTAAACTGTGTTTAGTAGACCACTGTACAAAACCTATGTAACTGTAATTTATTAACTATATAATTTTTATACAAAAACTAACATTTTTCTTAAAAATTTATATTTACTTTAATATATACCAAAACTAGATATACCAAAGAATGGCTTTTTACATTAAAATTATAAAGTTAATACACCTAATATGATACATTCCTTACTTATAATGTACGTGTATGTTGTGCAGTAAGTTAACTTAAACATAACCTTTTATACACTGCACAAATGAATGTGAACTTTATAAAACACTGATTCAGACTACATTAAGTCATCAATAGAATTAATATATAGACTTTATTGTTCACAACTGCTAAATAACTTAGACTTAAAAAGTAATCTAAAAGCTTTTGGCTTGTATCATATAAAATAATTTAAAATATAATCAAAAAAAAATCTTTCTTTTAATTTTCTCTGTAATAAAAACTTTGTTTAGTTGAAGAATGAATGTGTTACTAAAATGAAATACTTAAAGTTCAGTATAATACTACTAACCTGATACTAACATAGAATCTAGTTTCAAGTAAAATATTGTCAGTTCTCTTTTTATAACAATTTTATTGAGCTAGCTGTAGAAGCATAATGTACAGAATTTGTTATTTCTTTTAGAGACTTCAAAGTGTTTAAAAATTATTAATTAAATTTGAAAAGGAGAATTCGGTGACGTTTGCAGAGGAATAATAAAAATTCCTGGAAGAATGGAAGAAGATGTCGCGTTAAAAACTTTGAAATCTGGCTATAACACCCAGCAAAAACTTGACTTTTTAAGTGAAGCTTCTATAATGGGCCAGTTCGACCATCCTAACGTAATTAGATTAGAAGGTGTTGTCACTAAAGGTCGCCCTTTGATGATAATTACAGAGTTCATGGAAAATGGCTCACTTGATAACTTTCTCAGAGTAAGATTCATACTTGACTTTTAATTTTCTTAGTTTTATCAATTAACATGAACCATTAGAATTACCTTTTCTATTATAATTTTTAGTTAATTGTTATATTGTAAGTTTATTTGTTGTAATGAATCCTCAACTAATGTTTAACAAAAACATTTTTTTATTTACCTGAATTGAAAACAACGGTAAAATTTTTACCTGTAATATTATACATTTAAAATTGTGCTGTAAAGTCTAGGTTCATACATGCTCTTTGCTTTATTATCAGTTATTAAAAAAAAAATATTTTAAGAAAGTGTAGAACATTCCGTAAGCTATATCTTTTTTCAAACTACAAATTTGAATTTTAGTGTCGTTCTAACAGAAATCTAAGCTAAAACCTTAACAATTACATACACTAATAAAACACAAATCATTAAATGTACCAAAAAATTATTTAAAAAAATTATTTAAAGACTTTTTAGGTTAATAAGTATAATTGTTAATATTTCTAAAATGGTAGAATGAATAATTTTATTATTGCTTAACAATTTTTTTAACTGACAGACTCATGACAGCCAGTTTAATTCGATTCAACTTGTGAACATGCTCAGGAACGTTTCCTCAGGAATGAAATATTTATCAGAAATAGGTTATGTTCATAGAGATCTTGCAGCAAGAAACATTTTGGTTAATGCTCAACTTGTATGCAAAGTTTCAGACTTTGGAATGAGTAGAGTACTTGAAGATGAAACTGGAAACTACCACAGCAAAAAAGTTTGTATAAATTGTTTTCATACTTTAAAAGAATTTTTTTTGCTGCATTTAAAGTACAGTATGCTTTTAGTTAAGCAAATTTTGATAGAAATTAATTAGTTTCACATTATAAACTTTGATTTGTAAAATATCCTGATTTTTTTTTTCAATTTTTGTGAGAAAGAAGTGGCAGAAAACTAAAAATAGTAATAACTATAAATACAACCTGTTGTTTAAAATACAGAAAGGTGGGAAAATTCCGATCAGATGGACAGCTCCAGAGGCCTTCACATACGGCAAGTTCACATGTTCAAGTGATGTGTGGAGCTTCGGTATTGTGATGTGGGAAGTTTTTTCTTACGGTGAAAGACCTTACTGGGGCATGTCGAACCGTGATGTTAGTTTGTATGATACATAGTAGTAAGATTAAAGTTTAAAGGATTAAGTACTACATTTGTACAGCTGTTTGTTACGCTTTGTTTGGTATATCCTTTGTTTGGTACTGCCTCGGATAAAAAAGTCGTACAAATAAATCAAAAATAGTCATTTTGTACTCAAATTATACACTCAAACAAGCTTGTGTAAGCTATAAAATATCAATTTATTTTGAAAAAATTAAAACACTTATTTTTTAAATATCAACACAGACTTATCCTTTTTTTTTCTATAGCTTAGGATTGTTTTATCAGTTTTAGCAACAAAATCTCAATATGAACATTATGAAAAAAGTTTAAAAGCTATTTTATATTTTATTAGATAAACATCCCTAATAACATTTAACTATAGAATTTATAAACTTTAACTATTATAGAAAAGTTTTTGATTAAAAATAGATAAAGCTATTAATGGCTTAGGACAATCTTATATAAATTTTTTTTTAAGTTTTTCAATAATTTTTCAGCTAGTAGTTTTTTTTAGTTTAAGTTAATGAAGTAATGGCTAAGCAGGATGAAGAGGATGAACTTTTCATAAACTATATATTTTAGTACACATCAAAGACAGAGTACATCTAATTTTGAAATTATAAACAGTTTATCTTAATGATCAGGTAATGGATGCAGTTAAGACGGAGTACAGGCTGCCCGCTCCAATGGACTGTCCGCTGATCCTGCACACTCTAATGATGGATTGTTGGAAGAAGGAGCGAAATCAGAGACCTAAATTTGCCGAACTAGTAAACGCTTTGGACCGACTAATGAGAGAACCGTCACAACTTGATAGAAAGGCCAATAATGAGTATGTTGATTTGATAACAAAACGAAATTAACAGAAACAAACCTGGTAAAAACTTAATCGTAAAACAAAACAAAGAAAACAAAACAAAAAAAACAAGACAAAAATTGAAAAATAAATGATTATTTATAAGTAAGAAAACTAGGAATTTATACAATTCATTGATAGCATTTATTTTACTATTTCAAATTTTAATTTTTAGATCAAGGCGTACAGACAAGCAAATGTTTGATGGCCAGCTCACTGAAGATGGTAACTTTTTCTCGATGAAGAAGCAGCCGAGTCAGTGTTTTTCTTCCAAAAACTTCAAAACTGTAGCGTCCGATTCTGGCTTTAACGAATGCCAACAAAATCATGAGCACATGGTAAACAATGACAAAGTGACACAAAAAACTCGCAAGTACTCAAACTCAATGGATTTTCTGAACAAGAGTGCTGAGGAGCAGCCAAAACCTACCTGTGTTCATGGCAGAAGTGCCAGTGAAGTCATAGCACACGAAAATCGTCCATCATATATGGAGCCACAATTCTTTGCACAAGATCACCTAAACACACAACAAAACAAGTGAGTATTCTTTTTAATGTTTTTTTAAGGGTATCTCGTTAACGTTATTAACACGTTATTAATATGATGTCTAACATTATTAAAATAATGTCTGATTTTTTTATCTTTCAAAAAATATCCAGAGTAAAACATGCAACAAAATTTTTGTTTAAACTAATTTTTAAAACTAAGTTGAAATATAAAATTTCCTAAAAAAATAATAAATACAAAACATAAAACAAAATAGTTTACCAAAACTTTTGAAACAATTATTTCTTTCAAGTCAATATGCACATGAAATAGATGAATCACAAAGTGTAGTCGTCGGTTATGACCAATGTAGAACTCTGCACAGTCTCGAAACATCGGGTACACCTCTGCTACAGGAATGCTGCGATGATGCAACTTTACCTCCTTACTCTAAAAATTCTTAATAATTATATTTTTATATGATACCGTATAGAATAATAATTTAATGTACATTAGCTTTTAGCTTATTTTGAAAGTTTTTTATTTCTTATTAGCATTTGCTCACGTTTCGTATATTTAGTTATTATTGTGAAACTTTATCTAAATTGTACAACTTCTTTGGCTATGGTTTATATCTATTATAAATTCATTTATTTTTAGAATTTAAACGAGTACTAGTTTAACCATGCTTGTTTAAAATTATAACGATATTGATGTTTTACTGCCACTGCCTGCTTTTTTAGTTTTGGTGCTTAAATTGAAAGTATGAAAAAATAATGTTCAATCATAATACATTTTTGTGCCTTAAAGTTACAAAAATAATAAAAAACCTTAGTGTATTATTTGTAAAAAAATACTAACGACTTTATACTTGTTTTGGAATTTTTTGTTAATTTTTAGTTGTGTTACTTCATGTCATTTACTGATTTTTACTTAACAAATAACCAGTATAGAAACTTTTCTAGATAACAATTTAATCAATATTTTTTTTGAAACAGCTGCTTTTACACTGAAAAGAACATTTTTTATTCTAAGAAAGGTTTTTTTCGCAGATGCTATAGTTTTTTTTAGTTATGTGAACTTAAACTTTGATGACTCTATTTATACAATTATTTTTTGATGAATTTTTAGATATTGATTTGTTATATTAAAATATATTTAAACCTACGTTTTGTATTGAAAACTGCTTTAAGATAGTTATTTATTAAAGTTATTAGATTAAAGACTTAATACAAACACTTCTGTTTTTTATCAGCTCTTGCTTATGAAGTAGAAAATTGTGTAGCAAAATAGTTTTACTGTGAAAAATCGAGTATATTGTTTTTAAATTCAAGGTATTTATATTTTAACATTTATCACTCATCATCAACAATTTGATTCAACTAAGTAGTTTTATTCAAACGAACAAAATTTTTAGCACATCTGAAAATTTTTAGGTTTAAGTTTTATCGAGATTTTTTTTTTGTTTGTTTAAAAACATGTAAATAGTCCGTCTCAAGTGCTTTTATTCAAAGTGGAAAATCTAAGTATCTGGCGTCATGTAAGAGAACAATGCTCAATATTTGAACTAACTTAAATCGACCGTTGGTAATTTATAATTTTTTATAAATGCAACACACTTCAACTTAAATTTTCAAAGGTAAACATATAGGATAATATTTCTGTTCACTAAAAAACGAATGTATTAATTCCGTTTAAAAAAAAACATTAACCTTGTTTTATAAATTTTCATAACAAGTTACTTATTTACAGTTATGTTGTATTATAAAAACAAAAGGCACTTTAATATTTTAAGTATATGTGAAAACTTGTAAACCTAGTTAATTGAAGTGTAAATATTTTGTTTAGTATCTGAAATACATAAACAAAACATTTGTTTGCTGTTTTGAAAACTAAAAATAGAATACTTAAAACAAATTCAACTAGAGCTTCTACTGTTCTCCTTACCGGTGGTTTTGTAATGTTTATATTTTGCGTAAAAATTTAAAAGTACTAATTTAATTTTTGTAACAATGTTACTAGACTTTATTACTAGCAAAAAATATTAATTTTTAAGTTAAGACTAGTTTTGTATAAACTTAAGTTATAATATCAAAAAAGGCTTACTTGTAAAGAAAACTCGCTATAGACAGCCTAAAGTACTTCGAATGCTTTTTCTCTTAATTAGTTTGTTTGTATAATACTTTCTCTGATATTTTCAAGATTATATTAAAAAGTATATAAACAAGTAAACTTTACTTTAATATAATAAAGTTATTTTAACTTTAAACTAATGATATTTTAGTATATTTTAAAGTATTTAAAAAAATACTTCATGATACAATATAATATTCTTAACGAAGAAGTAAAATCCATTGTAAGAATTATATAAAGCATTTTAAAAGTTGGCTAGTACCTAAATTATTTTTTGCTAAAAAAGTCCTTGAGGTTGAGTTATATTGTAATTAGTTTAATTTCAATAACTAGAAAGTTTTATAGTGTTTTAGTTAAGTATTTTTAATATTTGTATGAGCCTATACTTTATGACTAATTGCTTAAGCAAAGAAACCTGGTAAAAATAAAGAGCTAATAAACTCATTGAATTATTTTATCTCATAAGAACTTGTATCTTCGTTTTGTACAAATTACCATTACTAATAACTTTTTATTCTTATTTTAAAAGATGTTTGATTGCTTATTTTCTAATCCAGACCATGTATTCCATACATTTTTTTAAATATTTGATTTTGTTTTAAATATATATTTACTAGATGATGAACAGTTAAAGATCAATTAAAGAAAAGCTACTAATCATCTTTAAACATATTATTTTTAAATTAAAAGTGTTATTCTGTAAAAAACTTGAACTCTTTAAGTTAATTAACTTAAAAGTAGCTTTAAAATACGCAAAATCAACAGCAAAGTTTATAATTAAAGTAATTTTAGATGTTTTTTATTTTTTATTATAAACGAATGGTATAGTTTTTAATATTGTCATTAAATATGTCTACTTTTTCAGGATCATTCGACCATGATCTTATTTTGCAAAGTTACATTTAAGATATTTAAAGCTAGGTTGTCAAATAAAAATAGCTACTATTGTAAGTACTGTAGCATTAATAAAATAGTGTAATAAAATGAAGAATAATTTAAGAATCTTACAATGACAGTTTTCATTGTTAAGTAATTTTCAATTCTTTTTTTTTTGTGAATTCGTTGACAAATTAAATTAAAAGAAATACACAAAATAGAAAAAAAGATACCTTTTTTTTATCATTGAATATTATTTAAAAATCCCTTTTCGATTAACATAAGTATTTAGGCTGAAGTTAATAAAACTTAATTAAATGAAAATAGTTCAAAATCTATAGACAACTTTATCGTTTATGCCAAGGTATTGCTTCGGAATAGTTTTTTAACTTAATTAACTTTTTAAAAAATTGTACAAATTTAAATGCCATAAAAAATAAGTTTTTGACAAATTAAATAATTAACTATCTTTTTTGTTTGAATCTTGCTGGTATTTTAAAAACATTTGTTTACAATTCATAGAGTGCTGGACAATGCGTTAGAATTCCGTAGTGTGCGACTTTATAATCGAAAGGTCTTCATGCACCAGAACCTAGAACAAATACTTTGAGCGTTTTTTTTTTTTTGTCGTTTAATAAACAGTAACTAATTCTTCTGAATTTACTAGCTATGATCATTCTTAGCTAATTAAATAACTATTATCAAAATTAAGTTAAAAAAATTTAAGCTTAAAACTATTTGAAGCAAGTTAATATGTAAAAATATATAATTGAATTTCAAATCTAACTAGTTGTACACATATTATCCGAAAATTATGGTACGAAATTCAATAAGTGAAGTCAGTTTTTATCTAACTCTTTTTTTTTGCAAATCGATTAGAACTTTAAATTTTTCCTAACTTCAAACAGAGCATAAACATATATTTTTTAAGCTTGAAATTTCTAATTTTTATTTTACATTGTTTTTACACTAACACGGTGAATAAAAAACTACCAAATTATAAATGGAGAAGATAAAAGCTTACCTGATTAGGAACAATAAATAATGACCTTCACCACACGACCAACAACAACAGCATCCGAAACAACCTACGACCGGTTTCGTCCTTATTAGGGTTCATCAGGCAGGTATAGTTGCGAGAGACCGCTGCTGAGATCTTACCAAGCGGGCTTGAGTTCAAAGTACTGAAGCGACCGTTAATGGGTAAAGTTGAAAAATTTGACACAGCTAAATCATTCACAGCCCAACGTCTCAGACATTGTCAGCTTATTGTGAGATTATAGTGTGTGTTCGTTTGATCAGTTTTAACCAATATTTATTTCGCCCATCATCAACAAAGTTGAGATATTCGCGCCATCAGCAATAAATAATGAACTTCACTACTCGACCAACAACAACAGCATCCGAGACAACCTACGACCGGTTTCGTCCTAATTAGGACTCATCATAGTCGTTAGGAATATCTGATTAGGAAAAAAAATGTATTTAACAATTAAGAGTTATTAAAACTGAGCATTAAATGTGCTGTTTTTAGAAGTTGTAGTTTTTGTAAGCATAAAAAAAGTCATATACATTTTAAACTATTTAGATTATCATAATTAAATTTTATTGTCAGTAGATAAAAGAAGTGTTACCCATACAATACTTTTACTTTTTTGTTGTGGTATTTATAATAAAATCTATAAATAAAAGTAGTTATTATATTGACAGAATCCGGCCTTATTTTTTAAGATCTAGGTCACATTCAAAATATGATCTAGACTCAATTAATTAGGTAAAACAAAAGTTAATTTATTTTTTAGTGAAAAATTCACCCAATTGATTGACTAATAACACTAGTTTTATGATATTTTTCTTTCTAAGAAGACACAGTTCTAAGCAAAACATAATGAACTAACAACCCCAAAATATAAGATAATTTTACTGATAGTAATCGGCCTATATTGTAAAGATTTGCAAACATTTATAAACAATGTGTATTTTCATAAGAATTTATAAAGCGTTTAATGCATAATCTAAACTCAAACTTTTAGCTTGTACCTTATATTTTCATTTTTAAAGTGAATTAAAAAAAAGTATTTGAATTGATTAACAGTAACTTTGCTTCCTTCTTTCCATGAAACATCAATAAAGAAAAGAAAAAAATATTAGTGTGTCATGAAAAAAGGTGAATTTGACGTATAAAAACTACTCAACAAAGTATAAAAAAAGATTATTTTTTTTAGATAAAAATTACAGATAAGAATTTAAAACGTTACATAAAAAAAAGAATTTTTTATATCCGTAAATCAATAATTCTTTATTTATATTCTTTTATATTCTATAACAGCGATCAATTTTAAAAATGATTGGAATATAATATGAAAGTTAGCTGATTTAGGGTTATAAAAATGTCCTGTTATAATTAAAGGGCCACGTTAATTGAAATAAGTCATTAGCTAATCAAATTTGATAATAGTTTTTCAATTCTAATATAAAGAATCATTGAATAAGCATTGTTTTTACAAAAAGTTAAGTAAAACTTTTATTTATTTTTTCATACATACTAAAAACTTTAAAAAACTCACAATTATTTCAAGACTTTGTTGTTTTGACCCCGGTTTTTCTTTGTGGACCTGTCTGCTCTGCGAACCGTAAATTGCTAAGCTCTTGTTTATTAAAAAGTTGATTGAGCTTAAAATCTGTAGACTTTTATACTATAAATGCATCCGATTACCTGATAGGTTAGAGTAATAGTATAAATATTCTTATAACTAAACTAAGTTCAGAGCGTAATTTATCCCTAAATTTTTTGAACAGTTTAAATTACCCAGATTAAGTAGAAAACTATTTATGGCAAAAATAAAGAATTAATATAGAAGAATTCTATTTAATTTGAAGGTTTTGTTTGAACAAGACTTAACCAATAAATTTTTATAACTAGAACTTGTAAAATTCAAAAGTTTTTTTTTTGTTTAAAAAGTTTTAAGTTGTCAAACATTTGTATGCTATCAATACTGCAGTTTACCTGTGTGATTTTGTGAGTTTTATTATGATCTGTCTGACTTTTCTTAATTGAGCTATTAACTTTATTAAAATTTCATTTAAAAAACTCGAGTATATCGTTCTAAGCCTAAAATTGTTCTAAAGCCCTAAGTCTAAAACTTTTAACTTGAACAGATTTAAACTTTTGCTTTTTGATCAACACAGTAAAAAATTACCTAAAAAATTGTTACATTCAACGAATACTAGCATCCTTAATCAAAAGCTAATAAGTAAGTAAACTTTTGATTTTCTTCAGTCATTAAAAACCTGTTTGAATGTATCAGATTTCTCTGCTGTTATTTTTCAGATTAGTTTTTAGTTTTAAGGTTTTTTTAAATTCATACCTCATACCATTCTATAAACTAGTAGGGAGCTATTAGCTGTGTTTATTGTGTAGAGATCTACCGGCCATTTTTTGCTTGGACCCGGATTCGGCCGGCTCCTATTTTTTTAAAAAGATCTGGAACCGGATCCGGACAGATCCTAATTTTTTTTTTTATTAGCAAACTAAGTTATCAGAAGCTTCTTTTTTGTCATTTACAAGTGACATATGGGCGAATTCGAAGACAAGGACATATCTTTACTTATCAGCGCATTGGTTAAAGGAAAGCTTTGAATACAAACACCGAGCTCTGTAATGTAAGGAAGTAGAAGGTTCTATTTTCACACTGGCTTTAATATTTGTAAAAACATAATGGAGATGCTTGAAAGTTGGGGTATTAATATTGATTGCATTCACGTTTTTCTGCGCGACAAAACGTTTGACATGAAAGCTGGTATGTTGATGTTAGAATCCTATTCAGCACCCTGTTTCATTCACACGCTTCAACTGATAATTAAAGGATCACTGTTTTCAGAAAGTAACATAAGTGTGTTAATAGCCAAGGCCCGTCAAACTATTGGCCACTTTAGTCATTCTTCTACAGCGTGCGAGAAACTCAAAAAAATCCAGGTCTTTTTAGGTTCATCAGTGTCAATGCAAAAAGCCTTGCTACTTGTGCAAGATGTTGAAACAAGGTGGAACTCAACTTACCTTATGCTGAAAAGACTAGAAAAATTGAAAACAAGTGTTCAGAACTTCGATGCTAACAACTAATTTAAACCCGAAAATATTCTTACAGCTGATGAATGAAAACTTGTTAGCCTCCTTAATAAGCTGCTCGAACCCTTTTAAATAGTAACGCAGCAGTGTAGTAAAAACAACGCATTGCTCTCAAGTTTAATTCTGCATGCAACAGTACCAAAAACGTTTTTTAATCATAAAGCTTTTAGTGCACCAGGTCAAAGTAGTTCTACAACCTTAGCAACCTTGGCAAAAATTATAAAAGAGGCTTTCAAAAAAAGGTGTTGTACTATTAATAGCAGCACACGAATAAACCCTCGTGATAACGACTTGCTTTTACTTACAACAGCTGTTAATCCACGGTATAGACTTGACTTTTTCCTTGCTAATCTCAAACAGAAGGTTGTAACGCTACTGAAATCAGAAGTAAAAATCTATAGTTGTCGTGAGACTGGTCAAAGTGGTCAAGTTCCTCTAGTACCACCTAACAAATCTAAAGCTCAACAACCTAAAAATGATGTTCCCAAAAATAATTGTCGTTCTAATCTACATTTAAATCGGAAACAAGTGCAAACACCTACGAAAGTGAACAACAAAATTCAGTTGATCAAGAGATTGAGAAAGAAATTAAGTTTTTTTTGGGTGAAAAAAAATTATTTGCTGAAGAAGTTAAAGAAGCTGAAGTCTTGTCTTGATTGAACTCAGACAAGAAAAATACACACATCTTGCCAGGTTTGCAAGAAGGTATCTTTCAGCACCACCATCTTCTGTTTATTCTGAAAGGTTATTTTCAGAAGCTGGTAACTTATACGAACAAAAGCGAAATCGATTGCTTCCAAAAACTCGCGAAAAACTTCTTATATCTTCATAACAACTTAAAAAACAAGTTAAGGTTTCTTTGTAGCTTAATGGCGTTGATGAGTAAGTGTTATTTACTAAATTATTAACTTTTATATATTTGAAGTAAACATAAACAGTCGCTAAAGAAATTACTGTACATCTTATAGCTCGATCTTTTATAAATAAAAGTGAAGTATAAAGCTTGACATATCTAAAATAAACAAATCTCGTTATTTTTTAAAGCGTTGTTACATTTAATTTCTTTTTTTTACGTCATAAAAGGTAAAAAATTCAAGTTTAGTCGTATAAGTAGCTTGAAATTTAACATTTAAACTGAGATTTCATATATGTATAAGTATTTTTTTTTACAACGTTCTTCTTCTTAATGTTAAAATACAATGTTTAGACAATAAGATTGTGTTTTTTTTTTAACAAAACCTTTGTATTAAACAGTTATTAGTAACAAATGGTAAAATAATAATTAATTTTTATAATTTTTTTCACTATTTAGACTACATAAAACTTAAAATCTTTAGGATCCGGATTCGGCTGGTCCTAAATAGTTGATCCGGTAGATCACTAAACTGTGCTTTAAAAAATCATTTATGTACATATTACAAAATAATAAAAACAATAATAAACACAGTAAGGCGACAAAGATATAAATAAATAAAACTATATTATATACTATATAGAAAAAAATACTAGTAAAATTCTTTTCGACTCCTGTTTCTTCATCTGTCTCGGTTTCTTAAAGTGCTGTTTTCCCTTTTCTTCATTCTTTTTTATATAAAAAATCACTATTTGTCAGCTTCATTATCAAGTTCTTCCAACTCTTCAATGCTTTCATTTAATTTGTTAACCTTTCCTTCAACATTTGACTAAAATGTTACGCAGATGAGTAATAGGCACGACTTGCAATGACGGAGCAAGTCGGCTGGTACGCTTTTATTTTAGTATAATAGCTTTATGCTAAGAGGATTAGTATTAGACTTATAACCGGTAACTGTCGCATTCTGTTTAGTATCTTCACCGAAAATCTACAAAGCTGAAGTGAACTCTTTTAGCACGACCAAGGCATAAAACTTAAGTTCCAGTAGTTTCCTATCCAGCAGCATCTCAGTCTCCAAAACGAGAAGTGACTCAGTTGACCAGCAAAGCTGACAGAGCTGAAGCTCATTGTTTTTGTAAGGGGTAGCTGTCTAAATTGCGCGGGCGTACAAAACTGCACGAGGGTACAAAAATGCACGAGTTCACAAAACTGCACGAAGACACTTTTGCACGAGGGGATAAAATTGCACAAAGATAAAATTGCACTGAGATACTTTCGCACGAAGGGTTACTTTTGCACGAAGGGTTACTTTTGCACGAAGACACTTTTGCACGAGCAGACAGTTTTGCACGGGTTAATTTTTTTTTTTTTTTTTTTTTATTTAATTTTTTATTACTATCACTGTTAACCCTTACCCTCGGTCGGAAAGTTTTTATTTCTATTGAATTATTTTTTTTTACCATCACTGTTACCCCTAACCCTTACCCACGGTCGGTAGCTTTTTTTTTCAATTATTATTTTTTTTTATAATTTTTGATAATTATTTTTATATTTATATTTTTACTATCACTGTTACCCCTAACCCCTACCCTCGTTCGGTAGTTTTTTTTTTTAATTAATTTTTTTTGAATTTTTTTTCTTTTAAATTATAATTTTTATTAGCTTCTTTTTTATTTTTTCTATTACTATTTCCCCTAACCCTTAGTCAGTAACTTTTTTTTTTATAATTTTTCAGTTTTTTTTTGGTTTAATTTTTTTTTTTTACTCACGTGCAAAAATGTAATTCGTGCAAAATTGACCCTTGGGGCAAAATCGTCTACGTGCAGTTTTGTTCACTCGTGTAATTTTTTGCCCTCGTGCAATTTTGGCTTTGTGCAAATTCGGCTTCGTGCAATTTTGTACTCTCGTGCAAATCTGTTCTCGTGCAGTTTAGTCGCTTCGTGCAATTTAGTAATCTCGTGCATTTTTGTTTTCGTGCAATTTAGAATTTGTAAGAGCCGCCTTAATGACACTAAACCACCTACACGCCGCCAACTACGACTTTGATCAGAGTTTTGCCTTGCTAGGAAGGAGATAAGTAATAGTCAGGTAGTTCCCTCCAGGGGCGTCGCGGTGGGTGTTGCACTGCCGCAATTGCACCACCTTAAAATTTTGTGAGAAAAATTAAGTATCTATAACGTTTTCGTTATTTTTTAGAAGAAAATATGTTATAAAACTCCAATTTAGAAAACGACCATTTTGCTCACTTCACTGCCGCAAACTCTTAGCTGACTGCCGCAAATGAACTCAAAACAGCAAAATTTCTTCAAGAATTACCGCAAAATCAATATCTTGGGGTAAGTAAGCTAAGTTGAAAATTCCCTAAAACAGTACAGGTTTAAGTATCATTCCACAAGTTATTATAAACAAAAAATTAAAACAAAGCCAAGCTGAGCACAAGCGATTCAAGCAGAGGCAACTTGAAAAAAATATCTCAAGGAGAGGCAACTCGAGAAGAAGCAACTCGAGAAGAGGCAACTCGAGAAGAAGCAACTCGAGAAGAGGCAACTCGAAAAGAAGCAACTCCATAAGAAGCAACTCGAGCAGAAGCAATTCGAGCAGAAGCAACTTGAGCAGAGGTAACTCGAGCAGAAGCAACTCGAAATGATACATCTCGAGCAGAGGCAACTCGAGCAGAAGCAACTCTAGCAGAGGCAACTCGAGCAGGGACAACTCAAGTAGGGGCAAATCGATCACCTTTTACTCGGATTTTTTTTTCTGCACCACCTAAGAAAAATACCACGCGACGCCACTGGTTCCCTCTACCCATTTATTTAAAATTTATGTGATCTGTCCTCAGAGTTTACTGCCGAAGCCTTAACTTAACCATAAGCATCCACAAGGCAGTGGAGGTAGGCAAGGATTTATAGAGCTGGTGCTAAATCAGCTCCAACCCAAACGTGGGTACAACATTTATAAGTTAAAATAATTTAAGAATATGCCTTTAAAACTTTTTATGGACTTAATCGTTGCAGTATATAAAGTGTTTACCCGAGATTTTTATTGTTATGTTGTTGGTAATAAATGTTAAATCTCTATACTACATTATCTATATCTTATATTTTTTCTCTTTGTATAAAATTGTGTAGTTATTATCTTATTTATAAATTCTAAAAAAGTCTAATTTTAAAGTCAACATTTTTTAATGAAAAACTTATAAAGTACTGATAAATGAATTCTCAAAATTTAACAATCAACCCATAATAACTTTATTTAATCAAAAGATAGGTATAACGACTTATTTTTATAGAAGTTAAAAATCAACTATTTATTATTTATAACTTAAGTTTTAGAATGTTCTATTCGATAATTTTATAATCAAAGTAGCTCACTGGAACTTTTCCTATAAAAAATAGTACGCGTTTTTTTGGCCCAGCCGATTCGTTTGTGTTCATTTGTTATTTAAACAATTACGGCGTTAAGGTGTATACTTAAACCGTTCAAAATAAAACTTAAATTTTCTTCAAATAACGATAAAATTTAATAAAACAGTATTTGGTGAAGTTTATTAATTTTATTATCTTACGAATACTTCAAAAACATGTCTATTAAATGCCAATATTTTAATTGGAACTAGACTGTTTAACAGGTAAAATAGATATTTTTACCACATGAGTCTCTCTCACCCTAATTTTTAACTTTTGTAATGTTAACTGTTGTTTATATAAGATTTTTTGACAAATAGACAACACCATACAACCAGTAAAAACAACCAAACACCAAATAACAGTTTTCTATATATTTATTATTTACTACATTAAGATTTTAGGCTAACTACAGATAACAACTAATAACTGAAAAAACTTATTTTGAAAACTTTTACTTAATTTTTTCTACTAGGATTTATTCAAAGTATAAACATATGTTGTTTAATTTCTTTTAGAAAATGAGACACCTATTCTTTATAAGTAGCAACACGTTATGTTTACTTACCTAAACGTTTCCACAATTATAAGTACTAAAGGTAAATCTTAGTCTAGTACAGTGATGTGCTAATTGAACAAATTGTTGACCTAGACAACTTTGGTTTTATATGAACTAGTTGTTTGTTTTACCTAAGCCCAAAAAGAAGAATGCCATTGTAGACAAGTATTTTTAAAGTTTCATAAAAAAGAAGCAATTTAACTAACAGGCCTTTCCTTTTAAACACGCTATCTTAAATACATAATTTTGAAGGATACTGTTTATTTAGGTAGTTTAAAAATTAAATGTTTTACAAGGTAATGAACTTTTATAGTAGAAATTTATCAAAAATAACCGAATAAATAATTTAAAGTTCCAAAAAACGCTTAATTTTTTCTGATAGGATCTATTCAGTTTTACGTAGACTGAAATTAAACATTTTCTATTAATCAATTTGAAGTAGATAACTAGTAACTAATTATTCCGTTGAAAAACAAATACTGTACTAAAACAATATAAAATACAACTACTTTAGTTTATAGCTTCTAAAGTCTAAGTTTTAAAACGGTAAAAGATTAACTTTGCTAAAAAGATTAAAAAACCTACTTTAACTTTATTCTATTTCTTTAATGAAGTAACTATGATTTATTTTTCAAGTCATAGTTTTTATATTTTCAACTATTTTAAAATCATTTACAATTTATTAATCATTGACTTTTTCTGCAATATCTTGAAAATAGTCTCGTTATAATATGTAATTTACCTTTTTGACTCTTTGAAGACTTTACTATTTTTTAAATAATTCGTAAAATTTAGAAGTATAGACAAACTATACTAATAATTAAAAAGATAAATGCAATATACTAAATATAAATTGTTTAGTTCAATAAGTTATGCAAATTTTTCATCAAAAAAAAAACAGTGACACAAGTTTTTACTGAAAAATATTGTTTATTTCAAGTTAGACTGTATATAAACTGCATTCGCTTTTAGCAATAAGATAATTATATTATGTAATGATAAAAAAAACTTTTATTTTTGTCATTTATTTAGCTCAAATTTTCTTATCTACCTCAAAGTAGATAAATTAAATAACAGGTGTGTAGCTCGATGATTGAAAGGTCTTTTTATATACCAGGTCCATTGACCAAAATTTAATGAGTGTCGATTTTTTTATTATATTTAACAAACTTAAACTTTCAATTCCTTGTATAACTTATAAATATATACTTTACTATAAATATTTTTTGTTAGGCAGAACAAACCTAATTGTATCAAGATTAATTTTAAAAATTTTATTAGAAAAATGAATTTAAAAATAAATGATAAAAATAACATAGTTAAAAAATTACAGTTTTTTTTGCAAAATAGATAGAATTTAGCATTTTTTGTTATAGACAAAAAAGTTTTTATATACAAACTTTTGTTACATTTATAACCAGAAATTTTTTCACTAAATTTTTCTTTATTTGTAATTATATTTTAACATGATGAGTTTCTTACAAAAAACTTATGGTAGTTCGTTTTTTATTGCTTTCTTAAAAAGTTTACAATAAATGCATTGTAGTTCTTATAATTTTTAGACTTAAATTTGCAATTTATATGATCTCATCTTAGTTCTTAGGCTGTGAAAGAATGTGTATTAGAAAAAAATCGTAACTCTACTAAACCCATTAAAGACCAAACAAAATCATTAGTCATTATTTAGAAAAAAATAATAATTATATTTAGTTTTTAAAGAAAAAATTGTTATAAGGTTCAAATTAAGAGATTATTTTTCTTTTTTTACTAAATAGATTTTACATAAAAAGATTACACTTATAACTTCTTTGAAATTTATCAAGTTTGATTAGAATATTAGAAATACAAAAAAAAAACAGGTATTAGTAATTAAAAAACAACTATAATATAAATCAATCATTTGAATGTGTCTCCTAATTCAAAAGATGATATGGTGCAAGTAATTTCTTTTACAGAGTATCAAAAAAATTTTTTACAGGAATTGGGTAAAAAAAGCTGACATTTCGCTAAATTTTGAACAATAAGTTGTAACTCGGAAGTGTTTTTTTAATTTCATTTTTTTAGATTACATCATTGCTTACTATGCAATTTAAAATTATATCTACAATTTTTAATAGAACTTAATTGTACCTCAAAATTCACCAAAAAATATGCTGGAATTAAAAAAAATCAACTTTATACTAAACTTAGTAAAAATATCAAAACTAAGTTGAATAGTTTATTTACAATAAAATTCAAAAGCCAAATAAATACTCTATATAAATTACTGTATTACTTAATAATGCTTTTATGACAAAGTAAATGACAAGTTTAATGTGACGCTAATAAGTTGTTTAGAATAGTTTTATCAAATTATATACATTACTTTTTGTTTAAAGATTAGACAATTTATCATGTCAATTAATTATTAATAAGAAAATAGTAGTTTGCAAAAGTTTTTTGTAGAATAACTTTGTAATTTTTTGATTTAAGGAAACACTTTAAAGAGGTAAGTAACAAATTTGCACAAAGGGATACTTTTGCACGAAGGGTCAATTTTGTACGGCGTCAATTTTGCACGATAAGTCACTTTTGCTCGGGTTTAAACTTTTTTTTTACTACCATTGTTACCCCTAACCCTTACCCTCGGTCGGTCGGTAACTTTTTTTCTTCTTTTTACTTTTTTATTTTTTATCTTTTTTATATTTTCCTTTTTTACTTTAATTTTTATTAATAACTTCTATTTGACTCTAATTTCTTTTTTGTTTGTACTATTAACTCTAACCCTTAACCTCGGTCGGTAACTTTTTTTCTTTTTTTTATAATTTATTGTTTTTTTTTGTTTTTTTTTTCTTCTTTTATTTCATATACATTTTATACTCTCGTGCAAAAACTACCTTTCGTACAAAAGTGACTCTTCGTGCAAAAGTTTCTTGGAACAAAAGTGACCACTCGTGCAAAAGGAAACTTCGTGCAAAAATGTCCTTTTGTGCAAAAGTGTCCCTTCTTGCATATTTGACCCTTCAACTAAAAATGTCTTCGTGCATATTTGACCCGTTTCCACTTTTAAGTGTTCGTAAGGATTAATAGATTAAAAAAACTTTTAGACATCTACTTTAAATTTTGAATTAACATGTTTTGGATTTTCGATGCAATAAAAATTGTTATATTTCATCTATTGTGATAAAAAACTTTAACTTCTTCAACTATGCTGTTTTATCATTTATTTTTAAATTTATTCTTCTTATTAACTTTATAAAATTAAACTTAATTAAATACAATTAGGTTTGTTCTATCTAGCAAAAATAAAATTACAGAAAAATATATATTTAGTAGTTATAAGAATAATTTGAAGTTTAAGTTTGTTGAATATAATAAAAAAATCGAAACTTAATAAGTTTTGGTCAATGGACCTGGTATATAGAAAGACCTTTCAATCATCGAGCTACTCAACATTTATTCAATTTATCTACTTTGAGGTAGATAAGAAAATGTGAGCTAAATAAACAACAACAAAAAAAGTATTTTTTATCATTACAAACTAATTATCTTATTGCTAAAAGCGAATGCAGTTTATACACAGTCTAATTTGAAATAGTCAAAATTTTTCAGTAAAAACTTGTGTCACTGTTTTTTTTTTTGATGAAAAATTTGCATAACTTATTGAACTAAACAATTTTTATTTAGTATGTTGCATTTTTTTTAATTATTGGTGTTATTTATTGTACTAATTATTTATGTCTATACTTTTAAACTTCTAGACGAGTCAACGCGATAACCATTTTATAAATTAGCTTTATGTTTTTCCCATGTTCCTTAGGTAAAGATTTGTCTTTATTTAGATACATAATATTTTATAAGCTTTCTTCAATCTTAATTAAGTATGCAAGCATTTAAATATAATGTAACAATTTTTAAGTAACTTAACTTCTAAAATGCACTGATTAAAATATTACTGTTAAATCTGTCGGTTGCGAAATCAAGGGGATTCTGAATGGCTAAAATGTTAACTCTATTTACTTAAAGTTTTTATTAATACTATTTTTTTTGTGATATCTTTGGGTGAGGTGTACTAGGGGTGACGTTTAAAATTTAAGGTAAAATGGGTAAGGATTAGGGGTTTTAATGTTACCAATGTACTGCTGTATTATAACCTTATCTCATTAACAAAATATTATGAATAAAAATATTTCTTATTCTAATACTGTAGCCCACTCTTTTTTAATGAATCAATATAATTTCTTTAACAATTTTAATGAGCGAACAAGTTGGCTAAAATTTTAAGATTCTTATTAATTGAGAAGCAAAAAGTATAGTCTAAAACAGTGCTTCTGAACCTTTTTCTAGTGGCGGAACCCTTTTCCAAAGTTCAACTTTTCCGCGGAACCCCTAATTTTAATTTTACATATAATGTTTAATTAAATAAATTTTTTTCTTTTTTAAATTTCGAAAGGCTTCGCAAAACCCCTGAGAGGCGTCGCGGAACCCCATTTCAGAAGCATTGGTCTAAAGTAGGGTTTCCTAAACTTTTTTCATAAGGCCCCTTTCAGAAAATTTAAATAGCTTGCTTCTCAGATAACAATATTTTTTAATTACCCTTAAATACGCTTAAGACCTTTTGTTTTTGCTTTTCACTATCAACTCCAGAAAATATATTGTAAATTTCAAATTATTTCCTTATGGCCCTTTTACTAATCGCAGCCTCCCTTTGGCCCCTTTGCAGCTTATGGCCCTCTAAATTTTTGAAATGGTCCACTTTAAAAAACCCTGGTCTAAAAGTAACGTTAGATACAATAGAAATTATTTCAATGTATTTTGGAAGGTTTTTAATTACGCAAACTTGTTTTTAATGATATTTTATAACAGATTGGGTATATTTTAAGTGCGCATGTCCTATTAAGACTAAATTTTATAAAACGCTGTTCTTTCTAGTTGTAAGTAATTACTTAAGTTTTTGTAAAAGCTGTATTTAAAGACCATTTGCAATGTAATATGAATATATTTTTGGTTACAAAAGTAAACGAAGTGTAAAACAGTTTTCAAGATTTGTATCTTGATTGTAGTAGGTGCATTATTTAGTGATCAACTATGTATTTATAATTTCAACAACTAATTTGAAAGTTTAATGCATAAGAAAATAACTTTTATAAATATTATGAGAAAATCTTTAAAGTACAAAAAAATTCAATTTTTTATTTTCTTTAAAAATGTCTAACTTTATATTACTAAATTTCACTTCTTTTCTATAGGTTGTTATACAAAAAAGGATATAAGTATTCAAATATTATTATAAACTTTTAAAACAAAAGTATTTTTTATATCGTTTTAAAGCTATTAAATAAAAAAAATTGTTTTTTTAAAACTGTGTAACTTAGTCCTTTTTTTCATTTTAGTAACAAAAGACAATGGTTTTGTATCAACATTTATTAAATAATAATGTGCAATGTAACATTTATTCATGGCAAAAGAATAATTTGTTAAGGCTAAGTTAATCTTTAATGAGCTGGAATATTCAGCAACTCAACATTTAAGAGTAATTTCGAAATAAAACAAAAAAATATGAATGTATGTGAAATTAGATTTCTACATAGTCTAGACATTATCAATTCTTTTTAATTGTTTTAACTTCTTATTGCGTAAAACCGCATTTTCAGTAACAAGACAATTTTCTGCAAAAACAAACACTTATTATAATTTAAGCAAAGTTCAACATTGCAGCAACGCTTGTTGTTAGAGAATATTTGAATTTTAGAACCTGCAGTAGCTTTTTGCTATGTAGCTGTATGTACACCCTTCGTTGCAGCATTTGTTTCGGACTGAGCGTCTGTTTCTTTTACTAAACATAAATTTAGATAAAACTTTTGAAAGGTTAAGCTCTTTACTTTTTGATCTAACAAAATAAAAATGAATAACAAAAAAACACTAAATAATTTATAAAATTATGAAAGCTCTTTTAACTCCAGTACACTTTAAGATTAAGATATTTTTATAGTATGTAAGATAAATTTATTTAATTTTTTTTGATGTTCAATTAATGTTTATTTATTTTAATTTTTAAACCAGAATTTAATGCACTTAACTAAATTTTATGAAACTTAATTTCATTTTAAGTAACCCTTTTATTTTAAACTTAAACTTAGTAACTCCATTGATATTAGATAAGTTTATATTTAAGGAATCTACAACATTCTCTGATGCTTTTTTTTTTCAAACAATTTTCAATTTAAATAAGCTGATATAACTTTTTTGTCAAAATTTTATGAAAAACACAAGTCATTTACAGATTTTACACTTAAGTTATTATAATAAATTTAACTCACTTTGCTTCAAAAACGCTTAATCTTGCTCGAGTTTCACTGCGTTTCACTAAAAAATAAAAGTAATGTAAACTAGTATTTTATTTAAATAATTGATAAATTTTAGTTATTTTGTTGCTTTCTATTCCGTGAATTATTTATTTTTTAATTAAAATCAAAATCTTTAAAGTCTAAATTTTTGTAGTAAATGTACTTTTTTGGTTGATTTAAAAGTTATCGTATAAAATTTGAAAAAAAAAATAATAAAACTGTTATTTCACTTTAAAATATTTAACCGACTTAGTTTTTAGGTATTTATTTATAATCATAGTTTATTACACAGTTAAAAAATTCTATATACCAATCAAAAAACGTATACTAGGAAAACTTGACCATTACTATCAATTTATTTACAGATCTAATAACACTATATTGGTCAGCAAAAGCACAAAATACACATCAATACATTAAATAGCAAATCAGTTTGATACTTTTAAATTGATCTTTATCTCTTATTTGTTTGTTAATATATAAATCGATCTTTTGTTATCTAGGACTAGTTTACCTATATTTTGAAAGTAGTGGTGAAATCTCACTGTACAAATTCTATGAATTGTTTTCGAAAGCTCATAGCCACACTGCTGAATTTTTTTTGAAGAATCATCAGCTATGCTAGGAGAAAATAAGAAAACAGCCAAACAGGTAAAAATAAACATAGATACTTTCATATTTTTATTTTTTATAAATATTACTGTAAAATTATTTTGAATTTTTAAGTTTTTACCCAAAATTTATATTATAAAAATATTCTTTAGCTTAATTCTCAATTGAATTCAAATCACTAGAAATATAATTAAAACATCACCATCGATTTACTTTTATACCACAATTTTTTTTTGTTTTATTAGATACCTCTCTCAAAAGTTGTACAACTCTGAGTTGTAAACATGTTTACTGTCAATGTTAAAAAACAACATTCTAAAATACAAGTTCAATTGTGCTTAAAGCATTGCAAATTCGATCAAAACAAGTATTCAGCTGTGTAAACAAGCAACCAGGTAAAATTAGGCGAGATTTAAAAAGTTCACCACTGGTTTAGAATTGGAATGTTTTCAGTACGCATAATTTCCAGTTCGGTTACTTTCAGTTACTAATACGAACCTTTTTAAATTTCTCAAAGGCATATAAGTTTAAATAATTTTTGTTTTTAACGCTTTTTATACTTTTTAGCAAACTCATTCAAACTTTTTTTTAATAAACAATAAACATAAAAGTATGTACGCGTTTTTAAAGCAAATTTGCTGACGTTTTTTACTTTACTGTTTATTGTTATCGAATACGTTTTTTTATACGTTTTATAAGAGCTCTAGTCATAAATGTTTTAAATGTAGTGATAAACTCATTTTAGTGTATTATAAGTTAACTTTACAACGTCATATAAAAATAGTTTAAACTTTACAATGTTGTTAAACTTCAATATTAAAAAAAATAAAGCTTTTGAACCAACCTTGAAAATTAATCATAGAATTTTTCATAAAACTTTTCAGTTTAGTTGCTTTTCAGTAGCGAAATGATAAAGTATGAAAAACCTAATAAGATTTAAGACTACAATAGAAAAGTTATAAAACAATTCGATAAGCTTTAAACAAAATTTTACTTTTCTTTTTACAGTGTATTAAATATAAACTTTTAATGCGAGTAAAAACATACACGTTTAGTTTTAGTTTTTAACTTTAATTTTTTAACAAGTATCTTTTGTTGTAACTTTAGATTCACCATTTTCAATTAAGTTAAAAAGATTTACATTATTTTTTGTGTGAAATACAAGTAAACAAGCTTATTAGTTAAAAACTTCTTTATGTGATTAAAAGAAATAAAAAGTTTCTAAATTTTTTTTAGTCTTAAACTTTTCACGTAATTATTTTTTTTTTTTATTATTAATGCTACAGATTCATACTTAAGTTATGGCTATAGTATTTTATTAAACAACGCGTTTTTAGTGTCAATCACTTAATAGTTTTAAAAATTAATTAACTAACATTAAATCTAAGATTTATTCTAAAGGTTCTTTTTTTTTTAAAGTTATTAAATTAACAAAGTTTTGTAAAAATGATATTGCATGAATTCATAAAAGTTTGCCTTTTTTAAGTTAACCACAATTTTTAAGAACCATCATTTGTTAGATTTAAGTTTGAAGGATACTATAAAGTTTTTTTTTTTTCAATGTTCTTTATTTCTAGTATGTATTTTATAGGGAACGGGTCAAATATGCACAAAGACATTTTTCCACGAAGGGTAAAACATGCACGAAGGGACATTTTTGCACGAAGGCACTTTTGCACGAGAGTAAAAATAAAAAATATATAAATAAAAACTTATTGACCAAGGGGAAGGTTTAGGGTAACAGTGATAGTAAAAATAAAAATTAAAAATTTACAAAAACAAAATTTTAAAAATAAAAATCAAAAATAAAAGTTAACTAATAAAAAAACAAAAAAGTTACCGACCGAGAATAAGGATTAGGGGTAACAGTGATAATAAAAAAATATAAAATATATACCTAATAAAAATTATTAATCTAAAAAAAATAAATTGATTCAGAAATAAATTACAAAAAACAAAAATAAAAACTTATCGACAGAGGGTAAGGGCTAGGGGTAATAGTGATAGTAAGAAAAGTTATAGTAAAAATTAAAGTTATAAATAAAAAATTTAGATTTTTTTTAACCCGTGCAAAAGTGTCTTCATGCAAAAGTGAACCTTCGTGCAAAAGTTTCTTCATACAAAAATATCCCTTCGTGCATATTTGACTCTTCGTGTAAAAGTGTCCCTTTGTGAATATTAGACTCCTTTCTGTTTTTATAAGAACAAAGATTAAAAAAGCATTAGTTTTTAAAATCTTGAAGCACCATTTGAAAACAACTTATAATAGATGATTACAAAATTTTTGCTTAAATTTAGTTAATTTACGTTAAACAATAAAAGTGTTTTGAGTTTTTCAAATACCTTTAACAAAAATTAACTTGTTTTTATAACTAAACGTATTAAAAAAAGACTACGACAAGAAAACATTTTACTAATAAATACAATAATTATAAAAATACTAGATAAAAAAAAATTTTAGATTCACTAAAAGTAGGACTATTAAAGACAAAAGTTTACAAAGTAAAATAAAAACAACAAGATGTATTATAAAAGTAAAAACTATTGACTTAGCATTCAGGTGGGCAACGTAAATAGTTAAAGGGCCGGATCCAAAAATAATTAGTCCTATGCGGGCCGGAGCATTTCAAGTTAGTGATTTACCGGAAACAGCTGGATCCTTTTTTAGATCAGGATCCTATTTTCAAAATATTATCCTGACCCGGTTAAATATTAGTTTTAGACAAAGATCCGGATCCGAATGGAAGCTAATTTGAAAAATATTTGGATCCGGCTGGATGCTAATTGATCGGGTATTTCAGAAATTTTAATCAATTTATTAATTACCAAGGTTCTTAAGTATGAAGTTTTATGTTTAAGCAAAAATATGTTAATTTTTATTAAGTATTCATAACTCTATATTTATTATAACTCTGGACCGAATTAATACTAGTTAGTCTTATTAAAACAATAATTTACTTACTAAAAGTTACTCGAGCCTAATATTTCAAGCTAAAACATTAAAAAACTGTTAACTATTAGAAATTATTTAACTTTGGCAATCCTTGGCTGGAATTTTCATTAATAATATTATTCAGAAGTTATCTAACATTATAATATTAAACTACTACCTTTTAATTTAAACAAACTAATAAAGATTCATTACATATTTTTGCACGTTTAAAAGAAACAAAACAGCAAATAATTCTGATCTAATAAACAGTTTTACTATAAAAAGCGAACAAAAAAATTAAAACATTTCGATAAACACTTAAGGTTAATCATATATTACAGTTGTTTAAATCTAATTGCGTGACGGCTTTGGAAAATCTTCAAGTACACTGGAATACCGATTAGGTTTGAAATTAGCTTATCATTGTTGATGTTTATGGTCGGAAATGTTTGTTTTTAAATGTATGAAGTCTCGAACAAAACAACTAGTTTCATGGTTATATCTTAAAGTTGACAAACTTTGGCTCGTTCAATAATACTTAAAATCTACTAAAATCAACGAAAATTATATGTTTGATTTAAATTTTCATACCAACATATTTAAAATACAGTTAAACCTATGTAACGCCTCTGGCTAAAAATTAAATTTAGCAAAAGAGTTTTCTCTAATTAGGGGTTTTTTATTAATTTGTTAACTTTGCCGCCTTTAGTTTTAAATGATGAGATTTGAAAAAGCTCAAGCTGAACTTCCTGGTGCTAAATTGTGAGTATTGTCATTAATCTAATTATTTTCTAGTTCCGTCTCTTAAATTGAAATTTCTAAATTAGTTAAATTGAAGTTAATTTTACTGTGGTTTGCATAAATTTGAATAAACTCTGCTGTTGATAAAATAAAATTGTAGTTAATTGTACTTTTGATTTTGCATAAACTTAAATAACTAAACTTTGGTGTTAATAGATCATTATATTGAAATTATCTGTAAATTGGTTATACAAAATTGAATAAATAAGCTTTGTTGTGGATAATTAGTTAAGAAGCAAGCTGCTTTTTGGTGCTCTTAATAATCTCTGAAATTTACAAACCAAATTTGATATCTAAATATCTAAAATATCTAAAATATCTAAATATCTAAAATATCTAAATTTAATTAAATAACTAGTGGGCCATACCTAACTATTATATAGTATATAGTGGGTATAGCATAATGAGTAATAGAGCCAAGCCCTCCAAAAAGGATAGTATGTTCTCTAAAGAGGACATACATCATGCCTTAGACAAGGTCAACAACCCCGAAACTCGCTGTAGCCAGCGAAACATTGACAGAGGAATCAATAAAAGGGGTGTTGACCCACACTCTTCGCGCCGTAGCCAACCTGGTCCATCAGACCAACCACACCCTACGTGCGAAAGATATGGTGACCACAACGTGAGTGAACACGCTTTAATTGAGGGTATAGAAATCAGTGCCGAGATTGACATGAACTTAGGGGAGGATCAGTCAGGAAATAACCAAAAGGGGGAAGAGCCCCAGGCAGCAATGGGCAGTTATCAACAACCTAGAGACCAGCCTAATCCAAGTGGTCTGCCAAGACAAAGCTACCCACCCCAACAAAATTCTACACCTAGCAACTATGGGCCTCCACCAAGGGTGACAGGACCACCTAGCAACAGCTCCATTCCTCCAGCAAGAACCTCACCCTTGACACTCCAACAACAACTCCAACCTAACCACTTAAACATGGACTATTCCCTCCAAAACAGCAGGAGACCCCCTATTCAAGTGCCACCTCAAGAACTGAGTGCTGAGGAGTTAGTACAGGGGATCAAAGATTTAGTTCTGAGCAACCGCAGCCAGCATCAACAGGGCCAGCGTCAACGGTCAGCGTCACCAAAGCCAGCACCTCCACGACCAGCGTCAACGATCCGAGCTACCTTAGCCAGCACCACAACGGGCAGTCCCAACGGTCTGCGCAAACACAGCCAGCATCACCAGGGCCAGCGTCAACGGTCAGCGCCGCCGAAGCCAGCACCTCCACGACAAGCGCCAACGATCCGAGCTACCTTAGCCAGCACCACAACGGGCAGTCCCAACGGTCTGCGCAAACACAGCCAGCATCACCAGGGCCAGCGTCAACGGTCAGCGCCGCCGAAGCCAGCACCTCCACGACAAGCGCCAACGATCCGAGCTACCTTAGCCAGCACCACAACGGGCAGTCCCAACGGTCAGCGCAAACACAGCCAGCATCACTAGGGCCAGCGTCAACGGTCAGCGCCGCCGAAGCCAGCACCTCCACGACAAGCGCCAACGATCCGAGCTACCTTAGCCAGCACCACAACGGGCAGTCCCAACGGTCAGCGCAACCGCAGCCAGAACCACAACAAAAATCTCTCGACACTACCAATCACAATAAAGATAAAAGTGTAGAAAAATGGACTTTTCAACTGAATAAATTCCCTGCACCCAAACCAAAGAACCTCCCTCAGAATCTACTATTTTTAGCGGATTCAAACACAAATGTTATCTTTTTGGTTGACAGCGGATCCGAAATTTCAATCCTGCCGAAGGAATTGACTAACGGTATAGACAAATATTTTCCTAAACAAAGTAGAACCATCCAAGGGTTTGGTAACAAAACAACCCACCCTATTGGTAGCGCGGATGTCGAACTTCAATTGGGGAATTTAGAACCCATCAACCACTCATTCTGGGTTATTCAAGAATCACGCCACTTTGGCATTATTGGCATGGACCTGTTAAGAAAGAACGAACTAGCGATCCTGCCATCTACCTCTCAACTATGCAAGATGGGGTCAAACGAATCAGCTAGACTGTTCGCACCTGCTGAGTTGCCCACCCCTATAGTCGCTTCAGTCAACCACATCAATCTGGGTGGTAAGAATACGACTCCGTTAAAAGTAAAATGCAAAAGACTATTAATGGACTTCCCTGAAATTACCAGGAAGCCAACCTACCACGCAAAGCCAAAACACAACTACGAGCTCGAGATAATATTGGATAATTACAAGCCTGCCATGGTCAAAGCCAGGAGACCTGGTGTTTTTTTGTACAAGCATAGAAAGATATTTGGTATTTTTTAGATGAATACTACTTAAGGGCTTATTCAAATAAGCAACAGTTGATTTTCACTGATTATTTTGTACAACACCTAGAAGCTGCTTGCATTTTTTATAGTACTGTTAAATGACTTAACTTTCAAATTTTTTAATTTTAAAATTTATGGGGTTTTTGATTTTATATTTATTTGTACAACCATTAAAAATTGGTATCTTATAGACATGTATTTTTTTTTTGTAATTATCTTAGCTAAAATAGGTACTGTGTGATGTTTTATATAAAAATCTAAAATGTTCTATATTGCATTGTTTTTTGGTTGTCTCCTGTTTAGCACTGGGAAAGCTTGCCAAGCAAATTGTAAAAATCATGGCTCAGTAACTTTCACTCATCTAGTTTGGTGGGGTAAGTCGAACTGCCACACCCCAGAGACCTCAGAATGAACCATTCTAATAAGAACAAGCTGCCACTACGTACAGCAGAATGGTAGTGACGAAGTCGATTCGTCTGGAAATGCATACATGGCAGCACATCTTCGAATCCCATGGGGGCAATGCCAACCCGTCTGCTGATGATGTCAAGCAGACCCTCAAATCCGTTGGCGTTGATGGCGATGGTGAACAACGCCAGGTCGCCAGCGATTAATTCGCGGAGAAGGACGTCAGTGGAGCCAAACTTCCCGCCAGAGTTCCGGGAGAACCGCTACAAGAAGAGCGGCCGCAGCTGGAGCAACCAGAGAAGAGGAGGAGAAGGCGAGTAAGAAGAGGTCGAGCCTCAACCTCCAGTGTAAGAGTAAGGAACCATCATCATGAACGGTAAACACTGACTTTTAAACAAACTTTTGACTCATGATTGTAATTAGGAACTTGTAAATTTATATTTTAAAAAAGTCTTTTCTTTACAATTTCTTTAGAATTTCTTTTTTATTTTGTAAAAAAGCATTTTTACCACACTTAAAAAGTGTCTTAAGCATTTACTACATTTAAATACTTATAGTTTTAATTTTACTTTAAAAATAGCTAGTAGAGTGTTTAAATCCAGATTTTGAATTAGCTCAAAAATGTTGTTATATGCAAGTACGTTTTAGCACATAAAGTTGATGATCATAAGTATCTCTTAAAATATTATTTCTGTTTATTACATGTAAATTACAAAAAGAAAGTTATAAACTTATGTTGCATGCTTATATATCTCTAAGTTGAGTGCTTTAGTGTATAATGGTTTTCACCTGGACTATATTTAAAGTTTTTTTCAGTTTAACAAACGTTTAACACCTTAAAACTAATATTTATCTAAAAAACCTAAGTTAAAATTCTAAAAATGTTTAATAAGAGGGGAAAATGTAACGCCTCTGGCTAAAAATTAAATTTAGCAAAAGAGTTTTCTCTAATTAGGGGTTTTTTATTAATTTGTTAACTTTGCCGCCTTTAGTTTTAAATGATGAGATTTGAAAAAGCTCAAGCTGAACTTCCTGGTGCTAAATTGTGAGTATTGTCATTAATCTATTATTTTCTAGTTCCGTCTCTTAAATTGAAATTTCTAAATTAGTTAAATTGAAGTTAATTTTACTGTGGTTTGCATAAATTTGAATAAACTCTGCTGTTGATAAAATAAAATTGTAGTTAATTGTACTTTTGATTTTGCATAAATTTAAATAACTAAACTTTGGTGTTAATAGATCATTATATTGAAATTATCTGTAAATTGGTTATACAAAATTGAATAAATAAGCTTTGTTGTGGATAATTAGTTAAGAAGCAAGCTGCTTTTTGGTGCTCTTAATAATCTCTGAAATTTACAAACCAAATTTGATATCTAAATATCTAAAATATCTAAAATATCTAAATATCTAAAATGTCTAAATTTAATTAAATAACTAGTGGGCCATACCTAACTATTATATAGTATATAGTGGGTATAGCATAATGAGTAATAGAGCCAAGCCCACCAAAAAGGATAGTATGTTCTCTAAAGAGGACATACATCATACTTTAGACAAGGTCAACAACCCCGAAACTCGCTGTAGCCAGCGAAACATTGACAGAGGAATCAATAAAAGGGGTGTTGACCCACACTCTTCGCGCCGTAGCCAACCTGGTCCATCAGACCAACCACACCCTACGTGCGAAAGATACCTAGATGAAAAATTAATTTGGCTAAAAATTTTAATATTTTTACTTTCAAAATATCAAACAGTAATGATAAACTTATGAAAATGAACTAAGTTTTTTTACTTTAAATACAGTAACATCTCGTTTATTTACGCACGTTGTGTCAACAGTAAAAACGCGTAAATATACGAGATATCGTAAAGATACGAGAGGTACCAAATGTGCTTACTATAATGACTGTTTTTTAATATTGCTTCTAGTTAAAAACAGACTGGGGACTTTCCCATTTTTAACAATTTGTTTATTTTATTTTTAAATATGAAAACAAAATATAAAACTATACATATACTAAAAAAAAGATTTAAATTTATATAAAATAATAATACTTGTAGAAAACTTTTAATCATTTTAATTAAAAGTTGATTTTATCTTTATCTTTATATATATGTGACTTATTTGATACTTAAAATTTATATTCTATTCTACTTAGAAATTCAATTTATAATTAAGCATTTGTTAACAGTTAAGAAAAGGTTTGGTGTCTATATTAAAATTTGTTTCTAAAGCCTTTTACAAAAATATGCATTTGGCGCTGTAATGGATTTCTTCTTTTCAATAAAGATATATAAGATATAAAAAGAAAAATTAATAAAAATTGCTTATGTTACTACTTTTTATTTTAATTTGACTTTTGCCCACGTAAGGATAAACTTGTCTTGCATTGTATTAAAGATATTTCAATGGATTTTTTGAGTAGGAATGAAATATCATGCCATAACAATTTGAACAATTGAAAATTTTTATTTATTTAAAGGTGAGTTAGCATTCAAAAACATACTTTAAATTAAAAATATAAAATAAACCTAATTTGTGCAATATTAAAAGTAATGAAAAATTTTTTTTTGAGTTTTTTAGAATTCTAAAATGTGTAACTAAACGAGAGTGGGTAACGTCACGAGTGCGTAAAGATGCGAGAGGTTACTGTACTATATTATCAAACAATTCGTCTTAAGTACTTTTATAAAAGTACAAACGAAAAATAACGAAATACTAAAATAAAACAGAGATTAGTTTATATTTAAACATGATAACCATATTAACTTGATAGGCTTTTAGATTAACATCAATTTCACTAATGAAACTATTACTAAACGAAAAAATTACATATAAAACTTTCATATTATATTTTAAATGTAAAGACTGAAGAGTTTAGCAAGAATAATTACACTAAAAAGAAGTCAATAAAACATTTGTTGATCATCAAAGTTTTAAAGTTTAACAATTTTTTTTTAAATCTGGAACTATATTCGAAGTAGATATTCTCAGTAATGACTGCAGATTGGTATCAGTAAGATTTAAACGCAGTTTACTTTTCTTTATATACATGGTTGAGAATGTTTGTTCGCAAATATATGTAGACCCAAACAGAACAAGTAACTTCATTGCCACCTTTTTAAATTAACAAACTTTGACTTGTTAAGTAGGGCATAAAATCTGTCAAATTTTTAAATTTAGAACTTTGCTTTTAGTGTACTGTCACATTAAAGTTTAACAGTTCTAACTGTATATTGCTAGGTGCATTTTCGGTGTCAAACGTCAACTATAATGACAAAACATCAAAATCTTCTATTAGTTGTTAAAAGTCTGCAAAACGACGACCAAACACATTATCAAGTGAAACTATTGTCATCGATTGGTCACTACTAAACTTAACCATATAATTAATCAAAAAGACATAAATAAAAAATCAATAGCAGAAAAGAGAGCAAATTATAGTCTTAACTTGAAAAATTTTAATAAAATTTAATGTTGAGCAGTTTGACTTAAAATAATTGTTAATGTTTAAAAAGATTATTTTTTTACTTTTTTAAACAAGTATAAAAACAACTATCTTCACATCTGGGAAAGACAGCAATTTTCAACACGTCCATTTTTTATGAAAGTCATTATGGTTGGGTAAGATCATCAAAATTAGTTTAGCAAACAACTGTTTTTGGATAATTTGAGAAAATATTAGTTTAACTGATTCGAAACAGAAAAAGATACTTTAACAAAAGAGTGTTTTTATCACCACAAAAATAAAAACCCAGTTTTACAAACATTTTCAGGGTCAAAGTCTTACATTTTTGTTTCATGAAAATAATTCTAAAAAGGTTTTGTACAAATTTTGTAATATTTACATTGGCTGGCCGGATTTAATACAAATTTTTAAAATGCAAAGTTGGCCGGATCAATTTTGTCCGCGGGCCGGATTCCATTTAAATTAAAAAAAGGTTTGGGGGCCGGTCATTTTCACTTTACGGGCCTGATCCGGCCTGCAGGCCGTACGTTGCCCACCCCTATAATAGCAGATAAAATAAACACTCTTGTTATTTCTTGTTTCTGTACAAAATTCACTTTAATGATAGTAGTTTAGTTTAAAACAACTATAAACTAACTTTACTTCTTGACAAAAACTTATTAGTTTTTGTTTTATTAAATTTAACACTTTACTCTTGTAAATATAAACACAAAAAAGTTAAATTTATCGTGTCCCAAAACTAAAAAATGCAGCTTATAAATCGTAATTATTTTAAATAAAACTACTTCGAGATGTAATACATCAATCAGGGTAATTTTATTTTATTTACAACAGAAAAGTTTTTTAAACAACTTTTTTTTCAAAAAGTTCCGTATTTAATAGCTCTTAAAAAATATTTATTACAAAAAATAATTATTTTATTTAGTCTTATGTTTTTCAAAAAAATAAAAACTTATAAAAATGTTTTGTTCGTCAATAGTGCTTAATGTTCTTTAAGATTAATTTTTAAAACAAGTCTATATTGTTGCATACGATTGTTGTAAACCAGTTTGTTTTATTATCAATTTACTGAATCAAATAGTTGTTTTGTAAATCTATTTTTGTTTTATATGTTTTAATTAGATCTAAATAACCAGTCTGTTATTTACTGAGTCTACCTACATTAAAGTTTTAATAATGCTTATAGCATAAGAAAAGCATATTTACTTGGATAATTAAGCAACTTTTTGTTACTAATAACTATAATTATGTTTTTTAATAGTTTTATTAAAAAAATTTATGAATTATTATTTAGATGCAAAATCTTTATGAAATATTATAAAATGTTAGAATAGTTTTAACTTAGTATTTGTAAGTTATCTTACCTTTTTTACTTAATACTATTTAAAAAAAATACACGAAAGCTATTGCTCCTTAATTATTATGCTACAAAACATGAAAACCACAAAAAACTATATTTCTCTACTTAAAGAGGCTAGTTATGTTACAACCAATTTTAAATTTAAATATAAAATTATTCGTATGATTTTGATTTATTTTATGAAAATCTTGCAGGTCCTAATTTTTTATTTTTAGCTTAGTAATGTATTTTATAAAAGTTTAATAAAATGATTTTATTTTTGCTTGGATTTAAACACTAATGATTGTTTTGTTTCAATTAAAACTAACTACATATATATGTACAAGTATTTAGATTAGTTGTTGCAGTTTTCTTAACACTTAAGGGTGTATGCTTTTTGTACAAAGATTCTATTTTTTTAGCCTTTTTTTAGTCTAAGTGTAACTCAAACCTGCTTATAAACACATGAATAACAATTTAGTTTCATATGGTTATAGCAAACTATACTTAGTGTAGAAAGTTTGAAAAATTGAAAGGACAGTTGTAATTATTTTACTGTTTTTACCACATCGCAAAACGTTTTGAATTAAATACTTCCATCACTTTAAGTAAGATAGTGCAATAAAAAAATCAGTAAATAAGGTTTTTTTATGCTTAAAACATAGATTGGAAATATCTAAATATATTCTTTACAATACTTCTGATATTTTTAATCTCCAACTACATTTAACTTTTTTTTGTCTGCTGAAATCTTTAGTTTTGTTAAATGGCTTTTATCGACGTAAACATATAGATGATATAACACATCATTGGTCTTTTTATGAAAAATAATTTGATTTAAATTAAATTGTTTAAAAGTTTTTGAAACACTGTTTGCATTTTTAAAAGTTTAATGATAAGTAGTTTTAACAACTTTAAATAAAATCACTACTTATAAACTTATTTTATACTAAAAGTTTCTAAAAATAATCATAAATTAATTTAAATAGCTTGTTTAGTCAGATAATATTTAGTGTAGGGGTTAATATTTCCCTAAAATGTTGATAACCCCTTGGGCTTGGCTATCAATGGGTAATAACTAGTAAGGAAGCGAAAGGGTAAATTGATAATTAACTAGTAAGGGCGATATCTTATAAAAGTGGACTATTGTAATTTCTGTTTCTGCCACGTGGACAATTTTGAGATGAGTTTAAGAATTCCTGGTTTAGTGAACGCTACTTACAGATAAATGAATTATTATTGTTCGTTTTATCCCAACTTTTTAAAAGTTAGTTAATATGTTGCAAGCAAAAAGTTAGATTTTGTATTTCTACTATCGTAAATTTTTACTTTACTTTATTTATTTTATTTCTAATTTCGTTTTACACATATAAGAATATTTAAATATATGTGATTTAAAGACGATCTTGATACTTTTTTAGTATAATTTTTAAGAATAATTAATATATTAGTGTTTTTCAATTAACGATATAAAACTAATCTGAATTATGAAGATGTAGCAACAACTTACTAAGTATCATTGAAACTGACGCACAAATCTCCGTGTTACACTAGTAACACAGTTAATTGGAGTTCTGAAAAACATAAGTAATTCAAATAGTAGAAGATAAAAAAGAAAATGAATATGTGTATTTTTTGAATATAAATCTTAACTATAAGTAACAAAACAATAACTGATAAAAGTTACAATCTAAATTAAACTAAAACTAATGTGTACATTAATCATAAATAGTATTAGTTTACAAACGTTAATTAATAACTTTATTCAGATTATGCAATAGTCAAAATTAATTAATACAACTTAAAAATAAATACTTATAATATCTAAAAAGATTTAAGTTAAAAGTATTTAAAAATTAGACGTATGAAATTAAAATAACTTATATCAAGTTAATCAGAAAAATTTCCGACGCTAAACCGCGAACTTCATAATACTTTGTACATCTAAAGTACTATTTTGTACATGTAAAATTTTAAAAAAAGCAGGGATATGTTTTGTTGTATGATAAAACATAGGTTTGATTAATAATATGCTTTGCGTTAAAATAGTTGTTCTAAAGACTTTTTGATTTAATTAGAGTCTAAAAAGATTTACAACTTAATAAAAAAAAAAGTGTTATATATATTTTTTTAAATTTGTTACTAATATTTTAATCTATTAAAACCATTTACAATCAAGTACCAATAAACTCTTGATGTGTATCTAAAAAATGTTGTAGATAGCAAGAAATTACTTTTTATTTCGTCAAATGCTAAAATATATGAAAATAGTCTCTGCTTTAACTTTTATGCATTTAAGTTAGTATTATAAGTATAAACATATATGCACAAACTGTAGTACTTATTGTGCATATAAATTTACTTTTGTTTTCGAAGTAATTTAGTTTTTAAACCGAATGCCACTTCATAATCTTTTTAACTATAAATTTAATATAAGTTTTACGGAACTACTGTTAACATTTTTATTTTGATAACAAAAACTTAATCAAACTGTTTAAATCTAATAACTAACTTTTAAACTTTGAACATTTTATTTCTGAAGCATTACTATATTACTTTATTAATCTAAATCAAACAAACTTTCTTAATATATTTAATAGTTTTTGCTTTTTTAGTTTTTTAGAAATGACTATTATATAAAAATTAATTAATTTTAACATTAAAGATTATTATAAAATTAAAATTTTTCAAATAGTTTTGAATAATCAAAAATATTTACTACTGTGGTTTTGCTTATAGAGGCTCTTTTAATACTGATTTACTGACTACTCGTAGAAATTTCTAGAAAATAAAATAGGTCACTGCCTTAGTTTCTTTTTTTCTTAGTTCTTCAGGGTTCACAGCTTTTTAGCATAAACTTTTAATTTGAGCTAACTCTACAGAAAAAAATAACTTATGGTTAAATCTGAAGATCTTAAATTCTAATTTGACTTATTTTAACAAACTTTTCTATTAGAAAAAACATTTTTTTGTTAGTTTGATTGTTTATCGTACAGTATAAATTGTAGTATTGTCAGTTGACAAAACCAAAAACCAAGCTTTTTTGTAATCAGCAGTTTAAGGCAGTCCATAATCATTGGTCTACAGAGTTTTTTTAACCACAGCATTGCAATTACTACCCTCAAAGAATTAACTCCGTAATATCTCATGAGCCTCCGCCTCTATTGCATACTAAACTGTGTACTAAACCTGACTTATTTTTTACTCTCTCTATTGTGTTACTTTAGAACCACTGATACCATTTTTATGTACTTTTGAGTGTCCCTAAAGCTATTCAAATGTAGTTGAGTTTCATCAGATAGTCAGATGATAATAACACAAACTACAATTTTTACGTACAATCTATGGTTTTAATCTTATATTTTTAAACTTTTTTAATACTCTAGTAGAAGTCATGATTTATTTCCTTTCTTTTTTGTTTTATTTTTAATTTGAATTTTAAATTCACAATACGGCAATACATAAACACAATTTATTGTTTAAAACAAATCAAAACAGTTATCTTAACCACTAAAAGTTAAGCGATCCTTTAAGTAAATTAATAAGACAAAAATATAGTTAGTACATGTAGTATATGTAAGTTTAGTATCAACATATAACTTACTGAAAATTTTGTATCTTTAACACTTATACAACTAAACTTATCCGAAAATTACTTGGTAAATGAAAATTTACATAAAAAACATTTCATCAAAATCTATATTTATATTCTTGACTTGAATTTAAAAAATTCTATTGTAAAACCAAGTTTTTAATAAATATTTTTAAATTCAAGCAAAAAAAGAAAGTATAGATATTACTTATTAAATTTAAAGTGTTTAACTATTTGTAAGTATTAATAATCCACTTTTTAAGCTTAATAAACTATAAAAATAAAAATAAAATAAATAAAACTACTATTTGAAGTGTCTACTAAAAAAATTGAAACTTTTGTTTGATGTTTATAAGTATAAAAAAAAATACTATTCGATATTTTATTTTACTTAAAAATATTTATTAAAATATAACAAGTCGACTATCCAAAAAAGGGAATAGATAGGTGCCTAACGGTCAAAGACAAGTAATAAACTTTTGTGTTCACAAGGAAAAAGAAAAAGTAAATGTTTTCATTATGTATATCATTAAACTATAAAACTTATGCCACCTGCAACTTAAAAATTCAAGAAATCTGGTACCTCTCTGAAGATTCCATGTTTTTTTAAATCGTTATTTATACACGCTGTTTAAAAAAAAAGCTAAACAAATAAGATTTATACTTAAATATTACGACATTATTACCCTACGAAATAATAATAGACTAACTATATGTATTGCTTTTGCATATGCATGCAAACTTTCTTGTTCCATTAAGAAGTGATTCATAAGCTTTTGATTTTTGATAATGTACTGTTTTTTTCTTCTTTCTAATGGCAACTAAGAAAAAGACGAACGTTTGTTTTCGTTTGGATCAACATTTTCAAAAGATCCAATTTCAGTATATAAAAAAAATCAATTGGTTATCTCTGACTACTGCTGTATCTGAACTGTCTTTATATTAAAATTATTAATTGACAACTCCATGTTAGATGCATCTCTATATTGGTTTCCTAGAGCTTATGCTACCCCCTAAAAATTAAAAATAAACTAATATAATTTAGTGAATCTTTTTTTAAACCATCAACTTCTTTATGTAAATGTATTTGTTTACTGTTTCTTATGTATTTTAAAAAAGCTAATTAAAGAGTTATAAAATTGATATTTTAAATTCAATTATTAGAATATGGACTTTCAAAAACCTTGAAAACAGCTGTTAATAGCTAAAATTATAAACTTATTATGATATCATGACATATTTAAAATTATTAAAAGTAAATTTGAGGATGAAAGTTCTTCACAGTTGAGATATATTTTTTATTGAAAATGTCAGTGTTTGTAAATAAACTAAGATGATGCACTACTACAAAACTAGAAGTTTTAACATTATTTGAAAAGATTAGAGTAAAGTAATATTTTCAGTATGGTTTTAGTTTTATATTTTGAAGTTCAAATTTTTACAGTTTACTTTAAAATGACCATATCACACTACTTTAATTATACTACATCACTGTAGTAACACTTTGAAATTCCCTAAAACTTGACATCTAACTAAAAATCAACTTTTTTTTACCATACAAAATACTACAATGGCTAAAATCCTGAAGTATTCTGATTAAAGAATTTTAACTATTATTGATTTAATTGATTCTAAAACTAAAAATAGCATGACTTTATTAACTAAAGTTATCTAAGTTTAAACAGAGCTAAAATTTTAATGTATCAGAAAAGTCTAAATTCCACTCAATGAAACCATATGATCAGCTTTAAGTAAACTAAAAAATTATAACTTAAAATTTTAGAAAATAAATAAATTAGTATTTTTTAAAGTTTTACTTTATAACAAAAAACTGTGTAAAAAAATAAATTAGATTTTCTCAATGATCTCAAAACGTTTACTTCTTTCAGTTAGAACTTCTAGTTTTGTAACTTAATTGTATTTAGTAAAAGTTATTTTATTAAACATGAAGTTTTTAAACAATGATGTAAAATTTGGTCGAACTATTTTTTACACTGGAGAGCCTTGTAGTTTTAAAAAACTCTGCTAATATATTTTTTTAATTAAGCAGAAAAATGGCGGTTTAGTATCTCCGATTTCACTATTTTACGTACTCATAGAGAACAATAGCATTTAAGTTGATTTTTTAAAGTACAAAAAAAAATTTTTTAAGTTTCAAAAAGTAAAAGAAATTTTAATAAACTTTGAAATGATTAAAAAAATATTTACTGAATAACACCGACTAGATTGTGTTTGTTTTAAAGTTATTTATACAAAAGTTTTAATAATAGCAATTTAAAAAGTACATGCTTTATTAAAACTGATTTACGTTTCTCTGATTTGAACTAATAATATAGTTCTATGAAATTCTTCAAGAAGCTTTCTAGTACGTTTCTGAAACGTAAGACAGTTTTAATTAGGCAAGTATTTAGTAAATTATTGATGTATATTGAAACAAATTTGTTATGTTCGGATTTAAAAAACATATTGGCATCACATAATTTTGAGCTTACTAATTAAATATACTTACACATTATTATACACTAATAAAAGTTTATGAGTTGTATAATGGTAATATAAAAATTGTGTTTTTTTTTTATAATATAAATCGGAGGCTGTTTTTGGATCAGCTTGGTTTAGCTAAATTTAAAATGGTGTTAAATAGATTCACTATCCTAATTTCTACAATTGTAAAATTTTAGTATGACGTAAATTTGGATGTAATAAATTTCTTTTTTTTTCAACCTTAACCGTCAAGTGCGTGTTTACTAGTTGAAAAAAAGGTAAACAAAGTATAATTTTTAAAACAGTTATATTTAAACATTTATAAAATCTCTGATTTACAACAAAAAACATAAAAAAACGCCTAAAAAAAATAAAAACTATTATTCGGACAAGTTGATATATACTAAAGTATTAATATTTGTTATTTGTTAACAAACTTAAGTATAGTAGATTAAAAAAAACTAAAATAGATTGTTTGTGGGTTTCTACTTTTTTATACATAAAAACTAGTTTTAAAAATAGTAAATATGTTGTTTATTGAACAATAAACAAAAAGCGTTGAGAAAGTTTGGTCCAAGGACATGTTATGCAAAAAATTTTTTTGGTTATCAAGTCGTATACCACGTGGATACAGTTTCATGTCTTGTCCAGGACAAGCTTTTACTTATCTGATGTAAGATAAAAAATTAACATACTATAAATGTATTTTCTGTTTGTGTGTTATCTTAATTATTGACTATTATAAATATAACAAATTCATTTATCTATTTCATAAAAGTTCACGATTATCTTTATTAATATTTGTTTTACATCTACTTCAAAAAACTAAGTTTATATTTTCCTGTATACATACTTTTAGTTAATAAACTATTCTGAAAGTTAAGGATGAGGTAGAATTACAGCTGATAAAAATAGTATAAAATTGATTTTGTTTAAAACCAATTTAAATGCTTACTTAGTTTATTTTTGTGTAATTAATTTTTTTGTTTTTATTTTACACGTTGATCGACCTATTCTTAAAAAGTTTCTTAATATGTAATACATGTAATGATCAAGAAAATTATATATAATTGCAAACTAAGATTTCTGTAGAAAATGAGCATATTCAAAAATGGCCTAAACTAAATTTTGTAGGTTTCAATAAAATAAATCTCTAAATGAAATTTCTTTCCTTTCAAAAATTCACTAAATTAGCTTTAATGATAAAAAAAACTTTTTTGGTAGCAAGGTAAAAATCAACCTAAAATTTATGATGTTACTTGTAACTTATAACTATTTGTAATTATTTTAGTGTACTTAAAAAATAAATTTATGCAGTTACTATCAATATTATTATAACAATGTTAAATATTGTTTTATTTGATCAATAGTTAATAAGATCAACTCAAGATTATTAGAAGCAGCATTAAATAAGCAGATTACAGGGTTGTTAAACACAGGATAACTCTGCTAGTTTGGACTTTAAAAAATCTCAAACTAGGTTTTATGATTTTTGCTTCCTTCATTATTTTGGTACTACTTTGTATTTTAAGTTCATTAAATAGTTATTAATGTGGTTTATCTTTAGATATCATAAAAAGTGTGTTTTATTTCAGTTTTTGATTCCTGTTATTATTTTTCAATGTTATATAAGCTTAGGCAAGCTTGATGTTACTCAGACTAGTTTATAGTCATACAGGCTGTTTTTTTTCACAAAAAGTGGCTACCAGAGAGTTTAAAAATGAAGGAAGCTAAAAACAAAAATTAACATGGAAAATGTATTTTGATGCTTCTATTTTAATGCTACTTTTATTTCCATAGTGAACTACAATTTTAAATGAATTTAGTTTTAACAATTTATAAATGAAATTTTTTTAAGAAGATTGGTGAACATTTTAAAGTTCTACAAATCATTTAATGTCTCAAAGCTCTCAATATGAAATATATACTAATCTCGTTCCTTTTGTTTATTATTTTATTTAAGATTCATAAATACTAATTGTATTTACCCAAAATATTAGTTCCATAATATTAATTGTATTGTAATCTATTTAGCAATAATGATAATATAGATTGTTCTTAACTTTAGACCAAGTTCTATCTTAAGAAAGATTTGACTTATATAAAAATTACCTTAAGAAAATTTCTCTATCTGATGTTTTGACTGATTAATCATTAGATACTGTAAACTCAATTTCATTTGTTCATCAAAAGTTGAGTTTTAAAATAAGTATTAATTTGAAATGAAACCACATAAAAAGATTATTCATATTTAGTGTTGGGAATAATATTATTTTGGTTTTTCAACTTGCACAATCTTCATAAAGATCATTGTTGTTTTATATCTCTTTCACAATTTTTGTCTAGTAGTTTTATTGTCATTTTCTAAATTAAAGAATTCAAGCTTTAAGTTATATAAAGTATGTAAAATCCTTGAAAAGTTAGTTTCAAGAACAATATTTAATTTGTTTTAAGGGCATTTAAAAAATTATTTGTAATTAGTATTCATTTACTATTTTTGTTGCTTTTATCTTACTAAAATAAAAGAAATTGTTGTTATTATATTAGAATATTTTATCAATTTCATGATTTACTGATGGCATTTTATTTCAGGTTGTGAAATGCATAGTATTTAATGAAAACTCATCTCTAAATTGGATGCTGATTAAAGTAAGTTGATCAAATTTTCAGATTAATTGTTCTAGTAAAATACTAAAAAAGTGAACTGTTTGTTATGTTTCAATTTTTGCACAAAATAAATAGTAATCCAGGCATTTGTAATATCAACACTTTTGAATCAATTTTAAAACTCTGATAATTACCTAGGATGATGTTGCACCAGTATCAAGCTGATATTATTTTGTATTTGATGTGTTTTTAACCATAACTCTAGGCTAAAAATCAATGTTTTAAGCCTACTAAATTTAATCTAAAAAGATACTTTATTTTAAACAAAATATATAAATACATGGTAGGAATTAAATTTATTTATTATAAACTAAAATAACTAATTAATTTTATTTTACAATATCGTAATAAATATAAATCATTTTGTTGATGTAATTGCTTTATATTGTAAAATAAAAGCAATTAAATATAAGTTTTATTAGTTTTTTATAATAAATAAGTTTAATTTTATTGATGTATTTATAAAATATAAATTTTCAATTTAAAGATGTGGTTGAAAAAGACATCAAATATAATATAATTTCAGCTTAATATTGGTGTGACATCATCCAAGGTAATTACCAAAAATCTTTGGCTTCATTAAAATACTGAAGAAGCTGTCCTTAAGCAATTTAATTTGAGTCAATGCTAATCTAATGATGCCATTTCAGTCTGATATTAGGTTAAAATTTGTTGATAACATGATTGAATAAAAGTGGTCAACCTTATTTTTTACAAGTTGAATTTATTTTGTAGAGCTTTATCATATCTATTAGAAACTTAACCATATGAATGTTTGTAATTATTGAAATAAAAGCCATCAAATTTGTAGAGTCAATAGGCTCATAACGGAAAGTGCAAATAAAGAAGAAAGTCTGAAAATTTTTCACTTAAAATAGGGTGGCCACTAAATTTGGAATCCTGGAAAAACCTTGAATTTGACAATTTAGGGCTAAAAAAACCCTGGTATTCCAAAAAATACTGTAAAAACCTTGAATTTTAAACAACTTTTACATTTTAAATAATAAAATTTTGATTTGACACAAAAAATCTATCCTGTAGATAAATAATTTTGTTATTAATTTTTTTATATTACAAAATATATGAAGTAGCTTAACAGTATCTTTTATAATGTAGTTATACTACTTTAAAACGTGTACTTTTAAAAACCTGAAAGAAAATTCTAATAACTAGTGGCCACCCTGTTTTTAGTTTCCTTAGAAAACCTATTGAATTCTCTAACTTTGATTGGTTATATCTTAAAAGTTGCTAAAGTTTTTAAAAACCAGTTAAAAGTAAACAGTAGTTGAATTAATTATGAATTTATAATTTAAGAAATAAAGGAAAAAAAGTTTGAGTGGTGTTAAAAATTATTAAGTTTTAAGATTGAGAGTTAACCTCATAATATAAATAAAATATGATATAAAATAACCATAGTTTTATATTAACCAATTGTTTCAGGACATGTGTTCAAAATTTGTTTTTACCAAAGTCACTTAAACATAAATTGATAGGCTTCTAGTAGTTTTTTACTATTTTTAACATTCTAAGCAATTTTTAATATCTAATCATTAAAATTGGAGAGTTCAACAAATTTTTTATGTAATGCACAACTACAAAGGTTAAAATCGACTATTAAAGTTAGAATCTATCTCCTTAATTTTTTGTTACTTTCAAAAAACTTACACTCTAGTCTTAATAACTACAAAAAATTTGTCAGAAGCATATTTTATAATTTCTGACATTATTTTTCTTTAAAAACTAAAAAGATTTTTTTTTTATAAAATCTGCTTCTTCTAGTTCCTGTAATAATGAAAAGAACAATATTTAACTTTTGGCTACTTAACCTGTAGTTCTGGAATTTGACAATTTGGCTAAAAAGACCTAGAATTTGAGCAATTTTTAAATCATTCTGAAAAATGAGTTATGAACAAAAATCATTTAAATCTAGAATTTTAAACAATTTTTACATGTTAGGTAGTAAAATTTTGATTTGACACAAATTCTTTTTAATATAAACTAAGCATTTTTGTCATCATCAAAATTATTTTTATTTAAAACACATGTAATGTATCCTTACAGTATCTTTTTAATATTGTTATACTTTTTAACACATTTTTTTACCTTAAACTTAACTAAAAATAGACCAAAGATGTGTACTTTAAAAAACCTGGAAGAAATTCAGGAAAAACTAGTGGCCACCATGTTTGAGTATTGTTCTTTTCATTATTACAGGAGTTTGAAGAAGCATATTTCATAATTAGCTTATTTTAAAGGTAGCTTAAGGTAGAATTTTCAAAATTTTTAGAATCCTGAAGAAATTAGACTTAGCAAATTTATCTTAAACTTAACATACTGACCATTAGGGTGCATCTATTGCCCCTCAAGAATTTAAATTTTTGAGTTAAGCTTAGTTTAACTTTTTTGTGCGTGGCAAATCACATAAAAAAAACAATACAAAAAAGTTTCCTAGTTTTTACCATTACCACCATCGCGCTTTTTACATTTTTCTGAAAACAACCCCTATGTAAATTGTATGTGTCTATAAAAATTTGACCTTTAAGTTTTTGACTGAAAATTTTTATATATGTAGCAATCATCACAAAAACATTTCTATGCATTTTCAAAGAATTTGTAAAAAGTTTGATAGAGGAATTTTTCATTTTCTCAAAGAAACTTAAAAATAACATAAAAATTGTAAAAAAGACAAACTATTTATTTACAAAAATTAACATTATGACTTATTTTAAAGCTTAAGAGTATATACTGTAAAGTAAAGAAATAGATCAGAAAAATATCAATTAGGTTTTGAGGTATTTTTTTCTATTAATTATTACTAAGTTTGTGAAATAGATTTTGTAAAAAATTCCAATACAACTGTATAAAATCAAAAAATATTGAAGTTTTAAAAAAATTAATGAAGACCCATCTCCTTAATTTCTTAATCGATTTCATTCGAATTTTCAGGAAATGTAGTTTTCAATCTTTCAATTAACTTGTAATTAGCAAATTTTTGAAAAAAACTCAAAAATAAATTTTAAGACTAAAACATGGTAAGAAGACACTAGGCTGAATTTAAACTAAAACTCTCAATTGGTTTTTTTCAAATCTTATTGACAGTTTTAATTGTAATTGAAAACAAATGAAAATACCCCTAGTGATTGAGCAAAAATATTAGAAGTTTCAGGCCATTTATTAAAACGAATTTGTGTTAAAATTAGAAAACTATTACAACAAAAAAAAAAGAATTACCTATAAATACTACCAGGTTATTTTTATTTAATTCTAATTTATCAAACATGCTTAAAAATTACTGGCTGATAAACTTGAAAAGTACAAATTAATTCTAATGGAAAATAGACTAAACTATAAATTATTAAGCATTTAATTACACTTAAACTTGTAATTAAAACAAGCAATGAGCTAAAAAAAAATGCAAAATTGACTATTAGATTATTAAAAATCTAAAAATATAAGGCTGTTTATCAAATGAATTCCATCTAAGGTTATCAAGAAACAGACTTTAAAAAACAAATACTACTGTAAGATTGAATTAATGTACTTCAAATTACTGGCTATAAACTTGTAAAATAAGCAACTTCTTAAAAAACAACAAAGCTATCTTTAAAGATAACATTTTTATTGCCTCCAAATCAGGGTTTCCCAAACTTTTTTGCTAATGGCTCCCTTTAAAGAGTTTGAAAAAGTAATGGCCCCCTTCAACATATAGATTACTCATAAACTACGATAAAAATACACATAAGACCTTTTTTTTTTTCTCTTCATCTGAAACTCAAGAATATCTAGTGTAAGTTTCTAAACTGCCATAAAATACACATTAGACTTTTTTTTTTTTGCTCTTCATCTGCAACTCAAGAATATCTAGTGTAAGTTTTAAGTTTTGGCCTCATGGCCCCCCTGTGGCTCCTTTACTGCTGATGGCCCCCCTCTTTCCCCTTTGCTGCTGATGGCCCCCCTGAGTATCTGTCATGGCCCCCTAGGGGGCCACTTGGCCCACTTTGGGAAACCCTGCTCTAAATATTAAAAATAAAATTATATATGTCAAGTATTTGAATTATTATACAAAGTAGCCAAATGTTTCTAGTCTTTTCTCTCTAAAAGTGGTGAACATCCCTAAGTTTTTGACTTATAAATATAAAAATTAAACAACTTTTTTTTTGAAATAAACTGTTTTTATGTATATATATTTAAAATAAAAGTGTGTTTTTATTAAATTAAAGTTTAAAAAAAACTTTTTTCCATGTTTTCTTTGAACACACAATTTTTGCATATTTGATTTTTTTGAATAGCAAAAAAAAGTTTCTTGATTGAAATAACTTATTACTTGAATGAATTTTTTGTGCATAATAAAATATTTTTTGCGCACCCCATGAGAACCACTGCATTGTTTTAAATTTTGTAGTTTTGAGTATTGAAAGGGTTAAAAAAAATGAATGACCTTTTGAAGCACCTATTTTCATCAATTAACTTTGGTTAAATTCATATTTTTTATTAAAAAATTTTAAAAACATTATTTTGTACAACAAAACATCAAAAATTGGCTTAAGTTAGACCATCTACCTACGTAATTTTATTCACTTACCACATCAGTAAAAAGATGAAAAAATACTAATATTCCTTATGATATTGTAAACCAATAAGATAAAATTATGTTAAGTTAGTTGAGTATAATCTCAAGCTTGGTAGAAATAAAAAAAAATAAATGCTTAATTTTAAGGCTAGAACTTTTTATCCATTTATCAAAAGTTAAAAGGCAGTCAAAAACCACAGGTTTTGAAGTTTTTTACAAGACTAAACATGTGAAAATTCAAAAATGTTATAAGTTCATAACTTTTAAATTCATATAGTTAATGTAGTTGTATTATTTGAATATGTATCATAATATTTAAAATTTTAATTAAATATTTTAAAATTTCAAAGCTTTTAAACATTAATATTTAGACTTGGTTTATGTTGTGTTCAGCAAACGTGAAAGCCTTTTTCCTTATAAAATAAAATAAATTATATTAATCCTAGTTTCTCTTTATATATTTAATATTTGACGTGTAATTTACACTTTTGATAAATTACTTAATTTTCCTCATATACGACAAGGAAGTTGATGCAAGTTTTTGTGGCGCAACTACCCTTATATTTGTCTTTTGTTTGCTAAAGTAAGATAAACAGCGAAACAGTATCAAGTTAACGCATAGTTTCTCATATAAAGTTTTACTAAAATGGCATAAAGGGTGTGAAAAGCAAATTTTTATTTATATGTATACAGTTAGCTGATTACGATTTTTTTTCAATAAGATATTTTTTCATATAGATTACTAACTTGAGAGTTAAGTTACCTAAGTTAGATATTAAGTTGACGCTTAAGTATTATTAATTTTTCTATGAAGATTTTTTCCTGTTTCAAAATATTAATTATGAACAATGTTTAATAGTTAAGTTTTTCTTCCTAATTATGTTTAAGTTATATAAATAGAGTTGTCGATTAATTAAAGTTTTTTTTGTTGTTTTTAAAAAGGTTTTGTTATAGTTATTATGAATTACTTAAGATTATAATTTTCCTCTAGCCATTGTTTTAAATTTGAAAGTTTTTCATTTATTAAACATTAGTCTTTTTAAAACTTCTTATCGTTATAAATTTAGATAACATATTATAAAAATGCTACTGCTACTATTTATGTATTACTAATTAAATTGAAGTTGAAGTAACTAATTATATGAATTTATTCCTTCAAAAATTTATTTTACAAACTAAGTTTCGGTCAAAGACCTCGTCAGTGCTTAAATAAATCGTATTCAAATAGATAAAACATATAATAGTAACTAATTATATATTAATTAGTTACTTATAAGTGTTATATTTTTCTTTAAAAATACTGGTAGCTAATTACTAGTCTGGTTAATCTTAAGGTTTTCATTAAATTCTATAATAAAAGTTTAAGCAGTTTATCTTAAAAAAATTTTTTTGCTCACAAAAAGTAAACATTCTTACAATTATAAGTTATAACCATTTAAAAAAAAGTCTATTTTTGAAATGAAAAAATTGTTGATGTTAACAGTTAAAAAAGATAGATTTTCTGAAAATGTTGTATGCAGATAAAATGTATAGATAGCTCTAATACAGTAATTCTAATTGAAATATTTATTTGATAAATACTCAAGTAAAAGTCAGTGGATCCTAAAATAAACACGAAATGTGGTAATTATCAAAAATTTAGCTTATTATAATAATTTATGCGTATGGTAACATAGTTTTTGGATTGATGTAATTAAATTCAGTTGTGTAAAAAAGTGTAAACATAAATTTTTATTTAGTTGTTCATTTCCAAATGATTTGTTAATTTTATATTTTTTGGTTGACCAGTAATTGATTTAAATTTAATTAACAGTTTATTTTCTCATAAGATAACTCAAGTTTAACTAGTTACTCTTTATTTGAATAATCAACAAAGTGATAAAAATTTTTACTTGCATAATACAAGTAAACTTGTTTTTTATCAATTAAATATTATTCTTTAAAAAGCAATATTTCGATTCTGTTTATTTTAACAAATTTGCGATGTTTATAAATAAATATATATATATGAAAAGATTGACTAGTTACATGTATTGAATATTTTATTATTTAAAATATTTTACTAATTAAGGTCAGCTGGTTTGAAACAAAAAGTCATAGTTTTATAAAACTCAAAGCGCAAGTCTTAATAAAAACTTTTTTACTTCTAGTCGACGTGTCAACTAAAAACTATACAATTCATCATGTATATTCTTTCACATCAAGTAAGTACATTAGAAAATTTGGTAAACACTTGAATTGTAAGGCAAGTATTTTTCATACCGCAAGTTAATGATTAACTGAGAAACTTAAAGTTTACATTTACATATTTCTAGGGCGGTCATTTAACTTCTATTAATCAAATAAAACCAGTCATAAACATGAGCATTGTATGCTTTCTTTAAAGGGCAAAATTAAATGTAAACTGTTGGTAAAGAAGCTTAAAATTTAAGCATACAAACGCTACGCTGGTAGTAAAAGTAAAATAAAATTTTGAAATAACCTCCCTTTTTCTCTTGATGTTTTAAATGTTTTCTTCACTTTTCTAACCAAGTAGCTATACTGTTCACTTGTGGTTAATTCAAATGGCTTTGGTTTTATAGCTTAGTTTCATTTTCCTTAATAGTAAGTTTGATACAGATAATTAGTTTAGTTGTGTTTTATACTTTTTGTCAGAGCTTTAATTACTTGAGTGTTATTTTGAATAATATTAAGTTTTATTATTGAAATGAAATACTAAGATAAATAAATCTAATGACTGCAGTATAATAAATGATTGAATTTGGTCAATTATATCGAATGTTTGTCTAGTAGAAGGTAAATTACAATTTCAGGCTGTTGATAAAGTATAAAACAGCCAAATTTAATTTACCTGCTTTTAGGCAAATCACACTCTTTATGTTTGGTCAGCTCTTTTTCCCTTTCCTCTGGAAATTAATCAAATTGTTATTTTTAATCTGTGAAGGACTGTCTAATGATAGGTAAATTAAATTTCAGGCTGTTAAATTGATACTAAACAGCGGAAATTAATTTACCTCCTATTAGTTATTTGTCACTACTGCAACGATTAAAAAAACATGTTAGTTTTTAGTAAAGAAGTTTTTATTTCCTCCGTATTTGTTAACCCGTTTCAATAATTTTGAATTAAATTTATAAATCTAAAGATGTTAGTTAAGATGAAGATAAGTAAATGTTTTACAAAAGTTTTATAATCAATGCTTTTAGATATTATTGATTAAATTTATAAATAGAACGGGATTAAGGTTTAAACTTTAATATTAAATTATGTAATAAGTATTTTATAATTTTTGCTTACACTTTATGTTTATGTATAATCTTAAACCTTCGGAGCTTATTTATTTTGTTAAAAAAGTTAAGTATTCTGACATCTTATTTTTTTAGAGTTGAACGGTTTTATACAAAATTTGAAAAATATCTTTATAAATAGTACGAGAAAACAATTTTAATTGATGTTTTATTTTAAAGAATTCTAAATTTAATTTAAGATTTTTAAACAATATTTGTTTTCAGTTCATTACATAGGCACTTATTGATTTTCATGTTGTCTTTCTATATTATCAATTTCAGATAAATTTATTAACAACATTTGCATGAATTTGGTTCAGTTTGTATGTTTGGTAACAATTTTTATTTTTTTAACTGACTAAACTCTAAAATATTGACTTAGCTTATCTAAACAGTTCGTTTGTTTAATAATCTTTTGATTAATTTTCAGCATGACTTCAAAGCAGAAATATTTGTGTCTTATACTTTTCAATAATATTAATGTCGCACATTACTCTTATACTTTTGGGTAAAAGCATGTTGCGTATTTCATACTGTAAACTGCAGTCTTAAGTTGTCACAAAAATAGACAAAATTAAAGATTTTTGGGTTGTAAAGAATATATCTGTATAAAAATTTAAATTTCAAGCTAAATTTGACTATTTAGACATGGAAAATCTGGAATAGTTCTATAAATAAAATAATACACCTCGAATTTTAAACAATTTTGCATCAAAAATAATAATTTTAGACTAGATATAAATAGTCTATCATATTACTAGTCCAGATAACCATACAGCTAAATGTGTAAAAACATCAACATCCTATATAACATCTACAACATCAACAACTTATATCATTTTTCAAACACTAAACGAGTTTTAATTAAATATGCTTTTACTAACAAGAGTAACAATTTACATGACCATTTATCTTTTAATAGTATTGAGGGTTCGTACTTGTAAGGCTTAATCAGTTTTATAGAAATATTGTCAATATGTTCTGCAGGGTTTTCTAAACTTTTTATCAAAAGGCCCACTTTAATGAAATTAAAAATGCTATGGCCCCTCCAACAAGATTTCTCAAACAAAAACTACCATTTAAACAGCCTAAGACCTTTTTCAGGATTGCCAAAAAATCTATAACTTTAGAAACTTAAAAAAAAACCTTGTATTTTGAACAAAAATCGCTAAAAAACCTAGAATTTTGAAAAAATTTTGCATGCTAAGTAGTGAAATTTCGATTTGACACAAAACATTTATCATAACGATGAAATTTTTTGTCATCATTTAATTTTTTTTAATCAAAAACGCATTTAAGTAGCTTTACAGTATCTTTTCAATGTTGTTATACTACTTAAAAAAAATTTTAAACTTAACTTTTAATTAAAAATAGACCCTAAAACGGGTGCTTTTTAAAGCCTGAAGAAATTAACCAAAATCGTTTGGCAACCTTGCTTTTTTTGCTCTTTAACATCAACACCAGAATCTTCAATGTAGGTTTCAAATCATGGCCTTGGGCGCTCCCCCTTCTACGGCTTGTGGCCTCCTGATTTTTTTCCATTATATCTATTACAAGTTTCAAAACTACCATTAAAAACGCTTAAGACCTTTTTTTTATCATCAACTCCAGAATATCTAGTGCACGTTTCAAATTTTGACCCCCTGTGGCCTCTTTACTGCTCATGGCTCCTAAATTTCTAGAATGGCCCCTAAGGGGCCACTTGGCACAGTTTGGGAAACCTTGACGTAAGGTTTTGTCAATTAAAATGGTTAAAAAAATTTTCAGGTATAAAAATAATATGTGAATCATAAACTACTTAACTTGGGTTTTCTTTATAAATAAAAAGGTTTTATGGCCTTAATTATACTATTTTCTTTATAAACTTTTAAGAATTTTCAGTTCAATTTTAAATAACTTAATTTTTATTGTAATAAAATTTACACTGCTGTGCTTTCAGCTCTTTGTGAAAAGTAATGCTGTAAAATGATTCTTTTATAATAGCAAGTTTAGTGGTTTTATATAAAAAAAAAGTGCGAAATAAAGTCAATCGAATAAAAAATATATTCGAATAGAATGCGTAGAAAATTACTATACATACAGTAACATTGCTAAACAAGTCGTTTTAGTTTTCAACCAAAACTATCCTCCAATAAGAAGTTTACCTCTACGGCCATAACAGCTTAAAATTGTCAATTCTTATAATAAATATTTCTTAAGGCTTAAGACCTAAACATTTTTATAATAAAAAAAGCAAAATTTAATTGCTAACTTGTTTAAAAATTTTGTTTTAAATTAGCGAATGTATTTTGATCTCAAATTGATTAAAAGTAGTGCTTAATTTGTTACTTGCAATGTTGTAGTAACCTGTAGAGTTAAAAGATTTAACAAGTTCTTAAAAAATATTTAAATTTAAAATTTCTTATTTCAAATTTCTTATTAAAACCAATTTCATGATCCGTCTTTTGTAATTGTTGACTTAAATAATCAAAATTTATTAAAAAAAACCTACTTTTTAAACTTTACTTTAAACTTTTCTAAGTATAGATATTTTGGCAACCAGTAAAGTCCTTAAAATATATTTAGTATTTTGTAAAATAAATACATGAGTATAAAAAAATTGAAAAAAGGTATTTAAAAGATAGCTTTAATAAAAAAGTATAAAAAAAAATTTAAGCGGACTGAGATGCTTTGTAAATTGATTAATTTGTCAACTCTACTGTTTGTTACAATGATACATTTTGATTTGTTCACTTTTAAAGTAAAGTAGAAATTACTTATACTAAATTTTTAAAGTTTACTGAGTTTTAAGTCAGCCTTTTTGTATAGTAAGGCCAACACTATATTAAAAGTGTGCCCAGTTTCATGTTTAGTACTTTCATTGAACTTGCTTATACTCTTTAGGCATTTTCATAATATAAGTTTATCTTGATTTTTTATCCAAATTTTTTTTTTCAATTTCAATATTTTAGTACCTAAGAAAAGTAAGCTCTCTCAGCTCCTTCTGTTGTAAAAACTTATGTAATTTGTACATAAGATAATTTTTCAGAAGAGCAATTTCGCATTCTATATCCCTCGAAGACCTTTATTTTGAATAAAAAGGGGAACTTTAAATTTAAAAAATAAAAGATTTAAGGACAAAACTGATACGAATTGTTTTTTTTTTCCTAGGAGGAACAACTGCTTTAGTGTTCAACCTTACGCGTCGTCCCTGAATCGTAGTGCAACAAAATCCTAAATTTTATAATAAACTAAACGAAAATTAATTTTAGCTTATAAAAATAGTTTGTTGAACATTTAAAGTTGCGTAACGTACATATAAAATAATGTGTCGCTTGTTTAGAGCATAAGAATTTCTAAGTTTTAAACATTTCTATTTGAAAAAAATACAACATAATATTTGTTGTAGATTGTAAAATAGAGTTGTGAATATCCAAACAAGAGAATTTTGAGCTTTTTAAAGTATTTAAGAAGTACATTGCCAAATCATATTACATAAAAGAACATTGTTGAGGTCTTTAAAACAAACAAACTTTTTCTTTTGGCACTTTGGAAATAAGTAGATTGATAAATTAATGTCTAAAGAATATTGAAATTTTATTTAGGTTGAGTTCTCAAATGAAATTTCCACGTAAACAACTATCAAAGTTAGTAAATCCAATTTAAGTAAATGAAGGAAAATTTGCACATTTTTTACACTTTATAATTTTTAGAAACAATTTCTAATAAATTAATATTGTTCTAATATTAAATGTTTAAATCGGTATAGTTATTACTTTTTTTATTTGTAACCAACTGCAGTAAAGTGATTTTAAAGTAATTTGAGTTTAAGGTATTTTTATTTTATATCAAACTCTACTCTTTTTAAACTATTAAAACCAAAGCTAGTTTGTATATAAAGAAAATATTATTACAAAAAAGTAAGTTCTTCAACTAGCAAATCGATCTTAATTTAAAAAATTATAAAAAGAAATGTATAAGTTTCATCAGTTGTACAAGATAATAATTTTCAAAACTGTTTTTACCTACCTATAGTATAAAACTACATCATAAATACTGAAATTGCTACAGTTATATGAAGTTTATAACTTACATTTTAATAGTTTATGTTTAACAGTGATTCGAAAACAGTGATTCAAACATATTTTAAGTACTTCAAGCGTTAAATTCAGTAAGTATGTAGTTGGTTGTCACATAAAGTAATTAAACGTAAGAAATACGCTAAAGATAGTTTGCATATGATTTTTATATTAATATTTTGAGTATGTACTTTTAATCAATTTTAAATGTGTTTCACTTGTAGTTCTTGGTACAGCAGCATTATTAAAGAAGTTACAGCAAAAAGTACCACCGTGCAACTAGATTCAGCATTGCCAGAAGGAACTACAATCAAAACAACTTTGACATAATCGTGTGTGTAGTTTAAGATGTCAAACAGATACTTTTGTTAGTAAAAAAAAAACGGTTAAAAGCATTAAATCTTGATAGTTTGAATAGTGCAGTTAAAAGAACTGTGATAAGTACTGTTATACAACAGTTTAAAACTAAAAATAAAGTTTACGCATTAGGTGGCCTTTGTAGTACTAGTTTCGTAATTAATAAAAAAATCATATTTCATCACAAATACTTGACATAAAGAACCTAACTTGTGTTTTCAGAAGCATAACATGAATAAAAGAGGTCCTGATAACAACTTAGTAAAAGTTGATAAGTAATTATTCAAGGGGCGTGTCTAGGTTTGTAAAATGGGTAGCACATTTTTTGTTAAATAATAGAATATTTTCTGTAGTATTTATATATAACAAACCTTTTAAAATTATGTAACTGTCTACTAAAAATAAAAACATTTGTTTGTTGTAATGTAAGTATTTTTAATATTATTAACAATACAACGATAAAACATTATTAGTCATTTATCTTTATTTAAACTTTTGGTTTGTCGTTTCGTTTTCATAAACAGAGTCTTACTTTATGAGCTCATTAATATAAATAAGCAAATCTGACAAAAGATTTTAATCAATTAGTTTAGAAGATGTAGACATTAACTATTGGCTAAAACTTTGATATAGCATGAAGCAAATTATAAGTGAAAAAAAAAACTTGTTTAAACTAAACAATATTTGTTAGGTGTGCAGGTATTATCAGTAGATATTAACTGTTGATTGAAAATTTAAAACCAAAGAAAATAAAGATTAGTGGCTGAAATTAAAGAATAAAAATACTAAATAACTAGTATTTCTAATAACTAATATAGAATTCTAGATAGTTTTACTAGATATTAGCTATTGCTTAAAATTATTAAAATAAAAACATTAAATAAGTTTTAACAAGATTAAAAATACCCTAACAATTTTTTTTTGTGTACCAGACCCTAGGATTAAACATATTTTGTAGTCCAATACACAAAAATAACTTTAATGAAAAACTAGAAAATTAGAATTGTGTGATTTTTAATAATTTCCTTTAATTATTTAAATTTGAAATGGCACTGTAAATAACTTACTGCTTTAGCATTAGCACTGTTGAAATAAGTTTTAAAAATATATACTAGTATAAAACATTTTAGGTTAAGTTAAAACAAAGAAAAAAAATAAAACATCACTATACCGATGTCGTGTTCGAGTAGTTCAAATTACATTGTCAGTTTTTATGAAATATAAGAATCAAAACTTGACAATTTTAAAGAAATATTAAAAAGGTGTTACTAATTTTAATCATGCTTTCAAATTTGCAGTAATCACATAGGTTTTTTCTGTAAAAATTAGTGATGTACCGGACTCACTATCCGGGTCCGGCCGGATATTGCCATTTTTGTCTGATATCCGGATCCGGCCGGATTCTAATTTGAAAAAAAGTCCGGATCCGGTTCCGGCCGGATCCTAATTTGAAAAAAAAGTCCGGATCCGGGTCCGGCCGGATCCTAACAGAGATCCGGCCGGACCCGGATCTAGTTAGTAAAAAAGAGCTTTTTGAAAAGTGTATTTTCAAAAACAAACCCTGTGTAAATTAAAAAGCGTCATTTTTGTCAGTTAAAACTAAACACCTACCATGATTGGCTCATTTTGTACACGTGACTAGTTTACATTTGTGCACATTTAAACTATGAAATAAACATTTCAGAAATGCAACTTTTTACACATGTTGTAAATTTAAAAACTTTTGAATGAATACTTGCATTATTAATTGTTTAAAGTTGAGCTCAGAGAATATTTAGAGTTAATACGGTTGAATGTACGAACCAATGAGAATCATATGACGAAATGTTTCAAACTAAATACTGATGCAACAAAACATCAGAACATGATAGGCGGTTTATATGTAAGCACTTAGTTAGTTTAGTGTGCAGCTTGAAGCAACAAAATATAGTGAACTTTTTTGTGAATGCTTGTTGTAAGTAGTGTTTTGTTTTAAAAGTGAATATTTCAACTGGTGTTTAATTGTTTAAATATTTAAGCCAGGTTAATAGTTTAATAGTTTATTAAAAATTTTACAGTTTCTTGTTTACTTAAAGTTTTATTAAATTTTTAGTTTATTGTTTTAAGTCTTTTGATATAGATTTAAATAGCTTCCAGCTTTTAAACTGTTACCAAAGTAATTAATAGTTTTGTATATGCTAGTATTTCTTGTTGTGTTTTATATAAAAGATTCATCACTCAAAACTGTCGTGTCTGATTATAGAAAGTAGTCTCAGTCAGAATTTAGTATTTGTTAGATATTAATTAAATAAGGTAGGATTTAGTTATGATTGATGGGCAGTACTAATAAGTTAAGTGTACCACAATCAGTCCACAACTTTACTACCAAATTGTCAACCTTTGCTAGCTGTTCTACTTATTATTAGATTAAAGTAATATTTTAAGTTTTTAAAAACCTCATTCTGACTCAGGCTTGTTTATACTCACTCTAGCTAGTTTTATTGACTTAAACACTGTCAACCCTGTTGGTTTGAAAGTTTTTGGGAATTTTAGAAAATTTTGGACTGCCTCAGGCTAGTTTAGTTTTTATATAAACTCAGGCTAGTTTTCTTTTAGATTTTGAGTGAGTTTGAGCTGATCCAGTTTTCAATATTTTGTAATTTTCTAGTTAATTTTGTTCAAGAACTTGATTTCAGATTTTTAATTGTAAATAACACCTAAATTAGTAAACTTTGTGGCTAGCTGTTCTACTTATTATTATATTAAAGTTTTTTTTTTCAGTTTTTAAAAATCTGATGTACCGGACTCACTATCCGGGTCCGGCCGGATATTGCCATTTTTGTCTGATATCCGGATCCGGCCGGATTCTAATTTGAAAAAAAAGTCCGGATCCGGTTCCGGCCGGATCCTAATTTGAAAAAAAAAGTCCGGATCCGGTTCCGGCCGGATTCTAATTTGAAAAAAAAAGTCCGGATCCGGGTCCGGCCGGACCCGAAATTGTGGGTCCGGTACATCACTAGTAAAAATACAAATTATAGTTCAAAAATATTGCACAGTCTTAAACTAATTACTTAAATTAGAAATTTTCATTCAAAAAAATTATTAGTTTTACTTTACAAACAGGCTCTCAAGCGCTATAAATTCATTATGACATCAAAGAAATGAAATTAATGTAAAACTAGTTTCAGTCGTTTCTAAGTAGTTCACAGCACAAAAATCAAACTTTTATTAAGTGTAAATGAAATTTTTTCATGTTTAAATAAATATATCTTTCTTTGTTGAGTTTATTCACAAACTAATTACAAGAATAATAAAGTCTGTAATACAAAACATAACTAAAACTAGGTAAATACTTCTACAATGTTGTTATGACATTTGGTTGTTTATATTCTTTTTAATTTATAATTTTAAAATCTAATAGAACAAAAGTTAAACCTACGAAAACAAAGTTTCTGATTAAACAAAGTTCTTTTTTAACTTTATATCATATTTTATCAGGGGTCGCACAGGAAATTAGGAAATAGTCTAAACATGCCCCTTAATTATCTACATTTGTAGTTTCTACATTACTTTGTAAGGTATTTTATAATTTTGATCGATTTTAGTTTAGCCTAACCGTCTTCAGCATATTTAAAAATTGCTTGAAATTTATATTGGAAGCAAACTTGTAGTTTTTGCAATGACTGAGAAAAGGATTGTAGTCAGGTCATTAAAAATATGAAGTCATATCAAAGTACCACAAACTTTAGAAAAAATTGATAAACAGCCGAAAAACAAGTAAATTTGTTATTAGAATATTTTATTGATTTTTTTTGTTTTAATATACAAAGTTTTATAAATGTACACTTTCTATCATTTAAAGCATAACTAAAATATGTATTTTAAATAAAAATAGCTTTTATTTAAACTTTAGCACTTGTTATACATGTTTGATCAAGAGTTGCTTGATTAAGTATGCTAGATTACAAAAAAAAAAACAGTTCTATACATTCATGTTCTAAAACTTAACTTTTTTGACTAATTTTTACAAGGGATTACTGTATAGAAGCAGATTTTATTTTCTATTTACTATACTTATTGATAGAACTTTAGCGTTTTACTTTTGTATATAAGTTAAAGTTTACTAGGTTTTGAAAATAAATATAAAGTTTTTTATATGATTGCTTTTAGTTAAACGCATATAGATAGTTAATTTAACACATATCTTTTAAAATTATTAAAGAATGATATCTATTCTTTGATTCATTTATATTTTTTAAATTGAATATCAATAAAACGTAAAAACTTTGAATAGAACATATTTTTGAAGTTATACATACTAAGCTTACTTATTACCTATGATATGTTAAAGTTAAAAACATATATAATTACTTAAGTTTTGTTGTATATATTTTATTTTCTTAAGCTTAAAAAAATTTAACTAAAAATATAATAGAAGATAAATTGCCAAATAATTAGTGCATTTCAGATTCAAAAAGTTACTTAACTTATTTAAACTTATTTTAGTTTGAAACTACATATTTGTTTGTTGATTTTATATAGTTTAAAAAAAAAAATTAAAATTAAATTTGTAAACATTTAAATTTTATAAACTTGTTTAAGCTGTAAATTATGTTTTTGTTGTTTTAATTAAAACAAAATATTAGTTTGTTGTTCATAAACATTTCATAAACGTGCCTTTTAATCAATATTAGTTAAAAATAACTTGTTAATTATGATTAATTATTCCTTGACAAAAGTTCTTTCATTTTTGTACTTTGTATAAAATTAAAATATTGGTACTAAATAAATTTTATCTGTTATATTTATGAAATGATACTTCAAAATAAATAGATAATTTTTTCTAGCGAAACCTTTTTAAATAAGAAAGTATTTATAAGACAATTGTCTGTTGCTTTAACTAAACGAATAAATTTGTCTCTACTTATTTTTTTTTTCAAAAATAAATAATAACTGAAGTTCAGAAAGTAGTTCGAAAAAAAAATCGAGCCTTTTCAATTATTAAAAAAATATCTAAGGTCTAAACTAGTTTACTCCGATCAAGTTACTTAGCTGTAAAAGTTTATGTTTATTTTTTCGAACAAAAATTTTAGCACATTTGATACTTATACCAAAAATACCTATGGCCAAAAATATTAAGATTGCTGTTTAAGTTATGTTTACATTATGCAAATGAGGTAAAGTAGTAATACAGCCAGGGGCGTGTCTAGACTTTTTTTGAAGGGGGTTCACAATTTTTTTGTTCTTAAGTTCCCGCTTAAGTACGCATTTTTTTGTTATGCACTGCTACTTAGGTACGCAATATTTAACCGTAAAACTCTGTGTTTAAAATGTTTTTTCTGCTTAGAAAAAAAAAAAAAACATATAAGTAGTAATAAAAAAACATTATATTTTTTATTTATTATACTGTATTAAATTTAGATAAAAAACTACAAGACTAATAAAAAAAAGAACTTACAAATTGTATATCAAATTTCAAATCTTTTATTAAAAAAAAAAACATTACAGACATAACTAACTTACTCTACAAAAAATTACCTTTTTATTAGGAAACAATATTATAAAATAATTAAAACTAAATTAAATTAAAAAAAAAATCATTTTACATATAAATGTTAGTATAGATGGACTTTTACAAATATTAAACTCTTTGCATTTATATATCTATCTATAATATTTTTTTTTTTCAAGTAATATAATCTCTAAAAATTGAAATTTCACTAAAACAAATGTTTAGACTTATACAATTAACTAAAAATATTTTCTAATTTATTTAAATGTTTGCCTGATGGTGCAGGGATTCTAATGATGGTTTTAAAAATCTCTTTGAGCTGAAAATTAAAAAAACCAAGAATCAACTTTGTGGCCAATAGCTATACAAAAATAAAACAACTTGAATAAAAATATTAAAATACCATTAAATGATAAAAGAATAAACTCTATGTTTAAAATGTTTTTTTCTGCTTAGAAAGAAAAAAAAGAATAAAAGTTTTAGAAAAATATTTTATTTATTATTTATTATACTGTACAAATTTATATAAATTAAAGCTAAAAGAACCAGAAAAAAATTATGAACTTACAAATTTTGATAAAAATGTTAGTGTAGATGGAGTTCTTACAAATTTTTCTTTTAAATTTTAAACTCTTTACATTTATATATCTTTTTATAATAAAAATAACTTTTTCGACTAATTTAATCTATAAAAATTAAAATGTCACTAAACAAATTTTTAGACTTATACCTTTAAACATATATCTTTAAATTATTATCAAATGTTTGCCTGATGGTGCAAGGATTCTAATGTTTGTTTTGAAATCTCTGAGTTAAAAATTTAAAAAAATTAAGAACCAACTTTGTAGCCAACACATAAACAATAATAAAACAACTTAAATAAAAATTGAAACTTCACTTATAAAAAATATTTAGACTTATACAATTGTTCAAGTCTAATACAACTTTGTGGCCAACAGTTACACAAAAATAAAAGAACTTAAACAAAAATATTAAAATACCATCAAATGATAAAAAAATAAGTTGCCATGTGGTGTAGTTGTCTAAAGATGATTTTGAAAACTCACTGAATTGAACTTTTCAAGGTTTAAAACCAGTTGGTTGACACATAAACAAAAAATATAAATGTTAAAGTACAAACACAACATTAATAAATAACAACAAAACACAAAAGCTTCACAAAACATTATTATATACAATACACTAAGTAAAATAAAACTTTAGTGATTATATTTGACATTTTTTAAGTAAAATTGTACTTACTAGTTTAAAAACAATATTTAATAAAAGTTTGTTTAAACTGAGCAACAATTTATAATGGGAATTAAGAGCATATTAGTAAAAAGTTTCCTAGAAAAAAAATCCTACTTTAAAACTTTTACCTATTGTGACGTCACAATTATAATTTTATATAAAATCTATTTCAGCTGGGCAAATACGAGCATTTTTTGTTAAGGAAACTTTTTAATCTTTCAGTGTTATAAATTTAACATTCGTTATTCAAAGTTTATCAAATAACCAAAACAAAGTCAATAAACAACGTTTTTAGTGATATTCTAAGAATATATTTTTCTTTTTTTCAGGGGGTTCACAGGAAAAAGGAAACCAGTCAGAACACGCCCCTGAGCAGTATATTTTTTTAACATTTTTACCGCTAACAATTTTTTTACAAAATTATTAATCTGAAATTTATCCAACTCACTCAAGTATATAAAAAAGTAATTATAATTATATTTTAATAGATAAAACTTTAAAAAAATAAATAAAATGTAAGCTAATCAGAAACGCCTTAACTATGCAGCTGAAAGATTTTTAGTTTCTTTAAAGCTGCATCTAAATATTCTACTTCGGGGTTTTTATGACAGATTAATTAAAATCAGCTGAGCAGTGATAAAAAGCAGCTATTTACAATAATCTAACTTATATAATTATTCTTTCAAAAATTTATTTTACAAACTAAGTTTCGGTCAAAGACCTCGTCAGTGCTTAAATAAATCTTATTTAAATAGAAATATTTCTATTTGAACAAGATTTATTTAAGCACTGACAAGGTCTTTGACCAAAACTTAGTTTGTAAAATAAATTTTTGAAAGAATAATTATATTACTTCTCCTCAAGCAGTTTAGATCTCTCTATTTGTTTTCTTAAAACCAATAATATAATATAATCTAACTTATAAGGATGATTTGGCTTGAATGGTGTTTAAGGTTCCTACTTCAATGGATTTACTCTGATTTTTCATAAAAATTGCAGTTTTACAAAAAAAAAATTGTTGAATAACTTGTAATAAACACTAGATTTCAGATTTAATTTTTTTTATAGTATTAGACCCTTTTTTATTTTCATACACAACATTTTAAGACAAAACTTATTTGTTTTGTAAAGAAAGAACATAAACAATTTTGTTTAAAGTTTCTACTTTTTTTACTTTAAATGGATTTTCATTATACAGACATATTCAGCAATTGTTAAGATTAGTGAAAGGTTAAATCTTGGGTTTGAAACTGATGTTAATTATTAGACCTACTTGTTATAAATTGTTTGTAAGAAATTAACTAATAATTACAGTTTATTGAATGGTAAGAAAAAAAAGACTCTCAAAATAATTGGTCCTAGGACCTGCTGCACAATGAACGTTTTGGTTATTGGTTAATAAAACCATAAAGTCAAAAAAGTTTTTTTTAAGTTAATAATAGTTTAGTTTTTGTAACTGTAAGCAAGTTTATTATTTTTTTCTTAAATAAATTTTTTCAACAAGAAAATTTCAACATAAAAATTTGCAAACTATACAAAAAGGTTTTTACTTTGAGTTTAAAGCATTAAAAAAACTAATAACTTTGTTAGGAAATAATTTAAAATTTGAGAAAACAAAACTTAAAAATAATATTTCTGCTAAGATAAGAAAGGTGAAGTTAAAATTAAAACTACATTACTTAAAATTTGAAATTAATTTTAATATAATAGTCTACTTTTACTTCTATTAAATGGTTTGCCAATGTTATAGTGTGAAACCTTTTTGTTTTAATTATTACTATAACTATATTTATATTGAATACTTTTATGTTAACAATTGAGCTAAATATTGAAATTACAATAAAAATTATATAAATCATCAACTTTAAGTTGTAGTTTAATAAAAAGCATAAGGTTTGTTAAAATTTAAAACTTCAACTGTTCTTAAAACAGTATATCTTAATAAAAGCACAGTCTTTAGTTATTATTTTGTTTAGTTTTTCTTAAAAAATATTTATTCTATCTATTCAAAATAAAAACTAAATTTACATATCATAACATTTATAATTTTAAAAGTTCATCTTTATAAAAAAATATAAAATTGTGAATGAGAAAAATATATTTATTGTATCTTAAACATGATTGTTTTTATTGAAGTTTTAGAATATTAGTATTTGTTTTATTTTTTTTATAGTATTAAACATCAAAGGATTACTTATAATATTTCTTTTAGACTGTAAATAACTTAATACTTAATTGAAATACCACAACTTTTAAAATGATGAAAAAACTAATGCCATCCTTGTACAATACTGTTCAAATTCAACAGTAAGTTTGTTTAAAACAATTTAGGTTTTTTTTGACAAGGAAAAAACAACTCACATCCAAAATTGTATACATTACTTATATTTATTTAGAAAAAATGTTTTTACTTTTAAATAATTAATTCAATAATTAGTTTCTTTGAAAAAATGTTTTTACAGGTCAATGTCAAAATGTCTTTCAAGTATTGTACATAAAAGATCTTTTTCAGGTAATTTTTTTTTTTAAATAACGAAAGTATTGTGGTTTTATAACCTAAAAAAGAAAAGTTAAAGCCTAATTTATTTTTAACTGTGTGTGTAGACCCACAAGTTATATTTGAAATTTAATAAAAAGTCTTATTAGTTTAGAAATAAAAAAATACTTTCTAAATTAATATAAATCATTAAAACTTTTTTAAACTAAATATTTAGTTAATAGTAGTCACATATATTAAAAATATGAAACTAGCGTTTAATTAAAAATCTTGAGTATGCTTTCGTTTGTACTCATATATATTTTTTGTTGTTCAATGTTTTTTGATTTAACATAATCAAAATCATAATTGCCCACTTTTACTTACTTAGTTACTTATTTTTTAAAAACTGTTTCTTAAATTCATTAAGAACTTTGATAATAATTACACTAGTTTTACTAACTTTCAATAAACAAATATTCTATGTACCATTAAATCTATTATTTATTGAAGTATTGAATTGAATTGGTTATTAATTGTAGTTATTTAATTTTTTTTGAAAAAAAAAACTTTCTTTGCTAACAGCAAGTTAAATAAGGTTTTGAATGAAAAAAAGCTTGTAACTAACATTTTTACTAACTAAAATAGTAGTTTTAAATTTAGTTTTAAATAAGTATTTATAAACACTTTTAGCTTGCATTCTCAATAAATTTACTAAAAGTTATTAAGTTAAGTTGTTAAACTTTGCTATACTTTCATCATGGTAGTTTTTTTAAATATTCATTTTGTACAATATCAGGGCTGAATCCTTAACAAAAAGTGTTTTTTGATTCTAGTGCTTACAGAAATTATCTTTTATACTTTTAATTTATCAATATTTAATATTTTTAATTCTATTTAAAATTTGATATTTTTGTGAGTTGAAAAAAAACTTTTTTTTTTGTTATAATAAATTTGTGTACTTTTGGAAAAAAATCCGTAAAAAATATTCAAACAACTTAAATATTTTTTTCAAGAGACTTATGTCAAAGAAAATAAATTTTAAGCTTTTCCAATAACTACTGCTTTAGTTGACTACTATTTAAATTTTTCTTAAAGCTTTTCAACAATTACTACACTTTGGTTGACTACCATTTAAACTTTTTTTTTAAGCTGTTAGTTTATTTTATTATATTTATAAAAATTTAAAATTTTTGAATTATAAGCAACTTGAGGTCTATCTGCGTTTACTGATTTTATAAAAAGGTAATGTGTAAAAATGTTTAATTGATTTTTTGATATATTTAAAATTATAGAAATGGTGATATACTTAAATATAGGGATTAAAAACTAATTTAGATTTTTCGTAATGTTTTATTTTTTACTCTATTTTAATACATTAAATGTTTTAGTTATAAATTTTGCAGCTCAATCACCAGAAACAGAATATGCAATAGAAGTTAGTTTTTAAAGTTTCAAAGAATTTATATTTTCAATAGACCTCAATATAAATTTTTCTATTTAAAACAAAAAGCATAACCTATTTCTTACAAGTCTTATACTTAAATTTTTCGGAATTTAAACAAAAAAGTTCTGATTTGTTGCTCTTTGAAGTTAATTTGTTTGATTATTTGTTGGAAATAAAATTACTCACTGTTCCTTTAAGAACTATTAACATTGTTTATTGTAAATATTTTATTTAAAATGTATCTAGTAAAATATTTTGAAGCTTATTTTTTTTAACTAAGTAGAAATAAAAGTGTTGATTAGCTTAAATCTTATAACCAAACTTAATAAAATATTTATTGTAGTTTATTAAAAGTAAAACCAAAATATTTTTTTAACTGAAAACTTGAATTTATTGATAAACATAAAAAAGGAACAAGTATTACATAGTGATGTACCGGACCCACAATTTTGGGTCCGGCCGGACCCGGATCCGGACTTTTTTTTCAATTTAGAATCCGGCCGGAACCGGATCCGGACTTTCTTTTCAAATTAGAATCCAGCCGGAACCGGATCCGGACTTTTTTTTTTCAAATTAGAATCCGGCCGGATCCGGATATCAGACAAAAATGGCAATATCCGGCCGGACCCGGATAGTGAGTCCGGTACATCACTAGAATAAACTAGCCTGTGTCAGAATAAGTTTTTTAAAAACTGAAAAGAAAGAACTTTAATCTAATAATAAGTAGAACAGCTAGCCACAAGGTTTACAAATTTAGGTGCTATTTACAATTAAAAATCTGAAATCAAGTTCTTGAACAAAATACACTAGAAAATATCAAAGATATTGAAAACTGGATCAGCTCAAACTCATTCAAAATCTAAAAGAAAACTAGCCTGAGTTTTTATAAAAAACTAAACTAGTCTGAGGCAGTCCAAGGTTTTCTGAAATTCCCAAAAGTTTTCAAACTAGCAGGGTTGCCACTGTTTAAGTCAATAAAACTAGCTGAGGATAAACAAGCCTGAGTCAGAATGAGGTTTTTAAAAGCTTAAAATATTACTTTAATCTAATAATCAGTAGAACAGCTAGCAAAGGTTGACAATTTGGTAGTTAAGTTGTGGACTGATTGTGGTACACTTAACTTATTAGTACAACCCATCATAATTAAAACCTACCTATTAAATTAATATCTAACAAATACTAAATTCTAACTGAGACTACTTTCTATAATCAGACACGATAGTTTTGAGTGATGAATATTTTATATAAAATACAACAAGAAATACTTGCATATACAAAATTATTAATCTCTTTGGTAACACTTTAAAAGCTGGAAGCTATTTAAATCTATACCAAAAGACTCAAAACAAAAAACTAAAAATTAAAAAAAACTTTTAGTAAACAAGAAACTGTAAAATTTTTAATAAACTATTAAACTATAAACCTGGCTTAAATATTTAAACAATAAACACCCGTTAAAATATTCACTTTTAAAACAAAACACTACTTACAATAAGCATTCACAAAAACGTTCAAGATATTTTGTTGCTTCAACCTACACACCAAACTAACTATCTGCTTACATATAAACTGCCTGTCATGTTCTGATGTTTTGTTGCATCAGTATTTAGTTCGAAACATTTCGTCATATGATTCTCATTGGCTCGTACATTCAACCGTAATAACTCTAAATATTCTCTGAGCTCAGTTTTAAACAATAAATAATGCAAGTATTCATTCCAAAGTTTTCAATTTTACAACATATGTAAAGAGTTGCATTTCATGAAATGTTTATTTCATAGTTTAAATGAAAACAGATGTAAATTAGTCACGTGTACAAAATGAGCCAATCACAGTAGATGTTAAATTTTAACTGACGAAAATGACTCTTGTTAATTTACACAGGGTTTGTTTTTGAAAAAATACTTTTCAGTATGCTCTTTTTTACTAACTAGATCCGGGTCCGGCCGGATCTCTGTTAGGATCCGGCCGGACCCGGATCCGGACTTTTTTTTCATATTAGAATCCGGCCGGAACCGGACCCGGACTTTTTTTTCAAATTAGAATCCGGCCGGAACCGGATCCGGAATTTTTTTTTCAAATTAGAATCCGGCCGGATCCGGATATCAGACAAAAATGGCAATATCTGGCCGGACCCGGACCCGGATAGTGAGTCCGGTGCATCACTAATTACAACCTAACAGTTTTAATGTAACATTGTTCTAAACTTTGTTTTATTCAAATTGTATCCAGCTAAACTTTCCTTTACTTGCCTTAAATTTGTAGGTTTGTAAAAAACAAGTTTTTATACATGTATAGTTTTGTTTTTCACTGTCTTTCAAAGCTGTTTGTTTAATATTTTTTTAGAAAACTTAAAAAAATAAAAGGTTAGTGTACATCACATACAAAAATAACTAAAATTAAATAAATTTTGCATGTTACATGTTTACATGTATAGTTATCAAAAGCCTTTAACTACATTGATTAAATTATGTTTTATAATTAAAATTGTATAAAATTGTTTTTTATCATATCATCAATTTTAATTTGTTATAATCTGTATTTGTCTAATAAATTGTGAATTTAGAAATTTATGTCTAAATAGAAATTAATGATTATTATACTGCAACAACAAATAACTTTCAAATTTAAAATTTTTGTGCTAAAATACTAAACGTTCTATTATTATTTTAATATTTAAAAACATACAAAATTTGTATATAAAACTGTTTAATTTGTACCTTGACAGATGGCTTGTTCAAACATTAGATATGGATTTGGAGTTTCAAAAGAAATTGGAAAGGATTTAGTCAATTTAAAGTCAAAAAAAGTTCTTATTGTCACAGACAAAAATGTGTGTTTCGAAAGTTTTTAGCATAATTAAAACATTTTCTTAACTGTTTAAAGTAAATAAACATTATTTTTTCACATGATATAAAAGAATATTTAATGGTGAACTAAGTGTATATATTAAAAAAGTTTTTAGTTGTTTAAGATGAAAATAAACAATTTTATAAAGTTTTTTTTACAAGAATTCAAAAAAACACCAACAGATTGTGAATACACCAAAAATGTTCTTTAATTATTTGTAAAAGAACTACAAAATTGCAGTTAAGTCTTTTAAAATAGTTTTGTTTATTAAATTTTTTACAGGTTGCCAAACTACCAATCATGAAAAATGTAGAAGAATCTTTACAACAAAATAATGTGAATTATGAAGTCTACTCAGATGTACGAGTTGAACCTACAGATCAAAGGTTAGAAAATTTTCATTTTAAATAAGTAAACAGACAGAAAGTTGCTTATGATTCAAATTTCTTAAATAAACTTTAGGTAAAAAACACATCAATATAATTTAAATTAATCTAGCGTATTTAATACTAAAATGTAAATCTATTTATAGAATGTTTAAGAAAAAAACGTGAAAGATCATCTTTATTAAAATTATTAACAGTAAAAAATTAAATGAGACTATGTTATCCTGACTTTGTTAAAAGTCTTGTGCATAATAGTGATGACTAGAGTAGAAAGTGTATTTTTGTAAAATATAAAATTAATACTTACTTACTTCATCAAGTTGTTTAAAATCATAAAGTTTAAAAATAAAAAAGTATAAACTTAATTACCAAAATGTTATTTTAATAACTTTCGATTATTTTGTAAGTATTGAAAGTTAGAGTACTTATTTAAAATTTTACGGTTTAAGTTTTGGCTACTTTAATCTGTAGAAAGAAAGTAATTTAAATAAACACAGTAAAATTTTCAAATAAAAAATTAAAAAAGTAGACTAACACATTTAAAAATCACATGTTATAGAAGAAATATAAACAATTAGTTTTCTTAAACTTTTATGTTGTAAAAAAAGCTAAATTGTATACAAATATACCAGCTTCAAAGATGCAATAGAGTTTGGAAAAGCAGGTAACTATGATGCATTCGTAGGAGTCGGAGGTGGCTCGGCTCTTGACACATGCAAAGCAGTGAACCTGTACGTGTGTCACCCTGATAATGACTTGTTGGACTTCGTTAATGCTCCTATTGGCAAAGCACTTCCCATTACAAATCCAGTTAAACCATTAATAGCTGGTTGGTTATAGTTTAACTTTAGTTTTTTTTTGTCTGTAAACTAATTTAGCTGCTTAAGTTCTTGATGCGTTTTTATCAAAAGAAACGGTTGTTGGTATTTTTTATTTAAGATGTTAGTATGCTTAATTTAACTTATTTACAATAAGGATAAATTTTCCATTTTAAGCTTCTAAGTCTTAAAACTTAATAACAGTTTAAAAAGATAAGGCCTAAAATTTGCTTTCATTAGTTATTTAAAACATTAATTTATCTAAATAAAATGCATTTATTTATTTGTGTTGATTAAAAATATTTCACAATGTTTTTCTACTATTTTGCAAGGTTTAAAAAAAAAATTTATAGACTACAGTGTTTAATGCATTAAAAAGTTATGTGTAAACAGATACAATATTTTGACCTTATACACAGTGCTTTTTGTATATAATGGTTATTCTTTATTCTAACATGAAGTAGAATTACTTTTTTCAAGTTGTTTTTATAAAAACTACTTGAAGTTAAAAAAATAAATAGAAAAAGCTGTAAAATTTTAGCTGTAAAAGTTATCAAATAAGTTTATTTCATGTTTTTCTTCTTGTTGCGTAAAATAGCCAAGTAACACAGTCATTGTTTAATGAGTAAATATTTAATGTACCCTTGTGTGGAAAGTTAAACAAACAAAATATTGCACATATAGTGTTAAACGTGTTTTGTGGTTTGCTGTTTTATAACTTGCAACATATAACTAGAAAAAATTAAACTAAAAAATGTTTTTAAAAGTTTAATCAACACTTGGTGTATTTTTAGGCTTAGTATAATTATACAAAAAGTATTTCAATGTTTAAACACTTCCCTAATATGGCCTACATGCTTTTCATCTAGCACTCTTATAAATCTTGCTATTAAAAGTTAAACCTAATCTAGATTATCCGTTAAGGAGTACCCACTTTTAAATTTATTTATAAGCTTGTAATGTTTCAAATTTTTTTAAAATTAATCAAAACTCAGATGAAAAGCCTTTTGGTATCCCAAAGAAAGTGACAAAAGTATTGATACTGATATCAATAAATGTTATAGTTGCATCTCTTAACGATTTGCACTTGAATGTGAAATATTTGATTTTTCGAAGATGTTTTGTGCCTCTTAATTAATCAATTAAGTTCTAAAGGTGTAATTGAGAATAGTAAAAAAAAAACTGTCAAATTATATCAAAGAAGTAAGAATATCTGATAAACTAATCATTGTAAAAGTAAGTAGTAACAGTAAAAAAATTAAATTCTATTTATATTTGAATTGAAACCATTTGCAATTCTTAAGATTTTTTTTTTAGAAATATTTTTTTTTAATGAAACTAACTTTTGTTTCAGTGCTATGTACTAATAATAAAACTATACCTTTGATGAAAATTGTCTGTATAACATGTTTTAAATACTTTCTATTGTAGTTTACATTTATAGTGATATTTGAAAACCTACTGATAATAAAAGTACTGCGTAACTAAAATAGATATTTCAAACTACAATTGTTAAATGTGTTATTGATGTTGTTATTTTAGATATCAATAGTGCACATATTTATCGCCTTGAAAGCTTAACAATTTAGTTTTATATTTTTTTCAGTTGCGACAACAGCAGGTACAGGAAGTGAGACGACAGGAACCGCCATATTTGACTTTGTCGAGATGAACGCCAAAACGGGAATTTCAAACAGGGCGCTGAAACCATTGTTGGGTGTTGTTGACCCTGAAGCTCTGATGACTTGTCCCAATCGGGTAACTTGCTACGCTGGATTCGATGTTCTCTGGTTAGCTACTTACGTAATTTATAAGATGAATTTGTTAGTTGTCACAACCATTTTATATTGTTGAAATTTATTTATAAATAAAAATCTAAAACTAATGACAGTTCATTAAAACTATATGAACTTTTATATATTTTTTCCTAGTCAGACAATCAAAAAACGAATAAAAAAAGTGTTTACTTAAAGTTATATATATAACTTAATTTTTTATTGGCTCTTAAAACTTTTTAGTTTTCTAGTTTGAAAAGTTTTATATATAAGCAATATCTATCAGAAATTTAAAATGTAAAGTTTCTTATCTGTTATGTCTAAAGTTTTAAGAGATACATATAATATTTAAATTTTTACAGTCATGCAATAGAGTCATACACAGCACTTCCTTTCCACTTGAGAAGCCCGAGACCTTCAAATCCTGCTTTGAGACCAGCTTACCAAGGAAGTAACCAAATAAGGTTTATTGAAGTTTTGTTTAAGGGCATAGGGGGGGGGGGGGTAAACACCCTTTTTTGGTTTTTGATCTTATTTTATATAGTTTTTACTAAGCTACAAGATGCTTTTTACAGATTTAAAATAATCAAAATAGTTTTTGAGATATAGCCGGTTAAAGTCAAAGCCGACAATAGGATCCTTATGGGAGGCGCAAACTAAAACGGCAAAAATAGACTATTTCACTAAAAATCTATCTTCTCCTACGTTTTTTGAGATAACTACCTCAAACTTTCAGGAAATGTTCCTTGATATATTTAGAAAATTCTGTCGGAAGGAATTTTTTTAAAAATAAAAAATAAAAATTTTATATAAAAAATAAACAAAAAAAACAGTTTTTTTTTTGTTTTTTTGTTATAAAATTTTTATTTTTAAATTTTTTTAAATTCTGTTTCGACAGAATTTTCTAAATACTGCAAGGAACATATCCTGAAAATTTGAGGTAGTTATCTTAAAAAACGTAGGAGGAGATAGATTTTTAGTGATTTCTAGTTATTTGCCATTTTAGTTTGCGCCTCCCATAAGGTTCCTATTGTTGCCTCCGACTTTGACCGGCTATATCTCAAAAATTATTTTAAATTTTCTAAATCTGTAAAAAGCATCTTGTAGCTTAGTAAAAACTTTATAAAATAAAATCAAAAACCAAAAAAGGGTGTTTACCCCCCCCTATGCCCTTAATAGTAAACATTATCTTTATCAAAAATAAGTTACATAGAGGCTGATAAATAATAGTGATGCATTATTTGCTGACTGCATTTGTAGATATAAATAAAATGACGTTCAAAACTAGTATAATTGTTATAAAATTCCCGATATGAGATTAAATAATATATGTTATCATGTAAGTTTACAGATTCTGTTTGCTATATCTCTTCATCAAGTTACTAAAGACATAAAACTTAATATCTTAAGTTACTTTAGCATAATAGATTCACAACTTTTTTCTTGATATATAGAACATTAAAAATAAATGTTATAAGTACTTGTATATTATTTTTTATTGTTTAACAATTTAATAAAATATTAACTCGCATAGTCTAAATAAATGAACTCTGTGAAATTGTTTCATATCTAGCATAAGCTTAGACACGTATTCATTTTAAACAGTAACAATACAATAACAATTTATAAAAAAATCATCTAGTGATGTGTGGTCGTTGTACGCTTTGGATCTAACTGGAAAGTACCTGAAACGAGCAGTGAACAACCAGGAGGACATGGAAGCCAGAAGTCAGATGCATCTTGCGTCCGCGTTCGCTGGTATCGGTTTCGGCAATGCTGGCGTTCATCTTTGGTTTGTTTTATACTCAACAATACACTATATAATAATACTATATGTTGATTTATAACAAGTAATATTTAGCCACGGAATGTCTTACCCAATCTCAGGAATGGTGAAAAGTTTCAAGTCACATGATTACGATGATGACCATTCTATGGTGGTGAGCTAGCTTGAATTTACTTGTGAATATTTCTTAACAAAAGCTTACATTTTTTTTTGCTTTTTGTAAATTACACTCATCTCTCCTTGTGTTTTTAGACACGGCCATTTAACAAATTCTATTTCTAATCTAATTTATTAGCAGTTTTAAAAATTGTTAGCTTGTTTTAAAAGGTTTAAAAATAGTTCTAATGTTTTTTAGTTGCTAATCTGTTTAATAATTTTTATCATATTAAAAAAAAATAAAACTTAGTTTATCTTTTTTATTCTATTGTGTCTTAACTATAAAGATAAAATTTACTTGCATACTTTACATTTGTTATTATTGTTTTCAACAGTATGTCAAATATGAATTCTGTATTAGTAAAGCATTTTGCGTTTATAATATTTTCCTTCTTAAAAATAAAAACAATATATAACGATATGTTTGTTAACAATCACTTAATGACATTCCTGACAAAATCTAAGCTCACTTGATAACAGCCGCACGGATTGTCAGTAGTGATCAGTTCGCCTTCAGTGTTCAACTTCACCGCACCCGCATGTCCCGACCGTCATCTGGAGTGCGCCAGGATCCTGGGAGCTGACACTTCGACCAGCAAGAGAGAGGATGCCGGTAAGATCATCGCAGATCAGTTGAGGAAAGTTATGTACGGTTTGGACGTAAGTTTGCTTTTAATTTCTTATATGTTACTGTAAAAAACAAATAAAATATCTAAGAAATTATCAAGCATATATGTTTCTTGTATAGTAGGGTGCACCTATTGCCCCTCAAAAATAATAATTTTGAATTTTTCTAAGTAGATTTCTTTGACTTTGGGAATTCACATAAATAGACAGCAAGAAAAAAATTAGCTTCCTAGCTTTAAGCCCGTTAGAGCAAATTACTTTTGAAAATTTTGCTTTATACCGGTATATTTTTTAAGGGGAAAAAAGACTATTTCACTAAAAAATCATATTCTCCTACGTTTTTTGAGATAATTACCTGAATCAGTTAGGAAATGTTCCTTGCCATTTTTAGAAAATTCTGTATAAACAAAGTTTAAAAAAAGCAAAAACATAGATTTTATAGAAAAATAACAAAAAAAAATTGAGTTATTTTTTTATTTTTGTAACAATTTTTTTTTAACTTTGTTTATACATAATTTTCTAAATATGGCTAGAAATATTTCTTAACCGTTTCAGGTAATTATCTCAGAAAACTTAGGAGAAAATGAAATTTTAGTGAAATAGTCTTTTTTCCCCTTTTTAAATATACCGATATAAAGCAAAAATTTCAAAAGTAGTTTGCTCCAATAGGCTTAAAGCTAGAAAGTTAATTTTTTTTTGAGCTTTCTATTTATGTGAATTCCCAACGTCAAAAAATTTGACTCAGCGAAATTCCAAGGTCGAGGCAACAGATGCACCCTATTGAGTAGTATCTACTAATACGTGGTAGTCTAAGTTTAATGATTTATAGTGAGGCAAAGAATAAAAGTGTAAAAATGGTTTATTAGTTTTTCGAGACTCGAAAATGTTAATTAAAAAAATGTTTTAAACTAAGACATTTTTGGTTTTATTATTTTTATTTATTTATTTTAATCAGGTTATTGCCACATGTAATCTAAAATATACTTTTTACATTTAATAAAACATAAATTGAATTCTGGCTAATTTTTAGTTTAAATTCAAAAAACTCCGGCTAGTAAGATAAGATGTACTTTTGTATTTTTAAAGTTTTTATTTTAGTAAATTGGGCCAATTTATTGTTAAAACTTATGTTTATATTACTAGGTTTCAGTTAACTACATAAAAAAAAAGTAAATTTTTCTGTTGTATTTTCTTACTTTCTACTACTTATTTTAATTTTCAAAAGTCATTTTCAAACTTTGCTTTAATCAGGACAGTTTGTAATCAACTAGTCTTTTATTTTATTCTTGAATTTAAAAGCTGCCAACCATTTAAACTCCTTTTAGTACTCATTTTAGTACATTTAATTTTGTTTGCAGCTGCCGGATGGACTCAACGAGTTGGGATACACATCGGAGCACATACCTAATTTAGTGAAAGGCACGTTGCCACAACAACGAGTAACTAAACTGTCTCCGAGGCCTGCTGAAAAAGACGATTTCTACCAACTTTTTGAGGAGAGTATGAAGAACTACTAACTTGTTTGATCAGTCTAATACCAAGTCGTGCCAATCAATAATTTTCATTGTGCTAATTTTTCATAATCATCATCGGTTTAAGTGCTATTCAATTTTTGTATTTGTCGATCAACTTTAATTTAAGCTGCACATGTCTTTAATTAGGTTTATTTATTTAGTTTTGACTTACTAAAGTTTTATGGATTTTAAGAATTTCAACAGTTTTATTTTAGTAGAATTGGTTTCAATTGTTTACTTCTCGTATCTAGTGACTATGCATAATTTTTAATCAAAACTCTTTTTTAATAGATGAATATTTTATCTTTTTTCCTTTAGAATAAAAAATACTTCGTTTTTATGAAAATGCTGATAGTTAGTAATTTATTTTTAGTCTTATTTCTTATGAAAATAGCGTAGTATGGTTCCAACCTTAAACCTTTTTTGTTTAATTACACTAGTTGAAAGTTATGTAGTTATTTTGATTTAGCAGCCTAATTTTTTTTCGTGTCTAAATAGTAAATATAGTATTAACTTTCATCTTTAAAAATAACAAAATTATTTCAAAAATATAGTATAGGTTTATACTAGTAATCTACTAGATCCGGCCGGATATTGTCTTTATAGATCTGGATTTCAGTTTGAAAAGTAGATCCGGATCCGGTAGATCACTAGCTAAAAAATTGAGTTAAAGCAAATTATTTTGTAACTACTGAACAAAACTTTAGTGTTATGTCTGATAATATCATTTAGTGTCTTACTTATAGTATTGAAAACGATTCAAAGCTTTAAAACCAAAAAGTAATTCCTATATGTTTAATGAGTTTATTGAAAGGAGACATAAACTACTATATTTTGCCATCTTTAAGTTTGTAAATTGGCCGATTATATTTAATAACAACAAAAATAATTTTGCAGAGATTATGAGCTTTAAAATTAAAAGTAGTTTGTTCAAGTTAACTAATAGCATTAAAATTTTATGTTGGCCCAAACGCTAATGATTCCATATTTTGCAGATATGTCTTATAAATTCTAATGGTGTTCCAATTAATGTTTTTTTGAATTGACTAGTTTTTGCGAAAGCTGGTTTCTAGTTAAACTATAAAAAAACTTTTATTACCATCTTTTTCTTAAATTTGTATAGTACAAACTGTTATCTTTTAAAAAACAATCACAAGCCGGATTTTAGCCGAAGTCCGTATGTTGTCTACCCTTTTTCTATAAAAAGTTTGTTGACCTAAAAATTGATAAATTACAATATATTTATCTAATTTCACTTTACTTTTAACTAGAGCTAATCATAGATTAGGAACAGGCGACGTACCGTCCAGCCCGCCAAGCAGAAACCTTTTGCATGACACGTAGCTTTCATCTTGAGAACAAGTTTGTGCAAAGCAAATATCATTTAGCTTTCTTAAAAAAGTATGCTTTTCAAGTGTGCTATTAATTTGATCTTTTGTACGTGATAGTACTAAAAAAGTTATGATTTACATACGATTTTGTGTTAAGAGTTTTATTAATATATCCGGCCCGCAAACAACTATTTAGTTAACTTTACCCGTCGACTAAAAAAGTTTCCTAAAATCTTTTATATATCTTGATTTTTAATACATCCGGAGCAAAACTTAAAAAAAGATTCTGATCAGGTAGATCACTAGTTCATATGCGTCAAGCTAAATCTTTTTTTTTTTGCAATATTTGCAAAATGTCAGCTTTTGTCATTTTAAATGCTTAAAATTTTGTGAATTATAAAAATAAAATTGAAAATATGTTTTTTTGAGTAGATTATTAAAATTTGAATTGTTTTGAAATAAAATTTGATTTTGTAGAATTTTTTTTACAAAAATAAGGAAAAAAAAAAAGGATTTGTTCTTAGAAAAGCTTTAAAATTTCAGAGATTCTAAAATAGATATGAGAATCTATTTTATCTATATACTACATATTTGTATTTGTACATTTTAGTAAAAGCTGTAAGGTTCTGTAAGTACCTTTAGTCGAGTACAAATTTTCAGGGTTGTATTGTAATAATAATAAAACTAACTTTTTAAACGAGTTTGATATACATCAATTGTAAATAAGTATAAATTATTAAACCAGTTTGCTATGATAATATTTTCATGTAGAAAAAACTAAACTACACAAAGTTAAAAATCATTCATAATAAAAAAAAGCTCGTATGAAAAGCATGAGAAAATTTTAATATAAGTTAACAGTTTGTTATATGGTATTTTGTACTTATAAAAACTTTTTGTATTTTACTATATTACATTTTGTTATTTTTTATATTTATTTAAATCTAAATACTTTTATTAGTTGTATCTCACGCATATAAACATGCTATTGTTTTTAATTAGTTTCATTTATGTTCTAAATATAATTGATTAATAAAAAACATATAAGTTTAAAAAAGCTCTAAACCATCTTCATCAATATGTTTGTCCAAAGCTTTGCCGTCCACATAATCTAACAGTTGTTTGAAATTTTCAAAGCTATCAAAGCAACGATTGCAAAAATTATTGTGGTGTCCATACAAATATTTGAATTGACTGAGTTCAAGTGTAAAAAGAATTGTTTTTAAAAATTAAAATCTCTAAAAATAGTTTTTTTTAATAAAAGTATTACGTTACCTAAAACTTCACTCCATTCTAGTTAAACTTGAAGGAAAAAAAAATAAATAAATTCATATACTTCCGTATGTATGTACTTAATATTTATTCAATTTTTTTAGTTATCAAAAATAACTAATAAAAAGTATTTATTAAAATTATTTTTAGGTACACATAGCTCATATTTAGAAAGTTTTCAATAACTGTGTTTTTTAGGTTTTTAAAATTTCATCGTATATTTTATAATTAATACATCTAAGTGCTTTGTTAATAAGAGAATTGACTTCATTGATTCTACTTATTTTATTTTCTGTCCAAACACAATTAAAATTACTTACTGTGATTCAAGAAGAGTGAATTAAAGAATAAGCACAAAAATTTCTCATGTATTATACACCTTGTTTTATGTAATTCCTTAGTTGCTTTTGATGTTTTAGTTTATAAGTTTTCTACGTGGTCTGTTTAGTTGATTTAAGATATTTATCTGTTGTAGCACCCTATAACTTTAAGTTCCAAATTAAAAGGGATACTGTCTTTTAGATATATACATTTTTTAAACTATTACAGTTTTGCAAGGCATTTTTATGTATTAAACTAAATAAAGGTTCTAGGATATTGTACCTTTTGACGCTCCAACATCAGTGTTTTAAGGTTGATACATACCTTCAGAAATTTAGAAGCTGTTTTTTTTTACTAGATATTATTTCGACAATAAATGCACATTTATACCTATTCCAAAATATTCTATTTTGTGGCAAAATTTCTTTAGCAGCACTATCAAAAGTTAAGTTATTTGCTGATCTGTACAAAAGGTTTTACTTAGTTGCCAAGATAAAAGTACTTTAAGACAGTTAAAGAATTACTGACATGTTGAAAAACAGTATTTTTTTGAATGATGTTTCTATCAACAAATTTATTTAAATTTTTAACTGTTTTAAAGTAGTGAAATTTTAAAAGGTTAGATTAAAAATATTAACAACATACATACGTAAACTTTTAGTAGAAACGTTTATATCTTTTATTAAAATCTAATTAAATAAAAAATGTTATAAAAAGAAGCTTAATTTAACAACATCAACAGATATAAAAAGTTTCGCAGTTTTATTTAAGGTAAAAAAAGCCTACCATATTGTAATATTACGTATTTGAACATTACTGCTGCTAGTATCTACTTTTATATTTGTTGTAACTTTTTTTCCAAACCAGCAAAGTTGCTGTAAAGGAAGCTTCTCCAAATTTAAAGACTCTAACATTATAATTTTCGCAATTAATTTTCTATTGTAAATGCAGGCGATCTAAGTGTAAAACAACTACTAGATTTAGACAATTTCATTTTTGGCATATATTCTGGGCACATGTCTTATAAATTAGGAGTTTCTAATTAGATTATGTAAAAACGTATTTATACCCAGGTAAAAATTATTTTTCTCTATTTTACAGAAAATTATTTCAAAAAAGTCACTTGTATACTTTTAACGTCATTAACTTTGTATACGACTGTAAAAATATATAAAGTGTATTTAGAAATTAACTTGTTTCAAAACACTTATTTAACATTTATATATATAAGATTTTAGAAGCAGATTTACAAATGGAGTTAAAATAATAAGAAGGCCTTAACTTTCAATATTGTTTCGATTTGTTTTAAGAAGATGCAGGTATACTTAAACTTATTTGTCTTAATGCTAAAAAAATAGCCGGATTTCTTTACAGTTGGTTTAAAATACAGTGTAAAATGAACTTGTTTAACATTTTAAAAGAAACTAAACTACTTCATAATTATCGATTTTTTAACAGACCAATATAATACTAATATATTAATTATGTGTTTATGCATATTGATTATGTAAATATCTAAAAAAATGATAGATTACATTAAGGAAAGATTAATTTTTTTACTTGTCTTGTAAACGATAACTTTGGTCTGTCTTTAAAAAAAATAGTATTGTATCAATACTTTCAAGAAACTACTTTTTAATAGATTTTTATTTTAAATATTAAATTTCAGAACTATTTTTATGTAAAAAAAAATTTTAAATGAAATTTAAGTTTTTTGTTTACCAACTAAAAAATGTGAATTTATACACTTTATAATTTTATTTTATAATAAAAAGAATAATAAAGTGTTAATTTAAGATACGCTATTTTAAGGATTTTTCATTTAATGGTTGTGCTTTGTAAATAAATTGAAGCAAATGTCATCTATTTTATTAAGTATTTAAATAAAACAATTTTTTTTATGACTAGATATGCCAAGAGTCAATATTTTTATAACCAAAGGTTTTACGGTGTAACTTTATATACCAGTAAGTTATTTAGATAAAGGTACTTAAAACTGCATGAGATTTTTGTACTAGTAGTTAAAATAAATGACCTATAGACTTTTTACCTGTACGTACAATAATTTTTAGTACGATTGATAATAGTAGTACTGATTACTGACTAAAAACTAATCAAGTTATCGCTCTGCGAAAACACTTGTGAGTTCTGTATGTCTTATGTCTTCTTTGAGCCAAACCAGTTTTTTATTTTAATAACGTGAGAAATCAAAAAAATTATATATAACAAAACTTTAAACAATCAGTATAGAAAAACATGGTTTAATAACTATGGTAATTTTAGAAAAGGTCTTGCATAGTTTATAGATTACTAAAGATGTTTAACTTTGTAGATACAAAACACTACGATAACAGTTTTTCAGAAATTTTTAAGGTATATTTTTCTGTATTCAGGATATGCTTTTGATTAATTACTTCAAGAAGTGATTTAAAAAACAGTAACTAAAAATTTACATTTTTTGACCAATTTCGACTTGAGCTGTCAAGTCTAAATTCGAAGGACTAATCAAAAGGATCTTCTTCAAAAAGATTATTTTCTGAGTTTTGATCATGAATATTTAATTGAATGCCGTTTAGCAAAAAAAATAATTATAAGATATTAGGATTTTATACTTATAATTTTTTAATTTTTAGTTCTACCTAATTCAAATTTTAGTTCTAAAAGAGGTAGGTAAAACTGTAATAACAAAGCTGATATTCTTTTCTTAACATCTATAAAAACACAATAGTTTTCGTAATTTTCGAAGAGTACGTTATCGATATTACGCAGCATTATTTGAAAAAATACATTATACCAAAAATTATTTTTAATTTATTTTTTTTAATTCTGCAAAGTATTCTACAGCAGTGTTATGGCTACTAAAGATATTTCATTTACCAAATGTTGAAAAACTTTGGTTAGATAAACTGTACCCTATAGTTTAAAAATATTGTATTATTTTTAGTAGACTTTTTAAATATGAAAATAGAGATAAATATACATAACCCGAACAAAAACTGTTAAAATAATAACCTGATCTTAAGTTATTAAACTAAAATTTTAAACTTTTAAGCATGCTAACTTTTGTTAGCTGATGATAGTTCTTGACTTAATACATTTAACGAAACGTCTTTTATTTGGTTATTTTGGTAATCTATAATTTATGAATGCAACAAAGTATTATAATAAAAAGAGTTGTTTTAGTTATTTATTATGTTTTTATATTGTTTAACAGAAATATAAATTGTAGACTTTAAATCTTGTAATAGAAATACTAACTGTATAGAATATAAGTTTATACACTTGAAACAAAAAAAAACAAAAAAGCAATTTTGAATAGAATTTTGATATAGCAAAGCGAGTAAAATATTTACAAGTAACAACCATGTCTAGCTTTGAAGCATCTGACACGTCGTAAGTAGAGGGTAACTTTTATGTGTATTTACAAAAACTTAGAAAAGTTTTATGAGAGCGATGAGCCCTCGTTTTATCGAGTGCCTTACATCGTACGTATGATGCGGCAAACATTTTAAAGAATTTTTCTATTCTTTGATTACAATTTAAAAAACTACGATTCTTATGTACATAAATACAAATGATAATACTTTTCATGTCAGTAAAAAGTTAATATCATAGAAGAAAAATATTCACATGGTTGAGTTTATATGAGTTTCAAACGTAAAACATATAAAAGTCATTAAGAACAACATTAGTTGCTTTATGTACATTTTAAAAAACAGTATAATCTGTTTTAGGTTTAGATACCTAAGTAAAAATTTATAGATTAATATTTGGTACATATACCTGTAAGAAAAACAAAAATCTTAAGATTATTATCTTTTTAAAACAAATCTAGTAGAAAATTAGTTGTTGTTCAATGTTGTTTACTTTTTCAGCATCACTGTTTCAAGAAACGTTTTAAAAAACCTATTTAAGTTAAAAAAAATCTTTAAAGTAAGAATAACTGTTAGTAGAATTATTTTAATTTAAAGTACCTTATAAACAAGTTTTTATTAGTAATGAATTAGATAAAAAAGTTAAGGCCAGACTTTGAAACATATAGTTTGTTTTTGTTATTATTCTTAAAACTATTTTCCAAATGTTAAATTTACTGTTCTTCTTTTATCAAAGGCTGGTTGAATTCTATCGAACTGTTGGTCATACCATCCTGCGAAATCGGTTGAGTTGTTAGAAGCGAGGTCCTTGTGATTGTACGCTGCCTCATTGTATAATAACGTATCTGCCAGATGATCTTCCAAGCCAAAACAAGTAGAGTTAAAGAAGAATTTACTTTAACATATTTTTTTAATTGTTTTTTTGGTTAATAACCTTTATATACATATGTTTAAGTGTTATTACATTTTAAAATTGAACATTAGCTATTATTTAATAAGTTAAGTTTGAAAATAATAAAATACAATCAAAAAAAAAAAGAGGAAAAATTGATTCTAATAATAAAGTTATGAGTAGAGACTGACAATATCTGACAAAACTATTAATAAAAAATTTATAGCTTATACCCTATAACAGTGTTCTTCACGGTGCACATAAAAGCTATTTTACTGTACACAAAAATGCTTAGCAATGTAAAAATTGATAACGTTTGTTTTGTGGTTTTCTATCAAAAAAGGATAATTGTAACATAAATTAAAATATTTGGACGATATACTAATAAACTAAAAACATAACAAAAGTATTGTTTTTGAAAATAGTTTATGTTTTTTATAATCTAGTTTTTTAAAATAATATTGTGTGCACAGTTTCTGGAAGGGTTAAAGAGCACTGCTCTATATAATACATAACTAGAATAAAATAGTGTCTTTATAAATACTAGCTCATATTTTTTTAAAATGAACTTTTGAAGATAATAAATTATTTTATAAAGTAATTAAATTCAAAAAAAGTTTTTAGCCTAACTATTTTTGTGAACATAAGTATTTTTAAGGCAATTATAGTTAGCTTTAGTTATTATATGAAAAGTTATTTAATTAAAAAAATACCATTAACTGAACAATAATTTAAATATTTATTGATAAATGATATAGCATTATTAGGTCATAATAATTAGGTTATCAGTTAAAAAATAGTTGTAAACAATTTTAACTAAAGAGAAAGCTAATAAAACTCAAAAGTAATCTAAAGTTTTAAAACTATTGGATCTTTTACAAAAACATTTTTACTCTAATCAGTTAAAGGTTTATATAGAGATTTGATAAAGTTTTTATGTGTTTTGTAAGTCAAGCTTTAGTTTATTTAACAATGGAACTTATTTTTCTAAATACTGTATTTTACTAAAAGCTTAAAGCTTCAAAATATTTATTTTTAAACTGTCGACTAACTTTTGATTTTTTTCGTAAAAACAAACTTAGTTATCTATATAACAAAAATTAAAACAAAACCTAAGAACTTGCTTTGTAAACCCTCTTTTTTTGCACTCTATTTGTTATCAATACTTTTTAACAAAATCTAAACAATCATAATAAAGTAAAACTAAACTGTGTGAAACCAAGTTAGTTACATTAAAAAAAAAAAACGATTTTATGTCATATAGCCACATTTTATAATTTTAATTTAAAGTAAACAACTTTTAATTTTATTTTTTATGGTCTTTTTTCGCGTTCTCTCAAAATGACATACCAAAACTACAAATCGAGAGTTCAAATCGCAAAGAAAAACTTTTCGGGCGTTTAAACTCAACTGCCCTTCCGTCGATGCTACGTCACAATCGAATGTAAAAGAAATAGGACTTGAAAATACTGACCAGCTTTGCCGTCGAAGCGATTGCAACGTAAAACAAGGGCAATCCGTGCGCGCGTCTATCTCTCTCTTAGTAAAAACTAGCGCTGCTTCTCCTAATGCTCTTTCGAAAGAGTGTTAAGTTCAAATGAGGACGTTGCAAGAACAAAAGGTTGTTTGAAAACAAATGTAAGGAAAGTAGATCTTCTTTTCAACAACAAAAAGCTTGTAGCAAATGTATAAAAAGAAGGGAAATCTGGATACAAACTTAACATAATAATAATATTTATAAATACGAGTCATTTTAAGGGTTTTAATAATATTTTTGTGCAAAGTGTATTGATTTGCTCAATTTATTTGCTGAACATTATTTTGTGTTAACACGGATTTCAGCTAGTAAACTTTATTGAAAATAGTTAAATAACATTTTCTTATGATTATTTTGAACTTAGCAACTACATATAATTTGTATTTTTATTATTACATTAAATTATAATTATTAAAAGTTTACACAAATATAAGTAAATAAATTATCATACATTTTTATAATATATTATAAACTAATTAATTTCTTTATAGTTAACAATTATAAAAGTACTCAAAAGTCTAAAAGTACAAAAAAATTTTTACACACTTAATTTCATGTTTTCATATTTATTACAGTTTTATATAAACCGTATAAATTTAATTAAATTACGTTTTAGTATGTATATTTGATCTTTTGTATACTAAACTTAGGTTCCCAGCTTATAACTCAATTTGTTATAGCCCATTACTCTTATTTTTGTTGAATTTTTATCTACAACAAATTGATTTAAAATTATAAATGTTATTAGGTTTTGAAATAAATTTTTTAGTAACGATTTTTATAAGAACAGACTTGTAAAAAATTTAAAAACTTTAATGTTTCAATTACATTAGAAATATTTTACTCTTTAACTATAAACTAATAAATATTTAGCTTTTTGTTTTTATTTTATTTTCTTACATAATCCACCAAATGTAGTTCGTAAACTTTAGTTAAACCTTATTATCATTTAATTTATTTTATTTTTAAGAAGTATTATATCTGACAATCCCAATGGAAATGTATAATATTGTAATAAATTTATGGTCGTTTAAACTTGTATAAGTAAACTGATTAAAATGTATCATACTGGACTTTTTCGTAATAATAAATTAGTTAGAAATATTCTATAAATTTTTACAAAAGGATACAAATGAATCTAGGAACATTGTACCTAGTGAACCAACAAGCCAAGGTGCTTGACGAAATAAAAACTGAAGTCTTGACATCTTATATGGTGGATCTTGAAGTAGAATCTAAAAAATGATTATCTTTTTCGAACATACTAAATTAAAAACTATTTGTTTTTTTTTACAAAACTAAGTTAACTTTTTAGCTTTATTACATTCTTTAAAATTGTATTGGAATTTCCTTGCTGTTTTAAAACTGTACTGTACACCGTATATAATGACTTACCCTATAAAAATAATTCAAACAAAAAACTACTTATTTATAAAATAGTATTGTCAATTTCTTTTTAATAACTGTTAAAATTGTATATTTTTTGTTCTAATTTAATACTTGAATAAGCTGGGTCGAATATTGATAACGCTTAGTAAGCGCAAAAAAAAAACAGGTTATGTATCTGTAATTTTCAATTTTTTTTTTGTTTAAAAAATTAAAAGCATTATAATCTAAAAGTAAGATTAATCTTATTAGAAATTAGAATTAAAAACTTTTAAATATAGTTTAGTACTCATTATATGTTTTGTTAAAACAAAGAATTCTTTAAAGTTAATAAAAAAATTACTTAAAAGAACGTTAAATCTTTTTACTGATAGTATAAATTAACTATTTAAGTTTTTAAGTATTAAAATACATTTCAAACTTATTTAGTACAACTTGAGTATTATCTCTTTGTATAAGTGTTATTGTACTGCAAAAATATAGTTTAAGTTTCTCATAAAATTGTAAGTGTTTTAAAATAACATTAAGCAATAAAAATACTAAAATTAAGTGTTATATTATATAAATCAAAAAAAAAGTATACTTTAACAGCACATGCTTGAACTCATAAATTTAAAGATAAACTCAATTGACCTTTAAAGCTGAGTTGCAAAAAATGTTAGTTATGATATTGTGTACTTCATATATAACTTAAGCTAATATAAAACAATTCCAAAGATTTTGCAATGCTTTATAAAAGTTTAAATATTATTAGTACAAGTAGGCAATTGTTTTAATGTACAATATTTTTCAAACTTGGATAAAAACTTTATTTAAACTCACTAATAAAAACATTTGATTTTTTTTAATAAAGTTGTTTAAAAAAGGGCAAATAAAAGTAGTAAAATATGAAGTTTATCCTAAATTTATTTATATATTTAAAGTTTTAAATAAATTTATAAGCAAGCAACCGCTAATTAAACTAAAATGTTGAACACTCATTAATGAAATTAAGTAAAGTATGTATGTACTATTATAGAACGGATAAGTCTTGTCTTTCTTAAACATTAACGCCTTATGTAAAATATTACCAAGTGCAAAAACTTTATTCATGTTAGTGATAAATTATACCGTTGTAAAACAGTGCTATCTGTAAATTCTTAACTTTATAGAACTACTGTTTTTTAAACAAAGAATGCTTTCTCATTGCAATCAATAGTAAAACAATACAAAGGCTGTTAAAAACAAACTATATAAGTGTAACTAGTTAAGTGCTAATTAACAAGCTTATTAGTTTTTTACACTCACAAAAGCGACTTTTTGTTTTCAAAAGTATTAAAATTTATGACAAAAGTAATCTATTGGTCGAAAAAAACGGACTATAATAAAAATTTAGTTATTTATTGTACATTAAACTTGCATTTTCAAAACCAAAATTAAAATATACTACTTTATTACATTAATTAACAATTTAGAAAAAATTTAAACACTGACTTTTTGTTAGTTTTTATTGCCATTCAACATCTTTAAATTTATAAGTCTATAATTTAATATTTAGTAATGTTTAGTTTTTAGAGTACACAGAATCCCTCCGCGTTAGAATTATTTAATTGGTTTTTAAAGTAGAAAAAACTAATACAGATGTTATTTATAAAGAGTTTTTGTTTTCAGATCTAGGGTAATTAAAACTAAAAGTTTGTTAGCAGATTTTGTAAGTTAGACATAATTGGAAAGTAAAATAACTCTGAATTATTAATATTTATAAAAGGACTCAATAAAGAACTTTAACAAATATTCTTTTTAAACGTTTAAAAGTTAGACCTTTGCTGAAACTGGTGATAGATAAATATAACTTGCTTTTTATTAATTGTAAGACAAATGTATAACTAACTGAAGCACCATACAACGAATTACCAAGTGCTGCTAGTAAGAACAAAGTGTAACAAACTCCATCTGTTTTCTTTCTTCTAAACTGTTTTGATTACAAAATAGGTAAACCTTTAAAAATTTATAAAACAGTTCTCACTATTTTTTTTTTGATTTTGGTCTTTTATATTAAAACTTGCTTGATTTTCAGGAAGTTTAACTCGATAAGATTATTTAAAATGCTTTATAGTAAAACAAATTATAAAAGTTAGTTTTGAATAAGTGTTATATCATATATATGTATATTAGTTTTATTTTAAATTATCAAATAAGTTGTACTACCAACTTTAGTACAAAGTTAGAACAGCTTTTTAACAACAAAAAACTTGCAGAACTTACGTTTTTTAATATCTGAGGTATTCTCGATGCAAGGTAGAATACAGCGGAAATGCATCCAGTAATATATCCTGCTATAAGTCTTGCTGTCTGTTATAATGTAGTAATCATATATTAAAAACTACTGAGTTAGACTTATATATTTTTCTTAAAAGTACGGTTCTTAATTTTTTTAATAGATTTAGTTGAAACAGTTTTAGCTGATCAACAGATGTTGTGCTTCTTACATGTGCAAGCTAGTTTGCTAAACTTACTCTTGCACAAAATCATTACTTTGTCAAAAAAAAAAATTTCAAGAAAATAATATCTTTTTGTAGTAGAAATAGTAAAAACGCATGTTGATTTTGTAAGGAATAAGTAGAAAAATGTGACACTTATATGATCAAATTTCCGTTAATATACCTCTTTTAAATAATAATAATATCTCCTATTGTGTATGTTAAACAAGAAAGTAACCCTACAAAATACCAGTCTAAATTTAAATTTGCATTTTGAAAACTAACTAATAAGTATTTGCATAATAAACAGGAAAAATTTTGTATCAGAATTATAGTGTTTTTTATATTTATACCTTTTAACAAGTGTATAGCTAAAAATACTAAATCTTGTCGTATAGTTAGCCTAAATTTTCAATTATCTACCTACAAATTGTTTACTGCTAAAAATCTGAAACAATATTTTGCAAGAAGTTTATGAAAGCTATCATGAAAAGGCAAAATAGGTTTTTGTTAATCAACCATCTACATCAAACTAAAAAGTCTTTAAAGTTTATAACACTGTAAACTTGTAATGAAACACAAAGAATAGTTATGTTTTGGTTGATTAATAATATACCATTAAAAAAACTAAGATGTAATTTTTAACAAGTGAAAATATTTTTAAGAAATACTTATTTTTGCATGTTAAAGAGAAAAAAAAAAGCATTAATTAGTGATAAAATAATGAGAATTTTTTTTTACAATAAAAAATCAACAAAATGAATAATAGCTATAAACGAATTCTTCTATTACCGTCACCATCGCTATTTTTAATAGCTAAATATAAAAGTATAATTAATTATGTGTAATATTTTTAAAATAAGACTTAAGGCACTTTCCATAAAAACATATGACGATGAAACTCTTAAAAAAAAAAGTCTTATACTAAGAAAAGAAACTCAATTGATATCCTAAAACATTGATTCAACTATCATCAGGTAAATCCAATACAAACCTCACAACATAGAGTAGAGTTTAAAAATTATCTAAACTAATTGTTAAAATTCTATCTAAAAAACACAGTAAAACTAATCAAAAACAATATTTATTTTACATTGTTTTAGGAGTATATAAGTTATGTTATATTTTGTTACGTTTGTATTGGATTTCCTCGTTTATTTTTGAAGAAAACTATCAGAAAATTTATAAGACTTTTTATTTTATTTTGAACGTAACTTTAGACTGATTTTTAGTCCAGTTATTTCATATAAACTCAAGGTATTTATTAGGTAAAATATGTTAATAAACAATATTTAGAACTGAAAAACTGATATTGTTAAAAAATTATAACATATTGAATTTATCTGTTGAAAAAAGGTAATCTAAAAAAAAAATTAATATTTTTAACAAAAAGATTGATTAATTTAAAAGTATTAAAAAAAAACTCATTAAATCAAAAGTTGTTTAAATAAAAGTTTTTTGTTATTATTTTTTCAATTTAAAAGCATTTTTAGTGCATAAATTTGTATTACTTTTTGAAAACAAGGAGTTAAAAACTAAAGTCATCTTAATTAAAATTATTTAGACTAAAAGTTTAAAACACTGAGTAGCAAAGCAGCTATTTTAAGAAAAAAATTATTCGTTATTTAAACTTATATTTCTTCAAAGTATTACGATTAAAGTTTGTACTTATCTTAGGTTACGTTTTAATGGTTACTTGTAAACACTTTTCACAGTAATAATTTTATTTTTAGAGAATCCAATAAAGTTCTAGCTAGAAGAATTTTTGGAATGCAAAAAACTTGTGTTATTTCATTAAACAAAATATTAATTTTCAACCAGTATATTGTTATGATAGTATTAATTAAAAATGTGAAATTACTTTTTACAAAGTTTATAAAATATTACAATATGTAGCTGACGAAATAATTATTGTAAAATATTTAACATTACTGGAAGTAGCATACTTTATTAACAATTAATTAAAATGAAGTGAAGCTGAATATTTTGTTTCTTACTTGTTTAGTTACCATTAATTCTTTTTTTATTTATTCATTTAACTGATCTTAATCATTAAAAGTTTTATCATTTTAAGTTAAGAAACCACATAAAGTTTTTGTTTATTTATTATGTGGAGACTTTTAGTTTAAATTATTATTTATATTAATGTAGACCACTTATTCATTGTGCGAAATGCTAAATCGCATAAAAACTAGTATTTGATCGTTTTTTTTTAATTCTTATAATATGGTTTTTACTTTACTATACGTTAAATTTATAAACTGTTTATAATATAATTGATACCCTGGCTTATTTTTTATAATATATATTACGTAGATTCGGTTGTTTTTTTACACCAAAAAAAAACAATTATTTGATTGTGTTACCTATTTAACAGTTAAAATTCTTAAATCATGAAATAAAACTAGACTAAAATTTTATGTATTGTATATTCATTGAACAACTTAAAACTAGAGTATTTAAAGTTATGCTAAGTAATACCTGAAATATTTTTTTAAATCAAGTTTTTATCAAAGCATTTGGGAAAACAAAAAGCAAAATAACTTGACAAAATTTGATACATAGTAGATAAACAAATATAAACTTATATTTATACTTTTCATTTAGTTAATTATTACAATGAACTTAACTAAAAAAAAGAAGTTTATAACGACTACTAGTGTAGTTTTAGTATAAGAAAGCATATCTGCAACATTTAAGTATTAATAAATAAAACTTGTTAATCAAAAGCTTATTATGCTGATTGTGTCTATTTTTGTTTCTAATTTTTATTATTAATTTATTTAAAAAAAACAACCCAGCTGTTAGGATCGTAACTTTTTTTAATTTGTAGCAGGTTTCGACTTTGGTGGTAAACTTTTTCCAAGTTCATAGATGACATATTCGTTCCACCCGCAATTTTAAAAGGTATAATTACGCCAGTAATAAAGCAAACTACGATGATTGTTCCACGTCGATGAGTGTGTGGCGACCATGGTTGGTTAGCTACTCCTTCAAACATACTGCGATCTAAAATAAAACAAAATTAATATACAGGTAGTAAATTGTATGTAAAACTAAAACATATTATTACAAAAGTATAATAGTAACTTTATCGTGATGAATTTTAAGTAAAAAAAAAAGAGTTTAAAAAAACTACGACAAATAAAAAACTGTAACGTTGAAGCTTGTTATTCTTGTATGGAAAAGTGTTGAGTTGTAAATGTTTAACTTCTAAATAATTTTAGTGGAAAAAAATATATAATTTAGTAGACTAACTTTGAAAAAAACTACATACTTGAAGTTTTTATTTTACCAGTTTGTAAAAATAAGTTTATGTAGTAATAGTTTTGTTAACTGTTTGTGGTAAAAATATTGTAAGATAAAATCTAATAAATAACCAACTTGAAATTAATTGTTATTATTTTTTATACTAGCCGAGTAGAACCACTTATTCAAAAACTTTTAATAACAAACTTTGATGTTGCAATCTATTTCGGTGCAAAAAATAACAGTATATGTATTGAGATATAATGATGATATCCATACAAACGTAGTAAAATGAAGTGTAAATTTGAACCGGTAACTGATGTATAAGAAGACAACCAATCTGTAAATTTTAATAAGAAAATCTTTTTAATGTACAATGTAAATTATAGTATTTAACATAAAAGTTTTTCACTTTCAATCAAACTATATGATTTATCTACAAAATGAATATGAGTTTAATTAATGACTGTTTTTACCTTCATGTTAATCATACTTCAAAATAATTTAGTCAATTGTAAGAATTATTATAATTTGAGTTTTCAAATAATCTTTTTTTACTTTGCTGTTAACTTGATTCAGAGAAAAATAAAGTAGTAGTTATTTACAGTACATATATAAACTTAAATTTATAAAAAACCAATGGAAAAAGGGAAATTTGTGATATTTGATTCATTAATTAATTTTTAAATCGGAAATAGTGAATAGATCGTTTCATAAGTTCTTGTTTGATTTTAAATTTTTCATTAAACTAAACTAGAATGAAACAACAAATGACAAATAAAAAGCGTTTTATGTTAAAGTATTATTTTAAAAAATGCTCTTTAAACATTATTTTCTTGTAGTATTACCATTATAGTATTATTTTATTTAAAAATTTGATCTCATTCGAAATTTTATACTACTGTAAATAAATATTCATTACTTACTACCTAAGTACTTTAGCATTTGTTTCACTGGGAAAGTGTTACTTTGTAACGAAGGACACCTTTGCACAAAGTGCACTTTTGCACGAAAGGTCACTGTTGCACGGTATCACTATTGCACGAGTTTTCACTTTTGTTCAAGTTTTTACTTTTGTACGAGTAGTCAATTTTTCACGGCGTCACTTTGCAAGTTTTCATTCTGACCTTAGTTGTGACCCTAGCCCTAGCCCTAATCCTAACCTTGACCTTAACTATAATCCTGACTCTAAACCTAAATCTAGCGCTGACACTTACCTTAACTCTGACCTAAACCTCGTGCAAAATTGACGCCGTTAAAAAAAGAGGCTCCGTCCAAAAGTGACCCTTCGTGTAAAAGTTTCTTCGTGCAAAAGTGACGCTTCGTGCAAAAATTATGCTCAGTCAAAAGTGACCCGCTCCCGATTCAGCATATAGAAATGAAGTTTCACTGAGATCACTTCTCTGACCATTAAAGATGAATAGTTTATAAAGTCTAATAAACTTCATATTGAGTTTTACAATAAAAGTTTGCTTTATAAAATTTCGTAGAACTGCCAACTTTAAGTTTAAATCGTGTATTTTATTTGGGGTTTCAATAAAACTTTTACACACTATAAAAACTATTAATGTTTTTGAACGTTTAAACCTTAGAGTTTGAACTACTATAACTCTTGTTTTGATTCTTACATATTACTAATAACTTGTTTTCTTGAATAGTTTTATAACTATTAAATAATATACAAAACGCATAAAATATTTTACTTGATTAGTTCTGTAAAAAAAAACCTTTTGTTTTATGTTTTTTATAATCAATAACGTTCATTAATTATATCAGATAATTATAAAACTCAAGTTTATTTATTAGTTTTTAGTTTAGGCTTACTAAAAAAAAATCAAACTGGTGAAATGTACAGTAACTAATACTTATAGATTATGTATTGTATGTGTGTATATTAAAAAAAAAAAGATATATTTTTGAGCTCAATACTAAAAATGATCTATAAAATTTAAAAAAACATCGGAAATTTTTAACAAATAACTGAGAAAATCAAATAAAATAACAAAAAAAAATTATTTGATAGTTACCTTTTATGCTTTAGTTCAAAAAAAATCTATTAAACCAAAATACTTGTGTCATAAACTTCTCGAATTCTACAATGTGCTAAGAATTATTATTAGTAGAAAAACTTTAAGAAATATTTAGTTTAAACGGCTATTAAAAAAAATTAATATTGCAGAGTAAATCATATAAAATAGTCTACAATATAAATTACTAATGATGAGACTAATACTAACCACTATAAAATATTTTGTAAAAAATTCTTTAAATATATCTTAAATTTAATTCTTAAGTGCTAACAAAAAATACATTAACAGGATTTTAATAAGAATAAAAGAATGGTTTTTAACTGATAACCATTGAAAAAAGTTTGAAGATTATAAAAATATATTAAGTTATACTTAACTTAGGTTAAGTATCTAAATTTTGGCATATTTTGTACTTTTTTAAAATTTAAAATTTAACTTTTTTGAAATTAGGCACTGAAATCTAGTATATTCTTCCCTACGCCTTCCCCCTACAGATTATATATTGTTATATATACTTTTGTAAATGTGTAATCTTTTATAGTCAATTCATAAGTTTATATATGAAAATTTATTTTGTTTTAATTTTTGTGCATACTAAGTTATATTTGATCATACAGAACTATTTTTTTATAATGTATTATTATCATAATGTTATAATTTTTTTACTATATTATGTTTAGTTTTTTTATATTTTTTTAAATGTATTTTGCTTGTTTCTTTTTTCGTGTGTATTGTTTTAAGCGGCTCAGGTTTTAATGCCCGAGCCATCTTCGCACAATAAACTCTCTATGTTCTTAGTGCACCACGTCCTAGCACCAAATATTTTAAGCGTTTTTTTGTCGTTCAATAAACTATAACTATAAGGTAGGTTCTCAATTAATTGTATACCATTTATTTTGTTGATAAACGAATTTTAAGTAAATACTATGTTATATAAGCTTTAATGGCAAATAAAGTCAGTTTTGTTTTTACTTACGACTAATATAAACAAACTTTTCAGTAAAGTTAAAGTATACTCTTTTGTTTGGCTGTGCGTAAATAAATAAAAAGCGTTAAAAATAATTTAGTGAAATTAAAATTTACGTAGTTAACAGTATAAACATAACCCACTAAATTGCAAGAGTCGCCAGTAAGCCACAGTAAAAGAGAATATATTGACCATGCTTCGTGCACTAGCTTTGTTTTGAAGTTTTTTACTACTTGGCTGTTTAGTTTAAATTACCTTTGATCTACTTTTAACTTTTTAGCTTAATTTGCTATTAAAATTTTTATAAATTCAAAACACTGTTAAATAAGTTTGTTTTTACTAAACTTATTAAAATAGAACGTAAATATTGATTAGAGTATGCATAAATAGAGTAGAAAAAATTATTATTTTTTACTAAACTTATTTTATTTTATGTTTTTTTTTAGATATTATAATAAACAAACGGGAATCCAGCGCTCATCCAACAAGCGATTGAAATCAATCCCAGGCAAAGACCGATTTCAGAACGCACATTGTAGATGCACTGGTTAAACGTTGTTACTATCCATGGTATAGGTGGTTTGTCTGGTCTTGGACACAAGGAAGAGAAATTGAAACTCGAAGAATCAGTCGACATGTCTGGCTTGTTATACATCATATCACAAACTTTTTTACTTTGTTTTATTCCTTTACTTATATAAAACAGTAATTTTCTGTACAATTTATTTAAAGCTCTTAAAAATTTGAGAATATTAAAGTTTCAGACAGTTTTATTACTTGTTTTCATAACAGGTAATAAGCTAAAACTAAACTGAACTTAACAAATTTCTATATAAAGTTATTATACGTTTAATTATAATAATATAATTTTTATAACCAGTAACAAAAATTGTAAAACTAATAAATTAAAACTAAATTTTTACTAAATTTAAATTGATTATCAAGAAAATATGTTTCTTTAATTCAACAAACTACATGAACAAAAAGAAGTGTGTTATAAGTCTTGTGATTAAAATTTAGCAGAAGTATAGCTCTAAAAAATGCTTACTTATGTTAATTTGCAACACATCAATAAAGACCGCGTTTTTATGCTCAGCAACTAATTTAAATTAAGAAATTCTTGAATTAGTTTTCTAATATAAACTTTATTTAATTTTTCAAAGTAACAAAAGTATAACTTTAAACAATTTTGCTAAAAGTTTATTAATAGTGTAGTGGAAAAATTCTATTTGCTTAATTTAGTAATTCTAAAAGTTATTTATAACATTTTAAGCAGTTTATATTTTACCTTATTGTATAATACTTAGAGAAGTTAGAATATAAACTAAAACTTAAATACATCGTTTAAGATTGGAAAGATATTTTAAAATTAAGATTTGTTTTAGACTAGTGGTGGGCAACATACGGCCCGCGAGCTGTTTCTTACCCTTAGGGTAATAATCATCGACCGCAAATGTTTACAAAATTTAAGTAGAATCCGGCCCGCAAAAGGTAAAACTACGGTCCGTGAGCATTTAAATCTGGCCAACTAAACTAAATTTTTAAAATTACACTAGATGTAAGGAGAATTTAAATGAAGAGTAAAAGATAAAAAGTCTGAGGTACAACTAAAGGGAGATATGAAACTTACATTAGATATTGAAAAAAGTCACAAATAATTAATATCTATTCGAACTGGATTGAATAACTGAGTAATAATTGAGTAAAATAATAATTTTTAGTAAAAATCAAACCTAATTAACATCCCGCCAAGACCTAATTTTTCTAATATCTAGCGAGCCAAGTAAAAAGGCTAACCATCCTTATTTTAAACTATCGCTTTATAATTATAATGCACATTTATAACAATATAAAAGTTTAACGCAATCGTTAAACTATTTTTTTAACTGAATTGTTCTTTACTAGAGCTAAAAGCTCTAGATAATATAATTTTTTTAGAGAATAATCTTCTTTACTGAAGAATTACTTTGTTATTATGTACTTTCAATTACTATGTAATAAACATTTGCAAAAGTACTAATTTGTGCTTATAGAAAATGGTAGCGTTTATTCTTTTTTAAATGTTTTTTTAGCAGTTAAAAACTTATAAAAATGAACAAAATCTCGAAAAAGTTTTTTTCATTTTTTTTGATTAGATATTAAATAAACTATGTTAATGTTTTTATTCACGAAACTTAAAATACATAAACATGCATATCATATTACGAAGAAAAAAACTTAATATTCTTTAGCAAAAAAAATCAAGTATAATTTGTTAAAGTTGAAAAATTTGTAGTGCTTTATAGTAATATTTAAAACCATTTTAAAGTAGGTTTTATCATATTTTGCAACATTTAAAATACGTTACAAAGTTTTAGGGTTATCATTGGTTTGTCACAAACTATAATAATCTATTGTCTCAAATTTAAACTATAACTGTGAAAAAAAAGATGTCATAATTAGATGCTCTACGATGATTAAGTACTCTGTTTTACTTATTAAGAAAGTCCTTACAAATTACTATCTAGCTTTTACCGGTCTTTATATTTAAAAAATAGATATTTTCATTGTAAGTTTTAAACATCTTTAGAAGTTATTAAAAAAGACTTTTTGTAACATTAAACAAGATAATTTTTATTACTATCTGTGTCTTAATTAGCTTATTAAGAACTTATGGTAATAGAAAAATACATAACAGAATTTTAATTGTTGTAACAAATAAAGTTAAACGTATATAAAAAAAATTATAAAGAAGTTTAGTTTTAAAATTAAAAAACAAGTCATTCTTTAAAAGTCCTTGTTTTTAAACTTTTACTTCTTATTTACTTGAAAAAAAATTAATTCTTTTTATTTGTAGATTTAAAACCTGCTCCACAAGTAAATTAAAACAAAAAAACGCTTTTGTAAGAATTTTATAAATTTTAAATTAAACATTTCTATTGAGTTTTTGATTTAAATTGATACCAAACTATTTATTAATTTAAATAAAATTTTATACTTTTTTAAACAATTGTTATCATCTTCTAACGAACCGTTATTAGCAAATTCATATGAGTTGAAAAAAAAAACTCAACTTTACTATGAATACAAAATTACTATTCTCCTTTCTTAGCAAAATCAAAATTATAAAACTAACTTGCAATTTTTATCTATAAAATTCAGCCAAAAGTTAATTTTAAATTACAAATTAAAAAGCATAATTTTTTATTAATTATAATTTTATAATGGACAAATTTAAATAATATTTTCGTTTGCTATGTTTATGAATGAATCACTTTAATTAAAAAACGAAAGATTTTTAATACTGTAATACTTTTTTTATGTTTCTTAAAGTTTCAAAAGAATAATGATGTCATATTTTAATAAATATCAAAACCTACAAAATAAGTAAAAATGTAACAACTAATAAAAAATAAAAATAAACATGATATAAAGTTCAGATTATTATTATAATAAATTAAATGTTTCTTTAGATTATAACTTTCTCTAAATATATTTCCATATAGAAACATTTTAATACTTATAAGGATAAACTAAACTCTTTTTGTGCATTTAGAAGTTTAGAAAAATGTTTATGTTTTTTTGTTTACGACTTAGTAAAAAAACATTTTAGTTTTTCTAGAATCGATGGCTGCTTTGAGAAAAATACATAGCATTTTTATTAAAAAAAATAACTCAGTTTAAGTATTCGTACAATTAAAAAAATTTAAGTTAAGTTCAAGTTTCAAAGTATACGTTTGAACATCTACTTATTTTTGTTTTACTTAGTTCAGTGTAACTTAAGAAATAAAAAATTAAAAAAGTAAGTAAACATCTGTGTTTTCAATATTTTAATAAAAAGATTTTTGTTTTTCTTTTGTAAGTTTTGTTTTATCATTTTAAAGTATAAATTTCTCTTGAATTCAAAAAATTGGCGATAATAATTACTAGGAAAATCTGTATTAAATTTAACGAAGGTAGAGTTAAAATAGTGCCTTATTTTTACGTTATCTGTAATAAAAGCATACTGTACTTTGTCTTAGGTTATTTTTAAGTTTATAAATAATTTTAAGTATACGGTAATAAGTGCAATCTAAGTGAGTTACTTAAGACTGTAAATTTTATTGATCAGTGTATGTAAAAAATGCGTAGGCATTTATTTACTATTTTGTTTTAGAAAAAAAGTTTAAGTTTAAGCTTTTTCAACCTGTTTTAAATATTATTTCTCTAGTTTTTAAAATAATTACAGTTTGAGCTAGATTAGTTTTTTATTTACTTTAAATTTTCATGATATTTTTTATGTTTAAAAAAAGTCTCAATTAGTCAAACCATAAATTAACTTTATGTTAAAAAATAAAATTAGTATTATTTTAGCTCGTATGTTATTTTCATTGAGAAACTAATAGATTTTATTTTAATGAAGTGGTTTTTGTTTTGTTTAAACTGATTATCTTTTTATAACTAAGTATTTTGATTTAGGTATAACTACACAGTTGTAAAAATTTAGAGTTAAAATAATAATATCTATAATAATTGATAATAAATATTACCAAAATAATAATAGATTTATAACAGCAACTTTTTTCCTTAGAAAAATATTATTGAGTTTAGTGTCGTATTTTTTTTTAAACTAAAATATTTACTGTTAAAAACTATAGTTTATATCTTAGATAAAAGAAAAAAAAAACGTTTTGATTAACACGATGTCCAAAAGGGCTGTTTTTGCAAAAAGTCCATTGACTGCATCAATGACCATCGAATTTTTTATATATACTTGTTAAGATAGTTTTTTTTTGTGTAAAATTCGCAATACTTTTTTAATGTAACCTAAGTTAATGTAGTCTAAATTAATCTTCAGAATGAACTCTAATCAATTTTATTATAATCAAAATTTTTTCGAGGATAGTTCAGAAAGTGACCGCGATTATCAAGAAAAAAACTCTTTAAAAGAAGTTGCTACATACGGTAGGATAGGGTGAGTTAAGACTTAAGTATTGTAATTAATAATGTGTGTAAGAGATTATATGTTTAGATGAAATAATATAAAATAAATGGTCGTTATTTACTTTTAGAATAAATGAAGACAAAAATCAAAAGTATAGTTATTCAAAGGAAAGTGTAAATGATTCTAATATCTCAACAGACTCAGAAACGACTATAACAGTAAGAGAACAGTTTATTAACTACTTGAGTGTATAAGTACTATAAACTTGTAAACTTTTTTATTTTAAGTTATTCATACTAAACAAGAATTTTTGATGCTTAGTTTAAAAAAAACAATTAAAAAGATCATGACCTATAGAATAATTATATAACCCTGAGTTTTATTTTTATTGGTGTTGTGTTTTATTAAGAATTATTGTAGTCAACTAGTAGTATTTTAGTCGACTAAGATTAAAATGAAGCAAGAATTTTTGTGACCTAAAGTTAAAAACTAATAACTAAAAGAAGTACAGTACAAATTTAAACTTGAATTAAAAACTTAATATTCTTGTGAGTGTTAAAATAAATGATGAAAATAATGGTATGCTTTAAAAGTAAAATACTTAAGAAAATTTTTAATAATAAAAAACTCGTTATTATTTTTCGTGCTAAATAACCATACAGTAATTTGTTTAACATCTTTTAAAAGTTTATATAGCTATATAAACTTTTAAAAGATGTTAAACAAATTACTTTTTCTTTTTCTATTTATTTTTAGTTACGCAAAGTTGCACTGGTGTTAGAAGAAGAACTTGAAAAAAGAAAAGCTAAAGAGAAAAGATCAAAAACAAAGAAAGTCAGAAAAGCTAAAAAACGGCATAACGAAAAAAAGAGTAATCTTGAAAAATGTATGACAAACATTAAAAAAAACTACTTTACTTGTGTGCGTTTTGCAATTAGTAAAATTGAAACAAAACTTTTAAAATTTTATAAAAATTCAATTTAATTTGGAATAAAATTCTAGTAAATATAATAAGTATGTTAATTTAAGTCGTGTATAATTACTTTAGTGTTTTTTATTAATCGATTTTTAGTTTTGTTTTCATTTCACTATACCAAAACTATAACATATCAGGATCCTAATGAAAAAACAAATGAAGAATTAAAACTGCTAATAAACGAAAGCTTGGTTAAACGTTCAGAAGTAATCAGTGAAAGAAGTGGTGAATGCTTGAGCTTAAAACTATCAATATTTATCTTGTTTTCAATTATATTTGCTTCTTTACTTGTGTATCTTGTTTGTAAAAAATGGTTTGGTTATTAAAGTTTTAACTCTAACTAATTTTATTTCATACAAACTTATATTTTTTACTTACTACGATTTTTTTTTGTAGTTTGCGCCAAGAAAATTCATACACGTTCATATTTGAACATAATTAGCATTATTTACAACGTTTTAAGGATGACATCATAAATTATTGCTTACTAGGCTTGCTTAATTTTGATTTTAACCCTAAAGTTAAAAATTTTAATTAAAGAAAAATAATTATTCACTTGTTAAATGATTTTTTTTAGTTTTATACTTTTTAATGTGCAAATCTTAACCAAAGAAAAATCTAACAATTTTTAGCTTGTAAGTTTCTTGTCGTCAGTTTCTGTATATAGTTACTTTGAGTTGTATATAACCAAACTGTCAAGTTAGAAAGAAAATATTTTGATAACGACAATAAAATTCTAACAATTAAACGTTGTTAGGTACAAAGTTGTATTTAATTGTTACAGTAACATTTCAATTTAGTAAATCTTTAAACGTCCGAGATCTTCTAAATAGTATAATTTTTATCAGTTTAAATACAGGCATCAGTTAATCAGACATAAAGCTTTTTTAGCTAATTTTTTAGCTAAACAATAACTAAACTTTAAATTGAAGTTGATAGTATTTTTTATTAAAATGACACTGTTTAGTTTTTTTCTATTCAAACTAGTTTAAAATTAAACTTATTTACTTAATATAGATTGAAACTATACGGATACTAAAATTTAAACTATTAGATTGCCGAATATACTAATGAGATTCCAAATATTATTACTTCAGCATTAATTTTTGGCCCGCTACTTGCTTAAGTTGTTTTAGAACTTTTTTAATGTATCTAAAAAAATTGAATCTTAAACATTTATAATAGTTTATTGAAGACGATAAAAAGTCAACGCTAAAAAGATTCTGTTCTAAAGACTTGATGTATTGAAAAACTCCCGTTCATCGAGCTGTTCACCACATTCGTTCAAAAGTTGAAATGTAAGTTTCAAACGATTAATTAAAAAAAAACGACTTTTTTGCAAAAGGAATGTCTTGGTAAAAAACTTTAAATAAAAAAATACAGCCAAAGTTGAAACAAAAGAGAAAACCATAACCTTTTTTCGTAATTATATTACTAATATCTTTTAAACATTTTTTTTGAATTCAACTTCTTAAATTTTTTCCAATCAACCTATAATATATAGTTTATTAAACGACAAAAAACACTCAAAAAGTTTGGTCCAAGGTCGTGGTGCACGAAAAAACATTTCGGTTATCAAGTCATACACCAGAACAGTTTAACGTCATGATTTATAGATTTAAACTAAGCTTGCTTTTTATTGAACCTTTAACATATTTTGCTTTGTTTTTTAACTTTAGCTATAAATTTTGTTTTTTAGTTTATCTACAAGACGACAAAAATTCGCTTCTCTTATTTAAACAACCCTCTTGGTTCAACGCGTATATAACGGCAGTAGCTTCTTTTAGACCCATCCTACACACCGGGTTATTATCATCGGCTATAGTCTGTGCTGTTTTTATCACCACCAAAGTGATAATAAAGTCAATGTATTTGCGCTTTAAGTTTTAAACATACTTTGAAAGCTCAGTACCATTTTCATATGCCTTTAAAAAAAATTTTTTTATGATTAGCCTATCTGATCCTAAACAGAGTTAAGCATAAAGTATTTTACTTTTAATTTCTAAAGAAGTTCTATTTTTATTTCAATAAATAGTCTGTTTTTAAGCGCTAGAAAGCATTTCCGAGTTAAAATATCAGTTTTGAAACTATCTTAAATCATGATAACTGTAATTTTTATTTTAATCCTGGATTTACGGCTTGAAAAAAAATATGGATAGTGTGAAAAAGTTGTTGCTTTTAAAGACAATGCAAGAGACAACAAGATTACTCAAACTGATAAAAAATTATGCGAAGCTGAAGAAATAAATGTTTCAGGATAAAGTGACATTTAATGATCAAGTACAAAGCGAGATTATTTAGATTTGTTTTAAGTTTCAAGATTAATTTAAGTTAGAAACATTTAGTTTAAAGAAAATTTCAGTAATATCACGTGGAAATAGTCACGTATATTGATTAAGAAATATCATTAAGGTATATAAGACTTTGTAAACTACTAATTCTTACTATGGCCGAATGATTGGTTAGAAATCGCAGGTGAGAAGCTTGAGTAAACCAGCAGCTGAAAGAAATTTAAAATTTATAATTAAATGTAATATCATTATGAACACTTATTTTAAAAGATCTTATATGCAAAACAAAACTTTTTTCTAAGTTGCTTAAAGTTGGAGTTTACAATAACAAAACACTTTCATAAACTATTTCAAGCTCAAATTAAGTAATCTTTCTTTAAGTAATTAAAAATTTAAAGTACAAAAAAACATAAAATTTAGAAACTTTTAGAAATAATAGTCTTCAAAAAATATTTTATTACAAATTTAAACTTTATTGTTTATTAGTATTTTTATCAAAGCGAACTTTTTTTTATCTATCCACACTTCAGAAAAAAAAATAATTAAAGTGCTTAAATGTTAGTTAAAAAACTTAAAATAAATATTGTTGTTAGTTAACACTACTTCCTTTTTTGCGGATGTTATTGATAGTTATTACCTTTTTAGAACAGCCTACATTGATCAAGATTGTGCGAAAAAAAATTAGTAGAGGTATTTCAATAATAAACTTATGAAAAACTACTGTTAGTTATGTTTTTCTTGTCGTAAAAAACTTACGAAAAATATCAAAAAACAATTTGTTTTTACAAAGTTCAGTTAATACTTATTTAAGTCAGTATGGTCGTATCAATATTCGAGAAGTAGCGAAAATGGACGTTTTATAGCGTGCAAGACAAGAAAATCAACACCTTCTACCTAAGATGCCTTGAATTGCATCCTTAGAAATGCATGGCGACAAAAATCACCGATATGGAAGTGTTGAGACGTATTGGTCTTACCTTGTACTTTACCGTCAGTCAACGCAGGCCTTGCTGGCTCAGTCATGTTCTAAGAATGTATGAAATGCGAACTCTAAAGTCTCTGTTGTATAGCGATTGATCGTTGGCAAACGTAGACGGAGTCGTGCAAGACTACGTTTTAAAGGCGTATAAAAAGATAAATACAACAACAGATGAGTAGAAGTATCTTGCAAATGACTGCGTAAAACGTTTAAACTTTAGACAAAAGAATAAAAGACAAAGAAACCGAAGCAGAAAAAGTAATGAGATTAAAAAGTAGATTTATTTTTTATCTATTTTTGTATTGTTTTTTATTCATTGCATCACTGTGTTCATAATTGGTTTTAACGCAGTGTATTCTGTACATAACTTTTTTTTTTCTTATGCACAATATCTACTGCCGACTTCGTCTGATAGCGGGCCCTATTACTATAATTATTATATATTATTTTACCACTACTTATTATTCTGATGGTAGTAAATTTCTCTTTAAAAGAAATTTAATTTAAGTTTAAGTAACATAAAGCAGTTTAGATTTTATAAGTCTTTACTTTTGTTTGTGTTATAAGTTAGCATTTGAGCTTAAACCCACTAGCATTCAAAAGTTTTACTAACTTTAAAAAAGTTACTACACGCTTATATAATTGATCAAAAATTTATCTTCATATATGTTCTGACTTTAAACTTTTTATCGTTCAACTTGATTTATATTTTCTAAACACTCAAAGCTTTTCTATATAAAATATTTCATAATGAAAATATACAATTTGGTTAAAATAGAAAATAAAACAGTGAAATGACAAGACAAGACATTTTATTGAACATAATACTTACTTGACAAAAAATACTTAATTTCCATAAAACACTGAGTTTACATTTAACATTCAGTTTTGAATAAATCAGTCTAGATTCAGGTTAGGTAATTTACCCTTTAACGGAGGAAGCTCCCTTGTAATTCTTCTTTTTTTGGCTCTTTTACTTTTTCGCGTAACTGAAATGTTTCCTTTGTTAATGCTTTTATTTTTTTTGTTGGTTTGGTTGCTGGTCTTCAAAAGGTCTGCAACATAGACAGCTACTGCCTTATTGAGTTTTTTTCTGGTGTCTGTCTTCTGGCTTTTGCCTGTATTTTTCAAGAATTCTGTTATTGCCTCGTCAGTCAGGTAATTTAAAAATACAGAAGCTAAATCGGCTTCAATTGCACATGATGTTGTGGCGTTTATTTCTTCTAGACTGACAACTGAAGAATCGACTTTATGATCAGCAGAGGTGACGTTACCTTTTTGGTTGTTTAAAGGTTCCACTTCAGGGTCGGAAAGGATGACGTCACCTTTTTGGAGACAGGCATCTGAAGGGTCAACTTCAGGATCAGAAAAAATGATGTCACCTTTTTGGAGACAGGCATCTGAAGGTTCAACTTCAGGGTCGGAAAGGATGACGTCACCTTTTTGGAGACAGGCATCTGAAGGTTCCACTTCAGGGTCGGAAAGGGTGACGTGACCTTTTTGGAGAAAGGCATCTGATGGTTCAACTTCAGGGTCGGAAAGGATGACGTCACCTTTTTGGAGACAGGCATCTGAAGGGTCCACTTCAGGGTTGGAAATGGTGACGTGACCTTTTTGGAGACAGGCATCTGAAGGGTCCACTTCAGGGTCGGAAAGGATGACGTGACCTTTTTGGAGACAGGCATCTGAAGGTTCAACTTCAGGGTCGGAAAGGATGACGTCACCTTTTTGGAGACAGGCATCTGAAGGTTCCACTTCAGGGTCGGAAAGGATGACGTCACCTTTTTGGAGACAGGCATCTGAAGGGTCCACTTCAGGGTCGGAAAGGATGACGTGACCTTTTTGGAGACAGGCATCTGAAGGTTCAACTTCAGGGTCGGAAAGGATGACGTCACCTTTTTGGAGACAGGCATCTGAAGGTTCCACTTCAGGGTCGGAAAGGATGACGTCACCTTTTTGGAGACAGGCATCTGAAGGGTCCACTTCAGGGTCGGAAAGGATGACGTGACCTTTTTGGAGACAGGCATCTGAAGGTTCAACTTCAGGGTCGGAAAGGATGACGTCACCTTTTTGGAGACAGGCATCTGAAGGGTCCACTTCAGGGTCGGAAAGGATGACGTCACCTTTTTGGAGACAGGCATCTGAAGGGTCCACTTCAGGGTCGGAAAGGATGACGTGACCTTTTTGGAGACAGGCATCTGAAGGTTCAACTTCAGGGTCGGAAAGGATGACGTGACCTTTTTGGAGACAGGCATCTGAAGGGTCCACTTCAGGGTCGGAAAGGATGACGTGACCTTTTTGGAGACAGGCATCTGAAGGTTCAACTTCAGGGTCGGAAAGGATGACGTGACCTTTTTGGAGACAGGCATCTGAAGGGTCCACTTCAGGGTCGGAAAGGATGACGTGACCTTTTTGGAGACAGGCATCTGAAGGGTCCACTTCAGGGTCGGAAAGGGTGACGTGACCTTTTTGGAGACAGGCATCTGAAGGTTCAACTTCAGGGTCGGAAAGGATGACGTGACCTTTTTGGAGACAGGCATCTGAAGGGTCCACTTCAGGGTCGGAAAGGATGACGTGACCTTTTTGGAGACAGGCATCTGAAGGTTCAACTTCAGGGTCGGAAAGGGTGACGTGACCTTTTTGGAGACAGGCATCTGAAGGGTCCACTTCAGGGTCGGAAAGGGTGACGTGACCTTTTTGGAGACAGGCATCTGAAGGTTCAACTTCAGGGTCGGAAAGGATGACGTGACCTTTTTGGAGACAGGCATCTGAAGGGTCCACTTCAGGGTCGGAAAGGATGACGTCACCTTTTTGGAGACAGGCATCTGAAGGGTCCACTTCAGGGTCGGAAAGGATGACGTCACCTTTTTGGAGACAGGCATCTGAAGGGTCCACTTCAGGGTCGGAAAGGATGACGTCACCTTTTTGGAGACAGGCATCTGAAGGTTGAACTTCAGGGTCGGAAAGGATGTCGTCACCTTTTTGGAGACAGGCATCTGAAGGTTCCACTTCAGGGTCGGTAAGGATGACGTGACCTTTTTGGAGACAGGCATCTGAAGGGTCCACTTCAGGGTTGGAAATGGTGACGTGACCTTTTTGGAGACAGGCATCTGAAGGGTCCACTTCAGGGTTGGAAATGGTGACGTGACCTTTTTGGAGACAGGCATCTGAAGGGTCCACTTCAGGGTTGGAAGAGACTGTTGCATTCGGATTTGGAGCGTTTTCAGTAGTTAGTTGGGCCTCTCCCGCTGAAACATCTTCCTCAGAACTGTTTTTATTTAAAAAGTTTTACATATATATATATACAATTTAAGTAATAATTTATTTTTACTTTCTAACATATCTTGAGTTTTTTATAAGAAGGTTGACAAATGTTTTATCTTATATAAAAATGTAACCTTTACTGCTTATAAACTTAGAAAATACTTGTTTATGTATAATTTAATAAGCCGGTTTCTAATATATCCAATGTTACTCACGGCTGATTTCTGATTCGATCAAGAAAAATTTTTCTAGATCTTTGAAGTTTTAAATTTCGGGCTCTAGTGAGAGAGTTAAATTTTGTAACAATCAGGTCAACCTTTTCCCAGTTTTTAGTTAATTGACTTAGTACAAAGTTCATGCCTTTCTTTACTCCCCTTCTCCAGCAGTTAGTTCCGGTCGTCACCTTTTGATTGTAAAATTAAATAGATTTATGAAGTTCGGTATATAATCTTAGATACGTATAAGTTAATAGATAAATTAGTTTGTTGAACGCAAACAAAAAAAATCAAAACTCTCAAAAAAATGATTTAAGGACCTAGACTTACGAATCGGTCGATGATCGAATCCGTACACCACATGCTTAACTTAAAACTATTTTGACCTTAAAATAAAGCTAAACAGTAAAATTTAGACTTTAAGTATAAAGAAAGAAAAAGTCGCAATAAATACTCGTAAAATGGTACAAAAAAAAAACTAAACCACATGCGACAAATAGCTTGTTTATAAACTTACATGAGTAAGACTGTTCTAACTAAAAACTAATCGAGATATAGGAATATGTAGAAGACTTATATAGAAATCCCTTTAAATAGATACAAATTTTATAAAATAACTAGTGTTTAAAAACAGAACTAACTATTTTTAACTCTCCATCCCACTTGCTTTTAATCAACCTGAAGTTGATGAGCCCCTCTAACTCTTTTTTTGGGACAGAGCCTTTTTCTCCGAAATTGTTGAAAATTCTATTATAAGTTAGTTTATATATCAATTAAGTTTATTTTACAACAAAAATTTTAAAATACAATTTTTATTTAAACTGGTAATAGCACAACTAAAACTTGTGTCAAGAAACAAAAGTTGTGTGTCATAAACATATTTCGTTTGTTATCCTATACAATTTATAAAAATTGTAGTGTTTTATATATGTTACTAAATTGCTTTTGCTTAGTAATTTTTTTAATTTAACATTTACAGCTACAGAAAAAAAAAAGTACGAAATAAATAAAGCATACAAGCTGTACAATTAAAAAGTAAAGCAATTGATTAAAAAATTTGAATGTATGATAATTTAAGTACAATGAGCTTTTATGGTTAACTTTTACTACACTTTTAACTCTTACATTATTACCAATTCTCTTTAGAAACAGCTAGTAAAATAACTTCAAAAATGAACTTGAACCTTTTACAGTTTAAATTTTTTTTTAAAGATAAAATAAAAATCTAAAAAACTATAGTCTTATAGCTCCTATAAAATAAGTTATTATTTCAACTCATACATAATCCACAAGTAGCAAAATACTTAATATAAGGCTACAAACGAAACATACATCAACAAAGGCTTGTTTTTCAGAAACACGGGCGTGCAAGCCGCGAGCTCCAGCAGATCCTTCCTCGCTCCACTGTAGTCGTCTTCAGCACACGCGTCAACTACATACACAAACCCGTGCGAGTCCCCAACAAAATCCTGCCACTTCAAATTTTCAGCCAGCTGGGTTAAGATTACCTGGTACCCACCTGTAATACAAATGATTATTTACAGTTAAAAGTTATGAGCAAATTTGTGTTTCATGTTTGATCACTGACCTTTTTCAAAAGTCGATACTTTAGCGCCTTTGGTTGGCGTTTCATTTTTTTCAGGCTTGACTCCCGCCATGATTGCAGCAACTGAGTTCACACCTGAATTGCGTTGTCCCTTCATTATTAAATTGATTTCTCGATCAAAATTTTTCGCAGTACAGCACTTCATGATACTATTTTGATGTCTGTAGAATATTTACTAGATAGACTCTACTTGTTGTGATTTCTAAAAATCGTAAATTTAATTATTTACATCAGTTTATATACCAATTTTCAAGTGGTATTATGACATCATTTTTTTAAACAAATTTTAACGATTTATTTCCGTAACAACCTTGGGAATTTTTTTTTTTTTGCAGTAATATTATTTTCCTAGTAATGCTAACGTTTTTTCTCTGTGTATTATTTTATCTTTTATAACTAAAAACTGTGTTGTTATATTTTGTTTCATAAGGGAAAACGATCCTAATATTAAAATGATAAATAATAACAATAATAATAGTATATAAAAATATTACATAATTATAGTATAAATTACAACAGACTTCTTTAAATTAATATGTCTTAATACTTATTTTCGCCATATCTCAAATTACAAAATATAAAACTACTGATAAGCTGTCGATAAATATGAAAGTTTTTTTTTAAGCTATAGAAACTATTAAAAATAAAATAAACAGTGTTTATACATTTATATTTCTTTCAGTCGCATTCTAATAAGTGATCAAAAATATTATCATAAAAAGTTTAATTTAATTTAAGGAAACACTATGATATATTAAAAATGGATTTATAAATTTGTTCTTAATTTAAATAAAGCCGTTTTATGAATTAAAAATATCAATAATTGACGAAAGCTTTGAATATGTTGACGAAAGCTTGTTTTTTTATTTCAATGGAAATCTTGGTTTAAGTTCTAACAGCAATTCTTAACCTTGGGTAAATTTACCCCCGGGGCTAAATTCCCTTGTTGTAGGGGTAAATTTTTCTTGTTGTAGGGGATTACAAGTTCTGTAAATTAGTGTTTAAAATTGTTTTTAAATTTATAAGTTAGTTTTTAATTGTAATTTTTTAACATAAATAAACTCTTTAAATTTTACGAATTTTTATATTTAGTAAGCTGAAAGTTCAAAAAATCTGTCATTTTTTCTCAAATTATTTTATATATTGGGGTAAATTTGTAATTACTTTTCAAAAAGGAGTACATTTGGTAATAACCTTCTGAAAAGGTGTAAAACATCAATAAAAGGTAAAGAAACGCTGCTCTAAAGCAGGGTTTCCCAAAGTAATCATAAACTTAGCGTGCCATAAGCTACAAAGAGCCCAAGTGGAGCCTTGAGTAGCAAATGAGCCACAGGGCGCCATTATTTGAAACTAACACCAGATATTCTGAAGTTGATGATGAAAGCAAAAAAATGGCTATAAGCGTTTTTAAGGGTAGTTTTTAGTTTTTTTTTTTCTCTAGACTCTAGAGAGTTTCTAAATTGAATTATAAGTTTTGCATATGTCTAAAAGAATAGATAACTGGAATTGTTTTGACCACGGATACGGCTTAACTTGATTTTTACATTTTTGCTAATTTCATCATATTTTAGTTAAAAAGTACCGTCGCTTAAACAGTTACACAAATTGATAACGAATAAGATTTTAGTGAAATTAGTTTATCTTAGTTAAAACCTTTAGACTCTGTTTATCAGTTTATTATAAAATTCTAATTAGAAACTGTAAACCAACAACAAATTTTCTAAAATTGTTTATTGAACGAGCTCATTACTATTGGTCCTAGGACCTAGTGTGCAAAAAACCTGTTAGGTTACCGAGTCGTTTACTACTTTAATACAGTTTCATGTCTTTTCTAGGACTAGAACTCTGACCATATAGTTAGTTTATTTTTCATATTTCCTTGAATTCAGTTTCAATTTGTTACTTAAATTTATTTAATATCTTATGAATTTAACAATATTATATAGTATTATATTGTTTTTTTTAGATAAGATATTTAACAATATAAACTTGGAAACAATATTTATACATAAAACTTTTTTATAATACAACATGAAGTTTCTGAAAGCTAAATTTCTTTAAAATCCAAATGTACTGGTAGATTGTTTTTGAGTAGTAGAGCTCGCTTTGATTCCTCAACTACACTGTTTTGGTAAGTTTTTTAAGATTTGGTCTAATATTTTAGACAAAGTTTTTGTTTATAGTTTAAGTAAATTGGTTTCTGCAGCTATTTACGTTTAGCCTTCAGAACCATGGATTAAGGACAAAAATTTCCTGAGATCAAATAATTGTTACTTATTTAAGGTTTTGTTGTGACGTGGCTAATATTGTGGAGCAATTCTAAATTTCTTCTAGGTAGATTTTAAAGTTATTAAGCTTATTTAAAATTTGTAACTTGGTAAAAGTTAAAAGAATTTAGTATCTATCTGTACGGTAACGGGTCAAAATTGCACGAGGGGAATAAATTGCATGAAGACAAAATTGTACGAAGATACTTTTGCACGAAGACAATTTGCACCAAGGGTCAATTTCGCACGAGAGTAAAAACCAAACAGAAAAAATATATTTATATAAAAAACAGCAAAAAAAAAAGTTACTGACCAAAGTTAAGGATTAGGGGTAGCAGCAATAGTAAAAAAAAATAAAAAAAATATTATAAAAAAAACAATTAAAATGAATAAAAGAAATGAAATTAAAAAGAAAAAAAAGCTGTTGACCGAGGCTAAGGGTTAGCGGTAACAGTGATAGTAAATATTAAAAAAAAAATTAATTAATAAATAAAAACAATAATAAGTTACTGACCGAGGGTAACGGTTAGGGCTACAGTGATAATAATAATAAAAAAATGAATAAATAAACTAAACCCGTGCAAAAATATCTCCGTACAAAGTTGTCTGCTCGTGTAAAAGTGTCTTCTTGCAAAAGTGACTCTTCGTGCAGTTTTATTTTCGTGCAATTTAGTTCCCTCGTGCAAAAGTGTCTTCGTGCAAAAGCATCTTCATGCAATTTAGTCAACTCGTGCAATTTTTTTTGCTCGTTCAAATTCGACACCTACCCATTTTTACATATGAAATCATTATGCTTCAGGACACCCAGTGTATAATGGATAGAAAAGAATAGAAAGGATGTGCCAAACTATAGAACAAAAAGTTAGTCCAGGAAGCAAATTGCACTGAAAATTAAGCTCAAAAGTTTTCATTTATTTAAAAAATGGGTCAGTCAACGCTCATCGCATACTTTAAGTCTATTTAACAGGTTAAAATTTTTGACAAAGGTAATGAAATAAATTCTTAAAACAATGCAGAAGTTTAAGAAAAAAATCTTAAAACGATTGGTAGCACTAAGTTAAAAAAAAAATGTCTTAAAAAGCAGTTTTTTAAACTAAAGCTGTTCAAAATAAAAAATCCCAGAGTGTTTTGATGGTTTTATATAATAAATTGATACTTGGAAAAAACTTTTAGGTTAACTTCAGATTTTTATTTTTCTATGGAAGTAGTTTATAATTACTAAATTTCTATAAGAAAACCGCCAAAAATTTCTTAAGTTTTAAGTTTTAAATTAAAACGAACAAACTTTTGATTAGTTAATTAATCTATATTTCTTGAATTCTTACAACTCTGGCTCCGTGTACACTGTACAATATTCATAAAAGGTCTTTAACTTTTTCAGCTATTTATTTTAAATGAACATATGACTATAAGAGATTTTTTTTTCCAACAAGTTTTATGGGTTATGAAGTATGGACTAAAGGTACTAGATTTTATCAAAAACGTCTTGAAAGCTTAATCGTAACTTTTAAAAAAATATGTGAAAATCTACAACTACAGTATTTTAGCTTGTTGTTTAAGCTAAAATGTAAAGACAAAAATGTAAACTAAAACCTTATAAAACTGCAACCCAATACTTGAGTTTAGTCAAACAAATTTTGTTTTAAACAAAGTAAACACTTTTCATTTAACATGTATTTGTTTTCAAAGTTAATACGTTGCTACTTTAGTTAACGAGTATTTACTACGGCCTCGGCCATCATCAGCAAAGTTAAGTTGAGATGCTTTGTGATAAATTTTACTAGACGACCACCAACAACAGTATCCGAGACAACCTACGACCGGTTTTGTCCTGATTAGGACTCATCAGGCAGGCATAGTCGCGAGAAAACGCATTGAGATCTTACCAAGCGGGATTCAGAACAAAGAGCTGAAGTACAAAGTACTGAAGGCGGCTTGGTAAGATCTTAATGCGTTTTTTCGTGACTATGCCTACCTGATTAGTCCTAATCAGGACGAAACCGGTTGTAAGTTATTTTGGATACTGTTGTGGCCGGTTGTGTGGTAAAGTTCATTATTTGCTATTTAAAAAATATATATAAATGTTCTCTAAGAATTAAAATACGTGTTCACAAAAGTTTATGTTGTTTTGTTTTGCTATCTTTAAAAACAACGAGTTGGAAAAGTATTATAATAAACTAAGACCAGACCAGGCTGTTAGCTAATAATTTTTCTTAGTATTATTTTACGGGTAGATTCAAATTTTCACTACTGTTTTTGAATTGCTTGAAAATCATGCAAATAGTTTGCATATTTGCTGATTCAGCAAATTATTTTTAAAGTTAAAAATATATATTTTTTTTACCCTTCTTAACCCTTACCCACCTTACCCAAACATAATAAAAATAAATCAAAAATTAAAATTTTATTATTTAAATTAAAAAAATAACAAGAAATAAAAATGCTGACTCAGCAGATATGCAAGTTATTTGCATGATTTTCAAGCAATTCAAAAAAGTAGTGGAAATCTGAAGCAGCCCATTTTTTACATGCTAAAACAGTTTTTGTTTTAGTTTTAACTCAAAAGATTCATTTTAAAGTTGAACAAAATTTTTAATCCAATTGAAAATATTTGATAAATACATTTCAAAAAATAAGAATAATTTTGTGGTCATTTGTGGGTTCAAATAAATAAAGAACTTCTATCTAACATTAATTTAAAATGCCTAGTTTGTAAATAATATTTTTCAAAGCTAGTTGGTGCTTGTAAATACTAAAAATATTTAAACATTTAACAAACTCTTGTTTCATAAATATTTATGCAAATAGTCAATTAAACAGCCTAGGATAACTCAGGATATTTTGAACTTTTTTAGATATCATGCTGACTTGAGATAACTTTTTCATTATTAATTAAATTCTTAACATAGTTATTATATATACATACAGTTTATTAAGCAAAAAAAAAGTTCTCAAAGTATTATTATAACATTTATATAGTTATAACATTTTTTTAGCACCTCAGAACAGTTTTTTTAAAGATGTTGAAAGAGATTTAGTAATAGTAGTATTTTGTTATTCTATAACGGATTGTTAAAGAATTTTTTTTTGAAAAGATGACTCAAGAAGAGTTTTTTTTGACTGTAAGAGTGGCAACTCTGATAAGCAACATGATTTGTTTTTCATAGACTTTTTTGTAAAACTTTGAATTTTATTTAGTAATTTAATCCTATAGAAACAGTTTTACTATAGGAAGCCAATAGATAAAGAATTACAGTTATGCACTTTGAGTTATTTTTTATCAAAAAACACAATGCTTCATTCACTTAACAATTTCTAAAAATAATAAACTTTGCCAAGTACAATGGACAAAACTAATAATACTAATAGAATTGTTAATTAAAATTAAATGTTATTGTTTTAAGTGAAAAAATGTAATAATGATTGTTTCATGTTTCCTATCTATTTATGTTTATGTTCAGAGTTTAGTTTATAACTTTAATTTACAAAATATTTAAATACTCTTAAAAAAATGAAGAAATTTTTAGCAAACTTCTACATTTATTGATAAATTTTGATCTGGAATTAGCTGGTATAGTGCTTCCTCATTTATCTGGTCCTCAATTATCTAGTTTCTTGTTTATCTGGCCAGTTTTGGCCGAGAATTAAATTTATTCAATTCAGCTTTAATCAATGTTTTTCTGTTCTTATAGCTTTTAAGATAACAATAAAAATTCAATGTAGATTTTGCTAGAGATCTGCCCTGTAGAATCCAGCAGTGATAAGTTAAGTTCAGATAGCTCATCTGCTGATCAACTTGTTAATTTAAAGCATAACTGAAGGCTACTCAGAACATTAAATTTTTGGTTGTGAAGAAACCGGATTGTACTTTAGAATTTTGCCTGGATATACCTTTGCATTAGTACACAACAGGCCAGATAGAACAAAAAAGCCAAAGACAAGTTAAAGTGACAATAGATGCCTGTGCAAATGCGAGTGGAACAGTAAAGTTACCTTTATTGATGATTGGCAAGGTTAAAAGTCGGCTTTGTTTTTTACAATCTCAACAAGGAGGCACTGCCAGTTGTCTATCAAAACCAAGCAAATACTTGGGTCAATTGTGATATTTTCCGAGGTTGATTTTTTAACTGTTTTGTTCTTGGAGGTCTATTTTTTGTTAAATCAATTTAAAACTTAATTAAAATGTTGTATATTTTTTTCTTTGTCAGTTTTAATATTTTGTTTTGTTAAAAATAATGAAATTAAAGCAAGCTAACTAAAAATTTAGTGTTTGTTTTGTTGTATGCATTGCATAATACAAAAGAGGTAGTTTATTAAAACAAATTATTTTATTATTTATTAACTTTTATGTGTAACTAAAGCTCTTTAACTAGCACTTTTATAGTAGGCATAACTTTTTTTACATTTATATTTTTTACTTATTTTCTTCTCCATTTTTATTTCTTCTTGTTTGTTTTAGTTTAACTCGGAAAGTTCACAATCTAAAATGACAAACATGTGTAACTAACTTTGATGGTATTTTCTGTTAAGAGCGTCTTTGAGAATACATATGTTGAAACTTTTAAAGTAATTCTATTTTGATAGGTATGGGATAATTTGAATTCTTGTTTATATATATTTTATTATTGTTTTATTTTTTGTATAAATAATGTAAATAGTTTTGCTAATCAATTGGTGAATTATAAGAATCTTTTATGTTGCTGTTTAGCTCCATTTGTAATTTGAGATCCTGCTCAGAGAAAGTAGATTCTAAATTGTTTCTAAACTTTTCAATTATACAACCTGAACACTTTATAGTAATTAAAAGTCCATGATCTTGAAAAAGCCTTAAGTTTATTTGGGAAATAATTCACTTAGTTTGCTTAAATTTTTTTTTACAATTATATTTCAGCACTTGAGTAACTTCTCTTGACTATATTAAAAGTATTTTCTGCTGCCTTTTTTTTAATCAATAAGGTTTTACAGGAATGGAGATTAGTTTATATTTCTAAATCAATGATTTAGGAACTTTTCTTTACAAAGTTAATAGCCTACAAGGTTTTGAGTGGTGTTATGGTAAAATTTTTTAATATCAAACCTTTAAAAACCAATAATGGCAAAGAATTCTTAAAAGTTGTGTTACAGAGTTTTTCTTAAACTTATCACTTTAAAAAATGTTTTTGTCTGTTGTGTATTTTAGATTTAATTACTTGTTCACATTGCCTTGTGCATAAAAAACTGTGTACTTTAAGGGCATAGGGGGGGGGGGGGGTAAACACCCTTTTTTGGTTTTTGATCTTATTTTATATAGTTTTTACTAAGCTACAAGATGCTTTTTACAGATTTAAAAAATTCAAAACAACTTTTGAGATATAGCCGGTCAAAGTCGGAGCCGACAATAGGTTCCTTATGGGAGGCGCAAACTAAAACAGCAAAAATAGACTATTTCACTAAAAATCTATCTTCTCCTACGTTTTTTGAGATAACTACCTCAAACTTTCAGGAAGTGTTCCTTGATATATTTAAAAAATTCTGTCGGAAGGAATTAAAAAAAAAATTAAAAATAAAAAAATTATATAAAAAATAAACAAAAAAAACAGTTTTTTTTTTCTTTTTTTATTATAAATTTTTTTTTAAATAATTATTTTGAAATTCCTTCCGACAGAATTTTTTAAATACTGCAAGGAACATTTCCTGAAAATTTGAGGTAGTTATCTCAAAAAACGTAGGAGGAGATAGATTTTTAGTGATTTCTAGTTATTTGCCGTTTTAGTTTGCGCCTCCCATAAGGATCCTATTGTTGCCTCTGACTTTGACCGGCTATATCTCAAAAATTATTTTGATTTTTTTAAATCTGTAAAAAGCATCTTGTAGATTAGTAAAAACTATATAAAATAAGATCAAAAACCAAAAAAGAGTGTTTACCCCCCCCCCCCCCCCTATGCCCTTAATAAACTCTAGGTGTTATATTGTACTTAGTTGTATTTGTAAAACTTAAATAAAACAGAGTTTTTAAATTGTTTTGGCACCAAACAATAACAAAATAACCATAGAAACATTCTCACAGTTTTATTATCAATCAAATTTAGCAGCACAATTAGTATACTTGGATTAATTTTAGATTATGTACAAAAAATGAAATGAAAAACAGTTCCAGAAACATTTTTCTCCACCTTTATATGAACAAGTGTTTGTGAATTCTTTTCTTTGTGAATGTAAACCAAATGACATGCAAACAATATATCTTTTTTGATATAACTATGTTTTTTATTACTTTATATTACATAAATTAAAAAAAAAAGTAAAACTACTAGTTCATCTTTTAAAACAGAAAAATTAATAGTAAATGTCTTAAGCTAAACAAAAGAGTTGATCACACCAATTCAATCATCAGACCACTAGCTTTGATAGACTGAGACCAGTTTTGTCATTATTAGGACTCATCAGTTAGTCACAACCAAAAAACTTACAGTCTTTAATCTACAAACACTAATTAACTTGAGCTTGTCTCACAGCATACAAGAGTACAGGCTTCTGCTCTGCAGAATTTTGCCAATGTTTATAATACGAACATACCAGATTTCTTGCCTAGTTTAAAATGTATTAAACGTTGCATGGCAAAAGACAATGCTGACGATCAATATCAGGAAATGGTTGCTTGATGTGAAAACATGATAAACCGTTTGTAGATTGAAGACTGCAAGTTTTTTGGTGGTGATTGACTGATGAGTTCTTATAATGACAAAACTGGTCTCAGCCTACCAAAGCTTGTGGTCTGATGACCAAATTGGTGTGATCAAACCTTTTGTTTGACTTTAGCTTGTCTCACGGCATACAAAAGTCCAGGCTTTTGCTCTGCAGACTTTCACTGATGATTTTGTTGATAGTAAATGTCTTATTTAAAAATAAAACTGTAATTAGTTACAGCTTAATGAAAATTTAGGTTGTTTTTTTGTCAATACTGAGTCAGTTTAATTTTAAAAGATTTTATTTATCAAAGTTATAGTTGATGTAATTAAGATTATATATCATTTAGTTTTCTTAAATATGAGTTAAAGTAAATTACAGTAGTAGTAAGTGTTTAAGTATAATTAAGTAACACAATTTTATTGCAGATTTTCGAAGTTAATTTATTGGTTATCATTATTAATTCTTAAGCAACTTTTGAAGGATATATTAATGTTGCAATGGCCAAAGGTAAAAAGTCAAACAAACTGCAAAACAAAAGTCACATTAACGGTCATAACAAAAATTTAACAAAATTCTTTCAAGTTAAAACTGCAGACAAAACAGTTTCAGTAGAAAAAGAAATTCTGAAAAAGCATATGTGCTACTTTCAACAGATATTTGAAAAGGACAAGTCAGCAGTATATCATGAGCTCCCACACAAAATTTACTCACAGTACTTTATAAACATACTTGAGTTTTTGAAAAAAGGTAAATTGATTTTTTTTGTTATGTAGATTGTTAAAGTTTTATTTGGTAAACAGACAGTTAATTTGAATTTGATAAATTGAATTAGTTTATTTTAACTCTTTTATAAATATTAAAATTAAAATTTGTTTAACAACTATTTTTCATAAAATGCAAAGTTTATAAAATGAAAATAATATTAAGGGCATAGGGGGGGGGGGGGGGTAAACACCCTTTTTTGGTTTTTGATCTTATTTTATATAGTTTTTACTAAGCTACAAGATGCTTTTTACAGATTTTAAAAATTCAAAATAATTTTTGAGATATAGCCGGTTAAAGTCGGAGGCGACAATAGGTTCCTTATGGGAGGCGCAAACTAAAACGGCAAAAATAGACTATTTTACTAAAAATCTATCTTCTCCTACGTTTTTTGAGATAACTACTTCAAACTTTTAGGAAATGTTCCTTGATATATTTAGAAAATTCTGTCGGAAGGAATTTTGAAAAAAATAAAAAATAAAAATTTTATATAAAAAATAAACAAAAAAAACAGTTTTTTTTTTGTTTTTTTGTTATAAAATTTTTATTTTTTATTTTTTTCAAAATTCCTTCCGACAGAATTTTCTAAACAGTTTTTTTTTTGTTTTTTTGTTATAAAATTTTTATTTTTTAATTTTTTTAAAATCTGTTCCGACAGAATTTTCTAAATACTGCAAGGAACATTTCCTGAAAATTTGAGGTAGTTATCTCAAAAAACGTAGGAGAAGATAGATTTTTAGTGATTTCTAGTTATTTGCCGTTTTAGTTTGCGCCTCCCATAAGGATCCTATTGTCGCCTCCGACTTTAACCGGCTATATCTCAAAAATTATTTTGAATTTTTTTAATCTGTAAAAAGCATCTTGTAGCTTAGTAAAAACTATATAAAATAAGATCAAAAACCAAAAAAGGGTGTTTACCCCCCTATGCCCTTAAAATCACTACATTTAAATTACATTTTATTTGTTTAAAAAGGACGTAACACTAACCAGTTGAAATAAACTTGTATAAATAAGCACACATTCATTCAAACTAAGTTAAAAACTATAATAGGCTTTTAAAGGAAAACATGTATATATAAAGTTTTAATTTTCTTCAAAACTTTCTTCTAAATAATTTTTTTTTTAATAACCAAAATAACTTTCTTTATTTTAATTTTAGAAATATATAATTTTACTTTACATTACAATTTAAAGTATAGTTAATAAGTTATGAATTTAAACATACACCTTTTATCAAAGTAATAATTTTATATTTTTATATTTGTTGTATTAAAGAAAAAAGATTAACTTTACTATAAGTATGATCTAGATTCATTGATTCTAGTTTTATTTCTATATACTTCATAAAGTTTATATGTACCTTTTATATATAACTTTTTGGTTTAATAATAACAGTAACATAGTTGTAATAAAATTAAAATTAGTTTCGATTTTGTAATTAAAAAAAAAATCCAAAAACGTTTAATTTAGGTTTGGCACAGATTTGCCACTTACTAAGGATATTCATTTGTACTCAGATAAATTAAAGAAAAAATCAGACTAATTTTATGTTTTTGATTAACTAAAGTTCTACTATGCAGTCGTAGTGCATTTATATTGTATAATTTTTATTGTACTTTTTTATTTTTATAATATTGTAAGCTCTACTCATAAACTCAAGTTTAATTAACTTTGTATGTAAGCATCCCCGATTACATTTAAAGTTTATTTGTAGTTCAAACATCAAAAAGTTATATACTTGTTAAACTGCTACTTGTATAATAATGCTGCTTTTAGTTTCGTCCCTTGAACAAGTCTACAGCCCTTTTATAACCTTAAAACATTACTTTTATTTTTGTTCTAAAGTATTTTAAGTTATTAAAAGCCAAAAACAAACTTTTTTTTGACGAGATTTATAAAACAAAAGTTATACCAAAAGTAAATTTAAGGGCTGCAGACTTGTACAAAACAAGTCCCTGTCAGCTATTTAGCTGTCTGTATTATTTTATTTATAGTTATAGATCTGTTAATTACACCTTGTTTTTTATAGTGGAAGATGGCATAACAATTTCCAATGGAACTGTGTTAGGCTACTTGGATGCTTCCTTATTTCTTGGAGTTGCTCAAGTGTATGACATTTGTTTCAATTTTCTTCTTAGTACTTCATACGAGGAAGGCATCCCGGCGTACGTGTTTGCCAAAAAGTATAACCATGAAGGTTGGAAGGCAAGTGCGCAGACGCACATGATGGAAAACTTCACCCTTCTTTGCAGGCAGGAGAGGCTATTTGATTTGCAGTTTGAGGATTTCGCTGCCATCCTTCAGTCTGACGGGTTAATCGCCTCTGAAACTCTCGTGTACTTAGCTGCTAAAAAGTGGCTTCAACACATTCCCAGCAGAGCCAGTTATGCTGATGAGATTCTTGGACTGGTTAGATTTTCACATATTAACAAAGAATTGTTAAATCATAGGTTGATGCAAGACAGTTTTATGAAAAACCATACTAGTTTAATAAATGAAGTTTTTGATGTAAATTGATGAATTGTTCTTTTTTTACCTTTTATTTGATTGAATGTTTAAATGCATATTTAATAAGTATATTTGAGGATATACTATTATTTATTAGAATTTTTATCATGCCTTAAAATGTTAATTTAGTTGTTTAACTGTTTTATAAAAAATTGACTTTCTAAGTTTGAGTTTTAAGTCCTTTGTTGTAGGACAATACAGTTTTAATAACAACTCTTTTAACTTGTTTTAATGTTTTTTTCTGAGAAAAACTACATTTTTAATAAAATAAATTATACAGTTATTATCTTACAAGTTAATTATTGTTTTAACATATTTTGAAATACAATAAAACTTTTGTTAAGGTTACACTTGCTTTTTAAAAGTTTATAAAATCGTCAATTAAAAAATATATATAAGTATTTCTACAAAAGTTAACATTTCAAATTGAATAGTTCTTTAAAAGTTTATATGATAAGCTAAATTTAAATATTTTCATAGTTTTTTAGCCTAATTTTTTTTTTTTTTTTACAGAACACTTAAGTAGAAACAAAAACCTACTAATAAATCCAGTTGGATTTTTCAGTTTAAGCATGTTTTATACTAAACATATTAATTTTGTATGGTCAGTTAACTAAATTTATAAGTTTCTATCTAATATAATAGTAATTAAAAATTGTTGATACTACGTACTTGTTAGATCAATACTTTGGATGTATAAAAGTGTTGAAATTTTAGTAATTACTTTTTCTTTAAAAATTATTACCTGTGTTATATATTTTTCCAGGATTTCCAAAAAACCTGGAATTTGACAATTTAGGCTTAAAAGTCTGGAATTTTTAACAAAAATCACTGGAAAATCTTAAACTTTAAACAACTTTTACATTTTATTAGTAAACTTTCGATTTGACACAAAAAAAAAATTCATAAGGATAATGATTTTTTGTAATCATCAAAAATAAATGTATTAAAAAGCACATTTAAAGAGGCTTTAAGATATCTTTTCAATGTCCTTTAAAATTTAACACAGTTTTTTACCTTAAACTTAATTTTAAACTAGAAATAGAGCCTAAAACGTGTAATTTAAAAACCTGGAAGAAATTTTGAAAACCTGGAGAAAAGTTTCCAAAAACATTTGGCAACCATGTAGTATGCACTTTTGAACAGCCTAGAAGAATTATAGTTATATAACATGTAACAGATTTAGAAATAAAAGCTGTATGTTAAAGTATAAAATTTTTTTTGTTTCATTAGCGAGATCTGTCACTCACTTTAGCTAGGTTGAACATTTTTTAATTCTCAGGCTTGTTTTGTTTAGATTTTATAAAGTTGTAAGTTTAATTATAATTTATGTTTTGATAACTTTAACATCTTTTAAGTATTGTCTGTCCATTTTGTACATTTAAAGCTAAGTTATTAAATTAGTTTACCACTATAAGGCTGTAGTTATACAAATAGTTAGTCTACTAACATTTTTTAGGTTAGGCCTTTAATCTCAGGCTAGTTAATAATCACTCATCGAGATTTTTATTTTTAAGAGCAGCAATTATCATTAAAGAGTATACTTATTTTAAACAATGGTTTGTAATTCCTCTGATGCACTACAAAAATACTTTTATAAAAAATATTTTTAAATATTAGTAACTTTCGAACTATGATAATTGCAAATTTTAACATACGATGGGAAAATTAAGAAGTATAGAGGTTTCATTTACTGATGATGAATTCGCGCCAGGAAGTACTGTGGTTGGAACGATTAAGTTGATACTTGATGGAACGCTGAAGTTTTACTGTTAGTTTTTTAAGAAATAAGTTGCTTTAAAGTTCAAAAAATACTTATATGTGTTTTTGAATTTCAGCTGACTAGAATTTCGTATTTAGTGTATCACTTTTAGTTTTTGATTTACTACTAATTTTATTTTACAACTAGTGCACAACATTCAAAGTTCTTAGAGTTAAAAATTCAACATCTCAATTTTTGAGTTACTGTGAAATATATCTTTTTATTTATATATTTTTTCAATTCTTATTTTTTAAAGTTATAGGGCTTTAAGAAATATTTAAACTGTTTACTATTATATGGTTTTTTTAGCAACCATAAATCATCTTTTTCAGTATTTGCTTTGGTTACACTACAATTCAAATTCTTTCAAAAATGTTTAAGAGGCCATATCTCAAAAGTAATATATATTTGAAAAAATTAAAATGTATGTATTATTAAAAAAGAATTTTTATAACTACCCAAAATCATTATATTTTTAAGCTTATTTTAACGATATCTCAAAAAAATTAACATTTAGCAAAGCAAAAAAAGCGACTCGACTGTAGGTCGTTTAAAAAGTTACAACATTTTTTTTAATGTATTTAACTTTTTGAGATATGGCCTCTTATACCTTTTTTAAAATTTTGATTTGTCTGAATTTGAATAGTCGTTCGTCCATTTATTTTATTACCTTTATCTCTTCAAGTTAGACCTTAGAGCAGGGGTCGGCAGCCTTTTGTAACTCGCGTGCCAATTTTCTAAGAAAAAATTCTCGAGGGCCACAATTATTTAAAAATAATTATAGTAATCAGTAGAAAAATATAATTCTAAACCAAATATATAACAAAATAAGCAGTAAAATAGCACCATTAAAGGTTATTTATAAAACTAAAAGATTAGTTGTAAGTTTTCATTGCAAAACCTTTTATTTTAATTATTTTAAAAAGTATGCTTTTATCTTAAAAGTACCACGTGGGCCGCAGATTTTAGCTTTGAGGGCCGCATTTGGCCCTTGGCCACAGTTTGCCTACCCTTCCTTAGAATTTTGTTTCTAATTTCCATGTTATATTTAAATACGATTTCCTTAAAAACTTTCTTACAATTAAAATAGTCATGTAACCGTTAATGAGTCCTGGTACTTTAATTATTAATATATTATAATAATTACAAAATGGTTTTTGTTTTTTGTATAGTTTAGATTGTAAAACATAGTCAATAGTAATGACTGTGTTTTTTAGTTATAATACTTGAAAGCTCAAATTTCAATATTTGTACAGCTGGTTTTAAACTATTTATTTTTTTTTTAATTTTTCATACACTTGTAGATTTAAAAATTTATTTGTTTAAAAGAACTTCTTCTTCTAATAAACTAATACACCTCTGTGATGATTTTTAAAGCGACTAGAAAATCAAATCACATGTTGTATATTATATAATTAAGTGGTATAACTAGATTTCTTGTTTTCAAAGCTGTTAAAATGCGGCAGTTTTTTAATAATTTCAAGTCAAAATTTGCCCTGATATTTTGTATAAACTAATTTGCCTTATGATTAAGACCTGATTAAACTGCACAAAAGTATTTAAATACCTACGTCCTACATATATTCTATTTTACCTCTCTCTTGAGTATGATATATAGTGTCTAAAAACTGAGATAAGTTGTTTGAACACTCAAATTTTTGATACTTTTTTAATTGTTTAAATCATTTTACTTTAAAATTTTACATTACTTTTTTTTTGTTTTGTCAAAGCAATATTTTGAAGCCTATGCACTTTTTTTTGAAGAAGTTTATACAAAAATCGTTTTCAAACAAATATTCATATATTTTATATACACTATCTCTACTATAAAAAAGAAATATGGCAAAAAGAATAGTAATATTTTTTTTATTTTTTGCAAGCTATTTATTGACAAAAAATATGAAGAACTTAAGAGTTTTTTTTTTCAAATTGGAAAAAGGTAAAACCTGTTCGATTTGTACTTAAATTTTTTCTAAAATACTTGAAGCAGAAAACGAATGAAACTATTTTAGAAAACAATGTATAAAGTTTTGTCCATATTTTATATTTCCGTACAACACTTGATCACATTTTCTGATCACCAAAAAAGTCTATGGCGACTTGACACCCTTATTCAGCCCACTGAGTACAGTTTGCAATGGAACAAAAAGCATTAAACAAATTATCACTAGTTTTAAAATATTTAAAACACCTTTAGTATTTTAAGTTAATTAACTATTTAAAGGGACTATAAGTATGAAACTTGTACTTTAAAAAACTGGAAGAAAGTCATAAAACCTAAAAGTTGTTTACAGGACAGATTCTAACTCTTGGTTTGGTTTACAATTTTATATTAATTAATTTCTATACAATTATAAAAGTAAAAAATTTAGTTGCAAATAAATGAAATTGACCTAAATCTTTCGCCTTGTAATTTACAATGTTGTTTATATTGGTTTTTATTATTGTAAACATATATTTAATATTTTTGTTGAAATTAGTTAGGCTAAAAAAGAGACATTTGTTTACGATAATAAAATCAAAAATACTTAATAATTTTGTTAATACTCACCAAATAATTTTAAAGGTAAAATATCTAGGCTCTATTTCATTTGTTTTCATCTATAATCTTTTATATTAAATGTAAAAATCCTGCTGGGTACTGTATTCTTTATCCAAATAAACCCAGCCCCCATAATCTTTTTTTTTGAGGTAACAACTTGAAATTAGACTATAAATTTGTTTGATGCAAAAGTTAAAAAAAAATTTTTACATGTTTTATAACTTATTTTAGGGGTAAAAGCGCAGATGATTGGAAAATGCACTACTAAATGGTTGAAGAAATCAAAAGGCTGCTTTCCAGGAAATGACAAATTTGAAGGGAAAGAAGATTATTGTAATCAGGAAATACTTTTATGGGGTACTGGTGAGTTTTTAAAAATAAAACAATTTTTAATATGACTTTTTTCTAAAGTAAATACATACTTTATACAAAAATGCATATTGAGAATGAACTTTAAAAAAAAAAAACTTTAATCAAGTAAAACCAAATAAACTGCAAAAATGTTAGGGATCAAGTTATGTTTACAAACATTTTTGCAGTTTATTTGGTTTTACTTGATTAAAGTTTTTTTAAAGTTTATGCTCAATATGCGTTTGTTTAACGATATAAACGGGTTAAGACAGGTTAAAATAGTATGTTGGACTTTTTAGTTTTAGATAGATGCTGTTTTTGCAAAAGTATGTTTTTAAGTAAAAATAAACCGTTGATCTAACTTTGATATTAACAGTGTTATATTTTATATAATATACAGTACTATTTTAAATTTAGCTTTTTATAAATAAGATTTTTTAATTGTATTTTACATAAATTTAGTTAAAGTAATATTATTAAGTTTAATAAATTTGACCAGGTAGACTTAAACATCCTTGATTCAGATATTTTAGGTTCATCCTTGATACTCCTTATACTTTTTATTAATTTGTTACTGTAAAACTCATTTTGTTATTTTGTTTGCAATACTTTAAAGTATGTTTCCTTATTTATTTTTTTATTAACTTTTACAGAAGTTATTTATGTAAAAAAAAGTATTTTTATATTGCTATGAGCAATTATAAGCTGTAAAGAAATTAAGTTATACATTTAAAATATTCGTCATGTTTTTAAAAAGATTATAGTTAGTTTAAAAGCCGTATAACTTCACTCAATATATTATAACATTAACGAAGTAACAATTAAAAGTACTTTTTGACAGTAGTTTCTTACTATTAGTTTTAAACAAAATTTTTTTTATAGTTTAAGTTGTTGTGTTTGTGTACATGAAATATAAAATATATTTGTAAAACATACATAGCTATTTTCATAGCTGAGGCTATTGATTTTCAATTTATAAAGCTTCATTAATAAGAAAAAACTCTTATAATTACTTTTTTCATTAGTAATAAAAATAAAATTTGAATAATCAATTTTAATTTAAAGAGTTAAAACATTAACAACTGGTACTTTTTTGTCATTTTTTAAATTATAAACTAACAGAATCAACAGCGGGTTATCACAGTTTGAATGGAGTTGAAGAAAAGCAATTTGCATTTGATATCCCCGAAAACTGTCCTTCTTCATTTCAAAGTTATTGCTTTTTTTTATGGTTTGTAAACAGTAGTCAACAAACTGCGGCCCGCAGGCCAAATGTAATACGGCAATCATATGTTTTTGACCCAAGGCGTGCTTTTTGAAATAAAACAACAAAAAATTGTAACTTATTGAAAGTGTGAAGTAGTAAATTATTAATAATAACATACGGTACAGGTGGTATTGGAAAAATTACATACTCGATTCGGGTCATATGCAAATGTCCGCCAGCTTTTTTTCGCCCACCAAAATATGTCTTCTCTCAAAGCTTCCGTGTTGTAAACCCGTATGACTTGTCTCTGGACCTTAGAGTATATGTGAGTTATATTAAGACAATCAAAATTTTAATTAAGAAACTTATAATAAATAAAATACATATAATCTTCAATTTCAACAAAGTGAAACATTTTGTTGCAATGTTTATTCATAGGAGTTGTGTAAACCAGTAGAAATGAGAGGTGAGTTCATCAACTCGAGCTGCTTGTGCTGCAACTCTTCTTGTGAGTACGATATCTGTACGCAGAAGCGAGCTTTTGTATCTGGAGAACATATTGTCATAAGTGGTAAAATAACAAATAACAGGTTAGATTTAAAGTATGAATAGGTTTCGTTTTTCTATAAAGTTATACAAAAAACATGACTAAAAAAGTTATTTGTGCTTATTGATAATTTTGCACTGTCATCAACAATTTTACGCTTTAAATACACTTCAATTATTGCTTACTTGGTAAAAAAAATTAAGATCGTGTTGTCTATTTTTTTAAATATTTACAGTTTAATACCCTATGAATTATAATTTAATTAAAGAATTTCCAATTTATTTTTAATATTCTATTAAATCAGTCGAATATGTGTTGTCTCTAAAATTTGTTTGGAATAATTTGGGAAGATAATGATATGCAATACTTTAAACATAAATATAAGACTACATGTATCAATTAAGAAGCTAGTGCGAAATATGCTTTTTAACAGGACATCATTCCCAAGCCGTATGTATTATCGGAAGTCACATTTATTCTAAGAATCTTTTTTTTTATTGAAAGTTTTTTATTGTAAAAAGTTTTAGCTTAACTAAATATTTTCTTATAACAGCTTTACTTAAACTGTTTTGTAAGATTTTATTCGGGGGTCAGAAATTGCAGACATCCAAGCAGAAATATCTAGCCGACAACGTATATTTTTAGATTGAAAACAAACAAACTTGTATCTTTTTTTAGTTTTTATTCAAAATTGTGACCATAGTTTAATGTGAATAAATAGTAGTAATTATATATAAAAAGTTATATTACAACTTTGGTTTTGAAAGTTTTCTATTAGTTTAAGAAAATCACTGTGGCCCTCAGAAAAGTTTTTACTAAAAATAACAATGTACTGATCTCTGCTTTAAAGTATTACTTTCTCTCAAAATTTGCATGCAATGAGATTTTAAATATTTTTAACGTTTGAAAAAAAGTTTCGATCCTCATAATAAACGCTTTCAAAAAAAAAGTTAGGTTTAGATATTTTTAATTGTTAATAGTTTATGTAAAAAAATTAACTTTTCAGGATTACAAACAAGAAATATCTATACTTTTTTCAGTCCTAATTAGTTTTGGTTTAAAAAATTAAAAAGATATCTAAAAATAAATATATTTGTTCTTCATGATAGTAAAAGTGTTTTTTAAATTTTCAGAATTCAAAACTACAAATATATTTATTTAGTTTCATACAAATTGGTGCTTTTGGTTTTTACTATTTTTTTTATGACTTACAGTATGTTATGCATAATCATTTTGGTCAATGTTTATTTCCTTCATTTAAAATTGGTGTAAATTAATAAGCCTAAAATATGCTATTTTTTTGATTAGTTGAAAAGTTTATTCATTTAGTCTTTATTTCAGCTCAAGGCCTTTTCCATTTGTGTTTACTTTAACACGAAAGTGCAGTTTTTTTGGGCACAGAAAAAACAGTCTCTTTACATCAAAATCGAGCTATTTTAATCAGATAAGTCATGAAGAAGTGATCTGCAGCTGGCAATCCGACCCGATTCTTCCTTATTCTACGTTCGTTAAATGCTAAGTGTATGCAATTAATTAGTTTAATTAAAATTATAAAATAATAACACTCATATTAAGTAAATATAGATTTAATTTAAGTTGTAAATGTTTGTTTAAAGTAGTTCAAATAAAATAGAGTCTAAAATAAAATTTGTCATTGTTAAAAAAGTATTTTAGTTAACATCAAAATGTTATAGAACAGACATTGTGATATGTAGTGATAATCAACTTTTTTTTTTGTCAAAATAAAAACGAACTATTTTAACAGTGTCCACTATAAAAACAATCAAGTAGTATAATAACGATTTAGTTACTCACAGACGATATCGTGAAACCTTTATAAACGTGATATTTTAGATTTTTGTATTGATTTGGGTGTACATTTATCTTGTTTGTAAATATTGTAGTGTTTGAATTATTTGTAATACTAAACAAGTTATTAGTCTGTAAACCGTTTTTTAGTGCATAGGCAGGGGTTAACAAAGGGGCAATATCGGATTTTTTTGGGTGATTTCAGTAAGTCGGTGGGTAATTTTGAAATTTTAGGTGATAAGGTGGCGGTATCTAATTTACACTAGATATTTTAAGGTTTGCAATAAAGAAAAAAAAGGTCTTCGATACAATTTCGGGAGATTTGTAATTTCATTAGTTATTCTGGGTTTCGGATTTTTTGAAACGTACACAGATATTCTTGGGTTGATAATGTATGGGGGGAGGGGGATTTTTTATTTTCTGTAAAAGAGGTAATTTAAAAAAAATAGTTTTGGAAACCTTGGCATAAGGGGATCAATTTTTTTACAGTCAAATTTAACATTGGGTCTTATCTGAAAGTTTCAAGTATTTACTATAATATGAGTGGGAAACGACTGCCAAGCAATATTTCTGGCTTGTTACATAGTTTTTATTTGAAATCAACGTGTGACAAACAAACAAAATTTATAACTAATCTAAATTTATTTTTAAATATGCTCCTCTTTTTTTAGTATATAGAACAAACCATTCTTACGAAATGATTATTTAATTACAGTTTTACTTTCAAAGAGTTATTTTAAGTTTTTGAATATAGTTTTCCAAAATTACGTGGCCCTCAAAAGAAATGTTCTGGTAAATCAGACCCAATAACTTAAAACGTTTCCCCTCCCTATACTGTAGGATAGATTTTATAGTAGAAGAAAAATTTATTTTTGAGATATATTTAAAACAATTTGCGCAGCACTTTTCTCGGGTTTGCCAAAAACCTGGAGTTTCACAATTTAGACAAAAAATCTGGAAAAATCTCGCGTTTGTGAAATTAAAAAAAAACCTGGAATTTCGAACAAAATCACTAAAAAACTGGAATTTTAAACTATTTTCACATCTAAACTAACTAAATTAAGATTAGTTACAAAAAATATGTCATAAAGACAAAACATTTTTGTATCATTATTTTTTGTTCATTAGAAAACAGATTAAAGTAGCTTTAAAATATTTCTTCAAAGTTGTTATACTATTTAAAACAGTTTTTTTACCTTAAGTTTAATTTTATACTACGAGTGAAACAAAAAACCTCTAAAGTTCTAAAGTGTTTGATGTACAGAAGTAATTATAAAATATACATAGAAAGAAGTAAGAATAGTATCGTGTTGATTTTTGTTGCAAGTATGAGTATACATATGTTTTTTCTATACTTTTGTTATCTGTAAAATAATTCAGTAAGTAACGGTAAATTTCTTTTATCAGGTATGAGTGTAACAATATGCCCACTATAAAAGTACCAGATGAATTAGCAGCAAGCAACTTAAAAAACTGTTCAATAGTTCATATAAAATACGAAATTACGGTTTGTATTCAACATCAAATGTTTCTTATTGAAGTAGACTAAAAGATTTTTTGATTATATACATTGAAAATTAAATATTTAAACTTTTACAATAAAATGTCTTTAGATTATAGTAATTGTTTAATGGTTTTTATTTCAAGTATTTTGTAAAGTTTTATTTTATTTAAAAAAAACTATTTTTCGTATTTTAATACTAGAGTTTATTACATTCCCTACTCATAAATCTAGTCTAGCGACAACAACAACAACAACAAGTTTTTTTAGGTTACAGGAAAAATCCATAGCAGTTTTTCTTCAAAAACTTTCAAAATTGGAAAGTTTCATATCCAAATAGGTACTAGGATTCACAACAGTAGCAATGATTTCTCGTCACCTACTAATGAAAATATTACTTTAAATACAAATGAACCTAATCTTAACGGTAAGAAACTATCAATTTTTTGTTTTAAAAGTACAAGTTTATGCCAGTATAGTTTGTTTCCTTGTAAACAGATATGTAAAACTGTTTTTTAAAGTATCTCTTTATTAGTATTACTGACAGTGTTTCGCTGCTTTTTGCAGTACTATCAAAGCAAAATAAAATATATTAGCCCTTAAATTGTACTTTAAACGCATCAAAATTATAATGTAGATACACAAAAGTTAACTAGTCTAAGCTAGCTTATTTCGAAAATTCTAATGTAACTGTGCTTTTATTTTGAGTTTTTATTATTTTAAAATAAATATTTTGGTTGTTATGGCTTCACAGTGTGCTGAAAAGGGGAGTGAAACGGTAATTAACTGCAGAAAACTAATTTTAGTGAACACAATTAAAACAAAGTGCTATACGTAGTTGAATAGAACTAGGTTTATTATTTTCAAATCTGGTTTTGTTTCAAGTATTTCAGAAGTTTAGTAAGTTCAAATGCAACAAGTTTTGCTAAATTTCAGTTTAAAAGTATTGTCAAATCATTACTTTGAAAAACTAATCAAAAGTACCGGAATTAATTATTTGTAACTTTTTTTTTCTAATTACTGAATAATGTCAATCAAAAAACGCCTTAAACTCGAAATTCTATAATTTAAAAATCGACCTTATGAAAAAACGTCGATATTACTCAAAATATTGCTTATAAAATATAAACAAATATACCTTTAAAATAGTTTAGCTCTTAAGAATAAAAACTTCTGAAAAATTATTGTAGCTTTTCGATTATATGTGCGATAACCTGAAAATAATGAAAAAGGGTATGACCCCCTTTTTTTTAACTCTTTTAGTTTTCAAAAAATTATCGTTTTTAAAGGCCAAAATTTTTTTTAGTAATTTTGCGTACAAAAAACTTTATAATCGAAAACTTTTTAGTTTAAAAAGTTCATTTATCGCTGGCGGGTTAATGTATTGTATATCCTTTTTTTTAGTTTTGATGTCTGTTTTTTGGTACACTAAATTAAATTTATGGTTAGCGGATTAGAGGGCTGTTTGAGGTTTTTTATATATGTATTTAAGGCCATAGGGGGGGGGGGGGTCCACTTTGTTTTTTACAACTTGATCTTATTTTGTAGAATTTAATCTGAGCTATCAGACACTTTTAACCGCTTAAAAAAACTCAAAGTAACTTTTGAGATATAAGCGATCAAAGAAAGGGCGTTCAATAGGTTCCTTATGGAAGGCGAAAACTAAAAATGCGAAAAAAGACTATTTCACTAAAAATCTATCTCCTCCTTCATTTTTTGAGTAATCTTTCTCAAATTTTTACAGAATGTGTATCATTAAACTTTAAAGAGATCTATTGTAGGAATTTTTAAAATTTTGAGAAAAAAAAAATTATTGTCAAAAAACTACCCTTTTTTTTAGTTTTTTGTGGATAAAATTTTTATTTTTCAAAATTTCAAAAATTCCAACATTCAGATTCTTCAAAATATTAAAAGGAACATTTCCTGAAAATTTGAAGTCTCTAGGTCAAAAAATGAAGGAGAAGATAGGTTTTTAGTGAATTTTTAAATTTCCGAGAAAATTGACCCCGAAAAATGTGCGGTCCATACGTTTGTATCGGAAACTTTTTACAAAAAATAAAATATCTCAAAAGTTAAATTATATTTTTGAATTCTATGAAAACAGGCTTGTAGTTTGTATTTAAAGCTTTCATATAAAAGCCAAAGTTATTTTTTGTAAAAAAAAAAGTCGGACCCCCCTATGGCCTTAAGTGTTTTCTATAATATTGTATTAAAGTTGGTATTGTAGTGCTCAATACATCATATCAAATAATATTTGTAGTAGAAACTATCACTATTTTAGTACATGTCAGGCTTAACATTTCACAATCAAAATGTCTTTAGAATCAATGAAAAGTATAATACCAGCAAGAATTTATACAATTGAGTGAAATCTTAATAGTTTACACAATGTACACCGGTTTTACAAATTTAGCTAGCATAGAAATAATAAATTTAATTTTATTTAGTTATTCATAAAACCTGTGAGTTTTGTATAAATTTTTGCTTTTCTCAACTTTGAATTATTTCTAAAAAGACACGGTGTAATTGTAAAATTTTAGAATTGCAGTATTTTTATAAGTTTTATTAAGTTTGTTTCATGATACATAACTAGTATTAAACTTTTATTTAACAGATACAAATTACATTGTATATTTGCTACTATGGTTTTTTCTATTTAGCTTAAACTATTGTAAGTTTTGAATTTTATTCTAAAAAGTTAAGTATACAAAATATTAAAATACTATTAAATTATAGAGCAAGCGAAACTTTTTTTGATATTTAAGTATGATTTTTTATCTAAGTTTTTCAATTTATAAACTTTTTTTTAACCCATAAGCTTTTTATCGTTAATAATTAATTTTATAAATATAAATATACGGTTAATATAGAAACATAATCGAGTATTTTTAACACGTTTTTACTTCTGATTTATAGTTTTTAAAGTAGTCTTCATCAAATATAAATTGTTTTTTAAAGAAATTGAGCCTTCTGCCCCGCCGATGGAAGATTATTACCCACAAGAAAATTGTGCCTACGTTCCAACAAATCAACATGATGAAATTTCCTACACACCTACTTGTTTTCAATAAGAGTAAAATCTCAAGTCTTCTTTATAAATTTATCCAAGTAGAAAGAAAGTTAATTATTCGAAATTAGTTTTAGTTTTTCTTGGCTTTTTAAAAAAGAAGTTTTAACGTAATTAATTTTGATAGAGTTTGAAAAAAAATCTATTTATTTAATTAAACCGTTAATCGATTTCAAAAATTTAATATTGTTTTTCTAATTATGTTGCAATTCTTTAAATGTTTTACTTAAAAAATTCATTTTTGTAGAAACACTCTGTAAGACTTGCAAGGTGTAAGTTTTTAATTCATAATTATCATGAACTTTTATGAAACATTCATTAGTTTTCTGTACTTTTATTCACTTTGAAACGTGTTTTAAATGATAAACACGTATATATTTTTTCTACAAATAAGAAAATATTTTTGTTTTATTAACTAAATTACTTTAATTAAGTTGAAATCTGGTATGATAAAAAAACACTATTATAAATCTTATATTTTTTTCTTATTTAAATGAAATGAAATCTTTTTGAATTATATTTTTCAAAATTTCTCTGTAACCGTTAAAATGGTTATTGATAAGATGCAGATATTTTATGCAATCTAAAAACATGCATTAAATATATATCTCTATTTAAGGCATCTAACCACGTTTAACAAATTTTCTTTTAGCTGATTACTTTTCTGTAAAAACCAAGAATCGTTTAGAAAATTTTAACAACTCTATTTTAATGACAGTTTTTTTTTTCGTTGTGCTGTATATTTTGTTTTGGTTTTATTTTACTAACATTTATTAATCTTAAGTAAAACATTTTTTGATTATCTTTTTAAAATGCACTTTCAGTTTAATTTTAACGTATTAACAAAATACTATGCTTGACCTTATTACTTCAACCTTGTAAGCCGAAACATTTTATTTTGCTTTTCACAGCCAAACTTTATGTACTAATTTTTCTCGCAAACTGTTTTGCAGCTTATATTAAAACGATCATAGAAACAAAGCTCATTTGTTATCTTTTTTTATTTTATTTTAAATAATTGTTTGTAGTTATTAATTTGTAAATAATTAAAAAACTGAAAAGTTGCTAAACATCAGTTATTCAAACAGTTATCAAGTATTACGGTGAAAGTATCCTTATTTACTGTAAAAACTAAAAAATAATGTTAATCTCAAACTTCTATAGTCTTTAATACCTTTTTTAATTTGATAAGGGCATCAAAATTATAGCAACAATTTCTAAAAACTCATACGCCTTAAATAATTGTAAGTAATGTCCTATAAAATATATAATTTATTTGTTTATAGTTATTCTCTTTTTAATCACTGACAACATGTTTTTCTAGGACTTAAATTAAAATTTGTATACCAAATATTTATATGCCATAGTCACTAATTCATTCTAAAAAGTATTTTAAGTTGACTCAATCAAAAACATGAAAATGGTTTATCCTTTATTTTTTTAAGTAGTTGGTTTTAAATTTTCTCTGTGTTTATTAAATAAGAAAGCTTTTTTAAAACTTAAATGACTTTTGTAAAAATCATGCAAACTTTAAAGTTAGTATTTTCAGCATTTTGTTTTATAAATAACAGCCGTTTACACTTACAACGTATTTTTTATAAAAGGAAAGTACAAATGATAAAACCATGTGGTAGTGAAATTATATTGTTATCAGTTTATCTATATTAAATGTTTATTTTACTGTCTGCACAACTAGTACACACTAGTTTTGGACAGCAGTTTGAACGGAAACGGTAAAAATAAAGTGCTAAAATACCTTTTTTTATTTTTAAGTTAATTAGATTAGTATTTTTATTAAAAGTTTGTTATAAAAGTGTATCAATGATATCACATAGTTTGATGATTTAAAAAATTTCATTAAACGTATCCTAAATTATTTAAACAAGTTTTCATGATTTATTTAGACCAGGTTGTCTCTAGAATATAGATACACTAAAAATGCAGTATTAATTGAATAAATATAAGCTAAGTAAATAACTAAAGGTAAATAGTTAACAAAAGTTTAATATTTTATCATAAGCAAGGTTTTACACTTTAAGTTTGTTAAAATCAGGGTTGCCACAAAGTCAAAAAATGATAAAATACAGGGAAAAATGGGAGATTTTCATTGTATGGTTTTTTTTTTGACTTTTGTTTTTATCATAGTTTTTTTTTGCAGGAAAATATCAGCATTTAAAAACAATAAAATTAACTGAGTCACTAAAACTGTGTTGACTTTACGGCAAAGGTTTTTTATTATCTGCCGTTACAAATTTTTTTCCTAAGCCTATATTGATCACAGTATTTTCAGCACCACTAAATAAAGACTTTAAAACTTGTTTCTGCAAAGTTAAGATTAAAACTTGTCTGTACTGTTCGACTACTTAACTGTTTTGATAAAGTAGTTATATTTAATTTTATTAAATAGGTGTTAAGCTTAACACATTTTCAAATGCTTTCAAATCCTTGACAAGACCTTAAATATATCCAAGTAGTGTACGACTCGATAATCGGAAGGTTTTCTTATAAACTAGGCCCTTGGACCAAACTTTTTTTAAGCATTTTTTTGTTCTTAAATAAACCAAATAATAATAAAAAATAAACAATAGAAATCCCATAAAACATAAATCAACATATTATAAAACATTTAGTTCTATTTCATTGAAACAAAAATTTAAAATATTATGAGTTAACTCAATGATTAAAGTGTAGAAAAGTAAAAGTAAAGTATATCTCTTCGAACAACAAAGTAACTAAAAAATTCTAAATGATAAAACTGAAAAATATTTCTTGAGCCGAACACTAGGGATATATTGATGAAATGAAATTATAACTACACTAAAATTTCTACATTTTTGTTATGTGTATAAACCAGAGATTTTTAAATTTTGCTTTTTATGTTTCGATTATTAACGCTTATAAGAATAATTTTCACTGGTAACTTATAATTAATTTTAAATATTAAAGTTTTGGCAACTTCTAGCTATTTATTCCTGGACAAGATGTTAAAAGGTATTCATGGTGTTCGACTCGTTAATCGTATGGTTCTTCGTGCATCAGGTCCTAGGACCAAACATTTTGAGCATTTTTTTTTTTGTTTAATAAGTTATAATGTTATTGATTAAATAAACTTAACTTGTTTTATTTACAAAGTGTATTTTTTTGTGAATTTTTATAAACAAATAAGAATAAATGTATAAGTAATTAAATTCAATCTCAATAGTGTGTAGTTTTTAAACATGACTTTATTTGACTATATAATATAGTCCTGGCCAAGACGTTAAAGGTACCCGTCACAGTTGCCGGAATTTTATAGCTATTTTTGCCCTTATATAATTTTCAATGAAAACTTGACATACAAAATATTTTAACCGTTTGGTATCTCACAAGAGCTAAGTTTGACTTACTTTGAATATCAATGAATGCTTAGCTTACTATTAAAAAGTAATAGTATAGTGCTTTTCTCACAAATTTAAAGTTTATGAAAGTAAACTTTTTCATGACTAAATACTTAAACTATAGCTTTTGCATCAAAGCAGAACAGATTCCTTTACTGTTTTTTAGGTGATTGAAAAGCTACTTTCAAAAATTATAACTTTTTGTTTATAAAACTAATAATTATTTCTAAATGGAGAATTTTGTGAGTTCGCACATTCGGTTAAATGTGCAAGTTATGAGTTTGCACTGCTGCTTAAGTTTGCATTTTAAGAAATTGTGTTAATAGTATTTTTTCTATTTTTTGCTAAGTAAATTAAACTTGAAAACTTTTTTTAAATGTAGTTATTTTTAATTCATTAACTTCTTTTTAATATACTTGAACGAAATATATTAAAAAATATTATGATACAATGCAAAAACTACATTAACATTAAATGGTCTAATCAACAAAAACCATTCGCTAGTTTGCAGTTTTAGCGATATTTTAAAACTAAATTTATATAAGTAATCAATACTTATGCTTTTAAAAACAAAAAATTCCCTAAATACTTTTGTTTCTTTATTAAAAACTTACCTTATTTGTAATAAATATTGCATTCAATGTTTACATTTTTATCAATACCTAAACTATTTTACATTACCTTTAACATTTATAAGCTCTCAGTAAAAAAAATAAGGCTTTTTCATAATTAAAATTTTTATAACATGTGAAAGTCATGTAAAAGTTTTAAATGGTTAACTTTTAAAAAAATTGTAAATTAACCCTATAGATAGTAAAATATATTTAACAACAACAGTATACATTAAAGAATTTTTATTTAAATTTAAGCTGGTCTTATAATATTTTTTGTTCATCATAACAATGAAAAATATAAGGATTAAAGCTATTGAAAAAGAAAATAGATACTTTTATTGGTACTTATTAAAACTGAATCATAGAAAATAGAATTTCCGATTAACGGTTATTTTTTATTAATTATTTTTTAGATTTGAAAAAAAAATCAAATGGTATAAGTTAATCTACAAAAAACGCTTTAAAAAGAATGATAAAAACTAAAGCTTTTTTACAAATAGTAAAATCAAAGAAAAAGTAAATGTCAATATATAAACTGAAAAAGTTAAGAAACAGTTTATTATTTGTAACTTAGCAAAACTAAAAGTGTGAATACACCCTAAAAACAGTAAAATCTATTTATTAATGAAAGATACATATAAGCTTTATTTTTAATTTGAAGCTGGTCTTATAATCCTTTATGTTCATCATAAAAATGAGAAAACATATGGATTAAAGCTATTTTAAAAATAACTTACATTGGTATTTATTAAAATTATTTAAAAAATATATATGCTATTTACATTCTTGTTCTAATAGTTTTATGTCATTAGCTAAGTGAAAATGAAAAAAAATTGATTAAGAATAGTATCTACACTGGTATTCATAATAGTTAAATTTTAATCAAAATGTAGAGCTTAAAATTATAGTTTTAAAAATTGAATTAAAAACTTTCAGTGTGTAATAAAAAAACTAACTTTTATCCATAATTTTAAAAATAAATAAAATCGATGGGAAGATATGGCTTAAAATACTTTTTACACTCATATAAAATTGAATATCAAAAACTACAACATTAATTGAAAGATTACACACTTAACCTCCAATGTACAAGGTAAAAAAAATAATTAGTTTAAAGCATTCATATATTACCTATGATGTAACAAAAAACAGTGATTTATAAAAAAAACAAATTTAATATTAAATGTTTTAAAACATTACATGAGCTTACTTATATACAATAATTAACAATAAGCTATGTTCCTTTAATCTAATTAATTTAAAATTTACTACACAACATTTTTGATCATATAGTATATATGAATTCCGTTTTAGAAGTTTTTTTTTCTTCTGAGATTAAAAAAATTAAACTACATGTTTCAAATAACTTACTACAATACAACTTTCAAATAAGTTTTAAATAACTAAGCTTTAAAATGCATTTTATATTGCAAGCTTAAGTAATTTTGTTTGTTCTACATAAATATGAAAATCAATTAAAACAAAACATTTTGAAATCAATTTTTAAACATAAACTTATTTAAATGTAGTTTAATAAAAATAAGTATAAAAAAACACTAAATAATAACCTTTTTGTCAATATTTAAGTTGACTTAAAAAGTAAAGAAACTTTTAATGCAATCAAAAACTAAATTGCTTTAAACAGTTACTTTTTTTTAGAGTCACCTACTTCTTTAAAAAAGCTTAAAGTAGCATCAAAGTTAAAAGAAAATTCACACAAGGAACTTTCTTTTGAAAATTTTACCTTTTCAACATAAAATTATATAAAAATGTTCGTTAAAATGTTATATGTTTGATTTGTTATTAACATGTAGAAAACAAAAACAGCAAAAATATATCTTTTTGTTCAATTTAAAGTAGATTAACTTACTCTTATAGTTTAATACAACAAAAAAATAGAACTAAACAGGAGATTTTAAGCACATTTTAAGTTAAAAAACAATACTTTATCTAATTGTTAAGACTTTTACACAAATCAGTGATTGATAAAACTATAATTCTAATAAAATGATAAAACAATAGAGGAACATGTTCTTTGTTTAAAAATAAATTAAGTTAAACTTTTTAGAAAAAAAACTGTGAGTGATAAAACTACAAATATGTACTAAACTAATAAATAAAAAACATCTCTAAAAAGTTTTCATTTCCTAAAACTCAGATGAAATAAAACACTAAGAACAAACTATTTCAATATATCAAGCATACCTAGCTCTGAAGTTTGTGATTTTACACTTAAATCTTAATAAAGATTGCAAAACCTCTAGGAAACACAACAACTTGTTCATAATAATACATACTGTTATCTTAAATTACAAGACATGTATAAAGGTAATTTTAAAATTTTTACAGAGTTTAAAATTTCAGCTTAACCATTTAAAAATGCTTTTAGCATTAAAACATATTCTAAAAAAAACAAGTTTCAAACTTCTTGAATTATATCATTGGGTAGTTGAAGCATCTAATGTGGGTCTGCTGTTTTTTGAATTGAACTTTTTAATTTCGGACAAAGAAGCTAATTTGAGGTTTCTGTCCAACCACTTTCATTGGTAGTATTTCTCATATCAACCTACAGAATATAAAAAGTAGTTATGCTCCCTTTAATATATACATATACTGGTTATGAAAAGTGCATGAACAAGGGCATTCAAGTAGACCAACCAAAGTCAAAAATAAAAGTCAAGCTATATACAATTTATTATATAATTTTTGAACTTGTGATTAAAGAGATTTTGATAATAATGTTTAAATGTTCGAGATGATCAACAGAACTAGAATTGACTATTTTCTAAAATTATTTCATAAGAAAAGCGTTACAATTTGTATGTATAATTTTTGTAGCTTGTTTTACTTTTGCTTTAAACAACTTTTACTGCTTTTTAATTTTGGGTAAATTTACAATTTATAATAATAAGCGTTTTTTGTAAAAAAAACTGTTACTTGGTTAAACCCATTCATATTACAAAAGACTCTAAAAATAATTTTCAAAATGATTACAAATAAATAATAATTATATATAATATTATTACAAATTTATAAATTAAAAACTGAAAAATTAAATATGAAATTAAAACCTTTCTACTTAATAACTAGAAGATCTTCATTAAATTCTAAAAAAAATAACTCTTTACAAGCAGAACCAATATTACATAATGTTAATAAATTTGGTATATAAAAAATAGTTACAACTTTTGGATGCTTACCAAAATAGCTGATTTCGCCAGCCTTAACAGTAGCCTTGTCAACAAAAAGGAAATTATAAGTCATCTCCAATTTTCTTTTTGAGTAATCCTTGCACATGGGCCAAAGGTCATGTTTTATTACAGCTGTGCACTCGGTACGCCTCAAACGAGCAGCTTGTACTTTATCATCAAACATTTAAGCAAGCAGCTGCTTATGCCCAGTATTGCCTCAAGCATCTTAGCTCGAGTTTTAACATGTATTACAGCTTTTGTGAATGATGAGGGAGCCTGAAGTAGATTTGTTTTTAAGCCTCCACTACAAATAATTGATTGTAACTTAATAGTAATTATAATTTCAGAAATCTACTTAAATTCTCTTTATTAAAATTAAAAAAAGTCATACTACAAAAACTTTTGTGAAAAAAGTCCTAGAGGCCAAAAAAAAATCAGTAAGTTTAAAAAATGATCTTTGCTCTTTTTCCAAGTATACTTATAATTTAGTTAATTTAAAATTAACTTACTTTTTTGAATTTAGTTTTTATATTCTAAGTTTAATTAATTTTGTGTTTACAAATTAAGCAACAATTACAACACTGTTACATAATTAATTTACAAAAATATTTTTAGAGAACTTTAAAGTTTCTGTAGGGTGAGGTTTGATTCACATTTAATAAACTTTTAATAAATAAAAATTCATATATGTCGAATGAACACTCATAGTTAATAACACCATATTACAGAAGGCGCATTCAACTAACGCAGTTTTACAAATGTACAAAAAATAACTTTAAATAATAGCTATATTTTTATGAAATGTTTTTAGCTCAAATTAATTAAAACTACCATTTGTTAAATGCTGGCTACTTATAGCATGGTGTATTAGAGTAAAACTTTTAGTATTTTGGTAATATTTAAAACCCATCAATTATTTTGTAAAAATAAATAAATTACATATATAATCTGTCCATACTATTTATAGGTTTTGTTTATGTCTGTACAGTTTATTGTTATGTATATTATATTCTATAACTTTTACTTAGAAAAATAAGTGAACTAACTAAAAAGCATCTAGAAATTTATCAAACTATACAAATATCTGCTGAAAAATATGCATGCAGTTAAAAAAATTAAAACAAAACATTCATGCTCATGCATTTCTCTTTTATCAACATTTATTTCATATAAACCTGCTTGCTTTCGATGTAACAATCAAGATTAAAAAAATTATTTGAAGAATTTAAACAAATTTTAACATTTCATAGCATAACATTTGTTTTAAATCAACCTGCTTGCTTTTAATGTATCAATTATTTTTTCTTTAAAAAAAATTAGTTTTTTTTTTAAAGAATTTAAACAAGTAGAACAACAAAAAACAACATGTAATTCATAAACAAATTTAACAGGGAAGCTGAATATTGACATATTTGATATCCGTTCTGAGTACAGATATTGAAAGTACACAGTCTAGTTTTAGACTAAAGTTAAGGTTAAAAACTGTGTTAAGTAGTATAACAACATTAAAAAGATACAGTTAAGCTACTTCAAATGTGTTAAAAAAATTATGAGAGATTCTTCATGTCAAACCAAAATTTTACTACTTAATATGTAAAAATTGTTAACAATTACAGGTTTTCTAGTAATTTGTTTTGAATATTCAAGGTTTTTCCAGAATTCTAGATTTTTTACCACTCTGTCAAAAGTTTATCTTTATGTTTTACATAATTTCTATAATAATTCATTAGTTGGGTCTGTTTTACATTCCATACCACTTGTTAAAATATTTTTAATAAACAGGGTAGCCAGTGATTTAAAAAAAAATCTTCCTGGTTATCTGATATCTTTCTACATTTTAGTTTTTAAGTACAAGTTTAGTTGTTTTTTAAGTATAAAATTAAACTAAAGGTAAAAAATAATGAAAAGATACTATACAGCTACTTGATATAATGGGTTTTTTATTAAACAAAAATATGAAAAATATTTAAACATATTATCAGTATATAATAGTTCATTTTATAAAGAACTTGTTTAAATTTTTAGTTTAAAATTCAAGGTAAAATGTGGAACTAAATAAAAACTTTTGAGAAAATTTTATAAAGTGTGTTGTACCTTTATACAGGGTTGCCACTTGTTTAAAAAAAATTTTTCCAGGTTTTCCAAATTTCTTCCAGGTTTTTAAAAGTACACACTTTTAGTTTTAAGTTAATTTTTATATAAGAAACTGTGTTAAATAGTATAAAAACTTTGAAAAAAAACTGTAAAGTTACTCTAAATGTGTATTTTAATAAAAAAAATTTTGATGATGACAAAAAAAATTTACTTATATGATAGATTTTTTGTGTCAAACTGAAATTTTACTACTGAATATATCAAAATTATGAAAAATTCCAGGTTTTTCCAGGTTTTTTTCAAAATTTCTCAAATTCCAGGTTTTTCCAGGTTATTTTTGCCTAAATTGTCCAATTCCAGGTTATTCCAGGTTTCCAGGTATAGTGGCAACCCTGTTTATAATCAAATTGAAAAGTATTTCAAAAAACAGTGTAAAATTAAGTGCAGCAGGAGCACAAATATAAAAAACCAATATAATATGACAAAATGTTAGTAGCCTCCTAAAACAGATCAAACTTATTTTTAGTCTGGAACTATTAAAAAAATCATCAAAGTAAATTGTATATATAAAAATATAACAGCTAGTCCAACACTATGCAAAATTAAATCTATTGTTTTAATCAATATTTTCCAATCACCATATAAAACAACAAACCGAACAAAATAGTTCCAAATGTTTCAAAATGACATTAAAAATCAAGAAGTTATTTTTGTAATTATTTTGAAAATAATTTAAGGGCATGGGGCATATAATCATAAAACACTTTTTTTTACAATTTGTTCTTATTTTATATACTTTTACTAAGCTACAAAATGCTTTTTACAGCTTTTAAAAATTCAAAATAATTTTGAGATATAGCCAGTCAAAGTAAGAGGCAAAAATAGGTTCCTTACAGGAGTTGCAGACTAAAACTGCAAAAATATAATATTTCACTAAAAATTTAACTTCTCCTCCGTTTTTTGAGATTAGGTATTTTAAAAGTCTGGGCCAGAGAGAACCTTGTATACACTAAACACATTTAACTTTTATAATAAAAACTAAAATGTGCAATATTGTATCTACAGGTAGAATTTAAAAAACAAATTTACCACTTCTGTATCAAAACAGATCCTTTCTATTTTTTTTATAAAAATATCCTTTAAAGATTATCCTTTTGAAACAGTTAGTATTTTATAATCTTAAACTAATATATCTACCAAAAATTCAACTTCACAAACTTCATACAAATTTTGTCTTAAATATAAGTCCATTAGCAACCAGAGAAAAAGCACATTTTCAATTTATAACTTAAAATTTATTAAAAAAAAAAAAAGAAAACATGTGAGGCTCACAACTAAGGTCAATGGATTGGTGTGCAGAAGGACCTTTCAGTCATGGGCTGCGCACCATTTGCTTGTGACTAATACTTTGAGCTAAATTTAAAAACAATAATAATAAGTAAAAAATAACCAAAAAACTTAACAACTATTTATACATACAATAAAAAAAATGGAAAGCACTTTTTTTAACCTATTACTGCCAATTTTGACCATGGAAACTATAGTCTACCATGGGCTCCACCCACACTGTCTCCTACCCTAAATTTTGATTTTTACATCATTTAAATTTTACTTTTCCCTTTCTACAAGAGCAACCAAAAAAATGCAATAAATAACTCAAAAATAAATAAAAGGAAAGAATTAGTAAATTCACTACAATAAAATGTTTAGTATAATCATAATACTTAAGAGCACCATGTATTTCAAATATTGTCTAGAAAAATTTTGTATATGTATGTAGGTAAAAATTTTAAATATTTGCTTAACTGTTTTATTGATTTGTAAACTTGTTTTATTGAATAAAACAATTAACATGTCCAACCAGCATAAAGTTTGTTTTAATTTAAGTAAATTAAATGAAAAACGTAAAAAAATATCTAAGTGCAAAAAAGAGTTAAAAAATTTGCTTTTTCACATTGCTATGTTTACTTATAGAACAATATTCTGGAAATTTTAGTTTGAAGTTTATAAAGTTAATTTTTAAGATATAATATGTATAAAAGGAAATGATAAAATACTTTCTATCAAAAGGAATAGACATTTTTTTAACTAATATACTATGAATTGAGCTGTTTGATTTTTTCTATATGGTGAATAAATATCAGTCTCAAACTCTACTCCTTATTTTATTCAAACAATGAAATTATTTTAATTATCTTAAACTAACAAACAAGATTATTATCAACTTAACCTTTTTAATGACAGTTTTTAATAAGATTTCTAAATATTTTTTAAGGAAAGAACTGATTTTAATAATTTTACTTTTATCATTCAACAAGCTTAAAGCTAAAATTTAAGTTAATTTAAAACTTATTTTGACAAAAAAATTCATTTTCATACATAAATTTCAGTTTACTAATTATTTATGCTGTTTTACTCTTTATTAAAGGTTACTTTAGAGCAAGAAGCTTTTACTAGATGAGCTAAATGTTTGAGTCACCAGAATTTAAAAATTTTAAAGCTTTTAAAAAAGGGGGTTTTATTTATTCTAAAAGCAATTTTTTTATCAAAACGGCAATATTTTTTTCCATAAGCTTATAGTGTAAAATCACTTATCGCAATTATTTAAGGGCTAAAAGCTAATTTATTACCACCTTCCAAAAAAGCAATTTTTTTACTAAGATTTATAGCTTTATAGCTACTTATGGTAACTGTGGTACCCGTGGTGTGCGACTCGATAACCGCAAGGTTCTTTGTGCACCAGGTCCTTGAACCAAATGTTTTTAACGTCTTTTTTTTGTCGTTCAATAAACTACAACAAGTTTTTATTTAGCTTTACTAAAGAAAGTTTTTTAATTTTGACTAAAATTGAGTTCTGAAGCAAATACTAAATAGCCATTTTGGTCAATTGCGTGGCATTTGCCTGCATGAATTTTCAATAAGTAGTAATCAGTATACTAACAACAACAATACCTAGAAGAAAAGCATTAATTTTGACAATTAGTTTTAAGTTGTGAGTAAAACTTAAAATCCTTTGTTTTGAATAAAAAAAAATTAGCTTTTAAAAAACTCATAGTTGGTATCGACTAACTGAATTTCCTATTTAAGAAAATCAAATGTGTGACCTGATGGTTTAGGGTTCCTAATGATGGCTTGGAAAACTCTCTGAGTTGAGGGCAGTTAGATCAAAACCCAGTGACCAACAAACATAAAAAAAAAGAAACAAGTGTTTTATCTATAATAAAAAACTGTACAAAAGTTTTAACTCAGATTTGCTTCTTTCCTAGGCTTAAGCTTATTTTTGTTGTAAACTAATTTTATTTAATTTAAATAGTTTGAGCTTTTTTTAAAGTATTTGTAAGTATTTAACTAAATTTTATTATTTTAAAAAACTTGTGCTTTTTAAAAGTTTATATAATTATTTTAAACAATTTTTCTCTACTTGCTATGTAAAAGCTTATTGTTTTGAAGTTTTATATCAGTATATTGTTTAGATGTTATGTTTAACAATTTTCTTATCTTCTTAGCTTTATTTGAGGACTGCCACACACTCATGTCAGATTTTCTAAACTTTTGTTGAGTTCTTTTGTTAAACTGAGGGTAGATCTTTGCATGAAGTATTTTTTTCAAAACTCTGATTATATTTGATATTTTTTACTAAATCTAACAAATGAGTTTTGTAAAATTCATCTAAAATGACAATTTTTGATAAAACAGTGATTTTTTTTACAAAGTTTTTAAGCATCTTAAAAAGATAAAACAACATTTATTTTTATTTAAATATATTTTTTACAAAAGTTTGAGATGTCACTATAGTATATATAGTTCAATAAAACATTTTAGTTGAAATGAGTTTATGGTCAGCATGAACTTGGAAGTGTTAAAAGTTAAATATCATGCTGAAAAGATTATAATCTGCTTTATCAAAATCTATGTTTCATCTTAAAAGATACTCCTTTCTATATATGTTATATTTCTTATTGTTGTTCTTAAATAAAAAGAAAAATTTTGATAACAACTAGGAGCATCATCTGATAATATCAAATTGTTGAGCTGAGCAACTTTTCATTTAATAATGTTTATTTTTATAATAAAATGTCTAGGTAATTAAAACTAAAAAGAAGAGAATATTTAAAGTACAAGAAATTACTAAATTTAAAACAGTTACAGTTGCTCTTTACCTGTTATTCTGTCAAATATAAAATATTGTTTTGTAAATACTCTTTTTATTAGTATATTGTTTACTGATAGCTAAAAAATACAAACAAAAGATTTAAATACTAGTTATTAAGTTAAGTAAAGGTTAAGTAAGTAGTTTTAATGTTATTATTCTAATATATGTGCAGCTTATGATAAATCAAGTATTGGACATTGAACTCTAACAATTTAGTAATTTATCTTTAACAATGGTTTAGTTTTAACTTTTAGTAGTTTAATTATTTAAATAGATTATAACTTTTATATGCTCTAAAAAATTTTGTTTATCAAGCATTGTTTAAAGTTGCCTTTTACTCAGGCTAATTAAAAGTTTTTAATTCCAAGTTAGTTTGAAATAAATTGAATGTTTATAAAGAAGACTGCTTTATATATTTTTTCAAAGGGAAATGACAATTCAAATTATTAAAAGTATTTAAGAGACCATATCTCAAAAAGTAATATATATTTGTAAATATTGAAAAATACATATAAAGGTCTTATTATCTACAAGCCATTTTTATTTTTTGCAAAGTATTAAGTATTTTTTAAGACATTCAAAACTGATAAAAAATAACTAAAACTTATTCTAGCCATACTAAAAAAATATTAAAAATCTTGCAAAAAAGAAATAAGACTTGCAGATATTGATAAGGGGAACGGGTCAAAATTGCAAGAAGGGTCAATTTTGCACAAAGACAAATTTGCACGATGGGAATGAATTGCACAAGGGGACAAAATTGCACAAAGACAATCTTGCACAGAGGGTTAATTTTGCACAAGAGTAAAAAAAAACACAAAAAAAGCTAAGTTATTGGAAAAACAAAAAGAAAAAAAAGTTACTGACCAAGGGTTAGGGGTACAGTGAAAATATAAATGAAAAAATAACTAACACAAATTGTTATTAAAAAAACAATAAAAATTAATAGATAGAAATAAATTAATTAATTTGAAAAAAAGAAAAAAAGCTACCGACCGAGGGTTAGGGGTAACAGTGATAGTAAAAATAAAAATAATAACAATAAAAAATATATAAATTTAATAATAAAAAAAAAAGTTACCAACCGAGGGTAAGGGTTAAGGGTAATAGTGATAGTAAAATAAAATTAAAAAAAAACTAAATTAGTTCAAATAAAAAAGTTAATAAAAAAATTAAAAATATAAATAAATAAATAAAAAATTCAACCTGTGCAAAAGTATCTTTGTGCAATTATTCTCCTTGTGCAAATTTGACACTTACCCATTAATATAAAATACATTAGTATTTTTTTTAATGTACATTACTTTTTAAATTGTGGCCATATAGTTTTTTCTGAGAGTTTGAGTAGTTGAATTGATATGTCCAAATTTTATTAGTCGTGCACCTATTTTTTAAATAGTTTTTAGCAGAGTTTTACCGGTGGGGTCTGTCTTTGAAACGCAAAATAAAACAAATCATAGAAAACTAATTTTTCCAATAATAGGGCCTTAATACCAACAATTTTTTTTTTATGTAACACACATGGTATGTAGTAAAGTTTTTTATTTTTGAAAACTTAATTAGTTTTTATGTCTATCAGTTTTTTGAGAGTTAATTCTTTATAGCATATGAAAAAATTTATGAAAGAAAAATTATATATTTTGATTAGAGAATAGATAAGGTTTTTCTTAATGTTTTAATTCTTTAAAAATATAATTTATAATAAGTTTTTTTAGTAAAACTGAAAAGTTTAAAAATTTTAAAGTAATGATGCACTTTTGTATCTAAGTTATTTGTAATAGTAAGTTTATTATTAAATTAATTAATAATCTATTTGAATTTGTTAAATAAAGTTTTGATGTGCAATGCAGTTATGGAATTTATTTTGAAATATATTTAAAACCAATTTTAACAATTTAAACCCCCTTGCTTACATTGTCCTAAATAAAATTTACATTTAAAAGTTTATGGAAGCATTTTTCTTTTAATAAACATTTTCTAATAAATTACAACCCAGTAGATATGAACTTTAAAGACTATAGCTGTTTTAAACTACATATTTTACTTAAAATTTTTTTTGTTGTATTTAGTATAGAGCATAATTTTTTTTATAAGTTTTGTAACATTAATATTTTTAAGTATTGAGTGTTTTGAAAGATACACTGCATTACAATAATTTTGTTTTCCTTTGATCTATTAATACTAATTATCTTTAGTGAAAAATGTTTCAATGAAATTGATATATAATTTTTCAATTGATAATATTTTAAATCAGGTATATAGTAAACTAGATATACACAACTAGCTTCAAAATGATCACTGATATGCAACTTGCTGTTTTTGCCAACTTTTTGGGAGTCACATTGTTTGTGTTGGTTGTTTTCTTCCACTACATATCCATCAACAACATCAAAAAAGTAGAATAGATATTACATCAAAGTAAGTTTTTAAAACAATACTTATAAACTTAAAGAAGAACTATTGATTAATTTGTATAATAATTAGTGTAAAATTACTCTTGACATTATTAATTGAAAAATATTCGTAAACCCTTAGAAGTCTTCACCTTTTTTACATGAATTTTACATGTTGATCTAATCTATTTTGTATAGTTTTATCTAGTTATTAGACACTTATAACTGCTAAAAAAATTCTAATTGTATTTTAAATATAGTTTATCAATTTAAGTGAGTTCAATAGGTTCTAAATGGAAGGCACATTATTAATTACTATAAAAAACTTTACTAAAAGTATATCATTAATTATAAGCTAATTTTCTTCAAAATAAAATTAAATAGTTTTGATAAAAAATAATTAAAAACAGAATTTGTTTACTTTTTTGATCAAAGTTTTAATTTTAGATTTTATTTATTTTAACAATGATTTTTTATAAGCAATGATTCTTCAAAATTTCAAGTCTTTTTGAGTATTTTACTTAAACAATTAAAAATCACACTTTAGAATTAAAATTCCTAGGAAACAGTTATTAAATAATTGTAGTATTACAATTTAATTTTTTTTTATAAAAGCTCTTGAATTATTAATATACTTTAGAAAAAATATTATTTGTATGCTTAGTGTATAAATTCAAATAAAATTAGTTGGAAATTAGAAGAAAAAAAAAATAGATAAAGTCTTCCCATTTTAGTTTGTGCCTTCCATAAGGACTTTAAAAACTCCAATTTTATATCTCTTCAAAGTGACTTTGAGTTTTGTTAAGCAGTAGTTTTTTTCTGATAGTTAAGTTTAAACTCTACACATTTAGATCAATCTGTAAAATCAAGGGAACCCACTTCAGTCTTATTTTTTCAAAATAATTATCTAAAACTTTAAATTTCTAAAAAAAATATTTTTTTTTTGAAACTTCAGTGGCAACCCTGAGTTAGATGATTATTCAATTATCTAAAATTTATATTTTGATATCTTGAAATTTTATGTTAAATTAAAGGTGTTAATAAATAGATATTTAGATATTAACGTATAAAATATTTTTATAGTTGTTTTTTAAACTTATTAGAAACGTTGAAACAAATGTTCTGATTTTAAAAAGAATTTTTTAAATAAATTTTTGTTCGAAGATAACAAAACATGACTTGTTACAATTTTGAGTTATGTAAAACTTATTTTGAAAAAACTACACTAACATTGTAATAAAAAAAAAAAAATACTCTGAAAGCTATTTTCAACTTGACAATTTTCATAGATAGCTTTTTTTTCTAATCAAGTATTACATTAAGAAAAAGTCTTAAAAATTACTCTTCATATTTATAGTTATGATAAAATATATTTGCAGATTTTGAAGATTGAAGTTCTTTTATGAAGCAGTAGTAAATATTTTTATACCTTTTTGTATTTATATTCCATTTGAAAATTATTAATAAACATTTATTGATGTTTGAATAACTGTTTTCATATGTTTATACATTATTTTTTAGAAGTTTAATTTAGGTGATTAAAATTCTAATTTTGTAAAGAAGATATTTTTTAGGTAATTTTGATTTTAAAATCAATAAAATACTCTCTAACTTAATAAGTGTAAAAAAAAATTTTTTAACCCTTTTTAGAACATTAGTTTTCTCATATATAATCATTTTAAATTTGATTTAGTTAAGCTTAATTCATTACTTAGTGGTCCCTAGCATTAATTTAGATATGATATTCAGTCCTAGAAAAAGTTTTGTATTATTTTCTTAATCTAAACTAAATTTTTAATTTTGCTCATTTTAAACTGATAAAAGTTTATTATTAGCAAACTTTTTTAACCGTGTGATTGCAACTGCTTAAAAATTTATTTAAAACTTATTTATAGCTATATATATAAACTCTGACTAGTTTTTAAGGTCTTCGGGTAGTTTTTTGCTTCATAAACATAAAGTTTTGTAAAAATTAAAATCATAAGTAATGTTACCATTAAAACAACTATATTTAAACTTAAGAAATTTAAATGTACTTAAATTTTAATCGTAGTTTTAGATGGCAAACACTGAATTGTAGTAGTGGTTTTAAGTAAAACTTGTAACTTTTTTTTTGATTTGTGTTTGAAAGCCTAAAAGTTTTTTTTGTAATCTAAATAGTTTTTAGCATAGCTTAGACTAAAGTAATATAGTATTAATTTATAGTATTATAAAGAATGTTTCTTACTACAAAAGATAAAAATCAAGCATCATAACTGTTTAACGCACTATTTTCATGGAGTTTTCATACAGTTACCATCCATTTATTACTTGACAGCTTCTATAATGAATTAGTACTTAAAGTTTATCTAAGTCTTTTATTAAAAATTTTTTACTTTAAAGTAATAATATTTTTTATTCAATAACCCTAAATTAAATTAAGTGTAAAGCTTTCTAAAAAGGTTTGCTATATAGTTAATAATGTAAGACTTAAATATTGTTCTTACTGTACGTTTCTTATTTTGAATTTTTACTGGTTACTTTTTTGTTTCCATAAATTAGTTCAATATTTATGCTTTAATGCGACCAAAAACTTTAATTTAAAAAAGTATGTAGTAGAACAAAGTTGCTAGAAAACCTGGAGTTTGACAATTTAGGCTAAAAAATCTGAAATTGAAAAAAAACATAGATTTTTGAACAAAAATCACTAAAATACCTTGAGTTTTTACATTTTAAGTAGAAAATTTTCGATTTGATAACAAAAGCATATAGATAAAAAAATGCTGTCATCATCAAATTTTTTTTTATTAAAAAACACATTTAAGGTAGCTTTACGGTATCTTTTTAATGTTTTTATACTATTTAACACAGTTTTTACCTTAACTTTAAGCTATAAATAGACCCAAACATGTGTACTTTTGATAACCTAGAAAAAATTTCCAAAAACATTTGGCGACTCTGTAGAAATTAATTATAATTTACCTACTTATAGTACATCATTGGTAAATGTAAAGTTTTATAACTGATACGGTATATTACAACTTAATTTGTAAACCAAATTTAAAACAAGTAGCTAAATTGGTTTGTAAAAGTTTTTCAGGATTTTTTTCAATAGTTGAATGTAAGTTTTAAGCTTTTTCCTTATATATAAAACTCTAGTTAAAGTTTTAGTGAGTCAGTTCAATAAAAGTTACTTAAACAAATACATTTTTCTTCAATATTTATCAACGATCTGCAATTATTTTTTTATTTTGTATGCTTGATTTTAGAAAATGCATAAACGTTAAAAAAAGTATATTTTGACTATTTTTGATAACCGTATTTTAAGATTCAATAATTTATTGAAAGTATTGAATTGATTAATTACTTTATGAAAAAGGGTTGACATTAGTAAGATACGATTTAACTTTTGAGTGTTTTATCTTCTTATAATCTTGTAATATATGAAGGCGTTTTTCAAAATAATAAGCATGAGTGTCATTCGGTTACACTTGTGTAATTTTGGTTTTTAAAATACATAGTGAAATTATTTTAAAAAGACTTTTAAATCTATTTGTGCTACAACTTATATTTTCAAATTAAGTTCATTAAGAGTAGACGACTGATGAACTAAGTATGTGAAACCATAATGTTTAAAATTTCTGTATTTTCACTGATAAAGTTATTTTAACTGCGTCGACTGCAAAACTAAGGCACTTCTGATAGGCTAATATTTTACTTATTTTAAGCAAAATATTTTTTTTTGAATAAGGTTGGATAAAGATATAGATTTTTTAAATATACTGCATTATTATCACTTTACCTCATTTGCATAATATTATGAATGATAAAATTTTCAAAACCTTACAACTGCAGCCAACCCGTTTCAACTGAGCTACCGAGTACTTGTTGGCTAAAACAAAGCTATAGACCTTTTTGTATAAAATTAATCAGTCACCACAACTTAATCTAGTTTGACTTGTTAAAATTACAATATTTTCAAACGTACATATTCGTCTTGAACTTAATTTTCACATAATGTATATAACTTTACAAAAAGTTCAGCTCGTTTAAATTTTTTTAATTTACTACCTTGAATAGTTGGCGAGCTTTCAATTTTACAAAATTAGTTTTAGTCGTTGATCCTTAGTCTTAAGATTAAAAGTTAATCAACTCTAAATCTTTACGAAGATCTTTATTTGAAACAAAAAAAGGTTAAAGTTCAAAACGTACTGGTTACAAACATTAACTGGGCGACTTTAAAAAAGCTTATAAGGCCGAGTTTAAGACGGTCTAGTTAAAAATAGGAATTCTTCTAATGTACAGTAAATTTGTCTTATAGTTATTCTAACAATAATACTCACAGAAATATGACGAAATTATGCAGAGGTTATCATAAGATAACTTATTCCGAAAAATTATTATACTACAAACTATTTTTTATTAAAAAAATGCTTATTAAAAATTATAAGTAATTTTTTTTTTCCATTGTTTTTTGAAACCTTAATTAAGTAACTTGAATCAATTCAATTTTTACTTAAAATATTATATATAGTTTTACATTAATATAATAATTGTCAGTTTCACAAGAATTTACACTTTTGCAAGATAAGTTACTTATGCATGGATATTTTAAGGGAATTTAATCCTCGGTACAAGTATTTTTTTAAATCATTTGTGGACAACAAAAAAATTTCGAGCTACTAATATTTTTCTTTCATTAATTAAAGTTTATAGGTAATTTAGATTATGATAAATTTTGTTTTGATTTCGTAATAACTATTAAGTTATATTTTTACACAAGTGAAAAGCACTAAAGTAATTTACAAACTTTTGCTGCACACAAATAATATATTTTACGTATTTTGTTATTTAAATTAAACTTTTCTGTCAACATCAAATTAGTTCATGCTTTTATTTACTTTTAATTGTACAGATACTCAAAACACATGAGAGAATATCTTAATTAATAAGCTAGTTATAAAAAATTTAGTGAAGAAAAGTTGTAAAGCTGAAACTTCGGAGCTTTTTAAAACTTTTCTAAGTCAAATAAGTCTTATAACGTTATAAAGTTAATAATCTGTTTTTTAATTAAGTATTTTAATATGTTTAAAGGAACATTTATTGAAGTTCTTTCCCAGTTTTAGTTTAGTTAGTCAATGCGAATTTTAACTCTAGTTATTAACTTTTGTTGAGGTTTTGAATAGTTGGCTATCATCTTAGATCATACTTCAAAAATCAGATTGCAAGAATTATTATATAAAACTAAACGTGAGTGTTTTTCTCCTTTAAATAATTTTTGATATATAATTATTTGATTAGCTCTTTTGTTTAATTTTTTTTGAACTTATCTCAATTTAAAAAGTCAATCAATACAAATTAATATGTGAATTGGTTAAAGTTTTGCATGTAAATTCAAATCTATCAAGCAATTTTTTTTTAAGTGTAATATAGTCTTTAAAACTATCAAAATATGATGATAAATATAAACTAATAATCAAAGGTATGTTTTATTTCGACACAAACTATGCATATTTGTATATTTTTTCAGCTGTTTTCTTTTCTACCTGTAAGTTATAATATGTTAAAAGAATAATAATAAAAGTAAGCTAAAAATCTAGTTTTAAAATTTATAAAATGAACTTTGCGACATTACAGCGGTTGCAGATAAAATATAAACTAAACAAGCTTAATTTAATTTTAATGAAACACATACAAAAAAGATCGTAAAATAACTTAATGCATACTTAGTAGAATTTTCCACCGTTGTAATCATTGTTATACCCTCCGTAGCCTTTTCCATATCCTTTACTATAGTCTGGGGTGAAGGAACCTAAAAGTTTTTAATTACATTAGCATGAAATCTCTAGTACAGAAACATTTATATTAATGTAAACAAACCTAATAACTAAAACTACTCATAAATTTAAGAATTTTTTTAAATATAAACAAAACTACACTGTATATTAACTGCTTTAAAATATTTTTCTAATCATTAAGGTTTAAAATAAGTAAAGCACTTTACTAACTTAACTAGCAGCTTACAGTTTTTTTTTTTCTTATAAAACTTTTAAGGTTTTAACATGAAATAAAATTTACATAATTTTGTTACAGCATGAATATAAATCATGTTTAAAAGATTTGTTAAAAGCGAAAAGTATATAGTTTGTTAAAATTTATAATAACGTTTATGTTATATTTAAAAACTCGTTAGAAAAAGTCTTCGTGGGTCTACTTTTTTAAAATTCGTTACAAAAAATTTAAAAAACTCTTTAAAAGTAGTGGTAAATAAATTAAAAAATGCACTACCATGCAATTAAAAATAAAATTAAAGCACATTTTGAGATATACGTAAAAAATAGCTCAACTTTATTTATTTTACACAAAATGTTGTTGGTCCAAGAAATAAAATACGGCAAGAGATTTCTACATTAAGGCTTATCATTGCCCTTACTATCTTTACTAGTTATTTACACATCTCTATCGTATAAAACGATGGTATAGGTACTATGCTGCATTAGTTATTTACACATGTCTTTTAATAAACTATGCCTCAAAAAGTATTCGAAAATAAGATATTAATTCTCAATAGATCTTAAATATTGAATTTTGCAAAGATAGAACGACAAAAAATTTTTTTTTTAATCCGAGCATTATTGGAAAAATTCAAAGGTATTTTAATTAATTTTAAGGGCATAACTGTAAGCATTGGTCTATATTTATAATTGACAGTTACTCGATCAGCTAAAATTAAGCAACCTCGTCTTAAGCTAAAGTTTTAGTTTGATAGGTGTTATTTTATTTTAAAAAACAACTTACTTTTTGGTGAGTATGAATTTGGTGTATAGCCTGTAAATAATTAAGTATTGTATTTAAAAATATTTATCTAGAATACTGTTTACAAACTAGACTACTAAAGTTACTTTTTTAATTTTTACCAGCTTTAATCTATGTTTCGCACAACGATTTGTTTCTTTTTTTTACATAAAATAACTACAACTTTTATCTAAGAAATACCAAAGTACATTTTTTATCAAAAGTAGGAAAGTTTTTTCTAAGTTTAGTAAATATTTACAAATTTAAATAAAGTCTTACTTTTTGGTGAGTAGGATTTTGGCGTATAACCTGTAAAAATATATTACTTTTTTAAACTAACGTAAAATTAAAAGTTATATAACGTATAAAGCACAAAGTTTATGCTGTGTACTAACCAGCTATCAAACAAATGTAGTTTGACCAAATTAATTTAATTTCCATTAATTTATAAAAATAATTGATAACCTAAGGTATAAAATATAACTTTATTTGATATTTTTTGTAATCGATTAAAAATTTGTTTTATGAGATACATTTCTAAATATAAAATAAATAATTAATTGATGAAATCTTTTGTTTTACAATGAATTAAAAGATAAGGATAATTACTATATTTGTAATTAAAATTACTAATAACATTGTTTTTTTTTTCTTTTATGAAGATTGTTATTTTTATTAACATTTAAACTAATCTATCAAAAATATCTATATGCACTAAAATTTTTATAACGAAAATAATACTTTACAGACAAATGTACTCAAACTTTTTAGAATTTCAGAAAATATAGTTTAACTCCTATACCTCAGGTATTTTTTATGTATAGTATGTTGTAATTATTATTAAAAATGGTTACAACTATTATTTAAAATTTATCTAACTTAAACTATTTTCTAACTTGTTACACTTTAGTTTATTCAACTTTACTTTACAAAACTAAGAGTTTAATGACTTCCTTAATTGTTTTAAAACTAACTTAATATTTTGGTAAAAAGTTAAAAACACTTATCTTTATAATGCGAATGATATACAACAAATATTTTTTATTTGTATGACTTTTTTGTATGAATTGTTTGATATCACTTAGTAATTTAGATAAATAAATCAAAAACTAAGTAAAAAATCTTACTTTTTGGTGTGTATGGTGAATAGCCTGTTGTAATGTATAAAATTTAAGTTACACTGTCATAATTAAATTTTTAAAAAGCTAAACATTGCTTAAACATAAATCCTTTGTTTAAAAATAAAATTACTTTATAATTTTAGAAGTCGACAAAAAGAACTTAAACATAAGTTTAACTAACAGTGCACAAAAACTTAAACATATTGAATATAAATAAGTTTAGTTTTAATACTATTTATGCAGATTTTATAAAAAAAAATTTTTAAGTAATTTCATAAAATATTTTGTTCCTTAAACATGTTTTTACTTAAACTTGAACTATAAACTAAGTTTTGAACTAAATCAGAAAATAGTAATAAAAAATTATACTAAGTTTCAGTTTTTTACTACAAATAACTAAAAATGTTGTTACCTAAAAATGATTAATCATTTTATAAACGTATACAAAAATGTTTAATATGCGTTTTTTTTTTGATAAACAAAGTAACTGTTTTACTGTTTTTATAAAAGTATATCACTTTTCTAAAACTTAAAGAAATAGTTAGTAAAATCTTACTTTTTGGAGTATAAGATCTTGGTGTATAACCTGAATAAAGTTCAAAAATTTAATGCTAAAAATTGTTAATCCATATTTGAGTAATTTTATTCTATCGTACGGTAAAAAGCATACTTAGGAAATCTACAGTAGATAAATCAAATGGACGTATTTTATTCTCAGCTACTAAGTTTTATTTATTTAAAATTTATTTAGTAGAAAAAATCAAATTCTAGTAAATCTAGCCCGTTGTTTATTAACGGCTTTTCGATCTCAAACTATTGTTTCAAGTTTTAAAAATAAAAATTAAGTATAGGATTATCTTTTAGAAAACGTTTTTTAGGAAGGCTGTATAAAAACAAAATTATCAAAGTTTTGTTAATACCAGAAGCTTTTAATACCTACAAGTGTATTCATTTGCGAAATTAAAAAAATCTAGTATATGATTACTTCATTTCTAGAATAAAACGAACCACAAAAAAAACAAAAACATATATAAAAATTTATTTAAAAAAACATTGTGCAAAAGAATGTAAATAAAAAAAACAAAAAAGTAAGATTTTAAAGATGGTGTATAACCAAGTAGTACATTAATGAATTTTGAAATAAGATTTTTTGAGTGTTGTTAATTTTATCAAAGTATTCTTTTTAGTTTAGCTTTTTTGTTTGTTTTAATAATTAAGTTCTCAATATTTTACAAATTTTAATGTACTCATTTTCAAAAAGCCTAAATTAAAAGTATAAATCTTTAACTTTATGTAGTATTTAGAATATAGTTTAAAACTATTTTTCAAAAGATTTTTTACCAAGATTTTACTTGATTTTAAGTTTTGGATATTTTTTAATATTTAAAATTCCGTTTCATTAGATTTTTACTTAATGGCTCTAATTGCAGTTTGTACAATGTTGTTTAAAATTTTTTAGTCGTACAAAGTATGTAATAAGATTCTAAAATATAAAATCAGAATAAAAAATAAAAGTAAAAAGTTTTATACAGCTTTTTTTTTTTTTACGACTTTTACACTAGTTTTACTAAAACTACAACACATTAAAGAACTAAACTAGTCAAATTTACTTTGAAAAAATTTAAGCTTTGAAAATACGATTCTCGATTTTAAATTAATATAATCACATGATAAGAGGCATAACCTAAAAAAATAACTAGCTATACTTTACAAAATTCTTGAAATTATTTTGAATAATTCTTTTAAATGTATTTAAAGGAAAGTTCTTCTTAAGAATACATTAGTTAGTCTAAGATTTTAAGTTAAATTAAAACTTGTATAAGCTGTTTTTATATAAGTAACTAATCTTAGGTTAATAATAATTTTATTTGTTGTCAATTGATAAAAGTAAAAAATAAAAACTTCTTACTTTTGGGAGAATAAGATCTTTTTGGGGTGTATCCTGCATAAGAACATTTAAGTTTATTGTTAGACTAAAATAAAGCTAATTCATTTATAAAATACATTTGTACACAAACTGTATTTATTTTGCGTTATTAGAATGTATAAACAAATTAAACTAACACAAAAATGTTTTTTTTTGTACTACATATAGTTATAAGTTGAAAACACATTTAACAAAAAAAAAAAGTACTGTTTTTTGACGTCTTTTTGAATTAGAAAACTTTATTTTTTTAGGTTAGTTACAACTAATTTTACAGTACTTATCTTTGTGTGCTATAACTTATCATTATTATTGAACTTTCAAATTTATACCATTAAGTTTTTAAAAGTTTTACTAACCTTTTGCAACTATTCTTTGTGGGTTGAATGAATCTGTAGAAAAAATACAAAATTAGTATATATTTGAAAGACATATTATTAGCTTTATTTACCTTTTTTGATGACGATTTCTTTTGGTTGATCAAGAACAATATCTGGAATAACTAAATCAATAGCTTTTTTATCGTTTCCTTTAACTGCTCCAAACTTGCTTGGCATGTACTGGCCTAGTTTATAAAAAAAAATGTTGTCAAATGCAAAAACCAATGATTAATTAAATTTCTTACTTTTTCCTTTAACTGCTACTGGCTTGGTAGGGGTGTACGATCCTTTTAAAACAAAACATATTAAGAATTTGTATATGCAGATTTATAGATAGGTATTTGGTATTACTTTATTAAAAAGGTGTAATATAATTTATTATTTTTTTAGTTTTATAAATTTTTCATTCGTTTATAACTAAGGTACCAAATAAACTAATTCAACTTTCGGAACAAAAAAATTATTTAGGATAGTAACAAAGTTTTTTTTTTAACTAATATCATATTCCATCATGTTAATTTTCTACTATATCGAAAATTTATAAAAAATAGACCTAATATTTGAACAAATTCTAGACATGTTTGTTAATTTATCACTATAAATTTACTCTAGATAAAATCTTTAGTTTTCATGTCTACATTTGTCGCAATAAAACGCTTATTAGGACTAAAACTGTTTTTTTTTTAGGTTTAAAATATTTAGTTTACTTTAAAATTAAGTAAATATTTTAGTTCATGTTACTAGCTAAATTATATTTAAAAGTATTTATTTTAACACTACTTTTCAACTTACTTATTTATACAAACGTTTAAATAATACTCTATTTTAAATTGTTATCTATAACAAACAAATTTTCTATTTAAAATTAGTATATATTAAAATACTTAAACTTTTTAGCTATAGCTATTAAAAAAACAATTAATGAGAAAATTTCAAACAATATGTATCCTTCTAAACTGTTTAATGTTTTTTTCCTTAATTTTGTAATCAAAGTTTCAAGTTATAGTTTAGTGTCTTAATTTTTTAAAGTTCTTAATGAGCTAGTAAAATGTAAGTGTTTTAGCTATCTTAAAATTTTAAAAGTGTTAATAAAACATTAGTTTATTTTTTTAGATCCTGTTATTGATATTTTAACTTACACAACTGTTTAGATATTAAAAAGAATATTTAAATACATACTTTATTACAAAGTTATTGTTGCTTTTGTTTACTAAAATGTCTTACATGTCTTATGGAATGTTATATACAGAATGTTTTCTTGACCATAATTTTTGAGTGAACAACCTATACTAACAACTTTTTATAAGTAACAACTTTTACGGTTTTAGTCAAAATAGAAACAGAAACAAACGAACTTTTTGGAGTGTAAGATTTTGGAGCATAACCTGTTTTAGATAACTTTAATTGTATTGTGTTAGGGTAATATATTTCTAACTTGTTTTTACCAAACTACAAACATAATTAAACTTTGTTATGTACATGTTTATAGTTAGAAATTTTAGTTTTTTTAAAACGTACTTTTTGGTGTGTAAGATCTCGGTGCATAACCTGTTTAAAAATAATTTAAATATCTCAGGAAGTTATTGTTTTTTTAAAGTTGATTAATGTAATATTTAAATTTTAGCTACATCTGATACATTTTATGAAATGGTCTTTCATAGTGAAATTATAAAATAAAATCATACCTTTTTGAGAGTAAGTTTTTGGAGCATAGCCTGTTTAAATAAATTAAATTAAAAAATAAATAAAAAACTGTTAAACGTGTATGTACAAAAAAACTAAGAAACAAATCTGTTTAACTACACAAGTAAACTTTTGTATGTACAAGTGTTACAACAAAAAAATACATACTTTTTGGTGAGTATGATTTTGGAGCATAGCCTGTTTGAAATAAGTTTACTTAAAACAATTTCAGGTAACTTGTTTTTAAGGTGTATTTACCAACTGAATAAATATTTATACTTCTTGATATGCAAGTGTATAATTTCAAGTTTGAATATTAAAAAAACGAACTTTTTGGTGAGTAAGATTTTGGAGCATAACCTGTTTAAAATTAATTTAAATAAACTAAATGAATGTAATGTTTTCTTAAAGTTAAATACTGTAAACTTTGAATTTAAGCTACATATCGACGTCTTATAGAAAAAAAAATCTGAACTTAAATATTAAATAAACAAAACACCTTTTGGTGAGTAAGATTTTGGAGCGTAGCCTGTTTAAATAAAGTAAAATAAAGCTAACACTTTGCTAATGTGTATTAAAAAACTAAACAAACAGTTTAACTATTATTTATTTAATGCATGTTATTAAGTATTAATATTAAATAACCTACTTTTTGGAGAGTAAGACTTTGGAGCATAGCCTGTTAAAAGTAGTGTGGATTAAATAAAAAAAAACAAATGTTTTTCATGTCTTTATCAAAAAACAAAAACAAATAACTCAAGTTTTATTATTCAAGGATTTTTATGTATCTATAAAAATGACTTACTTCTTGGCGAGTAAGATTTTGGAGTATAACCTGTTTAAAACAAAAAATAATAATAATCAAAATTGTGAGATAAATTGTTACAAAAAAAAAACTTCTACTGTTATTTTGAAAATTAAGTAATTATACATACAACTTCTTATTTTCAAAGTTATTTAAAATTAGTTTTTATTAAACAAAAAACGTTTTCTTTGTTACATGTCACTGACAATTCACAATATTTTTAAGAATTCTATAAAGTTTTAAAATCTTATAGCCTTTGGTAAACAAAATACTTTTCGATACTTAAAAAAAGAAACATAATTAAAAATTACTTTTTAAATACGTAGTTTTAATTGTTATACTATATAAACAAAAAACTTATTTTTTAACAAAACATTTTTTTAACCTAAGCTGGAGCATCGAAGAAACACCGGTTACACGTGCTGATACTACATAATTATCTTTTAATTATATATTTGTAATAAATTTACTTTTCTATACTATTTTATAGGTTTATGCTGTATATACTTTTGTTCTTTTAAATACAGGATGATTTTTATTAAATTATGAACTAGAATCAGTAAATATACTTATTTATTTTTTTCTACTGACCATGCTTTTTCATCATGATTGCTGTTATAAAATAAAGCTTTTTTATTTTAGTATAAAATACATAAATACTTTAAATACTATAAAAATAAAAACTATAGAATATAAAAACTGAAAAAAATTAATTAAGAATGTTATTTTATTTCAATAAAAAAAAACTAGGACGAATAAAATAAAATACCTTTATTTAAAAATTTAAAAAGGTACCGAAAAATAAACTAGATTCAAACCAGGCAACGCATGAGACCACGTCTCGTTACTCAAAATCTACGTAAATTACGCTTTAAATAAAAACTAAAGACTGATAAAAACGTTATTTTAATATACTTTTTATTGATAAGATGTGGTCTCTTGCGTTGCCTGATTTGAACCTAGTGGACTTTTTTGTGTTGTCTATGTTTAAAAAAATATATTTTCTGTTGTTTGTAAAAGTTTTGATGCCTTAAAGATATAACTTAACTGATATTGGACTGTACATCTTAGAAAACGCTACGTGCTTTAGTCGATAATTTTATAGATATAATTATACATCTAAACTAAAAGAATAAAAATCACATAGAAAATGTATAACTTAATTATATTTTAAATTTTCTTAGTTATAATCTTTAATACATATTTGTTTGCTTATGATGTGTAGTCTTTCCAAAATAACCGTTTTTGAATTATTTTTTAAATTGAAGACTCACCCTTTTTCATATTTTACTTGACTCCAAATGTAAAAAAAAACGCAGTATATTTTTTATCAATAACTTTTACAATACTCTTACTTCATTTTTTATTCAATGATATTCTAAATAATTTTACACAGTATTTAAGAAACACATAAATCTGTCATACTTTTTGGAGATTTTGGTGCATAAGATCTTGGTGCATAACCTGTTTAAAAATGTTTAATTAGTGTAAGTTGTGCAAAAATTTTCATTATGTAAAAACTTTTTATTTCTTAGTCTTTATTCATATAAATCTAAAAGCAATATTTTGTTAAACGTTTGGAATAAGCTTTATTACCAAGATTCATTTTCGTTATTGCGGGTTAAGTATCAATTTTGTATGGGTAACCGTTTTGTACTGCATCTTTTTAACAAGAGTGAAACGTTTGGACGTAATTTTTTACATGACCTTTTAACCTTTTAGTCTACAAATAAGTTTGTCATTTGAGCGTACAGTGTCGTATTAAAATGGAATATTTTAAAAGTTAGAATAGGTTGTTTAGAACTATAGGTAAGAGGCAAGTTTAGGTTAGAGGAATATCCGTATAAAAGCGACTAAGAGCAAATATGATTTCTAATACGTGAGTAGCGCCAAAACTATCTAATTTAAGTATTTGTAACCAACAATTTTTTGATAGCTACTACTCATAACAATTAAAAATAAAATACGTAAATACCTAATTTATATGGGAAAGTATTTACTTGAGAAACTTATCATTGTAGTTGAAATAGCTTTTTTCAGTTTACTCATATGAATTTTATTTACATAATATCACTTAGTAATATTTCTTTCAAAGGTTAATTATAACAATTAAAAACTTAACTTGAAAAGTAAAAAGTTTAATACCTTAATAAAGAAAAACTTAACGTCAAAATAAAATCCCTTATTCAAAAAAAACTTATTTAAGGCCAGAGTTTTTTGAAAATATTTTACGAAAAAGTATTATAATGTTGTGCTTTTCTCACTTATACCAAAATAATAATCTGTTAGTTTTTTATACTTCTTTACTTTACTTTTTCTTTTTTTTGTTACATTCTTAAAAAAATTATTTCATAAGGAATAAAAGTTTTAATCTTTAAAACTCTAGTTTAATTTTTTAAATTACTTAAAAAGTTTTTTATTTAAGCTAAATATCTAAACTGTTTTCTTTTTATATTTTATTTTAATTTTTTTTGTCGAATAAGCTTTTATTATATATTAGTACTAAAATGGTTTTGTGACACATGATACCTAGCGTGAGTTAAGATATTAACAATAAAAAATTACTTTATTAAATGTTAAATTTAAAACTACTTTAAGCTCTACTTTTCGTTTCTTTCATTTCGTTTAATTGATTGTTTTATTACTAAAAATCTTAATGTTTGAATGGTTAAAAATTATGTGTAATAGCTCGTAAGAAACTTTATAAGCATGTGGTGTATGACTCGATAACCGAAAGATTCCTTTGTACACCAGGTCCTTAGACCAAATTTTTTGAGCACTTTTTTATTATCGTTCAATAAACAATATACTTAGTCTTATTTTTTTGGTTTTCAATTTAGGTTTTCATTTAATTTTTCTCTGGTTAAAACTTAAAAATTACTAAATACTGGTTTGTAGCTTTGTCTAGAAAAAACTAATTTCTTACTTTGATCAACAAGTTTTAACTTAACTTAAAAATATGTGTCACTTATTATCATATTATTTATCACTTACTAATATATTTTAATTTTAGCTTGATTACAAGTTTCTATTTTTGGTTAATAAACTTTTTAACTTAAAAATCAAAACGTCGTCTTAACTTTTTATCGTTCTCACTGTTTGATATAATACAATTATGTACAGTTTAACTTTAAAAAGTTGATTTTGTTCAAAAATTTGTTTGAATATGTTTATAGAAATATTACTATAGTTTTAAAATAAATGTTTTAATTAAATCATACCTTTTGGAGAATAAGACTTTGGTGCATAACCTGTTTAAAAAAATTATCTAATTAAATACTTACACAAATGTAATAAAAACTCATTAAAAATTATCAACAAAGACATCGTATTCAAACGAGAAATGTATTAGAGTACTCTTTTAAAATTAGTTATTGTGATATAAAGTTAAAAGAAAATATTAGAACAATTTTATTGTTAATAAAATCGATATATTTTTTATATTTAGTAATTTATTATAATTAACAACTTTTGAACTTTTTTTTCAACAGGAAAACTATTATTAAAACAATTACATCTGCTATCAGTTTTTTATGTTTAAAACAATTTAAAAGTTTAAAAGAATTCTATTTGAACGAGAATCTTAATTATAATTGAAAATTTATAATAAAGTAAAACATTGTTTTATAAAAAAAAACGAAATATAAAATTTGTGTTTATTTCCGTACACTCAAATTAAAAACTCTGACTGTTACTCTTAAAATAAATAAATAAATTAATTAATTGATTTATGAAAGCATTCAAATTTTTAGAGTTAATCTGACAATCTAGACTATAAATAAAACGACTCAGAATTTCTGTTATTTTTATTAAAGTTTTGGAATATGTTTTTATTAACTAATTAGATTCATTTTTCGTTCAAAGTAAACTTAAGATTAAATTACTATTTCTATTATACTAGAATAACACATTGCATACTTTTAAGTGATAAAAATATAAAGTATTAATCATTATATTATCTTAGAGAAACTTTAAAGATGTTAGTAAAAGTTATAAACTGCTAAAGCTATGTATAAATACAAGAATATTTTTAAACTAGTATTGCAATTTAAAGATACAAATTTGCTACAATGTAAAGTCAGATTTTAGTTTAAACAGTTTAAAGTAGGTAAAATCTAACTAAACAAGTTTTTTTATTCCAAAAACTTTAATAAACTTATATTTTTTGCTCTCATTAATTACAATTTAAGGATTTTATGAAATGTAGGACAAAATGTTACGTAGAGAGTAACCAACCTATTTTTACGAACTGTATTTTTTAACTTTTCAAGAATATAAAAAAAAAACATATACCATTTTTTTTATTTACTTCAAACAACTGCTATAAATAAAATTTTTGTTTTAATTAGCGGTTATAAATCAAATGTCCAGGGTCAAAAGAGTTTTGTAAAAGAAATAATATATTTTAAAAATTTGTTTAAAAATCTAAGCTTTAACAACGAATTAACAGTTGGTAATGTGTCACTAAATACTTTTTTAAACGGTATTGGAAATAAAATCAGTAAATATTTTTAGAGCATTTATATGGACTATTTCTGTATAATATATATTAAAAGTAGCTACTGTTAAATTATTGCTATAGCTCATTTACAACATTAAAAGTTTATTATCAACAATTATAGTTTTTTTGACAAAATAGTATCTTAATAAATTTGTAAAACTTACATATAAATTTATTACACTTGTTTTTCTCAAAAGATTAGCATTTTTTATTACTGAAATATATATACATAGCTTTTTCTAAAAATATAAGTAATTAATTAAAAAAAATATTTTAAAGTTTCAACTGTCTCAAATAAAAATGGCGTGTTAAGAAGTGTAATTTTTTTTATTAATTATCGTTTATATAAGAAAGTATAAAACAAAGGTCAGTTTTAAAATATTTTTTCACCTAACTCAAGTTTTTCTGCAAAGTAAAATAATTTTTCTGCACAGATGCACATTGTGAAAACCACTATACTATATTACTCTAGCGGAGAAAAGTTATGTTCCTAAACTTTAATTTAAAATTAGTTGTAGATTTTATCGGGTCATTTACTTTAGGTTGAATTTGTTTTTATAAAACGAATACAGATGCAATGAAGACAAATGAAGATATGTATAACTTTTTCATTGTATAACTAAATTTATAAATTGCTCTAAAAGTGTTTTCCAAAAAAAAATTTTTTACAAAGTAAGTTAAAGTAAATTCAGGCTACTTTTCCAAGCCAAACTTCTCAACCCTTAGAAACTACAAACTTTTAACAACGTTTATACTAAACTGTGTTTATAATTAATAATCTATTTTAAATTAATTAATTGATGTAAAACGGATCAATAAAATCTTCACTAGCTGAATATGCTACCTTCTTAATATTCTTTAATAAATTACTAAATAAAAACTTTTAACATTGACAATTGTAACTTTTTGTATTTATTATTCGAATCAACAAAAAAAAATTAGTTTACATAATCAAAACATCAAAAAAAAAAAATAAATAAAACAATAAATTGTTTTAATTGTGTTTTTGAGTTATTTTAAGCTTTTTTCCTTTAGAATGTGTATAAAAACCGCAATAATAAAGACAAAAAGTCATCGACATAATAATATTTAGATACTAGATAGTATTTTAATGTAATATCTCACAAGTTTTATTTTAATTATTTATGTAGAAAAAAAATCTAAAAAAAACAGAACTGTAAAAAGCTATAAAGTAAAAGAGTATTACATAATTAAAGTAACATATTTATAGTTTTAATTGCTATTTTACCTCTAAATAAAAACTTTAATATTAAAAACAAGATTTAAAGTAAAACTATTAACTTTTATCTACTTGGTGCAATTTTATGTGGGAAGTTAAATTTCAGTTTACTTAAATATTTTTCTATGGCCAACTTATTTTTATTTCAATGAGCTACATCTCTGACAATCATTTTACCTTACTTTAAGTTTTCATGACCAAATATTACAACTATTACAGTCATTTTTTTAATAACTCAGTTGAAATACAACAAAACTGACAATCAGTAATCAAAGATTAGTTTCGGTATTACAGCATACTTAAATCTAGTATCAATATTTCAATATGTTTATAATAATTAAAAATATCTTGTTATTTTTTTATTTGAGTGATACAAATGAACTTTGTAAAATCAATACAAATTGGAAACAAAAACCTAAAAAAAATTATTGGAAGAATTTTAACTAACTTCTTCCGGATCCTGCAACCTTGATGTCTGAGAAAAGCTCTGTTTAAAATTTTTTTATTAATATGTTAATTCGTTTGTATATATAAAAAAACATTAAATCTAAACTCCTTACCTTGAGGAAGTTCACTTGGCTTATCAAGACAAATGTCCTCAATTACCAATTCTATAGGGGCTTTTTTAACTTCTGGTTTTGGCCCGTAAGGAACTGAAAGAACGGTACCAAGAAGGGTTAGCAATAAGATTAACTTCATTTTGTCGTTTTTCAAAAACAAAATGATGATAAAAATGTCTAAATATTATGTCGTTTGACTTATATAGGAGTTTTAGTGTTAGACAAACATAAATTGATATGTTTCCGGTTCCACTAAAATCTTAATCAAACATTAGCAAAATTTTAATTTCACTTGTTTACTTTTAAATACTCTCAAGTGTGTACTATTAACATGATAACTTTTAAAGTGCTTCCGTTTTTGTGGTAGACACTGAGTTTTTTGCTGCTAACTATTATGAATGTAGTACTTGTAGAACAACTAGAACTTTAAATTTTGGTTTAAAATGTTTGAAAATTAGTATCAAGTTTAGAAAAATGTATCTGTTTGCGCTAATCTCTTTAAGTTTATGATATGTGATTAAAGTAAAAGGTTTTTATTAAGTTTCTTATTAAATTGGTTCATTTAATTTATCTTTTAAACTATTAAATAAAATAATAATGAAATAAAATAGTTATATAAGATTTAGAATCTAAGTTTAATAGTTGCTTTAGATATTTAAATACCTGTCACATATACAAAATTATTACATTTTATATACAACTTTGTTAACCTTCTAACTTTAACTAACATGAATTTTGTAAACTTTTTTAACACTGTGTGTACACTTTATCTTTTTAAAGGTTTTTTGTCTTGGTTTCATTCTAAGTGTTTTTCTTAATTTCAAAAAAAATAATTTTGCTATGTTAAAACAACGAAAGTTTTAATATAGAGTAACAAAAATCTTTGTGCACTATTTTTTAGTTATTAAAACAACAGGAAGTATACTTTCATATAAATTTAGACATAAAAACTTGAATACCATACAATCCAAACTTTACTTTGTAACTTTGTTATTTTAGTTCTAAGTATGAGTACTATAAGCATAACAAGTACTTAGTGATACTCTATGCATTATATGTATTGATAGAAATGTATATAAATGCTTTAATTTCGTCATGCAAATCATAAAAAAAGCTTAATACAAAATGTTTAATTGTAATTTATGTAAGAGTAACTATCAGTTGTTTGTTATAAACTTGTATATGTATCACACATTGCTACAACAACTGTAAACAAAAAAAAAAGATTTTTTTTTAACAGTTTAAAGTTATTTAAATAGTCTGGACATTCTTCAGCTATGATAATAACGTCTTTCTATACATAAATGATTTTGCTACAGAAATAACATTTATGAAACTTTTTTGAAATAAATTTTTATCCGTTACATAAGAAGTTGTAGAAAAACATTTTTAATTATTGATTTATACACATAAACGACATAGTTCTTTATAAAACTAAGTATTATGTTTTTAAAATACAAGTTTATTATATTATTGTTTTCGTCGAAAATGGTCGTTTAATTAAACAAACCTATAGCTTATACACTTCAAAAAAAAGGGGAACGGGTCTAAATTGCATGAAGACAAAATTGCACGAGGTTATTAAATTGCGCGACGGGACTAAATTGCACGAGAACAAAATTGCACGAGTGCACAAAAATCAACAAAGTTAAATTTGCACCAGTTACATTTTTGCACGAGAATAAAAAATATATAGAAAAAAGAGAAAAATAAAATAGTGATAGTAAAAATAGAAATAAAAAACCAACTAATAAAAATTATTATAATTAAAAATAATAATTAAAAAAACACAACAATAAATAAAGACATTTTAATAGCAAATGTGCAATGCGCAAGTATAATGGGTGTTGATTTAAAGTTTTTTTAAACAATGTTGCTACTGCAAATATTGCTAGATACATGATTGTAATATGATTTTGTTTATAATTAGATCTTGGACTTATGTTGTTTATCAATTAAATTTATTTAGTTATAAAACAGGAAGCATTATGTGTGAAGACAACAAGCTTTAAAAAAATATAAAATTAACAACTTAAGTAGTGAACACAATCTTGTCAAACAAACTTTACAACCGACAGTTTCGAAAAGTAGTAGAAAAACAAAAAGTCAATACGTTGAACTAGTTTACTTTTGGCTTGTTCTTTGGTTAAGTGTTTGTTTGATGTTGTAAAGATTCTATGAATTAGGAATGAAATTCAATCTTTTCTTAAAAGTAAATTAAAAGTATAAACATTACTGCTTACAAATATAAAAACGTTATACTATGTTTAGCACTTCTGGTATGTCTTACATCGCAACTTAAAAACCTAACTTAGTATTACAAGAAAACATAAAGTTGTTCTATGAGATATGATACAATATTATGACTTTTAAACAAAGTTAAGACTATGAGGGTTTCAGGTAAAAAGAAAATCATATATACAAAGTTCCACAACCTTTACAAACATCAAACTAAAAATAGATTTTGACTTTTTAGATGCAATTAAAACTTACCAAACGAATTTCCACACGAATTTCTGATTTTCAATTATTACAAAACAAATTCAAGTCCTTAAAACTTAAAAGTCTTAAGTTTTTGTTAAAAAATAGCGTACATTTACAACCAAAGTTTAATATGTACGATAGCTTAATTAAAAAAATTTTTTCTGCAATTTAAGGAGTATTATAATTTATTAAAGAACGCAAATAGTAGCAATAAACAAAAAAAACTTGCTGAATAATATTGTTTTAAAAATGAAAATATATAACTAACAAAAACAAAATATACAGTATCCTTCTTTTACTACACTGACATATGTTTCTGTGTGTTAACAGATTAACACACTTCAACTGAGCTCGGTAAGAAAATAAGTACTGTAAGAAAAGAATAGAAGCTAAAATAGGTGTATACATGTGTTTATTAAAACAAAAATAATTGCTATAGATTTTTAGAAGTTAATGGTTAATAATAGATAAAATACTTAATGTTAAAATCGACAGTTATAAAACTATATAGTATTTTTACTTATTAAGTCTAGATTTGAAAAAATAACAAATCATAATATAAACTACTTACATGAATTTAAAGGAAGAACTAATTCAAATGGTTACATGACAGTTCAAATTATTCGGACAATTCAAGTTCTTTGAAAAAATTCAAAAGGCAACAACTCAAAAAGTAATTTATATTCAAATAAAATTTATTATTTATATTTAATTTTATTTAAATTAAATAAATAAATACGTATTTAGGTATTATTAATACCTACAAGCCATTTTTTATTTACCCACATTGAAAAGTTTTAAATACAATTTTAGATATAGTTAAAATAAATTTTAAAATACAATTATTTAAAATAGTTTTCAACTAACTTTAAAAATTTTCGAAAAATAAAAAATGGGTAGTAGATATTTATAAGACCTAAATACTTTTTTTTTTACTTTATTAAAATATACATAACTTTTTGAGTTGTGGCCTTTTGAAGTTTTTTCCAAGAATTTTAATTGTCGCAATTTGAATTATCGTGCAACTATTTCAAATTGTTTACTGGTTGCTAATCTATCTAATTTAACTTGATAATTATAAATATTATATAGTTTTACAAAAGTCGGGTTAAACATTAAGTATTTTATCTATTATTAACCATTAACCTCTAAAAATATATAGCAGTTATTTTTATTTTAATGAACACATGTATAAATCTACTTTAGCTTCTATTCTTTCCTTACAGTATTTATTTTTTTACAGAGCTCAGTTGAAGTGTGTTAATCCGTTAACATACAGAAACGTATGTCAGAATAAGGGTACTGTATAATTTGTTATTGTTATATATTCCCGAGAAGATGTTTCACTAGGATCTTTTGTTAACAAACACTTAAATTTATATTTTCGATAGTTATACCTAACAAAAATTCTTTTAATTTATGCCATATATATAACTTTTAGTCTGTCTGTACACACTTAGATATTACTTATAGAAACAATAATAATGAAAAATAATTTTCAAACTTAACATAATATAACTAAGTATTAAATGAAAAATGGTTTAGAAAATGATCATTTGAATACATTTGTGTGCATAGGAATCAATTTAAAGTGCACAAAAAACTTCTAAAAAATTGAAGTGTGTCGAAACCAAAATATAATAAACCTAACTTTTGATTATCATGTAATATTTAATGTGTTTGTGCACACTCAATATAACATATAGTTATATATAAAACATCTACAAGAGAAAGGTAGGTATAAATTACATGATAAACTAAATACTTAATTTGTAATTAAATGACATTTTATTTAATGACTGTACATTACTCTTGTACATAATGGAAAACATTTGCATTTAGTTTATTTATTAAATTAGTAACATATATCTTACTAAATTCATGCACTATTTACACTCTGTTTCAGATAATAACTTGCTGTTGTAAGAAAAAAGTTATTATAAAACTGTTAAAAAAAAATACTAGTCGAATGCTTATCTGTCTTTTTCTAATTTTTAAGCCAAAGCAGTAAAGTCTTTTTATTTTTTTAGAATGTTATACAGGAATTTAAAACGAAGTTAATCAAATTATATCAAACTACTAAAAAAAATTTGACTAAAAATATGTTTTTTAAACGGGCCACATAATTTTCTTCCTCGGGACTAATTCCATTTTATTAAATTAACGTGCCCGCGGGCCGCTGTTTGCCATCCCCTAATCTACAAGTATTATTTTCGATAATCTGGAATGTGTGGGCAACCCTGCAGTATTTTTTTGTTTACACTTGTTAGCAACCAAATTGAATAGAATAATCTTATTACAAACTTTTTTCTGTTGTCTGTCAACCAAACTTATTTTAATCGAAAAAATTGTTATTTTAACCAATAAACTAATATCAAACCTCATGGATGACTCTTTCGTAGCTGTTAAATAGGTAAAAAAAAAGATGACTCTGAGGTTTTATATAAGGCAACCTCAAGTCGATATTCTCATGCCTCACCAATAAACGATCTTCGTGATCCGTAATCATTAACCTATCAAACATTATGCTTTCCAAATCCTCTGTTTTCACCAGACCGTCCTCATCTAGATACTTGGGTATGAATATAGTAGACTGTGGTATGGAAGCTTCTTCTTCTTTCCCAACTTGGCCTGGTTGAGAAAAATATGTTTGTTGAAACAAAAAAATATAATTTTTTGTTAATTATCAAAGAAGGTATATTTACATAAACATCAGTAAAACAAACCAGGATCAACAGAAATCAGTAAAATTCTCTCGTAGAGATCACTTTTAAACTTGCTGTATTCTTTAATCATTTTATTTATTCACAATTCTCTAAAACAATTTTACTCAGTATTATTTTAATTTAATTAAAAGTTTTACTGAGTATAGAATGTAGTCTATAGTTGGTAGGTAAAGTACTTATGAGATGTTAAAAAAAATTTTAAGGTTTTTTTTTTGATTAATTTTATTTGAGGGAATAGGGAAGGTAAAACATTTTTAAAATTTAGTTTTACTTTTTACATAACTAAATAAGCAACTTATTCTTTTTTACCGCTTATTAAGATTCAAAGTAACTTTTGATATATAAGCGGTCAAAGTTAAAGCGTTCACTAGGTTCTTAATATGCGGCTAAACTAAAAGGGCAAAAGTAGACTATTTTATTAAAAATCTATTTTCTCCTTTAGTTTTTGAGCAATTTTTTTACACTTTTTAAATAATCTTTAATAAATTTCAAAAGTTTTTTAGGAAACAGATTTTTTTATTGTTGTAAAAAGAATTCTATATAAATTATACACATTTTTTTTTCTCATAATCTTTTTTTCAAAAATCTGCTATTCTATTGCATATTGTTTGTAATATTGAAAAGTAGATTTCCTGAAAATTTGAATTAAATTGCTTTTAAAACGAAGGAGATACATTTTTAGATATCTCTTTCAAAAATCCGAAAAACTGCCTTGAAACTTTTTGATACCATACAGTTGTATATCGGAATTTTATAAACAAAATTTGTCATATCTCATAAGTTAATTAAAATTTTTTGTTCTATAAAAAATACAATAAAGTTTATACTTAAAGCTTTCAAATATAAGCCAATGATAGTCTTTGTAAAACAAAATGTTGGATCCCTCATTCCCTTATGAAAGTTATCTAAAAATATACTAGTTGTACATCAAGCCTAACTGTTATAATATTTAGTTATTTTTCAATTCTACTTCTTCCTAAGTTTACTTTATATTTTATGTACAACAAATAGTATATAACTAATAAATAAGAACTACAAATTAATCGCGATAATGTTGTAGGTGTTTAAATAGACTTTGATGCTTGGTGTATGCTATAGTAAAGCTTTGGTTGTATATTGTATTATTAAATAGAAAAAAACTACTACCTTCAATATTTATGTACAAAATATTGATTTGGATGTTTGTATTTTGTGTGCATGTTTTTATTAAATTAGGACTTTTTATTTAAAATTTGTATTACCAATAGCAATCTAATTTGAAACTGAATTGTACTAAGAATTATTACGCATTTCTGATTTGTTTAGTAAAAACAGTTTTTTTTGTGTTAACTTTTTACTGGTACAATTTTCATGTTTTATCATATATGTCTTTACATAAAATACGTGTTAAGAAAATGAATACAAACAGCATACTGTAAAAAAAAAGAATGACTAAAAGAAAGAAACAAAAAAACAATTTATAAAATAATAATAATTAAGACAAAAAATTAACCTATACCATTTTGCTACAAATAGGTTAATAATATATTTCTATAAATATTTTTTTTAACTTTAAGAAACTACAATGTATATTACCATCATTATATTTTAGAAAATAGATATAATTACAATACAGAAAAAAACTAAGACTTTAGTTGAAGTAGAAAAATGTTTATTAAAGGGTTGCCAAAGAATTTCTCACTTAAAAAAGTTTTATAATAAATATAGGATGACGTTTCTAAAACTGGTCAAAAGCAAAATAAAAGTTTTATTAAAATGATGTAAAATAAGCAAAAAATAATAAATAACTATGTTTTCTTAATGTTAAACAATTTGTAGTTGTAATTTTTATTTCAAGTTAATTAAAACTGATGCGTAGAAAAATAATTATAAATATGATATTTTTTTTATGACGAGTTAAAATAGACTTTATTTAAGTTTTATAGTCACAATAACTTTAAGAAAATTTAGTTTCATTACGAAACTTCATGTGACGATTTAAGTAAAAACTAAAAAATCGTCCTTCTGGGCAAATTGTACATTGGAAATTTCTAATATCACTGTTAGTTGCTTGATGCATGGTTGCCACAAATCAAGCTGAGACAAATTTCCTGACTTTTTACTAAAATTTTCCTGACTTTTCTAAATTAAACTCTTAAATTAAACTTATTCTAAAATACATAACCTTACACTTAAACACTAAAGCGTTCAATCTAATTTTGATACAGGTTAAAACAACAGTTTTTTTGCTGAATTCAATCATAAAACTTCTATTACATCACTTAAACCATCTCTCTATGATTGATGTACTTACAAAAAACAGCTCTATCAGCAAAATACTTGTACTATTACCTTATAAACACAGCTTGTCTGAAAAAAGACACAATTTTTTAGCATTTCCTAGCATAAATGTATCTAAATAAACGAAACGACATATAAAGAACTTTAACAACTAAAACCTTAAATTGATAACTGACTTTCACAACTAAAATCTTAAAACAATAACGAACTTTTACAGTTGTAACCTTAAAACAATAAAGTACACAACTTTTTAGAATTTCCTAGCATAAATGTATCTAAATAAGCGAAACGACATGTATTATAAGGAACTTTTACAATTAAAACCTTAAATCAAAAAGGAACTTTCACAACTCAAACCTTAAAACAATAACGAACTTTTACAATTAAAATCTTTTTCTTGAATTATGTAAACTTTGGCATAATTAAAAAAGAAAAACAATTAAATACTGAAATAAAAAAAACAATGGTTAGTCTGAGTTTAAAAACCTAATACATAAAAGTAATAGTTTTCTGTACAAATAATTCTTATCTAACACCTAAACACGAAAAATAAACTTTACCAATTTATTTAATAAAAAATCTTTAAATTAAAAATCTATTAAAAGAAAATATACTTAAGTAACTGTAAAAAAATGCATAAAAAAGTAAATTTTCTACAAATTGTCTATTAAAATAAACTGTTGTTTAAATATATCAACTATAACTTGAACTTTGTTTGCTAATATCTTGTTTCAATATTTACCTTATGTATTTTTAAGTGTTATATCTGTAATGAATTATATTTTGTTTGGATTTTAAATAATTAACCATAAGTACTTACATTAAAAACCAAAGAAAAATATCAATAGGAAATATAAAGCTAAAAATTGTGCAGGAATCTGCTTGATTTTGACAAAGTTTTTATTGCTAGTTATTTTAAATAAACAAAAACTTACTGCATTTAAACTTTTCTTCTACACATAAGTAAATATAAATACTATTATTACTAATAGTTTAGTAATACTATCTTTATGCGAAACTTTAGTTTCCTCTTAAAAGTTAATGCATCTCCTCAGTTTTATTTCCAATTGAAAAACTTGTGCAAATTAGTGCAGGGTTTCATTCTAGCTTTCATTAGTTGTAACTTTTTTAACATCAAAACATTTATCTTGAAATTAAAATTAAATAATAATTATAAAGTATTAATGTCAGTTTGCAAGGTGTTCATCTTGTATCTGTACATGTAGGTTGACCACCTAAAGTTTGAGATTTTTAAATCAGTCTATAAAATCAGCATTTAAAATTTTAGAAACCTATAAGAAAGAATGAGCAAGTATTTTATCATGAAATACTTTTTGTAAAGACTTTGATTCAAAATAGTTGTTTTGTAAACATTCAAACATTTTTTATCAAGGGTGACACAAGCATGAGAAAACCAGTCTTTAGCTGCCTTATTGTGTAAAATGAGTAGTCAAGCTATATTTCTTATACGGAGTTTCGACTAAAACTTTTTTAGTATTCATCTTAATCTGAAACAGGGTTTACCAAACTTTTTTGCAAATGGCCCCCATTAAATAAATTGAAAAAGCTATGGCCCACTTCAACAAGATTACTCATAAACTACGATAAAAAACACCAAAGATCTTTTTTTTTTGCTCTTCATCTGCAAATCAAGAATATCTAGTATAAGTTTCTAAACTGCCATAAAATACACTGCTCTTCATCTGCAACTCAAGAATAACTAGTGTAAGTATTAAATTATGAGCTCACAGCCCTCTGTGGCTCCTTTACTGCTCATGGCCCCCCTCTTACCCCTTTGCTGCTCGTGGCCTGGCCCCCAAGGCCAATTGGGGAAACACTGATCTAAAACATTTAAAACAGTTCCTCTTAAATAAAAAGGTTTTTTTTTAGCCTGAACTTAAATATAATTTGATTATTTTGGATCACTACTTCTCATTCTTATTTTTTCAAAGAACCTTATTAAATTTATTTATTATAGAGTTACCATGTTCTTGTAGCAACAACTCTGTCTGAGTTACTGATTTGTACTGATTTTATGATAAAATTGACAAATTAGAAGTAAAAGCAAAAACATAATAAAAATGCACTTAATCAGGCTTTTTGTTTATTTAAAGATCTGTACAAAACTTTGATGATAAAAAGAAGGACTTTTTATCTTTGGTTAAAACACAGTTTTTATAGAAAATACTTCTTTAGCTATATAAAAATTAGTAAGGTTTCTGAAAATTAGTTAACCGCGTTTTTTTAGAAACTGCAAAACATCCTGAATCAGCCTCAAATTAACAAAAACTTAAACTTTTCTATTAACCTACAAACTAAACACATAAAACTTCAAATCTTACATTATCCTACACAAAAATTTGCTTTTTAAATATTAATACTTTTAAATCTACCATTGTAAACTGTGTAACTGGTTAAGATACTAATTTAAAAATAATATAAACATACTTTATATATATATATATATAACTTTAAATTTACTTGTTTTAATTTTATTTAATTACATACTAAAAACGTGAATGTAGTATTTTACTAAAATATACTATTATTGTTTAAAAACTAAAGTTATCATGCTTACATATTAAAACACTTGTATTAAAAATCTCAATTCAATCTGTTTAGAAACTTATATACACTTGAACATTTTTTTTAAAGGTTTTTTGTTTATATTCTAAGAAGTTGTTACTTTTAGCCACAACTGGTCTACTAAAATGGCCTCTGAAGACAAAGTTTAATTTCCAAAAAAGTTCGTTTTATTTTTTCTAAATAATTTAAAGTAAAAAACAATAAAAAGCATTTAGAAATACTAAACAAATTTTACAAAGCAAAATGAGCAGGCTTAGATTTAATTTAAATTATATAGGAAGTGCAGAAATATAGAAAAATACCTGTTGATCAAGCTAAAATGTTGAAAAAATAATAAACAAAATTAAAGGATTTTATTTATCAAATAAATAAAGATCAATTAAATAAACGAAGGATTTTAAAAAATTTTAAACGGGCTGAAAATAACACAAAAAAATTAAATTGACTTCGACTTTTAAAAAAGGTAGGAAAAATCGATGGTATAAGTTGACCTGTGTTTTCTTTAGTGATGGAACTTTTTCAATACTTTTCTCTTTAGTTAGTAGGAATGAAGCTTAATGAATATTCTTAGTTGGAGGATGTTATTATTAACGATGATTAACTAACACTCAAGTATTGAAATTTTTATTGATTAACAAATTTATAATTTAATTAGTTAGTTGTATATTTTTAAAGCTTAATACATTAAACTTTTAATGTAAAACTAAATAAAACAACATTTAGTAATATCAAATATTAAAATCATTGTATTAAAAGTTATAAAAAAGTTATTAAGTCTAAAACTCTAAACTATTTTCTATATACAATTTGTTGTTATACTATAACTAAATAATTGCTACTTTTTATTAGTTTATATTTAAAATAGATAAAATTAATAAATTAATTTATATTAAAAATATCCCTTTGTGTAAGTAGATTTATTATTAAATATAGTATTTAAATTTATGCTTTTATTAAAATATATTTTAAAGTCGTGTAATTTTATTTTATTTAACTTTAAATGTACAAAAATTATAAAAGTTTCTTGTTTTAATTTTTTAATTGTTATTATAAGTTTTGTTTAACAACATTAAATTTATCTTAAAATTTTATATATATATGAATTAATTTTTGAATAGATAACGTTAATTTTTATATGTAATTTTGAAATGAAATAATATTTATTTAGATATTTTGACCTAAAAAACAACATAACTAATTTGTATATTTGGTAAAAGTTGGATAAAGTATAGTGTAGGAATACAGTAAAAAACACTTAAAAATATGCCCGTTTAAAACTGATATTTAAATTTAATTTATCCAACACGCATTGGTTTCATCTTATTTAACTATTTACGATAATGAAATTTCATATTAGATAACAGTTAATTTTTTCAAACGTTGAACACTCTCTTGAAAAAAGCTATCTTTTATGCTCAGTAGAGCGAAGGATTTGGTGGCTAAACGCGAAGCCACCCACTCTTTTATCCTTTTCTAAGATGTTTTGGTGTTGATCCAATATAGCTTGCTTTACAACAGCAGCTGTATTGGTAAACTATCATTTTTTATTTAATTTTGATATTGGATCGACAATTGTCAGAACAAGAGAGCTTTGCATTAGGTCTTTGATTTAATTTTTTTTTTGCTCCCTCTAAAACATTTAGATAAGGAATTATTTTATTTAGGATTTGAGTGTTTTTACTAACAAGTATGTATGTTGAAATCTAGATCTATTGATGAGGAAACTGCTACGAAAGTTAATTTATCATACTTGGCATATAATTATAGTAAATCAAAACCTGAAATAAATAGTTTGATGGATTTTTCTGAAACAAGAGAAATAGTTCAAGAGTTGAAAATGACAATAATTTGATGATTTATAAACCCTACAAGTGAAATGAGTGTGTATAAATAACTAGACAGTATTGGTAAATTTGAAAAAAAAAATTCATAAGTTTCTGAAACATTTATTATTAAAAAATGAGTCTAGTGAATCTATATTTAACTTAACCAAACCGGTTGGATCAGTTACCCCACGTTTGTATGTGTTACCAAGAAACTCACAAGGAAAACATTCCTTTGAGGCCCATTCTATCTATGGTAAATTCAGCACAGCAGAAATTGGCAAAGTTTTTAAAATTGAGTCTCAGTAATATATATTAATTTAAAAACAAAAGTCAATTAAATTTTTATAACTTTTCATTCTAGACTTTGACTTAATTATTGCGTACTTTAGTAAAACAAACTACAAAACTATTTTTACCTAATTTCAACAGGAAGCTTTAAAGTCTAAAAGGAAATTTGAATTAATAAAATTAAAAATCATAAAAAATCTTTGCATAATATACTAATGTTATTTATAGTTTCACTCGTTATACTTTTTTTTTATTGATACTAAATATTAACTTTTAATCTTTAGAAAGTAAAAATTACAAATTATAGTTTATAAAAAGCAATTATTTTGAATATTAAAAAAAAACAGTTTTTTAGTCTTCATAGAAGTCAAAGTAGCTTTATGTAACAAATATAAGATGTATAGATTTCAATAGTATTATAAAATTCTTAGAATGTATACATTCATTAAGTTGGTTTATGACAAAATAGTTTTATAAAAACCAACTTTTTTATTATTTTAACAAAATTACGGTAAAATCAAGTAATTGGTAAGTGACAAAAAGAGTTTTTTAGAATAATAAATTGCTTTAAAACTAACGATTGTTATTATTTTTATTACGTTATAAACAGTATAGATTTTTTTGGTTAACTATTAAATAGTTATTTATCTTTAGAGTTTCTTATTTTAACTTTTTTCTTAATACTTTATCAATGTTTATAATTTTTTATCTTAAAATTACGTAAAATAAAAACTAGGTACTGTTATATAAAATAAAGTAAATTGTTTGCTTAAAAGTTAACGACAATATTTTTTAACCTCTTGTGTTTTGATAATACAACTTTAAGTTTTCAGAAATATTTATTGTATAGCCACTAGTAAAAGTTTATAATAAAAAAATAATTATAAATATATGATTTTACTAGTTTGTTTTAGTTAAAATTAATAAAATTATTACATTAAAACAAACTTGGCTTCGGCTTGAAATTTATTAAAGTATTTAGTATTTTTAAAGTTACCACTAAAAGAATTACTATTTGTTTTTAATAACTTTTTTATAACTTTTACAAAATAATTTTAATACTTGATATTACTAAATATTGTTTTATTTAGTTTTATATTAAAAGTTTAATGTACTGAGCTTTAAAAATATACAAATAACTAATTAAGTTATAAATTTGTTTATCAAATAAAATTTCAATACTTGAGTGTTATAGTGAATCATCGTTAATATTAACATCCTCCAAATAAGTATATTCATTAAGCTTGATTCCTAACAACTAAAGAGAAAAGTATTAAAAAAGTTCCATCACTAAAGAAAACACAGGTAAACTTATACCTTCGATTTTTTCTACCATTTTTAAAAGTCGAGTTTATTTAATTTTTTGTGCTGTTTTCAGGCCATATTTAAGTTTTATAAAATTCTTTAATTATTTAAAAGACTTTTATTTTTATTTATTTTATAAATAAAATCCTTCAATTTTCTTTATTATTTTTTCAACATTTGTGCTTGATTAACAGGTATTATTCTATGTTTTTGCACTTTCTCAATAATTTAAATTAAATCTCAGCCTGCTCATTTTGCTTTGTAAATGTTATCTAGTATTTCTTAACGCTTTTTGTTGTTTTATAATTTGAATCATTTAGAAAAAATAAAACGAACTTTTTTGGAAATTAAACTTTGTCTTCAAAAGCCATTTTAGTAGACCAGTTGTATCTAAAAGTAACAACTTCTTAGAATGTAAACTAATAACCTTTAAAAATATTTAAGTATATATAAGTTTCTAAACAGCTTGAACTGAGATTTTTAATACAAGTGTTTTAATTATGAAGTATGATAACTTTAGTTTTTAAACAATACTAGTATATTTTAGTAAAATATTACGTTCAAATATTTAATAGTACAATTTTGACAGTTTATTTTAATAAGTTGTTATACTTTTACTCTACAATAAAATTAAAACAAGTAAATTTAAAGTCATATATATAAAAAGTTTGTTTATATTATTTTTAAATTAGTATCTTAACCAGTTACACAGTTTACAATGGTAGATTTCAAAGTATTAATTGATTAAAAAATATAATTTTTGTGTAGGATAATGTAAGATTTGAAGTTTAATGTGTTTAGTTTGTAGGTTAATAGAAAAGTTTAAGTTTTTGTTAGTTTGAGGCTGATTCAGGATGTTTTGCAGTTTCTTAAAAAACGCGGTTAACTTGAACTAATTTTCAAAAACCTTACTAATTTTTATATAGCTAAAGAAGTATTTTCTATAAAAACTGTGTTTTAACCAAAGATAAAAAGTCCTTCTTTTTATTATCAAAGTTTTGTACAGATCTTTAAATAAACAAAAAGCCTGATTAAGTTCATTTTTATTATGTTTTTGCTTTTACTTCTAATTTGTCAATTTTATCATAAAATTAGTACAAATCAGTAACTCATACAGAGCTGTTGCAGGATTACGGTAACTATATAATAAATAAATATAATAAGATTCTTTGAAAAAATAAGAATGAGAAGTGGTGATTCAAAACAATCTATAATATTTAAATTCAGGTTCTAAAATAGACTTTTTAGAGGATCTAAAGTAGACTTTTTTAATATTAAGTGTTTTAAATATTTTAGATTAAGATGAATACTAAAAAAGTTTTAGTCGAAACTCCATATAAGAAATATAGCTTGACTACTCATTTTACACAATAAGGCAGCTAAAGACTGGTTTTCTCATGCTTGTGTCACCCTTGATAAAAAAATGTTTGAATGTTTACAAAACAACTATTTTGAATCAAAGTCTTTACAAAAAGTATTTCATGATAAAATACTCGCTCATTCTTTCTTATAAGTTTCTAAAATTTTAAATGCTGAATTTATAGACTGATTTAAAAATCTCAAACTTTAGGTGGACAACCTATATGTACAGGTTTAAGATGAACACCTTGCAAACCAAAATTACTTTTTTATAATTATTACTTAACTTTAATTTGAAGACATGTTAAAAAATCAAATGTTTTGATGTTAAAAAAGTTACAACTTATGAAAGCTAGAATTAGAAATAGAGCCTGCATTACTTTGCACAAATTTTTAAGTTGGAAATAAAATTGAGGAGATGCATTAATTTATAAGAGGAAACTAAAAGTTCGCATAAAGATAGTATTACTAAACTATTAGTAAAAATAGTATTTATATTTACTTATGTGTAGAAGAAAAGTTTAAATGCAGTAAGTTTTTGTTTATTTAAAATAACTAGCAATAAAAACTTTGTCAAAATCAAGCAGATTTCTGCACAATTTTTAGCTTAATATTTCCTATTAATATTTTTCTTTGGTTTTTTATGTAAGTACTTATGGTTTATTTTTTAAAATCCAAACAAAATGAAATTCGCTACAGATATAACAGTATAAAATACATAAGGTAAATATTGAAACAAGATATTAGCAAACAAAGTTCAAGTTATAGTTGATATATTTAAACAACAGTTTATTTTAATAGACATTTTGTAGAAAATGTTTATTAAGATAAGTTTATTCAAGATTAAAGATTTACTTAAGTTTTTCTTCAGTTTTTTACTGACAATATTAATTTTAAAAAAGTAAGTTCTGTTATAAAAAGCTAATATTAAATCTGAATTTTCTATGAAGAAGTTAAGCCTTAAAAAACCAACAAAACTTGGTTGCTTAAAAATAATTATATTCACTAAACTTAAAGCAATTTATTTATAATAAATTACTATTAAAAGCCTTTCAAAGATGCAGTTAAGCATATTTTAAATGTTCAATTTATAGTGAAAAAGTAATTAGCTTACATAGTAATAAACGTCTCATAAAAAATTACATGATAATACTAAAGTTAATAGCTTAGAACACAATAATAAGTAATTTGATAACTTAGCCTCAAATAAAGTAGTAAAATAACTAATAAAAATAATAAATTAAAAATAACAAGCAACCTAAATTTTTGGTTTTAAACTGAGAAATAATCAGTTTTATAACTTTTTTTACATTAATTATTTATCTGGTTGTATTTAAATCACGAAATCTATAAAACATATGAAAATAACAAAAACTTTCTGATTTCAAATAAGTTTGTTTAAAAACATAAACAACATGTACGTTTAAACTATTAACATAATTTGTTTGGTTTTTAACTAAATTTACATATGTATTTTCAAAACACCACATAAAAATAAGAGTTATTTAATAATGAATTTTTATAAATTTTTTTGATGAGTTTCGTTTAGAATTCCAAAATATATAGGTTCTAAGATTTTAAAAAAAGTTAAAATACGATGTTTGACTGAAAAAACTGGACAAAATTGTAAAGTGCTCGAACACAAACGGTGAGCGGGAAGATTAACAACACAGGTGTTCAGTTATTTTTGTTTAGTACAACTAAGCTTCACTAATAAGGGCAGAACTTCAGGTACTAATAAATAAACAATGATCTAAAAGACTTTGTATTTGTGATCTACCGCTTCAAAAAAATAGTATCTGGCCAAACTTGATCTTATTTTAAAATTAGTAACAGGCCGGATCACAGGGTTGCCACTTTACCTGGAAACCTGGAAAAACCCTGAAAAGCCTGGAATTTGACAATTTAGGCAACAAAAAACCTGGAAAACCTGGAATTTTGAACAAAAATCACTAAAAAAAACTTGAATTTAACAATTTTCACATGCTCAGTATTACGGTTTCGATTAGACTCAAAAAATCTATCATAAAAATAAAATATATTGTCATCATCAAAAGTATTTTTGAAAAACATATTTAAAGTAGCTTTACAGTATATTTTAAATGTTTTTATACCATTAAACGCAGTTTCTTACCTTAAAATTAACCTTAAACAAAAATTGAACCAAAAATGTGTAATTTAAATAACCTGGAAGAAATTTGGAAAAATGAGTGGCAACCCTGGGATCAGTATCATATTTTGAAACTAGGATCCGGCTGGAACCAGATCCGGATCCTGCTTTTACTTTAAAATTCGGATCTTTCTGAATCCTATGAAACTCTCAATTTTTCCAACTAAATATCGAGTTTTCTCGAAATATACAGTGTAAGTTTCAAAACTACCTTTAGATATGTTGCGAGCTGATCATTTTTAACAGTATAGCATCTAGTTTGTCATTTATAACTCGATCATTTATAACCCGAGATCATTTATAACCCGACCAGTAGAAATTTAGCTCCATTAGTTTCATTAGTCACCACTCTTGACAATGGTGCTCAGTTTCTACTAAACGTCTCAGGACCAAGGTCTGTTTTGCAAGAAGTCACTTTTGAACAATACGTCAATTTTGCAGAATTTAATTGTTAAAGTCAACGGTACAATCGTCAATGATCTGATCAAAAAATGGGGTTAAATATGATAGGGTAAGTTATGTTTCGGTTAAAAATGTTCGTAAACTTAGATGCGTATTATTTTTTATTAGGAGCGTGTTTTGGCTTGTTTCCTGTTACTTGTGCGAACCCTGATATAACTGAAATAAACTTAATAAAAAGGCAACAGAATATTATTTTATTTTAAAATACTTCACTAAAAACGCATATTTGTATGTTAAGTTTTTTTATTAAGCAAAGCTTAGTTTATTTCTATTAAAGAACTACGTCAAAACTGTATTTTTATAATTTTTTTATAAAATTTGTTACTTTATATAATAACTTACCAAGTGAAAAAAAAAGTTAACTAATTTGCACAACTGAAATATGAAACTGTTTATTCAAAATTAGCTAACCAAAAGTGTTTAAAAACCTATTTTTAAATGATTGTACAAGTTGAAGAGGTTAATTTTAAACTTTGGAAACTTTTGACCAAATTACATATTTATTTTATCCTGTCAACATTAGAATAACCAAAGTTTTACAATTAGTTCTTTTCAACAAGATTTAAATAATTGTTCACGTTTGTTATTAGTTTGTTTTAAAAATTATAATTATATTTTGATTTAAATTTGACTTTAATCTATATAATACAATTGGAACTGTTTGACTAAATAGTTTTCTTTCAAATCAGTGAATATGTTTTTCTATTTCTTTGATAAGTTAATTACTTATTTTGATTAGTACTTTGTTTTTAATTTGTTATGTATAAAATATTTCGTTATTCATGTTAGCTTTATAAAAGGGTAAAAACTTCTTATTATCAATAAAATTGAGTCTTAGGTTTAATTTTTAATTATATTACTAAAAACTAAAGAACTGGAATGTTTATTAAATCTTTGCACTCTTTTATTTTTTAAAATTATTAAAATTTAAACATTTTTATTTACTTGAAAATTTTAGACAGTTATGTAGTGAACAGTAACGTAATTTTCTAAAGTAAGTTTTTAAAAGATTTAACACAAATTGCTCTCTTATTGTACAAAATGTTTGTGCAATCTCACTGACAAATACTAGACACGGCCCTGATCTTTGATATTAATATCAAGTTGAGGTTCTAGAATGTACATTAATTAGACAATTTCAGATTAAGAGTTTTATTCAACACGGTGTTTCATGCTATTAATGCTATATAAATTCTAGAATGTATATAGTAGTATGTAAAAGTTTTATGTTTATTGTAGTATTAATCATATACTTCAACTAGAACCATTTCTCAGCATAGTAAAAGTTTATTGAAAACTAAACTTAACAAAAAATCTTAACAATAGATATTTAATAAATATATATTAAACGCTAAACATGACGAAAAAAACACAAATTGAAAACTTATATCAAAAACAAAGCTGTGATGCGATTTCTACTGAAATTAAAAGAATTTTTTTTGTCAAAATGTGCAAAAGAAGGTCTATATGTGATGATAAGGTTTTGCAAGTATTAAATGAATTTTCAGCAACAGGTTAGAGTTGAAATTAAACAAATTTTTAACTGTTATACAAAAAAGGATGCAAATATATGTTTTTTTCACAAGAATTCAAAAATCAGTTTATAAAAAGTCATTTATATGATTGCAAAAGATTTTTTGCAAATTTCCTCCAAGAGTATGCTAAAAACTCAAGTTTTATTTAAATTCATTTTTATAACATTTTATAACGCAAGTAAAACATTCTGTACAACTTTAATGGCTAAAATTTAATCAAATTAGCAAGCAATCAATGATTAGTATCTTTTTTTATGCATAAATGATTTTTGTGTTATATATATAACATTCCTTGAATTGCTGTTATAGTTTAAGTTGAAAAGATTGATATTTATCTGAAAAACAATTTTTGTGAATAAAACATTTGTTAGTACCTGTGGTAAATTAAGCATTTTACATAGAAAAATTGCAAACATAATTAAGTGTTATTATTATGGATGTGCTAAATCAAAGCTTTAAAACCAAACAAGTAAATCAAAGTACTTGAAGAGAAGTAATAGGAAATTAATTTTAAATAAAACAAACTAAAACAATAGTTATAATTATTTTTGGGGTATTTTACTCAAAACTTGAAACCTTTAAAACGCTATAACATATATTTTGATATAAAAATTGATCACAGAAGTCAAGCAAGTAAATTATAAGCTTACTACTTGAAATAAAATTTAAATTAAATATATAAACTTTAGAATTTTACTGACATACTACTAAAAATTTTATTTTTTATTTTACAGGATACAAAAACCGTAATAAAAAGAACTTTATCACAATCTTAAAAGCTAATTGTACTTTGTTGCTTGAAGATTTAGAAAAGGAGAACTTCAAAAACTTTCAAAACTTCAAGGGCGCAGCAGATTTTCAAAACGTGGCTACACTTTACCGAATTGCTAAATGTTTTATTAGTAACAATCTTTCTAGTAACGCGTTTAAATTTATAGAACGGTTTTTTACAACAGTTTGCAAATCTAACAACTTTTTAGAACTAGAATTTAATCAGGTTGTGAAAATTATTTCCAGTTCTGGATTAAGTATCGATACTGAACTGGAAGTATTGAATGCAGTTGATAGTTGGGTGAAGTTTAATTTTGAAGAAAGATGTATATTTGCAAAACAGCTTTTGTTAAAAATTCGTTATCCCACGTTGCCAGATCATTCTTTAAACAACATTCTGAAATCTGGTTTAAGTTTGAATAAAGTTGAAGAATGTGTTCCATTACTTAAAAAAATTTCACAGTATAAAAAAGTTGATTGTAAAAATAGTTATTTTCTCTCAAACAGAGTTTGTGATTTTAATAACTTTAACATTCTATTAGCTGGAGGTTACAAGCAACTACAAATTGGCCGACTTTATTTAGACATGGTCAACGAGATTGACTGTGAAAACTTCAAAGTTGTAAATGGACTAGCTGACATGAATTTAAGACTGACATCTTCTAAAACAATATATTGTAGAGGTTATGTCTATGTTTTTGGAGGTTTTAGAAAGTATAAAAACACAGGAATACTTGCAAAACCTGTGCAAAAGTATTCCTTGATCACTAACACCTGGGAAGTTGTAGGAAATATGCCAAATTGTCGAAATGACTTCTGTGCGTGCGTTTTTATGAATGAAATTTTTATGATTGGGGGTCGTGATGATAGTTTTGTTAACATTTTCAATTCTTGTATGAAGTTTGACACCAACGATAATAGTTGGCAAGAAGTTGCGAGAATGAACATAGCAAGATCAGATGCAGCTTGTGCAGTTTTTGAAGGAAAAATTGTAGTCTCTGGTGGGACTGTTTACCACGGTCAAACTTTTAACACTGTTGTGGCTTATGACTATTTTGCTAAAACGTGGTCAACAATGCCTAACATGATCGAAAGAAGGTCTTGTCACATCTCAGTTGCCAGACTGAACAAGTTGTTTGTTTTGGGAAGTGTACCTTGGCTTAGCACAGAAAGTTGTGAAGTTTATGATTCTGCGTGTCACAAGTTTGTGTATCTCAAACCTAAGCCTAATAATTTTCGTCAAAGTTTTAGGTTTTCAGGAGGAATATTTGCAATTGGAAGCAAACTTGTAATACTTGGTAATAGCTCAGAAAAAGCTTTATGTTACAATGTGGACAATGAAGAATGGTCTGAAGAACAATTTTTAGCTACAAAATATACAAAACAGTATGGATGTACTCTTGTACCAAAGATACAATTTTAAAATAATATGCTAAGTAATGATAATCAGCTGCAATCGGCTATGTGTACTGTGTATAGATAAAGAAAAAAATTAATTATAAACAAGGTAGTGCAAGAAAATATACTTAAATAAAGTTTGTTTTGCTTCTTATTTCTTTGTCTGCTTCGGTTTCTTAAAGTATTTTTTATTCCTTTTCTTTCAGTCTTTTGTGTACAAAAGATCGCCATTTGGCGCGGTCATCTGCAAGCAACTCCCTCTCGTCAGTTCTTATATTCAAGCTTTTTGGGACACGCTTGTATACGTCCTTTAAACGTAGTTCTGGAAGACCTAAGTTGCGTTCACTAACGACAAACTCGCTATCAAACAGAGATTTTGGGATTCGCTATTCATCCATACTCAGAACATGACCGAGCCAGCAAGGCTTGCACTGACTGAAGGTAAAGTACAAGGTAATATATTAAGTGCTGTTGTAATTAATAATATCAAACTTAGATTAAAAAAGAATAAATAGTTTGGTTTTGGTACTGGTTTTAACTAAAGAATTTAAACATAAGTCGCTCATTTAAAAAAGGTTTATCAATTAGTTTTGTGAAGCTCATCATCAGAATAAACTTGTTAAAAACTGATAATAATATATTGTAAATTTAGTTATAAACAGTAATTTTGAAATACCTAGCTAAAAATTGTTACGTTTTACCGATCGACCGATGTAGAATTGTTACTTATATTTACGCGAACCTGGATATTAACTGACTTAACGCGCTAGAACAATATTGGTGACGGCCACTTAAGTTAATGTTTAGAGTTGACTTAGCTAAATAACTTAGCTAAGTCGATTTATAAAACGGAACTTTAACTTATGCCAACTTTTAAACTTAATCTAATTAAGTAGCAAGATTGCTTAAACTAATAGTATATAAAGAAATCGAGTCTTAGAAACAAAAAGCTGTATTACGAAGAATAGAAAATGCGATAAAAAATACAACAAAATGTACAAATAAACAACTTTAATTCAAAAATTCATTTGAAAAACAGTCGCCATCATACAAGTGTACGATGCGAACACAACACTTTGCAATAGATAATCGTTATCAACTAAGACACTGAAAACTAACCCGACAAACAAGTATGTTTAATGTAAATAAATTTGATAGAAAAGAAAGAAAGCCACTTTCGACTGCGAAAAACACTACTGAAGTGTTACATTCTGTCCACTTATTTCGTCATTTTGGAATTTCCACTTTGGGTTAAGAAAAGTACTGTCTTTAGTTAGTTTTGAACTTGTAAAAACACTTAACAATCTCTAATATAGAAGCATAAATTAAATTGACCACCGGGCACCGACTGTCGTCGACTTTTTCTCATTATTTGTAAAAAAGTATTACAGTGCTTCCTTGCTAATCCGGTTCTCGCTAAACCGGTTCCTCGCTAATCCGGCCGGTTTTAGTCGAGAAGTCGACTTATTTACTTTAGCGTTTAATTTCATTTTACTTCAAAAAAGTATTCAATTTACGTTTTATGAGTAAGCAAGCAACATCTGCTTGGGGTATGGTAAAGCCTTCTTCAATTAGAAACTCATGGAAGAAATTTATACCATTACAGCAAAGCTCTTCCATGCAAAACTTAGACCCTTCAGAAAAATTTCAAGACAACGAGTTTGTACAGCAATTTGCGAGATTAAATATCACGTTTACAGAAGATGATATTCAAAGATGGATGAGTTGCGATGGTCCTGGATATGAGCATATGGACGAGCAAGGAATTGTTGAACTGGTTACTGGGGATAACGAAAAAGAGGCTGTTGAAGTTGTTGAAGATGAAATTGGTGTTTCCCAGCCTTCTAAGTGTCCATTTTCTCATGCTGAAGCCATGCAGAAAATGGACGATTACTTAGCTTACTATCGTTGCCAACCAGTAGCCACACCTGAAGATGTGTCAAAACTCATCCAATTTCGTGAGTTTTCTGCTAAGAAACGAGAAAGCACTGTAAAACAATCTTCCATTTTTCAAAAAAAAAATCTTAATTTAGTTAAAATGTTAACAGTGTAGTTTTTTTCCATTAATTTTGAATTTATAAAATTTTGTTTCGTTTAGTTTTGTCTGTTTTAGTTCTTTTATTCTTTGAATAAAGTAAAATAAATTAAATTAACAGAAATTTTATAGTACGTTTTGTTATATACATTCATAATATAACTAAGGTAAATAATTTGTAAAAAAAGCGATATTTTGTTGTTATCCGGTAAAAGGCAAATCCGGCCGTATTTTGAAAAAAATCTTGCCCAACTTGGCCGGATTAGCGAAAAAGCACTGAACTTAAATTTGAAAATGCTATAGAGTCCGTAGATGACGTAAAAAATTAATTAAAAATGCTGAAAAATTTACAAAAAAACTGAAATAATTTTAAGAAATTCTTCACTGATAGTACTCGCTCCCCGTTGTTTTACCCGTACACGCTTGGTTTCCTCATCTGTTCTCCACCTCGACCACCGTACGCTGATGGTACATCAGATCTCTGTCTCTCCTTCGCTGACTCGTTTATGACTTTCGATTCTCGAGCCGTTTTCGGGCGAAAGTGCAAATAGAGTGTAATTAACTATATTTGAATTAACTTTAAGTAAAATTATAAAGAAGACACTTTTTCAAGTATGTTTATAAGAATCTTAAAAACATTTATAGCTTCAGACTAAACGAAATATTTTCTACAAACTTTTAGCATATTAAAAACATTTCACGTTTACCACGAAATAATAGACAAAACAAGCAATTACATTCGTTTCAAAAGTTTGAACTTGTTTTTGTAAAATATATATCTGGTGAACTTTGTAATTATTTTTAAAACTTTAATATTTTCGGGAAGTAGTTTCAGTAAAAAAAGAAGTTCCATTTGCTTAGGTTGAAGTTTAACTAATAATCTGTCAGTTACTAGTTGAAAACACGTTTACAATTTTGAGTATAAAATTTACTATTCTCAGTTTTAAAACCAACTGTTTTTTAGAAATATCTTTAGGATTTTTAAAGTAAACAATTTTGGGTCTGTTTCTAGTTTAAGGTCGTGTGTTAAATAGTAAAAAACATTGAAAATGTACTGTAAAGCTACTTTAAATGTGCTTATTAATAGAATAAAAAATTATGACAAAAGTTTATCTACATCAGGGTTTCCCAAACTAATTTACTAAATCGCCCCCTTTTCAGTAATTTGAAAAAAAATCGCCCCCCACAATTTTAAAAAGTAGTTTTTCTTTTGAGTACAAACTTTTGAGCTAAAAAAAGTTGTGTTCCAAATGTAATTTAGCCTGGTACTTCTTATGCACACACTTTTGTGTTCAAAGTAGTTTACAAGGCTTGAGAAAATAATTTACAGTTATTTTCTTAGAAGCCCAGTAAAGTGTATTAAAATACTTAATTGTTAAAAAGCCTTGTGTAATCTGTAATCAATCTTGTTTAAGTATGAACTGTTGTGAAACTGGTGAAACTTTAAGGCCAGTGGTAGACAACTTTTGTAGTCAGCAATTCATATTTACTAAAATATCTTTTCTAGTTTCAACTCGTTAAAAAAAGGTAAATGCGGGCTGCATGATTTAAAAAAAATAACAAATAAGAAAATTAAAAAACTCGAGCAAAATTGTAATAAAATTATTAAGATTTTATTGTGATCTATGAAATACTATTGTGAACTGAAAGCGAAATGAAAGCGTATTTTAAAAAGGTTAAGTATCAAAAACTATATTTTATTTATTTTGCACAAGTAGTTTTCAATTTACTTAGCGGGTCGAAATTCAACTGGATCTGCGACTCGATCTGAGCCGTACGTTACCCATCTTAAATTTTAACTGAAACCTGACATGATAACAATATCACATATAACAAATTTCGGAAATTTAGAAGTTAATACTAAGTAACTTATTTAAGCCGCACAAAATACTTAAATTATTTTATAAAAAGGCATATTTTAAAATAACTATACTAGAGATTAAAAAACTATAAAATAATGAACACATGGTTGCCACTGGTCAAGCTGAGAAAAAATTCCTGACTTTTCCTGACTTTTTTCTGACTTTTTACCAAACTTTTCCTGACTTTTATAAACCAAACTCTTAAACTAAACTTATTCTAAAATACATAAAATAACACTTGAAATTATATAACGCTTTCAATCTAATTTTTATACAGGTTAAAAACAACAGTTTTTTGCTGAATTCTATCATCAAACTTCCAGTACTTAAGTGAAGTAATTTTTAAAAAAAGACATAAAAAAGTAAACTATATATCTGTTGTATAAAATATTTCCTCTAATCATTTAGTATAAAATTTGTAACAAATAAATATACTCTTATTTACTTTAAAAACTTAAGTTACTCTACAAAAAATACAAATAATGTGTAAACTTAATCATGGCATATACCTCTCTCAAAACTTATTTCATAAATTTAAACAACTATAAAAAATTATAAAGAGGTAAAGTATACACATCAACTTGATCCATAGAATACTAAACTAACTGCTTAACTATAAAGAACTTAACTATTTACTTAAACAAAAAACACTTAGATTCTAAAATTATGCTAGATAAACTTTTGTGTATATATCAGTTTCACTATGGAAGTGTCCTTGCTACAGATTATCAATACTAAAAAGCCTACAAAATCTGCTTGTTAAAGTAGGGTACTTGTTTAATATGTTAATAGAAATTTTTTGCAGTTTTATAAAGGATATTTTATTTCGAAAGCAAAATTATTGGATTCTATTAGCAAATTTCTATCATGACGTAACTATAGTGGTAGGATGGAGCTGATTTTCATTTCTACTGATACTGACGTCGTTCCAAGGACGCATACAAATTTTCATCAACAATAATCGAGTTACTTTGCTGAAATTGTGTTCCAATTTTATTTTTACAATTTCCACTGTGAGGAGTTTTTTATCTTAACTTATACCAGGTGAAGGCATTGGAAATAAAATTAAATATTTTTGTAAATTTCTAGGAAAATTTTGGAAATTTTTTCTGACTTCAAAGGACTTCTAATTAATTTGTACCGTTTGAAGGCTTTGGAAAACAAGGTATTTTGTAAAATTAAAATGACATAATCTTACTTTTTTTTAATTTTATCAAATTTCCTGACTTTTTCTGACTTTTTTCAAAACCCCCCAATTTTTCCTGATTTTTTTCTTTTTTTTTAATTTCTCCTGACTTTTCCCGATTTCCTGACCGAGTGGCAACCCTGTGAACAGTTTATTTTACACATAATAATATAAAAATTAAAAAATAATTTCTGATCTAGTTTAAGGAAGTTTGACCGACTGGTTGATTATCTTACATGAACAGTGGTTTCATCAACAGCTTCAATTAATGCAGTAAATTTATTAATTTCAATGCTAAGATATATTGTAAGCAAGTTAGTTGTAAAATTAAAAATTTAATTTCAAACTTTTTAAACTATTTGTTTTGTAGTACAACACCATGTAATAGTATTTGACTTGGAATAATCTTTAGGGAACTAAACCTTAATTCTAACAATTTTTTTTCTTTATTAAAATTCAAAAATAAAAATCCAATGTTTTACAGTTAATTCTGAGAACAGAAAGTAATCAATTAAAAAAAACTTTTAACTAGGTTAATTTTTTTTTTGTAACTGTAGCAGTCTTTCTGATGGCTTATTTAGTTCTGTTTAAATATTTTTTTCTAGCTATTAGCCTCTAAAAATTTAACAGAGGAAAACAGTGAAAGACTAAAAGCTAGTGTTAAAGTATCAAAATAAACTAAGTATGTTCTAATTGCTAATATATGTTGAATTAAGATAATACAAAAAACAGTTGTATTAATAGTTTAAAACTCCTTATATAATAATAAATTTTTTTAAATAATAAATACAGTTAGAAAAAAAATTGAGTTTAAGAAACTTTTAAATGAAAACGTAGAAGTCATTTGAAATAGAGACCTCAAATTTATACTCTTTTAAAACCGAAAAATTCTTTATAGACATAAAAACTTTAATGGTTACCAGAATTTTACAATCAGATAATAGTTATATAGTGATATAAGTTATATACAGATTAAACAAGTAATAACAAAAACCTGTCTTTCAAACAAATATTTAAATCACTATGCTATAAAAACTTTTAGTGTAATGTAAAACGACGAATATGAACTACAAAATTAACAAGGTCAAAATAAAACTATTAACAACTTTAAAACATGAAACCATTTAATAAATATAGTAGACTTCCGCTTGAGTTCGCACTTTAAAAAAAATCAAAAAGTGCAAAATCAGAAAATTATTACAATTTTTTTTTACAAAATGACAAATTTCAATATGTTATATGCAATAATGTTAAGATTAAACATGAAATCCACTTTAATATAAACAAACTTTCATTAAAAAAAAGATCTATACAAGCTATTAACTATTATATATATTTTGTTTTATAAATATTTAGTTAGTAATAGACTTTACTTAAGTTAAATTTAAGAAAATATAAATTTGCACTTTTTTTTGGGTAAAAAAGACGAACTCAAGAGGAAGTCTACCATAATTAATATTTATTAGGCATTATGCAAACCTGTTGTAGAATAAATAGCTTAAAAAAGTTATTTTTTTAAAAAGACTACTTAAATACAATACAAACCAGGCTAAATAAGAAATATTACAAAAGATCAAATAAAATTAAAAAACTTTCAAAAAATAATGTCTGCTACTGAAGTCTAATATTATGTGAAGGATAAGGTTCATGACTGCTTGCAAGTTTTTCTAATCTGATTCTTAATCAGTAAAATAGAGCCTTAAGTCACCTCTTTTAAAAATATCTAGATTAGATCTTTTGCTAAAGATGCTGATAACTGAACTGAAAGCTTTCTCAAAACATAGCTGGAAGGAAAAGCTATAAACAACAGTCTAAATTCCTCTCAAATGATTGGATACTTTTGCCTTAGTTTTTGTTAAGTCCAAAAGTTTTCATATCGTTCTTTGGAAGAACTTACTTTAAGTTCAAGGTCAGTTTGTAAGTCGTTTAGTTTAAAAGTATCTGCCTCGAAGGGATCCATATTTTTATCTATATGATAGCTTTTTTGTGTCAAATCTAAATTTTACTACTTAATATGTTAAAAATTCCAGATTTTTTCTAAGTTATATTTTTGCCTAAATTGTCAAATTTCAGAATTTTCCAGGTTTCTAGGTAAATTGGCAACTCTGTATAGTTTTATTTCTTAGTCTAACTTAGTAACTTTTCAAAAAAAAAAAACTGGAAATATCATGAGGTGATAGTTAATAATAAATAACATAGATTTTTACAAACCATTTATGATCCCAAATAACTTATATGTCAGGTTATAAAATAGTGAGAGGGATTTAAATCGTCTATGATCTATGTAATTGTTAAATAAGAAAATATTTACTTGAAAGTAGGAGTCATAAGCACTTGATTTTTTTTCTATCTGTTACATAAATAAAAGAAACTTTTTTGTTTAAGTTTCACCTCAGGGTCAAATAATTAATATATAGCAAGCTAAAATTAGTAAAATAGCAAGAAAAAAAGTAAAAATCTTATGACAGCCCAAAATTTTAAAATCGCCCCCTTTTCGCCCCCTTACTAGTTATCGCCCACCCTTTCGCCCCCTTACTAATTATCGCCCCCCAAATTACTAAAATCGCCCCCAGGGGGGGCGATATCGCCCACTTTGGGAAACCCTGATCTACATGATAGATTTTTTTTTCTAATCGAAATTTCGTTACTTATAGCATAGAAAAATTGTTTATAACTTGAGGATTTTTAGTGTATTTTGTTACAAATTTCTAAAACTCCAGATTATTTTTTTGCATTTTCTTTAAATCAAAATTGTTAAAAATTCCAGGTTTGTATTAAAACTTCCCAACTTCCGTTTTTTTTTGACCAAATTATCGAGTTCCAGGTGTGGCCACCCTGTAACTATTCTTCTTAGTTTAAGTCTGAACAGCTTGCTTCTTATAACCAATTATAATTACGTCTTCAGCAGTTTAAATTGTTACATTCCGCATAACTGTTTTAAATTTTATTTAACTTACGACAAAGAATTTAGATACAATTAAAAAAACTTAAGTATTTAATTAATTTATTAAAATGAAAATTGTGGTGATTTTAAGTTGTATATGGTAATTAAATAAAACAAAGTCCCTTTTGACTATTAGAAATAAGCATTTTTTATATCAAATAATCAGTCTTAGAGCACATCTTAGATATTTGTTATAACATCAGCTCTATTCGATTTGTTCAAAATGTTTACAAGCTGGTATTACACGCAGCGGTCAAAATATTACAGTATCCAGTCCATACGTTGCCCACCCCTAGTCATAGTAAACCATGATACATAAAAAAAAATCATCCCAATTCTACCAATAAACCTCAATCTCAGCAGGGTTGAATTCTTTAGTATTGTTTTTATAAAGCGTTGAATTTAAATTCCCATTTTTTTTACGAATAGCTTATTTAAGCAATTCAGAGAAAAATTGGTAGAAAGAAAACATAATGGAGTACATAATTTAAATATTCTATCTAAAAGTATTAAGTATATAATTTATACTTTAACAACAAAAACTTACACTTTATAATTTGATTTATTAAATACTAATTTTAAAATTTATCAAAAAAATAAAACCAAATTAGAGTTGTTGTTAATTTATTCAAAGAGCAATTAATTTAAATCGACATTTTATTTAAAAATATATAAACTATAATTTCCTTGCAAAAGCATTACAATTATGTTCCTTCGTTCATTGCAACTACTATTGAGGACTGTCATCAGGTACCTAGACAAAAATAAAGACTTTTATGCACTCTGAAGTCATTTTAATATGTTAACTTGTTTTTGCCTTTTATAACGTTAAAAATTTCTATGAAAATACTGTGGGTGCTTAAAAAAACAGAGAACTTTGAGTTTTTAGCTAAAAATTGTTTTACATTTACAAATACCACGAATAGATGATATCTGAGCAAAAACCATATGCTTTGAAGAAACTATCATAGCAGCACTTTTCGATTTTCAAAAAAAACACGCAATGTTTGGGACCAAAAAAATGCGACCTTAGAGTTATTAGCTGGAAATGGATTCCATATGGCAATTATCACAAAAGTACATTGAGCACACTTCAATATGATTTCAAAAAGTTTTATTAAACTAGCACTTATTGAAATTTTGATAAAAAAACTGAAATTTTAAGAAAGATTACAAAAAGTGATGAAAACTACATAAAATATTTAACAAAAATGTTTTTTCAAGTTTATAACGATAGATGAACAAAAGCGATTGATCTTTAATGGGGGATTTTCAAAATTAAAGTTACAATATTTTAAAACGAAAAGTTTTACTATAAGTTTTAAGCACTTACTAGTTCTTAGCACTTATATTTGGCTCAAATTCGATAATTAGTAATTATCAGTGCATTATTATTGCTCATTTTATCAAATTTTTGGTTTATAATAGTATTTTATTGGATTACTACAATAAGTTTAAGTAACTGCAGCCCGCACTTTTTTATAAAAAACATCAAATATTTGTTTTCAACTTTAAAAAAAACTGATCGATTACTTAAAAGGTTTACGACCCATGACAAAAATACGATGTTCAAAATAATCAAATTTAAATTTAAAAATTTGATACTGTGAGGAGTAAAATTTACTTACATTTTAGTGAAAAGAATTACAAATAAGGTAAACTAATAATATACAAGCAATTAAGTTTACAATCTAACTTTTCTTTAACGGTCAACAGTAAATTTTAAGACAATTTAAGATGCTTTATAAAAAAATAAACTTAAATAAACATTAAGTATAATGTTAAGTAAAATAAAATATTTAAAAATAACAAATATAGTATGTATATTTCACACGCTTTAAAAACAATTAGACATAATATAAAAAATTATATGTAAAACTTATTATAAACTAACTTAAACATTGATGAACTTGTCAGCCGAATAGTTTGACACTCATTTTGCAATCGAGGATTCACCAATCACTTTAGAAATATAAATATGTACGCAACTTCCGGCTTTTCATTTACATCCTGGTTACTCAAATCAAGCGTTCAATGTATATACCAGTATTGTTAGAAGTTAATTAAGCACCTGTAGCTCTAACATAATCGAAAATGAACACTCATTGCTAAGTTAGAGAATTATTCATGGGAAACAACAGGCAAAAAAATGAGATTTTTTTAGGGGAAAAGGCTTCTTAAAGGATAGTATGCAACTTGTCAGAAGTAGGAACAAGATGTGAATTGCTAATAACGAACGGAATGAAGACTGGGAAAATTTTTGAGAAGATACAAAGTCCTGCAAATCTGCATAGTTTATCAGCAAAGGTCGAGCCAACGATGATAGTGCAACATCACCGCTGTGCAGAAAAACTAAGAAGGCAAAAAAGTCTTTAGTTTTAATACAGCTCCATTCGTCTCAGAAAGGTGCTAGGTATAGCTTATATTTGATTTGTTTATTAATTAATCAATAAGTTAAAAATAATTTGAAAAAATATATAAATCACCTAATAGTTTAGTTTAAGAAGTTTCTGTGTAGAGGTACAAATAGGATAATGAAACCCCAGAACTCAAATAAAACTGAATACTTTAAACATAATCTACTTGAAAATGATTATTAATTCGAGTCGTAGAAGAAAGCAAATAAAAGTATTGCAGATTTCATTTGTAATTTTTGAAGTGTAACTGCACAAAATAATTTAATACGATAATGTAAAAGAAATCCAATAGAAAAAGATTGTGCAAAAAGGAATAGATTTAAGATAATTTTCACATTATTTTGTACTCTATAATGTACACAAGAAATTGTTAAAATCGAATAAAAAAAAAGACAACTGATTTTTGGCTAGGTATAATATCAGATATAAAACTTAACTGTATGTAAGTCAACCTATGTGAAAAAAAATATCAAATCCATTGACAACAAACCAGTCCGAGTCAATTAACCATGTTATTAAAAATCGTGTTAATTGGAGACAAATATAGCAGAACTAAAAAATAATCTGAAATGAATAGTAAAATTTCAGTACAACTTAAAATATTCGATTTATGACCAATGAGACTATAAACTTCATATTTTTTCTTCATATGATCATATTATGTCATTCAATGAAGTAGTCAAAAACAATTACTATAATAATCAGATAATAATTATCTTAACAGAAATTAATTTAGATATTCAGTTTCTGATAGTGGTCATACCAAAATACTTAAATATTTAGAAAGTACTGCTAAAAACCTGGTAGTAGAAAAAGGGTTAAGGCAACTTGAAGTTTTTCAAAACTATAAATAAACCTTTCTATCAGTTATTCAATTATTCTTACAGGATTTATAGGAAGTTTACTAAAACTTATGATCCCACACTATTACGTGTTTGGTTACAACCAATTAAAAACAAACCACCAAATTTGACCTTTAAATACTTAATTTTAAGACCTTTTCACTAACTTTGAATTCAGTGAGAAATACAAGCTTTCTAACTGAGAATAAGACTAAAACGAGAGAATTTAAATATATATATAATTATAGGATTGAATAAAATACTTGGCTGAGGACGCGTGTTGAACGCAGAAACAGTTGTTCCAAAAGAAGTTTATTTTTGTGCAACTTTATTCAGATATATATCCAAGTACCGAAATCCATCAACAAAAGGTTGACAACTATACGTGAGAATGAGAGATCCTTTTACAGAGCGAAACAGCACTACCAGGAAGCGTTGGTTAAAGGAGGCCACAATCGCGATTTGAAATATAACGCTTGTAACGAGAAAAATACCAGGAGGAAAAATATCCTATATTTGACGCCACCATTTTGTTTGTCGGTAGAGACAAAAATCAGTAAACGGTTCCTGAAAATCGTTAGCCGAAATTTTGTCCCGACGCACCCGTACCATAAAATTTTCTATAGTCTTTATTTAAAATGTCTCATAATCATAAAATATTAGAAGATAAGGCAGAGGAACAAAAGCAATGCAACTGCAGAGATAAATGCATGGTGGGTGGAAATTGTTTATTAACTAATGTTATCTATAGAGCGACGGTAATAACATCAGAGAAAAGTATGCAGTATTTTGGCTCATCAGGTTTATCGTTTAAAAGTAAATACACACGGCATAAATATTCCTTTAACAACAGTAAATACAGACTAAAAACTACGCTTTCAAAATATATCTGGGATTTGACCGATAGAAATAAAGATTTTAGCATTAACTGGGAAATATTAGCACGAACAAAATACTAACTCAATTTAAAACATGACTGCACTACTCTCTGCAATATGGAAAAACACGAGATCTCAAAATTAAACTTAAATCTAGCTTTAAATAAACGAAATGAACTTTTTAGTAATTGTAAACATTTTTCAAGCTTTTATTTTAAACAATTTTGAACATTAGTGTGTCTTATATTTTTTAATGATTTTTTGAGTGACGTAACAAAGTTTTCGCTTAATATCATGTACATTTTAAGGTATGTTTCAAGATAATATCACAACAAACAAACTGAAGATCTGTTTTGTTTAACAAAATAGTGAAACAATTGTGTTTGTAAAACATTGTATAACATTTAAAAGCCCTTCAATTGGACTCAGTGTGAAAGATTTGATTTATCAAGTTAAATAACTTAATTCTGTATATATATATATATATATACCAGAATATAAAATAAGGTTAATGTTTAAACTTAAACACTTTCAACTTTAAACACTTTTTTATTTTGAATTTAACTGGCTGATGATTAAAACTTTATGAAAAATTAAAGCTTTATGAAACATATGTTCCAGAATTTTTAAAATCGCCATTTCAATAAATTATACCAGAATATATATATAGATTTTAAATTTGAACTGACTGAAGATTAAAGACAATCTTTTTTGTCTTTATGAAACATATGTTCCAGTATTTTTTAAAATCGTCATTTCAATAAATTATTAAAAACCCTTCAAGTGGGCTAAGTAGAAGGTGTTCAAGTTTAAATACTAACCTTATTATATATATATATATATATATATACATACAGAAAAGTTATTTTAACTTGATAAATCAAATCTTAATATAATTGGTAATTCTGTGGCTAGCGAGCATGTTGATCTGGCACACTAAACATTGACTTATAAGTTGATTTTTTGGTTAAAGATCTGTTTTTTGAATTATTCTATATTTTTCTCCTTATATAAAATACTCTATTATTTTACTGCTTAAACTTAAAAAGGTTAAAAGAGAGATTGTACACATATGGGTTTTTCTTCAGTGTAAACATTAGGGTCTTTCCTGCTTCTATTGATATAAAGTTTCTGTTAAAATATCTTTCATCTTGCTTGGGCTATTCTTGGATTTTGTAAGTTAACAAATTAGTACTTATCGAATAATATTTATTAATGCACATTTTAGTAGTTTAAGATCTCTAAAGGCAAGCTATTTGGTAGCAAAATTTAATGCTGAAAGAAGAAACCTTTTACGGATGGTGAGTTCATAAAAGATTGTATGTTGGCAATTGTTAAAATGTTTGTCCAGAAAAGAAAAAAAAAAGCCTTTTTAAATGTCTGTTTGTTAGTTCATTTTCAAAATATTACAACAGGTGAATTTGTAATAGTTTTAGTAAAATGCCAAAAGTAAAACGAACAGAGAGAGGTTCAAATCTTAAAATAGACGTTGATCGTGAAAAAGATGCATTTGGTAACAAAGGATTGTATTTGAAGGGAAACCATTTGTTGAAATTGTTGAAAACTTTATAAGATAGAATTATAAGAAGTTAAAAGCAAAGCACAGCCCACGTACAATGTATAAAAATGTCTTGCTCTTATTTCAGAATGGAAATTTATGTTTATCAAGGAGAATGAACTTGCTACAGAGAAGAGCCTGTTACTTCAATCAATCGATCATTTGCCGTTGCTTTTGATGTTGCTGGCCTTAACTTTGACCAATTGAAATTGCTGTGTGGCATCATATATATTACTTAACCACAGGACTGATTTGATACCTTGCATCAGAGTAACCGATCGCACTTTGATGCATATCTAAAAAAGTTTAGCAGCTAACCGAAAGTACTCGTTTGACAATGCTTTGCAAGTATACTAATGACGGCAAAGCAATTATTGCATTAAAAATCGACGGTACGTACCAAAAAAGGGTTCATTGCAGACGTGGGTACATTTCAAAAATAGGGGTAGTTCTTCTCATTGATGCACAGAGTGGCAAATTTTTAGTATACAGAATTATAACAAAGTTTTGCCACTAATGCACCCAAAATCAGGATATAGTGAGTGCTGATGAATTTTATAAATGTAGAGACAATCATATTGCTTAAAGCAACTGTAGCAATAACTAGGAAGGTCACTCTACTGAAGTGGAAAGGGTTGCTGTAAAAAATATGTTCCTAAAGATGTTAGATTATAATTTGATGTATAGGTATCTTGTTGGGGACGGAGATCCAAAACATTTAGACTGAAATTTAACAGTTAGTAACTATGCAGCAAAAACTGAGTGTAAACTTACCAGCAATACCAATGGTTTACCTTCTTCAACTCATGGTAAATCGTATACACAAAGTTATACAGAAAATAAATCAAGGAAAAAGAGTAGCTTTGTTAAATTAATGTGGATATTCTTTTAATTGTTTTTCATATAAAGGTGCTAGAAGTAAATTGTGATATCTGGTTATATCAATAATGGTTTTATAGCTGTAAGGAAGAGAGAATATGAGTGTACGAAGGCCATAAAGTTAGTTTACTCAGCCTCGATCTTTTATCAAAATCAGGTATTGATGAAAGCTTAGAGTTTCCTCAAAATAAGTCCATTTCAGATTACATAAAAAAGTTAAGTGAAATATAAAAGCTTTAAGGTATTTCATAAAAGTTATGACTTTTTAGGTTACCATAAGTTACAATTTAGGGGAGATAATGAAGGAGAATTTTCTTTAAATAAAGGGGTATTTTTAGATACAATATACCTTTTGGCACATTATAGCCCCAAAAAAATTCCAAATTAAATGATACCTTAGGATCAACCTGTAAGTTAACTTTTCAGAATTAAATGTGAAATTTTAAATAGTGTACTTCAGGTATTTAGGAGACAAGTTATAGTTTGAAAAAGTCAAGCTAACTAGTTAGCAGACTTACAAAGTTATAATAGACAAAATTTTTTTTATAAGTAGCTAAACTCAGCTAGCTAACCACACAACGATCTTTGTAAAGTTTTCTGTCAGGCAATGACTCTCATCTTTGGAGTTTTATTGAACTGCTAAAATCAACTCAAAACTCTCGTGACCAGAGGATAGAACACATTGTCCCAGGATAAAGGCCTGCCAGGAAACCATTGAACATAAAAAGGTAGATGAAAGAATTAATTGACTAATTTCTTGTTTTAATGATTGCAGTAACATTATATAATTTTTGAGAGATATCTCTCATTATTTTACTTTAGAATAATTATAGTTGTACTTGTTTGTACTTTTATGCTATTATGATTTCTTTGATGTAGGTTAAAGCAAAACTAAGTTTTATTTTAGTAGTCACTACAGTAACTGTTTACCTATTTTATTTTTGATTTAATGTAAAGTTGATTTCTGTTAAGCTTTTTTCTTTTTTTTTTTATAGTTGTCTTTTACTTAATTTAAAATTTTGTACAAAAATGACACAGTGCAAAAATGACCTGTTTCCAGAAAAGCCATTGAGAATACAAAGTGGACTGAAGGAGTTAGCCTGCATGTTGACATGGCTGGAAAAACTGTGAAGTTGAATAAAAACTAAATATTTCTGACATCTTGTATATTTAAAGGTATGTGAACTTTTTTTTTTTTGTTTAAAAGATAATAAAATAATCCGTAGTTTACTCTAGAAAGACCCAACTCAACAACAACAACAACAAACTACCATGTCTCGACACAGAAATAAAAAGATTAAAAATAAACTACAAACCAATGTATATGGAAAACCAACTGACACTAACTTAATTATGCAATATACAAGTACTGTCCAAAAGCTTGGAAACTGAGGTTAATAATAAACAAGGCACTAAACATTAGTTCTAATTTTGACATTTAAAGAAGAACTCTTTAAAATCAAAAATTTACTTTAAAAAAATCAAGTATCTTGCAATTGATAGAAACTAAAACCAATAAGTTTTTAGTAAATAAAAAAGTTGACAACACTACAGTTCAACAAAATCAAACAACCAAAAGCAAAACCAAGTCAAAAAAAGAAAATAAAAACTCTTTATTTCACGACAATGTATGTAGGTAATTCCTCATTGAAATTCAAAAAACGTATAAAATCGGTTTTTTAAATCAATATTTAAAAAAAAAATTTTTTTATGATTAAAATCCTTTCTCCATCAAAAATTAATTTTAAAAATCCAGAAATATTTAGGGATAATCAGGATATCTCCAATATTAAAAAAAAATAAACTAGAATGCCCCATTGAAAATAAAAGACCTAAACTTTGTATAGCGGGCAAACTTAAAACTAATTGTCCTGAAGGCTAATTCTAAAAATCTTTAAATATTAAAAATATTTAAGACTTTAATTCTATTGACCGTGATCTATCCGTAATTATCTGTTATGACAATGTGATAACTTTAGAAATGTTAAAAAACTGGTACCTTTTTTGATAAAACATTTTATACCTTTATCTATCACGTGTCCACAATATCATTTTTATCAAATAGTTTTTAAAAAAACCCAAGAGCATGTTCAAATTTTATGTTTACTTTTAATTCACAAATTGAGCAGAAAAGAAATTTTCTGTGAATTTTTAAACACTTTAAGTGTTAATGGAAGATTTAATAAAACAAAAACATATAAATCAAACCTTTGACCAATTATTTTCATTTTACACTGAAAAGGAAGCAAGTATTGTAAGTTCTTTAAATAACAATTTTAATAACATAGATATTCATTTTTGTCATTTACACGTACAAAAAATTAAATCTAATAATAAACTAAAATTAATGGTAAAAAATTTAACTCAACGTAAAACTATAAATAAACTTTAATTTAATTTTAAATTCTCAACAATACATAATTAGTAATGAATCAATTAATTCCTAATTATGTAAAATATTTCCCAAAATTAAGAAACAAGTTGTGCATCCTTTAATTAAAAATTGTGCATGTAAAGTAATTGTCCATGTACTTGTTCTCCTTTAACGAATAATTGTGCTGAAAGCGCAAATAAGAAAATACTGCAGTTCCTTAATGATCAATTGCCTAGACCTTTAAAACTAATTGAAGAACTTGAAAATTTAACCGGGACGGAAGAATAAAAATGTCAATCAAAAATCAAATAAAAGATCTTTTATAACTACAACTACTTAAAAAATAAATAATTGAATGAAAATAACAGAGAAGGTTAGTTTTCAAACATTAAGAAAATGATAGAAAAATTGAGTGTAAAAATGATTGAAGGACAGAAAAATTCAACCAATCTCTTCTCAATTAAATTAAGGAACTGAGATGAGACATAGCAAAACAGAGAGCAGTTGTTTGAAGAATTCACTTGCTTTTATAATCAAAAAGTTTTTAGACTCTAGAATGGAAAATTTAAATTTAAAGATAGAGGTATATGCTCTCAGAATGGATAATGAAAGATTCAACCAATTGATGGATATGAAGGAGGAAACAAAAAGTTCCAACTTTCAGCTAGACTACATTGAGATAAATCTAAAAAGTGAGAATGTGGAGATTAGTAGGGTGCTATTTGTAATGTACTATTTTTAAATACCAATTGTCAACAGTAACTTGGAAATGCCTAAAACGTTTACGGCCAGGGAATAAAGTTTCACATTTAAAAATTAAAAAAAAAACTTTTCCTAAATTTTTTAGTTGAATTTAAGTTTTTATTCATAATCTTCAAAGCAATCAAAACTGATAACTGAAATTATTACTGAAAGAAAAGCATAAAATACATTTTTGAGTTTGATTCACTCTAAAACTAACAACTCTTAAAAACCTTACTCAAGCTTTGCAGTAATGTCTTAAAGAAACCAAAGAAATTTTAAACGTTAAATTTGGGTATAAAACATTGTAAAAATATCCAAGGTATAAAAGAAGTGACATTCCTAATACAGTGAATTATCAGTTTATATTTCAATGTTCAAACAAGACTTTATACTTAAAAAAAACTATACTTAGTTTCAACTATTATAAATGTCTAGTTTTAATGTTTTTAGTTGAAACTAATTATAGTTTTTAAATAGTTTAAAATGAGGTGAAAAATAACTTTATTATAAATGTCTAGTTTTAATGATTTTAAAGTTATTTTTCACTGTATTTTTCAATTTTTGGCAAAATACTTTCAAAAAAAACTATACTTATTTTAAACTCTCACATTAATGGTGCTCTCACAGACACATCTGGAAGAGTACAATCACAGATGATGTTAGTGATAGAGCAGCACTTAAACTACATTACGCCAAAAAACACAAAACATCAAAAAAAGATTTAAAAGAAGCTTTTTCAATTATCTTTGTAGACACCACTAATAATTATTCAGACTTAGATTTTTTGGAAAGAAATGGATCAATAAACTTGAAGCAACAATAAATATAAACAAAACTATATTACCAAATTACAGATAATTGACAAGAATACTATTATTTAACATGTTTTAATGTTTATAAAGTTTTTGATTATCCATTTCTAAATATCTTAACAAGTTAAGGTAATACGCACTACTACTTTTATCGACTTATTTATTATGATTATTTATTCTATCAATTTTTTTTTTTAAACTTTAACTAACAATACGCTCGATTACTATTTTTATTAGTACTTTTATTTTCTTTTTACATTTTAAAGTATTATAACACATTAATTCAAACACATCAAAGTTTAACAATCTAATTTCATTTAGTCCTTTGTCTTTGATTGGATTTTATTTCATTTAGTTTTTGCAAGTTTAAACTAGACATACTAATAAGATTTACTATTTGATAAACTTTTCAAATTTTCAATGCCAGGCATTTTAAAACAAAGTTTAGTTTAAAACTTGATTTATAGTTACGTCATAATATACCTTCTTAAAACTTTTTATATGCAAGAAAATTTTAAATTAATTTAGTTCTAATATAATTGCCTACTGAAGACGAATTTTTTTGAAAGTACTTTAGGCAATGTAACAAGTACTTATAACTTTGTAGATTTCTTTGTAAAATAAAAAAGACTTTTTATTTAAAACGATTATTTTTAACTTAAAACATTGAAACTTTATATTTGCATTCTTGAAGGTCTCTCATTTCATGTGTGTCTTCCTTATTTTTGTCATATAGTGACATTTCTAATAAAGTAGTTTTTCAATGCATATCAGTGTGGTAAAATTGTGAATGACCCAAAATGTGTTGGAAATCTAATGAATAAAATGTTTTTAAATATTCCTGACAGCTTATTAAAAGAGAGAAAAGATGTTGTTGATGTAAACATTGATGAGTATTTATCTGACTCAGTAAAAAATTATTTTGTCTTTATTTAAAGTTCTGATAGTGAGGTTCTGAATTATACAAAACTATGAATCCAAATAAAAGTATGCGTTCTGATGTCTCTAGTATTCGTTTTGTGAAGCTCAGTTCAAAAATAATTTCTTCAAATCTTTCTAAATTGTGAAAAAATGTGTCAAATAAGGTGTTTCCTGAGTCACTTAAATTTGGTAATCCCAATTTATAAATCTGGTAAAAATGACATTAATAACTATAGACCTATTTCTTTCATCCCCATTTTCAAAAATTTTTGAGCAATTTTTAATATGTGAGAAATTGAAAAAATTATTTTTGTTGAATGAGGTACTACATGAGAAACAATATGGGATTGGAGAAAATAGTACGACTGAACAAACTGTGAAGCAGATTGTTGATGAGTTAACTGAGGCTTGTGAGAAAAATTGATAAATTGCTCTGTATTTTGGATTTAGCTAAAACATTTAACACGGTTAATCATAAAACTTGAATGTTATAATATAAAAGGTTCAGTGTTAAATTTACTAAAAGACTATTTAAGGATTATTTAGTTATATTATAACTAGTTTTGTTGAAAACTTGATTTATCTTATTTTCAACAGTTGTTAAGTTTTCTTTTAAGGGTTTTTTTAAGAGGCTTTGTTAAAAATCATTTACGTATTGGTTTTTGTTTGCAGATTCTTTGTTTTTTACAAAGTATTTTGCCAAAAAAATCTTCGATAAAATAGTTTTTTAGTGAAGAAAAAAAAATCCTTTGAGCAGTGCACAATTGCAATTTTTATTCTTTATTAGAAACTAATAAAAAGGAAGCTTTTACAGTATTATTTAAAAAATGGGACATCCTGAAAAAATGGTCAAACAAAAAAAATTTAGAGAAGCTGAAGAGAAGTTAAGGCTTTTTTTTCAGAGAAAAGCTCACAAAGGTTTGAATTGATATTCTCCTTCATTAGCAGATCGTGAAGGAGAGCAATAAGCTGTAGATGAAGAAGAACCAGCAGCTGTGGATAAGAAGGCAATTGGCTGTGGATGAATTAGGGCCATCAGCTGTGGAAGAAGGAAGGCCAGCAGTTGTGGGAGAAGGAAGGCCAGCAGTTGTAGATGAAGAAAGGCCAGCAGTTGTGACTGTGGTCTTTTCAGCCTAAAAAATGACAAAATACCCTAAAAAACCGATTTTTGAATTTTTTGAGTCTAGACTCAAATAGTCAATCACGTTCACAATTCTCAACCAATTTAAACAAAAAGTCTTAAACGATAGTTTATGCTTTGTAGTTATCAGAACATTTATTTTTATCAAGTATCAGTTTTAGCAAGTGTGGCTTATGTCAACAAAAAGAAGTTTAGTTTAGCCCAGGAAGACTTTAAAACTTGAAAGCCTGGAAATAAAGCTAAATTAGAAGTTGTTAAGTTTCTGTTAGGGTACAAGTGCTTTCCATGTTAGTTAATATTTAGAGTATAAATTTTGATAATGTACTAAGTAAGCATTTTGCCTAGAAAATGTATAAAGTTTTTTTCATAAATGAAATTATGATATGAAAGTGTTTGCTTTTACAATGATTTTGACGCAATGTCAGGTTCAGCATTAATGAATTTAGATCAAAGAACTGCTGAAAGCCCTGTAGAAGGAAAATTTTGTATTTTTTTCATAGAAGCTCAGCAACCTAAATTAATAGTGAGTTAGTATGTTTTTAATTATATTCTATACAAAATATTCTTTTTTACAGTTTGTAAACAAGATCAAAAATGTCTGAATGTATCTAAATCCTTTTTATAAAGAAAATTATAATGAACAACTACAAAAACGTGTTTAAGAGCTAACATGTTCTGTTGAATTAAAATTTCAACCAATAAATCATAATTTTCTCAAACAAAGCCAAACAAATAATGAGTATTTAGTTTTGTTCCATGTAAGTTGCGATTTATTTTAATAACTAAAAAATTAAACAGTACATGAAAAAAAATTAGTTTGCAGAAAAACTTATTCAAAATTTGAATAATGAGGTTAGTAGTTTGAAGTTAGAAGGGGATGAACAGCTACTAAGTAAAAGAAAACTTATTGCTGATGAAATATTGTTGATTGGAGGTTAGTATATATACTAAAGGTAAATTAGTCTTTTCTAAAATAAAAGTTTTACAACATACATAATCTTTGTTATTCAGGTCCGTCAAATGTTGGTCCAGACCTAGACTATTGCTTTGGTTGCTGCAATGAAGACTTAGATACAAAAAAAAACAAAGTTTTTGTGGGTGAGTTCAACTTAAGGTTACAAATAACAATCATTAAAGATTTAAATAGAGTTTTTATTTATAAAATACGTAAACAATTTTTTTTTAGATTCAGTGCGGAATTGAGAAGTGCCAATGCTGATTCCACTTGAAATGTGCCAGATTAAGAACCAAACCAACATAAGGGTTTAATTATAGTTGCTTAATAAGTCAAAATTTATGATTGTTTGAGTTTATGCATTTCGTTGTTTTGTTGCTACTATTTAAAGTTGAAATTAACTTAATCTTCAAAAACTTTTAAATGATAAAACTTCAAAAATATAAAATAAATGTAGTCAAACTAACATCTTAAATTGTTGTGTTTATTATTTTAGCGTATTGTGTATTACTATTTGATTATTGTTGCTCGGTCAAAACAAACAATGACAAAAGCGCTGCCTTTGTTTTATTATAAAGAAGGCTCACTTTAAACTGAAAAGTGTTCATATTTCATTTACTTGTGAACAATGAGACTTGAAAATTGTCAGCACTTAAAATCATGTAAAAAGTTGGTTGTCAAGGATTTGAGTATGTGAATAAAATCATTCAAAAAAGTTACAAATTTTTTTATTTTTGAGGCTGGGAGTTTTAAGGCTGAAAAGAATTTGGTAGCAGTTGTGGACGATAACAACACAGTAGCTTCATATTTAAAAAATAGTAAACTATTAATTAAGGGCATAGGGGGGTTAAAACTTTTTTCACAATTTGATCTTATTTTATTTAGCTTTTACCAATCTACAAAATGCTTTTTATAAATTTTAAAATTTAAAATAATTTTTGAGATATAGCCAATGAAAGTTGGAGGCAACAATAGGTTCCATATGGGACGCACAAATTAAAACGGCAAATAACTAGAAGTCACTAAAAATCTATCTCCTACGTTTTTTGAGATAACTATTTAAAAATTTCAGGAAATGTTCCTTGTGTAACGCCTCTGGCTATAAATTAAATTCAGCAAAAGAGTTTTCTCTAATTAGGGGTTTTTTATTAATTTGTTAACTTTCTAAATTGCCACCTTAGATTGAGAGTTATTAGATTTGTGGCAGCTCAAGCTGAACTTTCTATGTGCTAAATTGTGAGTATTGTTATTAATCTCTATTTTTTAGTTCTGTCTCTTAAATTGAAATTTCTAATAAAGTTAAATTGAAGTTAATTTTACTGTGGTTTGCATAAATTTGAATAAATAAACTCTGCTGTTGATAAAATTAAATTGAAGTTAATTGTACTTTTGGTTTTGCATAAATTTAAATAAATAAACTTTGGTGTTAATAGTTAATTATATTGAAATTATCTGTAATTTGATTTTACATAAATTTGAATAAATAAACTTTGGTGTTAATACTTAATTATATTGAAATTATCTGTAATTTGGTTTTACATAAAATTGAATAAATAAGCTTTGTTGTTGATAATTAATTAAGTAGCAAGCTGCTTTTGGTGCTCTTAATAATCTCTGAAATTTATAAACCAAATTTAATTAATTTTAAAATAAACTAGTGGGCCACACCTAACTCTTGGTATAGCAATGAGTAATAGATCCAAGCCCACCAAAAAGGATAGTATGTTCTCTAAAGAGAACATACATCATACTTTAGACAAAGCCAACAACCCCGAAACTCGCTGTAGCCAACGTAACATAGACAGAGGGATTAACAAAAGGGGTGTTGACCCACACTCTTCGCGCCGTAGCCAACCTGGTCCATCAGATCAACCACAAGCAACGTGCGAAAGATACTTGCAATATTTAAAAAATTCTGTCAAAACAAAATTTAAAAAAATTAAAAAAATTGTTTATTAACTTGTTTAGACTGTTAAACAAAACAACTGTCTAAACAAGTTAACAAATAAAACTATAGGATGGTGCATAGTTGTATGAGCAATGTAAAAATGTTAATTCAAGGACACATTAAAAAATATAGAAAAACTGATAATACTAACACAGAAGAGTCACTCTGTAATTGTAGAAACAAGAACCTATGCCTGCTCAAAAACACAATCTATAAAGCTACGGTTACAACAAAGAAATAAATAAAGGAATATGCAGGGAGCACAGGGAGAACATTTAAAACAAGGTGGTATGGCCATAATAGTGATATGAAAGTTTGCAAGGAAAATAGAACCGATCTGTCGAAATATATTTGGAAGCTAAAACACAATAATAATAATTACAACATTAAATGAAAAATTTTACACCCTATCGGGCAAATAAGAAATCCGCAGAGAATCTGCATGACCTGCACTTATGAAAAGATGGAAATAGCAAACGCCGACGGGGGAATTTCTTTAAATAAAAGGAACAAATTAATATGTTCATGTGTACAATTTAAAAAGATTTATTTTAAAACTTAAGAATATTTTTGATAAGTACATCACTATTTTAATTTATACAAGCAAATATTTACACCAATTTTAAATTTTCAAATGCATAACGCCATTAGATTTTAAACATACTTTATAATTACCTCACAATACAATACTTAAACTTATTTTAACCAAGTAAATTCAGCTTAATGCTTTTATTGAAAAGCTGTTTTCTTTTTTGGTTGTTGACAACATTTACAAGACTACTAAATGTTAGTATTCTTATTTATTTGTTTGAGTTTTAAGATTATGATATTATTAAGTAGCTTAAATTTTTCAAACTTTAAGTAAACTATATATAATTTAAAACTATAAATAACATTATGATTTTCTTATTAATATTTATAAACTATAAGTTTATTTAGATTTTTATTTAGTTTTTTGTTTTTATATTTTTTATTTCAAGTTTAGCCTAATGTCTTCTTGCATGTTATTGTAGAAATTTTTACAGATTTTATTCAACTGATGATCTTGTTTGACTAGGTTCAAGTGAAACATTATTTTGGTAATAAAATTAAAAATTTTGAATTGATCATTCTCCTTTTAATTAAGTTGAGAACTTTGGTTGTTATCTTTAAAGTAAAAAGTAATCAAATATGACTTAAGTATATTTGTGCACAAATTCGAAAGAGATATATTACCAGTTAATTTTAAAACTTATTTTACAAATGTTAATAAAATACATAACCATATAATAAGATTTTCAGAAACTTTTTTTTCTTGGGGTAAATAGTATTTATGGTCTCAAGTCATTATCCTATCTTGGTTGTAAACTATGAGAAAAATTGTCTAGAAACTTAAAAGATCAGAGCTATCTTGGAGCATTTAATTTTGACCAAGAGATAATTTACTTTAAACACAATCAGAACAATATCAAGCTTAATCTTTACATACCATTATTGGTTAAATTTACATCTCTGTTATTGGTGTTTGTACTTTCTTTTTTGGGCTGATTGCTGTTGGTCTCATAAACTGGGTGTAAGTAGAGGTGGATTGATATATGTTGATTATTTTTTATAATTATATATTTTACTTTTTTCTGTTTCTTGTATCTAAAACTTATTAGTACTTTTTCATCCTCATTGACAGTGTGATTAAACAAGTAGTTGTATTATTTTGTATCAAGTAGGTGTATAACTATTATGTCACATAATTAAAAATGCTATATTCTTTAAAGTTTATCTCTACTTGATAATGATTGATAATCAAAACTAGTTGTAGAAGTTTAGTAAGCAAATAAAGTATTGCTGATTTCTTTATGAATTTTTCAAGTAATAACTTCTGAAATAATTGAATACCAACTAAGGAAAAAGAAATCCAATAGTAAGCAAGGTTGTGCAAAAGGGAAGATTTAAGGTATTTTTTCATATTATTTAGTATTCTGTTAAGTGTTTAAAGAAAGTGATTTTAGCAGGGTTACCAAATTTCCTCCAGGTTATAAAAGTACATATTTTTGGGTCTATTTTTAGTTTAAAGTTAAGTTTAAGGTATAAAAACTGTGTAAAATTGTATAAAAACACTCAAAAGATACTGTAAAGGGAACAGTATTTTAATTTCTGTGGGTATGAATCAACATGTAAAAAAATTGATACAGAAGTACCACAATGTTCAGTCCTAGGACCTCTTTTATTTCTTATACACATTAATGACCTACAAAACAATACTAGCTTAAAAGTATTAAATTTTTCAGACAATACCATACTGTATAGAACATTTAATAATAACACATATTTACAAGACAGTGACAACCTTAATTTTGAACTTCAAAAAGTCTCAAATTGGCTTGAAGAAAATAGACTTAAATTAAATATAGATAAAACTAAAAGTATTTTATTTCATCCAGTAAAAACAATTTTTTGGAAAGGTAGAAAATTTAAAGTCAAAATAGGTAAACAGAAGAAAAAATGGTAAAACTTACAAATACTTATAATAATAAGTAATAATAGATAATAATTTAAGTTGGGCAGAACATACTGAAATGGCAAAAAATAAATTATTAAGGGCATAGGGGGGTAAACACCCTTTTTTGGTTTTTGATCTTATTTTATATAGTTTTTACTAAGCTACAAGATGCTTTTTACAGATTTAAAAAAATCAAAATAGTTTTTGAGATATAGCTGGTCAAAGTCGAAGCCGACAATAGGATCCTTATGGAAGGCGCAAACTAAAACTGCAAATAACAAGAAATCACTAAAAATCTATCTCCTCCTACGTTTTTTGAGATAACTACCTCAAATTTTCAGGAAATGTTCCTTGCAGTATTTAGAAAATTCTGTCGGAACAGAATTTAAAAAAATTGAAAAATAAAAATTTTATAACAAAAAAACAAAAAAAAAACTGTTTTAATTGTTTATTTTTTATATAAAATTTTTATTTTTTTTTTTTTTTTAAATTTCTTCTGACAGAATTTTCTAAATATATCAAGGAACATTTCCTGAAAGTTTGAGGTAGTTATCTCAAAAAACGTAGAAGATAGATTTTTAGTGAAATAGTCTATTTTTTTCGTTTTAGTTTGCGCCTCCCATAAGGATCCTATTGTCGGCTTTGACTTTGATCGGCTATATCTCAAAAACTATTTTGATTTTTTTAAATCTGTAAAAAGCATCTTGTAGCTTAGTAAAAACTATATAATATAAGATCAAAAACCAAAAAAGGGTGTTTACCCCCCCCCCCCCCTATGCCCTTAAAGGGAATCGGTGTTCTTTTTAAAACAAGGTACTTTTAAAATGAAAAATCTTTATACTTAATTTTTAGAACACTTTTTATGAGCCATATAAGGTATGGTGTGTTATGCTGGGGCAGAACCAATAAAAGAAAATTTAATGAAATCAATGTACTCTTAAATAAAGCACTCAGGTGCATTCACTATAAAAAGTAAAATGAGAATGTAAGAAATTTAAAAGTAACAAAAAAATATTAAGTGTTGAAAATTTATTCAAATATAAGTTGGGAGTTTTTATGTTCAAATTTGTAAATAATTTTTTACCAGTAATCTTTAAGTGTTACTTTATAAAATATAACTAAAACACATAGCCATTCAACAACGTCCTCAAAGACAATTATTTTCTTACCAAGATTTAAAAGCAATAATGGTCATAAATTACTAGCTTATCAAGGTAGTAAACTTTGGACAGGCCTACCTATTAATTTAAAAGACTAAAGCCATCTTGGAAGGTTCCAGGTTAAACTAAAGGATAATTTATTAAATGATTAACTAATTCAATAGCGTTTACATAACATGAACAAGAACTTTTTTATTTGTTTATAAACAGGAGATAAGTATTCATTTTTCATCTGAGTAGGTTTTTTTTGTGTGTATTAAATAGGTTTCAATAGCATTGTTCCAGTCTAGTTTGCAGTTGTAATATGTTTTTTTTATTTGTAGTTTGTCAGTGTATTAGTAACCAATTTCATTTAATAGTCTACATTTTATCTGCTAAAATAAAAATATTAATCTCCAAACATATTTCTTCTAGAAAACAAAGAAAGTTAAATATTCAAACCATTAGCTGAAATCACTGATAAAATGTAAAACTAGTATTAGGTTGACATATTTTATGATTATTATTGTTTTCTACATTAAAAAAAATAGTTTACTATTTCAAGTGTTTTTTGTATTTATTTACATTATTATTTTGGTTTAGTTAAACTCCTTTATCTATACATTTATTCAAGTCTATAAAAACTGACAGTTTTAATTAGAAGTATGTATTTAATTTATACTGTTTATTTAGTTAAAGCATTTTTTTTCCTTTGTTTTTATTGGATACAGCTTTATTTTGTTTTTTTTTTTTGAATATTGCAGTTTCATTTTATTTATTTATTATTTTTAACTTTTTTTTTATGTTAGAGCTTTATTTTGTTTTTACTTTTTTACTAATTTAAAAGGACCTACATTTGTAATTTTTATATTTGACAAATATGCATTACTTTTTAAGTTGTGGCCCTTCCAAATGTTTTATAAAAATTTGATTTGTTGGAATTTGAATTGTACGAATTTGAATAGTCGTGCACCCCCTTCAAACGTAGAGTTCAATATATATTTTATATATTGTATAATGATAGATAATATTAAATAAAAATTCTTTTTATTTTAGTAGATTTTTTTTTTGAGAAATATTTAATGTTGTTAAGTTTAATAGTCTCAATTTTCATAGAGTTTAAATTTTGACTGTTAAGTTTTTTTTTTTAGCTCATTAAAATTTTGATTAAGTTGGGTATGCAACCCAATGACAGAGAAGTCTTTTTGTCTATCCAGGTCCTTGAACCAAAAAAATTTTGAGCATTTTTTTATTTAGTTCAATAAACCACTACATGTAAAGCTACTTCAAATGTGTTTTTTACTAGAAAAAATTTTTGATGATGACAAAAAGATTTAGATTTTAAATTTTGAGTATTAATTATAAAATTTAGGATGATGTCGCACCAATGTCAAGCTGAAATAATATTATATTTGATGTATTTTTCAACCATAATTTAAATTTAAATGTTATATTTTTTAAGTAAATAAACAAAATTTAACTTATTTATTGTAAAAAAATGATAAAACTTACATGTTTAATTGCTTTTATTTAACAATAGAATGCAATTACAAAAGTACAATAATTTATATCAATTATGGTATTGTAAAACAAAACTACTAAGATATTTTAGTTTAGAATAACTAAATTTACGTTTTACTTTGTATTTATATATTTAGTTTAAAACAAAGTACTTTTTAGATTAAATTTTGTAAGCTTAATACATTGAATTTTAGCCTAGAATTGAGGTTAATAAACACATCAAATACAATATAATTTCAGCTTGATAAAGGTGTGGTATCATCTTAGATAATTTTCAAATTTCTTTTTAATATGTAAAAATTGTTAAAAACTTCAGGATTTTCTATGTTCTTTTTCAAATTCCATCTTTTTCCAGGTTTTCAAGTTTTTTGGCAACCCTGTTTTAGCCTTGAATGAAATTTGTTTAGAGTAACATGAATAACCAATACAGTTTAGCTTAAGATATTACCAAAGTTTGAATAAAGTAGACAGTGACTGCTCAGGAAGAAACAAAAATAATTTTAATTATTTTGAGAGTGAAAATAAATAAAGTTAGAAATTAATAATAACTGTTCAAAATATAGTTTTAATTGTTTGCTAACAAAAGATCCTAGTGAAGTAACTTCACTGGAATATAAATAAAAACAAATTATACAGTAATCTTCCTTTATTCTAATCTTTACTTTGTTTTAAACTAAATATATATATACATAGTAAAACGTAAATTTAGTTATTCTTAACTAAAATATTTAAGTAGTTTTATTAATAATAAAAATATTTTTCTTGCAGTAAGATTTTGTTAAGTCCTTAAAATCATAAACTCAATTTGTTGTGGCAAAGTCATTACAACTGATTGTAGACTTTAATGAAATTTGCTACTGTTATAATAAAGTTTATACTTTAAAATCATAAGAAGGTATACTTTTTTTTATTTTAAACAACAGAATTATAGATAAATTTGTAAAATAAACACAGTCAACTAGATAAATTATTTTTCTAAAGTAAATGTAAATCTGTTAGTTTAAGTAATCTAAGAGGGTTAAACTACAAAAGAAAACTTTTATTAAAAAATATATAGATTTTTTCATTTTGTTACAACTCACAATTGTATTGCTTTTGTGTAGCAGGATTTTTCATCATAAAATTGAAAATGGCATGTGAGATAATTGTTATGTGAAATGTTCAGGAAAAAAAGTAAAGTTTTGCAATGATTCCAAAAATTATTTAAAACTTTTTATAAAAGTACATTTTGTAAAAGCTAAAAAAGCGATTAAGTTGATTACCACATTTTTTTTTTATTCAAAACTTTTTAGACATTTTTAGCAGCTAAAAAAATTATTTTTTTTAACTGAAACTTATTTAAATTTAATACTTACATATTTGAAAAATTTATAACTAGTCTTACATCCTTGTTTAACTACAAGTAAAAAAAATTTCTGTTTAAACTGTTTAAAACTTTTTTACACTGTCTTTAAAGTTAAGTAGATATCAAATATAAATAAACTCATAATAATTCAAATAGTTAGCGAGCTTTAAACCTTTACACATAGTTCAAGTATATTGAAGCAATTTTCTTTGAAATTAAAACAAACCAAACTTCGGTTTTATAAGTATTATTATCTGTTAATTTGTCTGTATTTAAGTATTTATATATTTATTTATTGCAAACTGGTTTACCTTATTTTTCAATGCTATACATTTTCTTTACGTTAACTCTTTTAGATAAAAAAACTCTTAAACTTGTGAAAAAATGCCTTAATATATGTGATCGAAACGGTCTCGAATAAATTTTGAACAACATAACAATAGAATTTATATAAATCATGTCCTCTAACCTTAAAGACAACTCAAAAGCTTCCAGTCCTAAAACACCAATTATTTATAAAATTTTAATCAGCTAGAGCTCATTTCAAAATTTAAAGTTACTGTAAGAAAAGAAGCTTAATTTAAAGAAAAAGTCTTTTCGTTTTAACAATTACAACAATTTTTTTTTCTTGTTAAGATAATATAGTTTCAATTAATATTTAGCAAAAATTAAAGAATACAGTTTTTTTACATTTAAAATACAAAGTTGTTTATTTATGTTGTTGACTTTTAAATAGTTATAAACTATATTAATTTAAAAATTTTCAGTCTTTTTTAACATGAATTAACAAAACTAAAACTCTTTTAGACAAATTTATGATTAAATACAGTTTAATTTTTTTTTATGATAATATATTTCTTTTTCACTTCAAAGGTCTTTTTTGAATTTTTGAAAACAGTAACTTTAAAAATAAAATTAAAACAAAAATACTTTATTAACCTATGGTGTTTTGCTTCTCATAGAGCATAAATAACTCTCCACGGTCAAAGTTTAAAGGGTAATAAATAAACAGTAATTATAATAAAAGTATACATATATACATATCATATACTTAAGTTACACATTCGCACTGTTTGAATTATTAAAGATTATTATTCCTTAATAGTATTTTTTATTAAACAATAAGAAACTGTATACAACTTTTTAGTTTTCAACTTGTTTTAATTTTTTGAGTAACATTCTTAACAAAAATTCAATAGGTAAGTTATATTTACTAGTTATAAATCTTAAAAAAAAGTAGTGGTCTACCAGACCTAGGATAAGATACCTTTTAAGACCCGCTTCCTATTTATAAAATAATATTTAGATCCGGCCTTATTCTAATGTTATGGATATGGTAGATTACTGAACTAAATAAATCATTTAAACTTCTTTTTGTTGTTGTACCTAAGTTAAAGTTTTATGAGTTAGAAAGATCTAGACCTAGAGTTAAAAAGTGTTAACAGCACTGTAACCTAAATGATAAAAATCGTTTTAGATTATTGTATGTTACTGATTGTAAAATTTAAAATTTATAATCATTTCTTTATAATAATATCTTTCTAAACCATCGCTTTCTGTTTATTCTGGATGATTATTTTTGAAACTAATAATTTTGTAACAACAAAAACGTAATCAATTGCTTCAAAAGACCGACAAAAAGCTTTTATTTATCCACCACAAAATGAAAAATTAGAAGAGTTTGTTATGAAGTTTGAGAGTGTATATATGTTTTTTGCAATAAAAGTTTACTGAATACTTTCAACAGTTGCTAACATTAATTTTTTCAATTTTTTGTTTTTTGTGTTGATAAAAGCTTTATGCTAAGTTGAAAGTATAAACATTTTATTTTGATTGTTTTTTATTTTCTATTTTAGGACTTAAATACAGTTGATAGTGTATTTATTTTTTATGATGAGTCGATTATTATTTTCAGTTGTACTTTGTTTTAAAATTTTAATTATTTAAGAAGACGCTTAATGGTTATTTCAATTTTATTGACGATAAAAATTAAGTCTTAAGTTGAACACAAGAAATTTTAACCTTATTTGTATTTAGTTTTCTACTTAAATCATTTACTAAAATCAATGTTTAATTAATTTTTCAATTACAGCAAACAAATCACGAATATACAAGTTTATCGTAAATTAAGCTTGTAGTCATGTCAAAAATTTAAACTAAATTATCATGCTTGTAGATTAAATTTTTCTTCTTCTTCTTAGCAATATTTTTTGTAGGTTTTAAAAATAAAGTATTTTAACAATACCGATACTTTTAATACGTAAAAAATATTGTGCAAACTTTTTATAATAGTAATAGCATTTTAATAAGCTATCGTTTGTAAGCTTGTATTCTATTTACATTAAAAACAAATTAATACTTTAGGATCCGGATCATACAGATCAGGAAAAAAGGTTAAAAAGTTTAAAATAATCAAAAGTACAACTAAGTTTCTAATAGTTAGATTTAAATTTAATTTAGCGAAAGTGTTCTAAAGTTTTATACGGTACTGTACAAACCCTTTACTTGTTTACATTTTTGTCTAGTTGTAATAACATATTTTAAAAACAAAAATTTCTTTTTAATAATTTTTGGTGTGTAGCTCGATGACCGTAAGGTCTTTATATACTCCTTGATCTGTGACCAAAATTTTTAAGCGTTGATTTTTTTATCATGCTCAATAGACTTGTCTAGTAGGTTGCAAACCGTCTAAATTTAGTGATAAATAAGAAACTATTCTTTTTCTAATTATTTTTTTTTAACAGTGAGTTTATTTAATATCTTTTTAGCTATAAAAATATTTGTTTTTATTTTAAACAACTTAAGTACGCACAAAAAATCAAATATTGGATATAATTTTTAATGAAGCCTCTAAAATACTCTTTATACCTGTTAAAAACAAAATAATTCTTAAAAATAAAGATCGTCAACAAAATATTTCATCCTGTATAAAAAGGGTTACATGACAATTCAAATTCGGACAACTCAAATTCTGACAATTCAAATTATTAAAAAATATCTAAAAGACTCTATCTCCAAAAAAATAATTGAAAAAAATAAAGAATACATATGTAGACCTTATTAAAATCTATAAGTTACTTTTTCTTCTTTGCAAAATCTTAAATATTTTCTACTACACATAATTAAAACTGTGTTATATAAACAGTAATTACCCAATATTTAAAATGTACTCTGTTTTAGCTTTATTTTCTCAGACCAGATTACAATAATTATAGTATAAATAAAAATATTAACTTACCTTAAAGAAAATTTGTGCAATTATATTAAGATTTGGGTAAGCAAATTTTTTTATACTATTTGTTTTACTAGTTTAGTTGTAGTTTGATTTTTTTATTCTATTTACTTATTTAATTGTAGTTAAAGTTTTATATAATCAACTAATAGCATTTTTATTTTAATAAAAAACTTAAATCAAGCTGACTTATAAAATGGTGTTGTTTGTCGGTGTAAAAACAACAGTTTATAAAAATATTTTATTTGCTTTTACTTTTAGTAATAAATTTATTTTTAATTATTATTAGAAAATACTTGTTTAACATTGTTATTCTTTTTTTTTTATCAAAAATAAAATTTGTTTAAATGAAATTTTTCAAATACATGTACTAGTATTTTTTAAATAAACTCGTGGACCAAAAATACTCATTTATTAAACATACTTTCTAAAACTAAAATAGTTGAAAAAGTAACAGCAAGTTTGTTACTTTTAATTATATTCTCAATTTACTCTAACTTTTTTAAGTTTAAACTAGATCACAATTTTTAGCTTTTTTTTTAATGAAAAGTAAATAAGAGTTAAAAAAATTTAAAACAAATGGAAAACTAGCTTCTAAATTTGAAAAAAGTCAAAACAATACAAAAGTAATTAAAGGGTTTTTTTTTTGTAAAGTGTAGCACAAAAACAAAATCTAGTAGTTTATAGTTTTATAATAATTTTATATAGATAAAGATTATTCCACAGTGAAATAACACAGGATAAAATTGTTCCGAAAATTTAATAACTTATTATAAGGTATTCTATAAAATGAAATAAGTGTTAACTGTTTAATACAACATTTTTAAAAGTTATAATGCAAACATAAAAAAGTAATGTTAATATTAATTTTAAGTTAATAATCATTTTTATTTTAGGTTTCATAGTATTAAGTTTGACTTTAAAAAGAAATACAAATAAATATTTTGATATTACCTTATATTTTGATTCCAAGTTCTATTTCTTATAATTAACTAAAAACTAATCATGTCACTTTTACTATTAACAATTTATAGACATTAAGGTATAGAAGTTTTGAATATTTTGTTAAACATTGAATTTTTTTCTCTAAACGTTTAGATATATTTACTTAATTTTTTTTTCAAGTTTAAGTGTTAATTTAGTTAAAAAAATTGAAAAGTAACTATAATAAACCTTAATAATAGTAGCATGGCTAGTAAAAAAAATTTGTTGAAAGACAAATCGGCATTGAATTTTAGTAAGATTAAAAAAACAAATAAAATGTTAAAAAATCTGGCTCAAAGGACCCGCAACTATTGTTGTAGAAAGTTTTTGAAATAAAGTTTCTTTTAAAGTTGATTGCAAGAAAGGCAAGATTCTAGCACGTTTAAAGTTCCAATTTCAAACTAAGTTTTAAAAAAACACTAGTTGGCCAAGGCGATTTTAATGGTTTTTTCATAGATCAAATTGTGATGTGTTAAAAAATAGAATATTCATCGTCAAAGACAAATACTTTAAAAGAAATACCATCACTTGAAAACTATTTGATATATACTATTTTTTTTAGTTTAGTTGAGATACTTCAAAATTTTGTTAATAAACTAATAGTTTTATTAATTTTTTCTATTTACCTTCGCAAAAATAACAAAATAGAGATAATTTGTATAATTTACCTTATTTGTCGTTTACCAAGTAAAGCTTCGGTAAAGAATATAATAGTTAATGGACAAGCACGGGATATTGTCCTGGACACGTTTATCCAAGTGTATCCAAGTAATTCACGACTCGGTAACCAAAAGATTTTTTGTTCACTAGGTCCTTGGATTAAACTTTTTTTGAGCGTTTTTTTAGTCGTTTAACAAACTATCAACAATTTTATGTTTTTAAACAGCTGAGATTTAGTCAACTTTAATTAAGTTATAAAAAAATTCTGCGCGAATCCGTAGTAAACATTATTTAAACTTTTTATGCAGTTTTAGCCGACTTATACTTCGGAAATATATTATAGATAGGACTTGGTTTTTAACGTTTAATTCTATTTAAATGAAAAAAATCGTTATCCTATCAAAAGTTAATATTTATCATATATTTAAAAACTACACACTACTACAATACAAAAATTTCTAAATAATAAACTTAAGTGGTCTAAACTTTATGTTTAAAAAATTTGTTTTTTAAAATAAAAATCATAATAGAAAAAACTTTAAAAAGCTACTTATTAAGTCCTTTTGTTCTGATAGGATTTTTTTATTCACCACTAGAACTAGCTTGATATAACCTTTGGTTAAACTAAAATATATTTTTGAAAGATTAAAAAATTTAATTATTTGAAAATTTTTATACGCTTTTTAAAGTACACTGTTTGGGTCTACGATGTCTGGTAATGTCGTGAACTTATAGTTGAAATAGTATGACCAGCTTTAGTGAGCCAAAGAACTAAGATTTCATGTAACAAAAAACTATAAATAATGCTAAAGCCGTTTTGGGGTCTGCTATAATATCGGTTATTTTTCAAATGCCATTTACTTAAAATGACTTAAAAAAGGTTAAACCTTTGAAATTTTCTGATTTATACAAATAAATAAGCTAATTGAGCATTGATGATATAGAATTTAACAATTTTGAACTAAAGTTGTAGTTTATAGTTAAGAAATATTGACTTATTTACAAATACTAGAACTTTCAATTAGAAATATTATGCATTTTAGCGCAGACTTTTTAAACAGGCTCGCACTAATTATAAATTAATTGTGCAACCGTAATGAATTTATATGTATTTTGGTAGATACAACTGTTTTAAAGTTGTTCTAAACGTTCTTGTGCTACGTATTGTGCTGTTATCTAATATTTTATCTTGTAATTTTAACATTTAATATAGTTTAATAGTAATGAAGTTAAAGCAAATATATTGACAAAAGTAAAGTCTAACGTCTAAAAGTTTCTAATGCTAAATGTGAAACTTCAACTTTATTATTTTTTCTAACCAGATTTAGCACAGGCTCCTAAAAACCAGTCTATAGCCACCCCTAGTCCTCACTTCATACTAAAAGTAATCCAAGAAATTTGTAAAAAATAGAGAACATAGTTTAAGTTTTAAAATATTTTTTTTTTGATTAGTAAAAACGTTGTCTTTATCTTATTTGAAATTTTAATTGATGTCTTTTCCTTCTCATAAACGCTACTTGAAAAATTAAAAAATGTTTACTAATTTATTTACTACTTAACTTGTATTATATGGTTTAAAGTTTGGATTGGTGTTTTGCAAATGTAAGATTTTAATTTTTTAACACCTCCTCTGCTTCAATAGTTTTATTAATTTAAGCAGTTACATACTTTAGTTAAAAAAAAAAAAACTTAGAAACCTTTCTGTGGCTAAGCTTTTACTTGAATTTAAACCCTAATGATATTTTAAAACAAATTTTTAGAAAAATATTCTTACTTCTTTGACAATATGAGATTCAAGTAAAGGTTATATCTTAAAGTGTTTTAATTGTTGATATTTTTTTTTGGCGTTATAAGTTAAACGGTGATGTTCTTGACTTATTTAAAATATATTATGAAATAATAAGTTAACTAATATAAACTGATCCAAAGTAGTTATTTTATTTGAATTTTTATTATATCCCTTTAACTTGTGTATACACTTTAACTTGTGTATGTGTAACTAGCTAGTAAAGTAGTATATTTACATTTAAGGGACTCAAATGTTTACATTTGTTAGATTTGAAATTGTTATGTCATGGACAAAACATTATACTGTATCCTTGGTGTAAGAGTTTATAATGGAAAGGATTTTTCTTGCTCCAAATCCTTAAACCAAAGTTTTTGAGCGCTTTTTTGTCGTTCAATAAACTATGTATTTATATAAAATATTAATCTTAATTCTGACAGCTAACTTTTATAAAACCCGTTGTACTTAAAAAATGAGAAACATTTATTTAAACTCTATTAATTTTTAATTTTTTTATTTTAATAAACTTGTTTGCAAGTTTACAGTAGTTTTTATTAAAAATTATTTAAGTTATTTAATTGTTTTTTTATGTTGACTAGAGATTTAAAAGTTTGAGATTAAGTTTCAAACAGAATGAAAACAAAAGTTTGTCGAGCCCGACGCATATAAAGCATTATCTACGTTAAGATCGCTCAATAAAAAAGACATCAATGAAAACCTAAAAAAGCTGTTTTTTCTCAAAAAAATTAATGTTTAAAAAACCCAAGCTCCTTTAGAAAGTACTGTAATTTGTAACATTATGAATAACATTTTAAAGTTCTTGACTGAAATAGAAAAAGAATCAAAGTTTTCAAAACAATTTATTAGGCTCATTCTTCAATGCAAAAATGAAAAAAAGAACAATTTTTTCGGTATTTTTTCCCCATTCGTTTAAAGAAGACCTGTAATTTTTATTGACGTGTTAGTTTTCAAAAATTAAACACTTTAAAACCGGAAAAAATCATATTTAAAAAGTATAAAAAAATAAAAGTAGAAAAAAAAATATTTTTACTAAAGAGTAATGAACAATGTTTTTAATTTTATGTTAACCTATTTAAAATACTAAAAATGTATGTTTCAGTTACAAAATTGATAAGTTTTATTACCTTATGTTTATAGTTCTATTATTTCAGAACCACAATCTTTAATTATAAAGATATACATTTTAAAGATTATATGAATCACTTTTTGGTTTAATTTGGATTTAATGTTAGACTTGGTTTAAATTTACAAATTTTGAACTATACCTACTTATTTTTAAATAAAAAGTTGCATACTACTTTTAATAGTTTTTGAAAACACTAACCTAAAAAACATCTTATTCTTATTGGTAGTATCCTCTGTTGTTTGGTTGGTAACCTCCCTTGTTATAAGCTGGTTGTGGAGCGTATCCTCTGTTACCATAACCCTTTTGGTAACCTCCCTTGTTGTAAGCTGGTTGTGGAGCGTATTGTTGTCTTTGGTAACCTCCCTTGTTGTAAGCTGGTTGTGGAGCGTATCCTTTTTGGTAACCTCCCTTGTTGTAGGCTGGTTGTGGAGCATATTGTTGTCTTTGGTAACCTCCCTTGTTGTAAGCTGGTTGTGGAGCATATCCCTTTTGGTAACCTCCCTTGTTGTAAGCTGGTTGTGGAGCGTATTGTTGTCTTTGGTAACCTCCCTTGTTGTAAGCTGGTTGTGGAGCGTATCCTTTTTGGTAACCTCCCTTGTTGTAAGCTGGTTGTGGAGCATATCCTTTTTGGTAACCTCCCTTGTTGTAAGCTGGTTGTGGAGCATATCCCTTTTGGTAACCTCCCTTGTTGTAAGCTGGTTGTGGAGCATATCCCTTTTGGTAACCTCCCTTGTTGTAAGCTGGTTGTGGGGCATATCCCTTTTGGTAACCTCCCTTGTTGTAGGCTGGTTGTGGAGCATATCCCTTTTGGTAACCTCCCTTGTTGTAGGCTGGTTGTGGAGCGTATCCTTTTTGAGTGTAAAATATATATTTTGTCTAAGCTAGTTAAAGTTTGTTTTTTGATTTCATATAAAAAAAAAACGTTATTAAAAAAAGAACATTAAAAAAATTAATGCACTTAAAAAGTTATAACTTTAGCATTTTCACTTAAAACATTCGACTTTTTAACTTTTAGAACTTAACGCCATTGGGTGGGGTAAGATACTTTTTTACACGTTAATTTTATTTTAAAGATGTTTTACTTGGATTTTATTTTAACTTTTTCCTAAAGTTCAAATAAGTTATTGAGAACTGAGGGTAAAAAGTCAGAGAGATCAACAGGTTCTTTTTAGATATACCTAATTAAAAAGGCAAAAAAAAAAACTGTTTTATCAAAAACCTATCTTCTTCTACAGTTATTAAGCATTCGTTTTGAAACTTTCTTAGATTAAGCTTAACTAATGAATAAACATTTCTGTTATAGAAATTTTATAAAAAAAGATTTAGATTAAGATTAAAAAAAATTACTTAAAAAAAAGCATTAAGTTATAAAGAAAGGTACTAGCTTTTTAGTTTTTCATAATTGTAATTTTATAATTTGCTATATATATATAAAATGAGCTGTTTTTTGATCGGCAATTGTCACAGTTTTTCTATGCAACTTTTATGGAAGAGATAACCAATTGTTTAAAATGGACTAACCAAATATATTTTACGTTAAAGTTTGTACTTTTGTCAACTTTTATAAAGTTTTAATAAAAAAAAGCTTTAATAACTAACACCTTTAAGCGTTGAAACAGCTGTCAGCAGCATTAAGAAATACTTTTTTTCAAATAAGTACATATATACATATTTATACATAACTTATTTTAAAGTATAAAATAAATAAAAACAATTGTACTACATGAAACAATTGTACTGTTTTTTTGAGTATAAAATTTAGAAAGACTTTTCAACTGAGCTCAGTGAAATTAGATTTAATTCTGTTTTATATGAATATAATATATTTATATAGCAAGGTTAACTTTCAAGTTTGAAAATGCAAGAGTTCTAAAGTATTGCTTAGTTTTAAAGTTATTAGATACGATATTTTTTATAAACCTTTGAAGTTTTTGTGTAAGTAATCAGATTGAAAATACAATACAAAAGCTTTAAATTTACCTCTTTGTTGTTGTTTTTGTGGTGGGTTATAGTACATACCTGTTTTAAAGTTATAAAAAAATGAGTTAATACTTATTTTTTTACTAAAAAGTGTTTACATATGTGATGGTGTAAATATTTTATCGCTAAGCTTTTAACTTATAGAAAACTACTAACCTTTGCCCTTGTTTGGTACAACCTTTGGAACAACTGTTCAAATAAAAAAAGTTATATGTATATAGTATCAATAAAATAAAACTTCTCAAAGAATTTATTGAATAAGAATTGTTATACTTAAAAGTTACGCTTTAGAACAAATGCATTACACTTTTGTTAGTTATAATACAAGAAATATCAACTTTGATCAGTAGTTTAGCTAAAAAAACTTCTTTAACAAACAAGATGTAACAAAGTATCCAAGAAATTAACACCGATGCTTATTAACGACACTAAAAGATACACAGCTTTACAGAATCAGTGTTAGTTAACTACTAGAAAACAACTTAATTCAATAAAAAACGTTGGTTAAAGTGTAAAGAGAATTTTATATTTTTACAATTATAAAACGTAAAACCTGGAATTGAGTTTTACAACTTTAAGTTTTTACAATAGAATCTTTGCAGATTCAGAAAATATTTAATAAAAAGCTTACCTTTTTTAGGGGTATCAGGAATCACAACATCTGTTTTAAATTTTGTATGTTAAATTTCTAATTAAAAAAGTATTTAAAATATCGTTTCAAACCTTTTACTTTTGGAACATTTTCAAGACAAATGTCTGGAATAACCAAGTCTCCGCTAGATTTAATGTCTCTTTTAATTTTCATTGGATCTTGTGGGATAAAGATACCTTTAAAAACATTTTTAAATAATTTATTGACTGTAAACGAACCGTTTTGCACATTTAACAGTTGTACTGACATATTATAATTTCAATCATTAATTCTACTTATGTTTTCAGTTAAAAAACAAACGTTTACTGTTAGTTGTATTTATACTATTATTTTAAATCCAAAAACAAATTACGTAAAACAAGCTTAAGACAGTCTACTGACTAAAGTATCTAGTGACTTAAACACTTATTTATAACGAATTTTTAACCTTTGCCTTTGGTTATTCCTGGGATGATCATGATTGGGTCAGCTGACTTTTGAATCTTTGGGACCAACATTTCTATTAAAAATAAAAGTTTTACCTAGTTTTTGTAATCTTATTTTCTCATTTGATAGATTTTTTTTGTATGTAACTTAACGAGTAAAAATTTTAATTGTGTTTATACAATTATTGGGATACTCTTATGCTAGTATTTATTTTTGAATTCTGTTGTGTATTACATACTTAGTTAAAAAGAAAAGTGTCTAAAGTCAACAAAAATTATAGTAACTATAAGCTAACTATGTTAATATTTTTTTGATTTATGAATTGTATATATAAAATTGAAAAGTAATCACTTAAAAAAAACAGTTTAATTTTTTTATTAAAACTTTAATGTAATTAAATAATAGTCTTTTTTTAGAATACTAAGTGTTTTGACAAAAAAAAGAAAGTTGCTTACTATAAACCTAAATATAGAGTTTGCTAAAAATTTTTTACATTGAGAAAATATTCATGGTATTAAATAAAATTTCATACTTAATAAAAAAAACTTACCTTTTGCGTGGAATTTTTTTGGAGCGTACATTTCTGTTAGTTTGTTTTTGATAACTAATCTTTATTAACTAAAAACTTTTATTTCACTTATAAAAAAATCAACTGTTCTATTTTTTATTTTAGTTTAGTTTAAATTTTGTTTTTTAACTAGTTTGAAATATTGTTTTTTTTATGTAATAAAGACTTATACCTTTTCCTTTGTATCCTGGAGTATAACCTGTAGAAAACGATGTGTAAGTTTTTAAAACATTAAACTTTGAGTTTGGTCTTAAAAACTTCTTAAAACAAGAGAATCAAATACATCTGCAAAGCTGTTCAAATTTTGTGCTAAATTTAGTTAAAAAATTACCTTTTGGTGAGTATGGGGAATAGCTCTTTGGTGAGTATGGGGAATAGCTCTTTGGTGAGTAGCTTGGGGTGTAGCCTTTTGGTAAGTAGGTTTTTGGTGAGTAGCTTGGGGTGTAACTCTTTGGTGAGTAGCTCTTTGGTGAATAGCTTTTTGGTGAGTAGCTCTTTGGTGAATAGCTTTTTGGTGAGTAACTCTTTGGTGAGTAGCTCTTTGGTGAATAGCTTTTTGGTGAGTAACTCTTTGGTGAATAGCTTGGGGTGTAGCTTTTTGGTGAGTAACTCTTTGGTGAGTAGCTTTTTGGTGAGTAGCTCTTTGGTGAGTAGCTCTTTGGTGAGTAGCTTGGGGTGTAACTCTTTGGACTGTATGAACCTAGATAAAGAATTGTTTTAAATTTTACTAAACAGTCACTTAATGCATACCTTAAATAACTTTAACTCAGTCTATTGATACCTAATTATGTTTCAGCAAAATTTAACATAACATAAAAATAGCATTCTGTTCCATACCTTACGTCTATTTATTAAATAAAACTATATGAACATATAAAATCTAACAACCATTTTTTTTAGAATTTGAAAATCTAAAACTTTAGCAAATTACGAAATTAAACGAACAGTAGTCAAAAAAATTTTTTTAGTAAGTCTTAGTAAAAAACTATCTAAGCTAAAGCTTTGTCAAAAAACTGTAAAAATAAGTCTGTTTAAAAACCACTCAAAACATACAAAAGATAATTTTTAAAGACTTATAATATCAAATAACAAAAAAATACTACTTTATATCTAAGACTTTTATAATAATTCAAATAAGAAAATTAATTACATCAATTTTAATTAAAAATAAAAGTAAAACTAGCTTTTGAACCAAAATTTTAGAGTTTATATCATATATAACATTTTAGATATTTCAATAGTTTTTTTTCTTACCATTTTTTTATAATAAAGTACTAGTTTTAACATAAAATAATTTTGCATCCGAAATATTCACTAGTAGTTTGATTTTCCGAAGTCAGATTAAAAAAAAGCTTAGTAACACAATATCGAAAAAAAAACGTAAAGTGTATTTACTTTTTCCTCCGAAGTCAGGGATAATCATGTCAGGAGTGTCGGAACTCTTTTTTCCTCCGAAAGGATCGAAGGGGTTGGCGAGGGCCACTCCGACTAACGCTAAAAGAACAATCAACTTCATTTTGCCAATTTGCGCAACAAAAAGTCAATATGGATGTAAAATATAGCGGATTGACGCATTTTATACACATGTTAATATTATCTAAATCAACAAAAAATATAATCAATTTGTACATGTGTGTTTGGTAAAAACTACATTCTTAATTACTTTAGTTGCAACACTGTTTCAAGTGCCAATTCAAAGGTTCGTTTGTTTAGTTTAAAGGATTTTATGTGCCTAATCTACTTCCTGTTTTCATATTAGCGGGTTAAAGTTGTTTTTGCAATTAGTAGACAAGTACAAACGTTATAATAAGAATTAAACAAACATGTTTAAATAACCAATCATGTTTTGCCAAAGAAAAACTGTAATTAGTTTGTTGTTTAGTATCTATTCTCGACTTACCGTAACAAAAAACACTTCACTTTGAAATTTTAATTAATCTACTTATACAAAGCGTTATAGTTAATCTGATTATCATTAAAATTCTAACAATGTTTTTTTAGCTAGATTAAAAACCTTAAAAAGTTACAACTTTTATATAACGATAAATTTGTTAAGTGGTTTTCGCGTAAAAGTTTTTTAAATAGGAGCTTGAAAACGTTAGGTAATTTTAAATACGCTTAACATTTATAAGTATAACAAAAATGTAAATAAAATAACGTAAGTTAAGAACGAGCATTAACACTTTTATATAGAAATATTTTCTTACAAATCTTTTCAATTGAGAATTTTGTTTTTAACTTTTAGTTCTTTTATATTTTTAATAAATTGAAAATTAAATTTATATTATAGCTTTGCTTTTTATTGACTTACATTACAGTAAATTTGTTGACATAACATTTTTTTAAAATAAAATATTAACAAAGTACAACTAATTGTTCATTATTTCAACAACAAAAGAAAACTTAATTAAAACTTTAAATTGTCTCTATAGATTTTTTTTGTAAATATCAATTTAAAACGTACGTGTGCTTTAGAACGTATATATTGTTATTTAACAGAACTAAACGAGTCAAAATTTTTATTTAAGTTGAAGTCTTTATAAAACTGTTATAAATCATTTATATGTTGTTTTTATATAGGTCTACAAAGCCTTCTAAAAATTATAAAAGTTATGGTCGAATTCTGTTTAAGTATAACAATAACTTGATAATAAAATGAGGTTAAATAAAAAATTAAACTCTATTCAAGAAATATACTTGCTTGTAGACCAGAGCATCTTTGGTATAGTTGAGTATACTTTTAAAAATCTCAAAAAATTAAAACTCATTAATGGAAAATTTGAATATAGTTCAATACTTGTCAAATCTTTTTAAAACAATCAAACTATAGTATAAAGCGGTGTGCTAAAAAAAATTGAGAGTAACATACTATTTCATTGAATAAGGAACGCAAAAAATACACATTAAGAACCCATACTGTAGTAAATTGTAAAGTATAGCTAAAAACGTGTATTAGTTTTGTTTTTTCAGATTATAGCTTTTGTAATGCTTTTGAATTTCTTATTTAATTTATAACTTTGTGATTGTGCAAAATTGAACTATTTACATAATGAATTATTTTTTTACTTTAAGCTTAGTAGATTTTAAAAGCTTCATTAAAACTTCTTAACCTCTAATATAAACTATGTTTTAATTTTATTTTAGTTTAACAACGGTTTAGTAGTATTTATGTAGTAAAATAACTAAACAGAAAATAGAATTTTATCAATATATAAAACTAAATGTATTTTTTTAAATTTAACTATTAAACTAAAAGCTAGTTAGTGAATACTTTTAGTTTGTCTATATACAGTTTTCAAGTTTCTGAAGAACGAAAATGATATAAGTGAATTGCTTACTTTCCTCAGAAGTGCCAATATATATCTTACAATTAAGATAACATAAATGTTATAACAAGTTTTATTTTAGTTCAATATTTATACATACTATTTCTTTTAAAGTTTTAAAGTTAAAAACTTATAAAAATTTCAATATAACATTAATAAATTGTTATAATCTACTTAGTTCAATTTAGTTCTATTTTTAAAATATTTTATTTTTTTTTTCGAATAAAAAAAAAAGGGATTTTAATGAACTACTTTTGAAAAAACTTTGATGTTTATTAATTTTTTAATGGTTATAACAAAAAATACAAAATTATTTACCAAAAAACATTATTGGTCTTAAAGACATTTTATTCATCCTAGAAGTAGGTATTTACTTTAAAATAAATCCTTTTAATCAAATATTATCTAATACAACACATGAAATGTTGTTAATAAACAAAAATACTATAAATACTTTTAGTTCACGTATTACAAACGTCTTAAAAGAAATGTTCTAATAAAGGTATTTAGTTTAACTAAAAAATAATGGATATGGTATATATAGAATACTATACACTACTTTCTATTAGTTGGTATAGTATGTAATAGTAATAATATATATTTTATTACACAACTTTAACTATTTATTGTAGTTTTAGTTTTTTATTACAGTTACTTTATGTCACTACTACAAAATTAAAATTAAGTTTGAATACACTGTTAAAGTCGGATAGTAAAACAGGTTTCTTATAAGAGGCGAAAGCAAAAAAGACTATTTCACTAAAAGTTTATCTCCTCTACGTTTAAAAGATAAATGCTCCTTACATAATTAAGGTAAATTACGCAAAAGATTTTTTCACGATGAAAAAAAAGTTATGACCAAACAAAAAAAAAAACTTTGTTAATTGTTTAAAAAAAAATCTTTTAGTCAGAAATTCCTCAACATTTTTTATTATAAATATTGGAAGGAAAACTTCCTGAAAATTTGATATTAATAAAACATTAACAAACTAAAAATAAATATTAAATAGCTAAAAATAAGAATTTACTGTATCTCAAGCTGTTTATTTTAAATGATTTTTGTTTTTAGATAAGTTTAAAGGATGATGATTTCATAAACATGGTTTGTTACCAATTCCTATTTAAATCAATTTATGTTCTAATTGTTTCTCATTTGATTAATTTTGTCCGAATAATTTACAATTGTATCGTTTATTATTCATCAACAAAAACTGGTAGTAAAATTTTAGCGCATACAAAATAGACTTTATCTAAATATTTAAGAGAAACATACCTTTTTTTAATATTTACAATAAATTTATGGTAAAAAGTACTCAAATAGGAACATCGGTTTACCAAACGCTACTGAGTTTAACATTTACAGCCGGCTAAGTAAAAAAAACTCTCTCAATTTTTTAATATAAACAAATCTTTAATTCTATTAAAGTAAATTTGCACTGTGTGCGTTCGAATTCTTACAAAATAACAGTTTTATAAAACTTTCCACTTTTTATTGTTCATAGTAATGTATTAATGTAAGACCTCAAAACTATTAAGAACACCTTAAGAAAATTAAGAACTGAAATTTTATCTAAAACAAGTTTTTACCGCTTATAAAAATTTCTGTGTCTACGAATTTAAGATAAACTATTTATTTAGTAAAAAAGAGCATTTTTTAAAAACTCAATTTGGTAAATGAGTATGTATGTATACTTTCTTATCATTTAATTATATGTTTTACTACCAGTTTTATACAGCTGTTTCGTGCATGAGATATTCATATCTCATATATTCCTCAGTAAAGCTAAAGTTTATTAAACATGTTTTACAGAAATTTAGAATTTAAAATTGTGTAAGTATTATTATAGTTTATTGAACGACAAAAAAAACGCTCAAAATATTTTGTCCTAGGACCTAATGCACAAAGAAGTTTTCAGTTATCGAGTCGCACACTACGGATAATTTCTAACGTCCTGTCAAAGACTATGATGTAATTACATAGTTTTTGAAGGTTTTTGTGCAGTAAGCTAATTTTGAAAAATACTCTAGTATTAGTTTTGTTACTGGTTTAAGGATTTGTGCATTTTGAAAAATTTTCAGTAATTACTAATTAAATTTAGTAAAATTTGAAAAGCAAAGGTTGTACTAGAAAAATGTTTTAAACTGCTCGTGCGCGCGGCTTAGTTTTACTTTGATTTGATATTTAGTTAGGTTTTATTCTGTTTAAAAACTATTTTTGGTAATAAATACATATATTTGTCTTTCGCTTTTCTTGTATAGTGTTATGCTCTTGTCTGGTTTATCAATTTCGATTTTCAAAATTGAAAAGTCTGCAGCCTAATTTAGAATTAAATTTTGATATTTTCTGTTTAGTATTTCCCATTTAATTTTATAACACAGATTTTAAAACTAAATGTGAAAAACTAAACAGATTAAAATTAAAATTTTTGATAGCGACTATAAAATTAAATGGGATATACTTATAAAGTTTACAAGGTAAAAGTTTGTTTTGTTATATAACTGTTTACATACTATTTATTGAATTTTATTAATAAGTAATATAACTGTTTAGTTGTTCATTTAAACATACAGTGATTTTGAAAAACTTCCATATAGTCTAACGATATTTAAACTTTATTCAATATTTCTTTTTATATTAAAATCGGTCGGAAAAAAATTAACTGGTTTAAAAAGCTGGAAAGATTTGAACACATGTCAGTTAGGAGTTAACTTATAAAAAAAACATTTTGCATTTAAAATTGATCTGATAAAAAAAAATGATCGAGATTATTTATATCTGAAACTATTAGAGATTATTAGATTATTAGAAATAATAAGAGATTGGACGGAAATTACTTTAAAAAGGAGTTGATTGCAGATTTCAAAAACTTTTACCATAAATTTTTATTTATATGATTAGCTTTTAGCTAGTAAAAATATAAAATTACTCGTGTAAAAATGTATTTAAAAGTTTAAAACAAAAATCTAAATCCAATTGATTTTTGCTCTTGCTCCCTTGAGCTACGAAATCTTCAAAATTTGACTTTACCACGGTTTAAGCTTTTTAAAACTACATTTGCTTCTACTAAGTTATATATAGCTTCTTATTTATATTTATTAAGGTAAAAACTTTTCTAAAGCTAGTTATATTTTTAACATAAACCATCTTTATTTGTACCCGGTACTTAAAATTATATAAGTTTTGTTATTTAGAATTTTTTTTAAATTCTATTTTAAATTTTATTATTGTGTGATTAAAAATAAGAAACTAAAGTTAAATTACAATTTAAAATACGTAGAAAGTAATTAGTACCATTTCTAAAACTACCATATATATATTTTTCAAGTGCTTAATTTATTTATTTATGCTTAAAATAAAAAACGAACCCTAAAACAGTATGATTTTTTCGTAAAGCTTGTGCATTTTTGTGATAGATTTCCGTTTAAGGTAGTAGCCTCAAGTTTTTCGTAAAAGAAGAAATATCAAAAAACTTATAACAACATTTTGAGAAGAAATAAAAAATAACTACAAAAATTAGACATTTAATTAAGCTTAAAAAGTGTTATCCACTATGATAAAAAGTTTATAAAGATTAGTAAAAAAAACATGTCTAAGAAGATTTGAGACTATTTTCGCCTCAAGTCTTTGAATGGAAAATGTTTAGATTAATCCAATGAAACAAGCTACAAAACATAAGAATTAAGTTTTTTAAATATCCATTACTATGTTGTTTGTTTTTATTATCCAAGCTGCTTATTGCCTCATTAAAACAAACAGTTTTACTCTAATGTTTTGGAAACAATTTAAAGTAGGTTTCACATAAAAAAATACTTTCTTATTTAGAGCATACTTTTTGTAGTTTAGGAAAAACTACTTTAACTTGTTTATTTTAACAGGCAGTACAAACTAATTTATAAAATCCGACAGATTTTTTTACTACTTTAACATTTACTTTGTCAGATTTTTTTCTGACTACCTTACTAAAGACTTTGTCAAAATTATAGACTTTTCTACGATTAATTATAAGTCTTTTTAGCTTTATTTTTTATTTTCATTAATTTTTTTTATAAATCTCAAAGCTCATATTTACAAGTCGTTGTTTTTTAAAGTTAATAGATTTAAACATATTTTACTTAGACTTATATGTAGACTGATTAAATAGTTTGTTTTAAATTTGTATTAAATCTTCGGTTAAGTCTTACTAAATATTTGTTTCTGAATTAATTGTTGGACTAGGTATTATACGTGAAATGTTTTGTTTTATTTCATCACCATTGATGTTCATCACCATATTATTAAACAAAATGTTAAAGTAAAAAAAGTATTGAAAGTATTAAAAAATAAAGATCTTAAACATCTTTTTGCTTTTATTTAAGTACCAGTGAACTTGTTTAATTAGCATCTTTTGTTAACAAACACTTAAACTTATATTTTGAATAGTTAGATCTTAAATATCACTTTAAGCGAATAAAACTACAGAAATTTTAGTTAAAAAATAGTTTAAGAATAAGTTATATAACTATTTTGCAAATTTTACAAAATCTCTAAAAAAATATGGAGTAAAACTGTTTATTTTAACAAAAAGTAAAAAAATAACATAAACACTTTTTTGTACATCTATAAATATTTAAGTTTTAATGTGATACGTTTAAAATATTGAAGCTAATACAGGTAAAAAAATATGTCATTTCAACACTATTTACAAAAAAAACTTTATCTTCAATAAACTCTTGGAAGTCTTAAATTTGATGGGTTTATTAGTACGGTCAGTTGATTGACTTAAAATAGTTTTAAACAGCCAAAATCAAAAGCATAGCTGTCACAATAGCAACAAGACAAGAGCAAAAAATTATGTATTTCGTACAAATATACAATACATTTTTTAGATGCTGTTTTGGCTAAGAATCAACTAAGTATGTTACTTTAACATAAAGGGTTTTATACATAAAGTCATCAAAAAAAGTTAATATTCTACGATAAAAGGTTTTTGAATATTAAACTGTGATTAATTGTGTAGTACTATTTTGAATTGCACAGTTAAACTTTATATATTTCCATTAAAAGATGAATTTTAAATAGTACGCTTCAATGAATCCGTGAAAAAAAATCTCTCTTAAACTTATGTTTTGTTTTGTTACTTAACAATAAAATTTACGCGTAACAAAAACATGCAGTTTGATTTACACCGTAAATTGTAGAATTTGTTAAAATACATTGTCTTAAATCATTTATGTAGACTATATTTGGAATAATGTTCTAAAAAAAATCCTAAACTTGTTAAAAAAATTATAAAGCATAATTTATAAAAAAAAAAAAAAAACTTTTGTGAATTTAAAGAATTAAACGCATTAAATCATAAACCTTAAAAATGTGCTTTTTGTTCAAACGAATACTTATAAAGCTAAATAATTAATGCTTAATTATATATTTGTTTAAGAAGAATAGCATTTTATGAAGTTTTAAATTTTCGTTTTAGAACATTTTACTACTTTATAAGATTTATTGATTTAAGAAAATCAATGCTATTTGAATTATTAATAAATTAAAAATTTATCAACTGTTTTCATGTTTGTTGACAAAGCCTTTACTTAAAAAACATCTATAAGATGATGATGAAAAAAAAAAAAAACTGTTAGTAGTGCTACTAAAGTTATTTTAGAAATATTGAAACTTGGCTAGTCAGAAAAAGTATAAATAATGAATTAAAATTTTTTCTTTGTAGCTTTTCGATACTAAAATTTTGCTTTAGGTTCTTACATTTTACTTTCCCTAAAGTGTTATTTTTTGTGTTAAATTTCCATAAATGATATTTGACATTTTATACCATAACGATTTGAAAGCTTTACACTAAATGATTAAAGTAACACAAAAGCAAAATTGATATTGTAGTGTTTTTAAATATTAAACCACTAAAATAAACACCTAAAAATTGTTTTAAACATTGTTGTGTTGCTCCAAAAATGTCAACAAATGTGTAGAAATTTAAATTTCACATTCAAATTTGTTAAATCAAAACTATAAAATAAAAACAGAACCTAATTTAATTTAGTAGATGAACTTTGTTTTTGTTTTATAAGTAATTGTAAGTATTTTTAGCTAATGTTGGTTTGACAAAAAATGTACAATAATGAAGCTGGTGAAAGACATGTGCCAAAACATCCTCTACCAAAAGAGATACAGGTACTATATCTGAAAACTTTATTTTTGTTTGACAAAGTATACATTTTAACTAAAAAATACTATTTGTGTTTGTATATATATATAATTTATTGAAATGGCAATTTTAAAAATTCTGGAACATATGTTTCATAAAGACAAAGAAGATTGTCTCTAATCTTCAGCCAGTTCAAATTTAAAATAAAAAGCACTTTGGTAAACAAAGATGCAAAAGTTTAAAACAAAAGTTTACAAAAGTTTACAAAAAAAAAAAAAAAAACAATATGACGTAAGAACTGAACATTGTGCATTAAAAATATTCAGTACAAAAATCGATCTACCATATAACTAATCAAACAACCAAAATTAACGAAAACAACAGTTAATTGACTATAAAATACTTCAAAATTTGTTGTAGTTTAAAAGGAGCTTTTTCATATGTCGACAAGACGATATAAATTTGCTCCTCTTATTTAGACAACTTAAAAGAATCTATAGCTGTTATGTATGCGTTAAAAAAGGAAGGTTATTTAAATAAGAGGAGCAAATTTATATCGTCTTGTCGACATATGAAAAAGCTCCTTTTAAAATACAACAAATTTTGAAGTATTTTATAGTCAATTAACTGTTGTTTTAGTTAATTTTGGTTGTTTGATTAGTTAGATGATAGATCAATTTTTGTACTGAATACTTGTAATGCACAATGTTCAATTCTTACGTCATATTGTTTTTGTTTTTTTTTGTAAACTTTTGCATCTTTGTTTACCAAAGTGCTTTTTATTTTAAATTTGAACTGGCTGAAGATTAGAGACAATCTTCTTTGTCTTTATGAAACATATGTTCCAGAATTTTTAAAATCGCCATTTCAATAAATTATTTAAAAGCCCTTTAAGTGGGCTCAGTAGAAGGTGTTTAAGTTTGAACATTAACCTTATTTTATATATATATATATAGAAATAACATACACAAAATAAACTTTTGCTTGGTACAGCTGTTTCTGCGTTTAATACGCGTCCTCAGCCAAGTTTTATTCAATGAAAAGCAAACTTGTAAGTACAGCAATAAAATTATACAAAATTAGGTATTACGTAATAATAGATAGTTGATTTTAGACAAAATTATTAACAGATTTTTTAGATAAATTGCTTTCTATAATGTATGCAGCCAGTTTGTAATTCGTTTCTTTTGTTAAGAGATTCAGATTTCTTAACTTTTAAAATTTTGATTTTTTCCGCATTGCACAATTTACATCCGTTTTTTAAACTGTATTTATTTTTCGTTCTTGTTAATATTTCCCACTGAATTTTAAAATTAACTTCGTTATTTTTTAGTTTCCAAATGTACTGCAATAAAGTTGTCGTATTTTTATGTTTTTTGTGTTTGAAGCTGTACTTGTGCTTTGTGTAGCGATTCTTGAACGATAGTCCAGTCAAGCCTACATAAAACTTGGTCTGGTTATCAGTTATGACTGTCGCTTTATGTATAACATTTTCCATCAGGCAACTTCCATTTACCGGGCATTCTTGTTTTTTGCAGTCACACATTCGCCTCTCTTTGTACTGCGTGTCTAACATCTTTTGATTGTGTGCCATTATAAGTTGTTTCATGTTTGGCATGCAGGAGTAGGACACTTTTAGTGTCTTCCTGTTAAAAACTTTACAATATGGATGGTTTTCAGTAAAGTTATTGTCCACAATCTCTAGGAAGCGCTTCCCAACCCGTGTTGCCACACTTTTGCAGAATGGAGCGTTGAAATATAAAATATTTCTTCTCCTTCTTTTCTTGTTGTTACCCTTCTCGTTTTTGTGGCTATAGGCTAACTCGTGATCGTATCCACTTTCTCTTATAGCTTCCTGGTATTGTTGGGTTGTTTCCTTAAAAATGCTTTGACTGCTAGAAATCTTCTGGAGGTGGTTGTTCACTGCAACCGGTATGTGTTTTAACACATGCTCTGGACTTGCTATTCACATAAACCGTATGCGCATTTGGTTTTCTGTACGGCTTATGGCTTTCATTTTGAAGATCTAATGTTACATCTAAGAAGTCTGTTACAAACAGATTGGCTTCGATGGTGACATCAAAACCAATGTTTTTAAAGACTTTTCTTAGATGTTTGACTTTTCTCTCCATATCTGGTCCCGGTAGGATGTCCACCACTGCTAACCCATTGTCACGGTATATACCAAAATTACCATCTCTAAAGATCTTTTCCTTCTTCAATTTATCTAAAATGTTTAGGCCAACCAGTTCGCAAATTTCTGCGCCATGAAAGCTTCCCATTATATATATATAATAAATCTAAATCAAAATTTATTTTGCTCCAAAATTTTGTAATGCTGCACTTTTATATTTTATGAAATTGTCTTTTGCCATTGAGATAATTAAGAAGTTTTAATATTTTTACTGTTACCAAGCTTTCCACAAAATAAAAAGAATAATCTATAAATGATCTGTACTTACAAAAATTTAATACAAAAATATAAATTTAATGTAAATAGTTTATAAAATTTCATTAAAAATAGTAAGTTTGTTTTTTGATTGTAAAATGTAAATTTAATTTTCAACTGCTGCTAATAACCTTTAATTTTCTTTAAAATATAGAATATGCCTCAATCTGAAACAGTTTGTCAGTTCTGTGGAGTAAGTTACCTTATACACCATGAAATAAAAAAATTAGAAGAAAAAATTACTTTGTTAGAAAAACAGCTTATTGGATACAATGATATGAAAAACCAAAAAAATGATTTAAACCTAAAAATTGATAAAAGCAAAAATGAAATATCTCAACTAAAGCAAAGCTTGTTTGAAAGTAAAAGTTTGTTAGTCATGATAAATGCTTCTTTAGTTTAAACAAATTTTAACAATGATGTGTTTAGTGAAACATGATAAAGTTTAAATTTTTAAAAATTTAGAGTTAAATTCTGTTTAACATAACAATACTTTAACTAACCTCTTAAGTACCAACTATTTTGCATGACTTTCAAATATATATTTTTCATAAATCTAGTTTTCTAAGCACTGATGAGTTCTCTTAGCAAAATATTGTTTGCAGAATAAACTATAGAAAATTAAATAATATGTTAAGTTTAAATTCTCGAGTTTACAAAGTTTAGTAATCGCTACTTTATAGATATATGTATTCACTAAGCTTACTCAATGTCTATATATTCTTTTGAAGCAGGCTTTTATAGTTTTTCAAAATTTAAACTGTGTAGTTTTTATTTTTAGGTTATACTTATTTCAAGTATGGGATTTAATTAAATACTAAGGCTTAATAAGTTGTATTTGGAAGTTAAAATAAATACATTTCTTTTGCTTTTTATACTCTTTTCATGTAAAGTCTATATAGCATTTTACTAAATTTTAAACAAAGTCTTTTAACTACTTCAGTACTTTAAATTCATTTAAAAAACTTTTAAATAGAATAAGGCTAAACTGTGAATTTTAAAAGTTTCATTTTTTAAACTTAAAACTTTAAATAATGGGACTTGAAAATTATCAAGACTAATTAAAGTAACTAAAATTAAAATAAAATTCAAATCATGTTTATAATTGTAGTGCAGTGCCTATATAAAAAAGATTTTTTATGCAAAAAGACTTAGGCATTTGTTTTTAAATTCACTAATCAAGTTTATGTTAAGCTGAAAGTTTTAAGTTTCTTAGTTTTAGTTAAACAAATGAAATAAATATTATAAATTTATAGATATAGCCTAATAAAGTAATTGTAAAAATAATGTAGTTTTTAATAGTTTCACTTCAAACATGTTGTTTCATGATTTACAGTGTTTTTATTTTTTTATTATAATAACAATTTTTGTACATAGGCTTACAGACAAAGTATTGGAATCTGAAAACCTACAAAATAAAAATGAAAAGTTAAAAAAATTATCTAATGATGCTCAAAATGAATTAAAAGTTTTCCAAAAGAAAATGTTGTTAGTTTTTATATATTTTTATAATTACTACTTAATTTATTTTTTTATACACAAGACAGTCATTAGGACTTACTTTAAATATTGATATTTAGATAATTGTTTTTTTGAAATATACAAGTAATAATTTCTGTGAACATCAAGCTAGACTTTGAAATAAATCATTATATTCAGGGTTGCCACTTTACCTGGAAAAACCTTGAAAAACCTGGAATTTGAGAAATTCTACAAAAAGCCTGGAAAAACAGAAGTTTTAACAATTTTCACAAGTTCAGTAGTAAAATTTTGATTTGACTCAAAAAATCTATTATATAAATAAAATTTATTTGACATAGTCCAAAAATTTTTTTCAGTAAAAAACGTATTTAAAGCAGCTTTAGAATATCTTTTCAATGTTTTTGTATCATTTAACACATTTTCTTACCTTAAACTTTACTTTAAACTAACAACAGACCCAAAAATAATTACTTTTGAAAACCTGGAAAAATTTTTTTAAAAAACTAGTGGCAACCCTGTTTTATTGTATTTAGGTATGAATTTACAACTAATTATGTACAATGTATGATATTTTATTTTTTACATAAGAGCAAAGTTGTTAAATTCACTTTTGTGACTTCATTTTGAGAAAGTGGAAAATTAAAAAAAAAATACTTTTTAAGCTTAGAATAAAACAATAACTTGAATTGTTATGATAGAATTGTTATAATAGTTTCTAGTTTTAAGTATGAACTATAGATACTATAACTTTTATCTTTATTTCCTTATATTCTCTCTACTTTTTTACTGTATCAAAATAGACTATGTAAGCTTGTTCTTGATTTTCTAAAGCAGTTCTGGTTATAATTTAGTTTAATATAACTTAGGAAAATCATGGGTGTAAAAAAAATTCTTAAATAATTAATCAATTTTATATAGTTTTTCACATTTAACAAAAAATGTTTTTTTTTTACAAAAATAAATTTTGTTATATATTTGAAATTTTAAATTAAAAATGCTTAATTTTTTTTTTCTTAGATAATTTACTTTTTTAATTGCATGCTTTTTCATACTTGATTTTTTAACTCTTTTTAAAAACTTGTAATAACTATAAATATTATTCCTGAATGTTAAATGAACTTTAAAATTAAAGTTTGTATAGTTTTTTTCAAATCATATATATTATAAATAAAAGATAACTTATTATTATTAATTTTCTAATAAATTTTTTATCTTCAAATTTTTATTATTATTTTTTACAGAATACAAAAGAATAGTTATCTTACTTCATTGCAAAATGTAAATTCTAAAGTCAGTGAGTTCAAAAAGGAATTTCATCAAGTTGAACAATATTCAAAAGATGTTATTCCTCAATTTCAAAATTACATTCTCAAAACTGAAAAAAAACTTGTCAAAAGAATAATGTGTGAAATTGAAAGTTAGTTTATATCTTCAGCTGTTTATATTTATATGTTTTCTTGTTTTAGGTATACGAGAAACTAATAATGGTCAAGTTCTATTTATATAATATAAATATATCTATTTAATCTTGAGCTGAAAGTTACTAGAGGTGTTATAGATATTTGAAGCTGCACTATGTGGTAAAATGTGGTCAGGGTTTATTTATTATTAAAAAAGACAGTGAACTGTATAATTTTCAATAAATAGTTTTTAATAATTTGCTTGTTTTTTTACATTTTTATAAAATTTTGCATTGTGGCGAAAACTAAGCACTTCTGCTTTACATTAAAAAGTTCTATATTAACCGGAAGTGTTGTTTTAGGCTTAATTAAAAAAGGTATGTTTTTTAGTTTAGATTTTATGTAACAAGTTAAAAGGCTTGATACAAAAGGCTTGATATAAACCTTAAGTTTATAACACAAATACCATTAATCAATATCAACAAGATAAAAAATATGAAAACTGTACCGTTATAGTTTAAGCATTGATTATAATCTATATCAGTGGTTTTCAAGGTGTACACTGGTACACACTATTGTGCATGAAAATTATTTTTAGTGTGCATAAAACTTATGGGGTGTATGAAATTTGTTTTGGTGAGCATGAAATAATATTTGAAACTTACACTAGATAGTCTTGAGTTGCAGATATAGAGCAAAAAAAAAGTCTTGCAGTAGACATTATGAGAAAATTGTACACTGGGGTGCACAGATTTTGTTTAGCTTGAAGACCACTGATATATATAATCGTATTTATTTATATATTGTGCCTTCATAGGATAATTTTTTATATATGATAAGAATATAAAAGTTAAACTTGTACTATTCATCTGACTGCATTTAAATCTGCTTTCAAAAATAGGAAAATCTAGAGTTAATGAAACTATCAGATTATTTGAAACCAAGATAATCAAACTACATAAGATGTTTTGGTATTATTTTAAAAGGTTGTTTCTCTTTAAATTGTAATCGCTTATAGAAGTTACTAATATTTTTGTAGTTTTCTGATCATAATATCATTAACTTCTATCAAGTGTGTTTTACAGTGTTCCCACTTAAAAAAAGGAAAGTTACAAAAGGATTTTAAAATGGTTTTAAATGAGATAGTATTTTAAAATTAGTTGCTTAATTTCTTCACACACAAAATGTTTATGCTTCCCTTTTCTGAAGAATTGTCTCAGTATTTTTTAGTCAACAAATCTTCTTATATTTCAGTATTTCGAAATTGTTCAATAAATACAATAATTAGATTACTTTGTTTTGTGTCCATTGATTGTGCTACAGTACAGTATAAAATATTGAAGTAAATTATTTGATCTTAGTATAAATATGATACAATTATTTTTCATTTTATACAATTTTTGTTTGTTAAGTTAGGATGATATGTTTATGACTTAAGTCTAGTATTTTTTAGCAACCAAAATTATAAAATTAAAAGTTTAGAACTTGCACTTTGGTTTAAAACTTTAAAACAAGTTCTGACTTTTTTACAATATTTTCACTAGTACTTGAATTCGCTCTAGAGGTTTCAAGAAAGTTTCTAAAACTAAAAATAATGTTAAACGTATTTAATACAAAAAAGTATTAAATAATAGTAATAGAAAACAGGTAAGCCGTACTCCGGGGTCCAAAAACAACTCCAATTAACTATTGTTTCAGACAAAGCTATACTTGAATTTTCAAATACAAAAAAGCTAAAAAATAGCCCTTAAATAGCTGTCTAATGAAACAATAACCAAAACACTTTAGTTGCAAAGCTTTCGTCCTTTATTTAGAACATTGCCAATGCAAAAATACGGCTGTAAAAACAAAAATTAAAACATAAAATATATATATTAAAAAATGTTTTTAATTGATAAAATGACATCTATTAACAGCAAACAAAACACTTTATATAAAAAAAATTTTTTTACTAAATAAAAAACACATTTACTTTATTCCTATAATATTAAAAAGAGTTTTGTTTTATAAAACTACATATGTAATTAATATATAAATGTATGTTAAGAACTACTAAATAACACAAAGATATACAAAAAATATACAAAAAAGATGCATCTAACAATATGTACTTTAACTACTCTACCCCTATAAATCACTGTATTGTGTTTTAGCTAAATTAATACTTGATTTGAGTTTATTTATCCGAAAATATTCTTTATAGTCAAGGTTCTTAAAATTTGGTTCTTCCAAAAAAGCAACTTCATACGCGTCATCAAAACAACACTCTTTCTGTAGATTGTTCTTGTGTTTAAAATAGTAGTGTCTATATAAGGCATTTTCATCTGTTATATCTTTTGGGTTAAACTTTGACTTTGATCTATTCCAACTATATCTATGTGCTGTCCATCTTGTACTGAAGCTATTTTTAGTTTGTCCTACATAGTTGCTATTACATTTTGTGCATATAGCTGCGTAAATTCCATAACTCTTGCAGTTCAGATTCGGTTTCAATTTTATTGTCTTACCCTGAATGTTTAAAATTTCTTTATCAAATACCATGTTTTTGTGTTTGCCATGATTTCCACATAGTGCGCATTTTTCACATTTTTTGCTTAATTTAGCACTCGTTTGTTTTTGTTTTGCAATCTGACTAAAACTGTTTAAAAGTTTTCTTAGGCTTGCTGGTTTTGTAAAAGATATTTTACCTAAAGGGAAAAGTTTTGTTTCCTCTTTAGTGAAACTTAGAAGCTTCTTAAATTGAGTAGACCAATATACATTTTCGTTTTTAGTTATGTCTTTTTGTTCAATTGGAACGTTCTTATTCTCATTTTTGCAATAAATTTTCTTAAATTGGTCTTCTACTAGTTTGGGATTGAAATTGGATGCTAAACATTTAGTTTTAAGTTTTTTCAAACTCTCATAATAATCTTCTTTTCTTTCATTTATTCTTTTCAATCTTTTTTCTTCGCCTGTAATTATACCTTTAAAGATGTTCAGTGGGTGGAAAGATTTTCCGTTCAAAAAAGTAGAATTTACAGCGGTAGTTTTTGTAAAATTTCTGGTATAAAAAAAACTTTTTTCGTTTACTCCAGTAAGAATGTGCTCAATATCTAGGAAAGGTAACTTATCTACCTCATTTTCTCCCGACATTATTGTTGATGTCAAATCTAGATCGTACTCTTTAAATGTTTTCTTGATATCTTTTAATCTTTTATTATTTCTTTTGATACTGAAATATTCTCTGATATCAATAATATATCTTCAATGTAATGTCTTACAAATAGTGATTTATTTAATTTAGAAGCTTTCGTCATTATATAATGTAAAGAAATATTAGCTATGACAACGGAGTTGTTGTCACCTGTAATAATACCTTTCTTTTGTTTAAAATATTTTTCCTGGAATGCTATAAAGTTATTGCGTAAAGCTATTTCTGATAGCATTACTAAGTATTTGATCATCGGTGTCTCAAAATCTGAGCACAATTCTAATGCTTCCACAAGAGCTTTGTTCACTAAATCTATTGATAATGATGGATACAAATTTACGACATCAACTGTACCCAAAATACAATTTTTATCATAACATGACTTTTTCCAAGTTTCCAAGTCTTCTAAATTACTTTTTGAATTTTTACAATATTCATTTATTCCATTTTTGCAATAAATAACACTAATCGGTTCCAATATTAGGTTGAGTACAGCTGTCAACCTACTTAGATATGTATTACCAGCGGCTTGGACTATTCTAGTTGGTATATCTTTAATACTGCAAGTTTTGATAATATCTGGATTTAACTTATGAGTTTTCCATAAAGAATATATATACCCGCAGTTATTATTAGTAAAGTATTTCGCATAGTAAAGTAATAGTAATAGTGTATTTTTCGGGCTTTACCCACAAACAGTTGCTTCAGTGGTGATGAACTTAATTACGCATGGTTAGAAATCAACAGCGGTTTGTTGCGATTATACCTGCTTGATAAGTCCTAATAAGAACGAAACCGATCGTTGGTTGTCTTGTATGCTTTTGTCGTTGATTGTGTAGTGAATACCAGTGTTTACTGTTATTGTTTATTATATAAAAAAGGTCAGGTTAAAATTTTTAGTATTTAAAACTGCAGTCAAAATGATTTGAATTAAGTTTTTGTCTGCTACGAACTTATGCTATGAATATTCTCGTCTGAAAGTATTTTTGTTGATTAAGCTTTTTTATCTCTATAAAATTTTTATTACTGAAGAAATCATTAAGACAAAAAATATGTTTAAGAATAAATATCTTTAATTAAGTAGACTCTTATTTACTTTTAAAATTCATATGATAAATTCTTAATAAATACATTTAAAAAATGTTTTCTAGGGAATAATTAATTTTTTATAAAAAAAAAAAAGATAACTACTTTTATTTAGATTTTGTAAGTATAAAATATATGATTTCTATTTTAAATGACTTAAAATATAACGTTTTTTATATATTTCACTTATTAAGTATTTTTAAATTTTACAACTAAAAAAGTACTCATTAATATAAAATATTTAGGGTTTCAGCAAACAGAGTTTAGTTTCGAATCAAGCTTGCAACAAGTAAAAGTTCTTAGAAACGAAATTGAACTATCTAAAAATAAAATTATTGAACAAGAGAGCGAATTAGAAGAGGAAAAAAAGTTAAAAAGCAAACTTATGTTTCAACTAGATTCTGACTGTTCAAAACTTAAAATGGACCTTAAAGACTATCAGCTAGCAAATGATGGTACATATTTCTTAATTTTTATAATAATTTTTGTTTAACTTAAAAAAAAAGTTCTAAGAGTTATCTCTTTAAGCAGTCTTTTTAAATGCTTAACTTTAATCAAAATGATGTATAATGGAAAAGACTTTTATTTTCATTGATATATACTTTTTATTATTGTTGTAAAGTTAAGGGGTTTAGAAAAAAGTCCTCACGGAGGTATAATTATGAAAAATTAAACACATAAGCTTAAATATGATATGAAAGGAAAACTTCAATGAACTTATTATTTAATAGAAATTACTTAAAAAAAAAAGTTAAGTTAAAAACTCATTTATTAACATACTTTATAAAAAATATAAGTTCAATTTGTTTTTACAAGCTTTTTTCAACCTTAAAAATACGTAAGGTATTTTGCTTTCCATACTTGGCCAACACACCATACGTTGCTAACCCTTTACCTTAATAAATGGTATATTTTTCCAAATATTTTTTATTCAACTTTAGTATGTGTTTTACATTGTTGTTTTTTGAAAACATAAAGTTTTCTACATGAAATATTTTTAGAAAATAAATACAGTATTGTTTTAGAGCTTTCAACTAAAGTGGAAAATCTGGAAAAAGAAATTAATCTTAGAAATAAAAGTTTTTTAGACGCTACTGAAAATATCAGGTAAGATGATATTGTATATGACTTAAATTGCTAAAATAATATTGTTTTTTAATAGTTTGAACGTATTTGTAAATGTTATTTTCTTTAATTTTCAAAGTATGTACTGCTAACCTTATAAAGGCATTAAGCATATTATGTGTTTCATTTTTTTCTAAAAAAAAAGGAAGACGTCTGATCTTCTTTCATAATAAGAGCAACATGCGAGTTTTACTTATTGTATAAACGATTATAAATATATCTTCTAACTGGTTTTAATAACTATAATAAATTCTCAGAATTTTTTAGTTTTTTAAGAGTAAGTATTTATTTCTATTTGACCTTTGAAAAATCTAAAGCATTAAGCTAGTACATCACACATCATATCTATACTTTAAATTTTTTTTACAAATGATAGTTTATGACATGTATCTTTAAATAAACAAAATTATAGTTGTTTTAGTACAAAGTAAAGTTAGCATGTGCTTAAAAAAGTATTAAAAAACAATAGGTTGATAGTACTTTTGCTGTACATTTTTCAAGTTGTCTATTGTAAATTAATATGATTCAGTCTTTGCAACAAAAAGTTTGAGAATTTTTTTAGTTATTTGTAGTTAGAGTTTTTCAGTAAAAATTGTATTTCTCACGATAAAAATGTAGATTCTTAGAAAAACATTTTTTTTTAAATATAAAAAAGTATTAGGGAAACGCTTTAGTTAAATCATTTTTAGAGATAATTTACCTGTTTAAAATAAAAATTTTATTAAAAAAAATTTGTAATTTACAATTGATATTTTATAGTTTTTAGTTACAAAAATAAATAAGCTAGTCCATGTACCAATAAAGCATGTTTTTAAGTACCTTATATTTTGGCTCTAGTATAAGTGCTTAAACATCTTATAATGATAAAACATTTATAGTTGATTTTTTTACGACTGTAAAGGATAAAATAACTTATATAAATGTATTTTCTAAATTACCCAAAAGTTTTTAAAGCATTTAGTATAATATTTAAGACACTAATCCTTGTTTGAACATAAATGATGTATAAGCATTTAGTTATGAAAATTAAGTTTGTTTAATCATAACTGTAAATAAAAAAAAAATATTGTGACTAAATTGAAATAGATGTTCTTTTGATTTACTTACTAGTTTTTACCAAAAGTATTTCAACTACATCAGAAAAACATAAAATAAATGATTTGTTTTTAAAAATTTAAATCACAGTTGTATTTGAAAAACCATCAAAACCCTTTGTGAATAAAAAAAAATTAACGTCAAAATTATTAATGTTGAATTTAATAGTTTTGTAAAAAACTTATAATTGTCACAAGTACTTGTAGAATGGTTATATAAATAAGTATACTATTTAAAAAAATATTTTATCATTTGCCATAAATAAAATAACTTAGTTTTTACTGTATTTAAATATTTATAACTAAAGTTTTACTATATAAATCATATATATATATTTTAAGAAGTAAGTAAAATTTTGAATATTAAAGTATGAAATACTTAAATATTGATTCAACAGAACAACTATTCTTAATAATGTTGTCCTTACAAATATTCTTACATACTTAATGTGCTTTTAACACATTAAACTTTTACTAACTATTTATTCCTGAGCTTTAACTTTTTCTCAAACTATTTTGATACTAATTTCATTTTGTTTGTTGACTGTTCAGAACTTTTTTTCGTACTTAACTTTTATAGTTAAAAGTAATTTAAGCGAGTATATCCACGTTTGTACAGTCGGATACATAAAATTATTGTAAATGTTAAATTAAAAGACTATTCAGTAGGTAATAGTTTTTTTAAACCAAATGTTTTGAACAAGATCTGTCTTCTATAAACAAGAGCATTCAAAGTTTTATAATGTACTGAAAAATTGTTAAAACAAATACAAATTGAATATTTTCATGTTCACATTTTATTTCATTAACCAAGTGCATAGTCCTTGTATAAATTTGTAAAAAACTATACTGTTTCAAAAAGTGAAATCTAACTTAATGACTACTTTACTTTTTTGCCAAAATATTTTTCAAATGATCACTTTACTGACCTAAAATAATATATTTCTTTTAGATCTAAAGAACAAAAAATAAGCGATTGCGAAATTAAATTTCAAGCTAAAATCGAGCAAATCGAAAGTGAGTCAAAATCACAAATAAAAAGGTAGGTTTTCATACATGTCAAAGTTAAAGTGTTTTTTAGAACAACATTTAAAAGTTTGACGTGGCTTTCTATTCTTGTTTGAAGTTATTTATGATATTTTAATAGATTACAAAACTGTTCTTAACATTTACAATTTTAAATCTTCAATTATTAGTTTAGGGTTGTTTTTGAAATATATACCGATTGCAATCTGTACTCAGATACGAAGAGGAACAGCAGAGTTATTACAACAAATTGAAGAATATGGAAGCTGAAAATAATTTGGTGACGTCAAAAATTCAGAAAAAAGATGAGACAATCAAGTCTTTGCAATCACAAGTAGACTTCTCACGGGAAGAAAACAAAAGTATAAAACAAATAAGCAAAGAAGCGACGGAAAAAATCACAAAACTTGTCAACGAGAGGTTTTTATGAAACTTTTTTCATGTATTTAAGATTTAACTGCTGTTTTTAAAACTAACTCATAAGACATAACTACTGTTGTACATAAATCTAGAACTTTTAAATAAAATTATTTTACCAGGATTTAGAATGTACGTACTTAGCATACAAACTCTTTTTGAATTAAATATTTTTGATACGAATTTTACGATTTTTATTATTCGTTGGAGTTTTATAAACAATTGAAGTAAAAATATTTTGTCAACAAAAGTCCTCAACAAAATATTTTATTTTTCTAAACAGCTTATTTATTTGTATATTTACATATGTTAGATAATTTTATTACGTCTATGTGTTTTAGAAAAAGAATGATTTTGGAACATCAAGAGCAAATACTTTCCATATCAAAAAAATTTCAGCAAGATATTGCATCTTTGCAAAACAATACACATCAAATTGAAAGTTTGAAAAAAGAACTTACTTCTAAATACGAAGAAAAACTTTTGCAAATAAAAGAAAAACTTCAAGTTGAAAGCAATATTGAAATGGAAATACAAAAGAACGATGCTATATCTAAACATCAAAAGTTACAAGAAGAGTATGTGGAGGTAATTATGAATTGTTTATTACTGCTACAAATGGTTATTTTTTTAACTTTTTACAACCAATATAGTTAAGATATTTTATTTACATGAATTACAAATATTTTTTTTGAATTATAAGCTTGTGAAGTTGTTTTTAAAACTATAAAGATAAATATAAGCAAAATTTTTATTACCTTTTTATTTTGTACTTCTTTTTCTACATAATATTTGATACTTTTAAAATTCAACAATGACAGCAAGAAAATCAGCTTCAGGCGAAAATAGAAGAATTAACAAGGAAACTGAATTCAACATCACATTCTTTAAAGTTGTATAAAATGCAAATTGAAAACAAAGAAGTTAATTATAATCTAGGTTTGAATCTAATTAAACAATATTTTACAGTGTATTTTAAAGTGTAATCACCTTCTGCTTAAATAAAATGTCAAGTTGGTAAAAGTGTTTTTTTCAAAGTGAGATATTGTAAATTTTGTAAAAAGTTTCCAATAAAAAGGAATGGACCGAAAATTTTTTGAGATTAATTTTTTCGGAAATTTAAAAATAACTAAAAATCTATCTTCTCCTTATTTTTTTTGAGCTAGAGAACTAAAACTTCAAGAAACTTTTCTTTTATAGTTTAAAAGACCTTTAAAATTGCGATTTTAAAAACAAAAAAAAAAAGATAAAAATACAAAAAAAAGATGGTTTTTTATTTTGTTTGTAAAAATTAAAATACTTTCTGCATTAAATATTTTTAAATTTAATAACAGACTTTCTGTGAAAATTTGAAGAAGATTGGTTAAAAAATGAAGCAGAAGATAGATTTTTAATGAAATAGTTTTTTTCTGCGTTTTTGATTTTCGCCTTCCATTAGGAACCTATTGAGGTCACCGATTTTTATCACTTATATCTCAAAATTAATTTGAGTTTTTTCTAAGCGGTTAAAAATGTCTGATAGCTCAAATAAAACTGTAAAAAATAAGGTTAACTTGTAAAAATCAAGGTGGACCACCCCCTATTCCCTTAACAGGTTTACTTGGTTTACTTAAGCAATAAATTCAAAATTTTACTAGTTTCTTTTTAAAAACAGAATAAATACTCACAAAACTGATTGGTCAAACAAAAACACGAGTAAACTTAAATCAACAAAATAATAACAAAAAAAAAGTAAAAAAGGCTAAGGAAAGTATAATTAGAACAAAAATAAGCTATTAAAATCATTAAGACTAATTAAAGATCTTTTATCCAGGACCTTATTGATAATTAAGTTTCGATTTAGTTTTCTAAATCACAAAATTATCACAATTACCTCAACACCTTATAAACTACTTCGTTTTGTCCAAATGAGATTACACCAAAACAGTTAAAAATTTTATTATAATTTTGACAAAATTTACATTGTTCAATGGTAAAGTACTTTATTTATAGGTTTTGTATGTTCTTAAATTCTGACAAAAATTTGCTGCTTCGTTTTTCCAATATACTGGTTATCCAGATCTCCTGGACATTTGAAATTTGTTTAATTTTGAACACATTGCTCACATAAACCTGTTAAATAGAAAAAAAAAAATTTAGTTTCAATCTACTGGTATCTTTAACTGTGTAATAGCTCTATTTTTTTAAAGAAGTGCCTTTTAGTTATGATGATTCTTAGAGAACACAAAGTTTTGATTTTAATTTAAAGCTATTAAACAAACTAAACATTGTTTTTTTTTGCTTTAAAATTATAAATCAAAAATTCTTGTGTCAGAAAGCATGTTTTAAATATCCGTAAAATGTTTTGTATTAACTATTAAAAAAACATCTTTTATTAATTTTTATTCTGTAGAACGTGAAAGTTTGCAAAACATAGTCAACGAACTTCAAGAAAAGCTCTCGAAAGTAACTGTTGAAAAGTATAGTAGTGAAGTTTCTTTAGAATTGAAGCAGCTAAAAGAAAAAATAGAAAGATTAGTAGAAGTAAATGAAGATCTTAAAAAAGTAAAAGCTAAACAAAAACTACAGGTTACTGTAACATATTTAATAAAATAACTTGCTACTAAAACAATTTTTTAATAAATGTAGGAATTTTTTGTACTTCATAAAATTTACAATACTTTTACTTTATAAAAATAAAAATTATTTAATTTTTCTTCGCCTTTTTAGAGAATTCCAGAAGTAAAATATTGTATGAAATAAGTATTTTTTTACTTAAGTAACTTTTATACGTATATCATGTTTACAACTAAATTTATCAAGCAGATTGAAAAGCTGGAAGAGACGGTTCGTAGAGAATGCGAAGAAAGGTTTGAATTGCTTAACGCTTTAAACATTGCTCAAACTCAACTATCAAATGAAAATGTTAGTTTATGTTTAATAATATTTTTAAATATTTTATTGTTTTTTTGAAGCAGATAAAGAATACCAAAAGTAATTTTTTTTTGAATTTAAAAAAGTAATTTATAGAAAAAGAATACAAAACTAATTTTAATAAAAAAAGTATAAAGTAAACTTTTTATAAGCTTGTAGGTTTATCTCTTATTATTATTTTTTTATTAAAGTGTTTATGTGTACAATAACTTTTCAAAGTTTTTTTTTTGATCTTATTTATATAAGGATTTAAAACTTCTCTAGTCAGTATGAGATATGGTAACAGAGCGGGTTTATAAAAAGAATGTCTTTTTTGGGGTATCATGTTTTAAAAGTTATACTTTTTTAATTGCTTGATTTTATCGTATTATCATGAAATTAGAACAAAAGCTTTTAATCATATTTTTATCATACCTTTTGTGCTAATTTCATGATAATACGATAAAATTAAGCAATTAAAAAAAAGTACAACTTTTAAAACATGATACCCCAAAAAAGACATTATTTTTATAAACCCGCTCTGTTACCATTTTAGAATAATTTAAAGCTCTTAATTATATTTTTATCATATCTTTAAATTATTAAAAAATGTTTTGCTTTTATTTTTTCTATTTTGTGCTTAATAATTTATTAAGTATTTAAAAATTGTACAGAATTCGAACAATAATCTAAACCAAGAAAAACTGCACAATCAACTACCAGTATCAGCAATAAACAGTTTGTCTCCAATACGCAAAAGTCCTCAGAAACTTTCTATCAGTCACGAAAGCCAATCTTCAAAAAGCTCTTCAAGGTGCAAGAGCAGTAGATCTTCTTCAAGATCACTTGGACTTCCCAGTCTAGTTCCTAAGCAAGAGAGTAAATCTAATAAAAAATCTACAAATAATAGTAGCAGAAATACAGATGTTGACGTAAATTTTCTTAGAAAGAGAATTGCTAATGCCATTAAACGAAGGTGACAAAAAGTGTTTAAATTTTGCGATTTAATCACACACATTATGACAAATTAAAACAATTTTATACATTATAATAATTGTTAAATATCAGTAAATTTGAAGTTGAAGAAGTAAAATATTCAAAATATTATGGACTACTTCTATTTATTTATCAAAAAAGGCTGAAAATTATTTTAAGGGTTTTTGATTAACTTAGATAATATTTATGAGTTCTTTATTCATCCACAATTTAATTAAAGCGTTATTTATATTTGTACATTTACTAAATAACACTAGTAAAAATTTTCACTGTGATAATAAATCATCTGTTCAGTTGCTTAATTTGTTGTGGTATTAAGCTACAGATTTATAAAACTTGTGATTAAAAATATGTAAATCAGTCTTATTGCCCCAGCTAATTTAAATTCGACGTATTTTTAGTTTAGTTTGCAAAATAAAGGATTTATAGGTAAATTTGAATATTTTTTGGTCCTTTTCATAACTTTGTAAAAAATTTATAAAGCATAAGACCAGTATTTGTAAACGGTATTGGTAAATTATTTTTAAAAGACAAAAACACTTTTTGTGCATTGTTTGTTATAGTAATATCAATTAACATTTAAAGATATGAGTTTCTTATAACAAGCCAATAATGCATTTATACTTCAATAAAACTCCTTTTAATTCAATCCACGTAGCCTTTTATCCATAATTGAACAATTTTATTTATCCAGTTACTAAAATTATATCAGCTAATGATTTCAAGAAGTTTTAGAGTCCCTATTTTTTCGTTTACTTTTTTTATATTTAAACAATTTTTTTTAATGTAAATTTTGATAATTGTTAAAGTTGTAAATATGATTGTTTTTATTTTATACATATTATTTCATAAACTAAGTTAGTTGAATTTTTTGTTGCGCATAATTTATTTTTATTTTATTTATTTTCATTTATCCAAGACGGGTCAGTTCTACACAAAGACACTTTTGTACTCCGTAGTTAACTCGAAAAAAAGGATGAATATGTATTTTCTAATGTTAGAAAGGTTTATGAAATAATAAAATAAGTTTTAATAGCAAAGTAAAGTATGTTTACAAGCAGGTTATTATGTAGAGGAAGAATAGTTTTGATCTTTTAATTAACAAAAAAAAATTGATAAGCCTGATATTTTGATAATTCAAAACTTGAAAAGAAAGGGAGCATCTAATAAAGAGAATAACTTTGTTGATGTTAGTTCTGCTTAATTAAGATGCACGAGATATAAAAGATCTTTAGACGTCTATTTCAAACTTAAATGTATTTTAAAACTTTGAAATTTATTACAAAAGTTTAAGTTTTTTTATTAAACATTTTAATAATTTATAAATGATTTATCAAAAACTAATTGCCATTAATGTATCACAGTTAGAAAATGTTGTAAAAATATGTACTTATTCTCAAAATATTATTTTTTTTGAATTGCTGTACAGTTTGTTTTGCAAAAATTCTACCTCATTCAATAAAAAAAATATTTACAAAAAAATACTTTAATTAACATATGGTTAACAAAAAGACTAATCGTTAACTAAAAAATTAAAGTTAAAACAACAAGTATTTCATTAAGTTTTAGTATTGAATAGTGAACTACTGGAGCTATTTTTTAACTAAGTTTTGGACAGAATTAGAGTCCAAGTCTATTATGAAAATCAAGATCGGATCGGAACTAAATCCAGAAAATTTATAATTATCAAAAATTCTTAATTTTGTATGTTTCTAAATTGAACAATAAAACGTTTCCAACTTATACACAAAAATACCAAGTTTTAAATTCTATTCAAAAAATTCTTTATACATTTTCACTTTAGGTCAGGGTTTCCTAAATTTTTTTTTCACAAGGCCCCGTCAAAAAAAAATAAAGCTAATAAATAAAAAAGCTATGGCCCCTGCTGACAAGATTTCGCAAAAAACTACCATTAAATACGCTTAAGACCTTTTTTGCTATTAATCGTCATCTCCAGAGTAACTGGTGTAAGTTTCAAATTTTAGCCTTGTGGCCCCCCTATGGCCCCTTTACTGCTTATTACCCCCTAAATTTATACATATTGGAAACCCTTTAGGTTCTCTTTATCTAGAAATTGTAAATTACTTTTTTTTAGATTTGTAGTATTATTTACGATCTCTAGAGAAATTAAAGTAACTATTTATATTGTATTTATTATCAATTAAAAAAAGCCTTAATTAAAGTTGTTAATGGTAAGTTATACTTTGAGTATAGTTTATTTTTTAACTATAAAAATAGTAAAAAAAAATTACTAGTCGTCAAACCAGGTTTATCGTAAGAATCTTTCGCAAAACAGACATCATAAAAAAAAAGACTGATCACGTGAACTAAAAAATAATGCTAAAACATTTTTTGATAAATAGTATTTAATTAAGCATTTAAGCACTACTGTGTCTTAAAAATATGGTTTAACCACACTTTAAAGTATGGGAACTGGTAAAAAATGCACGAATACCTTTTTACACGATAGGTCAAGTATGCACGAAGGGACTCTTTTGCAAGAAGGGACATTTTTGCACGAAGAAACTTTTGCACGAGGGGTCAATTTTGCACGAGAGTAAAAAATAAATTAAAAGCAAGAAAATTAAATGTTAGTTAACAAAAATAAAGAAGAAAAAATAAGTTAGCGACCAAAAATTAGGGTTAACAGTAATAGTGAAATTAAAAGACAACTACTAAAATTTATAAAAAAAATAATAAATTAAAAAAAAAGTTACTAGCGAAGGGTAAGGGGTAACAGTGAGAAAAAGAAAAAATAAATTATCAAAAAAAGTTAAAAGTTAATAAAAAAACAAAAAAATTAAAATACCGGCCAAGGGTAGGGGTAATAGTTATAATAAAACTATTAAAAAGACTAAAGTATTTCAACCCGTGCAAAAGTGTCTTTGTGCAAAATAGACGCCGTGCAAATGTGTCGTTGTGAAAAAGTGACCCTTCGTGAATATTTGATAACTACCTTTAAAATATTTGTTATAATATTGCTGCATTGTATTTATTTTACACAAATTAGAATTCAAATATTACTAGTTTGAAACAAAAGTGAAACAAGTTTAAATATTGAACGACAAAAAAACGCTCAAAATATTTGGTTCTATTACCTGGTGTACGAAGAACCTTTTGGTTATCAAGTTGTACACTACGAACACCTCTTCTGCTAAGAAAATCTGTTAAGTCAAAATTTATATCGAAAATAAAGTGTAAAAACATTTTTAAAAATTAGATGAAAAAGTTCGAAGTTTTGAAATAGCCAAATTTTGTTGTACTCTATTTATAACGGCTCTGTTTTAAACAATAAACTAAAGAATTAATAATATTCGTAAAAGTATGAGTTGGAAATTGGACAGAACCGGATCTTTTTTTTTTGAAATTCGAGCTAAGTTAACGCTCGTTCCCTGAATCAGGCAGATCATTAATCTAGAAAACAATTTTAACATTTATAAGTAATGAAAGAAAGTAAAAAAAGTATTTCTAAGTTACGTTAAATTAAAAAAAACTTAACTACTGACTGATGTTCGCTATATATTTTTATGCTGTTTAGAAACATTACTTTGTATACAACATTTTACTCAATGAAGTTTGTAATATTTTTAGAAACACTTTTGTTTACAACTTATTATGAAGTAAATTTTCAATAAGCATCAAACCTTACTAAGTTAAAGCCATTGATAAGTATCAATGAATCAATAGACAAATATGGATAATAAAGGTAACAATAATTTTTGATAAAAAATCTTAATGATAGTTTTATTAAGTTTTAAGTATTTGTAAAAGTAGTACTCAAATTGTTCTTTAAATTTTTTAATTTAAATATTTTTTAAATATTTGGTTTACAGTGATAAACAAAGTTATAACTTTATCTGTTTTATTTTTTACTAACTTACTACCTACAATAATGAATGTGTCTAGAATACTTTTGAAAATAATAGAAATTCATTATATTATTGTTTTTTGAAATAATTTAATTTTAAAGATGTTGTGGCTCCAACTGAAATCCAGTCTATGGTTAGTTTTAGTTAAACATTTTAAAACCTAATTTTTACATGTTATAATTTTGGATTTTGTTGTATTTGAGTCTTTAAACTTGGTATGAGCAAAATGGTTTCCATATTTTTACATTTTTACAATTAGTAGTGACCTGAAAATTCTTAAATGTATTTTATTACTAAAACAAATATTTTTAACTTTTTATACTTACCCTGTGTTTTAAATGTTTAATTGACTTGTAATATAGTACTTTATGTATGTTTGGCACTCACCCAGGTTATTTAAAAAAATTCATTCTTGTTTTAGTTTTCAAGTTTAAACTTTTTAAATTTTATCAAAACCATAAAAAAGATAAACATGTTTTTACTTAAATCAGGATAAATTTTTTTTATCAAAATGGCTTTAAGTAGATTTTTTGAAGTTGTGTAATGTATTTGTTTTTTTAAACTTTTGTCAATTTAAATATTGTTCTTTTATAACAAACAAAAAGAAGCTTTGAATATTGTTACCTTTGCCTTATTAAACAATATAAGTTTTGCTAAGTTAAGATAAAAATTAATAAAGGTGGATTCTCTTTTGAAAGTGACCCCTCATTTAATTTTTATTTTATATGTTGTTGTGTACACCATGATTAATAGTTATAGAGAAGGCCAAATAATTCAATAAAAATACAAAAAAAAGTATAAATGCAGGAATCTTTGTTCACCGATTGAAAACTTAGTATTAAAAATTACTTCAAAGGTTTTTTCTATTTCTTAATATATAAAAGTGATTCCAGGATTAAAAGCACAAAAATCACTACTATACAATTGCAGATATAGACTGCATTAAGTGTTTTTTAAGGAGCCTTGGATTTTTAGCTACTGTTAATCACTTACTATGAAGTGCACTGTAAGCATATTTTAATTATTAGCAATGAAATAGACCTTTATAAATAACATTAGTTCAGAGAATTTAGACACTTGAACTTCTAATTGCAAAGTACTGCTTTTTAGGTAAGTAATACATGTAAGTAATAAACAAATTAAAATAATAAATGAAACCTTAGAAATATACCATTATTCACCAGATTGCATGAGGTGAACTTAATTGTTATTTTTATAGTTTCTTATGTAGAAAAAGTTTTTATGAAATCAATTTTTAAATTTCATATATTCTTAGTCACGTCTTGGCAAAATCTTTAGTTTCCAGGTCAGATTAAAAAAATTAAAGCTCTTTTGCAAGGCTGACTATTAAAACAAGACTTTTAAAAGCGGCCATATAATTTAACATCAAACAGTTTTATAAAACTTTAGTGTAGATATGATCATGAAATAAGCACCTAGACTACTTAAAATTAAACATAATGTTTATATAATATTATTGTTTAAGCAAGTTATTCTGAACAAATTCGATTTAAAATAAGTTTGATTTTTAGGTCCTATCTTGGTTCTAGGCAGTGTTTAGTAACTTAACTTTAGTTGAATAATGGAAAAACTTAAATAAAAACAAATTAATTTTGAAAATAATATCATAAACAATATAATACTGATAAACTTTTATAGCTTTAGATTTAACTATACTCACATTATTACTTGATTATTAACTTAAATTAACATTATTTTCAGCTGTACTTTAAAATCTTTCGAATTAAAATTAAGTTGTAGGTAAATAAGAATAATAGCAGATCTTCAAAATATAAGATAAAACCAATTTAGTTCTATTAGTTTTGATAATGATTATTTCACTATAGAAATATCCAAGATTTAATACAAATTTGCTTTAGAAGTATTTTTTCTTATCTATTTTTTATCAGATTATAACAAAAACTATATAACAATTTTAGACTGCTAAAAAAAATTTACTAAAAGTTGAATTTTTGAAAAATACATTTACATCTTTATAAGATTATTTAGATAAGAAATCAAAAAAAAAAAAAAGAATATTCTTCAAATTCTTAATTTCAAATAATTTTATACACATTTTTTCTGTATTGATAAAGGTAAGTATCTATGAATTCTTTTTTATGAATAAGAAATCAACTAGTTTATAAATAATGATACGAAATTTTTCTTATAAGGATAAACTTGTTTCGAAATGTGGTTACGACTGCAGTGAATTTGAAGTTCAAACTAAAGATGACTATATTCTTAAATTATATCGCATACAACCAAAGCTTCAAAATATGACACAAATCTACAAACAAAGAAGTACCAAAAAACATTCTGTTGTTCTTTTGCACGGTAAATAACTTTACTGCTTTTGAGTTTGTTGGTCAAATATTGTAAGAAATACTGCTTTAAAGTTAGTTATATAAATAATGTAAAACATGTTTACTCAACTCGTGAATTTAATGAATATTTAATAAGTATATAATAGTTCGCTAGCTTACTGATAAATAATACATTTATAGTATTTAAAAGCTTTTAATTTGTTAGCCTCTTATTCTACTTATTTAATCTAAATAATTTTAGCATGGTTTTACTAAATTTTTTTGAATTATGTATTTTATCTAGAAGAAAAACGTTTAAAAGGCTGTAGTGAAGTGTTTGATTTATATAAATATGTTGTTATCAATTTTAGTGTTGAAGTTGTTTAATTTAAAATTGTTATTATTGAAAGTTCAAAGATATTTAAAACTCGTTTAAATGATTGTTTTGTGTGCTATTCAGTTAATAACTTGTCGTTTTGCTGCCAGCCAAATTTTGTTTTTATTCTTTCTAGTAATACAGTCTAGATATACTTAAATATTATAACTAGTCTTTATTCAATCTTTAAAAAATTCAAAAGGTAACTAAAAAAAAGTGACACTTGTTTTTGCTGAGACAGCTTATTGGTTCATGAAACAGATTTGTTTTATTCTAGATTTGTTAGCTGATGCCTCATCCTGGATGTGCAACAAAAATCCTCAAAGTCTTCCATTTATGCTTGTCCAATCTAACTATGACGTTTGGTTGGCAGAATCAAGAGGTCTAAAAGTTTATATATTATAATTTTTGGTAAAAATTACACAATTGTAGTTTTTATATTTGAAGTCAATCATAAATGAAAACCTTTCAAATGGCAATGCTTTGTGGTTTGTATATCCAGTTATAACACTAAGTTAAAATTATTGAACATTTTTTATATGCAGTTAAATGCTTATTAGAAACTGCTTAGCTCTAGATAAGTATCTTTGGTAAAACAAAAATAAGTTTTTTAAGGTGCTAGAAATTCTCAAAGACATGCAACTTTGGATTCAAATTTAGATGAGAAGTACTGGAAGTTTTCTTTTACAGACATGGGAGAAAAAGACTTTCCTGCTATTGTATGTAATTTAAAGTATTTTCTAAAAAGAGTATAAATAACTAATTATAAAAAACTCTAACACATAGTTTTAACTTTTTTTTAATTACTTTTTGTTTTTCAATTTCTGTATAAAGTTATTTACTCATCAAATCACTTTTAATATTGACCATAATGCTTTACTTGTATATCAACGTAAAAAATGGCTACTACTAATTAATAAGTATATTTTCATTACTTCAGAATTTAAGTTTTTTTCTTTAATTTAATAAATATGAATCAATCTATCAATATGCTTTCATTGTTCTAATTAAAAAAACACGTATTAATAATGTGCACCTTAAAGAACCTATCTTTAAATCTTTTATATTCTGTTGTAATTTATGTAGCAAAGATAAAAAACAAAATGTTTGTAAACATTTACAACTTAGGTAGAATACTGCTTTTAAGAATATTTAATGTTGTGGATTTGTTTGTGTTTTGATATGTACTTAGAACTTGATAAACTTAGTGTTAATATAAACTATTTATTTTATTCAAACGTTTTGTTTCTACAAAAAAGCTTGTCTCATATTTTTTCCTATTAGTTGGAAACGGATACTTTTTTAAATCAATAACTGGCTGATTCCGTTTGATAACTAGTTACAACTATCTTTCAATACCATTTTATTTATCTAAAAATGCTTTATTTAGTGGCAGTCTTGAAAAACTTTTCTTTTCTAAAAATGCTAATAAAACATCAAACTTGCTTCTTTAACTGCTTTTTATTTATAACTTGTAAAATAGCTTTAAATTCTATTTAGTTTTCATTTTACCGCTATTGATAACAATATGATCTCAGTTTTACATTATATAACTAATCGGAAATATTTCTTAGGTAGACAAAGTATTGGAGGAAACAAATAAAGAGAAACTACATTGGATTGGTCATTCACAAGGAAGCTTGGTTTGTATGACAGGATTATCCGAAAAACCTTCTTATAACAACAAAGTAGCTAGTCTGCATGGCCTTGGTAGATTTGTTTTTATTCTGAAATTAAAAAAAAAATATTATGATATATATGTTAGTCTCAAAATTGTTTGTTTTCGATTTTGAAACACACTTAGCTAAGTTTCTTATTTTAAATATAGTTTTTCACTGATGTAGTTTATGAGTTTTATTATCTTAAAATAGTTTAATTCGTTGTTTTAATTTTTTTAGTTTAAATTGCTTGTACTTTCAATGAACTTACTTGTCAGCAAAGTTAAATTTTAAAAAACCGACTTTTCACTATATTTTATTTTTATCCGATAGAAAGCGTTTAAAAAAAGTTTTAATATTATTCACATGTATTTGCTGCATCATAAAATTCAAGCTTATATAGTTGTTACACTCATTTAATGCCCTCGCTTAAAAAAGTCTTCGTGTTGTAAAATTTAGTTTAATAATTTTTTAAATTATATTATGAGTGTTTAGCTTTGATTATTATATACAATGGAACATTAAAAACAGTTTTTTAGTTTATTTTGTGCGTTTTATAACAATTTATAAAAGTCAACTAATAAATTTTTTTTTATTTGTTTTAAGCTGATTAAAATAATTTTACAGTTGTATTTTTGATTCTTGCTTCTCAAGTTCGATTAATAAAAAATCTAAGCAGTTATATGTTATTTAGTAATTGCAACAAAGATTGCTAAACTGAATAATGATTAAAATGGATTTGTTTGTATAAAATAATTTATGAGCTATTTGTACATTAACTAACGGAAGTTAATTGTATTTAAAATTTTAAAACGTTAAACAGCAACACACTTTACACTTGTTAAGTTGTTGTTTTTTCCATCTTGAAAATTGAGTTAGTTACCTATGCCTTGCAATTGAAAAGTCCTTAATTTTTAGTAAATTATAACTATTTGATGTTAGATTTATTACTATTTTTTTTAATATATATATACCACAGATGTTTTTGTGTTAAAACTTTATTTCGACTAACGGCGTTTCACTGCTCTCAAATAAATTTAAGAACAGATCTACGGAGTCTATAAAATATTAACACACATTAGAAAAAAGCATGTATAATTATGTATAGTGTTTATGTGGAATAAAAACATAAAATTATAAAATTGTCTACAAAAAATACAAATTTAATAAAAGCAAACACTAACCTCAAAAAGCTCTAAGAATAGGAAAGTTTTTAAAATGAAAATTAAATTGAGTTGTGCAGAAATGTTACGTCATAATAAATTTAACAAATTGGTCAATAATTTATGCAACTTAAAAACATGAAGTATTAAATTTGCAAGTGTTTGTGATTGTTAATGTGAGTGTTGTGAAACAAATAAGTGCATAAGTAGACAGAGTTATTTAAAGTAGAATTGTCGGTTGTGGGGACAAATATTCGATAAATCTTGCCGCTTATTCAGAAGTAGGTCTTTATCTTCTGCTGCAATTACTGCTCTTTCTGTATTGCAAGTTGGGCAAATTCTACTTACTCTGTTGGATGCATGTTTGATCTTTGAAACAATACTCCACTCCATGTTTGGCCTTTTACCGTACCTGTGAAAAAAGCTCCAGACATAATCCGATAAACGCGTGCTTTGTTTTTTATTTATATTTCTAAAAGTATGTTTATGGTTAACATATCTATTCTTGAAACTACCTGCTGTACTTCCGATATAAATTTTATCTTGGCCCTTACTTTCAACTTTAGGTTTATAAATTACATTTTTAAATAAACAGTTACCTTTTAATGGGCAGTTATCTTTATTTATTTTACGGGAATTACATGTTTTAGGCATATTACTTAACTTATTACTATTAGGCTTAGTTGGTTTATAGTTTTATTGTTATGCATTTTACTTATAATTTTAGCGCTATTATCACTTACTTGTTTTAAGTTTTCTTTTATCATTTTAGAGATACTTCTAGTTATACGTTGATTATTATAATCTACACTATTATTAGTACTATTGATATGAATATTTTCATTATCATAATTATTTAAATTATCATTACATCTTATATCTTTAATGTTTAAAGTTTTAATATGTTTTACATTATTGTTACCATTAAAATTACCACTATTAGGATTATCATCATTACTACTGTTATTATCACTACTATTAAAATTATTATTTTTATTATTACTGTTATTATTATATGATTAGTATAATTAGAAATGTTATGTATATCTACGTTATTACTAACTTTATTACTAGAATTATTATTTGTATTAGCTTTGATATGTCTATTTTTAAAGTTTGAAATTACTGTTTTGTTGTGCGATTGTACTAAAGTTTTAACATTACTCATGCAACTATAAGAAATTTTAACTGTCTTTCTACTAAAAAATTTATTATAAAAGTGGCTATCGAGGAACTGTTTATCGACTAGCTTTAAAAATTCTTTACCTAAGTTTATATTAACTGAAGAGCAATATGGAGGATTATACCACATTATATGTCGGTTACGCGGTTTTTTGCGTTTTTTATCTACATCTATTTTTTCATACTTTAATTTACATTTAAAACCTCGATTTTTTAATTCAATTTCGTACGGTGCTTTAATTTCGTTAAATATCCTTTCATTCGAAGAGAGGGTACTTAAACGTTTTTGTGTCATTACCGGGAGGCATTTTTTTACATGATAAGGGTGGTCAGAATTAATATTAATAAAGTTTAATAAAGAATTCGGTTTACGGTACGGACGGTAAGTATTATTAGATAAATTTAAAGTAACATCTAAAAAGTTCGTTATTTGCGCTCCTATTTCTAAAGTTATTTTAAAACCGATATCAGACATCAATCCAAACGTTGACTTTTTAATCTTTTCGTAAACAAGAGGTTTTGAAAGATCAATGACACCGAGTCCATCATCTCTATACAATCCACAATTATCAAAAATACTTTTGAGTTTATCTAGAATGTATAACCCTACAAGATCGCATACCTCCGCTCCATGAAAACTACCCATTGGTATATCAAAAAAACTATCGGTATCATTTTTCTTCCATACATCATCACCCGAAAAAAGTAAAGAGTCACACGAATGGAATATAATGTCTGTATCTGATTTATTAAAATTAGAAAATTGGGATGCATAATCAAGTGCGTTAATTAAGTCTATTACAAATGCGCTTTAATTAACGCACTAGATTATGCATCCCAACTTTCTAATTTTGATAATCAGATACAGACATTATATTCCATTCGTGTGGAGTATTGTTTCAAAGATCAAACATTCATCCAACAAAGTAAAATTTGCCCAACTTGCAATACAGAAAGAGTAGTAATTGCAGCAGAAGATAAAGACCTACTTCTGAATAAGCGGCAAGATTTATCGAATATTTGTCCCCACAACCGACAATTCTACTTTAAATAACTCTGTCTACTTATACACTTATTTATTTCACAACACTCACATTTACAATCACAAACACTTGCAAATTTAATACTTCATGTTTTTAAGTTGCATTAATTATTGACCAATTTGTTAAATTTATTATGACGTAACATTTCTGCACAACTCAATTTAATTTTCATTTTAAAAACTTTCCTATTCTTAGAGCTTTTTGAGGTTAGTGTTTGCTTTTATTAAATTTGTATTTTTTGTAGACAATTTTATAATTTTATGTTTTTATTCACATAAACACTATACATAATTATACATGCTTTTTTTTCTAATGTGTGTTAATATTTTAGAGACTCCGTAGATCTGTTCTTAAATTTATTTGAGAGCAGTGAAACGCCGTTAGTTGGAATAAATATTTAACACAAAAACATCTGTGGTATATATTCTGATAAGCTTAGCTTATCAGGATCTCCAGGATTTCACGCCTTTTAACGTTACATCTTATATATATTGAAATGTACGATTTTAAAAATACTGGAACATATGTTTCATAATGACAAAAAAGATTGTCTTTAATCTTCAGCCAGTTCAGCCGTACATTTCAATAAATTATTTAAAAGCCCTTCAAGTGGGCTCAGTAGAAGGTGTTTAAAGTTGAATATTAACCTTATTTTATATATATATATTTTATAAAATTAGATAAAAATATTTATAAGTAAGGTAAAAAACGACCGCATTAACAAAGCTGTGCGTCTGAAATCCAAACTTATGCAGTGGACCAACACAGACCAAGTCTTAAGTTGGTTTATTGGATTGGAGGAACAGAAGTACAGCTTTTTTAAGTTCGATGTGGTCGATTATTATCCTTCTATTAGTGAAGAGTTGGTAATTAAATCACTGAACTTTGCTAATAATTACATTAGCGTACCTGCTGAGGACTTAAGCCTGATAAGAAATGCCTGCAAATCGGTACTCTGCGAACAAGGAGCTCTGTGGCGTAAAAAGGGAGTAAATACCACCAACTCTTTTTTTGACGTAGCACAGGGATCTTACATGGGCGCAGAACTATGCGAACTTGTTGGACTTTTCTTGTTAGACGGGTTAAAGATATCTTTGGTTTAAATAGAGTTGGGTTATACAGATACGATTGTCTAGCTGTATTGTCCAACTCTTCTGGCTTTAAAGTTGAGAAGTTAAAAAAACAAACTCATGCCTTCTTCAGACCTATGGGGTTAAGAGTCACTGTGGAATCGCCACTAGTGATAAATGACTTACTAGATGTAAAGCTCAACTTGAATGATGTCTCTTTTATGCCTTATAAAAAACAAAACGCTAAAATTATGTATGTTAACAAACAATCAAGCCACCCTAAAAATATCATAAAACAAATTCTTAACATAATAAATCAACACTTAAACAAACGATCTATTAATAAAGAAAATTTTCTAAAGACAAAAGATGAATATAAAAAAATGCGGGTACGATAATAAACTTAAATTTGAAAAACCTGAGCAACAACCTAAAAATAATCAAAAACATAAAAGAAAAAAAAAGTAATCTGGTACAACCCTCATTTTAGCAATTCAGTAAAAACTAATATTGGAAGAAAATTTATAAATCTAGTCTAAAAACACTTCAATAAACAAAATCCGCTAACAAAAATTTTCAACAGACATAATATGCGAATAACGTATTCGTGTACGGCAAATTTAGAGAATATCATTAAGGCACACAACCAAAATTTTAAATCAAAACTCATGAATTCGAAGTCAATGTGGCTGCGCTGGTAGCTGTAAATATAATTTGGAAGGGGGCAATTGCCGTTCAGAGAACATCGTTTACAAGGCCACAGTTAACTCTGGCGTTGAGACGAGGTTCTATGTTGGCTTGTGCTCGACTCAGTTTAGATTCAGGTGTGCCAATCATAAAAAATCTTTTAAAGGCGGCATATATGAAAATGACACTGAACTTTTGAAGTATGTTTGTGGCTCAAAGCGCAGCGGTATTGACTTTGAAATATCCTGGGAAGTCATAAAAAGAGCACAGCCTATAGCTGACGGCAATACCTCAATATGTAGGCTGTGTCTCAAAGAAGCAACAACCGTTGTATATGCACTGAAAGACAAGAGATGCCTAAATAAAAGAAGCGAGTTTGTATCGTCTTTTAGACATATAAAAAATCGCTTATAAAGTTTAACAAGTTTTAATTTCATCTTAAAATAATTTAAATTTAAATTTTTATCTTAATTTTATCTTTATATCTTTCAATTATCTGTCCTAATATATAGTTACTCACTGAAGTTTTAAGAATTTTTGCCAGTTTATTGTCGATTGGTAAATTATTTTTTGCACAATCCGTTTTGCATGATTTTTGATAGTTTCAAAATTACGTCATAATCTATTTATTCTAAATTTTTTAACTTTCATTTGTGTGTTTTGTTTTGTGCTTTATTTTAAACTTGTTTTGAAGCTGATGAGTGCATAAGCACGAAACTCGAGTCCTTTGAGTTTTACATCTTGAAATAAACCTTTTTATTAATAAAGCCCTTAAGGTGGGCTCAGTGTAAAAGATTTAATTTATCAAGTTAAATAACTTAATTCTATATATATATATATATATAGAATACGTAAAACGTTGCACAAAAATTTAGGCTGTAAATGACAAGCTAAGAAAGAAATAGTTTATTTTAAGTATTTTAAGTACTATACTTGTTGTACTGTTTTATAGTTTTTAATCTAAAAAACTTGGATTAGATTTATAAAGTAAAGGTTTAACAACTGTCTATATTAGAAGTTGTATTTTTTTGTTACGGTTATGCTGTAATGAATTTGTGTTTATAGTTTATTTTACTAAAGTGTTTGTTGGTAAACTTTGCTGTAGCTGTTTATAAACCTTTAGAAAAAATTGTTTCATTAGGCAAAAATAGTGAGTTAGATTTAAGTTTTATTTATACCCCTTTTTTTTTTCTCTCCCATTGTGTATGTAAGTTTTAATATATACTATGTAATTAGTCTTATAGCACAAAAATTTTGTGAAAACTGAATTGAAAGTGCATTTTTATTCAATAGTATTATATTTCTTAAAACTTTAAAGTAATGATGTTAAAAGCGAAGTTGATTTTTATGAAATAAATTTTATCAGTTATTAATAACATTTGAAAATTATGTTTGTTTTAAAAGTTAGTTTTATAAAGGTTCTGTTTTTAAAATGGGCGGTTTCTCGGACTCAGTCAAGATGGCATCAAACTTGTTCAAGAACACTTTTTCTGCCAACTCTCAAGGCGGGCAATTCACCATGAAGACCCCTATCAGCGACTTTATATGGAACAGCCTGAACCTGTCAGTAGTTTAACTTGCGTGAAATACAGAGATAAAAATAAATTAAGGTATCTGTTTGATTAACTTAATTCAATTCAATTTCTTCAGAGTTAGCAAGGAAATTAGCAAGAACTCAGTTAACGGACTGTTAAAAAGTGCAGGATTAGAAATGGAAGATTATTTTGGTAACGATTTTTATTGCCTGGCCAATTTAAGTGGAACTTCCCTTCATAATATTTTGCATTATACGCAGTGCATTGATAGTAACGAGACAAGAAAGTTGGACTTAGGAGGTTTAAGTTTAAAAAAAAAAAAAAACAGCTTTGCAAGACTATAGTTATGTCTAGTTGTTACCTTTTATATCTTTAAGGTTAAAAAATAATGACTTGATTTTTTAATTAAAATTTTATCTATCTGGTTTACTTTTTTCTAGGTTTTGGTTAAAAAAATCACTACATTTAGTTTAGAAATACAGATTTGTACCTATTTTTAGTTAATTGGTGTTTTGAGATTTTTATTTTATTCAATTAGCAAAGCTTTAGTTTGTTAATTATGTATATAGATTAATTTTATGTTACACTACAATTTTAGTAAATAAATAATAAATATTAAAAACTAGCTAACTATAAACAAAGTTCAAGTGGTTGAACAAAATCAGAATTATTGGGCTAAATTTTTGAAAAAATTCAACCTGCCTCAGTTAAGTTTGAACTTTTTAGAAATTAGATTTTAAAAAACTCAGGCCTTTTTTAAGTTTATTTTTTACAAGAGTCAGGTTAGTGTAAACATTTTTCCTAAATCTGAGGCTTTTTTTATTTGAAAAAAGAAGAGCCAAAAACTAAAAAAACACTGATCAATCTTAAGTAACGAATAATATCATCATGAAAATAACAAATGTTTAATATTTTGGAGAAAAACCATACCTTTAAGAAAAATAAAAGATCCCAAAGATCGATTGTAAAACACTTTTAGTTTTTGACTTTTACTAATTTTTTTAGTAAAAAAACTCGAGATGATTTTTTCCTTAAGAGTGGCAACTGAGTAAATTGTAAACTTAAATATTTAGCAGGTATTAGAGTTTTATGCTGAATATTTTTTTTTCTAAAAATTAACCTTATAGATGTTTATACACAATAATTTTATGATCTGAAGTTAAAAAAAAATTAAATATAGTTAACAGTTTTTGTAATTTTTCATAAACTCATAGTAATCAACTTTTATAAAGTACATTTATTGCAAAGTTAAACATTTAATCCTTATATAACAAATTACAGAAAAGGAAAACTTATTGCTCTACAATAACACAAAACCGCCTTTGTACGATTTGTCAAAAATAACATGTCCGACTTACTTATACTTCGGAAGTAAAGATTTGCTAGTTCCTGAGCAGAATATAAAGTACCTGACCAACAATTTAACTCAACTGAACCACACTCAATTAGTTTGTACTGTTGCTTTTATTTTTATATTAAGCTTTAAACGGTTATATGCTATTTTAGTCCTAAAATATTACTAACCACGTTTAATTCATACAATTTAAAATTTGGAATATGACTTAAAGTTAGGTTTATGTAATCTTGAGTTGTAAATAAAATTAAATCAAGCATTAGAAAAAATTAGCTTGTTTCTACAAAAATTAAGCAAGTTTTGAATTTTTCAGAATAAAGCTATTAGTTTTTAATAGTCTTTGCTAAAAGTATTAACAATTTTTCAAACGATTTTTGAAATGCTTATCTAAAACTTTTTTTTTGGTAAAAGCATAAAAAAATGGATAGTTATCTTATTTGTTAGTATTAAAAAAAGAGTTACAAAATTTGATAGATGAATGGTATTATAACAGGCAAAAAAAAATATTATAAACAGATATGTGTTTTAAAATTTTTTTTAAAGCATTTTTTTTTTGTATAAAAGTTTACTTCAGTCAATATGGAAATTTATTAGACATTATAAACTAGGCATTTAAAATTACAAGTGGTTAGAAAATTAACTCAAACCGTTACTAAAAAGTAAATGAATAATCAATAAAATCAATGAATTTATGGAATCTTTAAACAACATAAAACCACAAAAAGATGTGTTTGTAGAACCTTTGATATAAAAAGCCTATATGCATGTGCTCCATTAGGTGAAACAATAAACACAGTAGCAGACGATGTATATTCAAATGTAAATTCTTCAATATTTACTGAATAAAAAATAACAAAAACAGTGTTCAAGAACATACTTAAAACTTATTTCCAGAGCATATTCGTCTTCAATGGTCAAATTTTCAAACAAATTGATGGACTATCCATGGGATCTGCATTGGCTAACTTTTAGCTAACTAGTTTCTTAGTAAGTTAGAAACAGGTCTTTTAAGTGAAATTGAACCAAAAATGTACACTAGATATGTGGACGACATTTTCACCATATTCTCCAATGAAAAAACAGCAAATGAGTTCAACCGAAAATTTAATAATCTTCATCAAGATCTTATGTTTACAATGGAATCCAGTACATCGAATAAACTTCCCTTTCTTGACTTAAGTATGAAATTAGAAAAGAGCAGTTTTTTTACCTCAATTTACAAGAAACCATCAAACACAGACTTTTTACTAAATTTAAACTCTGGCACCCCACAATCATAGAAGAAAAACTTGATCAGAAATCAGAATCGAAAGATTAGTATCAGAAGAACTAGAGAACCAATAAATAAATAGAATAAAGGATCTTCTTTTAATAAACGGTTATTTAATTAAGTTTATAACTAAAAAATTTGAAAAACTACGAAAATTAGAAGATAAACCACACCTTTCTAGACAACAATATTAAACTGTTCTTTACATAAAAAAGGTAACAAAAACTTAATCATCAATAATTTAACCAAAAAACTAAAAAAAAATAATTAAAACAAAAATGGACTGTTTAAAAACGTTAAAGTAATTCTAGAACAGGGTTTCCAAAGTGGGCGGTACCGCCCCCTGGGGGCGATTTTAGTAAGTTGGGGGGCAATAGATAGTAAAGGGGGCGATTTTAAAATTTTGGTACTTACACTAGAAGTTCTTGAGTTACAGATGAAGAGCAAAAAAAAGGTCTTAGATGTTTTATATGGTAGTCTTGTTGGAGGGGCAATAGCCTTTTTTATTTTTTCGAAGGGGGCAGTTTGAAAAAAAAAAAGTTTGAGAAACCCTGATCTAGAATTACTTTAACGTTTTTAAACATTCCATTTTTGTTCTAAATATTTTTTTTAGTATTTTGGTTAAATTGATTAGTTTTATATTGATGATTAGGTTTACTCGTATCTTGTTTAATTAATTACTTTTGTGAGTGTTTATTTTGAAATAAAAATTAGTTAAATTTTGAAAGCACTGCTTAAATTAAATTGTTAAATGGAAATAAATTGATACATTAAATCATGTAAACATCTTTCTTTACATTCAATTTAAAATAAAGTCTTAAAAGATTTTTTTACATGCTTCGTTATGCGGCAGGGGTGCACGAACTCAAACTATTGTTATCTATTGTGAATTACCTGTTTTAATAAACTTTTTTTTTACAGTTGTAATCTTATTAATTAGACCATGATTTTTTTTCAATTTTAAAGTGTTTCATGAGATAGGGTTAAAAAAAGTTTTAAAACTTACTAAAAGAGGACGATTTTTTGTAATTATGATGTTTTTCTTTTAGTAAATAACTTTTATTAGTATAAACTACATGGTTAGACGTACATGTAAGTGTTTTTTATTTTTTTCTAATTAAAGTTATTTTGTGAGATTTGAATTTTTTGAAATTAGAATTTAAGTTGTTGTTAATCGAATTATCATGTAACCATGCGACATATGTCATAATAATAAATACTCTTGTTTAAGTTCAGTTTTGTATAAGAAAAATGTTTCACTATTATATATGTACTGTTTTCGTTTTAATGTTGATATACACAAAATTATTTTTAAATTGGTAATTTTCTACCGATGAATTTAAGTAATTAATAACTAAATTTGAAATTGTGCAACTTTAAGTTTCATTACCCGATAGTTATATAAGTTTCATAAAATAAGTTTTTTGCAGATAATAACATATAGTAATTTGTATATCTGCACATAATATTTTGTTTAAAACATTTTAGATACAAGATTTTGACCACTACAGTTACATTTGGAACAAAAACGCGCCTCAACTTCTATTCAAAACACTCATTGAAAATTTGCAAGATGCAGAAAACGTAATGAAGTTTGGAAACGCAATAGGTCTCTTTTTTACAGCAAAATTATGTCATTAATAGTTATTTATTGTAAAAAATAAGTTATAACGCTTCAAATTAATTTGTAAGTGAAACTTTTAAAAAACCATAAAACATGAAATGAAGTAGGGTAAAACACGTAAAAACCAAGTTCAATTATTACTTACCATAGCTTTTATAGTTGTTCCTTAGATATTTTGTGCAATTAAAATTACTAAATCTAACTTGATTCTGTACAATACTAGTATAATTAACCATTGATCATGAAAATTAGAGGTTAAAGGAATTAGTATGCATAAGTTTATTTTTTAGTTTTTTTACAACAATGTAATTCTTTTAATCAGTAGATCTTCTGATAAAAATCAAGCACATAAAACTTCTAAATTTGTTTATAAGTTATTTTGAGTATTAATTTTTAAAGGTGGAATCTTCAACAAAGTTAGCGAAATTTTTCGTTGAAGCTGAAAGACAAAACAAAAGATTTTATATAAATTTTTGTATGTAACTGTGTTTGTTTTATAAAATAAATATAATCTGATTTTTTCTGAAAATCGTCAAATAAAAAATGTCTATAACAAATGTGTTAAAACTTCGACTAGTAAATTACACATATTAAATGATTAGTAAGCAATAAACTTGTCATAATGTTATAAAACATAATAACACTTATCTGTATTCATACACCTTATCAATATAGTAAAGAACAATATTTATTATTTTTATCCAATATGTTTAATAAAAATCAATACTTTTGATTCGATGTTTATAAGGTAAAATTTTCTGTATACTTAAAACTAAAAAACTGTAAAGTTTGAAACAAAACCATATTTTTTGTCATTAATAAATTTTCAACAATATATAAAAAGACACTCTGTTCAAATATCCAGGTATATTTCACGCTATTTTTATCAGTGGATACATAGCAATAAATAAAAGATAAATTAAATTTATATAGTAACAGTGGTGATCATCATAAATAAATATTAATTTATTATGACAAACATATCCACTAATGAAAATAGCGTGAAATATATCTGGATTTTTGCACTGACTGTCTATATATTCTGTTTAAAATTAATTGGGACATTAAATGTTTGTATTTTTAGTAAATTTACATTCCTGAATATGATTTTAAATTAATTAGTTTTTGTTTAAATATCTGTTAATTAATTACTTAATTTAAAGACTAGACGTGAATTTTATTCAGACTTTTTGATTACAATGCTTTTCAAATTTTAAACTCCTGGCTAATCTAGTTTTAAAAAGCACATTTTAGGTCTGATATGATATTTACAAAAATATGTAAAAATCTAATTAATTAACGCATTCTATTTGAATAATTATTTAAAAGTGTTGATAAAAAGTAAAAGCGCTACGATTGCGATTTACTACGCTGGTTATTTATTGTCCAGGAATTAAAAATATTCTAACAGGTTAAAATCAATAAGTTAAAAAGGAACTATATTCAAAATACACAAAAATTACGAGTGATTTTTATTTATAAAAAAATTTCAACAACTCAATTGTCAGTGTAAAACACAAGTAGCATGATAAAAATCGACATTTTACTAAAAGATACAATAAAATTCACAAATGTAAGGCTTCATCAAATTAACTAAAAATATGCCCTGAAAGTAATACATTGAACAGAATAACGCTATAAAAACGATAGATTTTTTAAGAATTTTTAAAATCAAGTGTTTGAATAAGAAGCTATCATTAAAAAAGTAGTATATTTTTCTATCGCAAATAAGTTGCATAGGTAGCTTACAATTTTCGAACCGCAAATGTAGAAATATTTTGGGCATTTGGAAAGGCAGTGGGTTGGATTTTTTCAGACGCCGCTCCTTAAAAAAATCCAGGCAAGAAATTTTATTTTAGATATAGGTTAATAATAGTATGTTAGCATTTTTTAGGTTTCAGAATTAATTTGGTGTTGGCAAGATCGCTTCAATTCATAGAACGGTACAATTTATTTGAGACTGCATAGCCGACGGCCTTGAAAATAGTTTAACAAGAAAGCTGTTAAATGGTTCATACCAGCTGCAATTGTTCGTCAATCGAAATCTTCTGTACCATTTCATTCACCAATTTCTCAACAATCATCCTGTCATCACAACAATCCTCCGCTTTCAACTTGGCCTTCTCTATTGTTTCGTCGCACGACGATGACGTAACGCTTCCGGAGAATGAGTGTTGCAGCGACACGTCGGAGTACGAATCCCTCCTTCCCACCGACGAGCCGTTGTTCGAGTTGAAGCTGGAAGAATTGGACGAGCAGCCGGAAGTGGAGGCGAAGGAAGACGAGGTCATCGAAGCGGAAACAGTCGTCGGTTGCTTTCCAGGCGACAGTGTCGTCACAGTCTGGCTCCTGGCGCGCTGCTTCAGCATCGGAGCTTTATCCTTCTTTCTCGCCTCTTCGTTGGGAGTCGCTTGGGAGCTGCACCTTCTGACGCCGGATTTCTTGGCGGCCAGCGACGATTGCTGGGTGGCGATCTCCTGCTGCAAGTACCTCACCCACAGCTTCTTGTCGTCTTGGTTGGAGCAAACTAGAGTGTACGTTCGGTTTTCCACCGTCGATCGGATTTTGAACGAGTGCTTGATCGCTGTTTGTTGATTGTTGGTAAGACTTACTATTTTATTGATGCTTTTAGTAATTTTTTATATGTTTTATCAAAACAACTTTCGAATTAAAGTTATAACACTTCAAACAATACTTTTTTCGTTGTTGCGTAGGCTGTTTCTGAAGCTGCCTTCCTTTTTACCTTCTTCCAGTATGAGGCAGGCATCCTTCAGTATGATTGGCTGCCTGTACACTTGGTAAGGCTTGTTGTCGTTTCTCGTTGTGTTCCTTGTCAGCAGCAAAACTCCATCGAACAAAAACGCAGTCAGTTTCTGTCAATAAAACAAGCATAAATTTTAATTCAAAAAATGACTTTGTTTTTCTGGATAACGCTCTGTATATCATCTATAACTAATAATAAATAGTTTACCATTAAAAAAAGTTTTTTGAGTTAGGGTATAATTAATTTAATAACGAACAGTTCCCTTTGTAGCTTTGAGGTCACCTTTCCATTTCAGCTGAGTGCAATCTTCCAAAGTTTTCTTCTGGACATCGCACTGAAATTCGATTTTGTCCATCAGTTCGTTATATCGTGACTGAGCTTCCAGTTGGTCTATTTCTGCCACAATGCGAGACAACTGCTCAATCTAATAATATTTTTGGGGTTTAAATTATATCATACTGAACAACAACAATGTTCAAAAGCGCAAAATGAATATACTTTTAAAAATTGACCAACGAAATTGTTTAATAAACTTTTAGACGACACTTTGTTTACTTACTTTTAGATAGTTATAACTTTATTAAAAAAATATATAAAATAAAAACGATATAAAAAGTACTATATACTATACTATATATAGACATAAAAATAGTGCACATAAAAAAACGTAAAACTGTATGTTAATGTTTCATATTTTTTGCATATAAAATTTATAGTTAATGTTCATAACTAAAAGAAAAAATTAAGAACTTTTTTATTAATTATATATCTGTCATACAAAGTTATACATTTTTAAAATTAAATATTTTATGTGCAGCAAGATTTAAGTGAAAATTAATATATCTTGATCTTTAGTTTTTTATCTACAAAGATTAGTTTAAATATACAACTTAAGTCAAACCTACAAATCTATTGTGGTATCAATGTTTATTACCACGAAAATTATTTAAATTAAATTTTAATTTGTGGCATTGTTTTCAGTATATTAGAAAAAAAGTTACATAAAGTATTAGTTTTATGCAAAAATAAATGACAACAAACTAGATTTATTATAACAAAAAAGAAATTGACAATAGTCTAATATTAGTAATGTTTTTTGTGACATCATAATTACGCGCAAAAACTGTCATGAGCGTGCAAGTTTAAGAAAACAAATATTCTATTAAGAAAACTTTTCTCATGTGCAAATAAAATTAGCAACACTTTAACATTGAAAACAATTAAAATTTTTCATAAGGCTACGTATTTATAAAAACGTTTTAATTGAAAAATGTACAATTATACTTGTTAAATGTTAAAATACGTTTCTAGTTTAATTATACACAACAAATTAAAACGGTTTCATTACGAGCTTTTAAAAAGAGTAGGTTTAGTTTTTAATTTTGTGAAAAAAAAGAGCTTTATAATTTTTTAAGAATAAGACACAAAAATTGTAACTTTTAAAATTAATTTATTGAAAAAACTATATTATTGCTTTCATATATCATTTTTATACAGATAAGAAACCAATACAGAAGCTTAGAAAATATATATTAGTATATACTTTTGTTAAAACTATTTTAAAAAAGTGACCGCTATGCCATTAAAAAGTATTTTCAACTTTATATTAATTGATTCTGTATATGCTTATAACTTTTATATTTTTTACAGTTTTTGTTTAAAATTTCGATACATTTTCTGAATACTTGTGTTATACTCAATAAGAATACAAAACTTTATTCTGGCACTAACTTTTTTCATTTTCCTTTTTTAATTAAAATAAACTTGGTTACAAACATACAAAGTATTAACAGGTTTATTTCTATACATAATTTTTCAACAAAACTGTTTGTAATAAATTAATTCAAAAATATAATCTTTCATTCAGTTCGGTTATAAAAAACGTTTAAAAACTAACCTTATTAGCCTCTTAATTTTGTTTTTATCCTATTTTAATTTCACTTACATTAAAATTATATACACTAAAATTTGTTTTAGTTGCCCCACTAATTACTTCGTTTTTATTAAGAAACAGTAAGACAAAAACAAACTGCTATTTTTGAAGTAGTATACTAAACTTTTATAAATAATTCACCTTTTTTAGCTAAAACCATATTAATGCAGAGGGCAATTTTAAGCTTTTCAAAACAAAATTTTACAAATAAGTTTCGCTTGTGAGTAAACTTGTCTACTTTATGTTTACTTCATTACTCTATTGCTCTTATACATATTTTTTATTTTAAAATAAATTTATTCAAAAATACTATGGTTCGCGAAGGACTTATTTCTTTTAATGTGGCCTTCAAAAAATTTTTCAGCAAATCTACCCAATTCCCCATCCCTGACCTGTACACGGTATGCTTTGTAAAATCTCTAATTTAAAACTCACAGCTTTCTTCAAATTATTGTAATCGGTGAGATTTTCCGACAACGTCGCTTCCATGACCCTCTTCAAGAGCAGGGGATACTTCATCAGCCTCTGCCGCGGCAGGTCCACGTACATGAACAAGTCCATTTTCCTGCTGAAGGGACTTTCCCTGCACCTCCGTAGATAGTCGCTGACCCGCTTGTCCTGCTTCACAATCGTGTCCAGGGTTTCTTTGGCGGTGTGAATGTTGGCGCAGTACTGGTAGTAAGGAGTCAGTGTGGGCAGCTGTAAGATAAATGATTGTTAAATTAATATAAACTTTTTAAATTAGCTAAAATAAATTTTCACTTTTAAAAATTAGTAAAACTTTTGGTTCGTTCAAGTTGCAAAGAAAAACTGTTGACTTGGTAGTTTAAATCTAAATGAAGTTATAACTATAGTGATAGTACATGTTTAATACGTTGAAAGTATTGATTTAGTAATAATTATGATCATGTTAAATTTGGAAAAAAATTACAATGAAATTTGTGTGAGTTACCTGAAATTAACTACAAAAAGACAAAGCAATCATAAACGTTACGAATTTTCTATTAAGTACATTACAATAAATACTCAACACAAACTTAATTGTGTGACATTAACTAACAAGACAAACTACTAACAAGATAAAATTTAATCTAATTATTATGTAAGTTAAGTGATTTTAATATATTTTTAATAATAACAAGTCTGCTAATTTGTAAAGTCTAATCGAACCTGTTTGTGAATAAAGTTAGTGGAAAAACCAGTATATTACTTATGTCTACTATAACTTCAACGTCTAATAATGTAAATTGGTTTTTATCATGTCTATACAGGAGTTTAATTTTATTAAATAAAGTTGCATTATCACGAAATTAGTTATAACCTTATAATTTTTCTTGACTTAAGTATAAGATCTCAAAAATAATTAGTGGTTAACAGCAAAAATTAAAAAAACTTTTTATTAATGCAAGGTTTAAGAACACTGAAATATATAATACTAACAACTACCAAGTAAAGTTATTAATGTCTAATACCTTTTTGTACTTCTAACAACAAAAAAATGTAATAAAAACTAAAAAAGATTAAAAGAATATTCATAAATAGATACGACAAAAATATTTTTAATAGTGTTTATCAAACAAAACAAGCTCACACGTTAAGTTATACTGAAACATTTTAAGTGCAACATAACTAAAAATTAAAACTGATATTAGCGCTTATTATAAAGTTTGAAGTACACACTATAACATACGTTTGGTATAATAAAATAATTTCAGTTAAATTCTAGTTCTAAACATTAAATTATGTAATAAGTTTCCACAAGCGTATGGAGATTTTCTTATGGTCAATTTTATCGGAATTACAAAAACAAATCTTTCTCCTTCTATGTTTTTTAAGCAACTTTACCTCAATATTTCAGAAAATCTTCCTTGAAGTATTTAGAACAACTTGTCAGAAAAAGTTAAAGATTTATGACTTAAAGTAATTAAAAAAAAAACTGTTTTTATTGGAAATAAAAAATCAAATTACTTAAATAATTCTAATGACCGAATTTTAATTTTTCTTAAGAGATTAGACTAAGAAAGTTTTAAAACAGTTGCTTTAAAATTGTAGGAATGGACTCTTAGTTAAATAATCTTTTTTTTTCCATTTTTAATTTGCGCCTTTCATAGGGAACTTATAAAACTATCTAAATTGGATAGTTTATACCTTAAAAGCGACTGGTAGCGGTAGCTTAGCTATATGTACAATTAATATAACAATAAAATCACTCGATTCATTACTTTATGACCTTTATTTTGGTAAGTTAATAACAATGCAACTACATAAATATTCTGAAACTATCGTACAAACCCATTCCAAAAACACACGCCCAATCTCGTTGATTCTGCCATCCGAGTCCCTGATATCCTTTATTTTTTGTATGAGGTTTCTATGCAATGGCAGCAATGAGTCGAGTTCACTGAACACCAGCGATACTTGTTCGGCTGTCAGCAACTTCAACGTCAACATCGCGTCTCTGTACGTCTGTGTTTTGTGATTTGTTGTTTTTGAGAACAAATTGCAATAAATCATTATTTATTAACAACTTAAATTTATTTTTAAAGTATCTGCTGCTGCTTAATTAATTATCTTATACAAATATGGTGCTGAAAGAGATTATCTTAGATCTTCAAAAAAAATTTGAGCAAATAAAAAACTATTAAACTTTCAGTTAATTCGAATTCCAAACTGTAAAATTGCAACTTCATAATTTTTAAGCTTAACAAAAAAGTAAAAACCTTTTCTGCAAGTTCGAGATTATGGACGAGTTCTTCTTCTCCTTGAAAAAGTTCATGAATTACATTCTGCCTTTTAACTTCATCTTTGGTCAGTTGCTTTCTATCGTATGTTTCACACCACAGTTTTTGAGTGAATATCCTGTAAAATATAGTCACAGGTGTTATATACACATCTTGAAGTAATAGTAATGATTCTTTTTTCAAACAGCAAGTTTTAAGATCATGATTTAAAAATTATAAATAAATCAACAATTTGTTAAGTATTTCACTCGTTTGAGACAACAATTATTTCAGTTGTTGTCTTAGCCTTAGTTGCTAGCGTAGTTTTGGAAAATAATACAATGTACTTTTTGTTGTTTACTATTCCACAAAAAAACTATTTTCGGAATATAAATTCTCTCAAACAGTGTCATAAAATGTTTTAGCTACTAAGAATAATATCATGGGGTCTTTAATAACTGAAACTCGAGTTTTATATTTTCATAACATTCAAAAAAAATTAACAAACACTTTTATCATCAAAGTCTTATTATAAAACTTTTCTGAAACTTTAATTTGTGAACTTTAAGTAATTACGGGGTTTAAGAAGTTCTAAACTTATAATTGCTTTCTCAAAACATATTAAAAAATAAAGAATGAAAACCGTGATTTCATGTTCAAGTGCTTATATATTTTACTGTGAACTAGTGTGCTTACGTTTAATTGTATGCGTTGTCTACTAAGAAAACAAATAATTAAGCAAATGTCAGCGTTATAAAAAATTATAACACGTAAAATTAAAAAATATAAACTATTTTATGATCTTAATTTATGGTTTTAAGTAAGCTTTTCAAATTATCTAATAGTTTTAAATTTACTTTCAAATTTAAACTTTTAATTAGAGTTTGTAAACATTTTTATAATTTAACGAAAAATTTTATAATAAGAAAACATAACATTTTTAAAACAGCTAAAACTTTATTTTTTAAGCACCTTAATTTGGCATTTAAACTATTAAATTTTAAAATATCTTATTTGAGATTTTGTATGGAGTTTTGTTTCATCTAGTTTCAAAGTTAAATTAAAAGTTTAATTTATTTCTCATACAACTTTCTTAAAGTTCTAGTTTATGTTTGTCTTAAATTGTTCTCAACTATACAATTATATGCTTAAATTAGGGTTTATAAAAAAAAAAATTTTGTAAATAAAAATAACACACTGCTTAAATTCACATAAACGTGCGATAACCTGGAATTATTTTTACTTTGTTTTCTTTCTTCTGGCGGTCTGTAAGGTTTAACAACAGTAGTTCCTCGCTGAGGTATAGATGACGATGCGCTGTTCTCCTTGAAGCTAGAGGAACGCTGAAAAGTTTGTATTTGTTTAGTTTTCAGCAAACTGTCTAGACATAAATATATATAAGGTTTCACTGTCAGTATAATCATCAATATGAATAAAAACTTTAAATTATTATTATTTTTTTATTTAAAATTATGTGTAGATGAGAAAGATATTTATAAAACTAAAGTTTGACACATATTATAACTCGTTGTATGAAATTGTAAATCAAGTCAGCACAGAAACAGTAAATGCACGAATTAAACTAGTTCAAAAATAAATAAATATACAATAAATTTTGGTAAAAATGTGCATAATTTATTGTGAGCGCATAAAGTATCGCTACTATGTTGGTTTATAATTTTTTGTTGATGGCTCGAAGGCAAACCTTAAGAAATTCAATCTAAATTCGTTTATCATGTACATTTGAACGACAATTAATTTGTACTTTTTATTCTACAGACATATCAAAGTATACTGTAATTGTGAGTTTTATCACTTGAAAGAAAAAAAAAACTAGTTTTATAACAAACCAGTCGTAACATTAATTGTTTAATATAGTCGTTCTTTTAGAAAATAGGAGAAATTCATTATAACAAAAGCATAAAAATTATGGATAACTAAAATTTGAAAAATATTTTGGGTACAAGAAAATCTTATATTACTGGTTAAAGAAGTGCATTAGATAGAAAATGAAATCTTTCGAAATTAAATTAATCCATATTTAGTTATATAGTAACTTTATTAGTTAGAATGGATTTAACAAAGAAAAATTGACTGATTGTACCATTAGTGAAAACTTTAAAAACAAATATCTACAAAGCTTATAAATGTGAATTCTGTAGGATAAAGTAAAATGTTAAACTATGATTTTATCTTTACTATGTTAAAAACAAGTTTTACACTATGCTTATTCAAACTTTAAATAAAGAATAAAAACTTTGTTTACAAAAACAACAACACTTTAAAAACTTACTATTTATAAGTTAGTGCTAAAACTTTTTCTTAATATACATTGCTTTGAAATATCGGTTACTAGGAATAAGTGATGAGAAACTACTTATACAGTTTTGAAACATCGATTAAAAGATTAAGAAATATATAATAATAGAATGTATGAAATTGTTTAGTTTTACAACATAGTTATATACTTCTACTAGTTTTACAAACATTACATAAAATACTAATTAACAAACACATTTTATCAGTAGGTTTTTCTTTAAATACGCAAAAAATCATATTAATTTATATAACTATATAAACTTGGTAGATTAAAAATTGTAAATACTTTTTAGATTATTTAAAATTAGTTTTTTTACAAGTAATTAAGTGTATTTTTTTACACCAAAGCATTACTTTAAACAATACTCATTTTCAAATATACATATGAATAAGTTTTTTATTCCTTAAGATAAATTAATAAGTTCTTCATTTTTACAGTTGGTTCTTAAAACGCAAATGTTGTATATAATTTTTATTTATAAAACTTATAAAAAATTTATGCTAAAATTTCAAAAAGGAGACAGCTATAAAGTTATCAATACATAAAATGTCTGTTTTTATTCAAAAATTCACCTGCTTTAACGTTTGTAAGAAAAATTTGTCTTATTTTCTAAACAAATTGCATTAAAACGTTTAAAAATCGTGCTCTGAATGGCAAATAGTGAAGATAAATTTCCCTAAAAATTAAATTAAGCTTTGCGCGTAACTAGCACTGCTAAGATACTTATAATCGCATCTAGAGATAAGCTTTTACAAACAAACTTATATAAAAATAGTAAAATAACTTAATGTTCAAAAAAAATGTATACTCAATACTAATATAAGTATCAAAAATAGAAATACTATCTAAAAAAATACTATGATTTATAAAACTAGTTATTAGTATTACTAGTATTAGTTACATAAAACTAATCGGTGTAAAACAATTTAGAATCTACAAAAAAATTGCAAAGAAAAATAGTCAACCCTGTGAATTTTTTAGATTAAGTATTACAAACCGCTACTTAATGGATTGTTTATGATAAAAATAAATACCGTTGTAAAAAATCTTATTCCAGCAGCAACATGACCGGGTGTAGGCACATGGTCGTTACTATTTGACGTTTGATATTGAGAGCTTTTATTAGTGAAGACCATTATCAAGCTGCGTATTTTACTTGTTTTTGACATTCATAATATTTATTGTCTAAATCTTTAAGCTGAAGAGAATTAAAAGTATAAAAATATTTAAACCATTTACAATGTTAACTATAAATGAAACCTATGAAATACTTTATAAATAAAGCTGTCAGTTAAAAATATTCTTTTTGGGTTATTTAATTCTATGAAAAAAAACTTTTCAAAATATTGATCTAAAATTTATTTTCAAGGTTTATTTTGATCGCGCTTAAGCTAAACTGAATTAAAAAATATCACATAATATATAAAAAACAGCTTAGCAATCAAAGTCTAAATAAAGGCTCATCAATTTTTTTTTTACGAAGAACCTAAACAAATCGTTATTTAACTTATACAAGGAAAGTTAGAACTTATACAAGAAATTTAGACAAAAAAACACTCAGCGTCAAAATACTTTATTATTCTATTTTCAATTACCTAGTGCTTATTTTGTCCTATCCTTTTTAAGGTTTATCTACTAATAGACAATATATCTAACTGAGTAGTAAAAAGCTTGTAAAACCTTTTAAATAAATAAAGTCGAGCTAGTAAGTTAAAAAAAAGTAACAAAATAAAACTTCAAAAGCGGTAGATAGCTTTAAATAAGATAATAAAAAGGACTTTAAACTTACAAGCTTGCGTTATCAGTTGTAAAGACAAGATAACAACATATACTAGTGGTACAATGTTTTGTTGTTTATAAGATTAATAAAGCAAAAACATAAGGAACTTAACTCAGTTTATTAACATAAAGTTACTTAGAAAAAAATTTTGATATATTTTTTTTTTATAATAAATAACTTTGTATAAAAGTAGACTGTAGTTCAAATAGTATTAATTGAAACATGCGTAATTCAGGTGTTACTTTGCTTTAAGTTCGTACCAAATATTTTTTTCAAAGCAAGGACAGTATTAATTAAGCTTCATTAAAACTAACGGATTTAAAATTTGATACTTTTTTTGTACTTTATTTTTCAAGACTAAATATATGACGATCTAATTGTATTGATATTATATTAATATTCACCACTTCTATATATATAAAAACCCAAATTATGGCAACTATGATGTATAACATATATGCCATGTACTGCCAAGTACCAAGTAAAACACATTTGTTGTGTTAGCTTGTTTCATACCTATTATAGACTTTACCACTTATTTAGATTTAGATAATTTAAGTGCCTCTTAATTTGTAAAACTAGACAAGGGTTTTAACGTGATTTCATGATTTCTTCTTTATTTTATTAAAAGTTTTAAAAAGTATTTAGTTTTCGAAAATTAAGTTATAAAATTAATAATCTAAACTGATTAAAACAACTAGAGAAAAAGACTGTCTCATAAAAAATAAAAGTCATATAAAAAATTATAATAAAAAATAAACAAAACTCAACAGTAAAATATCTAAGATGTTACTTAATTTGCTTTCATTTCAAACACTATATAAATTATTTTAGTAAATTATTTGCCTATGTTAACTAACAAAGGCTGTAAACTTCTATATATTTATAGTAAATATAGCTAATAGATAAAACAATGCTAAGACAAAACGACAATTAGTCATAATTAAGTCTAAAACAGATTTAATGCTCAATACTATAACGTTTAAACAGTTTCTCATGTCATATCGTGTCTAATACATCAGCTACGTTTCAACAAAACTACATCAAGTCATGGCGAACATGTGTTTTGCAAAACAAACGTCTGTACAAATCATACGCACTTAACCGTATCACATCAACGCATTTGAATCTTTATAAGACTTCAGTCAACCAGATCCTCGGTTAAAAATAAAGTAAAATTTATCATAGACATAAAAGATAACTAAAATTAACGTTACTATTTTTAAAATTTTTAATCAAACTCTATTGTTGCACATAAAACAGTAAAATTTTCTGCCAGTCTATTTGTTTTAGATGTTTTAAAATTGAACAATAATGGCTTATTTTTAAACCGCATAAAATTAAAAATGACAACTTAAATAAATATGATTATTAGCTGAATGATAATGATACACATAATTTTTAGTTTGAAGTACAGAAAAATATTTTTCATTTTAAATAATTAAGTATAAAATTATAAATATTTAGTGTTTAAAACTTTACTCGTCGTATTTTAAAAGTACAAAAACAAATAAATAAATTATTTATCTAAGTAGGTCAAAATTTAGGTCAAGTTTATCAGTTACAATTTAAAATTGTATCTGATTCTAGCACTAATGTAATAGATTTATGCAAGTACGTCATTTAAAGTACTAATAGGTTCTTAATGTTCGACCTTTGTTCTAAAAGATTTTTTATTTCAGTTAAAAAACACAACTAAAAAAAATCACCAACTATATTACACTGACTAAAAGTAACTTTACAAATCTATAAGGTATATGAAAAGTGCAATATATACTTTCTACAACATCTCTTTCAAACACATAACGAACTAATCTAATAATTCGACTCTACAATAATTTATTATTATTATCAATATAGTATTATTATTACTCCAAAACAGATTCTACGTTTTAAAACGATAGAAAAAAACTTTACTTGCAGCTTTTACAATTGCAATTCGATAAACAATAAAATAAAGAAACTTTTTTTTCTTTATGGCTTTGTATCTCATTTTTATTATGCTTGCTCATGCGTGCAACACTATGTGACGTCATATTTGTTTTGTAATAATGTATAACAAGTTATGTTAAAATCAAATCACGCACAATTCTTTCTTAATTTTCATTATTCATAAGGTTCTTATTTAGTTAAAGCAAAATTGTAATTTTATTTTTATTCTAATTTTAATAAAAAAATAACAAAATAGTTAGTAAAAGAAACCTCAAGCTTATAAAATTTTGTATTACATTCATATATAAATAGTTATTAAGCTCCTAAGTAGTTTTTTTTATTGTAAAACAGGCCAAGCTGTTTTAATATTAACTTATTTGATTTTCGTTATAAGGATCACTCAAATGAGAAACTTACACAGCGACACCAAATGACCAAGTTTATGACATCACAGTAACGAGTAACTAATTTGTGTCATAGCCATCGTGAAAGGACACGAAGATGTTTACACGTTTTCGTGAATAATTTGCTCAGTAAAATATAATTTTGGTTTTTAAATAAATCCTAATGTCATGATATTATTTGTTCCTAATTATGATTTAAACTAAGCTCAGTAAAAAAGTGAAGTATAAACACAGAGTTAATTATCTATTGTTCTGATTAAACCACTCAAAAACATAACTTCAAAAATAATAAATCTTTAACTGATATTACAGTAAAAAATGATACCTAAAATACTGCTTTATAGTTCTGAACAACTAAAGTAATTTAGTATGAATTGGAAAAAAGATTTATAGTTCAAAACTTGTATTTAATGTTTTGCCGATTAAAAACTTTTCACAATGTTTTGCATGTGCCAGATGAAACTTAAAAATATCTTTATGTTAACAAACGTATTACACCAAAAATTTTTTTTAAGTTTCTAATAAGTCAAAGTTAAACTGTATCAGCGTAACAAATATAACAAGTTTACAAGATTTACGGCTTAAGCCGTTGTAAACCTTTACGAGGGAGTTATTTTACAAATGGTTCCACATACAAAGCTCTTCGAATATAAACTATAAAACTTAAAAAAGAACTATATTGTAAGACTAAACTTTATCAAATTTTGTTGTAAACGAAATTACAAAAACATAAAACTAAGTAAAAATAAATTAAACGAAAAGTGTTGAAAAACTATTACTTTTATGTTGTTAACTCAAAAATTTAGTAACTTTGTGTAATTCAGTTCTAATTAAACAATTTTGTGTTTCGGTTTAATAAAATTAGAATTTTGTAATTTTTGCTTTAAGTAGCAAGAAACTAATTAGAGAAATAATGTTATTAGAGTTTTACTTAATTATTTATGCTGTAGTTGAAACTAACGTTAAAGCAAAAAAAACAAGTATTTTATAACTAACCGTCAGCTTGTTATTGTTCGGTTTACTGGGAGAGATGAAATTGGCAAAACTATTTACTGAAGAGATTACAGACTTCCGTACCGGTCGCACCTTCTTACCGTTCTGTTAGTTATAAAATACATTTTAATATTTTTATGTAAATACTTTCAAGCAACTTGTGTTAAATTTATCAATACTAATATAACAAAACAACAAGTTGTGGATCATACTCAAGTCACAAATATAAAGTTTAAGTATCTATTGTTATAAGTTATTTACTAGGATTTCGATACACACTTATTTTAAGGTTCTACAGTTTCTGTAAAACACAGTTTTCATGCAATAATGATACAAACTTTGATATTTTTAAGTTTAACGATAACATCTTGTAATTGGTTTACTGAAAATAGTGTAGACTCACTTAAAATACAAAACAGAACGACAAAAGCTAAGATAATATTACGGTTTTAAAATAAGTGAGATACAACATTTTATTTTGTTTGTATTGCTATAGCAGTTGTTATAACTAAAAAGTTGACATTGTGCTATACAACAAAACATAACACAATAATGCAAAAAATTTAATGAGATTTAGTATGCGTTCTAGCAACAAAGCATAAGAGATACCGACATTTATCTTAAAACCACGTTTTAGCGAAAGCTCAACAATTTCCAACAACTGATTTTGAATGTTAGAACAAAACTTAAAATGTATCACAACATTTTAACACAAAACAACATAACAAAAGCAGTGATTATTTAGTGATACCAAAGCATCAAACATCAAAATTTACTAAAACATGTCAAGGCAAACGCAAACAGGCATTATCACGTCTCAAGCATTATTATGACGTCACCTGCATCACCGTAGGGGAGCACTGGATGGAGTAATTGAGGAACTCGTCTTCGTCCATCATCAAGATCTGCTCCACCTCGTCTTTACAAACATCCCGCTCTGCGGTTCTCATCACTTGGGAGACCCTGCTCAACCCCCTGCTGAGCTGCTCTTCGTCCATCTTGCCACCGACAAGATCTTCCAGAATGAAGCTCCTGCGAAACATTTCTTCTTGCACGGACCTGTCGTCCATGTTCAAGCTCTTGTGTTTCTCTTTGTGCGCTTGGTAGTTCTTTGGTTTTCGCCGCAACTTCACGCCGTCGAGGACGCCCGGCCGGGAAATGGCGCATTTTATTGGCGTGTCAACGCGGTTGCGGCACAGGCTGGGAGTTTCCATTAGGTCTAAGTGCGGCGTGGATTTGTAAATAGGGGAGTTTAAGTTGGAGGGATGAGAATGAGGGCCACTGAGTTGGTTAAATGAAACTACTTTAGGCAGGTGTGAGGATTTCGGTCTAAATCTTGCGTCTTCAGATAATTTTGTCACATGGCTACTATTTTTGACAGTTAAAGTAGTGTCGGATTCTGGAACGCTTTCAAGTTTACAGTTTAAGGAAAGTGTAGAAGATCTTTGAGTTTGAATTTCTTCGGTTATAAACTCGTTGATATTAACTCTGCTATCATTGTCCGTTTGAATAGAAACGTTTTCGACAGAGTCGGTAAAAACTGTATGCGGTTCAGCGGTTCCTTCTATAGACATGTTTGAAAAGTCATCTTCACACAGTGTTGAAGAACTTTTGTACTTCTTTTGTAAAATTGCCTCTCCTCTTGGCATATACTGATGGTTAAAATTACCGGTCGAGGTTCGAACGATTTTGTCATTCTTATCCATAATGTCATAAAAACTGCTACCGCGAGTGTGGTCTTTGCGACCTAGCTTTTTTATAAAACTAAAAATTCCGCTACTCCTTTTAGGATTCTTTTGCTTTTTTTGATCATTATTTTTAGTCCATTCGTTAGTTTGCATATTTAAGGAAGTATTTTCAAAAAATGCCGAATTTGGCCTTCTTCTTTCAACGAAGTTGTTTGAGTAACTGGAAGCTGAAGAAGCTGTTCTTGAACTACACTCGGAGTCTGGTATTCTTGTATTTACAGCATTTATAGGATATGAAACTGTAGATGTCCTATAAAATCCATTTGAAGAGGCATATGCAGGCTGAGATTGGTCATTTCCGTTGCAAGCCATGCCGTTTTTAACTGGGATAATGTTGTCGGCGTAAAATGTTCGGGCATTGTTTTTGTTCTTGCGATTTTTTGCACTCTTCTTGCCAAACATCTTTTATTTTAAATTTAAATTTAACTAGCCCCTATAACCAAATTTTTAGGTGATTAGTTTATTCTCGTACAAAACTATACAACGGTAGAAACATGTACAAGTACAGAAATCAAGTGAGTCTATTTGTTCATATCTTTTAAAAATTACTTATTCAAAAAATATAATCTGATAGTAAATTAGTTTAATACCTACAAACCAGTTTAATGTAAAACTATTGACAGCTATTTTGCAACAGTTCTTTTAATATTTCGGTTAGACTAGTTAGCTTAAATCTTTAAAAATCGTACCTACAAACTGCTTAAATATGTTAGTGTAAAAACTTAGTATACAAGTAATTGAGAAAGAAAAAACAAAAAAAATATTTTGTCAGAATATAAAATTAAGAAATTTTTTATATAAAGTATTAAATAATTACTTTTTAATAATTGGATTACAAATACAATTTTGATGCTACAGAAAATAAGCTTGTCTGGTACAATATTTAGCTAGTCATCTTTAAGACTTAAACTCTGTTTGCCATTTTTAGTTATGTGTTTTAAACTAAATAAGCTAAAATTGATTTAACTGAAATAATAAAACTAAAAACTAAGTATTCTATTTAATACGTTAAGTTTAAACACTTAAATTACTCGTAAATAATCATTTAAATTAAACAATTTGAAAAGAAAGAAGTAGATTTTAAAGGATTATGTTTAACTTATTTTCAGAGCTCTTTTCATTAAAAGCAAGTGATTAAAATATTACCACCTATTGAATATTGCTTTTGTTACAAAATAATAGACGTTTTTTATCATGTCAAGTTATGATATTATTCAATTAAGTTAAAAAAAATTAACAAGTATAAAGAAAACACATTTTTTACCAAAATATTTATTAATTTTTTTTTTATAAACACTGCTGCATTTTTTATAACTATTTAAGTTTACTTACAACCTAAAACCTATAACAAATAATAGTTTAAGCGTTAATAAAAAATTAAAGCTTTGTCTTAAGACTTTTTCAAAGTACTGATTAATAAATTTGCGTTTTACATTACTTAAATACTTAATTAAAAGTTTTTAGTAAAAATGTAATAGAAACTAAACTTGTTATAAAAACTCATTAAACGCTTATGTACACATTTAAGACAATTTATATACTGAATTTTTACCATTACTTCGTAATATAAATAAACTAGAACACCAGAAGAAAATTTGTGACCTACACCAAACTTAAAAAACGTTTTTCTAATAAAAGAAAATGAACCTAAAACTTTCAATAAAAAAGTTATAAAACAACTTATTGAGTATTAAAATAGTAATTTTTAGTTTTATATCTATAGCTTGAGCCGTATATATTGAAATTATTTAACGTTATTTAAAAAGCTAATAATTTTAGTTTATATTAAAAATTACGTATACAAAATGAAAATATGCTAAAAATCTATTCTTTTTAACTAACTTATTGTTATTTCAAGAAAAAAAAATAATGAAAAAACAAATACTAAACTTAAACGTTAACAAAAGCTTAATTGAAAAAAAAAATATGACGATAACTTATTAATCATATGCTGTTTATAATAAATCACTAGAGGTCACTATTAACTGTTTTGTAGTTAAGAAATAATAATCCTTTAAAACTAAAAACACTAATTCTAAAACAGTTTTTATACAAGTTTATTACACTAAGCTGAAGCATAACAGTTCTAGATGTTATTTAAGGATTAACATACATTAAACAGGGTTTAAATTCTTTGCTTACTAGTAATCATAATTAATAATAGGCATAAAGTAATCAAAATTAGTATCTAATAACTATAAACAACTTTAAACGCTTTTCATTAACTGTAATGACTAAATAAGTAATAATGTAATTAAGCTTCAATTATAACTACTTATCAAAGCAGTTCTCTTAGATAATTTTAAAAAAATATGTATACAACATTAAGAAAAGCTTTTAACACAAAGCTAACTAGAAGTAGATATCAACTCTCAAGTTCAAATTTAGCATGCTATTTACACTACATAACTATAGGAAATGACTCAAAACTAGCAGGCGAAAATCGTTATATTAAAAACGTAATTAGAAAAATATCAACACTTCACCAATAAAAAACAGTATCAAATAAAGACATTGAGAAACTTTTTTTATTGACGTTTTAGCTTTATCCATTAATAATATAAATAAGGTAATAACAATTCTATGAGACTATATAATTATAAAACTTATTTCAACGCTTTTTGTAAAAAATGTTACTTTTTCAATAAAAAATTAGAGAATTTATAAATCAATTATCAATTCAAAAAAAATCAACCTAACAAAATAATAAGATAAAAATGACGTAACTAATTTCTGTCTAAGTATTTTATTTAAAAATGTTTTACACTCTAGAACTTATGTAGACAATTAATAAAATAAAAAAGGTTTGAACTACTTATAACAACATCAATGGCACATTACAAAGATGTTGATTACAAAATGTTAATCTTAATTAACAAACAGATAGCAAAGTTTATATGTACTTTTATACAAGTAGATCGAAAAATTTCATCTTTTATTATAATATAATAAAGTTTTAACTATTATTATAAGTTACCAGCAAATTTCATATCATATCTTACTTTTTACTAATTTATGTCTTAATTTAACTTAAAAAAAGGTATATAATTAAGTTAAAGTCTTTAGCTCTAGAACAACATAAAAACATACAGTTTGGTTTACTTTAAGTTCTTATACAAACTTCTTTCCATAGGTTTAAAACTGAAATTAATATCTTTGAATAAACAGTAAACAAATTTATGCAGACTGAGTGTACAGGTGCACTTTTTGATCTAAAACTCCAAAGACCTTCTTTTTAATATAAAACAAAATTGAAAAACTGCAAAACTTACCTCCCCCTATCACTTAAATTAGTAACCGTTTTATTATGCTCTAATACAATAAAATTTAATTAGAAATATACTTACTTAAAGAGAAATAAAAACCATGAAATTTAATACGAGCACATTTGTAATCTGATAAATCTGAATATGTTTCAAATGCCATCTGATACAATCGATTAGAAAACAATACTTTATGCATATAAATAAAAAGATTCAATTTTTTTTATAAGACTGTTCTTATATTTATAACATCTTTAAAATTTTACTGAAGTAAGTTATGTTTTTGTTTCGTAGACCATTATTTTTGCATGTTTAGCATAAAAAAGTTTAATGTTCTGTAAGAGACTATATTACTTTAGTCAATTTAAGAACCGTTTTAGTTTAATCCAGTTGCTTATAATTTGAAAGTACTTTAAAGATTCATTTATATATTTTTTCAGACTTAATTAAAAGCTTATTCTGCTATTTGTTTTTATTTCTTGAGGAAGTTTTGTCTAGGTTTAAAAAATTTTGAGACCTGCCAAAACAGTAGTTAAATAGAAAAGAAGCTATACTAGATAAGAGTTTTATTTAAAAAACAGCTATTTATCTAGTAAAATTAACTTCAATTTAAAATATTTAATTTCAGCTCGACAAGTTTAACATAACTCAGCATTTTTATTGCTCTTTAAGTAAATATTTTCAGTCAAAGTTTGTCATAGTTGTAGAAAGCTCTCTGAACGATATGAACTAGGCATAGCTGTGGTATGTACACGTATTTATATAATTCTTTTATAAAAAAAGTAAAAAAATAAGTAACTAAAAGTATGTTAAGTATATTATCTTATTCTTTATAATATCAAATTTAACAAATTAATATCTTATAATAAATGATTAATTAAAGTTTGACTATCGAATGGCTAATTAATAAATTAATTCATTCTAGATTAATAAAGATATCTAAAAGCATGTAAATAATAACTAATGATAAAATACAGTACCAACATTATTATTGATTTCTACAAAAACTGTGATGCAATTTATCTGACGATATTCAAACGAATGACGTTTAACATTTCAAATAAAACTCCATTTCCACTAGGGAGAAATTAAATAATAAAACATTTTACGAAAAATATTACAATTGTAAGTAAGACAAAAACTATGATTTTCAATAAAGGTAATTTACCTATAGCTTGTTTATAAGCAAAAAAAAATTTTTATAAAATTAAAATAACCCTTTTCAACTTAAATCAAATAATATATCAATATAAAGCAAGCTAAAATAAAACATATGCTACTATAAATTATTCTAAAATATTTATTATCGAAAAAATAAAATTTTATACCTCTAAATTGTTGAATTAAAATGATGTCTAAACAATACATTATTTTTTGTTTAATTTATGTCATATTTCAAACATAACATTTATCTTATTATTTTAAAATATACACAATTATAACTAAAAACAAACCATAACTTAAAGCGAAAAAAGGTGTTACCACGAAATTTAGAAATAACTTTATTCAAAGTGTTTCACAACTTTTGTTTTTAATTGAACTAAATCATGATTTAAAAAGTTTTATTATTAAAATAAAACTAAGCGATTATAACCAGTGAAACAAACTATAATAACTTATTTTAAAATATAATGTTGTAAATTAAACTTGAATGATTTAGATTATGTTTATTCGTTTGTGTTTAATTTGATTAATGTAATTCAACTCCATTCTACTAATACTATACTATCAGAAGTTTAATCTCTTGCTGAAAACTACAATATTAAGAACTTAAATTCTAAAATTAATTTTTTTTTTGCAAACTTGATAAATGATGAAATTGTGCAAAATTTAGTGTTACATTTTATGAAAAAGATAAGTGTAATACTACAAATAAACTAACTAAATATATATCTTTAATATTATTTATTTCTTTAAAAGTCAACTTTAAAAAAAACTTCTTAGAGCAGTATTATACGAAATATAAGCATATAATTTAAAATTTGTTTTTTAGTTACGAAACTTTTAACTCAGCAAAACTAGTTAAAATTTTTTAAACTTCTATTAAGTTGTTACTTATTACAGCTACTTCTATATTTTTTATGTAATAGCAAAGTTTTCTAGTGCTCAACTTATAAACTGAAAAATAGGTAAAAATTTGGGAATGAATTAGTTAGAAAATTAACAACTTAGTGTGCTTTTTATAACGTAAAGTCTTAACTTAATACATAAGAACTTTTGGTTAGTAAGGACCAGGAAATTTATAAATTTCACATAGATATCTTTTATTTAACTATTTTAAGTGATTTAAACATTTTTTTATATATCACATAAATATTATATAGCTTTAAAAATACTTTTTTGAGGAAACATAACAACTATAATAAAAAGCATAATCTGAATTGTAGCTAATTAACAGCTGCAGTAATTAAAGATACAGTTTGTTAATATTTATTGTCAATTAGTTACTCAACAATTTTAGTCTTCTGAAGGTAAAAAAAAACTTCAAACAGTTATGATACTTTTCAAAACAAGTTGCTTGCTTATTACAGCACTGAAAACTGCTAGAATAAGAAATACTAAAAAAAATTAAATAACTTTGTATTTTTTAATTCTGTAATTTTTAAATAATCAAAATCAAGCCATATTGATTTGTATTAAATTCTAGAATCGTTTTACTTGAAAAAACAATAGACTAAACGTAAATCTTTCTTGATTCAAAAGATGCGAAAGGCTATACATAATAATAAAGTGCATATTTGAAAGAGTGGCTTTGTAAACAAGTTAGAAGAAGAGATCAATAATTCATGCGAGTTACGGGCTAAGCCATGCAGCAGTTGCAGCAACCAAATGTTTATCGCCACAACCGTTACTATATGTTTTACCTTTAGTTTTGGCATTATAATGTAACTGTAATTATCTTTAAGCCGCAGCTATGCTCGTAACATTTTCCTACAGTTTCATTTTTTTATACTTTTTTGACATGAAACTTTCGCTACTCTATTCTTATTAGAAAAGTCTTATTATAATTATAACTATTATTTTCATGAAACATCACATATTATCGTCATAAAGTATTTTTTCGTAGAATTTAAGTACGATACTGACAAATAATAAATACCCTGTTTCAAACATCATTTAAAACTAATTTAGAATCATTCGATGAGAAAAATAAAAGTATACTTTGAGCAGCAACTACACAAATTCCTTAAACATAAAACCTGAATTTATTCCTAAATAAAGGTCATACCAAAAAGTATGAGTTATCTAGGTAGTGTATACTAATCTTAAATCATTTCAATGCATGTTTGTAAAAACATTAACATTTCAGGGCAAGTTTAGAAAGTTTTAAAAACAAAATTTACTTTTATTTAAGTAATTTTTTTTTTGAATAAACCTTTATACTAAAAAATAGCATAGATAAATAGGATTAAACAACACAAAATCTTGATTTTGATATAAAGATAACAAGCTTGCTTAACTGTATTGACAAACTATGACAATTTGTATGTCATTTGTGCAAACCAACACATTTCAAGTATCAAAAACGACTACAACTTCCAAGAAACAAACTTCAAAAACAGTTGATTTAGGAAGACACAATAAGTACTCTGCTTCAGCGAGCCAGAGAAAATACAAAATGAAGAGCAAAAAAGAAAGTGAAAGGTTTCTTGGTGAACACATCATATTGCTCTAACAGATGAGTTTGATAAACTTCGTTACTTTTTGTTATAGTTAAATACATGCGTTTTGTCTGTCTCGTTTTTTGCAGACAAGTTTTCAGCTCTTAAGGTATGACTAATTAAAATTGATTTACCGTTTATTGCAATACATGGAGAGTAGGTTTGTAAAAATGTTAGTTAAAAAACAAAAGATACATGCTTAATTTAAAAGTAATAAACTTATTAAATGATCGCAACAAATTATAAACCCAGACGACTTGAATTATTTTACTTTTCACACAAACTAAGTTTTAGAAAGACTATTTTTATATAGAGTTAAATTAGTTTTATAATAGAGACTTATAATATACTAAAATATAAAAAGACTAAACAGAGAAACTAAAATTTAATCATCTTTTTACCATTTATTTTTTTATAGTTTACATAACTTATAGAACTTCTCGAATTATATTAGTCATCTATCTAGTACTAAACTATTAAAACTCGTTTTTAGACCCAAATAAATACCATTCTGACAGAACAGTTTACATTTAGATTTTTTTTTTCAAGTTTACAAAAGTGAATAGCAATAAACTATGTTAAACATTTTTTTACTGAGTTATTATCTTTTGAATAAATATAAATTCAATACAACAAACTCAATAAATATTTTCAACGAGGACTGATCAGTTTACTTAAAAGTAATACATTATTTTCTATGTCATTACTTTTGTTATAATAAGTATTTTTAGATAAAACTTGAAAAAAAATATAACATAAGAGAAAGATCCTCACTTAGGAACTTTAAACTAGTTAGTTGAAAGTCAAACAAAAAAATTCAAAAATACATTTTTTTTCAATAAAAAAAGTTGTTTTATTTCTCTTAAATTACCAAAAAAGGAACTTATACTTAAAAGATTTATATTTGGAGAATGGTTACTACTTAAACATGTCTAACATATAAAGCAGATATAACTATTAAGTCTAAAAAGCAGAACAACAGTTTGCACAAAAAAAAAAGTTTAATTTTGATATGCTCATTAAATACATACACTTGTAGATTATTGAAATTTTCCTAGTTAAGTATTTAAATAAGATAACACGTGTTACAGACATATGTTTTTATAATTTAGGATTAAGACTAAACATTGTGTACATTATTGAATAATTAAGACAAGCTTGGACTTTTTCTAAACTTAAGGTATTTTTTATTAGCCTAATTAAGCTTAAAAGTACTATTAACTATAGTATCAAGTTTATTGCTTTGTTTAGTCCTACACAACTTTTAAATCAAGTGTATATTTCAAAATGTATTTTTTATTAAGTACCACTACTTCTTAGACGTATTACATATATCTTCTTATGTACGGACAAAATTACTTTAACAAATGCATGGAAAAGCTCAACAAACTTTGTAAACAAAAAGCTGACAAAAACTACTCGGATACTATTACTAAAAATAAAACACAGTAACAATAAAATTATGACAATTATGCAGAAACTTCAAAAGTTTGAATAAGTGAACTACAATGGCACAGCGTGAAGTTAAAGTTACTTTACAGATAACGAAGCAACAATAAAGAAGAGAAATGGTAAAAAAAGGTTCTGGGTGACGCTTCATTCAAATATATATATCTGGAGATCAAACAACCATCTCTTCTTATGATAAAGCTGCTAATCAGTTCACAATTAAAATTTGACTAGTACACCAGACGCAAAACACATCACTAGTCAACTATAATAAACAATAAAAAATTGGTAAAATATAAAACTAATTTATTTAAACCATAGAATTCTGAATATAAAGCCTGCATATTTTTCTTCATAACAATTTTATTACTACAATACATAGGTTCAGTATCATATTATTTAGGTAGTTAAAAACTAAATTTAGAAATGAGTTAGTTACTTATAAAAATCTTAATTATAATTTTTTTGTTTTAATAAATTAAAGCCAATGCAGTAAACATAACTCAAAATTATTAAATATAATTATATGCATCAGATTCATTTAGATATAGTTTAATAATTATAAAAACTTAGTATATGAATTCAAGTGTTTAGCATTAATTACATTTATAACTTTAACAAATATTTAGTGTTCAGCATAAAATGTTTAACATTTAATGTTACTATTATTATTTTACTTGTACGGAATATTCTTATTTTATAAATTATTACATCAGTGTTCATTAATATCCATCTTTCTTCAACAAAGGAACAACTGTGATCGAAATAGTTACAATACAGCTGCTGTATTTTATTTAAGAAACAAAAAGTACTTATATTATTTTAATCGCAATATTAACATTTATTTCAAATTACTCTCTACTACAACTAAGCGGACATTTTTATTTTCTAAATTGTATTGGATAAACAATTTGTATAGTATTGGAACTTAAAGTATTAGGTATACTTATGTAACGTTAACATTAAAATTATTTAATGTTACCAGTTCTTTATAAACTAAATTCATTTAGTACAAATATAAAAACTCTAAAAGTGTAATTTTTTAGAGAAATTTATAGGATAAACTTGTTATAAGAAGCTATGCATTGATATGTTCCATTAAATTATAGGTTATCTTTGTATTTTTCTCAAAATATTCATGCAATAATTCGTTATATACCAATATTTTTATGGTTAAGTTTAATACTTAAATTTTATAAAATATTTAATTATTTTTTATTTTACTTATGACATTTATTTCCAAATTTTACAATACGTGTTATATATCGGGCATGAAAGACAAATAATAAGTGCATTCTTACAGTGTTTAACAAGAGCTTACCTTTACTGTAAAAATCATACCAGCAGTTCACATGTTCAAGATTATATGTAAACAAAATTGATAAGTAATTTTGATACTTTAAAAATATTACTTTGTTATATATCATATAAAAATTATTTTGAGTTTTAAATTTCAACTTGTGAAATATTTTAAACTTCTTAGGAATGTTTCTTAAAATTTGAGGTCTTTAGCTCGAAAAATTAAATAATATATAAACTTTTAGTTGTAAAAATAAAAAAACTAGACAAAATGTCGAAAAAAGTGTAGTTATCAACAGTTTTTTTTTGTGAACGTTATAAATTTTAGTGTTGGACTTACTCTTAAAAATTTAAACAAAGTTTGGTAAAAAATTAATGTTAATACAGATTTACAGCGAAATAGTCTTTTTTCACTTTTTTTATTCCCGCCTTCTATGATGAACCTATTGAAACGCACTTAAAAAGATCCCTACTATCTCAAAAGTTACTTTGTTGCTTGATAAGCGGTTAAACTAGTCCCCTAAAAAAGTATTAACATAGATTTTTTTTTTTTTTTTCAAAAAAGTTGTATAATATTTATATAGATATATTGCTTGAAATTTTTGAGCCATCAATTCTTAGATGAAATTAGTCTTTAAGTAAGTTGTCTAGAAGTTAAGATTAAAAAATTACCAATAGATGTAATATTTAAACTTAAGCAAATTTTGTTTCAACCATTTTTTTATTGTTATGTCATGTTTAACTAATACATAAACTCGTTTTATAACCTTATTTTTATCAATAAGAAATGTCAAAACCAACTTAACACAATACACAATACAAACTATATAAAAAGACAATTAATAATAAGAATAATAATAAAACTATTAAATAAAAAGTAGTAGTTTTTTTGGTAAAGTAACCTAAAGGTTAGGATAAATATCAAAGGTCAGACAATATAACCACTTTAAAACGACTTTTACTGATAACTAATAAATTATTTTGATTGTGGGCAATGTACGCCGTAAGGTCGTGAACCACCTTTCCAACAAAATCCCACCCTGCAGGCCGTATGTTGTCTTATTTTTGCTTTAAAACATCTTTTGAAAATCAAACAATATTGAGCTTTTTAATAAAAAATAGTTTGAAATGTGCTTCTAATTTTATTTTCAGTACACTTTAGTAGTTCTTTTAACAAAATCATTCATTGCAATTTTAGTTGAAAACTTTTTTTTTGAATTTTTTTAGTAATTTTATTTTTATTTACACAACCTGTTAAGATTTTTTAATATATTAAGCTTGCTAAGATTTTTTCTTACAAAAATGGCTCCCTGAATATAAAAAAAGCCTATCTGTATTTTAAACTATTTCAAAAATAAATTTATGCCAGTGTTGATATTACAATTATCCAGGTAAACATTTCTATATTTAATTTTTTCAAACGACTTCTTTAATTGAAATACACATTTATGTTTTAATATAATATTTACAACTTTTAACTAACAATTTTTTAAAGTTGTTGTCACTTTGCAAAGATTTTAATTTTAGATTGTAATATTACAAATAAACAAAAATTATTTACAAAAATTTTAAATTTTAAATATATAAATCCTTAAGAAACATTTTTGCAGAAAAACATTATTTTAGTAAAATAAAATAAAAATATGGAAAATTTTCTCGAAGATTAACAAAAAATAATACTAACTTGATTGCTTATAGGCGACTCTCTGCAAGCAGCTTCGTGCAAAGCGTTTGATAACTTTGGAACAAATTTTTGAGGGGTATCATAGAAAAATGCTGGTAGATTACGCTGTAATTATTTTGCATATTTTAAAAGTATTCACTATCAAACGTTTTGTCACCACAACAACAGTATTTGTTGATAACAAGTTCTTAGTAATACGAAAACAATCTTAGTTTAGTACAACCTATAGTTAACTCTAAAAAAGTTTGATAGTTTTTAAAATAATTAAAACTAAAATTTTACAGCACAAAAACACAACCTACCTTATCAGTTTCAGGTGTATCTGTATCTTCTTTTTCAACATTTCGTCGTTTTCTTTGAACCTAGTAAATATTTTATATTAATAATAACTAAACAGACTCTTACAGAATATAACAATGTATTTGAACATATGACATAATATTTAACAAGATAAACTTTTCAATGAGAAAAAATAAAAAAATTACACTTAGCATTTCAAAAATGAAGTAAATATAAACTTCTTTGCTTTACTATTTTATTATACAAAATATGTTTTACTTAGGGCAATCTTTAACATTAAGTTAGTCTCGAAAATTTGTGCTGCACTTACAAAAACTATCTAAGGGTACAGGATGATAAGGCACTTTTTTAAAGTTAAAACCATTTTGAAATCCTTTAACCTAGCTAACACTTATGTTTATCATTTTGATAAAACTCTTTCAGATTTTAAGATACAATAGCAAAAAGTTGGAGAGAGAGGTCAATATATACCTTAATTAGCGTTGCCGCAGACCGAGCTAAAAAAAAAACTTCTTGATTTTTCTAAATCAAATTTTTAAACAAAACTGATTTAACAATACATAACAAAAGACTTGAAATATTTATTAAATAAGATTCTAAAAAAGATGAATTGAAAAAGCAATTTTTTTTAAGATAATAACATGTTATATCAACTTACAGGAGTTGTGTAATTCGGTTTTCTTCTAATTGCTAATATCTTTTTTGATGAATCTTTTCTTCTTAACTTTTTGTTTTTTGAATTCTTACTGCTGCTCTTCTTCAAACTGTTAGAATCTTTCAATGGCAAAGCATGGTTACTTCGCTTGTTTGTAAAACTTGATAGCGCCTGTTACAAAATAAGTTTAGCAAATAATCAGTTTAATGTAAATTTTTAAAAATAACAACTATTGGTCTTTAATAACAAAAAACATTTTAACTGTTAATATCTTATTTTGTTTAAAAAGCATCTATATTTAAAATAAAGACAAGAAAAACATTTATTTCAATATAGTGTGCAACAAAAGCTTCTTAATTTAGCTTCAATATCAATTTTGACCCTAGTTTATGTTGATTTTTAATGAATTTATTAAAAATTGTTAACTGTTACCTAATACCTGACACCACAAGTTTTATCAACTTATTACCAGCTTTATTAAAAATTTATGAAACAGAATTACTTTGAATGATTCGAATACTTAACTATATTTTAAGCTTCTCAATTCAAACTAGCAAAAGAGTAAAAACATTTTAGCAAAATTCCTATTATAACAACTATGATATATAAATTTTTATCAACATTTTCAAAAATTAAACTTTGTAAAATAATAGAGGAGGCAACCACAAAAATTAAAGGTTAATATAAAATGTCTTATCATAGACTTAAGGTTAGTTTTTAGCATTTAAAAAGCTAAGTACTTTTGATGCTCAGAAAAAAGGAGCATTTTAAAGTTTTCAAACAGGGGTATACTTATATGTAAAAACATTGTCTATGTTTCTAATTATTCATAAACTTATAAATTTGTAATTTTAAGAAACTTACAGATTGTATATTGTGTAAATAAAAAGAGCTTTAAAAAAATTCAAGTCTTACTTCTATTCAAAACAAGGTAGCCACGGTTTTTTTAAATTTTTTCAATATTTTCTTCCCGGTTTTTAAAATTACAAGTTTTATTTTCTCCTTTTAGTATGTAAATTAACTCAAAGTAATAACAGCTTTTAAATAGTACAAAATTATTGAAAAGATACTGTCATGCTAGTTTAAGTGTGTTTTACAATAAATAAAACTGCAAATAATTATTTTATCTGTATACATTAGTTATTTATTTTCTAATCTAAAACTCATTATTTATTAAATAAAATTGTTCTATTTTCCAGATTCTTCTTATTTTAGTTTTAGCTTCTAGGTTTTCCATGTTCTCTTAGCCTAAATTTTTTAAATTTATAATTTTCTAGGTAAAATGACAACCCTGTTAAAATTTATTTTATTAAACATCTTTATAAAACAGCAATTAATAACTCAAGAATATTAAAATTTCCAGTAACTTTATTTTCACTTTGTACCAATTACAATAAAATATAATGACCAGACTAATATTTTTTAAGTAGTTTGTCATTATTAAATAAAACATGGAAGCTTAGCTTCAGTTTCCTTGTTATTAAAACTTTGGGTACTTGTATACAAGTTTAAACTAACACTAAGCATGATCTCAGTAAACATAGGAGCTGTTTTGTTAAAGAAATTTTGATCCTTTTCATTTTTCTTGCATTTTCTTGAAATCTGAAATTATAAGTGAAGTGATAAATATTTAATTAGAGTAAAAATGTTCTTGAGAGAGGAACCAATCTGGAACCAGCTAGGAAAATAGAGTTATAATGGAGGTTTTATAAAAAATATACATGACTAAGTTTTGGTGCTAATTACTTATCCATGTGTGAAAAGGTTATTCAATAAGAAATTTCTTTAGAACTTTAGCAAAGCACCAAAACTTAACCAGGTATAAGTCTTAATAAACCTCAATTATAGATTGCTTAATCAAAAAAAAAAGCAAAAAAAACATTTCAACAATAAAAAATCTGCTTACACATTAAAAAAAGTTACTTAAGTTATATACTTATTTAAATTCTAAAACACTTACTAAAACCATGTATTTAAACTTATTAAATTAAGCTTTGAAACATTACTAAACTCAAAAGTTATACATATATTCTTTTATAAAATTAAAACACTGAGTGCTTTAATATTTCTGAAAAATTTAGTTTAAAAATTTCATCTTAAAAGTTAAATACTTAACAGCAATTTGTACATAAATTTGTGTATTACTTTAAATAATAATCACTAAATTAATTTATGAAGTGTATAAAAAAATATTATAATGTACTAAAACAGTTAATAATTTATTAAACATACTTTTGAATCCAAACTTTTAGAAAATGTATTTAGAAATTCCATACACTTTTTTTATCTTTTCTAGAATAAAATTTAGTCATTAACAAAAACTTCTTTAAACTATGTACAACAAATAAACTTAATGTGAATGTAAAACTTTAAAGCCTTCTTATTACTTCTTATTTAATTTTCAATGATTTTTTAAAAGAATATTTATACATTTAAATAACATTATATCACTTTTAGATTTTTATTTGTAGTTTGAACTTTTAAAAGCACTATTTTAAGGCTTATGTAAAGTGGACTTACATTTTATGTCTAAAAACAGACATACTAAAATGTTATAAATTAAAAAAATGATATATAACTTTCAAGTATGTATAGTGCTACAATAAGACCTTTGTATATTTAGTATTCTTAGATTATAATTAAGACAAAAATAAGTTAAGATAAATAAACAGTTACAAAAAGAATTTTCTAAACCTAAAGATTGGCCATTATACCTAAAAATTTAGGCGAAAATATCACAGTAGAACCTGAAATTTTGAATAATTATTATATATGAAAACTTAGATTAGGTAAGACATATTACAAAGGACTTAAATATTATACTTTATATAAATCTTCATTAGTTGTATAGCAAATTGAAAATAGCAATTAAGCATATTTTTTTTGAAAACCATTGAAAACATTCGTACACATTAAATTTAATTTTTTACTAAAAAGGGTCAACAAAATGTACTTTAAATTACCTGTTAAACTTTTAAAAAGTTAATGGTGACCCTAATAGAATAATACTTGTATATCTTTAAACTAAAAACTAAATTTAGAGTTTTCAATTTTAATTAAAAATCAAGAAATAACAATTTTTTTTTTCAAAAAAGGTAAATTACACAGTTTTATTAATAAAAATTAATTTACTTAGTGACATATCAGATAAAAGAGATGGACTAATTAAAAAATAAATAGCTTGAGTTTTCAACATAACAATTTTTTTGTTTTTATTAAGGTAAAAAATCATCAGTCTCAATCTCTACCCCTTGCAACAATATACGTTTTTAATAATTATTAACAGCCAAAATTGAGAAAAAATAATACTAATACAGCTTTAATACTTCATAGATTATAGAATAACAAAAAGACATTATATATGAGAAAAACATTATTTTTTGATATAATTAAGGCCATAGGGGGGTCCAACATTTTTTTTTTACAAAAATTAACTTTGGCTTTTATATGAAAGCTTTAAATACAATCTACAAGCCAGTTTTTATAGAATTCAAAAATATCATTTAGCTTTTGAGATATTTTATATTTTATAAAAAGTTCCCGATACAAACGTATGTAACGCAAATTTTTCAGAGTCAATTTTCTCTGAAATTTAAAAATTCACTAAAAATCTATCTCCTCCTTCATTTTTCAAGCAATCTTCTTTAAATTTTCAGAACATGTTCATCAGGGTTTTGTTTTTTCAAAAAATTTTCCAGGTTTTTAAAAGTACACATTTTTAAGTCTATTTTTAGTTTTAAGTTAATTTCTATACAAGAAACTGTGATAAATAGTATTGAAAAGATAATGTAAAGTTAATTTAAATGTGTTTTTTAATAAAAAAAATTTTTGATGATGACAAAAAAATCTTTTTTTTATGATAGATTTTTTGTGTCAAATAAAAATTTTACCACTGAAAATGTTAAAATAAATTAAAATTCAAGGTTTTTCCAGGATTTTTGATCTAAATTCCAGGTTTTTCCAGGTTTTTTTCAAAATTTTTCAAATTCCATGTTTTTCCAGGTTTTTTATGCCTAAATTGTTGAATTCCAGGTTTCCAGGTAAAGTGGCAACCCTGGTTCGTTATACTAAAAGGAAAAAATTTTACTTTTGAATTTTAATAATGTAACAAAATAAAAATTTTATCACAAAAATTAAAAAAAACGTTTTTTTTTTTAATAATATTTTAAAAAAATTTTTGAAATTCCAAAGTAACATTTTTTTCCTATTGTATAAAGATTAGACTGTAAAAGTTTGAAGAAGATTGCTTGAAAAATGTAGGAGGAGATAGATTTTAAATAAAATAGTCTTTTTTTGCTGTTTTAGTTTTCCCTTTCCATAGAGAACCTATTATGCGGCCTGACTTTGACTAGTCATATCTCAAAAAATAATTTGATTTTTTTAAACTGATAAAATGCATCTTTGAGCTTAGAAAAAATTCTATAAAATAAGATCAACTTGGAAAAATACATGGCTTACCCCCCCTATGGCCTTAATCTGAGTTTGTTATTGTGATCATTGCTTGCTAAACTAATAAACTCTGAGTATAAAACTGTCTTATTACTATTTATCTTTAATAAAATAATGACTGTAGTAAAAACTGTAGTAACGTTGTAAGTTTAAAACCAGCTATAGATTTACATATAAATAATACTATTTAAATAGACAGTCTTCCTTGATTTTTTTTCTCATTTAACAACAAAATCAATAGTAATTTTTTTAATATAGAAGTCTAAATCAAAAATTTAATAGTACTGGATTGAACGTTTATTCAATTAATTGTTGAAATACTATTATTAAAACAAAATAGTCACCCTAACATTAAAAGCTTGTTTTTCTGCAGAATAAAATATTAGAACCTAGATACTTTCCTTAAAATTATGCATATTTGCATTTAAATTTATGTGATTCAGTTCACTACAGTCTATTTACTTTCTTATTTCTCTACTCAAGCTTTCAACGTTCAAAACAAAAGCGACTTTGTTTTAAGATGAATGTTTTCAAAATATCACTTATTAAAAAAAACAGCTCTTAAAATGCATGTAGATTGTAGAGTCTTAAACATAACAAAGTTAAACAAAAAAAATCCATAGATGTTTGAAAACATTAAAAATATTATTAGTACAAAAGAAAAACATATTGTTTTAAATTACTAGAGCTTGACTTTATAAAATAAAACAATCGAAAATTCCTTATTTCAAGAATTCTGCCAATCTTGGTGTGCACAGTACACACTTGTGAACTAGAGGTTTATAGTATAACTACCAGAAGCAGACTTTTATAATAAAATCGTCACACAGTTTCTAGATCTAGATCACTAGATTTTAAATCAAAACAAACAAAACACCCTAATTTTTTTTTGCGATTTAGGGTGCACATATTTTAATTGGGGACGGGTAAATATGCTAAAGAAATTTTTGCACGAGGGGTCACTTTTTCAAGAGGAAATTTTTGCACGAGTGTAATAGTATAAAATAAAACAAAACAAACCATAAAAAAATAATATAAACTAAATCAGAAATTAATAAAAAACAAAACAGAAGAAAAAATAAGTTACCAACCGAAAGTAAGGGCAAGGGGTAACAGTGATAGTAAAATCAAAAAAACTAATAAATTATTATTTATGTTTATTGAACGACAAAAAATATGCTCAAAAAGTTTGATCCAAGACCTGGTGTACAAAAAAACAATAAGTTATCGAGTCGTACACCAGAACAGTTTGATTTTATGTCCATGTAGTTATTAATGAAATAAAAAACTTGAAAAAATAAATAAAATGTAAATTAACATAAAAAAAAACAAAAGGAAAAAATACTGAACGAGGGTAAGGTTAGGGGTAATATTAATTATAAAAACAATAAAATAAAAATTAAAAATTAATAAAAAATTAAATTTATTAAAATTAAACCCGTGCAAAAGTGCCTTCGTGCAAAAGTGACCCTTGATGCAAAAGTTTCTCTTCGTGCATATCTGACACCTACCCATTTTGATAAGCCTGAAGACCACTGGTCTAAATTTTTAGTAATAAAAAGGTTATAGAAGTTTTACGATGAATGTAAAGTTACAATACCAAGTTCATAATACTAACTTTATGACTTAATTCATTCACAATTTTTTTTTTGTTTAAAAAAAACAAAATTTTAATACTTGAGTAATTTCTGAGGTTGAAATTCTTCACGAACAATTTACTTTGAAATAAAGTAAGTCACCATCAAAAAAAAAGTTAGTTGTCTTTAATACAAATAAATAATATTAAAAAACGCAAATGTGATATTACTGTTTAAACCTGTATTGAAAAAAAAACTTCTTTTAATGTTTAGCTTTTCTTGCTAAATGGGTATGATATGATACATTATTAGTTTCTTAGCTTGTTTAGCGGTATAGATAGATCAAAGAGTTCTGAAAAAACTAAAACTTTACTTTTATTATCTGTTAAAAAAGAAGTTAGTTATTAAGATTATTTAAAGGTTAAAAGATTGATAAAAAAAAGGTAAATTTTATTGATATTCAACTAACATCACTGTTTTTAGGAAACGGGTGGAATATTTACGAAAAAAATTTAGTACGAAGGATTAAATATACACAAAATGACAATTTTGCACAAAGAGTCACTTTTGCATGAAGACATTTTTGCACGGAGGGTCATTTTTGCACAAGAGTTATAATAAATAAATATATATATATAAAGTTTACAAAAAAACAAAAAAATAAATTAATAAGAAACAAAAAGAAGTAAAATAAATAACTAATAAAAGTTTTAAGAAAAAATAAACTTAACAAATTAAAAAAAAAAAATACCGACCGGCGGTAAGGGATAGGGGTAACAGTGATAGTAGAAATTAAAAATAAAGAGTTGTTAGTAAAAAATACTAATAAAACAAAACAAGAAAACAACAAAGTAAATAAAAATAAATCAATAATGATAAAAAAGAAAGAAAAAAATTATCAACCGAGAATAAGGGTAAGAGGTAACAGTGATAGTAGAATTGAAATATATAAAAAGTAAAATTAATAAAAAGAATAAAGTCAAAATCTTTTAAACCCGCGCAAGAGTGTCTTCGTGTAAAAATGTTATTTTGTGTAAAAATGTGACCCATTGCGCTAAATTGTCTTTGTGCATATTTGACAGCTGCCCGTTTTTTTACAACCTTAGTTAAAAATGCTTGTTTAAGTAATTTAAATTTGTTTAAAAACTTCGGCCTATAGTTTGACTATTTTAAAAACATAATAAACTTCTAAAAAATTAACTTTTTTGAATACTTGTTAATGACTTTTGTATCTAATTTTTAATGTTTTTTACGCATAAACAAATGTTTTTAAAACTACAAGTTTTTTTTTCAAATAAGTTGAGCAACAGTTAAAAAAAAATTGTATATTGTCATAATATTATTATTATAGAGATTATTTAAAGGTATTAATTTTGTTTTAAAAACTGCATGTAGTTAGAATGAATTAAAAATAAGCATTTCAGATCTTTTTTTCTACTTAAGCAAATATAATTCTAACAATTGTATTGATGAATAAAATATTAAGACTGATACTAATAACTAACTAAGTACTAGATTTTGTTTTGTATTTAACAATGATTATATTCATATATTGAGCTACAAAACTTTTTTTTTATTTTAGTTAATTACCTAAAGTTTTTACTTCGCTAAGCTTATAAATGTGACAGAATTCGTAGATTCTCATTTGAATACTAAATACAAAAATAATGAAAAACTGAAATTGAAAACTTAGCTGGCCAATAAACTTAAAAATGTTACTGAAAACTAGTATTTATTTTATTTATTTTGAATAAGCAGACATTTTTTTACGTAAAAATAGTTAAAAATTTAATCGTTTCTTTTTTACAAACTACGTGCGTTTTTTATCATTTTTTATTTTTTAATTTGCAAATACTGATAGTTTAAAATGAAACGAATCATTTTTTTAATGCTAAGCATAGTTACAAATGTTACAGTTTATTTTTAATTTAAAACAGATTTGTAGCTCAGTTTAAATTTGTAAACATATATTTGTTTACTACAATTTTTTTCAATTAAAATTAATAAACTATGGAAAAAATTGTTTGAAAAAGTTTAAAGTGAAAAACATTTAGTATAGTTTTATAATTTATTAAACGACATAAAATCGACGCTAAAAATATTTGGCTCTAAGACCTGGTGCACAAAGAACCTTTCGGTAATCGAGTCGCACACCACGGATACCTTTTAACGTCTTGTCCAGGACTAAGGATTATATATTGACCTTTTATTATAGAACTCAATACATACTTTATGTGTCTACAATGTCAGATAACCTTGGCTATTTAATTATAAATCTACTTATTAGTTTTTTATAAATTTTTTGCTTCTATTATGTTTATTTTTTATTATAATTTTTTGTTGGGAAATAATTTAAACTATAAATATTAGAAAAATTTTATTTTTATCTTATTTAATAGTTCTAAATACTTGTTTTTTTTTTTTGAAAATAAAGACAAGTTTAAAATGGTTTAAATTCTACTTTTAGACAGATTTTGTTTACTAGTTAAATGTTATTTATTTAGTTATTTTTTTCAAACATGCCAAGTTATTAAGTAATTTAATATCTGCTACTGCTGATAAAACCTATAACTGGAAAGTATTTTAACTTGTTTTTGTTCTCGTTTCTTTTATAGAACTGAATGAACATTTTTTATGTCTCTATTATTGCTTTTTTTCGCTGTATGTTATATTTTAATTTATAGATATTAGTTTATAGTTGTAAAATTTTAAGTTTGAAAAAAAATTGTTGAGAATTTTATTTTTAGATATTTATTTTACTTGAGTACAAAGTTTTCAACTGTTACAGTCTATAATTTACCTGTTTTTAGGTAAAACAGTTTTACTCATGTAATTTAGTAAAAAAATAGTATATCAATTGTCTCATTTACTTTATTTTTTTTTGTATTTTTTTTACAAATATTTACTATGATTGTTTAGTTCTTTATAGTTTATGTGTTTACTGTTGAAATTTTTTTTAGCTCACTTTACTTTTGATTTAAGCATGTGGTGTATGGATGATTGAGAGGTCTTTTTTTGCACCAGGTCCTTAGCCCAATTTTTTTTTACATTTTCGTTTTTTATTTTGTTTGCATTCAATAAACTTATTACAAATTTGTCGCTTATTATTTAACTGAAATTATATATTAAACGTACTGATTCTATGTGGTTAAATTTAACAGTCGATGTACTTCAGCTTACGACTTTTACAAATTTAACATTAATTCATATTAATTAAATCAATATCTAAATATGATGAAGTATTTTTTTTTCTAATTTAACAACAACTTGTGCTTTATATTGTTAAGATGTTAGCAACTTTATAACAAAACTCCTTAAATTAGTTTAGCTAAAACTAGCAATTGTTCAAATAATGAAATAGATTTTTCATTTGTTGTGAATCTTTTCATGTAAGACAAAATTTATTTTCTATTGAAGTTTTACTTTAGCTTTCTTTGAACGAGTTGTTAAAGAAGATGACAAATAAAACTATTTATTTTAACAAAAAACTTAGTTATATAACAAGTATTGTTCACCTAAACAAGCACCTCTAACAAAAAACTTCCTATAGTACAGCTAGTAGTATAGGAAATCAAATAAATATGTAGCTTAATACATTTTAAGAAAAAAATACTACAACAACTAAAACAATGTTGTTTTTGTTGTACTTTTAAATGTCTGGTAAAACTACTCATATAAATATCTTAAGCGAATTTAAATTACCAGTTTTTTCAAATGTATTTGATCATTTTTTGCGTTAAGTATTTAATGTATACATACAAATGTTATTGTTCATTTTAAAGAATTGTACAAATGTAAGAAATGCTAAAATAATATAAGCATTGAGTCTTCACAAACTCAGAGTATATTTTTGAATATTCAGAGTATTAGGAACTAATTTTTATAACTAATTTAATTGTTATAACTTCAGTATTACACTTAACCATAAAGAAAAACACATACTATAGGTCTTAAGAAAATTTAATCAATGAAACTACGACAGTAAAATTAATTACTGGTTGACGATTAAATAGGGAACCTTGTATAGAAAACAAAATTCAAGACTAGAAAACTAATTACTATATTTCTTATAAGTATAAAATAATATTTTAACTTAACTTAATAAGGTTAACGACGGCTTTAGTGTGTAGATATATTAAAGATTAATTTTTATAATTTTAGTATTTTTTACTATATCTAAAATTTTTAAGGAATGATTAATCACATTAAACTTAGTAATTTACTTTTCAAACTTTATACTTTTGCGAGTCGCTTATACTTTTTTGTTTTTGGTAATTCTAAAATTAATCTGTGCTTCTAAGGAATATAAAATAATACATAATATATTGTTTATGTTACAGTATTAACTGTTAAACTTCAAATAAAATAAACATACATCTTGAATGATTAATAACTTAGTAAGACTTCGTAAAGTTTTCTTATATTATACAGATGGAAAAAGAAATAATGTAAAAAAAAATATTTATTTATTTTATTTAGAAATAAAATTTTTACGTACTTGAAAAATAGCTTTGTAAACCAAAACCATAAAACTATTAAGTGGCAAACTTTAAATAAATTGTTTTTATTTGTTTTATAAATCTTAAAAACCAAATAATTAAAGTATTTATATACACAAAGTAATAGCTAGTAGTTTACTACATAATGAAAATACTTTATTACAAAAAAAAAGTTTAAAAGAAATAAATTGAACTATGTGAAAAAATTAGTTTAAAACTATTTTTGAATATTTAGTTTAAATAAACAAATTTTGAAAATTTGAAATTTTTATAAGTATAAAAAGCACATAAACAATATATTTAGAGTAAACATAAATTTCCAACTACTCCTGGAGAAATAAAACACTAGTTCTTTATGTTCTCGCATTTTCGTAGTTTGCTGTAAACCATTCACAAGTTTCTCTGATGGCTGTTTAGTTGTTATTTGAAGGTTATGTTTAAGATTCAAACAACTATTCAGTTTAAAAAGTTATAAAGCTCCTGATAAATTTATATACCTTATACTTTTAAAGTTACTAGTTCTAAATAAACGCTTCTAAATTTAAAACATCTTCTGAATAATTTTTTCCATAAAATGCAAATTCTTACCTTTGTCAATGGGTGTGAATTTAAACTCTGGGAGATATTTTCGAAGTTTTGCATTACTTGCTGTTTTTTTGTACTGACCATCAGATCGCGTTAGATCGTACTGTAAAAGTATCTTTTTAGAACCCAAAAATTAAATTTTATAAAGTAATTAAATAAATTGAAAAGACGTCGTAATTAATATTACATAACATATTTTAGTACATACTTACAATAGTGAAAAATGTTTAAAGTACGATTACATTTTGCGTGTTTAAATAAACTATTAAAAAAAGTAAATATCTCGAAAGAAGCATGATTAAGTTTTATTGTTTTGTAAACTAAAACTTTGTAGTTTTTCAATAAAAACAACAGTTTGGTAGGGTTAAGTTTGATAATGGTAAAAAATCGCTTTACAAATGAATTTCAAAATAAATTGAAGTTTTGAACTTCAATAATAATAACTTGTTGTTTCATAAAAAGCTTACAAAAAAATGCAGTAATATATGTATATTTTTTGAATTGATTAGAGTTGGAAATTTTTTTAGAAACTAGTAAATTTAATCTTATTATAATTTACATGTATAAAACGCAAAATCTGTTTCTAATTACATTTAAAAAAGTGAGAGGTAAAGCTTAAAAGTAGAATAAACTTAATTTGTATCAAATAAGTTTAAATAAATATTTATCACTACTATTCTAAACATAGTTTTAAACTTGGTTACTAAATATGATTCAGGAACTTTAACAACAAGTGTGAAATTGTTACGTAATATTATTATTATATAACTAAAATAATTATATTTTAAATAAAATATTTATAAATTAAACTGAATTTTAATGTAGTATAACTCAGCCATATTTTAATAAATTGTACAAAAAAATATTGTTACTATAAATATTAAAATGTATATCTAGTACTAAAGTGTTTTGCTTAAAAGTGTATTTACATTACAGTTTTATCGTCTTTGAACATATAACCAAACTATACTACCGATTCCTTATATATTAGCATATAGTTTTATAAGTAGTGTTTTATCATTTTCGAGCTAGCAAAACTAAAACTAACAAACCTCAAAACCTCCTTCGAAATCAAAGCCTTTAGCAACAAGCTCGGCAGCCTCCTTGATTGATATTTCATCTTCTTCTCCAACAGACAAAATTATTGGCTCTGTTTCTTCGTAGGAGCGGAGAACCCAGATAAAAAGTCTTCCTAAGTCCTAGTAAAAAAAGTTAAGGACTTACTGTTAAATTTATCAACTTCAAAACACTTAATTGACCTGCTTAAATTGTACAAAATTTCATACTAATAAGCTAGGTTTAAGGTTTTGCACTAAACAGTAGATATTACTGTAGTAAAAGATGACACTTAAATTCTAATACAAAATTCAATTTAAATAAATGTTTAAATGTTTCACTTACAATAAATTTAAAAAGTTTTAGTAAACAAAGGCTACGTTGTTGTACATTTTTAAAACAAAATAATAATTTAATTTATTTTATACCTAGAAAATCAACTAGAACCTTTTACGAAAAAGTTTCCTAAAACTTACTTTAGAATAAATAAATTGTCTTCTTGCTTTTCCAGTTCCCCAAACCGTCAAAGGTGTATTGTTCTCTGCCATGAAGAAACTTTTATTAAAAGTTGTAAAACTTAAAGTGAAAAATTTTTAGCTTTATTTAATGTTTCAATCCTTTTTATATAAAAATTTCAATAAATTATTGGAAGATTATTACAATTTTAGTCATTTCAAAAAAAAAAATAGCTTAAGTAGTACTTTTCATAAAACTAACTTTTGCACATGTAAACTTTGTGCACCAATCCGGGAAGGACGTGTCCTTCTTCCAAGTTGAAGTTGTCGGCTGGTCCAAACACGTTGGTGGGCACAACAGCGGTGAACTTGGTTCCGTAGTGCTGGTTGAAGCCCTTGTTCAAAACGTCGATCATTCTCTTTGCGTAGGAGTATCCGTAGTTAGAAGTGTGAGGGGCTCCGTTGTGAATCTTTTGTATAAACAAACTTTTAAAGATTTTTTAAAGTGGATTAGGAAATCTATGTCCAAAAAAAAAAGTTTCAGTTAAGTAAACAATAATGTATAAATTAGATTATAATTGTTCAAGTAGTAAAGTTTTAGCTTTTTATTTACTTGTATCTAGTAACACATATCAGAGGTTTATTTTTAATGGTAAACTCTGCTTTTTAACAAAGTAAATGTATAGTTAATAAAATATAAAAAGTAAACTAAGATATTTTTCGTTTGTTAAAAAAGCTGTTAGAAAACTAGATTAAATATATGTTCAAACACTAAAAATAAAGTTTTCAAGGTATCAAAATCTACAACTGTGAATAGCATATTACATTCCTATAAAAAATTGTAAACTAATTCTAAATTTATTATTATTATATTTTGTTTTGTGAACCTTACCATTTTTTCATCGATAGGATATGTAGTTTTGTCTGGAAATATGCAGGTTGACAAGCAAGACACAACTTTTTGAACACCCATCTCTTGAGCAACAGACAAGACATTATCATTGATCGCCATATTGATTCTCTGTTTAATTTTACACAAGTATAGTTTAAACCACAAAATAACAAGATCTTTTAGTTTGAAACTTTTGAGTTTTTTGTTTTTTTAATTAAAATAATAAATAAAAGTATATTGAAACATTTTAGAAAATAGCTAAATAAAACAAAACCTTTATTGCTAATTTTTAAACAATTTGATATCAGTTTATGTTTATATAGTTTTTGAACAGATTTAAAACTTTATATGCTACAAAATTATTTAAAGGTTTAATAATAAAAATATATATATATATATGTTAGTTACACAAAAAAGCTTTTAATTTTATCCCCTTTTTATAAAAACAATTAATAAACTAGATGTTTTTTGTTTTTAGATCAATAACACAAATTGATTTTAAAAACTAGCGCTGTAAATTTTCAATAAATGCTCTGTAAAATGTAAGCACTGTAACTTACAAAGAAGTGCAAGTTTCCCCTCATGTTTCCATAAAGACCTCCAACTTTTGCCGCCAAATGAATTACATGAGTTGGCTTGATCTTTTCGAAAGCTGCTTTCGTAGCCTCACGGTTTCTGTTTTAAAGTATTTTATATAGCAATTAAGATAATTATATTTTAAAACTTTTGAAAAAAAATTATTTGTAGTGTATAGCAATAAAGTTAAGCCTTTAAATAAACTTCAGTGTTTTAAACTTGCCTACTAAAATGTATTGAACTCAACAAAATCAAAAAATAATTTTTGCTTGTTACGTTTTATATTTTCTAGTAATAAAATATCTATATATAACAATATAGTATTTATGTCATTAGTAGGAAAAAAAATTAAGACGTTTTTAAGTAAAACCAAGTAACTTAAAATTAGTATAGTAAGTAAAAAAGTTAATGTAAAAAACAATGTATATTTACAAAACTGGTATTCATTTTGAGCTGTTTTTATGTAAATATAAACGTATACTAGATCTATGATAAATTGTAATAGTATTACATGTATTAGTTTATAAATAAAATAAATTTTATTTTATAGATTAGCTTGTAACATTTGATCATTACTTAGGTCTACTGGATTATTTGATAGCTAAAACCAAGTTTAAAAAAGAAGTTTTTTCTAGTGACTATAAAAAAGTTATTCAACTTGAAAATTTTAGCAAAAAATATTTGCCGATACAGTCAACTCTAATAAAGGTTTATTCAATTATTTTTTTGTGTTTACTAATATATTTCTTATAATATTTGTTAAAATCAAACTCTTTTTGGTTTTCCTAACATACTTCTGCAATATGTATCTTTTTGTTTTATTTTTTAGTGACTAGTTGTTGAAAGTTTAGTTATAAAATATCTTGATTTTATAAAATAAACAAACAATAGCATACTTTGAAAGAAATGTTTTTTTTTTGTATTTAAATTGTAAACGTGTTAAGTAAAGTAATAAATAAAGTATTAGAATTCTTCAAAACATTCGTTTCTTTAGATGCTACAAAAAAACTCACGTTAAGTCCGCATCTTTAGAAGACAAATAAAAATATTCTTCATCTTTCCTCGGGTCCATTTCAACAGCAGCCCTGATTCCATGACCCACGAGTCCGGAACCCCCTGTCACGAGAATGCGTTTCACTCCGTCAACCATGTTTGAACGTTTATCAAGCAGTAGTAAGTTGCTAATGGTGAAGCACGAAGTTTATGTAGAAGTTTTATGTAGAAGAACGTGGCACGAGAAGAACCGGTTTTTCGTAAAAACTTAATTTCGCCTGAGGGAAAATTAAGCGGAGATAATAAGGAAAAAAGCTTGTTAAGTTATGTTTGATTTAAATTTTTAAGTTACATAAACTTAAACACTCAGGCATTGCTAAACTTTAATCGATACATCAACGTTTTTGATTAATATTTCGAAAATAGAACAACCTATTGGTATGTATTACTAGTTTTTCGACTTTCTAAAAAAGCTTTAATTACTTATTGTTTTATGATAGGTGTGATAAAAACTAGTTACAACTAAACGATTGTCCTTTAGAAAAAAATAATCGTTTAGCGTGCTTAAAACGCAATGTAAAAACTTTTGAAAAATTATATGTCGAAAACTATTAAAAATTTATCTAATTTTACGTAGAATAATTATAACTTGCTAAACAGACTGATCTTTTATCTTTAAACAATTTAGGTATATGTTGTTTTTAAATAACATTTTTAAATTACTTAAAATTTGTTTTAAAAGATGTTTTATAAAATAGACATAGCATTTAAAAGTATACTGAATAAAATATATTGTAGTATAATGAACTACATCTAAATATTATAAAATTTTATAAAAAACTTTGTTTATAACTTTGATAACTTAATTTAACTTTTAAATTAGCTGCATTTTTCTGTAATACTTTTGAGTAACTATTTATTGAAAATATACATATAAATAACGGCTAGCTTTTGTTTACTTTTTACAACAGACTTCGAACTGTGTTTAATGTACCCTAAAAGTAGTCGAATATTTTATACAGGTATTTATTTGTTTTTGTATGAAACTTAATCTTATTTTGTTAACATTCTGTAATATATTGGTTAAAATGTTCAAATGGATTACTTTTAAATTTTTGTGAATATATACTTAGCCTTAGAGTCACTTTTCATCAAAAATTATAATTAATCTTTAAACAATGACTGTTTTTGTTCTAATAAAAAAAAAATTATAAAAAATTTGTACCAAAAAGTAAGTAGATTTTCTTGTTAGACTACTACAAACTATTAGTTTTAATAACCTTTAGTACTTATATTTATTTGATAAAACAAATCATATGAATAAAGAAGTAAATTTTAAGTTATCAAGTTCTTTGTATAGCTAAATAGAATTATTTTATTTACATGTTACATTTGTTTAAATTGTATACTTTATGCTCTTTGACTTTTAAATAAAGTTTTATTTTAAATACACAAATTAAAGTACTATAACTTATGTATTCAGAACAAATTACGGTTTTAGATGAAAATTAGTTAAAAGTTTAAGTCATAACCTTGACGATATTACTTAGAGCTGTTCAGTTCATACATAAAATTTATCAACAAATGCATTATAAAGAAAAATTAAACAACTTAAAAGGAGAAATGTGGGATATGACAATAATTTTATTTACTTTTAGGAAGTTCAAAATAAAAAACTATTAAAATGTTTTAAGATCTTTTTTTTTAAATAAAGTTGTTTTATTTAGTTTTCCTGTAAAAACATTTATTTTATAAATTCCTCATGCAGCTTAAATGTTTCGCCACATTATTTAACGTAATACTGATTTTCTTGTTTTTTAAAGAAAACTGTTCGAATTTATTAGTTTACACTTTAAATTGAAAATAAGGTGTAAATGAAGCTTCATACAATTAGGTAAACTTGAGTACTGTTATAATTTTTTGTAAGTTTATGAATGTAAATAAAATTTAAGAAAATAAAAAGTTGATTTAAAGTCTGTTTTATATTATAAAATAATTTTATAACATCAATACATCTCACTATTTTAAAGATATTATATTCAATTTTTATTAAATTTTACATATCCATAAAACAATGTTTTGAAGTATTATATATTGTTTTAATGTCGTACACAAAATAGTACAAAAGATTCAGTAGAAAATGTTCAAAATCATATTTCCTTTGTATAGTATAGTAGTAATGTTAAGGTATAATTTGAATAAACTGTTATTTTAAAATACACAAAGTATGTTTTTAATTTAAAAAAGTATCAATAGTTATAACTAAGATCTTATTTGCTTCAAATCGGAAATATTAATTAAATTGAGTTTGTAAATAGAAAAAGCATTTTGAAGAGTTTTTATCAAAACAATCTTAAAATTATAATAAGATTTGCTTCACTTAAGTTCATTTTAAATGAAACTACACAAACTAACATGCTGTCTTCCTTGGCGGATATAGTTTCATAATTAACTGTTTAATAATATCAAATAGTGTTATAAAAAATAATACTCTATATCTAACAAAGAAAAAGTACACAAATTACTAATTTCAAAAACAATATTAAGAATATTTTGATGACACGAGGAATCATAAACAAACTTTCCAACCATTAAAAAGTACATAATCTATTTTAAGAAAAAATATTTTTAAATGTTTTTAAAAGGTGCTTATTAGATCAGCAACAGGTTTATTTGTCTAAAGTACACAAACAGTAAAAAATAAAAACGTTTTGTCTTCAAAGTCGATGTACGTTTAATTACTAAAAGTTTTATTGAATTAAAAGATAACTAGTAATAAATTCAGTTTTGAAGTTTTAGAAAATAGTAATATAGTTAACCATATAACTAAGAAAATTTAAGAATTTGCAGCTAAAAAACTTTTTAAAAAAGCTTTGTTTTATAAAAAGATAATATTGAAAATAAAAACATGACATGTGGATCTTCGTTATTATATTTCTACGAGTTGTTTTTCCCTACAGGTTTTTGATTCTCTACAACAGTTTTATTAATTGCAGTAGTCATTGCTTTAAGTAAACTTTTTCCTTATGTTTAGTTTTTATTTAATTTTGAATATTTTAGTATTTTTAAATAACTTTGCAGTTATTATACTGCTTGTTTTACTACTTTTTGATCGGTTGAATACTTTTCTATCACACCAGTTTACAAAAATATATTGTATTTGATGTATTTACAAATATTTTTAAAAGTATCTAACGTTAAACATTTCATCATCATAAATAGCTGTTTATTCAGTTTTCTAATTATATATATTTATTTATATATTTAAGTTAAAAAATATTTATTAGAACGAAACACAAACCAAACTGTTTAATGACTGTTCATTATCATAAAAAGTGTTACAAATTGTAACAAATTATCTTCTGTGTTAATTTCTAAACTCTTAAAAGAAACTAGTTATTCAGTATAAGTCAAAAATTAATAAAGTATTAATATATTTATTCTTTCAAAAATTTATTTTACAAACTAAGTTTCGGTCAAAGACCTCTTCAGTGCTTCAATAAATCTAAAAAAAGATATGTGACAGTCATGGAAAATAGCAATTGAACAATTAAATTAAGATAAAAACAAAATATTACTGAAAATTTTTACTTAAGAAACTAAACAAACCAAATTTTAATATTAAGACTGAGTTTTAGTAGAAGTTTAAATTTTTAGCTAAGTTTTAAAATCAATATAACAACAATACTAACAATAATCAAAGCTGTATGTAGCTTTCTTTTATCTTCTAAATAATTTACAGACTAAACATTGCTTAAGTAAAAGTGTAATTAATGAAATGAGCTTAAAATTTAATTGAAATTGGTGTGGCTTATTTTAATTGTGACGTAATTATTGAAAATTTGAACAATCTTGTGCTTTTAATCGTTATTAAAATTTAAATTTCCGCTCATATGCTTTATATGAAAGCTTACAGTTAAAACAAATTTTTACCTTAAAACAAAACAAGTTAAATTATGGTACTAAGTTTGAATTTTTGGCAAAGTTTAAATTCTAGTTAAATTTAAAAATCAAAGAACAACACAAATAAATAAGAATAAGGTTAATAATAATAAGTAGGCTTAAGTTAAGATGCGTTTTAATCAAGCTGAATTTTATTGTGACTTGAATATTGTAAATTTAAGTAGTTTTGTGCTTATAATAGTTACCAAAATTTTAAAATTTTGCTTGGATAATTTAGAAAAAAAAAAAAAAAAAAAATTAACTTTAAGAAAATTATAGTTACAAAAATTAAAAATTAAAAAGCATGCATAAAACCTGTATTACGATTAATTTAAGTTTTGAAGTGGAGTTTTCGGAAGTGCGGGCAGGAATAAAAGAGTTCGTACCGTTTGTTTAGATTATACCTTCTGTCTGCTTTAGCGATCGCGACCTTTTCTAATATGCAAGTACTGCAAATGCTTTGTGGGTTTTTTGCTTTGCCAATGTGGTGGATAATTTCCCAATCTATTTTGTATTCGATGTTCTTTTTTTTAAGCTTCCATATATACTTCGATAATTCTGTTCCGTTCTCTTTATAGTTTTTAAAGTCATTAATATGGTTGTACCATCTTTTTTTAAAAGTTCCACCCGTTGAGCCTAAATAGTTTTTTGTTTCGTTTTCCGATTTGATTGTCGCTTTATATATCACATTTTCAACTAAGCATTTATTCTTAAGGGGACATTTGTTTTTTGTTCGGCAGTTGCAAAGTGTTTCGTTTGGATCATCGTTTCTTGTTTTTAAGTATTTTCGATTGTGTTTTTGGATTAGTTTCTTAATATTGCTCATGCAGCTATATGAAATTTTACAATTATTTCTGTTTATTATTTTGTTTAACTTGTGGTCTTCTTTGAAATGTTTATCTATTAGTTGCAGGAAAGCTTTACCTATATTGGTTCTTACTGATTGACAGTAGGGTGGGTTGAAGTAGATTGTTTTTCTTGTTCGTGCTGGCTTCTTTTTGCTTTGGTTGTTTTGGTGGTTGGAGTATGTGAGTTTGTCTTTGAAATTTGAGTTGGTTAAAGCATTCTGGTATCCAGTTATTGATTCATTGAAAATTTCTTTGGTTTTTGAGAGTCTTTTTTCGATCATTTTTGGTAGGTTCTTTTTGATAATGGACGGGTGGTTCGAATACTTGTTAATATAATTGGTGCTTGAGTTTTCTTTTTGGTATGGTTTGAATGTGTTATTAGCAGTGTCTAGAGATATATCTAGGAAATTGCATTTAGTCGCGCCTATGTCAATCGTTATTTTAAAACCAAGCTCATTAAAAATTTTTATTGTGTTCTTTTTTAGTCTTTCTAGTTCTTGGTTACTTTTTCTGCTTATTATTGCGAGACCGTCGTCTCTATAGAGTCCGATATCTTTATAGTTGTATAAGTGCCTTAGTTTGCTTAAGGCATACAGGCCTACCAAGTCGCACAGTTCCGCGCCGAAGAACGAACCCATTGGTACATCAAATTGGCTGTTACTGTCTTTTTTTACCCAGGTTCTATTATCATAAGTGACAATAGTTTTACATGTATGTTCTATTAGCTGTATGTCTTCGTTTTTTATTTCTGTGAAGTTTTTTGCAAATGTTATGGCTTCAGATAAATGATCATGGCTGATGCTAGGATAAAAATTAATAATGTCGAAGTTTACAAAGCATTTATTTTTTATATTATCAATATTATTAAACCATTCTAACACTTCATATGAGTTCTTCCATTGGGTTAGTTCCTTAGCTAAAAATTTAAACTTCTACTAAAACTCAGTCTTAATATTAAAATTTGGTTTGTTTAGTTTCTTAAGTAAAAATTTTCAGTAATATTTTGTTTTTATCTTAATTTAATTGTTCAATTGCTATTTTCCATGACTGTCACATATCTTTTTTTAGATTTATTTAAGCACTGAATAGGTCTTTGACCGAAACTTAGTTTGTAAAATAAATTTTTGAAAGAATAAATATATTACTTCTCCTCCAGCAGTTGAGATCTCTCTATTTGTTTTCTTAAAACCAAAACATATTATAAAGTATTAATATTGAAATAAAAGCTCATAAAAGTTAAAACGAGTTGAAAAATAAAATAATTTATTTTTTTTGTTTTTTGACAAAAATTAGTCGTTTTTTTACTGATTTATTTGTGATTATTTTAATAATATTTTTGTTTTTAAACTTTATGTATAAAAACCGTGTTTAATCGCATTTCATTAATTTTCTTATATTAATAAAACTAAAATCGATTTTATCATAAAACCATTAGAACTGTTTTAAAATATTTTTTTTATGTTTATATTATAAAACTTAAAAGGTTTTGTTGATCTAACTTTAATTAAATTTGTATTAAAAAATTACAGAATTGTAACAACAAGTAGTATTTATTTTTTAGACTACTTATAACAGTTTAAAATGTTATATTTCTTCCCAACTTAACACGTCAAAACTGTCTTTTAAAATATTACTTTTTTTAGCAAAAAAAATTAAAAAACATAAGTTATACATAGCTTGACTTAAAAAAAAAGAATTTAGTGTAAGAAATATGAAGTTAAAACTTTATGAGAATATTCACAGTTAGTTTGGAAAATAACTTTAGTGCTTTTATCTTAAAACTAAACGACTTTAATAACATTTTACTATGTAATCTTTTAGCTACGCTCGCTATTTATTCTCTTCTAGCAATGAAATTTCGTTTTTATAGTAAGTATTAAGTTGTCAATTGCTTGCCTAACTCTTTTAAAAACAATAAAATATTTAATTTTTTTCTTTTAAAATTATTATTATACTTATAAAATATTTTTTAACACTAAAAAAAATAAATAATTTTTTTGTTTTTTTTTAATATAAATAGTTTTTTTTTTAAAGAAATAATTTAGCAAAAATTTACATCTTAATAATAAAGTTTAAGACATTAAAATACAGCTTAATACTTAATCATTTAGAAATTTTAGGCTTGTAAGCCCAAAAAAAACAATTTCTGTAGTTTTTAATCAAATACTACTAGATTAATATTAAAGTTGTTTTCTAATGTTTAGGTTTTTAAGTTTATTTATTTATAAGTTTTGTATATTTTTACAATTTGGCACTTTAGTTTTGTCACTATTACAATATTCGTTTAACAAAGCTTATAAACACAAATAATTTAAAAAGTTTTGGTAATTTAAGTATTAGAAATTATAAATGTTTTGCTTTATGAGCTCGTTTCTCAAAGTTTTCTTCAATAAAAGAAATAACATTTATTTACAGAGCATCGTCGCTCAGAAATTTAGCACACAATGACAGGTTGGAACGTAGTATGAAAGAAATGTTTTCCACATGACTAAACATAACAAGGTGGTCGCTAACTTTAAATTCATCACTATGTACTAATACTTTGTCGTCCGGGAAACAAAGCTACCTGTCTCTCAATTAAAGCTAAAGTAAGAAGATAAATTAACAGTTTGAATTTAATGTTGACTTGTAAGTTGCAAGGCTGTTAAACTAAATAGTAATGGTTAAAGCTGAAAGGAAGGAAATTTTGATTGCTGCTCGTGAAAGGGGTTTTTAGTTGTTTATATCATCCTTTATGTTTATATGTCAAAAAATAAAAACTGATCAAACATTTAAAACATAAAGAAATTTGTCGGTAGTTATTTTCTACTTAAGACTTTATTTTATGAAGTGCCGATTTTTTTTTAGACTAATATATTTTGTTTAGTTTTATTTTTTTTATTTGTTATAGCTTTCAAAATAAAATATTTTTAAGGAAATTTAATAGTAGTTGGTAGTATCTGCAAATTACTTTTTATGTTGAAATAATTGTATAGCAATATTTTGATTTAATTTTTTTTTATATCTGTAAAGTATAATACTTTTACGGTAAAACATTTGATCAAAGGACCAGGACCTGGGAGATATGCCCTACCGTCCACAGTAGGCGAGAAAAATCATGACTTTTCTAAACATAAAAAGCCTGCATACTCAATGGGCATGAGACTTGATAATGACAGTTAGTACAGTAATTTAACAATAGTATAGAACAACTTTAGAATAATAGTATAAATTAACATGTATATTTGAAGCTCAATAAACTTAATTCATAAATATAATATATTTTTTGTTACTATTTACTTAAACTAACATTTGTTGTTAAATTAAAAACATATAAGATAAGGCTGATAACGTTAATTTTTTCTATGAGATTATTGCTTTTGTTTTATACAGAATACTCAAAAAACACTAGTCCAGGACCAAAGTATGGAATAGACCCTCGAGTTACAAGATCAGGTAATGAAGGTGCTCCAAAATACACAATTTCGGGACGAAACAATGATCCAGGTTTTTTTTTTCTACAATAAAACACTTTTAATAAAATTGATAGTAGTCTAAGTAATTTAACAAAACCATTTGTGTTTATAAACTACTAAGGAGTTATAATTTTCAGGTCTTTATCAATTTTCTGTTGTTTATTTGATTGATGCATATAAAATACCTCGCTTTAGTTAGCAAATTGTTTGAACTTATGCTGAATTTAGAACTATTTAATTTCAAATTCTCTAAAAACTGCACTTTTTTTAATTATAGGAGTTTTTCTTTACTTAAATATCTTAAAATCTAACTTACTTTTTACAGAAATTTTCAAGCCTCCTGGACCTGGAACGTATGACAACCATAAGGTACATCCACAAGGTCAAAGAAGGGCACCAGCATACTCAATGTCTCAGAGAACTAAATATCGAAAAGAAGATTCTGTTCCAGCTGCAAACGCATACAATGTACCACACTTAATAGGACCAAAACTTGCTAACAAAAAGTCTAATCCTTCTTATTCTATGACAGCCAGGTTTCATACTTTAAACTTTTTTTAATCACAAATTAATACAACAGTTTGTATATTTAGATTTTTTTTTTAAGATAATTACTTTTTTAAAACATTTTAGCTGTACAATAAACATGGTTTTTTTTTACTTTACGTTTTGGCTGTAAGATTTTTTATAAACTAACAAGACTAAGAACGTAAAAATAAAAAGCTGTTTTTTATTTATAAAAAACTTAAAGTTTGTTTGAAACAAACTTCAAAGTTATAAAAATTATTACAATACATTGTAAAACTTTTTAAAACAGCATTTGTTTAATTTTTTAACTAAAAAAGGTAAATGCATTAATTTTTAATATCATGTGCTTGTTTTAAGTTAAAGCATAGATTCATTTAATTTTATTCTGATTTTTTTATTTTTACTTAAAATTAAACAATATTATGAAATTATCTTTTAATGTTCAGGACAAACGTAAACTCATTCAGCGAAGACTTGGCAAGGACCCCAGGGCCAGCTAAGTACGGTGCAACTTCCAACAATCTGGTAAGAAATAAACAACCAGCTTACTCAATGCAAGGTCGCAACCAAATGCCAGGAGACGAAACCAGGAAACCAGGTCCAGGAGCTCATTATCCTGAGCGTGTTACTATTCACAAAAAACGCGCTCCCGGGTTTTCAATGGGCATCCGTCATTCGGAGTTTATTGCTCCCCTTATAATCGATGCAGACTTATAAAACTATTAAATATTTTAAGCAAGAGTTGTCTACTATAATAACTTTAAAAATTACTTTTAAAAGTATGATAGACATAATTTTTTAATAAAAAAGAACAAGTATGTAGATAGCAATCAACCAATTCACATTTAACTCCTAAATATTAAAAATAAAATTTGAAATGTTATAAAAGTGTATATATAAAATAAGATCTTCAAATAACGAACTAAATTTAAATGCATATTTGATTTGCTATACTTATGTCGACAAATATTTTTTTAAATTATGTATTTAAAGGACCCATATTGAATCTATAATATTATTTAACAATGTATAAAAGTAAGAGTATGTAAGATAAGTAATAGTTTTCTGCCTTAAGTAAATTAAATAAACTTTAGTTTTAGTTGTTTAATATATAACTTGATAAGTTTATTTAAAGTTAAAGATTTATTATTTATTTTGTATTATGTTAAAATTTTACCTTGTTATTTTCTCAAACTAAATGCACTATAGATCTGCCTAAAATATATTTTAGAAATCAAATAGTTTAAAAAATAAGTTTCTGCCATTGGCTGTAGATTATCATATTTTTAATATGTTTTAAGCATGTATCTACTTTTCCACTGTGATAGTTAAAAAAAAATTAGCATTCAAATGTTAATACTATTCTAAATTTAGCCATATGTTTTGTTTACACTGCACAAAACAGTTTACTAAGAGGTATGTAACATAACTTATGTATTAATCTACTTTTTTGTTCTTACATATAATTTTATATTTTATACAGACACTTCAAGTTTGCTTGTTTTTTTTGAACTCGTTTATCATTGGAAAAAAATAAACTTAATGTGTGGTAAAACTCTTAAATGTCTTTTTTCACTTAATAAACTTTCCCTAAACAGTGTAAATAATTTTAGCTAAACACAACAATGCTTTCAATTCTTATAAATTTTAGTTATTAAATAGTTTTAAATAGTAGAAACACACCCAAAAGCATAATTAAATACTAAGTTATAACATAGAACGTATATTTTGTATAGACATAATAAGTTCTATTAATATAACTTTTTTTAAATAGGTTTTTAAGTTTTAGACTATTTTTTTTATTTAACTGTATTATAAGCTAGTTTATAATTTATTTTTACAAAATTCTAGTTCAGAAAACTTACTTTAGCAAACTTCATACCTCGAAAATCAACGATCGAAAATTTTGGTCAAAGGGCCTTGTTTTAAATAAACTGCTACTTAATAAAAAGATTATTATGGTAAAAATAAAAATTAAAAGTGATAATTCACAACAACTCTAAAGGCAAAATTACTAACTTTTAAATTGTGTTAGTTAAAGAATCTTAAAAATACGATTTTCTAAAAATATAAAAACAGAATTCAGTGCTTAAATTAATTTCGCTAAATATCAATCAATGAAAATCAACTTGTTCTAAATTATAAGATATGTATAAGTATTGAAGTCAAAATTATCTGAAGTCAAAATTTCTAGCTATTAAATTGTCTTAGTAAAGAATCTTAACAATACGTTTTTCTAAAAATATAAAAACAGGATTCAGTGCTTAAATTAACATCGCGAAATATCAATCAATGAAAATCAACTTCTTCTGAATTAAAAACTGAACAACAAGACATGTATGAGTATGATTTATTTTTATTTCTGATTAAGTAAAAGAATTGTTGCTTGTTACTCTTCCACTTCATTTGATACATACATATATTTAAAGAGGTTTTTTTAGTTTTTTGTAGTTTTATATCAACACATGATACATATTTAAATAGAAATGTTCGAGGATATTTATAGGATTAACTTGATATATAATCAAACATTTGATAGACAGTTGCATTGTATCTTTACCCGTTTTTCATGTGTTTTAAATATTTCAGTCTACCATAAAACAGTCGGGACGCTTACACCTGTGAAAGTTCGCCAACAAATTTCAAGTTTAGAACTGATGGACATAAATAAAAAATCGCTCCCTTTAACATTTATTAAGGCTTATTTCTCATTATAATATCCCTAGACAAAATGCAATTGACTGTGTAAAGGATCGGAAAATGCAGCCCGTGAATCAAAAATCTGCGGCTTTTAATGTGCTTTTTAGCCAAAAATAAACTTCAAAAAAAAGACAAGTTTTTTATGTTTTAAATACTCGTAAAAAGGCTCTTAATTTAACAAACTTTATTAGTGTTTATTTTATCACTTTTTCAACATTGTTTTTCCTAGTTACTACAGAACTTTCATCTAATTGCGATCTGCAGAAAACATTTTATTATACAATGCGGCTCGTGAGCAATAAAAGTGAGTGTTACTTATTTTCTTATAAAAGGCTGTCGACCCTTTGACTTAAAACCTAACGTCGATCCATCAATTAACTTGACACGGATAGTCGAATCTAGAGTTTTTCTAATAGAAATCTTCAAGATAAACTCGTTAGATCAGCTGTACACAGAAAAAATTTTCTACGGATCTATATTAAAATATGTGACTATTAAGGAAATAATAAAGCGTTAATCAACTAAAGTTATAAAATAAACACACCTAAAAAGTTATAAAAATGTATTTAAATACGTTCATTATTATTTATTTTTAAATATGTTCATCATTTTGTTTTTCTAGCATTCTAGCTAAAATTTGAATCGTTTACCATTATTTATTTCAGTTCAATATAATTAAAAACAGCTATAAATCTACTGATATACTTAAGATTTTTCTTTGAGCTTTTTTAACGGTTGAAAAGTTATAATCAAAATAAATAACCAAGTAACACATTTGATAGTTATTGGATTATGATTAAAACTAATATATCAAAGGACAATGACTAAAAAATTTAATGTTGAATCAATATTGATTAATTCTGGAAATTAGGTTAATCTGTATTCAAGTGGTGTAAGACACAATAACTAATTTCTTTGTATACCAGGTCTTCGTATCAAATTTCTTATGCAATACTTTATCATTGTTTAGAAAAATATTGTTATTTAATCAAAAATCTTAAACAATAAAAAACTATTTAACAACTTACCTCAAATTAAGTCAATATCGCCTAAATAAAGGCTTACTCATGTTTATAAATTAAAATAATTAAGAGTTTTATATAGTTTATTTTAAGCTTATAAAACTTAAAAACACTTAAAGTTTGTACAAATGTGTTTTTTGTTCTGTTTTATATTCCTATTTACAATATTTATATTGGAGGAAAAAATAATATTTACATAGGTAAACACAGACTTATGACAAAAATAATTTTATCATACTATCAAAAGCCTATTTTTTACTCTGAATTCCCCGGAGTAAACCAAGTTATTCTTTACAGCTTAAACTTACATGGGCTCATTGGTGTTACAGCAGTAAATTAACCAAAGTAAACCTCAACTGAATGCAGAAATTAATTTTGTAATAAATACCCCGTAAAAACTTATTTGTGAAAAAAAAAACTTATACTAAACATGGTTGCATTAAAATATAACCCTTTAAACTAAAAAATTGTTTAATATTGATAATATAAAATAAAAGCCAACATTTTTTAAACACAGGTAGCACTCAGTATCTTGTAGATAAGAAACTATTGGCATTATTTTGATGCCTTTTACTTAAAACTTTTAGTAAAAAACAGCTTACTCACTATAAGTAAAATTAAAAATAATTAAAATGTAACATATTATCTACTTTTGTATATTAAGATCACATATAACAATAAACTTAGTTTTAATTTTAATATTTTAGTAAAACTATATGAATTTGTAATAAAAATTTAACATTTATACTAATAGTTTAAAGCATCATTTATAAGAATCTTTGTTGATTTCGTTTTCTATTCAAACTTGAACTTTTTAAACTCAGGGGCTGCTTTAATAAAACTTTTTTAATTCTAAAATTTTTGTTATTTTACCCTATTTCGATAAATTAAGATAAGAATGACAGGAGATCAAAACAATGAAAGACCTGCTTTGACAGCACACTTGTGCAGACCTTTTCTAGGTTTAGAAAATGATGTCACATTCAAATCTGAGTAATAAGAATCACTGAGAAGAATATGAGAAATGTGATGATACGTCATCACTGATGAGCAAATAGGTCTGTAATTTCATTTCGTACCATCAGTTTGCGTACTCAATTCTGCTGATACTCGATTTGTCTAAAGATCTATAACTAGTTACTCTGCACTTCATACTTTAAGATTTTGCTAGTCAGACTTAATGAAATATTATGACTAAAAAACATTAAGGCGCAGGTTGGTCTAACTTTATCCGGTTGTCTTTATCACCTTTCACTAATTGATGCCTTAGTGGATTTTCAAAGCCATATATAAATCCTGACAACTTTTTTAGACCAATACCAGACTTTTTATAATTACCTGTCAGTTCTTAAACAATTTTAAATTTTCGAAGATAGTTCTATTGTAATGTAATGCTGCAAATTCCTTGCATTGTTCAATATTAAGAGCTTACTGAAGTTATGAGAAATGAGGCTTAAAATCAATGATGCAACATTTCATCAAAACATAATACTTACATTTTGATGTGTTCAGTCAGTTTGTTTGCAGCTGTGTTAAAGACCTCCAGAAAGAAATCTTTATTAAACTTATTGTTTCCATGTAGAGTTAATATTTAAATAGTATGTTAACTGATTTAACTTATTAAAGTTATATTTAAAAGTTTTTAAAGCCTTTAATAATTATTGCTCACGTAAGGTTTTTATTTAAACAATTGTTAAGTCTCTTAAAATTTATTTATATATTTTGTAATTATTTAAGTTTTTATAGTTTACAGTACTAAAACTTGGTTTGATATTAAGTTGCACTTTTACCAAGTGGTTTATAAAAGTTTATAAAGTACAGTACACTACCGCTTAAGTACGCAAATTGAACCCGACCAAAAAGTGCGTACTTAGCACGGGTAGTGCGTACTTCTTGAAGACATAGTATAATATGAACTTCAGTTGTTTGTTTTCTTTCTTACAATTAGCCACTAAATAATTAAGCCAAATAAACAAGCCCTTTTATCATAAATAACATTTAATACATAATTCTAATCTGCAAAACTTTTTATTAGATTTTAAAATGATTTATTTTGTCTATAAAAAGTTTCTACGTAATTAATACATACTATTAGTATAGAAAGTCAATGTCAGTCAATGGTATAAAAAAGAATATTAAGCCATATTTTGTTTTATTAGAGGTAAAGTACCAAACTACATTGTGTTTACCAAACATTTTGAAAACATCAATGTGGGTACATTTAAATTAAGTTATGACTTAACTATGTTGTATTTGTAGGTTTTTTTAGCTTTGTCATCTAGATTTATTTATTCAATAGCATTACAGCTCAAATATCATTATTTTTTTCACTTTTCTGCAACCACTACATAAGTATTTAGTTTATTAACTTTTAATAACAGGACTGTCACAATTTCAGGCCACTTAGACTACTCAGGATTACTCACCCTAGTTTAGAATTTGTGAATGTCTTAGGCTAACTCAGCAGGTTGGCCATTCTACCTTTCTTGATAAGTGCGTACTTAAGGCGTGATGCGTACCAAAAAAAGTGCGTACTTAAGCGGTAGTCTACTGTAATTTGTGTTTTTGTAGTATAGTTGTTGTATTTCTATGTGGTTCTTTTGTATAACAGATACATCACCAAAACTGTCTTGTCTGATTCTTTAAGTAGTCTGAATTAGAATATAGTATATATTAGATAGTAATTAAATATGGTAGGATTTAGTTAGTATAGGTATTACTAATAAGTAAGTGTACCACAATCAACACCTTTTAGTTTATTGTTTCCTTAATCAATTTTTTTTATAACAATTTATGATTTATAACAAAGCAGTACTTGCAAGTAAATTAGAAGTCTGCACCAAATCACATTAAATAAAGTTACTTACCATACAAATGTCGGTATGTATCTTGCGTCAAACTATTTTAACTAACTTCCTTTAGAGTCGTAAAAATAAAAACCTTTTGGAACCCAATTTGTACAAAAATTTTTAAGCGAATTAGTTTGTGAAAAAGTGATAAGTCTTCTTAAAAAGTGGATATGCGTGAACAGCATTTACAGTTTTCGACTTTAAGGGCTGCAAAACAGGGCACATCACATCAAAATATATCTTTTTAAGTCAATTTCTTAACAAGCTTGTGCTCGTTAAGTGTTAAAGCTGCTACTAGTTTTATACTTTCTAGCAATGAAAAAAATATAAATTTCAGAGTTGAGTAACTGCAATGAAATTTAAAAGCATTTATATAAAATCTGGCAGCAATTGATAGCAGACAGATCACTAAAATATTTAGTTATCGTTTCTGAAATTCATCAAACAAAAAAAGTAAAAAAATATAAATAAAAAATTAAGACTCAACGGTTTACGTTTAAGGATTGCTTGAAAAGTGTAGAAGACAAAATTGAAATAAATAGTTATTGCTTTGATTTTTATTAATTGCTTCCTGATGAACCTTTTAAACTTTCCAACTTAAATTATTTATATCATAAAAAATAAGCTTATTTTGAAATAGTAACTGTGAAATTCAACTTTAAGTATTATGTTAGATATGATAATACGAAAAATACTATCTTCAAAGTATATTGACCCCCTTATGTCTTATTCAAGTTATAAATGAGTAAATGTTTCAAATGACAATAGCTCAAATTTGCTAACAGCTAGGAAGCTAATTTTTTGTTCGGATCTTTTATTCGACTTAACATGCTTAAAAATAATTTACTAAGCTCTGCTAAATCTTAATTTATTATGGAAGCCGCTCTCAACATATGTTAAGTCTTTTTTTATAATACTTAGATACTTTTCTATTAATTAATTCTTTTTAATTTAATTAAGATTATTAGCAATGTATTAAAAATACTAACTATAAGTTACAGTATTTTATTTTTTTTTAATTCTAAAAACACATTTAAGTTTTAGTTTATTTTACCAAATTAATTTACTGAAACGGAAAAGTTATTCATTCATTTTGAATAAAACTCAAAATAGTTTAGCATTTTTTAATCAATTTTAAGTTGTAAAACTTCAGTTGATATTTTGTTAAGTACTTCAAATTAGTAAACGCATCATTTACTAACTGCACATTTAGGCAATATAGGTGTTTCATAAACAAAAATACAAAGCTTTGTAGTATTAGTTGGTTTTCCTAATACAAAAATTTAAAAATTGTTTATGCAATTTATATAATTTGGTATTAGTCTTTAGAAACTTGAGAGCAATTCCAAACAAATTTTCCGCTAATTAACTATGTGTGAAACTAATCCGTAGCAACGTAGTTCGCATCCACCCGAGGTCTTGCAAACTCAACAAATTCGTCAATTAGAACTGGCCAGGCTCCTGTTTATTAGAACATATACAAACATCGAATCAAAAAAGTATATTCCTAAAAAAGTTTTGTTTGTGTCTTATCAATAATATAATGCCTTCATAATTAGATTTAACAAAAATAATTGTAATCAACAACTTATTGGTTCGAAAATTTTGTTTTAAACTTAAATCAAACTATTACATTCAGATATTTTTAAGGCTTTTTTTTTGTTATCTATATATTTTAATTGAAACATTCATTTCACTAACTTAATATTACAACTTTTATTTAGTTATGATTTTACACAATATGTTATTCACTCATGACACACTTGTGTCATAACTTTTTTTCTATGCTTTTTGTTAAATTCAAATTCTGCTTCTTTATAATTTGGCTAATTTACAATTTAACATATAAAGTAAAATTTTAACCAATGCCTTTAAGTTTCCACGATCTTAATGTATTTGATATGATTATTTATTTTATTAATATATTATCTTCAGAAAATAAATATATAAAATGTTGTGTTTGGTTGTCTTTTATATGACAATAAATTTACAAACAAAGTTTGTAAAAACTTATCTATTAAGTTAAACTCCATTAATTCGTAAAATAAAAGTATGATTAAGTATTTTGACATTTACTAAGTGTTTTAAGTTTGCATAAATTCATTTATCACCTTTGATGCTTTAACTAAAAAACAGTATGCACGCTTTTGGAAGAAACAAAATAGTATGTTTGCATTTTTATACTATATCTCATTTAATTCAAACTTAATTTTAAAAACTTAAAATAAAATGATGGGATAATAAATCTTATGTCATGACTTTGATTAATTGTACTTTATTTGATTACAAATTAGCTGGAGTCAGTCTGATTTTAAATGCTAAGCTAGAAATTTTTAGTTTCGCAACTATCTAAGTAAACAAAAAATATATATTGATAATTGAGTTCTTTGAAATTTTTTACGGGTTGTCTGAATATCTTTCAAGTTTTTGAAAGTACAAGCTTTTTGTTCATTTTAGAATCAAATTAAATTTAAAGAAAAAAAAACTGTCTTAAATAGTATTAATATATTAAAAAGATACTGTAGCTACTTTAATTTATAGTAATAAAAATAAATAAAACATATAAGAAATTTGTTTTATTTGTATATGACAGATTTTTGTATCTAACTAAAATTTATTTTATTTTTAAATTTATTTATTTTACAATTAAAGCATTTAAAAAATTTGAAACTACTTTTGATTAAAACAATCCTTAGTTAAAGCATCTGAGTAAAAAGCATCAAACTAGTATGAAAATTTTCAACTAGCTTAAGATGTTAGGAGACTTTTTTTTATTTAACATTTATCTGAGTTTGTCTGAGTAAACTACAGCCCTATTTCATTAATACTTTTTTTTAGAAATGTTTTGTTTTACAAACAAAATACTTTGATAAGGTAGTTGTTTATTTCACATAGTTTTTACAATTTTTAGAAGAAATTAATTATTTTGCTACAAACCTTCTGCGTCATAGTTAGACATTCTTTCGTCAATTGTTTCAGAAAAATCTAGCAATAGATTCCATGTATCTCTCGGTATTGGTTTTTTAAAGTGTTTCTGTTAAATAAGTTCATTACTTCATGAATTTGTGTAAATGAAAATATTTAGTTTAAATTAGTTTTACAGATATGGTTATAAAATATTTATTGTAAGAAGTTTTTTAGAATAAAAAATAACAAATCAACTACTTTCCTTTTTTTCTTTTATAAAATTATTAATATTTAAACTTTACAAAAATACGTAATAATAGAAACTTAGCATAAAAACTAAGGCAATTTTTGATTGCAATCCAAAATCTTATTTATTTGTTTAAGTATTTAAATTTTTAATCTTGTAATTTACAAAAATAACAGTAAGTTATAGTTTAAATATTATTTAAATAATTTATAGTGTGTAGTAAGTAGTCAGGTAATACATAAGAACTAATGACGCAGTAACAAATTTAAAAATATTAATTATTCAATTTATTGAAAAAAATGAAATGTCGGAAATAATTAATTCATGAAGTTAAGATTTATTACAGTTTACCTTAATACTACATAAATCAAAACGCTAATAATTTAAGTTAAAACTTAGTTTTAACATTTTAAGATTGTATTATTATTTTTTTAAATGTTCATACTTTTATTAATTTAAAAATGTAAAAATTCAGGCTAACTACAATCTCACTAATGGTCAAACTTTATTTTAGAGCTGATAATAGGCAAACTGTATCTTATAACAGTATTATATTTACTTAATAAAATTTCTAATAAAACCGTCTAGTTAATATCATTATAGTATAGTAATTCAAGTGTATATACTTTATACTTTAAAACTTAAGTTTTATTTTTTATATCGTTTTAACTTATTCGACTATTATTGAAGAATTCAACTATATGATCATCAATGACATACTAAAAGTCAACCAATATATGAATTATAGAGTTACTAAGCTTCATTTTTCATTCTTTTTTATTAACTCATCCAAATTGTTTTATACTTGTTAAGTTTATTCTTTATCTATGTAATTAACGTTTATTGAAAGTATTTTATGAAGTCAGGTATTTTTTATTAATCATTTAATTATTGAAAAATTTTTCTGTGGTATATACCTGTTAATTACACAAATAACCTTAACTTTTATTTGGATATTGACTTTTTCAAAAACTTATTTTATTGACAAAAATTTCTTCAATCAAATTGTCAGTATAAATTTTTAACCTGAAAAAAAGTTTATGGTTACTTAATTATGACAAGTATCCGCATTTGTCAAAGATACAGGGTTCTATAACGCTTTAATATTAATATCAAAACTTATTGACTACCAACACATCTACTCACTTCTAAAAACTCGTTCCATAAATCAAGAAATCGAAATTTGTTTCTCAACAAAAGCTCCCAGTATGCCATGGCATACTCCAATTCTGGAAAAATGTTTTTTATTAATATATAGCTATAAGTTTCATATATAAACTTTTGGTAGGAACTTACCAGTAACCAATTTTAGGTTTATGTAACTTTCAACAATATTTAATTTTACTTTAACAAATTTGTTGTCGTTGATAATTATATAATCAGAAAAATATTCGATAAAAAACTCTTAAAACTACGTAAATATATTAGAAAAATACGTAAAAACAACTAAAATAGGACTTAAATATTTTATAGCGATGATTAAATTGTATAAAATAAATGATGTAACATACATAAGAGAATACAGACTAGAACCATTTTTTCGAACCCTAAAATTATATTGATTTAATTCGGGGTCGGCAAACTGCGGCCCGCAAAGGGTAAATCTGCGGCCCGCGAGCACATTTTTTCTTTGAACGGAATGCGGCTCGCGAAAGAAAAACATGCGGCCCGCGAGTATGTAAATATGTCCTGCTGAATAATAACATATTTTAAGCTTTTTTTAGGTTATTTGGTGTAATTTGATTATTTTAGTTTTACGTCCCTGTATAACATTTAGAAACGCTTAAAATTTTACAGCTTAGGCTTAAAGCTGTGAATAAAAAAACAGATTATTCCTGGAAACGTTTTTTATCCGTTTAGTTAGATAATAACTTTCTTTTTACAATAGCAACTGCTTAACTAAAACAAAGTTATACAAGTATACTTAGAAAAAGTTAGTTATGTAATACATACTTATTAAATAGATAAACTAAGTGCAAATATATTCCATTGTGTAAAAAAGTAATGCACTGAACATAACTAATATATCATTTTTTTTACTATTTAATTATGTGTTTAAAATGTACTTTTACACTTAAGTTTTTCTTATAGACGTTTTATCACCAAATATTATATTCGAGTGTGAAAAAGAACATTTGAAACAACATAATAATAAGACATAAGGTATATTAGAACATTTAATTTAGGTTTGCCATATTTTGATCTTTTTCACAAGTTTTCTATGCATTTTTAATTCAGTCCTATGCACACCAATGTACACAAACGCTCATTTTTGGAACCTTTTTTTACTAATACTTAACTTAATTTTTTGCATCGAAGCATAATTTATTATATTTATTTTTTCACTTAAGTCATATTTAAATGTGTAGAGACAAATTTCAAGCAAAATAAGATTAAAACATTAAAATAAAACTATTTTTGTTCAGAACACATTTTCCTTTAAAAGTAAATTTACTGGGCACTTTAAATTAATTTCTATGCAAACCAATGTACACAGATGCACACTTTCACGCCTTTAACTTATACTTACTTATATAAATTATACTTAATTTAGGTTAAATACAAGGTTAAACAGCATAGTTTTCTATTATAATAGTTTTTCACTTTTACTTTATTTAAGTGTGTACAGACACAATTCAAAAACAAAAAATAAACTAATTTAAATTAACAATTTTTCGGTTCAGAATTTTTTTAATTTTATATTAAGTTTGTTTTTTGTGCACACTAAATTAATTCCTATGTACTCTAAATTAATTTTTATGTACACTAACGTACACAGATGCTTATTATATTTAAGTGTGCACATAATTTTTTTAAACAAAGTAAGAACATTACATAAGGTAAAACAGTTTTTTATTCAGAACACATTGTTAATTTTTTCAAATTTAACTTTCAGTGCACACAACTTAATTTATATGTTTTTTAATGTACGTACACCGATGCTCACTTTTGAAAACAACTTTTTAACCAATACCAGGATTGCCACACACTTAAGAAACTCCCGATATTTTAAAATTTCTAAAAATATTAGGATGACTCAGGATATTACGAATATCTAAAAAAAAGCTTAGGATGCCAGTTTTGTTTTTTTATATATGCTTCAGATACTTTTCAGATTTCTTATCTCAGACCAGTTGTTTTCTCGATTTTATTTCTAGAATCATTTTTATATAACAACCTGATTTTATTGATATTGTAACGTAAAAAAAAAGTTTTTTAAAATTAAAAAAACAAATGACATTGGTCACTCAGAACTTTTTTTTGACTCAAAGAGTAGCAACCCTGTAATACTTTAGTTAGATTAAGTATAACTTTAGCATAATTATTTTATATAATTGTTCCTACATATTCAAGTGTGTATAAAACAATTTATGACATAAGTTAAAATAGTTTTTTGTTTAGCATACATTTTGGGTGCACGACTATACAAAATCAAACAATTTAAATTCCGATTTTTCAAATTCTAAAAAATAATAAATATACAAACAACATTTAAAAAACGTATGTAGGTCTAATTAATATATTTAAGCTTTTTTTTTCCTTTTGCAAATTATCTATTACTTAAAAGAGATATGGCTAAAATAAGTTTTTGAGTACATATAGTTATTTTTAAATATCTTAAAAACTACTTAAAATTTTGCAAAAAATAAAAATGTATGTAGATATTATTAAGATCTAAATATGTCTTTTTTTTAAATTTATACTACTTTTTAATTATGGTCTCCTAAATATTTTTTTTTTGTCGGAATATGAATTTTCCGAATTTGAATTGTCATGTAACCATACATTTTATTTAAATTTTTAATAATATTTCCTGCAAACTAATATAATTTTTATGCTTTGCACACTAAATACTTACATGCTCTTTTTTGGAACGAACATTTTAGTGTATACTTGATTTAGGTATGTAAAACTTATTAAGTCTATATATTGTTAATTAAAATAGTTTACACTTATTCTTTTTTAATTAGAAAATAGAGCAATAAATAATTACCATAATTCTCAATATTTTTTTTTACTTCATCAATGTCTAATTATTATAGTTTATACTTATTTTTTTTTTTAGAAACTTTCAATGCTAATTTTCTGATAATTAAACTTTGTGTTTTCGCTGTATATATTTATTTAATTATTAATATTTTTTTGTTACTACTTTATTTTCTGAATTAAAAAAAAAACTCAAGTGTTTCTGAAACTTCTATTTATACTACTTTGAATAAATCTTCGAATTGTCAAAAAAAAATTTCAAAACATTTTTATTAACTGTAGTTCATAAATTGTATTTTTTTCTAGTCCAGCTACATATTATGTAACTTTTTATGACAATTGTATTTTAGGCATTTATGCTTAGTTAACAGCAAGTCTTTCAAGTTTTAGCTTTTTCAAAGTGTAATCAACTTAGGCTTGTTTGATGTAACTCAGACATTTTTAGTTACATGACAATTCAAATTCGGACAACTCAAATTCCGACAATTCAAATTGTTAGAAAAATATTAAAAAGACTATATCTCAATAAGTAATAAAAATTTGAAAAAAATAAAAAATACATATGTAGATCTTATTAAGATCTACAAGGCATTTTTTTTTTAGAAAAATCTTAAACATTTTTTAAGATATTTTAATAATACTAAAAATAACTATGTTTTTTTACTTTATTTAAGCCATAACTAAAAAATATTTAACGTTTAGCAAAACGAAAAAAATGGCTTGTAGATATTATATCACCTACATTTGTATTTTTTATTTTTGACAAATGTACATTTCTTTTTTTTTTGTGGCCCATTCAAATTTCATTGAAGAATTTGAATTGTCGGAATTTGAATTGTCCGAATTTGAATAGTCGTGCACCCGACATTTTTAATAGCAACCATGAATAAGATCATACTAATTAATAATAAGGTTTTTTTCTTTAGTATTTAACCACTATTTATATTGAAAAATTTGTTTTAATTTCTTATAATACAAACAGGTATGAATTTATTTTAGTTAAATAGTTAAAATCTCACTAAATTTTTTTAAAGAGAGCAAGTTATTTAGTTCGCAAAGATTTTTTCAATAACTAATATTTAAAAATATTTATATAAAATTGGTTGTTAATATGAAAAATGTATAAAAGTGACCAATAAAAATGTTTTTTAAACTCTTTTTTTTTTTGAAAGTTAGGTGGTAACTAAAAAATATAACAACTAAATTTAAGTTAAAAAGCATTTTAAAGTTGACATTTTATCAAGTATATTATCGAATGTAAATATTAGTCCAATAATTATGTACAATTTTTAATATGCTATATATGTTGTAGCTTAACGTCATTTAATATTTTAAGTTAACAAAAGTAAAACTGTTTAGCTTTTGTGTGACTAAAAGTAAAACCAATAGATTATTCAAATGTCACTAAAACTAAAACTGCAGCCCGCGAGCAAGAGCTGCCTGCCTACCCCTGATCTAATTGTTTAATATTTTATTTTGGAAATCATCTAAATTTATATAGAAGCAATTATTAAATTTATTTTAATGTTAACTATTTTTTATATTTAAAACATATTGAAATCAAGTATCTAAGAAGCTAAATTTCATCAGTACTAATGCATCTAGTTGTTTATACATCAACTAAAATAAAGTTAACAGCACTACTTTAATACTGTACTAAAAGTTTTATGAATTTTATCAACAAAATTATATAATCTTACTGACATATGTCTATATAAAAGAGTGAAATAAAATGTATAAAAAATACAAATAGCTGTATGTAAGTGTGATTCATACGTTAATTTTTCCTAAAATGAAATAGTCTTGAATGTTTTGTTACTATTAATTCTTTCAGAAACTAACTTTAAATCTGCAAAGTATAACTTTATCCTATTATAAACCTTTACACATATTTTTACATTTTAATCTTTATACGTTGAATACTTTCAGTTGAATATTTAAAAGTCCTTATCCTAAACTAAAATTTATACTTTACTTTTATCAGTTTTTGGCAACTACTTTCTGACGATGTGCTAAACAAAATTAATTAATAAACCTTCTGAGCTTTCTAAAGAAGTAATTTGTATTTTAACTTTCTAATAAAATGAACAAACTTTCAAACCTAAACATTTTTGTGTTCCACTTTTAGCAAAATGGAACGTGAATTGATAAAGATCTTTAAATAATTCTGCACTTGTATTAACTTCATTAACAAGCGTTGGTAATTTATTTTTTAGTTTCTTTATGTCATCACATCTGCAATTAAAATTTATTAAATTAAAAAAAAAGTGAATCTAACTTTTAAAATAATGCCAAGTATTTGGAATAACAAATTTCTTTAATAAGAAATTTAAAGAATACAAATATATTTCTTGTATCAAAACTATTTGTGTAACAGACTTGTTGTTTTGACACAAAATGTTAATTTTAAACGTTCCAAATCAGTAATAACTCTCATAGTTATACAATTTACTTTAAACTTTATTAAGGTGTTTGCTATTGAAACACAAGATTTTAGCCAAATATATTTAATAAATACAGTTTCGAAATACATTTAGTATTAAAACTGCCACTCTTTTCATTAAATATGACAAATAAAATCAAATTCCTAATGATTATAAACATTAAGTTTCAATTTTATAGTACTATAACAACTATTCGTCTTAAATTGATTTTTTTTTGTTAATTAAACAAACTTAATTCATGCTCTAACTTAACTGTGTTTCGAATTTGAGTGAAATAAAAAATAAGATATTTAAAAAACAAAGTTCTACATTAGCTTGTCGTGTATTTGGTGTTTAAATTTGCTAAAAAGAATTTTTTAATATTAATAAAGCTTAGCCTTATTTTAGCCGATGCCTGATAGGTAAATTTATTGTTGTTAATTTGAAATATAAACAAAGTTAAGTAAGCTAATCATTTATATTTAACAGTGTCATTGTAACAAACGGTGCTAAAAAGAACACTTTTAATATGTTAAAAGTTTCAAACCAGTGTTAGTTTATACTGTACATAGATAAAGTATAAAAAAGCTTAACATGTATGAATTATCAATACTAACAAACCCGAGATTAGACATTCCATTGACAAATTCTTCATATGTAAAAACACACTGTGTTTTTGCTTTGAATTTCCAAGCAATTATAAGAACAGTTAAACTGGATGGGTCTAAATTTAAATCTTCGCAGAATTTGGTGATACCTTCTGGTCCAATTTTTGTTGATTCATCTAAATCTGTAAGTATTTAATAAAAAAAATAAAAATAAATATACTCAAAGCTTTGTATTTTTTATGAACTTTATATAATATTTTTAAAGTTTTAGGATATAGGAGGTAGATCCAACAACCTTTAAACATGTAGAAAGCTACAAGCATAATTATATGCTAACTATGGATAAGTTTTTAAACAGTTTATGTATCTCAAAGAACTTTAAAAAGTAAGTTTTGTAAAAAATTCGAAGCTTTGTATAAAGTTATATTAGCTTCAAATCTTTAACTTTTAAATACTAGAATTACGTTTTTTTACTGAACTACTACTATATTTAATCATTTAATAAATGTAACTATATAAGTGTGTTTTAATTTAGAAAATATTATACTTTGATTATCAAACATTTTATATAAGTACTTTTTCCAAATGATTTCACAAAAATTGTAGAAAAATATTACGAAATTAAACAGTTATTAAAGTTTTACTACAAAAAATTATCATAAACTTCTAAGTGCATACTTTTTTTAATCCATATAAGACTAGTAGTTTAGAAACTACAAAAGCTGTTTTCTGCTTCCTAAAAGTTTTGATGTAAATTTCATTTTCAAAACCATATAGCACAGCTAGTCATGTTTAAAAAAACATTTTTACCAATAATACTCATACAAAATTCAAAAACTATAATCATTTTTTAAAATATGTTTATTTATTACACTACTTAAAGAGCTTGCAAATTAATATTTTATAAATCAATATAAGTAAGATGAAGTTATTTATCTTATAAATCAAACATAACTTTGAAGCTAAACAATTTCAAAACTGAATAAAGCTCAACATTTCAGGTTGCGTGCACAATTTTTTTTTTTAATTTAGCCTGATACTTCACAATTTTGACCGATTTAGCCTGTTGTTAACCTTCCTCTAATGTTTTTGTTTTGAGTACGCACTTCTTATTAAATACGCATTTATGTGACTAAAATTTATGAGACTGAAAACTCTCTATTAAGCAGCTGCTGTGTTCAGAATGTGTTAGTCTTGTTATTAACTTCAATAACTTTTAATAAACAAACAGTAAAACATATTATTAATAAACTGCTATGAATTTTAGTCTAAAGTGCATTTGGTATGGAGTTTATAATTTAGGAACTAACATTAAATTATCTAAGCTTTAAAAATATAGCTGATGTAAACAAATTCAAACCAACAGCTAAATTGTTAAATTCAACTTTTAGGTTACATGAATGTTCAAATTAGGTCAATTAAAATTCCTATAGTTTAAATTCTTAAATTTCATTTAAACAAGCTATTTCTCTAAATATAAACTGAAGTTGAGAAAATTAAAAATAGGTACCTAAGATGTGATTAAAAAGAATATGATTATGAAAAAAATATATATATAATATTTTTATAGGAATACTTAGTTCTAATCATTATAAATATGATGGTGAGAAAAAACTCAAAAAAAAAAAAGTTTTAACAAAAAATTGAGTTTTGCTTTAAAAATCAGAATTTAGATAGTTGGAATTTGAATTATTGAAACTTGAATTGTTGTGCACCCCAACTGTAATATTTAAGCTGTTCAATTCTTAACTTTCATAATTATGAAGTATATAATCTACTCAAAACAAGATAAAATTGGTACTTAAATTTTTATTAGAAACTCAAAAAGTTTAAAGCATTTGTTTGAACAAATACTGACTGATTTTGTCTTTAAAAACTAAATTTATATTTAGAAATAAATTCACATCTCAATTTGATCTTTAAAAAATTCTAAAAATTTTTATTCAAGAGTTTTCAAGCATTTGAAATGAGAAAAATTAATATTCTCAAATTTTTGAATAAAAAAACTGATTTAGCCTGATGTTTTTCAACTTTTTATAAAAAAACCGATTTAGCCTGATGCGCACAAACCCTGAACTTTGGTTCTCTAAAAAACTTATGAAAAAGTAACTTAACCTTTGTAACTCTGATATAGTTTTTCAATTTTTTTGGCATTTATAGTGGCAGGTTGCCTAGTAGTATACATGTGGAGGTTATTAAAGTAATGATCTGATGCGTATTCTAACTTCCAATTAAAACTTGTTAACACTTGAATTGCTATCCTTTGACTACAGTTTGTCAGTGACATAAACTGATTTGTTTTATCACGTTGACTTTGTTTCAATTTGTGCTGTGCAAATTTTATTTTTAATTCGTTATTTAACTAACTCTCTAATTTATCACCAAGTACTGTAAGAGTTTAGGATGTTTTAGTATTTCAAAAAAGTATTATGAATTTTTTTTTCTAATACTTACTAATATAAAAATGTACTTATTTGACTTAGGTTAGTGTTTAATTTTTAATATTTTAAGTTAAATATTTTCAACTTAATTAATTTTTATAAAAGAAAACTTTTTATAAAATTTAAGATAAGTATTACTGTGAAAAAAAATATATGGTCTAGAAATATTATTTCAAGTATTATTAACAAAAGTATTTTTTGACAAAACTTTAACTACAAACAACTACAATGTGTCATAATTTTTTTATTTAACTAAAGAACTCACTTACCATTATTTTTTGTTCAATTCAGCCTAATAGGAGTTTCAACTATTTTTACAATGATTAATTTATAGATCTACAATAGTAAAATTTTAAAACATGTGAAAATCTAATATATTTTTATTAAATTTTTATAGTTTAATTTTTTAAATTATACAACCATATATTTTTAAGTTACTAATACATCAAAAGCTTTCTTACAAATCATCTTCAAAGTTTTGGAATGTGGGGATAATACTGTAAATTATTTAAAATTTGATAGCCTTGAAAAAATAAATATAAAATTTATATCATTTCTGGGTAAACAGCTTTGTGTAAAAAGTAATAAATCTTATTAAACAATTTATACTAAACCTAAAACTATAAATCCAATACTGGTCATTATTTATTAGTTATTATTATTTTTAATTTGATTTAGATTAAAACACTTTAATATAATTGAGAGTAAGTCTTACTAAGATATATTTCCTTTTAATTAGGAGACCTTGTACTCCTTATTTTAAATTTATAACTCAGAGTAAAATATAGATACTTTCAAGAACATAAATACCAAAAATACAGTTGCATAAAACTAGTGATCTACAAAATCTGAAAAAACTCCTCCGTTTTTGTCAAGTTTTGGATTTAGAATTTGGATCAGTATTTTAAAAAGATCTTTATTTGTCTAACTAATAAGAAAGGGTATTTTGTAGAAACAAACGGTCGAAGATTTTAGAAATTAACTACACCAAATCTAACACAAAAACCCCCTGAAATACACAAGTTATAAGCAAATCATCAAGCACAAATAAATACACAGTACTTGATATTCTTAAATAGTAATTGACCTATCTTGTAAAGCCTTGCATACATTTTTGTACCTTTATAGTGCATAGAAGTTACAAAAATAAAAAAATTTAAGGTGAATTTCAACTTGCATCTTATTGGCATTTGCTTAATTGGGTCTTTTAAGTGTTCATGAAGTTTTTTATTCGTAAAGGTTAAGTACTTTTAGTAATAGTACCTTAGTATGCTTTTCCAGTTTTTTACAACAAGGTTGATTAAAATCAAAACCCATTAGCCAGTAACTGTTATTTAACTTTAACCAGACTACAACTCGTTGAAGCAAAAAGTTAGCCTGAGTAAAACTAGCCTGAATCAACTCAAGTGTTGAAAAAAACTAAATAAATATAAAACAGTTAAAGCCAAATGCTGAAAAATTATAACGATGCTTAAATGGATAAAAATAAACAAAAAGACAAATCACAGTTAGTTAGAAAAAGAAGATTTAAAGTCCTAAAAACTAGCTAAAAATCCAGGAAAAACATACAACTTAGCCTGAGTTTTTTCAAAACTCTAAATTAGCCTGAGTTGCCTGAATGTGTTGCAATCCTGGATTAACTATTAGGTGAATTTTGATAATAAGAAAACAAAAAGTTTATTACAAGTGTAATTTAGCATTATTTTTTTGAAAATTTTATACTATGCTGGTCAAGCTGAGTCCAAATTTTTATAAAAAGATAGGGATCAAGCCAATCACAACATAAAACACATATCTAAAAATAAAACGAGTAAGGCAACTTATTTACTAGTAATGTTAATTGAACTTAAACTTATATTTAGAACTACAGTAAATTTTGGCACATACAGAGATCCACTAAAATTGCAAAAAAAAATTATATGGAAATCCATAAAATATGGCAAATTTATAGAGAATTTATCAAAAACAAACAATAAATTAAAACGCTACTAACATACTTCAAGGTACATAAAAAGACATGTCATCAACCATTTATAAGCACTGTCTTAATAAGAAACTAACAAAAATTTGAGGATTTTTGAGCTTTTATTTTAGTTAAATAAGCAATTTTTTTATTAATTGTATTTAGTATAAATAAGGAAAATTTTTATCCCTTAAGTGGTGCCATGGAGTCACAGTTTTGTACTTAGATCCCAAAGATTAAGATTAAAAAAATAATTGTAAAAATTTATAATTATTTTTTACTTGTTTTTTACCATGCGGTGTCACTGTTTTGGCTTTAAAACTTTAATCATTGAACAAATAATCGTAATTTCTAGAGATTTTCAATTATTTTTGTTTTTTTCTAGAGATTTTTAGGGATTTTTCAGAATATTGCAAATTTATAAGGAAGTGGTCACCCTGCACATAGGTAAGTGGCATTTTCTCATATCAATTTTTATTGAAATAAAAGATGCTTTTTTGTTGTTTTTTAAGCTACACAGACTTAAGTTTAAAAAATGTTTTAACAAACGTTTTTTATTTAATTTATCAAATAAAATTATGCAAACACATTTTATTTGTAAAAATAATTTATCAAGTTTTAAATACTTCCATAAGTAGGTTAAAAAAAATTAATACACAAAAGAAAATTATAGAAATACTTTTAATTTTTAGTTTGCACCTTATACAAGGGCCCAATTTAATCTAGAACTCTTATAACCTAACAAGTCAACTTTAATTTTTCTTTCAGCAGTTAGTACAAAATACTGAATATTTTAATCTTAAAAAAACAACTTGTAGAAAATAAGTGAGACCTCTTTAACACTTTAAATTATTTGTCAGTTTTAAATCAAAATTAATAAAAAAATCATGAAAAACTAACCGGCCGTGTAAACTTGTGACCTCTAAAAGCAGAAATTATTTTAAACCTAATCTTTAATATAGATTATTGAACTAATAAAATATATACTGTAGTTATTACTGTTTTTCATTTGCTTTGCATAAAAAAGGTACAAAAAATATCATTTATGTAAATACAACTTGATGTAAATATAAATTAAACAACTAAAAGAAACAAACTAGAAATCAGATTCAAAAAAATAGTGAAATAGAGGATTACAAATTATGAATAATGACACAAATTCAATGCAGTATTTTAAAAATAGTTAACAAAATTTATAACAAAAAGAAATATTTAATACAAACAAGGCATTCAATGAAAAAGATTGGTAGAAAAAATAAATAATCATTTTTCAAATCTAACCAAAATATTTCGCATTAATAAGTAAGAAACTTTCGTGTAAATTTAAGTGAAAACTTCAGGTCTGAACTTTTATTTTCAAAAAATAACTTTACTCTATTTAAACTGTGTAACTACAGCTTCTTACTACAGTTTGTGTTTCAAACTAAAAAAATAAATAAAAAGTAAGCAAATTACTATTTATTTTAGTAAAGACTCTTTAAGTATTGTTCCTAGGACCCAGTGCAAATAAAATTACTATGTTATCAAGTTGTGCACCAAGGATACCTATTAATGTCTTGTCCAAGACAAATAAAGTGATCAATCATAATTCAAATTTCTTCTTTGTCTTTAAACTCTTTTTCATTGTCATACAGATTCAAAATAAATATTTCTAATTATTATGAAAAGCATTGTAAATATTAAACATAAAAACATAGATTTAGTTAAGCAAAACTAATTATACAATTAGTATAAGCTGGACAACTAATAAAACAAAAGCTAGTTATGTAGAATATGTAAATGAAAATACAAGGATTTTTTTAACTTTAGTATAATAACTAACAACAAACTGCTCAGTGGTTTTTTAAACTCTTCTTTATTTATTACATGTTTAATAACCATTTTTAAAAAATAAATAACTTTACAAACAGTGGAAATAATTGAATAATAATAAAATATGAATTTTGAACAAGCCTAATTTACTATTTCTTTATTTTTTCAGAACTCTAGTTGTTTTGCTTCTAAACCTAGAACATGGTAGCCACTCTTTGAGCCAAAAAAAAAATTCCAAGTTACCTTAACCAGTTCTGAGTCATCCTGAGTTTGGCAAGTTCTTTTTTTTATGTAACTTTTATTATTGCCACTAAATAACGAAAATCTAATATAAAATATTTAAAGAATAAAAACTGTCCTGAGATTTTTAAAAAATCTGAAAACTCTCCGGAGTTTTTAATACAAAAAATCAAAATATCCTGAGTAAGCTGTAGTTGAAAAAAATCAAAATATCCATATTTTCCTGAGAATCTCAAAAACTTAAAAACATTCAGAGTTATTCCAAGTGTGCAGCAACCCTGCAATAAACTAAAAGCTGTAGTAGTTTTGGTCCTAAACTTAAAATTTTAAGACAAATACATTGTATTTAAAATACCTTTTCTACCTGCGTTTTTTACCTTAGAAAAAAAAACCTAACTTCGTTTTTTATATAAGTTTGTCACCACTAGGTTTTGATATCATGCTAAGTTCAACTCTGAGAGTTTTTAAAACCATAATAAATGATGTTATATGTTTACATAACCATAAACTTTACATGTGCTTGTATTAAGGTAAAAAGTAAAGAAGACACTTTAAAAAATATTTATTTAAAAAAAACTAAATCATTCATAAAATCTAAGAGACTTGATCAAATTTAGGATCAGATTTTCATTTGATCAGGAATTTTGCACATTTTGGCAGCTGTTAATTCATTTTTAAAGTCTAATTATTACTTTAATCATAAATTTAATCAATTTTTTACTTCTAGTGCTAAAGAGACGAAAAAAACAAAACTTGCTAATAAGACGATTTTTAAAATAAGTTCGAATTATAAACATAACATAAGTTTAAAATTTAAACAAGCAACAACCTTTGATTCTCATAAAGACAAAAAGCTTAACAAATTAATTAAATAGAAAAACATAAAATTAATTAAATAGAATTACAATAAACTACTACAAACATATTTTTTGATTTCTTAACACTGTAATGAATCTTAGACTAGAAACACTTGTTTTTTCAATTTTTTTTTTTTATTAAAATTATGTTTCTTAACAGAATGTTTTTAAAAATAAGTTTTTTCTATAATAGTGATCCATTTTAAATTAGTAAACACTTTATTACCTTAAACAACAAACACAGTTTTTACGATTAATTTGACGCTTTTTGAACTTTAACAGCGTCTTTTTAGAAACATTTTTCTATTGAACAACTAAACTGTGTAACTTTTTCTGCAGTTTTATCGAAAAAAACATTACTGAGTCTGTCATCTAAAACTTAGAAATCGTTATATGTACTAATAGCCAGTGAAGACGCATGGTATTTTTAGGGGGTACAGAAAATTTAAAAGAATTAAATTAAAGAAACCTCTTAAATTCTTATTTTGATAACTTATTTCGTAAAATAAACTATACCACTTTAAGTTATTAAATTTTGTCGTCAAAACAGTGCTTCACTCGTTTGAAATAATTCAAATAAAATCCTTAGTTGAACAATAAAGTGTTTTTTTAAATAGAACAGTAAACAAAAATACTGCAATTACAACAAATCGTTTGTAAACAAAAAGTTAATTTAAAAAAAACTATAACAACTTTTTAACTTTTTTAGGTTAATCTGCTCCACCCAACGCAATGAATCTGCTAACAACTAATATTAACAATATTGTACAGCATAATTTCTAAATCTAGTAAATGTTTTTTAGATTGTATACCTTTAAACTTGAAGTTGTTTTCTATTTGTCTTTCATCTTGCTTGTTGTTTTTATCATTGAAAATAAACACTTTTCATCCTATTTTCTTCGAAGTTTGTAAGTATTGTAATACAGTTTGACAGTATAACTTTTTATTTTTATATAAAACGTTGTAAAATAATTGATTGCAATAAAGAAACCGACGCATAAAGAAAGGCTTGCTAGTCATTTAGTTGTTCAAATTAGAAAACACACTACACACTACTAATGTATTTATATAACACATAAATTTTTAATAATACGTTCTTTGATAAGGCTTTTTCCACATTTAGTGAGGCAACTTGAATTTAAACATAGAGTACTTTTACTCTTTAACATAGCTCAAAATACGTAGCAAAATGCATAAGTATACATTCTATTGTGACTTTGCTTCTTATGTACTTTAAATTTATATTCTGGCTGTGTCAATTACGAAGTGTCTTAAAATCATAGATTTTCTATATTTGACAAATGCATATCAATAAGCAAGCAATTATTTAATGTTAATTAAAAATCAGTCAATTTTCTTGTTTTCATGCACAAATTATGTTTGTGTTGTTTTAAATTTATTTAAATGAATGATTAATTTTGATTTCAAATGTCAACTCCAGTAAATAGCCTTTTTTTGTACTACATTTATTACTCGGTTTAGATTAAGGTAATAAATTTAGATAGATTTAACATTTTTTGCTCACTTTTATTGGAAAATAATTTTTTAACACTGTCGGCTACAAATTCTGGGCGCTTCTGGGTAGTAATTTTTACTTTCGTCTACTTTAGGTTTTAACTAATAAAACTTTTCGAATTTGTTTTGTTTGTTTAAATGATTTCTAATTCTAAATTTTTACCCCTTTTATATAAACAAAGAACAAATTATAAAAACAAAATAATTTAATTTATACATATATACTTAAAATAAAATAAAATCAAACTTAAGCCAATTAGAAGCGCCTTAGTTTTGCAGCTGACACACTTTAAATACGGCCTGTTTTATTAAGAAAAAACAGAAAGAAAATTAAAGCTTTTTCCAAGCAACATCAATATTTAAAAAAAGTTTTTGCATAAATTATATTTGCATCAATATAAAAAAAATGCTTTTGCATAATTAAGTTGTTCTATAGCGCAGTTTTTTTAATACAACAAATGAAATTGTAACCAGGCTGACAAAAGATTTACAACTAAAACGTGTTTTTATCCTTTTGAGATTAAAACAAATATATTTAATACTTTTACTTACAATACTTAGCCTGACTCGAAAGGTATACTAAAACTAATTTTATATATCAAGTTATTAATCTTTAGTCCTTAATTATTTATACTTGAGATTTTAATGGAAATAAAAATAGAGAAAAATTTTGATCTGGAAGTTAAAAACAAATAAAAGTAATTTAATTGTAAAAACTAAAATTTAGATAAATTAAACTTGTGTAAGTCAGACTCGATGGTTGATGAGATCCTAATAATAATGTTGTTGTGAATTTATAATAGTTGAATGCTCGACGGTTGAAAACTGCTAGTCGACACACATCTAAAATAAAAAGGTAACTTAAACTAAGTGCAAAACTTAACAATAAAAACGTTTTCTTTTTTTCTAAAAAAGTTTTTAAATTTTTCCATCGTTTTAAAACTTAAAACTTTTCAAAACTTAAACATAAATAAATAACAATATAGCTAAATTAAAGTTTTAAAATATATTAAATTTGTTAAATAATGTTAAAATGCATGTGTATATTTAAAAAATTTCAGATTGAATTAATAGTTCTAACTTTAAAACAAAATCTATGTTTCTAGAACAAGATCTGTTTAAAGCATTTGGTTGTGTTATTAACATTTTAAACTTTAGTTTTTTCTACTTGAACAGTTATACCATTTAAATCGTAGTACATTAGTTTTTAATACATAAACATTTGTGGTAACAAATTAACTCTCCCATAGTAAAATTGAACATTTTTTAGTATTAAAAGCTCGTTTTAAAGCATTTAAACTTTATAAAAACTTTTTCAATGTTTTAGAGTAGTGTTATAGTTAGTTGAACGACACAAAAAAAAAAAAGACGCTCTAAATATTTGGTCCTGGTAATCAAATCGCACACTTCTTTCATCCTTTTAAAATCTTGTGCAGGATAGCAAAAAGGGTTTGGCAACTTTTTCAGTTAACTGACCCGAAATGGTTGCGTTTTGTACATAAGCATTTTTGTGTTTAGGCCGGACTTATTCGACATAGGTTGTTTGGAACGCTTTACTTTTTTAAAACTTGTAATGTTAAAAGTAATTTATGTCCAGAAAAGAGACTTTACTAATAGGAACCAAATAGTAACAAATTTTAATTTTAAACTTAAAGTTTATAAAAACACACGCAGTTTAAAGCATTAGGTAATATTAAAAATAAAAAGCCGTAAAAACACAATAAACGTAAAATATACATTAATATTTTTATAAATAAATATCCAAAACAAAAAATCAATCATCATAATTTATTTATTCATAATTTAAAGTAGTTTTTTCGTAGGGTTCAGTATTAACTTAAAAGTGTAATTCTATTCCTGGTTTATTTTATTACCTGGTTTCGGTAGGATAAACCGATTTTCTAAAACAACACAGCAGTTAAGCACCACATAAACAGTTGTACATATGTGGTCTTAACTTATGCTTTTAAATTCATTAATGCAACAAAAAATAGTTTAAGATGAGATTGATGCTTGTAATCATTGAACAAACAATCGAAAGTAATGAAAGTTATATTAACTCTGAAAAATATAAATGCATTTTAATTAAAGATGATTAACAATCAACATGTATAAAATGTATATTAAGATTAATGGAATTTTAAGTGAATTTTTGAAAAGTAGATTGATAAAAACCAGTGGCGTTGCGTGGTATTTTTTTTAGGTGGTGCAGAATTTAAAAAAATCCCCTACTTTAAAACTCTTTTTTATCTTAAATAAAGACTTTTTTCAATAACAATTACATTAAATTGCTAATGTAATTTGGGAAATTTTGTTAAAAAATAAAAAAAATAATTTTTCAAAAAAAAAATTATTTAAGAAAATAACTTTAAAAAACAAAGGTAAATACTTTGAAAATTAAAGTAAATATAGGAATAGAAAAAAAAAAATTAAGTAACTTAAAAGACTCAAAAAATGTTAACTTACTTATGAGTATTAATTTTTAAGAAGGCTTTAAAGTTTAAACTAACAGTAGAAAAAATTTAGACAAAACAAATTTTTATTATATTGAAAAATACAACAACTTTATTAGTTCTTTTTTTTGCCTCAACTTTATTTTAAAAATATTTGATTACACATCATACTAAGAATGGTTATTTTACTAATGTTCGATTTAACAAAATAATAAATGTCTGATTAGACTTGGCAAGAAAATTAAAAAGTCTACAAACAAAACAAAAAAAGTTTTTGTACAAACTGCAAGTTTATTTTAAGTAAAATTTATTATACAAGCAAACTAAATAATATTAAGTTTTACAAAGGCTCTAAAGTTAAAACTTAAAATAGCTTACAGTTTAGATATAACAAACTTATATTTCAATAGAAAACACAACAAGTATAATAATATTTCATTTTAGCTTCAACTTTACTTGAAAAATATTGGATTAAATACCAAACTAAAAATAATACTTTTACTTATTTTTAAATAAACAAAAAAGGAATGCATAATGAAGCTTGGCAAGTAAATTAAAAAGTCTACAAACAAAGAAAATCTTATGTAGAAATTACAACTTTTTAAAGAAAAAATAAACTTGCTTAGTACAGAAAATGGTTACTACTGAATAAATACCTAAAAAATAAATCTGAAGTTCTAACTTTGCAAACATAAATACTTAAACTCTTACTTTTCACCTTTGTAACTAAAATTTATTCTTCTCTCCTTTTGGTTGATAAACTTCTCCATCACCTCTTCCTTGAAACTAGTACAGTTTTTAAGTAAGTCCCTACCAATTGAAATTACACTTAAAGAATTAAACTTGACTGACCCATGGTGTTTCTCAAAAAAGTTTTGATCCTTTTCAAAGATGAAAATGTTCTTTCAGCTTCTACACTAGTCATGGGAATAGTTATCAAAATTCTAAGAAGCTTTGCAGTCTCGTTAAATATTTTAGTCAGGTTACGTTCTTCAAGATATAACAATATTTTCACTAAAGCATCCTGATGCATTTCTGTACGTGAATAAAATGTTTTCAGTTCTCTTTCTAACTGTTTACATTCAACTACAGGACAACGTTTCTTCACTGTTTCTATAAACTTTAAAGGAAAACAAGATTTATAAACAGTAAAATATTTTGCCAAAAATAACTGCGAAATTCTTAAATGGCCTGAAAACTTGAACCTTTCAGTGATGTTGAAGCTGACACTATCACAGACTTCTTTTGCTGAAGAAAGGCTTTTTTTGACATTCTCTGTACTACTTGAATTTCTTATACTGTTGACTGCAGCTTGAAATGTTTCCAAATGTTGTTTAACTTTTTGAACAGTTAAGTCTGTGCATTGCATGATGTTGTACAAAATTTCAACTGCAGGCATAATTTCCTCTGTTAACTCTGATAACTGGCATGATTTAAGCTTAGAAACTGTCCAATTTACTTGACTAGTATTTTTCTGCATTTTCCTAGTTATAAAATCTATAAAAATAGCATTTACCTTGTTCAACAAAAAATTGTTTTAGCTATACAGAGTAAACTAATAAACAGTTTCAATATTTAGAAAAAAGCAAGGTTGCCACTCTAAAAACAAGGTTGCCACTCTTTGAGTCAAAAAACTGTCCTGAGTGACCTTGAGTTGGGATGAAACACTTTTTTCACAATTTGATCTTATTTTATGTAGTTTTTACTAAGCTACAAGGTGCTTTTTACAGATTTAAAAAATTTAAAATATTTTATTAGATATAGCCGGTCAAAGTCGAAGGCAACAAAAGGTTCCTTATGGGAGGCACTAACTATCACGGGTTAAAAATGTTTCTTTAGATGTTTCTTTTATAAAACAAAACAATTTGCTAAAATAGAAATCCAAAACACTAAGAAAAAAAAAAATTATAACAAAAGTAATTTTTTTTTGTATATATAAAAATATATATCGATACTTTAAAATTTAAAACTTCTCTTCAACAAAAGTATAAAATTTTAGATGAAAAAGTTTGATAAAAATTGCTTTAAAAATTATGGAGAATATAGGTTTTCAGTAAAATTGTATTTTTTTTGCTTTTTTGGTTTGCTCCTTGTATAATAAATCATTGTACTAGCTGGCTTTGACCGGTTGTATCTAAAAGTTTAATTGTAAATTTCAAGTTTATTAAAGAGTAACTATTAGCTTTCTGAAAAAGTTAAAATAAGAACAACATAAAAAAAAGAGCCTATACACCCCCCCCCCCCCTCTCTTACCCCTCACTATTTTGCACAATTTTTTTTTTTACAAGTATTAAGATTTTTATTAATTTTTTTTCTAAATTTAATGTTTTTTTGTTGGAGGTTAAAAATTCTATAGTTCTTTAAGGGTATGTTTTCTTTATTTAAATTTAATTAGTTTTTCATTTTGATGACAGTATTTTTATCAGGAGCTCAACTTTTTTAAGTCTGGTTGGTGAGGCTGTTGACTTTTCAATAAATTTAAAGATAAATTATAAATATGTAACCATTATAGCAGTAAAAAAAATGGTTAGTAGTTTTCATGTGGCCATAGGGGTAAAACATTTATTTTTTCAATTTTAAATAAGTTTGTTATTTTCAGAGTAAAAAACTAAAACTGCTTTAGTCAGCCTGAATATTTTTCTAATTTGGCCTGTTTTAATTTATCTTGGGTCATCTTGAGTTTTTTTTTAATTTCTAAGTTATCCTGATTATGAGGAAAGGCAACCATGTTTCAACAATTTTATCTAAAATGTTTGCTTTGTTTATGAAAAAATTAAACCAAAAGTCATATAAAGTAGACTAAATTTTCCTAAAATGTTAAACTACTCTAAGTAATCAAAGTTTCTAAGTTAGGTCTATTTACTTTATTTAAATATGTGACTGTTTCAATAATACTAATTTATATTTAATATAAATTTAAGTTATTTTTCTGTATGAGTAAACTAGAAGTTTATAATAAACTTCTTAACATTTTTTTCAGAACTCAAATTTTACATTTAAATATAATTTAAATAAACATTTTATTAATTTTATGATAACAATAATCAGTTTTAGTTAAGTTTATGTATGCAGGTTAAAAAAAAAAAAATTTTTAAGACTTTGTAGTTTTGGGTTTTTTATCTTTTTTTTTCAAAATATGTAATTTATGACAAGTTTTGTTCTTTTATTGTTTCGTTTTAATAGAAGTGATCTCTTAAATTTAAAATATCATGTGGGTACATAAACTTAAGTTTAATCCTTTGCACTTTGCAGTAGCTTAGCTTTGTTTTTAATTTATGTTTACAATAGCTTGTAGATGATACTAAAGCAAGTTCTGTTTTAGGGAATTTTCAACTTAACTTACTTACCGCAAGATATTGATTTTGCGGTAATTCTTGAAGAAATTTTGCTTTTTTGAGTTCATTTGCGGCAGTCAGCTAAGAGTTTGCGGCAGTGAAGTGGGCAAAATGGTCGTTTTCAAAATTGGAGTTTTAAAAGAGATTTCGTTCAAAAAAATAACGAAAACGTTATAGATACTTATTTTTTTTCTTACAAAAATTCAAGGTGGTGCAGTTGCGGCAGTGCAACACCCCACGCGACGCCCCTGATAAAAACTATTATATTTTTTTCTATAATACAAACCTTCATATAGATTTGTATTACAAAACAAAAACTAATAAAAAACAACAAAGCAACAACAAAATCTCAATAAATGAAAAAGCCAAATGACTTTTATAATATATAAACAATTAAATGAACTTTATATCAGCATAGAACTCTTAATAAGGTTTGGTTTCTTTCCAGTTTAGCATTATGAATTTTTTCTTATATCTGCATTAATTCATATATTCATTTTTTTTGTTAAAACATGTTTCTAATTTAAGTATTAGTATGGCTATTCGTTTTTTATTTCCAAAAAAAAAATAATATTAAGAATTATGTATTCTTACAGATACAAAAAAGGAACATTACTGAAAAAACATAAAAGTTATATAGAAATTGACATAAAAATTAAAAAAAAAAAGACATGTAAACATAATAACAAATTACGGATATAATTTTCCGTAAAACTTTGCAAAAAGTCTGCATTTACTTAGTAATATAAAGCCAAAGCTATTCATTTAGCTTAACTTGATTGTTAGCTAGAATGTGGTCACGGGTTAGGGAAGGGCAAAGTATGGCCCGTACGCTAGATCTGGCCCGCTAAGTAAAAATCTCTGGTGTGCGACGTACTTTTGTGCAAAACAACTAATAGAAAGCTTTTTTTATAGCAAATGTGATTACCAAATATGCTATAAGTTTTATTTTACCGTGTACAGTAGTACTTGAAAATTATTATATAAACATATTTTGCGAATATAGATTTGAAAAAAACATTGTACTTTCATAAGTTTTAATCTACTTTATTGTAAAGCTTTCCCATCGACTGGAAAAATTTATCACTCATTAAAAGACCTCGAAATATAATTTCACACATTAAAATTTTTGAAAATTTTAAAATAAGTATATCAGGATCCGGCCGGATGCTGACTTTGTTTAAAAAACAGTTCGGGATTTGTCCGGATTCTAAATTTGTTGATTTAGTAGATCACATAATGATCTATCAGTTCTAGAAAATATTACATCTTATTTATACTATAGGCGATAGGCAACTTAACAACTAAAAAATTATCAATAGATTGCATATTTGAATACCAATGAGAATAGTACTTGAATAATTTAAATGATAATTTTTTTGTCACATTAATAATTTTAGGCAATGAAGAAGTCACTGTAGAACATAACGAAACAACTTATAAACCTTTTATAAAACCTTTTGCAAAGTTTGTATTCGTAAGCTAATGTTCAAATAATCTCTGTTTTTTTAAAAAACAAAACTATTGAGACAAGTAAGAAAACTCTGATAATAGACCAGGAGTCGGCAAACTGCGGCCCGCGGGCAAAATGCGGCCCGCGAGCACGTTTTTTATTTGAATGGAATGCGGCCCACGAAAGAAAATTTGCGGCCCGCGAGCATGTAAATTTGGCCCGCTGGGCATAAATTTATTTTAATTTAAATTTGTTTGATTAACTTCGTTTTAAGTTCCTGTATAAAATTTTAAAACAACTAAAAAAAATTACTGCTTTAACTTAAAAATATGAAAAAAGACATTCAACCAGGTTTTTTTTTTTCAATTTCATAATAACTTTCTTCTTACAACGGCAAATTATTGAAAAGAGTGTAAAGAGTGCTTAGATTTAGTAAGATAGTTATATAATACCCATTTAATAAATAAACTAAACGCAAATGTTTTCAATTTTTTACAAAAGTAATGCACACAAACTAAGTAAAATGTCATTTCTTTACAGTTTAGTTTTGTTTGCATTTTTTTGTGCTTAAGTTTCTTTTACAGATTTTATGTTACTAAATGTTATATTTTAGTTTGCACAAAAACATTTAAAATAACATAATAATAAGAAATACGGTTTACATTATTTTGGTTTTGATACCTTTAGTTTTTAGAAGTTTGCTTTGCACTTTAAATTACTTCTTATGCACACCAATGTACAAAGATGCTCATTTTTTAAAGCACTTTTTTTAATATTTAAGTTATACTATTAATATTGACTGCAAAAAAGATGCTCAATTTACACAGTGTAAATAACTATTTATTATAATAAAACAAATGTTTATGCACTGCTTCCGTTTGTTATCTGGTTTCGGTGAGCGTCAGCTGACCTTGTCAAATATAACAGATTGATTGAAGATCTAATTTGATTTTTTGCGGCTTTATAATCTTCAGACATTTTCTAAACACGACTTCTTGTTGTCATTGAAAAAATAAACAAAATTATTTTACTACTGCGAACACAAATTCTTTAAATAACTTTTCTAATCTAAACGGTATCTTTTTTTTTGAAATTACTTTTACTACCTTATAGCTTGCCTTAACAATGTTTTCTGATCAGTCTGTAATTACTGAAGATAGTCATGAGCGTTGTTGAAACTGACTTAAGCAATTTTTTTTTCGTTTTACGCAGTAACTCCAAACTAACGTTTTTTAATTCTTATAACTCGTTTTATATTCTATATTAATTGTTTTTAAATGCAATATTATTATTTTAGATGGAATTGATATAATGCTCAATAAAAAATAAGTTGAATAGCTTAATAAATTTTTATACATCTGCTAAAAAAATTAAAAAAAAGTAAATTTTTATCCAAGCTGAATTATAATATTTTTTTTAGTTATACAATTTATTCACTGTCAATAAATTTCGATATTCCTATATTTTGTAAACTTTATTTTAAACAGGGTTGCCAAAAAAACAAGCTAGTTTAAAAATTTTAAAAATTCAGATTAGGTTAAACCTTTTTAAGAGATTTAAAATAAAACTCAAATGTGTTAAAGTTTTATTTCAAACCTTTTGAATAATTCTTAAAGTTCTTAGAATAGTATTTATGACTGTAGTGTAGGTTACTAATTGTTTTTTTTGTCTACTTACATATTGTACTTTTTTATAATGATGCTATTTTATTTATGTGTTTAAGCTTGATTAACAGAACGTTTGTAGCTAAGTATTTAAATTTTAATAAACTTTTAATATAACTCATACATTTTTGCTTTTAAAGTGGCAACCGTTAAAAACACTAATTAATTACTAGTAAGATATTTTGTTAAAGTATTCGAGCATTAATTTTTAAAAATGATTTAGCTTATCTACAGTATAAATAGGTATTAGTTTTATTAAGTTAACTAGTTACTGAGCTTTCTAAAAAGTGCAAACTATTTAAGACTGAAAAATTATTTACTAAAGTTAATAATTTTTTAAATATAAAAAAGTGGTTTATAATTTATGAAATGTATAAAAGTGACCCATAAATTATTTTCAAGCTAGGTTTTTAAAGAGAGTTGGGTTGTAAGTAAAATAATAAAAATAATTTATTAACCTTAATTTATTAAGTGATTAAGAAAGTAAACATTTTATTAAGATTTAAGTATATTAAACAATGTAAAATTGATTCAAGTAAATATCTATAACTTAAATAGGCGTTCTATGTGTAGCTAAGAGTCATTTAAAGTAATAGAGTGATTAAAATAAAAACTATCTCTGGTGTGACTAAAACCAAAAGATTATTTGAATGTCACTAAAACTAAAACAGCGGCCCAAGAAATTTTAGAAACTTGAAATTTGGCCCGCGAGCACCAATTGCCTGCCGACCCCTGTAATAGACGATAAAAAACTAATAAGTAAGATGATAAGCATTTCACAAAAATTGAAATTACAAAAAAAAAGAAACAATAACATCAAAGCTCATTTGTGCTAGCCTCGTTACCTAAATATTGGTTTAAAAAATTAAGTTATGTAAAGTTTTATAAGAATTTCTTGTTAAACAAATCGTAGAAAAATTAAATTTTCCGAGTCATACTTAGTGAACGACACCATGTTTTCACGAGTCTTAATGTTTTTACGTTTTTATCTTTTGCAGAGTTTTTACTTTTTCACATATCCTTTTTTTTTGAAGACTGTTTTGCATTAGTACAACATATTGATATGATACAAAGACTAAAAGTCGTAGTCAAAAAGTTTTGCTTACTCAGTTTTGTGTAAAAGTTTAAGAGTAAGTGATAAAAAATGTTACACTTACAGTAATCGAGTATAACAATAAGGGCTACATGACTACAGGTAAAGTTTAAAGATTAGAGTTAAAAAGCTATGAATTGAGCTTTAAATTATAAGATTACAAAATACGGAAGATGATGTTCAAACTATGCCGTCGAGGTTATAAAATAGGGGTTAAGGTTTAGTATATTCTTAAAAAAACAAGGGTAAATAATCTGATTTGAGTCTTTAATATACCTTTAAGAGTAAATATAAAAAAATGTATAATATATTAAATGTAAGCTAATCTATCACTTTTAAACTAAGTTTTAAATTTTACTTTTTTTTAAGTACTACAATATTTTTCTATGAAATGGATTAGAAGTTTTCAAATAAACCCTGTGTATTATAGAAAATACTTTTCAATGTTATTTTAGCTCTGATTTTATACGAGGTAGGCTTTTAATTCATGTAAGAGCTCTACTTTTTTTTATGCCGTGAATAACTTTATTTAAAGTTTAAATTGTTAAAGTTAAAATTAATTTTCACAACAGACGATGATTATAGTTCAATATTTTTTTGTTAAAACTACGGATCTATTAGTTTGCCGTCTTTCAAATTATTTTGCAAAGTATAAAACTTTGGAAGGTTCAGAAAATTACTTCATTTAAGAAAAAGCGCAAAAGACTATATTAAGAACACTTAAAAAAAAATTTAATAAAAATCTAATGCATAAAACAATAGTTTATTAAATTTAAACATTGTTTTAATTTTTGAATTGAAGATACTTTAGGTTTAGACAACAGCTTACTGAAATAAAAATGTTTAGTTTTGTAACAATCAAATGCAAGATAGTTTTATGTAAACATAAATTTTAAGAAAAAATAGTTTTTTAAACGCTTTAAAATGAAAATTGAAACTTTGTCTGTTATAATTTTAAGATATATGCTTTTAGTTTATTACAATAGTAACAATCAAAGCTCTCAAATTGAACTCAGGAGAAAATTACAAATTTGTTGCTTAGTTATTAAACTTAAGCTAGGTCTTAATGTCTCCATAAATATTTTAATTTTAATTTTCAGAATTTTATTTTAAATGAAAATATCATTGATTAACTGAGTGTAACATTGTTTTATGAATATATTCGTGATTTATTAATTAATGTTTTTAAAATAATTTAGGTACTATATTTATTAAGATCTATAAACAATTGAATTTTTTTTTTAGTTTTTGTTTACAAATTTTGTTGTACGCTTCAAATATTCGTTTTTAACAAAGATTTAAAAATATTTTATAATCTTGTAAAAATTATAGTTATTATCAGTTTCACAATTTATACTTGATATTATTTAGAATAAAAAAAAAGTTTTATTAAAACTCAAAATCTGCTTTTACTTAATTATTCAATTTATACCTATTAAAGAAAGTTTAAAATTAGTTATTGAAAAAAAAATATTGAGATCTTTTAATATTTAAAATCTTTCATATATTGGTCAAAAATAAATGTTAAATTTTTCTTTTAAGTTTAAAAATAAAACAGTTTAAATAACAATTTTAAATTTGATTTAATCAAATTTTAAAGCTTATTATTTTAGTACATGCAATTTTAGCAAGGCAAGACTTACAAGAGTTAAAAATGTTTTTTACGGCAAAAGTTTAATATTTCATAACATAAGTTGTTTGTTTATTTTTAAAGATAGTTATTCTGGTTAATCTGCACATTGTAGTACAAAAATTTTTAGTTAAATATATTATTCTACATATTTAGACATTAATTTTAGATTAATCATTTTATAGATATGGTATTTTAAATATAAGATTTACTAGATCTAAATAAAAACATGATAAATCAATACTTTTTTTGTTTAAAATCTCCATAGTAGATATAAAATATTTGCTTATTTTTTACTTGTTTTGGCTTTATGATAAAAAACCGTACTTTGAGGTCAATAATGAGAAAAATATTGGTTACATACTAATACTTACTACATTTTTACTTTAAATTTAATTTTAATATAAATGTAGTTTTGCTTATATACTAAAATTATAGAAGTTTGTAACACAAACTTAAGTATTAATTAAACATAGGCCTTGAAAAAGTTTAAAGTAAAATAGAAAAAAGTGTAAATTTTTTTATAAGTTAAAGTTTTATATACGCACGCACTAAGTGTGTTTAAGTTTAATACAATTTATAAACTACTACGCGTCCTCTCCGCCAAAAACCATATTAAAACAATAAGTAGTTTTGCTTGTTTATTTCTTTTACCGAAGATGCTTGTAAACTGATAATTTTGTTATCAAACTGTAGTGTTTAAAAAGATATTTTTTAAAAGAAATAGTTAAACTTATATTTTATATTTAAAGTTTGTTATTTTATTTCTAATATTTAAATAAATAAAAAAAATTAAACTGTTTACTTAATTGGTCAGTACTTGAGTAATTGATATTGCACCTGTTTAGTATTTTTTACACTTTGTAGATTAAATTTTTTTTATATAAAAAATTAGATAAACACGATTTTAAAATTTATCTTAAACTTAAAAATCCGTATCTAAAACCATTAGTTTTGTTTACTTTAATTTTACTAGATTCGCTTTATAAACTTAAGCTATAGATATATGACATCACTTAACTTTTTCTTTTCTCTCATAATAATTTTGAGAGAAACAGGGTTCTCTATCACAATAATTTAGATACACTTTTTTAAACAATTAATTAACACATCTGGATTGTTTTTAGATTAACAATTAATTTATAAAATTCAATGGCTGTGCCTACCACATACAAAGTTGGAGGTTAGTTTTTCGATGTATAGTATTTGTTGAGTTTAAATATTTCTAGTTAAGCCTTTGCATTGACCATGTATTGAGTTTTACATAATTATGTTTTTAATTTTTTGGTAAGTCAACTTACATGTTTAAACTAAAATAAGTTGTTCGTAAATTTTTGTTTTAATTATCTTACTTTAATGCTTTTATATACTGAAAGGTACAACTTTACATTTGGTGTAATTATAAAAAAATTTTACTGTAGAATATTTTTATTTTTTAATGTTTTTTTTTTAAGGTCAATTAATTAATAAATTTCGTTCTAAATATGTAATAGTATACTACAGTATATATTGTTATTGTTTTTTTTTGCACTAGTTATTTTAATTAATTTAAACCTTTTTAAAACTTGTTTGTAAGTTAATATATATAATTTCATGATAATTAAAATTTAAAGATAACATATGTTTTAGAGTACTTTATAAACTTGTAAATTTTTAGGTATATTATTAATAAAAAAATACAACTTTGTTTATAACTTAGTACATACCTGCTTAAAAACTTTAAGAAATATATTAAAATCTACTAAAGTAAAAACAAGTATTTAAAAATTATATGTTTCATGCTATAATTTGCTGCATAGAATCTCAATATTAAATAAACAATTCTCCTTGATACAGTAAAATTCTAAACACATTATTAGATTATAAAAATTAACTATATATTATATACGTTTAAAATAATTTTTATGATTACTCTAATTTCTTATTACAAAAGTTGTTTTATTTGCTTATGTATTAATAAAAGAATAAAATAAGAGTAAAATATATGTTTTATATAGTTAAACAAAATTTACACAGTAAACAAACAAAGCTAGATGTTTTAAATATAAAAAAAAATCTTAAATCTCTTACATTTTTATATCTTTTGTATAAATTGTTAATTTTTATTCAGTTATAATTCTAATTTATTTATAGTAGGTAATTATTTTCTAAAAAATATTTAAAAATTTATTTGTATACAAAAGCAACTTATTTAAATGTTTAAAGTAATTTTAGCTATAATATTTTCATTTAAGCTTCTTAAAAATATTGATATAAACATTATTTTCTTTATTAAATTTAAACAAAAAAAAATTTTGTTGACTGCAGCAGTTTTATAGGTATAAACTTTTGTATTTTAAAAATTTAGAAAGGCAATATTGTTGAAAAAAAAAGTTCATAGGTCTAATAGGAAATTAGTTATATGTTTTCATTGTATGCCTAATATTTATTTATTAATAGTACTGATATGCTGCAAAATACAATAAAAGAAATGTTAAAATTTTCATTATGTATTATAAATTTTTCTTTTCAACTTAAATGTTTGAGACAATTTATTGTTTTTAAATAAGGCAGTTTAAAACAGTACTATTAGTATAATACATTTTATAAATTTAATACCACTAATAAACAATTTTCATAATTTAAATTTATTTTAGTTTTTCAATAAAATATTTTTTTAGTTTTTCTGTAAATTTATATTAATAGTTTAAGGTAAAAGTGTAGAATAATTTGATAATTGTAGTTTTGGTTTAACTTATTGTTTTTTCAATTATTGTTAGTAGACAATAAATTAAAAAAAAATAATTTTAAACAAAACTCTTACCAAATTAAATTCTTTTTAGGCATATACTTAAGTTATACAGCTTGTGTTAAAAAGTTTATTGTATAGTTTTTTAATAAGTATTTTTTTTATAAGCTCAATCTTCAGTTTTTAGCTGTTAGAAGCTCTATATTGTTTAAATATTTCCGATTTAAAAACAAATTCTTTGAAATATTGTTTATTTGAAGTTTTTCTTTTAAGTTAATATTTAAGATATACAAAAAATACAGTGAAAAACGTGGTAATTTGTATAAATAATTATTTTAAAGCAATTTGTTAACTTTGTAAACTTTGTTAATTTAGGTCTCTAGCTTGAAAAATTTAGAATGAGGTAGGTTTAAAAATTTACTAAGTCAAAAAATATTGGCTTCAAAATGTATTTTTTCTTAGTAAATCTTTTTCTGAAAGTTTTAACAAAAAAAAATGTAAAAGGCATCTCATAACTAAGTTTTTTTTAGTTCATGTTACACACAAAATTAATTTTTGAAAAGTTCTCTATCTTTAATTTAAAGTCTTCATTTTTATCTTATATACATAATGAAAAATTAAATTAAAGAAATTATTTTTAAACATTGACTTCGAAATGAGTCTAATTACTTGTGAGATTATATATTTATATCTATCTACAATTAAAAAGAAAATAATATGATACATTGAATTTTTTCTTTAAGTCTTAAAAATCTTTTCAATCTTTAAATTTTTATTATTAAAGTTATTTAAAAAATAGTTTTTATATTATTATACAACTATTTTTTAACAATAAAAATCTAACTATATAATAATAAAATAGATAATTTATATAGTTAATAAAGCTTTTTACTATTTCATAGACCATGTATTTGTTGAAAGTCAGCCTGGTTTACCATTCAACATAAGAAAAATAGAAGAACTGAACAAAGTTGGTTTAATCTTTTGTGTAAAGATAAGGTTTTATTTAAAATAAAATAATAATATGTTTATGTAAGTTCTGTATTAACACTATTCTAAGACTATTGGTTTCATATAGTTTAACAAGTTTCGCAAAATAACTTTTTAGTATATTTTATAATATTTTTCATTTGAATTATGTTAAGTTAAAGATTAAACTGTAAAACAAATTTTGAAATTTTTCTTCCAAAAGGTTTTAATAGTTTAAAACTTTCAATAAAATAGTTGTTAACTTCATAGTTTTTAATCATATGTAGAGAGCATTTTTGTTTGAGAAATTTTTTTTTCAACTTTGAATTTTTTTTCAATTATAAAAACTTTGTACAAAAGACAAGTGGAGGAAATGTCAGTGCAAAAGTTGCTTGTTATTATAGAAAAAAAGACCTAAGTTCAAGTCTGCTGACACTTTCAGAAAAAAATTCAAGTATTTTTTTTATTCATAATAATTTTTAATTTTTTTTCTTATTTTATTTGTTTAAAAAGTTCAATATTGATAAAATAAGATATAATGTATAATTGTTCAGTTAAAATAGTTTTTATGACTTTTTTATTGTTCAAAAATTAGCCATTTTATTTTTTATCACTAGACATCTGATATTTAGTAATTTAGTTCTACAATTTTTTTTTTGTTTATATTTGTTTAAGTAAATAAAGTAATTACTAGAAACAAAAAGAAAGTGATTTTCACTTTATTTCTTAACAATTGTACTTTTTATAAAAGTTACTTAGTATAAAGGTTAAGTTTTTTTATAGAAGATTTAGAATCTGAAATGAGAATAACATTAACTGATGATGAAAGAAATTTATTAAATCATCGTGAACTTTTCTTATCCAGACAACAAGATACTATTCCTGCAAATCAAATAAGGTTGTATAAAAAATATTAAGTTTTTAGTTTATTTGCCATATGTTACATATAAATGATTTATTTAATTTTTTTCATTGTGTATAAGAAAATTTTATGTTAAGATATTTTCACAGTTATATGATTAAAAAATATTAATTTATTATTATACTTAAAAAACTTAAAAAAAAAAAGATTCTCAATTTTTTTGATTTAATACAATTTGAATAGTAAGAAACGTTTTACATCAATTATACCTATAAAATGTTTAGTATTTTATTTATCAAACTAACATTTAAGTTATTAAAATAATTAAAAACAATTTATGTTATATTTTTTTACATTTATCAAAAACTTGCAGTATTAGATTTAGTTATCAAAACAGTTAAAAACATAACTAAACTAATATTGTATAAGTCTTTTGTTAAAAGTGCAAAAAATATTTGAACTAAGAAACCAAATTCATTAAAACCTAAATAGTTATAGATTAGTAACATATTGTTAAATAGCTAAGGATTATGGCTCTAAGCTGATTTATTGTTAGTTTAAATTTATAAATTGTGTAAAAAAAACTGATGTAACTATGTTTCTTTAAATTTTTTAATCTAAATAATTTTAACTGTTACTTTGTATAACTTAGTTTATTCTAACAGATAACTTTTTTATAAGTGTTCAGTGATAGACCAAAATATAAAAAATATGATTATTACAAAAATCAGACATATACTGAATTAGATAGTCAGAGTTACTTTTTTTTTCAAAAAGACTTATCGTTAGTGTTCTCCAAAATTATTGTTTTAAAAGTTAAGCTTATTACTATTTTATCTACTTTATCTAGTAAACACTTTAAATTATCAATATCTTCTAATTTAAATAGATGCAAACAATTAAATGGTTTTTAAGTTATTTAGGTATAGTTTTATTTTTCAAAATGATTTTAAATATTTTGTTGTAAAATTGTACAAAATTTTAAGAATTAGTTGAATTTTTTTTTGTTTATTTCATCCCAGTAATATTCTTTGTAACGTTAACTATCTATTCATTTGTTATTAGTTTTGTATAAGTCTAAATTTGTTTCTAGGGGGAAATGTTACGTAACACTTATAAACGAAACAGAAAATTTAAGGAACTACCTATCCAAACCCGTTAGTTATTATTTTTCTTTTATCATTTTAGATATTTATTTTTAAATATACATTTTGTTTAGGTTATGTGCTTTTATAAGGATTTGCTTCTTCGTACATTTTTCAAAATGTACCTACTTATACTTTTTTGGAAAAATTGGCCAAAGTTTACTAGATATAATTCATAATTTTTGAAACCACGTATTATTGAAAACTTTTTATGCAAGTATTGAGAGCAAAAAATAAACTTAAACACTTTTCCATTAAGAATTTATTGGAAAGATCTTTTATTATGCTTGCATTTATTTTTTTTCAATTTTGTACTGTACTTGAGTTAAGTAATTTTGGAATGATTGATTTATAAATATTAAGGTACTATAAACAAAATACACCGAATTTACACTTAACATTTATGTGCAAGTTCTACATAAGAATTCAATGGTTTTAGAAGTTGCATTATATTTGAAATTATACTTGTTATGGCATGAAAGTGACATAAAAAATTGGTAGTAATATTTTAAGATTTTGACTACACTTAATAGTAACAACTTGGTATTTTCAAATTAAATAAGAGTAATTAAGTAGCACAACAATATCTTTGTAGTAAATATCAAACCAAATGTTTTGCCTAACCAGAAGGTTTGATCAGAAAAACCTAAGGAAAGTATTATTTTAAAAATCATTGTAATTTTTTTCCAAAATTCTGACAATTGTTGCTGTCAATAGCTTAAAAAATATCAGGGTTGCCACAAGGTCAGAAAAAGTCAGGAAATCAGGAAAAGTCAGGAAAAACTAAAAAAATGACAAAAGGCAGGGAAAAATGGGGGGTTTTTGGAAAAAAGTCAGGAAAAGTCAGAATATTTGACAAAATTAGAAAAAAAGTCAGATTTTGTCAGTTTAAATTTACAAAGGTCCTTATTTTCCAAAGCCTTCAAATGGTAAAAAATTAAATAAAAATCCTTTAAAGTCAGACTAAAATTGCAAAATTTTCCTATAAATTTACAAAATTGTTTAATTCTAATACCTTCATCTGGTATAAATTAATAAAATATCCTTTATAAAACTGCAAAATTTTTCTATTAAAATGTTGAACAACTACACTACTTGAACAAGCAGTTTTTGTAAACTTTTTAGTATTGATGATCTGAAGCAAGGACATTTCCATAGTGAAACTGTGATATATACACAAAAGTTTATCTTGCATAATTTTAGAATCAAAGTGTTTTTTGTTTAAGTAAATAATTGTGGCAGAAATTGGAGGTAAAAATAAATGAGTGCAAAAAGAAAAGAAATGAAGCCCACAAATTTTGGCTAGATTTAGAGAAATATTCTCTTTGACAAGTGTAGGGGCAGCAGATGAGAACGATTTAAATAAAATGAGGCAAATGGTTTTAACTGCCAAAAAATGAAGTGGGATGCAGACCAGATCCTCATTAGATGAAGAGGTTGAAGTGCTAATAAAGAAACGGAAAAAATAAGTTTTAGTACATATAGTAAAAAAACACAGTGTTTGTTTAAGTTCTTTATTCTTTTAAGGTTTTAATCGTAAAAGTTCGTTACTGTTTTAAGTTTTAGTTGTGAAAGTTTGTTATTAGTTTAAGGCTTTAATTCTAAAAGTTTGTAATACGTCGTTTCGTTTATTTAGATACATTTAAGTTAGGAAATGCTAAAAAATTGTGTCTTCTTTCAGACAAGCTGTGTTTATAAGGTAGTAATACAAGTATTTTGCTGATAGAGCTGTTTATTGCAAATATATCAATCATACACAGATGGTGCAAGTGATGTAATGGAAGTTTGATGATTGAATTCAGCAAAAAAACTGTTATTTTAACCTGTTCTAAAATTAGATTGATAGCTTTATATAGTTTCAAGTGTTAGATTATGTTTTTAGAATAAGTTTAAATTAAGAGTTTGATATAGAAAAGTCAGGAAAATTTTAGTAAAAAGTCAGGAAAAGTCAGGAAATTTTTCTCAGCTTGATCTGTGGCAACCATGAAATATAAAAAACTTTTTTTTTGTGTTTAAAATTATAAAATTAACTATTTTTACATAATCTCAACAACATGTCATTAAAATATTAAATAAATTCCTTAGTTTTTTGCTTGACAATTTGTTTGTTGAGTCAATAGAATTTAATTTGTAGAAAAGAAAGTTTAGTGTTATTGAAGGTTGTAGTTGATATGTCTAACTTTTACTAACTTTCAACCTTTTTATTAAGTTAGCTAAATTTTGTTTTTTATGTTTTTTTTAGAGAATTGCTTCAATTTTCTTTTACAAAATTTGTGTAAGAGATGACTTTTGACACAGTGATAGAAAATTTAAATAGGTATTTCTTTATTTGTGGTATAAAATACACAGTAAAATAATGGAGTTGAACACTTTTCTAAGTACTTTTTTTTCTAGTATTCTATTTTAAAGCTCAAAATGTTACTTTGTTTTTAGTTGCTGAATTTAAGTTTTGATTTAAAGTTGCTTTGATTATATGATCAACAGCTTTTGAAAAAATAATTTTATTAGTTTAGTTTAATATTTGTGACTATTTGTTATGTTATAAAGTTTGTTTTTATAGAAAAGTTAGCTGCTGATGAGTGTTTTAATAAAATTTTTGATAATATTATAATATATTAATTTAGTTTGAGAAAAGTCTTACATAAGAGCGCCTGTAGGGCGTTTAGTTTTTTATTTAAATAACTAGAACAAGCTACAATATTTAGCCAACTATGGATACTGATATCAAAAAAATTTTTCATAGCTTCTATAAAATAAGAGCTATGATACTAGTGTACTTTAATGACTAAGCATTGTAATTGTTTTGTTCCAATTTAAAATATTTTAAGTTTAAGCTCAGCAAAAACCAGATTGAAAATTTACTTTTATAATTTAAAGTTGTTCCACAATATATCTATTTAAAAGTATAGTTAGATGATTACTTCATTATCATTAGTTAGTTCTTTTATTTATTAGTTTCAAGACTATATTAAAATTCAAGTCCCACTTTTGAGTATTTGTTTCAAATCTAGCCATGCTTTATTGAAAAATAACACTTATCTTGAGATACAACTGAATGATTAAAGTTTAGTTTAATTCACATTAAAGTATAGAAATAGGGTTGACAAAAAACCTGGAATCTGACAATATACGCAAAAAAAAAAAAGAAAAAACCTAGATTTTTGAACAAAAATCACTAAAATACATGGAAAAACCTGGAGTTTTAAACAATTTTTACATATAAAATGATTAAATTTTAATTATGTACCAAAAATCTATCATATACAAAAAAGTTTTTGCAAAAATTAAAATTTCATTTATTATGAAACAAATTTTAAGTAGCATTGTAGAATGTTTTCAATATTTATATACTATTTAAGACAGTTTTATATCTTAAACTTAAATTTGTAATAAAAATGCATAAAAAAGCTTGTACTTTCAAAATTGAAGTTTGAAGAAGTTTTGATAACTTAAAAAAAATCAAAAAACCTTTGGCAGTCTTGTAGAAAATTTCTTGGGTACTTACTATTAACTTAACACTGTTAAATATTGCAGGACGTGTTTTACTACTCTTTAGTCTACGACCCAACAAACAAAACTCTTGTAGCAGACAAAGGTGAGATACGCGTTGGTTCTGCCTACCAAGCAACTGTTCCCTTGAAAGTCAACACAAGTAACTTTTTTTCATGACTAAATAGTTTTCATAACCTTAATTAGGCTAATTTAAGAGAGTTTTGATTATTTTGTTTTAAACTGTTGTGTATATTTTTATGAGTACTAAAAGTAACATAGATAAACTTGTTCTTTATACTTAAAGTGTGGTTTAAACTTCGTAAAAGCTTCAAGTTTTACAGAGCTCGCTAAATTACAGATTGAATTTTGATTATTTATTTTATTTTTTTTACCTAATCTTAAGTTAGCGTATTAAAATTGTAATTTCTACACGAAATTTTTGTTAAACTATAAATATAAAAGCCTTATAATTTAAATTACTTTAGAAACGTTTTTTTAAATTCAGCAGTAAAGCAATTATCTAGTAAAGAAATATATTTTAATTAAGAGTAATACTAAAATTTTGTTATAAAATGAAATTCTATTTCAAATTAAATAATGTAACTGATTTTGATATTGATAAAAGTGACTTTAATTGTTTTCCTGTTCCATAAACTCTATTGAACTATGTTTGTGGAAATTTAGTTTAGTTTCATACCTGTTTTGCCATTTACTATATTAGTTTATGTTAATATCTGAGATAATAAGCTGTTATTACCATTTGTACCTGTAAGTTTTAATGTATTTCCAGGCCTTGTTGTTTAAAGTTAGTATACTCATGGTAAAAAGTTTAAAGGTTAATCGGTATTTGAAAAAAATAAGTTTATAGAGTTCCTTCCAATTTAATTTTAATTATTTTAGAATATTTAATTATCTTAGGGTTTACGAACTTAAATATATTTTAAAAATTATCTTTTTCGGTTATTTATCTTTGTTCTTAGTTTTGTTTTATGCTTTAAAAATATTTTAAGTTCTGTAAAATTAAGAATTTATTAGTTGTAAATAAAATTTTATTAAACAAAAAAAATATTTATTAGATCTAATCAATATAATAATTTATTTTTAATTTTTCTATTTAGATTTAGAAAGTTGTTATATAGCTTGTTAACAATTTTCATATAGTTAGACGTTTAGAAAAGCTTATAGTAAAAATAAAAATAATCTTTAAAGCATTTATTTCAAACTTCTAACAGATACACCTGAAGAAGAATATAAAGATAAAAAGTTTGATGAGCCTGCTTACATACCTAACAGAGTGACAAATACTGAACTTGATTCCTTTCTACTAATGTCAAAGTAAATAGTTGTCATCAAATTATATTATTTAATTATTATCTTAGTTATTTTAAAATTAATAATTAAATACAGTATATTAAAACATAACTTTTATTAACGATTAAAACAACTGACTTTTTAATTTTTTTAACTATAAGAAACTTCTTTGTTTGTTTACTTAGTGTATTAAAAATTTCTATTTATGCACGCTCGTTTAACTTCTGTATTTTAAGTTTAACATTTTTATGATGAGATAATGTTTAATAAGTAGAGTAAGGTATGTCATTCAACTTAATTTAAATAGTTGATGCATAAACTTAGTAAAGTAAAGTCAAATAAAAAAAAATCTGAAGTTTTTTTACGATGTTGCATATTTATCTTACAACTATTTTTGTTTTTTAAAATCGTTAAGTATTGCATTAACGTTTAAAGTTTTTTAAATAAATTGTTGAAATTGTGAACAGTAATCAAGATTTGATAATGTAAAAATACAGTTTTTGTTTTTTCTAATTCTTTACTATTAGCTTATTAAACTGTTTGTATTTTTTGTAGTTAATAAATACATAGATAATTTTTTTTGTTTAACAATAAATTAAGTAAGTGATAAAGTGTATAAGTTAACAACTTGAAAGTAGCTCAAATAAAAATAATCATATCGTTATTGATCTGTTGCTATGTCTTAACTTCTTAGTTATATGCAAAACAGTTTTTTTTTATACAGTAACTTTTGAAAAGCAATAAACAGTTTTATTTTATGTTTAAAGCAAAAGTAGTTAGTACTTTTAAATTAAGAAATACTACTCTATCTAAAACTTTTAAAGTATATTTTCATTGTTCAAATATAAACTCCGCATAAAATCTTGTTCTTTTGTCTTTTTTATAAATTTATGCGCATGTTTTCCAACCGAACTATTTTATAATTGAGCTTTTTTACACGTTGCTAAATTGTCCGCTCCGCTCAAATCGCGTACTAGTTTATAACCAAACGGGATAATTTCCTAAGTATGCGTTTGTGTGTTATGTGCGTTTTTTATATGGATTTGCGGCTCATCACAAAAATGCTTCATTAGTTTTTATGTAATGTATATAGTGCTTAAAAGTTTTATAAGAATCATCTATCATAGTTTGATTGTTAATGAACTGTTTCTATTTATACTCTTTGTATTTTCACTGAATTGTTCATATAAATTTTAAATTTATTTTCAAAGCTTAAACTTTCATTTTAGAGTTAAAATAAACTAATATAGTTAGATGAAATAAGTGGATTTAAAAATTTTATTTAATGAGTTTTCTTTTACTTAGTGTTTAATTATATCTAACCAGTAAATTAATTAACTTAAAAATAAAATAAAATTTTTATGTTATAAATAATTAAGTTTTATATAAACAATTATTTAAACATTTTTTAAAAATATTTCATCTCAGACAAGTCAATTGCAGCTAAAAAAATTTATTGGTCAAGATTTTTTTATGAAAATGCTAAACAAGTAAAAAGCTGAAGTGCGTTAACATTTTAATCATTTTAAAAACACTAAAAGTTTTGTTAGCTGTCTTACGTTTATGACATTTAGTTTATTCTGTTAAATATGTGTTTAATTATACATGTAAGTAAACGGCATGTTCTGCATACTTGAAGTAAATGAAATTTAGATAGTGAATCGTAAATCATTGATTAGTTTATTTGTTAACTATTTTTCTCTTTTATTTAATAGTTTTTTATTACAAAAATTACAGTGTAAAATATAAATAAATATGAAAATGTACTTTATTTAAGAAATGAAAATATCTATTGATAAAATATCTAAACAAGTTAACACAAACTCTATAACAACAAAACATTTAATTTAAAATCCAAAGTTTTCTGTTTTTAACATATAATTAATAAAACAAACAACAACTTAAGTGGTCGAGACTATGAAAATTTTATCTTTTAGTTTTATTTTCTACCAATGGTTTGTATTAAACTAATTTAATGAATAGTGACATTTTATGTTTATTTTAAAATATAAAAATGCAATTTTATTCAATACTATTAAAATATAATGCATATTTAAAAAATATAATGAAATTAATAAATGTAACCTAGTTTTTATTTTAATTAACTTAGTAAACTTGTTTGAATAGGCAATTTAATTATAGTTTTTTAAAACAAAGTTAAATAAGTAGAACTAACAAAAAAACTTTCTAAAAAGTCTATATACTTCAAATTTTATTGCTTGATTTTTTATATTAAAAAAACAGTGTTCTAATAAGTATTTTAGTTAATGTGAGTACGTAAACAAATATATGTTTTGATGTATTTATTTAACAATTGCGTTTTTTGCATATTTCAATTTCTTATAGCAAGTAATTTAAGCTCCATTCTAAATAAGTTTTAGATGCTACAAAATACTAGTATATTTTTTTATTTTATTTGGTCTTCTAAAAATTTTCTATTTTTAAAACTGTTTTTGTTTTATACAAGATAAACTACGAGTGCAAAATAAAGCAGTTTTGTTTGTTTCTACCTCTAAATTAATAATAGTTACTTACAATAAACTATTTTTTTGAAAAATTTAGTTTATTTATGGTAATGTAGTACTGAAATAGAGTTTCAAATTTTTAGAGTACTTTAATAATAAAAGCAGTTCAGTAAAATTTTTAATGGTTCAGTAATATTCACTAGTCCATAATTTAAGCATCAGCAATTTTTTTTAAGCTAGAAAAATTTTTATTTTTAGCTTTAATTTGTGTTGAAAATATTTGCCACAGGTTATATAAATTAATTTAAATTTCTTTTAACAATTATTTTTACAAGTTATTTAATTGATAATTTTATATTTTTGTGGAATTTTTTATTTAATTTGTATATCTAAATGTATCTTTATTTTAATATTTTTCAAACTGTTAAACATAAGGAATTTTTTTACTAATGTAAAGTTTCTTTGATATATAAGCAATAAAATTGTTTAACCAAAAATTGAGTTTTGGTTCTAATCTAATAAGGCTTACAGTAAAGTGATAAAGAAAACATTGATTGTTTCAATTAGAAGTATAATAATTTGTTTGTTGCTGTGCAACTTCTAATATTTTTAAAGGCTATTATAGCTTAGTATTATTTGTATAAATTATTTAACTTAAGCAAAAATTCAAGAATTGTTCTGTTAAATTTCACAAGCCATTTAAAAGGTCACGGTTATTTTTAATTTATATGAAACATACAATATAAATTTTGGGTAGTCACATACTCAGGCTAACTCTAACTTTTTTAGGTTTTTGAGAAGCTCAGGCTAGGTTTATTAGAATCTCAGACTAATTGATTTTTTTTTACATACTCAGGCTATTTTTTACAGGTTGGCCACTAAACCTGGAGTCCTGGAAAAACCTGAAATTAAAAAAAAAAATTATGTAAAGTAGCGAAATTTCAATACGACACAAAAAATCTATCATAAAGATAAACATTTTTTGTAATCATCAATTAATAAAAAAAATTAAAAACATATTTAAAGCAGCTTTACAGTATTTTTTCAATGTTGTTATACTATTCAACACAATTTTTTACCTTAAACTTTATTTTGATCTAAAAATAGACCTAAAAACAAGTATTTTCAAAAACCTGTAACAAATTTTGAAAACCTGGAGAAAATTTGCCAAAAACCAGTGGCTACCCTATTTTTAGTTCATACTTTAGAATTAAGTTGAATTAGTTTTCAATATTTTGTTAACTTATTTTTACAATTTAACTATTGTTAGTATTATAATTTTAATTTCAATTGTTAAGTAACATTTTCAGGCTGAAATTAGCTCTTCTTTAATATAAGATTTAAAACTTTTATATAAGTGCTGTTTAAATTTATGAAGATAACTTCATCAGTTTAGAAAAAAATTAGTTGGTTATACAAAGTTTTAGTTGATTATTAAAAGCAACTTTATTATTTCATAGAAAAGTTAGAATAATATTCAATAAAAATGTCAAAAATAAGAAACATTTGTTCAGAAAATGTTTGAAACTGGCTAATATTCTATAAAGATTAATATTAAACATGCCTACTTCAATTCTTTATGTAGTATTTATTTTAATGTTTAATATTTTGAATAAAAAAGACATTAGAGTTTTGTAATGTATATTTTTAGTGATCTGTTGACATAAAGTGTGCAAGAATATATGTACATTGCACAGTCATATTGTTAGAATTTTTTAATTAAAATATAATTATATAGATAGATACCTTAGTAAATCTATATTGCGCTAAAACAGCAATAATTGAAATTTTTTTTTTTTGTAAACTTAGGCTAGTTTATAGTGATTTAGGCTAGTTGGAATGACTAAAATAGTTACAACCCTGAATCTAGGCCTAGTTTATAGAATAAACAACAACATTTTCGCTATAGTTCTACTTTTGATGTTATTGAATATATATAAATGATTGTATCATTCGTTTTTCTGTTTAACTTAGTTAGTTTTAAAGTTAAACTTGTAAGTAATTTTAACAGACTTTAATAAGTGGTTAACAACAGATAAGATGCACACTTTTTATTAGTTTTTAGTTCTTTTTAAAATGTTTTGCTGCAATGTTTCAGCGAAAAGTTGTTAACGTCAACATTACTAAAGTGAAAGTTAAAATGCAGTAAGTGCAGACAAATACTTGAGCAGTGAAATTTATGTCACACATTATAAGTTAAACAACAAACAGGTCGGTGGGAACTTACGCGCGCGCACTCGACGGCACCGGATACGTCAACCCTTCATTGAACGTCAACGCCACGTCTGCCAGCAGGGACACCACCCAGGTTCGCGCGTTGGAAGTCCTTCACAAATGCCATTATGACGTGTCAAAGGCCTGCCAGCAGCTCGCCAACTTCAACAACAGCGGACCGATGCTGTGCAGGGACGAGCTGGAGCTGTGGACGCCTTCCGAGACGCAGATGTTCGAAGAAGCGCTGGAAAAATTCGGCAAATCTTTTCACGACATTCACAAAGAATACGTTAGTTTGTACAGAAATTTAAAACTACGATGAAGCTGTTTAGTGCTACTAGATGGCTTCAATAATATAAACTGAATGAGACTAGTTATTTTAATGTAACTGAAATAGTGATGATTTTTATTACACCTTAAGAACTGGTAAAATAATAAGACAGTTGTTGTGTAATAAGTTATGCTGAAAAAATATGTCTATTGTAACGTATATGAGCTACTTAGGCTCATATCTCTGTGTTAGTATACTATATTAGTATATAACATACCTTTATAAAAGGATGTATTCTATTGATATCTTTCAAAAATAAACTGAGAGTGTTGTATTTTTTTGCTTAGTACTTCAGTGTTAATTATAACTCACTAGATAATTTTATGTCTCCTTAGTTATCATTTGGTCATTACTTCAATTATAAAAAACATTTACAGTTAAAAATGTAAATAAATGAAAATGTCTAAAAAAAAACTAAAAAAAAAATTATGAAATTTAGATAAGTATCTATTGCAAAATAAGTATCAAAACAATACTTAAGTAATAGCAGCAAAAATAATAACATAAGTTTTAACACATAGTTGATGAGTGTTAGCCGATGGTACATAGCAAGGTTTAAATTTAATGCAATATTGTTCAACAAAAACATTAAGTTTCTACAAAAGTTTGGTTGACTTGTTTATTACCACTATTAAAAAATAAACATTTCAAACTGTTTTGTGATTTTATTTTATTATATTTAAGTTTATCTATTAACGCTACAAATGTATCACCTATCTAGTACACAGTTTATAAACTTATGTTGCTAAACTTGATAATATTTTTGTTTTCCGCTTAAAAACTATTTACACCTATAAAACGCTTACTACAACACTATAAATTTCTTATTATAAGTAAAAATTCACATTTTTTAAAGTTCTTTGTATAAGTTTCTAAGATTAAAAACTTTTAGAATAGTTTTAAATAATTTAATTATCTCTGCTAAAGCTAAGAACATGAAATTTCCATGAAATCTACCTCTTAAATTAAGACAATGAATAAGAATTATTTTATAATAACTCAAATAAAAAAAATTTGACTCAGTTTAAATATAAACTTTTTCTAATTTAGTATGATATGTAATATTAAATCCATAAAAGCAATTGTACAGAAAAATTTCTGACTAAATAGTCTTTGTTTAAAAGTTTAATATAATAGCTCATTGAAAATTTAAAACTAATATCAACAGTTTTCATGGAAAAGTGTGGCTTCCATAGTTGAGTACTACTATCTGTACAAAACAACTGAAAGATACATTCAAACAAAGAAAAATAAAGCTTTAGAAAATGAAAATAAATTAAAACAAGTCTACATTCCTCCGTAGTAAGTATTTGATTTTATGTATCTTAAATAAGGTTAAGTCTTTTCTAAGTAATTTGTATAAAGAGTTCAATTAATGTTTATTGGCGCCTAAATAATAAATTTAGAAAAACAATAAAAAATTTTATAAGAAATTAATTATAGTATAAAAACACTTTACTTTTAGATGAAGTACGCTTTTCATATAAAAACAAGCTTTTATTTTTCAAATTGCATTAGTAATTTAGTTAACAAAATTAACAAATTAGATATATGATTAATAAAATATATGTATGAAAATAGCACTAGTTATTTATAAAATAATAACTTCATAGCTAACTAACATTGAATTTTTAGTTTTTTAAATAACATTTAAGTTTTTATATTTTAATAAACTAGTAATTTTTACCATGTTTAGATTTTGATTATCAGAATAATGTAATATTTATAAAGTGTATTATTTATTTTTCAGTAAAGCATCTGCCGCGCAAATGAAGCAATTAAATGGTGATCACGGAAGTAGACCTTGTGAAAGCTGCAAATGTAAGTAGAAAATATTTATTGTAAACCTTGCCATGTTAATTGAAAATGATTTTAAAATAATGGTTTTAGTTGTTATAAAACGGAAAAAAATTAAAAATGTAACTTGTATGATTTATTTAAAGTTACAAAAAAGAAATTCAAAGTTTATTATGTCAAAAAGTTTTGATTTTTCTTGTTAAACACTTTGTATTGTATTTTTTGGATAATAAAATTTCAAGTACACATGGTCTTAATAATTTATTTTAATATACCCTTTATGAAAATTTACTTTTTTTTTTTCAAAAACGCACTTCAACAGGCTTATCATCATACCAATGGTATTTGTGGGGTCCGTCACAAGGTGGTGCTGAACCTGGTTCGAGATTGTGCAGTGCTTGTTGGAACTACTGGAAGAAATACGGCGGCACTAAAAACAAAATCATTTCCGCAAAGTTTCAAAGAAAAATGGTTACTAGTTTTGTTTAATTTTAATCTTTTAGTTATTTGCTAGATTTAACTACCTAGTTCAAAGTTTTATTTGAATTATTAATTCCAATTTTTCTTTTAAATAGTTGTCTTTTAATTTTAGTTGAGTCTTTTCAAACTTATCTGTCCTACATAAGACTTTCATCTCAAAAAAAAAACGACCCAAGTAGGATTAAAATAATTTTTTGTTTGATTAAATAGAAGCTGCAGATTCCTATGGTAGAGCATCAAAAGCTTTTTATTTAATTTTAGATCATTTCTGTGGCATAGAAATTTCTTTTTGTCATAAAGTTTTTCAAAGTCTACATTATGTTTACTATACTTTGAAACAAGTTAGATTTTTTAGATTCATTAATAATGCCCATTGTTATACTTTTATAAAACGTGTTATTTATAAAACTGTTGTGTATATAAAGTATACTATTGTGTTACGTTCATGTTAGTTGAAATTTAAACATATTTTCAATACTAACTTATAGTTAATTGTTCTAAAACAGGCGGGAGCACCAAATAATAATAATTTAGTTGGTAGTGCGGCAAACAAAAGCCAGCAAAGTGGAAAGAACAAGTTGGCTTTCATGCTGAAAACTACAAAATTGACCAAGGCCAGCAGGTATATCTGCAAAGACCTTTTGAACATTAAGTCATACTCGCGAAAGCCCTTTAGACTTATAAACTCCACAATGATCAAAATGCAGTGTAAGTTTTTTCAGTTTTGTTAAACTTGTGTATGTATTGAATTTTAGTCATTAAATTAATTATTTTTTTATTGTTGCTGAAAAGAATATGTAATGCAAAGTTCAAGACTAGATAAAATTGTTTGTTTAGCAATATTGTAGCTTATAAATGTTGGCTTCTAAACGAATTTAAATACTTTATAAATAGTTTTGTTTTTGAAATAAGACTAACAGTGTTTAAATATAACCGTTTAAGATTCGATGATTTTGTTTACTTAAATGTTTCAATCTACGTACTTTTTGTTGTATTTTTAAATATTTTATGTTTTATTAACGAATACTAAAAAAATTAAGTATAAAATTGTTATAATGTTGTGAAGTTGATTGTAATACATTTTAAACTTAGCCGCAAATGGTTTTTAGTTATTTTCAAATAAAATAGTTCAAATGTGAAATTATCTCAATAAGTTTGTTTTAAATTTAATTATTTATAGGTACATTTAGAAATTAAAAAAAAAGTTCTTTAGTGGTGTCATTTTCTTAATAAGTTAAAGGAAACATGAATTTGTATTTAAGTTGTATATAATTATGTTGCAAACTCTTTAAAGTAAGCTATGATATCTGAATTTTATAAAATTAGCTAAGTTTTATTTCTTAAAAAATAGAAGGCTTGTTTTTAGATTAAGTACAAAAACTAACTTGCAAGTTTTAAGTTTTTTCCTACTTTTATGATAAAATTTGTATTAAAATGCCACTGCTTTCTACTATTTTTGAAATTTTGAGTGAGTACAAAATAGTAATTAAACAATTGTGACATCATACAGGTTATACAAGGATGCGTGAGAACAAGACGGACAAGCCATTGTTTCAGTTCCGCAGCAGATCCATGCCCAAAATTGCACCAATCGAAAACAAATTGAGGGATATGGCTGATGAAAGAAAAAAAAGTTTGTATTTGTTTTTGTTCTAAATATAGTTGGTTTGATCTTGGCTAAAATAAACTGTCATTTTCAAAAAATTAACAAACTAAAAAGAAATATTTTAGAGTCGAAACTTACATGTTGTTTAAAGTAGCAGTCTATAGCTTTTAAACTAAAAACCTACATAGAGTCGATATGAAAATTATAGGTAATTTTAGTAAGTACAACTAGAAGTTTAAAAACCCTTGATTATTTTTTGCTCGTCTTATGCTCTTTTCATAGTTATATAGATTTTATTTTTGTTATAACATTTTTTCAACTTTTCTGTGTAATATTTTTACTTGTTTTCTTATTTTCGTATTTATAAAAACATAAACAAAAAAATTGCATTGCAAAATTGAAACTTATAAAAAAAATCTGTTTGGTTTAGTTGTTCTTTATATAGCTTATCTTTATTTTGTTACTATAGTAGTATTTTACAGTGGACGAATTAAGAAAGGCGAAAAAACGGCCTCATCCAGACACTAATGGTAAGTTGTTTGTTTATCTAAACAAAAAAGAATATTAAAATATTGAAAATTAGTTTAATGTTTTAATTATAAAGTTTTTCAAATATTCTGCTAAATGTTGGCCTGTAGCTTTTTAGTACCATTATTTTTTAGTTGTAATATTAAAGTAAATTTAAGCTAGAAGACTTTTACATAGTCTACATCAAAAAATTGAAGTAAATTAAATAACAGAGTATATTGTAGAAAATGGTAGTTAGTTTTCAAAAAAGTTCTCTTAAATATTTTGCACACTCTTCTTCTTTTTTACAGTATAATATTTTAAGCGACAACATTCATAAATTTTCATGCTTTTTTCCTCAAAAGTTATTTAAAATAAAACAGTATCAATTATTTTTAGGCTTCTAAAAGTAGAAACACATGAGTCATGCTACTTAAATTTTGTAACACTTTTGTCTGATGAATATTTATACTCTTACTGTTTATGCGATCCAAAAGTTTATTATAGCGCATGTTAAAATTATTTAATTTTTTTATAAATTATATAAAAAATATTTTTCTGTAGTCTAACTAATTTAAATTTAATAAAAATAAAATACTTTTTATATGGTTTATGTCATACATCAATGTATAAAACTACAGTTTCTTTTAAACTTTATTTGTAAACATTTAGTTTAAAAAATTTATGTTACTTAATTTCTATAAATTTAAATGATTTTGAAATACTTATAATTTTAAAACTATTTTTAAATTTTTAGGATCTGTAAATGGAAATGGAACGACCTTACTTCATGTTAGTTTAGTTTAATTTAATAAGTGTTTTATTTATTATTTTAATTAGAAGTACAGTTTGATGTAGTATTATTTTAAAGACTAAAACTTGAAAGAATATGAAGTTACAATTCATACTAAAACTAGTCAGAAACGTTTTATATATACTTGTTATTATTTTTTTCTATGAACATATGTAGTCTTCCTATTGTAATTATTTATAATATCTATACAAAAATAACTATTAAAGCGAGGAGCAAACAGTCATCCTAAAAAGCGAAAGTTAGAATCTGAAGCCAACAGTTTTCGCTTCAAGTCCAGTGAAAAAATAAGGTAAAATTTTAATTTATCAAAAATGTTTTGTATATTACTAGTACTTTAAACTTATGTTTACATGTATGAAAAATTTATGCTTGTTACGGTATAGTCTATAACTTAAAAGGATTGATTAAAAAAAGTTTGTTTATGTTGTTAGTTATGAATGTAACTTTTGGTTAATAAATATTTATCAAAATCTGATTTTGAAACTCTTATTTACATGTATGGTATTAAATATATAACTGACCTAATTAACAACTTATGATATGCCTAGTTTAATACCAGTAATGAAATACAACTATTTAATGAAGTTTAAGCATAAAAGGTTATAAAACTTATATATTTAGATAAGCTGCTATTTTAGTTGTCAACTGGTAACAACAAAATTATAACAAAATAAATCTTTTTATTTAGCTATTATTTTGAACAAAAGATAAAAAAAACTTTTTGATAGTAAATAGTTAAAAGCTATCCTAAGCAATCTAAGTAGAAATACTTGTATTTCAAAATACAATAATACAAACGATATAGGTGTCAAATTTTTGCTTTATTGTACTAGTCTTACAGTATTTTTTTTAATCAGCAGCTTAATAAAAATATTTTAGTAATAAAACTTTTAGTTGATGCTTATGTTGTTAAACTTTATAGAGTTATTAGATGACTATGACTTTATGTGTTATTCTAAAAAATTTAATACTTTTAATATCTTATGTCTTTGAAAAATTTCTTAAAATTACTTAAAATTAATTTATTATAAGTGTTTTTTTTTTCTAGTTAAATGATCTAGATTTCTAACTTATGTTTTATAGTATGTTTATTTTCAAATTAAGCAAAATTTATATTTAATACTTTGAATAAAAAATCACTCTAAGTATTTTTTAAATACTAAAACAAGTATTAGTTGATCAATTTATGTTTACCTGTTTTTCAACTGCAATAATATTAGTACTTTTACGTGTTAGATTGTAGTTTGTAAATTGTTTTGTTAATAGATTTAAGAAATTGTAAAGTTTTATCATCTTTTAATGTATTGTTTTCAAATATTTGTTTTTAATTGACATGCCCTCTTAAACTGCTTTTTCATGTATTTAAATTTAACATCATATACTAAACTAAATAGTATACTTTGTATACCTTTTAATTCGAGTTTGTAAATAATTAAAAGTAACTTTAATTCGTACAGCTTTGTTTTACTTTTAATCAAAAATCACACTTGATCATTAATAAATCTTTATTACTGAAAATAAACAAACTTTTGCTGTGATTTTTTATCAATCGTGCTGAAAAGTTAGTAAAAGTTATTTTGAAGGCAAGAGAGGAAGTTGCTCCCATCAACTTTCCAGCGCTCTCTAGCGAGGAACCCCACGAGAAATTTGCCGCTTCTGCCCCATAATGCCAAACTTATCTTGCAACTGGCCGCCAACCAAGCTGTCAAGTCCATGCCCCAACAAGTAAGTTTGAAAAAAATTGTGTTATGTTCGTATAAGGTTTGGAATATTTATATAAGATCTTTATACTGGTTATTTTTACATTATACTAAGCTTGATTTTATGGTTTTTAACTAAGCTTGATTTTATGGTTTTTTAATTAAAAGTCAACTTAAATTTATATTATTAATGTAGAACTTAAGTTGTTTTAATAAAATTTCAGGTACCGAACAACAATGATCCCATAGTAATTGAAGATTGAACCAAGTCTAATAGGTCTCAGAATACCCAAGCTGTTTATTATGAGAGTATACGCTAAATTTATTACAACTTAATAGTGGCTCAATGGAAATTTCTCGAAACAAGCGGAATATTTTGTACAATGTTATAATTGTCAATTTTCTTTGCGTTGTTTTTGTCAACGCGTATTAACTTTAGGTAAATATTTATTGTCTTTTTGTACCAACTTTATATGCTGTTACTAGTGTATAAAAGTAGCGAATAGTGCTAATATTTTGTTTATTGTGAAATTATTTCTGTTTTTCTTGTATTTAAAATGTAACAAACAGAAAACGATCAAACAGCTTCGTTTTTACGTTCGATGTTTTAATTGTTTGTTTCTTTAGATTAAGTGGTTTACCAAATAAAGAAAGTAATCAGTTCTGTTAATAATACGTCTACAGAAAAATGACTTGAGAAAAATAGTTTAGTATTGCATTGAATTATGTTGTTATTGAATAAATGTAATATTGACACATTGTTGAAATTTATAACAAAATATAGCTTTTTATTTGATAAGTATTTTTAAATGTCTCTCTTTATAATGGTAACATGGTTACTAAATAACGTTTATTTTGCTTTTAAGATAATAATTATAAATCTAACAACTAGTTTATAGTTGTCAGCATCTTTTAATAGTTAAATAAATTATTATAGTTGTATTTTCTGAAAAAAATATTATCTACGCGGTTGTAAGTTTGTAGTGTTTTAAAATATAACGTCGCACGAAGAATCAACTTAACGCCATAAATTTTGTTTGTCTTTGATAAAAATACTTTAAAAATTTCCGGAAAGTCATTACTTTTAAGTCTGTAAAAATAGCCATGCGATAGCCATAGTTATGATAAATGTATGTAAGAAGCATTAGAAACTCTGCAATATTTTGTTTTTTATGTTTAAATGGTTATCAAAAAATTAAATATTCAGATAAACATAAATAGAAAAAACAACTTTTCTGAAAAAAAAAGGACAACAAGTAATCTAAGGTAATTGTGTAATAATAGTTTGAAACAATGGCTAAAGACTTATCTTCAATTTTGAAATACTTTAATGGTAGTCTAAAATTTTCTTGAAAGAAAAATTTTATTTATATTAAAATTATTATTACAACTTAAATTTAACTTAACGTCTAAAATGCCAAAAAAGTGTTTGAAAAATATTAGTGATCGATCAAATTAGTTGACCTGCGAAGGCGAATATACTTATACATTTATTTTAATTGCAAGTTGTAAAATATTTAATTTACTTACATAGAACTAAAAAAAATTCGTAGTTTGAATTTAACATAGTGTTGAATATTATAATCAATTAAATTTTATTTTTATACATTGTTAGTAAGTTAAAATAAAAAAAAGTACTTTCAATTTCATATTTGAACAAGCAAAGTTTCATAAGAAAATGTTTTAAAAGTTAAAACAATGTTCAAACATCTTAATAATGTCTGATACTTGTACCAATTAAACTAGGCAAAATTAAGAACATTATCATCATGGTTTGTTGAACGTTTATCGAGTCGCACACCACGGATACCTTTTACATCTTGTCCTGGACAAACATTAAACTGTTTGTTGAAGAACCACAATTAAGTTTCGTTTGTGACTATGTAACATCTATAAGGCAGGAATATGATATAAATTAACATAGAAAAGGAAACTGCGGAAACTTAAAATAATTTCACAAAAACTTTAAAAAAAATTAGCCTATTAGAAATATAAAACTAAAAAGTATCTAAGGTGAACAACTATTTTAGAAGATGGTAAGCTTAATCAAAAACGATACTCAAACTAAATACTGTGTTAAAAAAACCGATCAACTAGTAGTACTCTATTTTCTTTGAAAACATGTGTAGATAATAAAAATACAGGGTAATTATAAAGACATTCACAACTTTTACTCGCAATTGAATACGTGAATACGAAAACCCCGACTCATTATCAATACTAACATAATAGTGTACAACGCTCGCACTTTTAGAACACTTCTGAACGGAAGAGTAGTATCCTGGAGAACATAATGCCCTCATAAAAAAACGACTAAATGTTTTCTATTTGTACAAAATAAGGAAACTAACTAAAATATATTTGAATAACAGGGAAGCAAACACATTTGAGCTGTAAGGTATTGGACTGTAATTATGTGCACAATACTTCATGAACGAAGACTGCACTAGGCTTAGACGTCGAAAGGTAGAAGAAATGATTTTCAAAGGTGTCGTTTACAGATAACTCATTTCTGGTGAGTGCAAGTTTAAGATTTTTACTCCTTTTTTTCTATACATTTTTGGGATGTGTACAAAAGTAACATGTAGGAGCTGAACCTAAATAGGGAGTTAAATTTTTATTAGTTTTACTTTATAACTTTCTTTAAAGAAGTTGTAACCTATCATTCAAGTATTCAAATATTTTCTATAAGTGATGTTTATTTCCTTTTATAAGTTGATTTAAAGTTGTATTTATTTTTTAGTTCTTACGTTACTAAACAAGTTTTTAAGTACATTTTTATACACCAAATTCAGTAAATTTTTGTTTAATTTTATTCTTCATTTCTTTTTACTGATTGTTTTATTACTACAGATTTAAATACTTAAATGATAAAAAATTAAATCTAATAGCTTGTAAGAAATTTTATAAGCATGTGGTGTACGACTCGATAACCCAAAGGTTCCTTTGTACACCATGTCATTAGACCAAACATTTTGAGCGCTTTTTTTTATCGTTCAATAAACAATATCAAATAGTAAAATTATTTGCCAGCCGCTAAAAAAGCAAATAAGACATAACCAACACCTTCAATAACAATCACAGATTCAAGAAAGAAAAGACGAACGCTTCCAACCAAACAATAAACTTAGTTCAACTCAGTAACAACTCTCTTATAAATGGTTCCAATTCATAACCATTCTTAATGAAGGATGCCGCCTACTGTTTAAATGTAAGTATTTGCTACGTCTTGTCAACTACGAATGTCTTCTTATAAGCTAGCAAATAAACTATACATTAATCTTAGTAGTAAAAATTAAGACTAACATATAGGTATTTAAAATAAAAACTTAGATTAAAACAAGCAAAGACACAAAATAAATGAAGTAACTAATTTTTTTCTCTAAAGAAAATGAGCAAACCGCATAGTAATTGTGTTTTAAAAATTTATTCAAAATTAACCAAATTTTGATTTACTGCAACGTTTTCAGTTTCTTAATCTTGTTTGTCAATTACTGTAAACTAAAATTTCTAAAATTTATTATTTTAATTAACAAAATAGTTCTACGATAATAGTCTTGTCTAATACAAAACTGCTATAACTAATATACTTGTACAGACTTAAATTTCCTATTATTTACTAATAACAGAACTAAAACCATAACTTAATTATATTTATCAAAATCTATCAAATAAAGTAAAAAAAAATGTTTCATTATTTTTCTAAAATAAACAGTAAAATAGCTCTATACAAGAAAATTTTTATATAAAAACAAGCTTTGAATAACAGTATACAGTATTAAATTCAAAAAACAACTTAGCTTTACTATACAAAGAAAAACTTTTTATTTTATTACTTTTTAAGTAACGTATTAAGGATAAGTTTTAAAAAGTCTAAGTACTATAATACATTTTTTTTATACTTTATTAAAGTTTCTACACATTTAAAGCTGCACAAACGAATATCAGTTTATAAAAGAAGACAAAAATTATTAGCTAAGTTTCACAACTTTTTTTTTTAATTACTGCATGTGTATCAGAATAGTATAGTTATAAATTGCTTTAATAGCTATCAGCAACTATTTTTTCTTAATTAAGTTGCTAATTTCTTGAACAATACATTTTATTTCTCAGTCATAAGAGACATGCACACTTTTTAATATTTTAAATTTTAATTTCTCTGTTTAAGCGACAAAAATATTATAGTCTAGAGTCTAGAAATTATCGGTTAATAAAAAAATTATATGATAGTATTAACAAATAGTTTGACTTTTCTCCTTGTAATAACCTTTGAAAAAAAACAGGTTTCACTGTTCTGTATTTTAAATGAAGTCTTTTAATAAAGCATTTATAAACTTGTTTAATAATGCTTTAAATCCTAGACATGCTGTTAAACTGTTCTGGTGCATGACTCGACAACCGAAAGGTTTTTTTCGTGCACCAGGTCCTTGGACCAAACTTTTTGAGTATTTTTTGACGTTCAAAAACAATAATAATGCATTAATGTTACAGTATAGTTAATAGAACGTTAAAAAAAGTGCTCAAAGTATTTGGCCCAAGGACCTAGTGCACGAAAAAACCTTTTTGGTTATTAAGTCGCACACCACGGATACCCATTTAACGTCTTGTCCAGGACAAGAACTAATGTTAAACTATAAGTGTAGTTCTACTTGTTAAAAACAATTAAGCTAGTTTTTTATATAACTATTTCCTTTTTTTTTGATAAGTAATTTTTATAGGTGTTATCTGTTTTATAATTTGATAGGTCTAAAGTCGGTTAAATAAAAGTACTGATTTACTACATTAGCCGGATCTTGATTTAAAAAGAATTATGTGTATTCGAATTCGGTCTGATAAAAGTACTTGTTAGAGCATGATTTTTTTTTGAAGAAACAAAACGAATAAAACCAATACAGAATCACACTATTTTATAAAAAAAAAGTCGCCTGAATTCTTAAATTTACAAGGTTCACTTAAACAATTAATTACTAACAAATCTCAGTATTATACACTTTTACAAACAGTAACTGACATGTTAAAAAAAATTACAAATATTTAAAAATCTTTTCTATTTGTTATAGAAGTTAAAAAAGCCGCTAAGTCAAAAATTATAAGGTGATTTTTTTTAACTTGTACCACTTTGGCGCGTTTAAAAAAAATAAGTAAAAGTAAGTTAATTGGTTCATAACTATTTAATTTTTTTATGTACAGAAATATCAATTTTTATACTTTTTTATTAGCTATTTTTAATTTTAATTGTTATGTGTTATTCTAAAATCAATTAACCTTCGTGTTTAATATTCGATTATAGTGGTCGGTAGTGCAACTATGCAAAGGCCCTACATCTAGTTGCAAAGTCTTTAGCAAGTTTATTTAAAAAATCCTTTCACACCAACGTAATTAAGCAAAACTATGCTGTAAAATATTAAAATGTCATCAATAGCAAAGTTTTTATAAAATTTTTGTTAAATATAAATTCTAACTATTGAAGTACATTCAATAACTTTTGCATAAAAAAAAAGGATTGCTTTTATAAATTGTTTAAAGCTATAAATACGTTGCCGGTCAGAAATTTCTTCTTGGCGAAAAGTGTTTTACCGACCAATTAAATGAATTTGAAACCAATAATCAAGAAACTATTTATCTAAATATAAATGTTTAGTTGATATAATATAATATTTGAAAGCAAAAAAAAAATATAGAATGTAATGTTAACAATATATGAAAGATTAAACTATAAGAGTCCTATAAGAGTTGAATTCTAGTTTTTTGATAATGTTGATCACTAGTTAAAATACAGATATGAAAAAATCATCTTGAAAACAAGTAAATATCAGTATGGTGATAAGTTACAACTAATGTTTATCCAATTAATTATTAACGTATAGGTAAAATAAAGCGAATTAAAATATAAACTGTTAGAATACATTGCTATTAAATTTTTAATAAAGAAATCATCGGAGAAAGTTATTAAAGCCAAAGCCTGCACTTGTGTGATTAGGGAGACAAGCTAAAGTTAACATAAAGGTTTAATCATACCATTTGATAATCAGACCACTAGCTCTCGGTAGACTGAGACCCAGGTTTTGTTTATATTGAAACTAGTCAGTTTATCGAAATCGAAAAACCTTCAATCGTCACTCTAAAAACGGTTTATTATGTTTTCTATGCCGCTTGCTTGTACTACCAATGGCATCAGCCTTGTCTAGTTGCCGTGCAATTTTCAATACATTGTTAATTCGGCAAGAAAGCTGGTACGCTTTTTTTTTGTACGATCAAAGAAAACATCGGCGAAATTTTATCAGAGCCAAAGCCTAGACTTACATGTGCCGTGAGACAAGCTCAAGTTAAAAAAAGGTTCGATCATACTCTTCGATCATCAGACCACAAGCCTTTGGTAGACTGTGACTAAATAACTGAGATAAATACTTTTAAATAATAAATAACTTCTAGTTGATCAAAAAGTTTTTAGTTTAGCTGAAGTCTGAATACCAATTAAACATAATCTAAAATGTTTTCGCAAGTAAAGTAGTTTCAGTTGTTGTTTTTTTTTAAATAATTGTTGTTTAGAAAACTAAAAAATATTTATTTTGATTTTTTGTTTATTTTACTGGACGGGAACTAGACTAAAACATTCAGAGCAAATAAGTAATAGATAATATAAACTAAAAATATTGTGTTTACTCGAAAACTTTGTTAAATTTAGTCACTATTTTACATTAAAATTGTAGTTTCAAAGCTATAGTTATGCTACTTGGATAAACAATCTTTCAAATTCTGAAAGTTGAAGCTTTTCAAAACCTAACTGAATATGAGTTATTACTTTTAGTATTTTTTACTATGCCGGTCGTTATTAATTGTACCTTCTGTTTTATACAATCTTTAAATTTCAAAATGTTTTATGAGATAGTGCTAAAGTAAATTTTTAGGCTTATAAAATTATTGCTAATTTTAACATTTTTTTTCAGTCATCATAATCTTAATAAATTAGACCTTCTTGTACATTGTTTATTTTTTACATATTTTTGATTTTTCATCCCCTGCTACTACTTTATGAACAATTATTTTAAACTAGACTTTATTTATCATGATAGATATGCTTGATTTGTTTTTCTCTTTTTTATGCCTAATGTACGAACAATAAACTTAATTGCATCTTTATATTTTTAATAGATAACAGAAAAGTTAAGGTTTCCAAAACATAGACATACCTGAAGCGATAATTTCCTTACATGAGAAAAGATGTTAATTTTTTAAAATAATGTTAAAGCATTTTTTTATTAAATCAATGTTATTTTAACAAGTAGACTGGACTGTGTTTTCAACATAAAATTCATTTCTCAACTTCTTCAGTAAAAGTTTCAAAAAAAAAACTTTGTGTTTAAAAGATTGTAGTAAATAACTAGTTTGCTAGTAACAGGACTTGAGTAGTATACATTATTTCTTGTTAAGTGTAAACAGAATTTGGTTTATAAATTATCGTACTAAAAATAGTTTTGTTTTGGTATGGCTTTATATTTGCTATAATAAACTTTCAAGTCTTTTATAACTTTCAGGATGATTATCTAAATAACTAGTTTCATGTTAACTAATGAATTAAAAAGTATTGAATTCAATTCTCTAGGATAATATTTTTATTTTATCATAAAAAAATAATTTAAATTTAAAATATGTACTTTTAGTTTAAAAGGTATACTTTCCTTCCGTTTTATGATTAAAAATTCAAAAAACAATCTATGAAAGCTTCAAAAACATATAAAAAGCTCGTTCTGGATTTTGTTCCAATCTTAATCATAACTTTTTACCCTTCACTTACTGACTTAATCTTTGTTTTAAAGATTATAAGAAAAAATTTAATTACTTTTAAGAAAATTATTATATTTACTTAAGCTAAAACTTATTAATAAGAAATTGAATAGTTTTTATTAAAACGTATATGTTTAGTAGATAAAAAAATAAACAACTAAAAACAAAAAATAACTATAACAAGTTTAGTGACTAATATAGAAACCCATTCCAAAGTGATTTACTGGTTAAAACAGGTACAAAATTGTAAAAAGAATTAATTGATGTAAGTAAACAATAGTCAATGGTTCTGTTTTCTGATTTACAAAATTTAATTATAAGTTTTAACTTAATTCAATTTTAGCTTCAAAGAAAATAAAATTTAAATTTAGCATATTATCTAGCATTTATCACTTAAGTATTTTCTCAAAACTAATTTCTCAACATACTTGAAAAATTTCTTTTAGGCATTATGTTTTTAATCTATATACTTTAATAGTATTTTGTAACGAATATAATACATAAACACTCTCAAAATATTTTATTTTAGAATAATTTACAATGAAATATTATATTAGTAACTAAAACTAAATTTTTAGACAAATAAAGGCATATCAAATTTAATTTATACTCAAAATTGAAACTAAGCGCGCATTGACTTCAAAACTAGAACTTAAAAAAATTCCGAATGCTAAGTGCAAAATAAAAGAGAGTTAATTGAGAATTTCTCTGACTAAATATGCCTTCCTAGTAATAGTAAATTAAAAAAGCATTCTTTTTGATTAATTCTCTAATCTTCTCTGTATTAGATCAGAAATTTAGAGAAAGTAGTAAAAAAGATAGTTTAGTAATATTAGAGAATAAACTCATAAAATATTTATTATAACAACGTAGAACAAACTTGTTTATTTTGTGTTGTTTATGATGACAATCTAGAATATAATACTAACAATTCTAGAACATATACTTTATAGTTGTAACTTCAATTCTTGATGTATAATTACTTAAAACTATACTAAAATATCTGACTTAATGAGCCAATTTACACATACTTTATTACTTTGCCAACTAATTAGTCTTAATTACTAAAAAAAAACAAGAGTGTTATAAAAAGCTTTATTTATGTTTTTAAAAACAATATAAACTGATCAAATAAAAAAAAATGTATTGATGCTTAAGAAATCAAATTATCAAATAAAAAGTAACTTTAAAGTATTGAAATGACAAAAAAATTGAGCAAAATTTGTAATTTATATGAATTAATCGATTCTTAAAATTAATAAATAATAAAATGAGCAAAACCAAACTTATTTGATTGATAACAAGTTTTCTTAAAACGAGCGATTTGAATAAAGACACTTGATCCAAAATTATTAGTTATTGAGTGTAGAAATAAGCACAAATAAGTTTTAGTTAAGCAGTAAAAGTTGTATCAAACAATGTACCAATTTTAAAATCACAATAAAATAAAAAAGTAGAGTTCAAACTTTCACAATTTAACAAATAAAAGCAACTTCATTTCAAATAGAATGTAGGAATCTTACCTTACCTGATTGAAGAAAACAACGATTAATTATAAATAAACAAAACATGCACTTCGAAATGCTTTGTAGTACTTGGTCATAATGTCTCCTTTAAATACACTTTTAGATCATCATCGAAGATTCCTGTCAGGTAAAAGAAGCTTTTTTTATGTAAACTAGTTGTATAATAAAAGCTAGTCATGATATCTAACGGAATAGTTTATCACAAATAAATTAAAACAAAGTTATAAGCATATACACAATAGTAACTAAGTTATAAGCAGATTTGTGCGAATTATTATTAAAAACTTTGTTAGTACAAAAAACAATTTTTTTAAAATTCCATGAAATATATCTATTGCAAGGAGCATTTCTTTAAAAATTAAGGTATCAACTCAAAAAACGTAGGAGATAGATTTAAATGATTTTTATTTATTCACGGCTTTAGTTTTCTCTTCCCATAAGAAACCTATTGTACTCTCTGACTTTAACCGGTTATATTTCAAAATTTAGTTTGAGTATTAAAAAACTGCAAAAATCAACTTAGAGCTTAAATAAAACTATACAATTTAAGATCTAGTGTAAGATCTAGCAATTGTACATTACAAGCAACTGAAACAATTAAATAAAATTGTTTGTAAAGGGGCCAAAGTTTAATTTAAATCTAAAGTTTAACTAAAATAAATATGATAAATTAAATATATTTTGCTGCTATAACCATAAAATAAGGTCAAGTAAACTAATATCTTAAAACATGATTAAATTTTCATTAAAAAAAATTTTGATGTAAAAGCAAAACATATTTTTTATATGACTAAATATATACATGTACAAGAGAAGAGTTATACAAAGAGCTTAAACAAAAATTAATTGGATTATCTTGAATGACTTATGCTACAAAGAAGTAGGAACAATTCACATATTCTTAATATAAGAAAAAGTAACTTGCGAAAACTTTCAGTTACTTTTTGAAGTAAGTTTTTTAAAAAAGGTGGAAATTACTAATTTCAAAAATATGAAAACAACACTTTAAATACAACTATTGCTCTCTTGATAAATAAAACATACTTCAACTAAATTCTACACTAATGAAATGGTCAATTTCAAAATGACAAAAACATTAGAGTTAAGTTTAAATGAAAATAGTTGTTTACAACAACAAACTAACAGGTCGATTGCTGCCAACATCGGAGGGATTTTTAGTGACAGGGTGAGGTGTTTCGACATCCAGCATCACGTCATTGTTGCCTTCGTCAGCCATGCTGTGTCATTACAACGTTACAACTCATGTTGGAATGTTTTACATAGGAAAAAGTTGTTTTGAAAAAATCACGATGTCTTTTTGTTAAAGTTCATGAAATGAGAGAACTTAAAGAAAATAATTATTTAACTATTTTGTTGAAAACTTTTAGCCAATTTTCCAATTTAACTGCAGCAGTTTAAGTTTGTTTAAAACTCTGCTTTTAATTTTGGTAAAACTTTAACATACGCAACAGACTAGAGCTATTATAAAATACGCAATTCAAAACAGAGAAAAAAAAAAACTGAGTTGAACTTTCATGTTTTAAGTAATTTTTTTTTAATAAAACCAAGTTCAATTTTTTTGTAAATTTATACCTTTTGTAAACAATACCTTTATTTTTTATTTTATTTTTGGAACAAAATATAATTATAGTATGAAATTTTAAGCATGATTTTATAACAAAAACTATAATTTATCTAACTAAAATAAATTTCATTTAGCCTCAAAACTTCAAGAATTAGTTTTCATGTGAACTTTATTAAATACTATTTTACGTTGTTAGCCAAATATTAAAAAAAAACATTATAGCTTAAACTTAACAAAAAAAAAGATAGATTTGAATATTTAATTAAAACACAAGTTTTATGAAAAATTTTTGTAATACAAACTACCTAAACTAATAATTTTTGTTGTACTTTTATCAGTAACACTAAATTTATACATTAAATATACATACACCCAACAAGCCATAAAAGTATAAAGCTTAAAACAAAACGTTATTTTTTTCTATTTGTTTTAAAAGCTTAGAAGAAAACACAGCTTGATATCACGCGGCGAATAAAGAAATAAAAGATTTCAAATGGATGAGTAAACAAACAATATTCTCCTTACTGTACAAGTGAACACCACTCCCTACTTGTTGTATTTATATGACAAAACGTTCCTTCAGCATTTAAATTCTAAAATGGGAATTTTAATTTTTACACCTGCTTGCTATTTAATCACTTTGAGTTTGTTAAGATATTTGCTTTCAACTTGGAACTTTGAGTATAATAATCATAAAAAAGCGGCAAGACTAAAACTTAACTTAATAAAAGAAGTCTTAATAAAATTTCAGCAATAATAAAAATTCAATATTGTTTGTAAATATGTACTTAATGGAGTGTATACCTTTTTAGAGCTTATGGAGGCCATGTAACTTCAAATATATTTTTTAATTGATACTAATCTTAAAACTATTTTTTCAATATCTCATTTAGGCAAACATTTTGTATCATAAGTTTAAAAAAAAAGAAAAATTTTAATAAGTCATACTAGATAAAAAAAACTTTTCAAACACGATTATATTTTAGTTGTGAAACAACATTAAAAGTTTCTAACAAAAGCCGAACTATAATGCAGATATAGATTTGAAACAATCGTATCAAACAAGTTTATTTTTCTTAGAAACTTCACTAACTTTATGGGCAAATTGTTTAAAATCTTTTATAACATATTTCAAATTTAAATCTATTTTCATGCTTGTAATATTAGTTTGTAACAAAAACTTTAAAAAAAAATCTACCAAATATAGAAAAAAATTCTAAAATTAGTTTGTTATATTTGGTAATTTCTTTTCGTTAAGTATTTAATTTCGGTTTAAAATACTAACAACTAAAGTTTTTATAATTTTTGGGATAACAAAAAATCTAAAATACTTATAATCTAAAAAATATTCTTATAAATTTCAGAAAATTTTTGCATCAAACTTTAAACCTACATACAAATATTTGCTGTAAAATCTTTTAACACTTTTTGATACATTTTATTACTGGTATGGTTGCTATTGAAACTCTCCTTAAAAGTTTACGACTTACTTTACGACTATATTTCAAACAAAAACTTATTTATTTTTTCATATTTAATACTTCATATTTGCTTAAATCTAGTGTAATATTGGAATGTAACATGCCCACATTGAAACTACTACATTATCATAGAATAGCTTGAATTTCGTTTCTCGCAGCAACTTAAACCATACAAAACTGTGTTTCAATATATTATCATAAACCTTATGATTATCACAGAGGTTTTGCCGCAATCCGAAAAACTTTCATAAAAAAATTCAGTAAAAAAAAACTTGATAGTACCTTTTTAGTGCATAATAAAACATTACTGATTATTGTAACATTGTTATAATGATTAAAACACCAGAAAAATAAACTAAAAGAATAGAAACAATATTATATAGTTTTTTTGAACAGCCTATAACACACTTTTATTTATTTTTAATTATAAATACAAATTATACAAAACACAACTCACTCATACATATAATCTTCATCTTTCCCGCTACCACCTGTGTGTTTTTTGTAACTATTAAACATATTTGACTCAAAATTAAATAATCAATTATAACTGTTTTTAATTGAAAATTATTCAATTTTTATTTAAAAATTGTAAACAATATTTCATTTCAAACACAACTTTAAACTATACTTTTAAATATTCAACAAAATATAAGATCATTTCGAAAGCTAAAAGTATACAATAACTTCGAATATAGTAAAATTGAAAATGTATTCAGTTAAAACTTTGTTTAAGATAAATTTTATTTTTCCTATATAAAGGGAACACTTTGCAATACCAAAACTATATGTTTTAATTTATCTATATGTAATTCATTTGGTTTTCTCCAAACATTTCTTAAGAAAACTGATTTTTTATTTTTCAAAAGTTGATTGAATTTTTTAATTAACAATAATAAATCGCTTAAGCAGAAAATTAAAAATACCAATTATGAAAATAATAAATTAAAAGTGAACAAACCTGCACAAACTCCTTTTCTCCAAAGTAAGAATATTACGATGCCAAGCACGCAAATTGCGAGAATAATTCCAATGACGATGCCCGCTATTCTGCCGGCATTGACGTCCTCTGTTAATTATTTTAAATTATAATAAAAATAAAAATTTGACGTGAATAAATATTAATGAAATTACCAAATTAAAAAACGCTGATAAAATTAAACAGTTATACAAAAAAAAAGTACTCAATATCTTTTATCTTACAGCACAGCTTAATTAGCCTTGTAAGTTTATATTTTTCTCTTAGTATAATAAAAAGAAATAAGAAACTTTAAAAACCAATTTAGTTAATAATAAAGTTAAAGTGTTACTGACGAACGTAGATGTTGAAAGGTTGGCACGTTTCTTCACCTTCGGAGTTTCTCGCTCGGCAGTGATATTTTCCCACATTCGCATCACTCACCTCCTGTTTCAATATTTCAAAACTTTTATATGTTAACTTACAAAGTTCAACAATGCTGTTTTAAATTACAAAATACTGAGAAATTGATACTGTAAGTGTCAATTGAGTTTACCATGATTCATCCAATTAGCTGTGTAAAACTTAAAACAATAAATATACACCTTTTATACTTTTGAATGTTATACATATTAATAATAAATAAATAAACGAGTTTAAGCAGTTAGTCCACTCTCTTATATACAATTTTATAATACAACACAAAACTACTAACAAAAAATATATTTACATACGTAGGACTTTTTTCATTGGATTCAATTTAATAACAACTTTAACAAAACTAACAAGGAATTTTAGTGTTCCTGTGTTTTTGTCAACAGTGAAAGTTTGATTGCTGTATCTGGCGTCTTTGGCGCTATTTTCAGGCAGAGGAGTTCCATCTTTGAACCATGTGTACTCAGGATCCGGCTTACCTACAACCGAATTATCGTTGAACTAAAAGTTTTAAACAGTTCATTAAAAAAACTGTAAAACCATAAAAAAAAGCAGATAGTTAAGTAATATAATTTATAATTTTTTAATTTTTTTTTGTATTGTTATGATCGAAACAGATTTATTTAAAATACTTAATAACTCTACAGTTTAAAAAATTTATTAAAGAAAAATTTAAAGTTAAAAACTTTCTTGTCAGGCATATTTTTATATTAGCTCAGCAATTAATTAAAATCATCATAGTTAACCCTTAATAGTTAATTTGTTTGCTTTTTAGTACTAAGATACTTTTTAAATGTAGTCTAATCTTCAAGTTTTATTTAGCTAGTAGAATCTTTTTTAAATTATTTCGAAAATATCTACTTACTTTGTTTTTAAAGAACTAATTTCAACTGTCAATGGTATTTTAATTATAAGCTAGTCTAAGCGTTTTTAAAATACTGTTACACAAATTAAACACTGTACTCTATGATAGTTTTGTTTTGTTATGATACTTTTTATAGAATTGTTTTTTGTATCATAACTCCAGATCTTTGTTTAGCGATATAGTTAAATAACTTATCAAAATTGAAAAAAAAAGGAAGTTTTTGATGGGAAAGTCACTAATTAAAAAAAAGTTAATGATCGAATGAGTTGAGACTAGTAAAATTTATTACCCGAAAAGAAAAGAGTGAGAGAATAAACTTATTGATTGATATTAAAAAAATCAACAATACATAAACAGGGTTGCCACTCGTTTTTTAATTTTTTTTCCAGGTTTTTAAAAGTAATATTAATTTTTAAAAATCATATATTCCAGTGAACTTGTTATGCTAGGATCTTTTGTTAACAAGCGCTTAAATATATTTTGAATAGTTATAGGTTTCTAAAAGTACACATTTTTGGGTCTATTTTCAGTTTAAAGTTAAGTTTAAGGTAAGAAACTGGGTTAAATAGTATAAAAACATTTAAAAGATACTGTAAAGCTACTTTAAATAAGTTTTTTATTAAAAAAATTTTTGATGATGAAATTTTTATTTTATTTATATGATAGATTTTTTGAGTCAAATCGAAATTTTACTACTGAACATGTGAAAATTGTTAAAAGAGGTTTTTCCAGATTTTTTAGTGATTTTTGTTCAAAATTCTAGGTTTTTTCAATTTTTTTTCAAAATTTATCAAATTCAAGGATTTTTTCGCCTAAATTGTCAAATTCCAGGTTTTCAGGTAAAGTGGCAACCCTGCATACAGATATCTACTAAATCCATTCAACACAACATATTATCAAGATTAGCGAAACTTTATAAGCAAAATTTTTTTATATATTTTAAGATTTAATCTTGAAGAACACATAAACTATTTTCCTAAATAAAACATTAACCCTCATTTAAAATATTTTAACTATGGTTTGCATTTTATATAACATGAAAAGTTCAAACAACTTTTGAGATATAGTGAGTTTTGTCTCTGTTTTAAAAAGGAACGATTTTAATGTTCTTAAAAAAAAACATGTTTCCTTTTTATTTTTGAAAATATAATTAGGGGATAGATTATCTTTTAATAATAACACTAAATATTTAAAATGCTTTTTCAATAAAAACTATATTAAATTAGTTAAAACAAAAACTTGAATAAGAAACGTGGGCCATAGTTTGCCGACCTCTGCCTTTAAATTCTTTAATGTTAAACAGCAGAAATTATACCTTCTGCAGATTGACACTTGAGTTCAGCCTCGTATCCTCTTGTGAGGTAGCCATCGCTCGGGTGCTGACAAATTGGTTTCGACGGTTTATCTGTTTCAATACATAAGATACAAACTTTTTGGTAAACTCTCTATACGCTTGCTAATCAAAATGTCATAAGCAATAAAAAACGTAGTTTTAAAGTTCAACAAAAATAAAACCTTTACAATACTTGTAATGTAAATAATTTTTTTTTTTAATTCCAACAATTATTTTTATAATAAACTTTAATTAATATTTTGATGATTCAAAGCAATATAGCCTAAGCTTAAACTAAAAGTAATACAAACAATAACAATTTAATAGAGTCTATCTATAATGAAAGAACTCAAAAACTAGTTGTAAACTTACAGACAACAGTAACCATATAGGATTTAAAGGATATACTTTCTGAATCTTTTGTAAACAATGCATGGCAAGTGTACTTTCCTATTTAAAAGTAGAGTAAGGTAAATAAAGAAACAAATTTGCGGTGTATACATATATATATATATAATATTTTATAAAAAGAATTCACAATTTAATATCAAAAGCAATCAAAACACAAAGCATTTTTCATACAGAAGCATAAAAATTCGTTAATTATTTAAAACAATGTTTTAAACTTATGATGAAAGAATTTGAGTATAAAATTCAAGTTAAAGAGTCTGTTTGTATAAGCATTTACACATATTTAATAACATTTTACTCATTTATGATCAAAATAACTAAAATAAATAAAAAACATGTAACATTTAAAGAACTATACGCGAAAGTAGTATAACTTAAAGGTAAATAAAAACTACCAAAATCTCCCTTCTTTGGGTCATTAATAACAAGACTATAAGGAGGCTGAAGTATAAAGTCATCCGAGGTAGAAGTATCTAGAGCTTTACCTAAGGCAGTAGAGGCAGGATCCATGTCTTGGGTGTAAAACCAATGTATCCTTAAAAAAAAGGTATTTATTATATGCTTTAGAACTTAGTTAGCAACTAAGTATAGTCTAAATCCAATGACCTTTTATATACTAGTACATAAAAAAAGTACTTAAGATAAATATTACAATAATAAATAAAATTTAAACTTTTTCAAATGCATTAAATACAAACTGAAATTATAAGCTATATATATTCAGTATTTATTGTATAAACAGTTCAAATGCAAATTCAAGGTTTATTTGATTGATGGTTTTGGGTGGGCAGAACACCGATCTTGTCAAGCAACAATAAAACAGTAAATAATGTTTAAACCATGGCAGTTATACAACTTAAAACTTAGTTAGGTAAAAACATAAAATTGTAAAATTAGTTATGAAAAAAAAGGCTGAGTGAATTATCTATCATAAAAGGTTATTAAACCAAAATTAAAAAACATTATTTTTAGTAAAAAGATTCTTAACATTTGGATTTAAAAACAGTTTATTTGTTTTATAACATTGTAAACTAAAATTAAAAAGACCATTTTGACATTTTGGCCTTTTATCATCCAATTTTTACATTATGATCCATAGATACCAAGTTTTGAACGTTTGATTACAGGGCTACCACTCTTTGAGTCAAGAAAATGTCTTGAGTGACTATAAACTGTTCTGAGTCATTCTGTTTTTTTTTCGAACCCCTTAAAAAAAATTTAGCCTCTGGCACAAACTTTTTATACGTCATGTCATTTTTCTTCAAAACAATTACAAATAAATTTGTATGTGTGTGTATGCTTCTGCATTAGATGTTAATTAAACTTATGAGAAATTATGTTTTCGAAGATTCAATGTTAAAAGTTTAAATCAATTGAGATTAAAAAACAAAATTAGTGGATAACTTTATGTAACCATGTTAATCAACTTTATATATAATAGAAAATAGTTTGTATTCTTTTTTTACATTTAAATTGACGAAATTTAATGTTAACATATAAAGTACTCACTTGAATGCGTATTTATTAACTTCAATTTAAGGGCATAGAAGGATTAATCACTTTTTTTTCACAATTTAATTTTATTTTATTGAGTTTTAACTAAACTACAAGTTTTTTTTACATGTTTTATAAAACTCAAAACTGTTTTTGAGATATAGCTGGTCAAATTTAAAACTAAAATATTGCAAGAAACATTTCCTGAAAGTTTAAATTAATTATCTCAAAAAAAGTAGAAGGAGATAGATTTTTAGTGAAATAGTCTTTTTTGACTTTTTAGTTTGCATCTCCAATAAGGAACCTAATGTAGTCTTCAACTTTGACCGGCAATATCTCAAAATTTATTTTGAATTTTTTAATCCTAAAAAAGCAACTTGTAGATTAGTAAAAATGGAAATAAATAAGATTGTTATATGTGGTTATCTTCAAAAGCAATTTTTTAAAAGTAAACTATGAAAAACACATTAAGATTTACAAGTAAGTTATAAAGACTATTGCAGACTGAAATTTACTGATAAACATAATGTAATACTTTATTTATACTTTTTAATGAAACAAAAAAGTCTATATCAATTGTTGGCTTTTGTTAGTAACAAAGACTAAAATAACTAAACAATACTTAACATTTCTTATAGTTTAAAATTTTTTTTAATTATAATAAACTTAAGCATAAGTCAATTCGTAAGGTTTACTGATCAATATCTTTTTCTAAGTAAACAGATTTTAAGAATTTGAAATGCAATTAAATTTTTTTTATAATCTAAAAAACTTTTATTTTAGTGAGTTTATAAAAATAAAATAAAAGAGCAACAGTTAAGTAAAAAAGAATTATTAATGTAAAAATTTCAATTATATTAAGACCTTGTCCAATATAAAATTAACTATAACTTTGCATATCTTTTAAAATAACTGTTTAATTTTAAAGAAGAGTTTAAAATTTGAAATTTACTACATTTAGTTTGGACTTATTTAAGCTTAGTTTATATCTAGTATGATAGTTTACGTTTAAACTGTACTATATGTGTATTGTCATACTTAAAAAACATTTTTTTAAAAACATGCAAATAGAAAACTTACTGAGCTTCGTCTTGACCTGAATTGCTTTCAAAAGTAACAAAGCATTCTAGTACAGTTCTTATGCCAAGTTTGACACTTTTTTCAATATTATTTCCGTCTGGAACTAGAGAGACTCTAACACCAGTACACTTTTGCAAAACTATTAAAAAAAAATTTAAGCTTTGTAAAGCAAGTGGTAATTATTTTACAATTTATGCTTAACAATATGTTTAGAAGTTAAACAACTAAAATTTTGTAAACAATTATAAGTTTGTTTTATATGCGAATCATGCCACCTTAAATCTAGCACTTCTAAAAACTTACAAATTTTTGCACTTAATTTCTAAAGATTAACTAAATGCTTAAATGCTAAGAAACCATGACATTAAAAAGTGCTAGTTTAGAAAGTGTTAAGTAATGAAAAAAGTTTTTATCATATTTAATGCCACTTGTTTTTTCAAATTTTTTCCAGGTTTTTAAAAGTACACATTTTTGGGTCTATTTTTAGTTTTAAGTTAATTTCTATTTAAGAAACTGTGTTAAATTGTATAAAAACATTGAAAAGATACTGTAAAGTTACTTTAAATGTGTTTTTTAATAAAAAAATTTTTGATGATGACAAAAAATCTTAATTATATGATAGATTTTTGTGTCAAATCAAAATTTTACAACTGAAAATGTTAAAATTATTAAAAATTCCAGGTTTTTTGATCAAAACTCCAGGTTTTTTTTCAAAATTTCTCAAATTCCAGGTTTTTCTAGGTATAGGCTAAATTGTCAAATTCCAGGTTTCCAGGTAAAGTGGCAACCCTGTCTGATTCAACTAAAATTTAGTACATACTTAAGAATATAAATTAAAACAATTTTTGTAATATTCTGAAAATTTATTGCAATATATGCAATTTTTTTAACAAAATAAGATTTTATTTACCACTAGTTTAGTAAATACAAAACTCATAAACTAACCATTTATAAAAAGAAAGGGTAATAAAATTTTGGATAGCATTAATCGTGCTTTATTTAAATCTGTAAATCGTTGTAAAATAAATGTCATACTCAAATAATTTACTTGGTGCAGATGACAAATTTCAAGAATATTCAGTTTTAATAATACTCAAGTTTTAAAAACAAATATCACTTTTGTCAAAAAAAAAAATACATTATTTAAATTTTGTGGCTTGTAAGTTAAAACTTTCTATTCAGACTTGTAGTCAATAATTAGTTGCTATAATCATTTAATTTTCCAATTTTAGTTGACTGTAACAAAATATTCAAAAATGCTTTTTAACTAATCTAGAAAGAGATCTCTATAACAAAGGTTTCAGCAGTAATATGCTGTCTAAAAAAATTTTAAGTAACAGAAGTTTGTTAAATTAATACAAAATTTTTAATTATAAAAAGTGAGTAACACGTAAGAATTGTGATAAATAACCTAATTAAATAGAAAAATACTTTAAAACACTTGCATTTATCAAGTTTTAAACTATTCATGTTAGAAGTAAATTAAAAAAAAAACATGTTTTATCTGAGATTAAGTACTGATAAGTTATATTTTTTCACATCTTAATTAATTAAATAATTGTAATTATAACCCAATAAGTACTTAAAAAAAAAAGTTCTATACAGACTTTAAACTTCAACTTTTTCTGTTAATAGGATTACCACTCTTAAATGCAAAAAAACTAGCCAAAGACAAATATTAACTAGTCTGAGTAACCCAGAGTTTATTAAAATACTTAAAAGATCTTTTTGCTAACTGTACATCATTTTTCAAGCCAGTGTACTGTAGATTTTATACTAACAAACTGTAAACTGAAAAAAAATTGTGCTTTTTTGAAAAACTGGGGCTAGAAAGCAGAGGTTCTAGTAAATTTAAAGCTTAAAATCAAAATTAAAAATTTCATCTACAAAAAAAGTTATTTTGGTTAGCGCAAGGGGATTTGAATTTGCCAATACTAAACTTTATTTTCTATAAAAATCAACAATCAAATTAAAGAGCTATTGAAAAACTGCTACATAAAAACATTCTATTGCTTTATATATAGTTTAAAAAGGGAATCTTAAAGCTTTGTTTAATAAATGCAGTTAGTAGTTTTATTAAAAGTTGTTCAATCTTTAGTTTTCCTAATAAAAAATTATACTTATTTATTGCGCAACTTTTTTTAAAGGCATAGGGGGAAATCCAACATTTTTTTTTTACTAAAATTAACAATGGATCTTATAAAAAACCATGAAGTACAAACTACAGGCCAGTTTTTATAGAATTAAAAAATCTTATTTAACTTTTGAGATATTGTAATTTTTATAAAAAGTTTCCAATACAAACGTATGTACCGCAAATTTTTCGTGGTCAATTTTTTCAGAAGTTTAAAAAATCACTAAAAACCTATCTTCTTTTTCATTTTTGAGCTTAAGACCTCAAACTTTCAGAAAATGTTCCTTTTATAATTTAAAGACTTTGAATGTTGAAACTTTAAAATTTAAAAAAATAAAAATTTAAGAAACAAAAAAAATTGGTGGTTTTTTTTTAATAAAGAAATTATTTTTTAAAATTAAAAAAAATCCTGCATTTAATCTTTTTAAAATTTAATTATACACTTTCTGTAAAATTTGAAGAAAATTGCTTAAAAATGAAGGAGGAGATAGACTTTTAGTGAAATGGTCTTTTTTCACATTTTTAGTTTGTGCCTTCCATTAGGAACCTATTGAGGTCACCAACTTTGACCGCTCATATCTCAAAAAATAGTTTGAATTTTTTCAAACGGTTAAAAATGCCTAATAGCTCAGATAAAACTCTATAAAATAAGATCATCTTGTTAAAATCAAGCTGGTTCCCCCCTATGCCTTTAATAAACATTGAAAGGTAAAGGTACCTTTACACTTATGTATGTATATACTTCAAAAACCTCAAGATTTAATAGATTAAAAACAAATATATAAAATATTTTCAATGAATGAGAAGTATAAAGTTGCCAGGTATTTTTTATTCAGTCTTAGGTGACAGATTTAATACACTATATAGACCTTGCTTTTCAAACTTACATTAACAAATTTCAGAAAAGTACTCTTTTTTATCATCAAAACTTTAAATTTGGCGTCTACTAAAGTTTATAAAAAATATTAACAATAAAAGAGTTTAATTTACTCATTTTTATTTAAAATAAACCTATTATTTACAGCAGCAATATTTCAGACAGTACTTCACATTTATAGTTAAAATCTAATAGCTTTTGTTCAAAAGAATTTCTTTATCTAACTAAAAAAAATTAAAAATCTAATATATAATCTTAAAATAAATTAAAATTTAACATTTGAAAATATTTACAATTGTTGATTTTTACAAAATTTCATAACCTATTCTCAGTTAAAAGCAATTCGGGCCCACTTTAGTACACATGTCATTTATTATAGTATGCACAAGAAAATCTTTGATATAAAAAGTGGTTTAAATGTGTACATGATCACTCTTGTTCTATTTTTCTAACAATTTTTTATAATCAATGTTTTTTAGGTTTTCTTAAATTATTGTTTAATGAAGAACAAAAAAAAATTGCTCAAAATATTTGGTCCTGGGATCTGGTGCACAAAAAAACCTTTTCGGTTATCTAGTCACACATCACTTGGATACCTTTTAAGATATTGTCCAGGACATAAACTTTATCCAATAAAGTCCAGTATTTTTTGTAAATTGCAACTAACAAAGAAAATTTAGGAAAATCTTGGAATGTGGAGGAAACTCTATAAACAGATTTGTAGCAAACTTTTAAATTTTAAATAAAATTAATGATTAGTTGCAATTTCTACATTTGTATTGGAAACTTTAACCAAAACTTAATGTATCTCTAAAGTGTTAAAATCAATGAAAATGTTTATACTCTAAAAACTAAGAAAACATGGGAAAGTCTATTAAAGCCAAAGCCTGGACTTTTGTGTGCCATGAGACGAGCTCAAGTTAACATAAAGATTTGATCATAGCACTTTGATCATCAGATCACAAGTTTTTGGTAGAATGAGACCCATTTTTTTTTACAGCAAAGGAATCTTTATGGCAAAAAATTATACTGTTTGTAGATTGACATTTGTAAATTTTCAAAGTTGCAACTGATTGAAAAGTTTCAACTTAGTATAAGTGAGGTTAGTTCAATTTAAAATTCACAAATTAGTTTAAGTGGACCAATTAACTACTTAAGAAAAATATTTAGATCATAGATATGTTTATTTTACATTATAAATTTGTTTAAATAAAATTAAGTTTGTAGAATAACTAAAAAAATTATTTTGATTACTTAGTAATTTATTTTTTAAAGATAATAAAACTGATTTAAATAACAGTAAAGTTATCTGAATTTAAATGATTGATACACTCTGATAAATACTAACTAGTTTCATTTATAATTTTTATTTATTCTATTTAAACTTTTCTAAAAGTATTTTACACATTAGAACAACACTTAACATATAAATTATGAAAAAAAACTTTTAACACCATAAAATCTACACTTGTAAAATTTAGTACTTTGCTTTTGCTTTGAAATACATCATTTTTAAGGTATCTACTAGTGTATAAATAATTCTTGTTGCTATTAACAATCAAATTTATTTAGCAGGGCCACCAATTTTATTACTGCTGGACGTAATATCAAACATTTAAGCAGAGGTATCATCTTTTTTTCTAGAATGAAAATCCTAGTTTTATAAACAATTTTTTGTTGTATAGTTGACATTTTAACAATTGACATAAACTGTCAAACCTTTTATACTTAACATATAAAAAATAACGTTAAAAAATATACTAAGTCTTGTTTTAAATTATTATTAAAAATATATTAACAAATGTATCTAGTAAGAAATTTTAACTTAATCTATAATTGTTACCCCTTATAATTAAACTAATTTAATTTCCTTTTTAAGTTAACTGTTTGGACTATTTTTCTTTTTAATTTATTCCAATTTAATATTTTTCTAAGTTTGGCCAAAACCTTGATATTTGAAATTTACTATGAACTTAGTTTACATAAACTGATAATTAAAAAGTAAAGTATTTTAATAAAAACTTATGTAGTCAGTAATTACTACAAACTGTAGTTCAAAATTAATACTACTTTAAATCATATTACAAATTAATATTTGTAAGCGATTAATATAAATACATTAACATTGTTTTTAAACAGTAACACTTTTACTAAAGTAAAAATGACTTTAGTTTTTAAAAAAAGAATTTGGCTAAGTTCACTGAAATATATCACGAATTAGACGAGACTGGTATGTTTAAAACTACATAAAACTTAGTTCACTATAAAAACTAATAACAGAAGTTAAAAAAAAAGCATAAACTTACAGGGTTGCCAGAAGGTTATTTTTTCATTTTTTCAAGGTTTTCTGATTTTCTTCCAGGTTTTTAAATAAACAAGGTTTTTAGACCACAATTAGATTTAGACCTATAATAAATTTAAGGTGAAAAATTGTCTTAAATAGTAATGCAATACTAAAAAGGTAATATAAACTACTAGAAATTTGTTAATAAAAAAAAAACTTAAACATGCAATAAAAGGTTTAATTTATATGATAGATATTTCGTACCTTATCTAAATTTCATTACTTTACATGTAAAACTCGTTTAAACTTCATGTTTATTTAATCTTGTATGAAATTTGTTAGTTTTTTTAAGGTTCCTTTGACTTTAACCTTTTTTTATAAGATATTATAATGGCAATTAAACTTGAAACTGTATTACACAAAGTATTTTTACGCACTTATAATTTATAAATAAAGTCAGTTTTTCTTTTTGTTACCTGTTCACTACAACAAGTTCACGGTCTTATTATCTTATAAGTCTTTTTTTTTTTAATCTGTTTTGATGGTTATAGTTGGCTATAATACTTATCAATAATTAAATTATTTTTGATCAACTTTTGCACACATTATACTTATTAGTTATTAAATTTACTGCATTTACAACGGTATGTATAGTAAATACTAGCAATTTTATCTTGCAAACTATTGTAGTTAATTTTGTTATTAAAAAATTGAAAGTGCATAGAGAAATTAAATAAAATTTTCTTTAAACTTACCTCAGATAAAATAAACAGATATCTTAATAAAATTGTTGTCGGTTAATTATTAGTTAAAATAACTATTACCTATTATTATGTTTCTATAAAGATATTTTTTGTCATTTTTTTTTGAATTTGAATAACTTTAGTAAAATCTGCAAAAAATAAAAAAAAAACCTTTTATTTACATAAAAATTACATGACAAACAAGAACGCATACTGTAACATAGAAAGAAAAAGTTATAAGAAAGAAACAAAAATACATACTATTACAGGGTTGTCAAGGATTAAAAAAATTCTATATTCATGTTTTCAAAAGAACAAGATTTTGGTCCGTTTTTAGTATAAAATCAAATTAAAGGTAAATACTGCTAAAACACTGAAAAGAGACCATTAAGCTACTTTAATTGTGTTTTTTAGTAAACAAAAATTCAATAATACAATTATTTTAAAAATCTATATGAAAAATTTAATAGTTTTTTTTTTACTTTACATTTAAAAGTAGCTTAAAGTTTTCGGTTTTCTAGGTATTTTATGAATTTGGTCAAAATTTTTAATTTCAATTCCAAGTTTTTTTGCCTTAATTGTCTTATTTATTCCAAGTTTTTCAAAGATTTCAGAATTTTTGGCAACCCTGTTATTAGTTGTTTTTGTATGTTTACTAAAATAAATAGTTTGAATGCAGTTAAAAGTTTCAGCCAAATAAAGAATATTTTTATTAACGATAGTACTTTTACTATAGTAGTTACAAATTTACTGCTCAGTTTTTTTTTTGAAGTTGTTTAAATATATAATTTGTATAGATTTATATTTAAAAATACAACAATGCTAAGTTTAGTTTCATAAAGTTTAAACAACATACACTGTGTTAAGACCAATTTAAAACAAAGCTGCATGCAAAACATTTAAGTGTAATGGTAACACATTTACTATTGCAAAAATATGTTTAATTGCAGAAGTTTTATAATAAATAAAGGATGATGTTTCTAAATTATTTCAAAAGCATAATAAACGTTTTATTAAAGTAACTTAGAATAATAATAAATTAACAATTTATTATTTTTTATTTGTTAAAATTATCAAAGAATATTTTTCTTTTCATTTCAAGTTCAATGAAACTAATGCATCAAACTATAATTATATGCACAAAACTAAATTACGTTTCAGTATGAACTTTTTAATGTCAAGTTAAGAGAAACTTTATGTGAGTTTTATAGTCACAATAACTGCAAGAAAATTTAGGTTAATAATAGGACTTCATGTAACAATTTAAATCAAGTTTTTTTTTAATCAAAAATCTTGCTTCTGGGCAAATAGTGTATTAGAAATTTTTAACATCACTTGTTGCTTGATGTCGACTACAGTACTTTTCAGAGCAAACTTTTTACCACAAATTTGACAAGCAAAAGGTTTTTCTTTTGTATGAGTGACTTTATGTTCAACTAATATAGATTTTAGTGATTTTTTTATCACAAACCTTACAAGCATAAGGTTTTTCTCCTGTATGAATTCTATAATGTATTTTAAGATCCTCCTGTCTTGAAAAGTTTTTCAAGCGAACATCACATTTAAATACTTTTGAATCGTCATGGATATTCATGTGATGAATGAGTCTTTTATTGCTTGAATGTCTTTTTTGACAAACTTCACAATCAAAAAGTTATTCGACAATTTTAAAAGTAAATTTAATTTCTAATTCAAAATTCCTTAAAAATAAATTTATATTCGAAATTAAATAACTTTCAAGCCTGTTTTAACATTTTTTGCAAATAAAAATATTCAAAATGCTATTAGTATATGCATTACAAAACGCATTTCAAATTTAAAGAGTTAATGTGTACTCAACTAATATATGTGTACAAAAAAATTTCAAGAATATTTTGTGCTAAACATAAATTTAAAAAAAATAACTTATTACTTTAGAGAAGAGCTACAAACTTGATCATTGAAATTCTTAAGGTTTTTATCTTGAATTTAATGTTTGTTATATTCTGTTTTTTTTTTGTTATAGACTTTTTATTCAATGAAAAAAATAAGCTACCTTAAATATTTTCAATATCATTATTTTGAGATGTGTGCATTTTTTGTGTACTATTTTCTTCAATTTTCATATCTTTTAAATTTCCATTTAGAGAATGAGTTTCATTGGTTGCAGTTGAACTTAAACCTATAATATGAAACTTACTTAAAATAAGAAGAAACAAATTCTATTTATCAAAGCTAAATATATATTTTTTAAACTAAACATTTATTACTTATACATTTATACTTAAAAAAAAAAAGTAAGTCAACTTACTGTATTAACAATTAGATAATTTATTTTCAGTACTACTTTGTACTAATTCATTATCAGTAGATTGAAATTCAATTTCAACTAATATAGCTTGGATTTCGTTTTTACTGTGAAAACTTTTGCTACAAATGTTATAATTCAGCAAAAAATGCTACCAATATTATACCTCTAAAATTTCAGTATTGTAAAACATATTATCAAAAGATGTGTGAATTGGTACTTATAAGTAAAATTTAGGAAAAACTTAAATAAATTTTAAAAAATAATTTAAATATGAAAACTATTAAGTTAATATAATTAAAACTAGCTGAGGTAGATTTGTAAAACTTATTTTAAACATTTAACTTCTATTAAAAGTTTTTGGTTATCGTTTTGTAATTTTCCAATTTTTGTTTTAAAAAAGTATTTTTCATCTTTTAAATTCTAGTTTTGAAGTAGTTTTTTTTACTTTGTAATTTTTCAAGTTTAATTTTAAATATGTAGTTTTCATCTTGTAAATTAATAAGTATTTCTTTTAAATCTACCAGCAATAAACTTGCTTGGTTTGATACATCTAAAAACAATTTGGGTTTGAAAAATCAAAACTACTATATATCATAACTATAGTAAAACTGTATTATATAATAATAGATTTGATAATTAGAAGTTTTGTTCATGATTATAGCTTAACACAAATTAAGTTAAACTGATATATTTAGAATTTAAAATTAAAATAACACTTATTTAAGTTGCTTTATATGTGACTTAAAACCTATAATTGACCTAAAAAAGTGGTTAACTATTTTATAAACAAAATATCACCTAAAATTTCCATATTGATTATACTGAATCACATTTTTTTTTTTCTATTTGACCAGCTTTAATAAGAGCCTGCAGATTAATCAATAAAAATATGATTCAATTTATAAATAAAAAAAATATTTCTGCAAAGTAACAGGCATGCGAAAACAGAAGAAAAAAAATCCTTTAAAAAATAACAGATAAAACAACATGTAACAGAAATAACTTCCTAAAAAATAATATTATAAATTAAACATTAATGCATTATTTATCTAACAAACATTTGGTTGTGAAACTTAATAACTGTTTGAGTTACCATTTATGAAACTTATTGAACCTATAAAATAATTTAAATGCTTTAGAAAAAAAAGAGTTAACAAAACTTAATAAAACCTTTATAACTATTTTTGTTTTAGTGCTCTGTTATAAGATTTTACACATAAAATCATGAAAAATGCTTATAGTTTTAGTTCTTTAAAACTTTTTTTTGAGCCTAATGATTATGGGTAGGTGTCAAATAAGCACAAAGGGACTTTTGTACGTTTTGATTTTTTTTTGGATTTGTTTGAATATTGAGTTGTCAATTTTATGATTTTCAAGAAGTTTGTTAACTTTGGGCTCTATAAAATTTTATGGATCTGGATTATGGATTCTTAAATAATAAGTTTTTAATTTTTGTAAATTTTTCTTCAAAAGTGGTAAAATTTGAGCATACATTTAGGTCTCTGTTTATATAAAAGTTTATTAATCAAAGTTTATTTTTGACAAATATTAGTGTATTGCATTATTAGGTCTTTGTATGTTGGTTTTCTGTAAACATTTGTGTGTGGTTGGTTTGATACTTGCTTTACTTCAGTGTCCAGAAACGGTATTTTTCCTTCATAGATTGAATTTTAAGTTTGGGTGTAGAGCAGGGTTTCCCAAAGTGAGCTATATGGCCCCCTTTTTGGCTATTAAATTTAGGGACCATAAGCAGCAAAAGAGCCAAAGGGGGGTGCACATAATTTAAAACTTACACTAGATATTCTGGAGTCTATGGTGAGAAGAAAAAAAAAGGTCTAAGGTGTATTCAAGGGTAATTTTGGAACTTATACTAGATATCCTTGTGTTGATGGTCAAGAGTAAAAAAAGTGTAAGATATTTTTAAGAGAAGTTATATGAGAAATCTTGTCAGAGGGGGCCATAGCTTTTTTATTTCTTTAAAAAGGGCCTTATAAAAAAAAGTTTAGGAAACCCTGGCGTAGAATATTACTTTTAAGGTAGAAGTTAGTTATATTAATTTTTAATGAAACCAAAAAAGATCTTATTTAACACCAGTTTACTTGATAATTGTTCATTACAACTCAAAAAACAAGTAGCATCTATATTTCAGAGAAATAAAATTGTTATTAAACCAGCCTACACCAGCAGAAAAGTTTCTGATTACTTCCTCAATGAAAGTAAATACTCTGAAATATTTGATGCAATGTCAATTACAGATACACTTGCTCTGCAGATCACAGTATCTCATATATTGGAGAGATTGCCAGACTTGGTAAAAAGTAGTGTGTTTATTGTTAACATTTTCCTGGCTGTAGGATTTAAATTAATTAAAATAACTACTTAAATCATATATCCAAAAATTTTTTACCACTATACACACTGGTGTCTTGCTAAACATGTTTGCTTTTTCTACATATATATACCAGTATATAGTTAACTGAGGACAATATAATATTGATTTAGAATTTTTAGGTATTGTTGTTTGTAATAATATAATAATACAATAATAGCTGTGTTAACTAGTATAGAAACATTAAAAAGATACTGTAAAGCTACTTTAAATATGTATTTAAATATAAAAAATTGTTGATGATGACAAAAATTTTTTATTCATATGATAGATTTTTTGTGTTAAACTGAAATTTTACTACTTAGCATGTTAAAATTGCAGGTTCTTCCAGGTTTTTGGCAACCCTGCTAAGCTTTTGAATTTTGGAACAAAATCATTGAAATGTTTGACTTGAGCTGATTTATCTGAAATTTGCAGATAAGGTTTTCTATTGGTAAGAAGCTAGAAGTTAATGTTAAAATGGAAAACTATGTAACTTTTTTTACTATTGTTTTTAAACAGATCATTGAAAAATTTAATAATGAAATTGCTTTTAAGGAGGAAAAAAGACAATGCTTACAAAATCTTTTACATCAAAGTGTAAATATGTTAATGAGTATAAGTTTGTGTGCTAAAATTGTGCTTTTTATGTTAATCTATAAATTAAAAATTAAATTATGTTTTTATTTTAAACAAAATGAAATTTTTGTGTTATTTTCATTTCTTTGTTATATGTCTTTCAGCCTAAGTGGCTAAAGTTTTGATGCCTGGATCCATTTTAATGAGAATAATCTTATATTAATTAAAATTAATATTGTACTGAAAATAAACAAAAATACGTTTTAAAATACCCTTTATAAAGTATAAACAATTTAATTTAGCATCAGCTGCAGTTTTAAGGTCGCTTCTGATTTATTTTGTTTAATTTACTTTTACTTTAAGGTATTAGTAATAAAACTTTTTTTTCTAATTTTTGTTTTTAATTTTATTTATTTGGGTAAGTTGGGTTAGCGATAAGGAGGAAGATTATTTTTTTTTGCTAAGGCTGGTTAGGTATAAGGGTATAACTATAGATGCTTTTAATGTTCTGCTGTATTATCAATGTACATCCTTTGCATAAATTCGCATAATGTTTTCAATGAAAACAATTCAAAAAACTAACAATCGCAGCCGAGCCGACCCTTTAATTTATTGTATAAGTTGTTTTCTAGCTGTAAAATATTTTAAGGACCAGAAATTAATGCTTGCAAAATGCGGGCTTTACGTTGCGTAATGCAAATGTAACTATATTATTTATAAATTGTTATTAGATTACTTTTTAAATAATTGACTTGACACTACTTTTGTTTAAGTAAATTTAGTAGGTCTATAATATTGTTGTTTTTCAGAAAAGTTACTTACTTAAATGACTAACTAATATTCACGTAAGATAATAGGACGATGACTATTAGTACTTTTGCAAATTAATTTATTTTTTCTTATAAAAAATAACTTAGTATATATGTAAATAAATGAATAAATATATAATTTTTCTTAATATTATGACTGTTTACAAAGTTTATCTTGTTAAATCAAGTATATGGGACTAGATATGTATTTATAGATGTTAAAATAATTAGCTTTAGATAAGTTAAAAGAACAATTTTTTTGTAACTAGATAGCTTTAAAATTTCGAAGGTTTAACGTTTATAACAAGTCAAAAGCCAGCTTGAGTTTATTATATTAAGCATTTTTTTAAACCGATTAACTCTTATGTTTATTTTTTTAAGTTAATTTAATTTGAGTTAAAAGCCATTTTCTATTTTTATCGTAAGCTCTTTTTTTTTGTTCTATTTAAGCTAATGATCTTATTAAAAACAAAAAGGTCCAGCTGGATCTTAATCAAAAAAACGTAATTCGGTAGATAACTAATTTTAGCAAAAACTTTAAAAAAATACATTTATATACAGCTCGAAATGTCTAAAATAAATAAACAATATGTGCCTTGATGATAAGAAATTAAATAATATTGTAAGTCATAGGCCATAGCCTCCATTCCTAAAGTAACTGAGGAGCAGAGTCCCTGCTTAGAGATATTTATAATTTAACTTATGCAAGAAAAACTGCTCAGGGGAATAACTTTAAGTATAAATATTAAAGTTTGCTAATAAAGAAACAACCAAAGCTATAAACTGGCAGCTTTATTAAAAATATTTATGCTACGTTTATAAAGAAATGCAGTAATTAAATAAATTTAATTGCTTAAAAAAACAATTAACTTTAAATCAAATAGGGTGGCCAAAAAACCTTGAATTTTGATAAAAGATTACCAAAAAACCTGGAATTTTAAACTTTTGTGAAATTTAAAATAAAATATCTCAATTAGAAAAATATTTACAGTATATATTTAATGTTTTTATGTTATTTAAGACAGTTTTTTTACCTTAAGTTTAATTTTACACTAAAAATGGACCAAAAAACTTTTTTAAGCCTAGAAAAAATTCAGAAAACCTATAAGAAACTTACCAAAAACTTTTGGCAACCCTGTTATAAAAATAATAATTGCAGATTAGGTTTATTAAGGTGAAATAAATAAAGTAAATAAATAAAGATGTGCAAATTAGATATTTTGTTTACAACTAGGTTTTGGTAACAAAAAATTGTGACCTCTTAAAGGTGAAATAAAAAATATTTTTATATAATGTCTTTATATATTAAATTACTAAGTTGTTGGTTGTAAAATGGAAACCATAACGGTTAACTTAAACAAAAACAAAATATAAATTTCTATATTAATATGTAAAATAATCACATTTAAATTTGTTATCCATTATCATAGATGGTGTCTCTTAGGGCTTTATTTTCCCAGGGTTCAAAATAAAAGCTAGTATTATTTGACATCAAATACAAACAATTCTTTATATATATTACTGAAATTTTACAGACATGTAGTTAAATATAAATTCATACTGATAATATTTTATTAAAATTTTTTGTTGTCTGATGGTGTTAGGGATCTGAATAATTGCTTTAATACTTTCATCAAACTTCTGATTTGAAAGTTGAACGTTCCAAAATCAAAACTAATGGCCAACACACATATAAAAAAAAATTAAAATAACATTTTTAAATTTACAAAAACTTTAATTTAAACTCTATCCTAGACAAGACATTAAACAATATTAAAGTAATGTAGGACTCGATAACTGAAAGGTTTTTTATACATTAAGTTCATCAGGGTTGCCACTTTACCTGGAAACCTGGAAAAACCTGGAATTTGACAATTTAGGCTAAAATAACCTGGAAAAACCTGGAATTTGAGAAATTTTGAAAAAACCCAGAAAAACCTGGAATTTTGATCAAAAAACCTGGAATTTCAATAATTTTAATTTTTGCAGTTGTAAAATTTTGATTTGACACAAAAAATCTATCATATAGTTAAGATTTTTTGTTATCATCAAAATTTTTTTTCATTAAAAACACATTTAAAGTGACTTTACAGTATCTTTTCAATATTTTTATGCTATTTAAGGGCATAGGGGGGGGTAAACACCCTTTTTTGGTTTTTTATCTTATTTTATATAGTTTTTGCTAAGCTACAAAATTCTTTTTACAGATTGAACAAATTCCAAATAATTTTTGAGATATAGCCGGTCAAAGTCGGAGGCAACAATAGGTTCTTTATAGGAGGCGCAAACTAAAACGGCAAAAATAGACTATTTCACTAAAAATCTATTTTCTCTTACGTTTTTTGAGATAACTACCTCAAATTTTCAGGAAATGTTCCTTGATATATTTAGAAAATTCTGTCGGAAGGAATTTTAAAAAAATTAAAAAATAAAAATTTTATATAAAAAACAATCAAAAAAAAAACAGTTTTTTTTTAGTTTTTTTTGTCATAAGGTTGCCTCCGACTTTGACGGGCTATATCTCAAAAATTATTTTGAATTTTTTAAATCTGTAAAAAGCATCTTGTAGCTTAGTAAAAACTATATAAAATAAGATAAAAAACCAAAAAAGGGTGTTTACCCCCCCCCCCCTATGCCCTTAACACAGTTTCTTAAACAGAAATTAACTTAAAACTAAAAATAGACCCAAAATGTGTACTTTTAAAAACCTGGAAGAAATTTCAAAAACCTGGAAAAAATTTGAAAAAACGAGTCGCAACCCTGGTTCATAGACCAATTTTTTTAGTAGTTTTTTGTCGTTTTATAAGCTATACAATTTTATGTTACAACAATCACACATCAGATTGCCTACAAAATTTAGCCCAAAGATACACTAGTTATTAATTCACTTAAAACTTTACATTTATACTCTTAACAAGCTGTTGATAAGGGTTTTAAAAAGTTGCCACAATATCATGAAACTGTTACAATAGTGTAAGATATACAAAAATTATATATATTTCTATAACACATAAAGCTTGACTAAAAACTTTTTCTTAATAGTACTACTTTAATTTTAAAGGTTAGTAAGTATGTCTTCTTTTTTAAAATCCGCATTGAATTATGTAAATAATTACAACTCAAATGATGATTTTCTCGGAAGCAATGTTGATCTTGGACAGCAAAAACTTTATGTTAGCAGCATAATTGCTGAAGGTTTGTATTTTATTAAGAATAATTACTTCAAATCTTCAAATATTAAAAAGATAGCAATATAATTTTTTATATTAAATTTAAGATTTTTGAGTATGGATTCTAATTGGAAACAGTTTCTAGTTATTATTCTTAAACATTTTATAACATAAATCATAAAAAGTATGTAAGTTAAAATTTTTTTTAAAATCAATTGCAGAATTTGAAAAAAAGTTTAGTTCATTTCATTTGACAGAATAAAACTGATTTTACTGGAAGTTTATAGTAGTGTATCAATTAAAAAAGTATACATCCTATATGCACTGCCATATAAAGCATATGTGTTGTACTTAAAAACAAATACAAAGTCTTGAAAAAGATAAGCCTGATTATAGTTTAAGTTTGAAATCTAAAATACTTATAAATATTAGTTTTACTGAACACAGTGCTCTCATAACCTCTTTGTAGGGTTAGGTTAATTAAAAGTTTGAGAAATACTCAGGCTAGTTTGATATTTTTTCAGATTTGTTAAAAAGCTCAGACTGACTTAGGGTTATTTGAAATATTTTACAAAACTTAGTCCAGTTTGTAATTTTTTCCTAATCTTTAGTTAGTTTGAAATTAAAATAAATAAAGTTTTCTAAAAAGTTTTGGTTTTTTCTACATTTCAAGTATTTTTATTGTTATTATGAATGATATAATTATGTATTTACAGATATTATTATTTTTTTCAAATTTTTTTGTTAATGTTTTATTTTAAACTTTTTATTTACTCTGGTTAGTATGACTGACTTGAATAGTTTTTTGTCACTCAAGCAGATTTTTTGCTTAAAGTAATATAAAACCTGTTGTCTTCTAAAATAATTATTTGGTCACAAAATTTATTATACTACTATGTAAATATAAGTTTTTTTATTGTAATTTTTTATTTCATTTATATTTAAAAGTTGATAGTTAGTTTAATATTTTTAACCATAAATACAATAGAGTATAAAAGTCTCTAACTGGACGATAATAAAGTGCTTAAACACAAACATGAGCAATAATAATAGTAAAAAGACATTCATATACCAAAAAAAACTTTATTTAGTACTACCACAGTTTCACTGCCTTATAAAAGATACTAGTTTTAGGTACTATAATAAAACAACGATCCAAAACACTTTATATATATATAGATAGGAAGGTAATTTGAGGTGATTAGTAAAATTGATAAGTATTTATAAATATTAGTAGTTGTTAGGACAAAAAAATAGTCTGTTGTAATTGCTTAGTTTTGTTAAATTTTTGTCCTAACAACTACTAATACTTATCAATTTTAGTATTACTAATCACCTCTAATTACCTACCTATCTCTATATATTTAAAGTGCTTTAGATTGTCATTTTATTATTGTACCTGAAGTTTTGATATAAAATAGTGAAACTGTGGTAGTACTAAACAAACGTTTGGTATCTGAACATCTTGTTATTATTGATGTTTTTAATATAAAAACTTTAAAATACTTATAAAAGAGTGTTTATTTTTTTAATTTTACTGCTCTATCAATATATTTTGATAATGTTCATTAATAAAAGTCATATAAAAAATTATGATGAAGAATAACATTCAGTTGAAAAATTTCAAACTTAATGTCAAATAGCAAAAGACAGTGTTTTTTTTCAAGAAATACCTATATAAATATCATAGATTTATTTAAATATAATATTTAAAAATCCAATTATGAACACCAAGATTTTAAAAGCTTACTTTATCTTGTATGAATGAGCAAACAAATTAACTGTACCAAAAATTTAAAAAAAAGAAGTTTATTATACTAAATAATTTTGATTATTTATTTAAAATAGTTCAAGTACTTATAAAGTTTACACCAGTTTTAATTAAAGGTGGTTTTGGAGTTGTTTATGAAGCTATAGAATCAATTTCACAAAAATCTTTTGCAATTAAAGTAAGTTCAATTATATAGTAATATATACAGTTATGTGTTCTACAAAATTACCCTTTCAAAACTAAAATTTGCAAAAATTTTATCCTTTAGTAAGTTTCTAAGTTTTTTTTGTTTATACTTATTCAGACTTATTTCACTCTTTATATTTTTAGTTTTAACTATTATAATTTGCATTATTATATGTTGGCTACTTATTAATACTATTTTAGCCAAAGATATACTTATGAAAATTTATTGTAATTTAATTTTATACTGAATACTTTTAATCGAAAAGTTATGTTTGATTACATAATTTAATTTGTTTTATTTGTAGAGGCTTTTAGCTCATGAAAAATCAAAAAGTGATGATATAGTGAGAGAAATCAAAATATTGAAAAAAGTTTCCAATCATCCGAATATTATAACATTTGTTTCTGGTTCTTTTATCTCAAAATCAGAGTCTGGTCAAAATTATGATGAATATTTGCTGTGCACTGAACTTTGTAAAGGTAGTTTTAGAATTGCAAAATTTCAAGTTGGAAGTTTTAGTTATAACAGGGGTTCTCAAACTGCAGCTTTATATTATATGGTTGATAATGAAGAGTTAAAACATGGTTTTAACTGCACCTTGCAAATAATTTAATTTTTTTAATTTGGTCCAATGGGCATGGACTAAATGTCTGCTGACCCTTGAGATATAGTAAAAGGTATGCTTAAGGTTTATCAAAGATGGTTAGTTAGATCGGGTAGGATTATATCTAAAATAAGTAAATAAAAAATATTTCAAATTTTGTTAGTAGTGCATATACTGTACAGTACATTTCTTGCACAGCCCTACACATAGTTTAACACTAAACTTAAAATATTGATCAAGTGTAAATATTTTTTATACATTAGGTGGCCCTGTTTCTAAAGTTATGGATGCAGTTGGAGGTTTTACAGTTGAACAAGTTATCAAAATATTCTTTCAAACTTGCGCAGCAGTTACTCATCTTCACAAACAAAAGCCAAGCATCATTCACAGAGATTTAAAAGTAATTTTTAAAGAGTTCTTATGGATTTTATCTAATTAAAAACATATTTCTTCACTAAAAAATTATATTATTAAATTGAAAAGAACCATTGTTTGCATGGTTATAAAATATTAATATTAGTTATTTTAATTTATTTAATCTATAAACTAGTTTGGTTGTTTTATAGTAGCTGTGTGTTGTAAATTTTATTTTAGTAAAATCAAAGGAAAATTTTATAATTAAAACTTTTTTTCATTGCTTTAAGTTTTTAGTTTTATAAAAAATAAAATTTTGAAGTATCATGTTTAAAAAACATTTTATTCTCATATATTATTTAATATATTCAGTAAATTGTACTCTTATTATATTTTTTTTGTATAAGATTTATTTAAGAAAGAAGTAAAGAATCTACTGCAAAAGTTTTCAAAGATTGCTTAATGGCGAAAATGTTTCTACAAAAATATAAAATCATTATTTAAAAACAAAGAAGCTTTTAATATTTTCTTTATGTTACCTTTATCTAAAAGTTACCCTATAAATGTTTATGATTTTTTAAATCAAAATAGTAAAAATATGATTAATTTTTAGATTTAAGTTTCCCTTTATATTTTAAAACTAATAAGCTGAAAATATTAAAAATTAACAATTAAAATAAAAATACAAAAAATTTAAAACTTAAGATATACTGACTTATTTTTCAAAAAATTAATTCTGAATATTTAGATAACAGCTTATTTAAAATTTAAAAAAGCTGAATTTTACTATATCTAAAATAAACCTAGAGTATAAAACATGAGTTACTAATGCTTAATTCTTCAATAAGTTTAATATTGTAAGGCAATAATGTACAAACACAATGATAAAGTTATACTACATTCTTGTAATAATGGAATATGGAAGGCTTTTTTAAATAGTACTTAGTAATCATGTTATGGTAAAAAATTTAAATTGCTGTATCTTTTTTTTGAAAGTTAATGAAATTAATGTTATAAATACTGATTAGTAAAGTTAAAAAAAATTGTTTTAACACACAAATCAAATAATATCCATTTGTTTTGTTGGCTTTTAAATATGTATTTTTAAATAAGTTTATATGAAAGTTAAGCTATCTAAATAATATTATTTAAAAATTAAAATAAATAACAAACAACAAAATTTATAAACATTACCAAGTAGTACAATTTAAGCCACACACCACTTTAAAAACATACAAAATGCTATACTATTTAGATCGAAAACATCTTACTAACAAGCGAAGGCGAAGTCAGATTATGTGATTTTGGAAGTGCTACAACAATAAGTCATTATCCTGATAAAACTTGGACTGCTTTGAGAAGATCTACTGTTAGTTTGACAAAAATGATTTGAAAGTATTTGACAAGTAGCTTTATTGAATTGGTATCACCAACCTGAATATTTTAAACAACTTTTTTTTTTTAATTATATGTTTTTCGTAAATTTTTATGTTAAATATATATTTTTTAATCAAAATTCGTAGCTCCTTTTTAGTAGGCAAGTTTTTTGAGTTTATTTTCATGATATCTTACAGTTTTTATTATTTAAAAAAAAAACATTTTTTATTGTTACAATATAAAAGGTAGAGGATGAAATAATGTCGAATACAACACCAATGTATAGGTGCCCTGAGATGATTAATTTGTACAACAATTATCCAATTAACGAAATGCAAGATATATGGGTTGGTACATATGTTTTGTTGTCAAAGTTAAAAAATAAACATATTAATATAGCACTTGTTTGGAAACAGATTTAAACGTTTAGACCCTTATCATAAATACCCTTCTATATTTGTTCTTGTAGTATAACCTTTTACAGAGAAATCTTATGCATTAGTAATTTTCATTAAAAGTTAGGATTTTTATCAAAATGAGAATGTGCAGTAACAAGATGCCTAAATTAAAAAATACTATTTAAGTAGTTATCATTTTAGTTAGTTGTTATAACTAATTTCTCAGATTGTACTATTTAAATAAAAAAGCCTTCGTATGTTTTCAACATTCAAAAATTATTTTTAATAATATTTGTTAATATTACTGTTATTATAGAAAAGTTATCATGTGTCTATAATAAACTATTTAAAAATAATATTTATTGTTGTTTTTGTTTTTTTACAACCATATACTTTTTCTTCATCAATGGTTCATTGAACTAAAATCAATTGCTTGGAAAATTTTCAGAAAATTTGTCTATACTCCAGGCGTGTTTTATTAATTTTTTGTGTCGAAAAATCGTTATTGTTATTAGTTAAGTTTTCAATAAATTAGTTTATGATATTTATAGACAGTATCTGTTTTATTACATTAAACTAATTTACAATCAATAGTAAACATTTATTATGTTCCTCATAGAATAAATAGAATTTTTATACTTATTGTGTAAAGTTTACCTTCCATATTATATTTAAAGAATTTTTTTTGAATGGAAAGAATAAAATAAGGCTATGTTTTTTACCAGCTTAGTTATAATAAAAAAATTAGTAATTTTATCAGGAACAGTATTAATTTTCCCACAAGTATAAATAACAAATGTAAATACAATAAAAAAATAGTAAACTAAATATAAAATAACTTAAATTTTATGAACTATTTAAATGTTAGCTTTGAAATGCTAGTTTGTGTAGTCTTCCTACATTTTAGTTATTTGCGAGTTAGTACTGTAGAACTAAGATTAATTATAGTTATTTGATTTAAATATATTTCAATGTTTAATGCAATATATTACTTTCTGCCAATTTTAAATGTTATGTTTAGTTTAAATAAAATTATAAAAATTTTATTGTAAAACTTATAAAAAAACATACATCCTGGAATATGCATAGTTTTATGCTGAATTACTGCTTAAACATATATTTACATTAAAGAAAATAAAAAATTATGTATTTATTTACTGCTAAACTAATACTAATTAAGTACGGTGTAAAAATTAGTTGAGTTTAAACAATTAATATTAAAGGATTAATATTTTATTTATTTCAGGCTCTAGGATGCATATTATACACTATATGCTTTCAAAAACATCCTTACGCCGACTCTTCCAAATTAGCAATTCTAAATGCTAATTACAACATACCAAGTGATAAAAAATACACTGTATTTCATCCACTTATAAGTTTGTTTATACAGTTTTTTGTATTAATTTTTTTAAATTAAGAAACACTTAATGTGTAATAATCAAAAATATTTTGAATATAGTATAGATAAAGATTTAAAAGCTTAATGTTTAGGAGTAAAAATTATAGATAAATTTATTGTGTACTTAAGCTATTCTTAAACTTCTATTGAAGTTTTTATAATGTGGATGATCGCATAAATAAGGTTTTAATAAATTATAAAAAAAAAACATGATCAGTTTTTTAAATTTTGTGCGCAAAATCGTTTTTAGGTACCAATACTTAAATGCATATAAATGGTTGCCATAAGTTAACAAAACCTTTGTCTAACTCTTTTAAAACTTAAACTGTAGTCGAATACTATTTAAACTATTATTACATTTTACTTTTGTTGTACATTACTAAAGTTGAGGTTATAAGTGTACTCAACATTAGTTTCTGTAAGCTAAAGCCAACAGTCTTAAGAAACGAATTATTAATATTTCTTTAGTTTAGTTTAGACTTACCAGTGAAATTTTAATAGATTTTCATTAGCAGGTTACATGTTTTGAGTTTGAAAACATATACTCATTTAAAAGTTTTTTATTTCTGGAATTTGTATTTTGATGAAGCTTAGAAGTATTGACAATTTATATATATATATACCATAGATTAGTTACGAAATTGACAACTTAAACCTTTTGTAAAAAACTGAATAATTGCTATTACTTAAGAATGATAAATTTCAAACTTCCTATAATGGTTATTAAAACTTTATCAAAAAACTACAAAGTATTTATTCAACTTCTTAAAAAGCTCTTAAGAAGATTTTGTTACTATTTTTTATCGCATAGAAACAGTCATCTAAAATAGACTTTTGATATTAATACTCACTGTAATTTAAAAGTATTTTCTTACAGATAATTAAACAATTAGTTGTTTGTCACAAAACACAAACATGTCATAAAAAAATTACTGTTTACCTTATAAAAAAATATACTAAAGTCAGGATAATTAACTAACTATTAGATACAGTAGCAATGATAGTGTTTTATTTTAAGTAAGGCTTTGTAATGTTTGAATTGATATGTTTAGTATATACTTTAACTTTATTTTCTCTTTTTAGAGGCAATTTTTCAAATCAATCCAAACAACCGACCGTCTGCAGCAGTTATTTGCGATCAACTTCGTGATTTGGCAGCAAACATAAATGTAAACCCAAAATCAGCAATAAAAGAAGTAAATTTACTGCTTAGTTTTGAATTATAACTAATGATTAAAGAAAATATATATACATATTGTTTAAATTTAGAAAATCAATATTTTTTATTAGATAAATAATAATGTCTTGAACTGTATAAAGTTAATATTTGGTTGAAAGTAAGTTTCTTTTTTTGTTTGTTAGTTTCAAAGCATCTTAAAAAATTGTGTTGACTTCAACCTAACATAAATTTTGTTAAAGCAACCAGACAAGTCAAAAATAATTTGTCAAGTCAGTAATTTTGATATGAGATTAAATTTAGGGGTATACGGTTTGAGAAATATCTTGTGTGCAGTTGTTTGATAAATAAAAATAAAAGCGTAGAATGACTAATGTTTTAATGTGAAATTATATAGTTTAATTATTTTAAGGCTTTTGTAACCCATGCTTTTGTTTGATTACCTATACCAAGTAAATAATTTAAAAGCTTAGAAAAAATAACTTGTATTTTTGGATAACTATGTTTAAAAATTTAAGTGCAGACTGAACCAAAACTCTATTTTGAATACTTTATTAGCAATGAAAAAATTAAAACAATAATAAGTATAAATATTAACACAGACATCTGAAATAAACATTTATAATAATAAAATGAGCTACAGTTCAATTATTCTACAAAGACCGTTTAAAACTTCTTAGCTTGAAATTTGCTGACTTTAAACTATCCCCATTTCAAAGTTGCAAGCTTGAGCAGGTCTGGTATTAGCACAAAATATTATGTACAGACTCACATCTAAACCCCCGTTCTCGACAAAAATCAAAAGTACCCTGATTCGTCGCCTGTAAATACTAATGCTTTAAAAACAAATTAAATGAAATAAATGCACGAGTTAGAAACAAGTGAAAGTTGTAATAGAACTATTAAGAACTTAAAAATTTCTCTATTGAAATTTTGATGCATGTGAGTTCGAAAAGTGTACGTTAGAAAATTACAGCTTAAATCAGGGGTGCTCGCAGCATTCCAGGGGCTGCGAGATGGCTTTTTATTTTTGTATGATAAATAAAGAGATTTTCACTCTCTGATAAAGTTTATAAAGTTAAAAAGTACATTTTGTTATAAAAAGAAGTTGGCGCTAATTTTCTGAATAGATAAATTTTATTAATACGTCATAGAGCAAGAGCGCTTTTCTAGAAGTAAATTCATTTTACTAATTTAATTTAATAGCTGTTAGTTTAGAATTCAGTAAAGCTTTCTTAGAGTTTTACACCTGTGAATTTTAATCATTTGTTCTTTAAATATTTTATTTTCTTAACTGGCCATTAATTGTTTAAAACAGTTTATGAGCTAGCATCTATTTTAACTGAAATACTTAGATAAAAGTTAGTATCTTCAGCAGGTTTTTTGTTAGCTGTTAAGAACAGGTTCTGTTAAGTCTGTTACATTTATAATGTAATCTTTTATTTAGCTTAGTTGTGCAGAAAGTGGTGCTTAAAGATTTAACATCAGTAAAATGTAAAGTTCACAGCAATTACTGTATGTTATACCATTTAAGAAAACTTGTTTTTAGCTTTAGTGAAACCAATTTTTAAAGATCAGCAAAAGTATTCATGCATCAACTTTATTTCTATTCATTCCTTTTTTAAACTTAAACCGTTTACCTTTTTCAATCTACTTTTTTCTATTTATGTTGTAAGCATACAAACTATTTTTGTATTTGCTTTTGTACATATCTTCTTACAATTTAAGACTAAATATCTTTTAACTTTATGAAATTTTAACTCAAACCTTTATTATTTTGAAACCTCCTAGCTGCTAATAGTTTTAAATATCGTTGCAGAGGGAAGAGTGAGTTCTGATGTTTTCTACCTTATAAAAAATAGATAAAACTTGTTCGAATATAGTTTGTTATGTTTTTAAATTTCCAAGTATTTTATTTTTGTTAATATACTACACTATCATAAAAATAAAAATACAAATTATTAATTAATGAAATCAATGATTTTATAATCAAATTATTGATAAATAATTATAGCATATAGTGTTAGGGGTGCGAGATCAAATTAAGAGACTTTAGGGGTGCGGGGCGTCAAAAAGGTTGGGAACCACTGGCTTAAATTATGTACACTATATACCAAAAGCTTTATATAATGGTTATGTCTTTATACTCAACTAATACTTAAATTTTTGTAAGTTTGTATAAATCTCTTAAAAATAAGTTTTGAATTTTCAATTGAAAACAACTTGTTAATTTAAATTTATACTCTTTTATTTTCATATTTAAATAAGACTTAATCTATGATTTTCAGTGTTCTTACCTGAAAATAAATCGGTATAGTTTTTATGGTTTGATTTTACTTTATACAACTTAACGTTTTTAGCAAAAAATAGGTTTAGTTTCTTGATATTCGCAAAACTAGGATAAATCTAATAAAGTCAGTCAACTATAGTTTTAACAATAAATAAACTATGAAAATTTTGTAAGACCTTTAAAAACAAAAACATAGCAAAAAAGGTTAAATGTTTTATCAGCCTTTCAATATTAAAACAATGACAACGAATAAATTAATTAACATTGAAAACTTAATAGTTTCATTCAACTTTAATAAGTCTGAAACTACTGAAAAGTTATCACTACCAAACTTTGAAAATCTTTTAAATAATTATCATTTCAACTTAGCAGTAAAATAGCATACTGGAGATGTTTTATATAGTTTTTTGTTTGTTTTTATTGAACATAAAATGTTATCATTTATAAATGTTCAAATTTTGCGCATTTCATAGAAATTGGTCTACAAAGATTTCTGTACTTCAAAATTGTCAGATTTAAGTAAAATTCTCATACATGTAATAATTTTTTTTTTGTCGTTCAATACTAGTATAAAAACTTAAAGTTATTCTAAGTACTTATGTTTACTTTTAGGTAGTCACAAAGGCTTTGCAAATGACGAATATAGCAGAAGAAGATTTTTCGCAAAATCAACAGAATTCATATAATAATCAACAACCAGCTGAAGACAAAAGAGAAATTTCTGGATCAAGTTAGTTAATGTAAAATGATAGTTGTCGTTTAAATCACATAAAAAAAACTTTATTTTGAACAACGGAGACTTGTAAACCACAACTTACAAATTTAAAGCAGCAATCGATAATCAGAATATACAGTTTTACTTTTTCCAACTTAAAATATTGATCAGTTTGATGCAACTCTACATGTATTTTATTAACTAACAATATAACCAAATATATTTAAAACTATTATCCATAACAAAGATAAAAAATTTAGTTATGTTGTAGTCTTTCAATGAAGAAACTGTTTATTTATACACTGTAAATCTTAATTATTATTTAGAATACATTCAAACAGATGCAACTCAGCAGCAAGGTAGTTTGATGGGCATGTTCCGAGGTGGAGCAAGCAAGTTGATGAACAATATCATCGATACAGTATCCACATACGCTAAAGCTGAACTTGATTTTGACTATATAACTCCTAAGCTTGCAGGTATTTTATTCATTTTTTTTTATACTAGGTCTAATAAGTAAAATAAAATAGTTATAACAAGTATTGTTCAAAAATCGAGTATAGTAAGTAGAAATATATTAATGTTCTATAATTATAAAACAAAAAACAACAAATTTTCGTAATGTTTATTAAAGTTTCAATGTTTATTATTAATGTTCTATGTTTTGCTTTTCGTAGTTAATACTAAGTTTTTTCATTCAAATAATTTTAAAAGTAATGTCTGCACCTTCTGATGGTATTCAATCGAGTGTGGGACTCTCAAATAACATCGATGTCTTGTCTGGCTTCTTGAATGAGCAGCACTCTAATAACTACATCGTGTTTAATCTTGTTTCAAAACAGTATAATACACAAAAGTTTGTTGCATGCTTCTTTAGTAAAGCTAAAAATGAAATTAGGAATATTTTCAATATGTCTGTTTAAAATCCATAACAAAGTACTTTTTTTGTAATTTTCATTTGTTGTTTTTTCTTTAAGCTAAAACTAAAAATTAATTTTTCTAAAAGAAATCTATTTATCTGTTTCACTTTTAGTCACAAGTATTGTAATACTATATAAAACTTTAAGTACAAAAATTTTGGTTTGCAGTTTATGAATTTAAAAAAGTTTGTCTGACTGAGATAGTTTTAAACTTATATAAATTATTTTCAAATAGTTTATATGAGAAAATGTTTCTTTAAATGATCAAGTAAATTTAAATTAGTACAGTTTAGGTGTTTAGATAAAATTTAAAACAAAAATGATTTACAGGTTAAACAACAAAGTTCTTAATTGCGGTTGGCCCTGTAAAGGACTTCCCAGTTTTGAATCTCTGCTGCAAACAGCATACAAAATAATTAAATGGCTTGAAAAAGCTCCAAAAAACGCAGCAATTATACATTGTCATGTTAGTTAACTTTTTCATCTGTTAGTTTTGTTAACTTATATTTTTTCTCTCCTAACTAAGTTATTCATAATTAAAAACATAGGGGGAAAGGTATTTTTTCTTCAAGTTTATTTTGTTTTAAACATCTTTATATAAGCTAGCAGTTGCTTTCTACCTAATTTTAATTCTAATTTTATTTACATTTGTTGTTGCTATTTATGAATACAAAGTTGGTTTAATTACTAAAGGGTGGATCAAATAAAAATGGAAAAAAGGACTATTTCTTAAAAACTATCATTCCCTAAATTTATTCAGCAACTGCTTATAACTTTTTAAGTCAAGTTTTGCTTTTAATCATAAGGCCTATTGTGGCTTTTTTTGAGTATAAGTATATTTTCTTTTGAAAGAACTAAGAAAAGCATTCTTTTTTAAATTTTGTCATAAGATAATTTTTTTGTAATCTTTAAAGTGTAACTTTTTATTATAATACAAGGAACATTTGCTGAAAATTTAAAGTTAATACTTATGAAATGGAGTATATAATTAATGAACTTTACCGCAAGATCAACAACAACAGCATCCGAGACAATCCTACGACCGGTTTCGTCCTAATTAGGACTCATCAGACAGGAATAGTCGCGAGAAACCGCTGTTGTGATCTTAACCAAGCGGGTTTAAGTACAAAGCACTGAAGCGACCGTTTGTGGGTAAAATTGAAAAAAAGTTCAGTGCTTTGTACTTAAGCCCGCTTGGTTAAGATCACAACAGCGGTTTCTATATCTCAAAAATCAATTAAAATTTTCATCTTCTGTAAAAGATTTTTTGTAATATACAATTGAGTTTTCAAATAATGGCCAATGTTTTCTTTTTTAATCTTGGACCTCCTTATGGCCTTGAAAGATGTAGGATATTAAAAAGATATTTTTGCATAATTTTATAAGATTTTAATTGTTTGAAATACTCAGAATCTATTTTTATTACAACAGAAGCTACCATTCATGAAATTTACTCACTTCAATTTAAAAAACCTAAAACTATATTAGGAGTAATAAATTTTTCTTCGTAACAAGATAGAATTTACTCCTAAGGTTTCAATGTTGCTGTTTTAGTTTTAGCTCTGAAATTAACTTTATTAAATTCGAGTTTTCTAATGTACAGTCAATCTTTTAAAAAAAAGTTGTTAAGTTTAAATAAAAACTTAATTTTTGTTTTTAAACATATAATATTAGTTATTTATCACTGGAAAAAGTACTGAACCTGTTATATTAGTTTATTATTATTTTATAGTAGTGTGATACATTATAATAGTATATTTATTTTTCACAGGACGGTCGTCAGCAATCAGTGTTGTTGGTATGTTCCTTGTTCATTCTCTGCAGAGTTTTCAACAGTGTAGAGCATTCATTAGCATATTTTAGTTCAAAACGACATTTATCAAACAAAATACCTCCCTCTTATAGAAGGTTTTTACTTTGTTTTGTATTAAATTTGATTTGTAAAGAACATATTTTAATATACTTAAAATTATTAAGTACTGTTTACATATAATTTAAAACATATTGAAGATATTTTGAATTTATTATAATAATGTAATGTTTTACCTAGATTTTTGTTTGTTTTATTAAAAATACTTCACTAAAATCTCTCACACTTGCAAATGTTTTACTTATTTAAAAACTTTCGTATTTAAAAATATGTTTTGGTACATATTTGTTTTATATTACGGATTACCTATTATATTAAAAAACATTTTTTTAATGTTTTTTGAGAATAAATTCTAATATTGCATTATTTAGACTTTTTCAACCAAACACTATTTGAATATTAACAGGTATCTGCAGTACATCCGATCAGTAGGCGATCACTTGAGAAGCAACAATGACCTTCAACTTCTCAATCACCAAGTCAGTATAAATCGAGTTGTCATGTCACCAGTACCAACTTTCAGCAGAAACAGATCGGGATGCAGGCCTTACTGCGAGGTAGTGTCTAAAGAAAAAGTAATTTGTTCTACGCAAGCAGAATACGAAAGTATAAGGTATATATGTATACATCTATTATGTGTAATATTAATGATGTTACTATAGAAAAATAACTTATAGTTTTCTAAATTTTATATGATGAATAAGTATTAACTATCTAAATATTCTAGTCAAAACGTTATACTTTTAACTCTGTATTCTTAAAATAGGTATGCATTTTTAAAACTTATCTTGTAGCTTTTCTTAAATAACTTTTTTTATAAAAAGTTCGAAAAACTTCACATCACAAAAAGTAAACCTTTTTTTTATGGGTTACTTTACTTAAAGTTAAGTTTAACTGTTATTTTATTTATATTGTGTGTTTAACTTATTTTATAACTATAAAAATACTAAAAAAAAGCTTAGAAAACTTGTAAATGTTTTGTATTTATATATTGATTACAAATGACTAAGGCGAGTTAATCAAAAAAATTGTTTGAAGTTCTTGTGAGCATTTTCAAAATTGTATTTTTCCAGACCTTTTGCATTATCTGACGAGCAAGCAAGTATCAGGTTGAATTGCGTGGTTGGTAGTGAGAGTCTAAATGACGTCACAATACAGTTGTATCATGCCAGACAGCTTTTTGGTGGGAGGATGAACAGCACACGCATGAACAAAATCGAAATGTTTAGTGTCAACTTCAACACGTGTTTTGTTCCACCCGGTACAAAATCAATTCGTTTCAATCGGTTAGCTTTCTGAGTACTTAAAAATGGGTTAAGTTATTCAATTTTATGTTCAAAAAACGATTAAAAAATCATAAGTATCAATTTAAGGAGAACAAGGAAGATAACGTAAATGGAAATAAAACGCCTTAAAATTTTCAGATGACTGGACTTGTATATTTTTGTTTGATTTGTGTTTAAAATAAGTCATTTGCAAAAGTGTATATATGTTTGCGCTAAAAAAATTGTTAAATCAAACTCGTATCCTAACGTTAATCAACCAAATACTTGGTTTCAATTATTTAAATATTCTATAACAATTTTAGTGGTTTTAAAGTTATGTGAACTATAAGATAGATTTTGTAAAGTTTATTTTGATTTTAGTTTTGTAAAAATAAATTCAGATGTTTCTGACTTTAATTTTTTTCTATAAGATATTTCCTAATAGAAAATGATAAAAAATGTTATAATGATAGTCTTACTATAGCTTATATGGTAGATGCGACTTAGAAATATCAAATGTAGATGACAAAATTCCTCTGGGTTTTCAGTTAGTTGTTGAAGTTTCTCCCACTCAAGGCGCTGGCACTGGAGCGTACCGTAGGATTATTGATCAACTGCGTCCTGTGACGTCAATGAACAGCCAACAGTTGTTCGGAACAAAGATAGAAACACGAGGTGAGCGACCTTGTAAGTATATCATTTACATTGTAACTCAGAAATTGAAGTTTTATTTAGTTAATTTTTTTTTAATGTTTTGGTTAATTTTCTATAATAACTTGAATCAAGTGCAATTAGTTTCTTGTATGTTTTTAAGTTTTAGAAAGAAAGTACTAATTTTGATATAAAGGGATGGGTGAAATAGAAGAGTATGGATCTCTCATCTATTACGAAATTGATGAAAAATTTCAACAACAACAATCGATTGTCAAACAAGTGAAAACTTCTAAAATTGAAGAAACAAGTGAAGTTAAAAATATTAGTTAGTTTTTGATTAAAACTTTTTTATTTATTTTAAAGATATTAATATAAGACTTACCAATTTAACGGTAAACAACTTAGCTGTTTCAAACAATGGTTTTACTACATGGTAAATATTAATTAATTGTAAATTAATGGTAAATATATTTCTTACTGCAGCTACAAGTTGTATGCTTTATAAATATCGTAAATTAGTAGTAATACACAGGGTTCGTGCGCGTTAGGCTAAATCAGGCTAAGTCAGGATAAATCAGTTTTTTTAAAAAAAGTTGAAAAACGTCAGGCTAAATCAGTTTTTTATTTAAAAAATTGAGAATATCAGTTTTTCTCATTTCAAATGCTTAAAAGTTTTTGATTAAAAAAATTGAGAAATCTTTTTAAGATCAAATTGAGATGTGAATTTATTTCTAAATAAAGATTTAGTTATTAAAGACAAAATCAGTTAGTATTTGTAAAAATAAATGCTTAAAATCGTTTGTTGACTCTCTAAATTTTTTTTAAGAACCTTCATTATTTAGTTTTGAGTAGATTATATACGTCATAATTATGAAAATTAATCAAACAAATACAGTTTAAACATTACAGTTTAGTTCAACAACTTAGCTGTTTGTTTGAATTTTAATACTCGTATAAGAGTTTCATTTTGAATTTTAATAAAACACGACAATGCATGTCGGTTTAATATAAATCTTCTGGTCATAATGTTTTTACTTAGTGATTAATTAAATTGAACAATTGTGTTTAGTAATATATATTAAATTTTTACACTAGTAATAGATTAGATATAACACAATCGTTATTTATAATATGTTATAATTAGATATATTTTAAAACTTATTACTGAATTTGTTATTTAAGGGCATAGGAGTTATTAAGGGCATAGGGGTCAATCACCTTTTTCACAATTTAGTCTTATTTTATTGAGTTATAACTAAGCTATGAGTTGCTTTTTGTAGATTTTTAAAGCTCAAAATATTTTTGAGATAAAGCTGATTGAAGTCGGAGACTATAATAGTACTAATCAAGACCCCCCAATACCTTAAATGACTTCTAAAGGGGATTTTCCTTACTTTGAAAAAATGTCAGGGTAAATTGGTCTCAGTCAGGCTAAATGAAAAAAAAATCGCGCACGAACCCTGAATACACCCTGTTTACAAAAAGTATATGTACTTGAATTGATTTTATGCAAATAATTCAGTTAAAGAAGAAAAACAAAAAGAAGTTGTTGAAGAGCCGCAAGTTGCAGAAGGAACTCTTCTCGATTTTGGGGAAAGCCCGAAAAAGCCTAAAGAACCTGAAAATACCACAAGTGATCCGCAAAACGACAAATTACTTTTTGATCTTGATGCAGATTTTCAATCAAACGTTAATGTGACCACGAGCGATAATTTGTTAGACGTGCAGCCGACCCAACCTTCTGGTGAATTTGACTTGCTAGGAGGGTTCGGTAGTTCAGACCCTTTCGGCGCGAAACCTCAGCAAGAAGTAGCATCGAAAACTGCAAGTGATAATTTTTCTGACCCTTTCGCCCTTTTTCAATCATCCACCGCTCAGCCAGAAATTAAAAAGCCCGCTCCAGAGAAAACGCAATCCAGTTTTGGTTCAAACTTCGATCCCTTTGGAATTTCCACACCGAAGCAACCGCCAGTTCAAAGCAGACAGCCAGCGAGCAAGCCAGCTTCAAACGACAACTTCGATCCTTTTTCTAATTTGTCGTGGAACGCACCAAGTAGCGGTGGTAACTTGCAGAGTAGCAAGCCGCATGAAAGCAAGACGACTAAAGCGCAAGGCAGCATGTTTACGGCAAGCCAACCGAAGAAACCAAACTACAGCAGTGCTGCTTTTAATACCACTAGTTCTGGATGGAAATCAAGTAAGCACTACTTATTATAAGAATTTTTTTTTTCGTTTTTAGGTTAGAATTTACTTGAAGACTGTTTGAAAAAAAACTTTTTAGGATTTTTATGTGTTTAATTAGATGTGTTTGAACAACCTTTGCACGATTTTTTTTTCTATTCAAACTAATTTATAGAAAATAGTTTAAATATTCTAAACTTGAGCACTTTAATAAGTAAATGTTATATATTACACCTTTAAACTTTGTGTAGTCTTATATCTACTGTTGTTATTTATAAAATTAAAAAAGGAGTTTTTTAGAATAAGAATCTATAATATTTTTAGTGTCATTTTATCGGTCATCATATAGTTATATGAAAATTACTCGTTTAAAAAATTAAGTCTATACAATTATTTATTAAAGGAACTTCGTAGTAAAAACAAAAAGTACTTTAAGCTTCAAAAGTTTGTTTAAGTTTCTTTTTTAAGCATTTTATAAACTCATTTTATTTGTGTTTAGTTTATACTAAATAGCAGGGACGTAGCTAGCTCAAAAAAGTTACAAATCTGCAAAAATTAAAACATCTGAAATAACTCGTGATAACGTCCTAGTGGGAACACAGCAATTTTAACTACCTCTAATGCTATTAAAATTTAATCTAAAAAAATGCAGTTTCGTTAATACATTAAAAATGGAATGTTGAAGTACGAGTGATAACTGTATACAAGGCAATTTAATTTGCTCCACACCCCCTATGACTCTTTATTTCTTGCCACTTGTGTAAACCCAGAAAACATTCATTAAACGGGAGGAATTTTTATGGGTAGTTTTAAATATTGGGTACTTTCAATTGCAGCAAATTTGCAAAAAAGTACCCAATATTTTGATGACGTCATTAACTTTACTTTGGGTAGTTTTGAAGCTTAAACTTAGTAAAAAAAAGAAAATTGCTGTCTAGGCCTATGACAAATTCATTTTTTTAATTTTTTAAAATATGAACATAATCATAACTGAAATAAAACTATAGAATAATACTAAACACTTCCCTATTTAACAAAGTTATAGAAATATTTTTTGTGTAAGTTATAATTTTAAATTTAAACACAAGTTAAACAAATGATTTTTAAAATTTTTCTTTTATAGTTTATTGATGAATTTAAGTCATAAAAAAAATTTGAACTAATTATACATGAGTTATGTACTTCAAAAAAAGCTGCCTTTTTAAATTTTGAAATAAAATTAACAGGGTGGCCAATGGCCATCAAACCTAGATGCTTATGGGAATATTGGAATTTTATATAAAATCCTAGAATGACTTGAAATTCTGATCACTTATTTTGTCTGGAAAAGTAAATAAGACTTGCATTTAAAAAAATATATTGAATAAGGAAAAATTGAAAGAAGTTTCAAAAAAACTTTAGGAGCCACCTTGCTACAGGAAGGGTTTAGATCACTTTTATTACAAGTTGATGTCACTTAATAAATTTCAATCTAAACTACAAGTATCTTAATGCAGATATTTTATACCAAAACAAATTTTTGATATGTAACATTAAAATGGGAGAGTACAGTAGGTTTTAATTGTCATCTTTTATTATCATTTATTTTGTTAATAAATATTGAAAGGAATACTTAGAGTTATCATATTTTATAAAATTTTTATTATTTTACTTGTAGAAGTAGTTTAAAAATTGCAGACATTTTGGTGACTTTTGTTTTAAATACCAGATTTTGAATTTGTTAATTTCACAAATTCAAGGTTTTTCCAGTTTTTTTTAAACTGTTAAGTTCCTGGATTCCAGGTGTTTTGGCACCCTAAGTAATCAAAAAACTATAAAAGAAAAATTTTAAAAGTCAATAGCTTAATTTGTAGTTTAATTTAAAATTGTAACTTACACAAAAAATATCAAGGTTGAAAATTATACTTTCTTAATTTAGTTAACATAGTGATTAATTCAGATACAATTATTTATATATTTAGAAAAATAAACAAAGTGAATTTATCATAGGCCTAGACAGCAATTTTGATCACAAAGTTTAACCTTAAAAACTACCCAAATTAAAGTTAATGCAAATTATTGAGTACTATTTTTTTGCAAAATGCAGCAATTAAAAGTACCCAATACTTAAAATTTCCCATTAAAAGTCCTACCCTTTTATTAAAAATAAGTATAAAAAACACAATTTAACTCAAAAAGACTTAATACTATTTTAAAAATCAAACATTTAACATAGTCAATAGTAACAACAAGTTATGCAAATTTTTTAAACATAAAACTGTATGATTTTGATTTTTGAAGCTACAGCTTCCATTAGTACCAATTTTGCATTGTAGCTTAGCTTTTTGACAAAATAAAGCTTTAACGCCCTAAATGTTACAATTTGGATGTATTTAATTCTTATGACACTAAAAGTGCTAAAGAGTAATGTCAAAATTATCTCTCAGGAGTGCATAACAAAGTATAAATGAATACTAAAAGCTAAGAAAGCAGAGTCTTTTCAAGCTGAATTAAAAGCAAGTTTTTTCGCACATAAGTATACGTTTCTGTAGATTTGCAGAAACCTACCAAGCTACGTCCCTGCTAAATAGTATTCAGTATAAAGTTTGTACTGCTAGATTATATTAAAATAAATTTTTCACTTATTTTTAAATACTTAATTTTTCATATAATTTTTTGAGTTTTATTTTTAAAATGAATCCTAAACTTTTTATATTAATTGACTTTTATAACTAAGATTAAAAAAAGTTTCTTTTATTATATAAGACTAGTAGACAAAGCACTTTAAAAACCAAATGTACATCAGACGTGAAACCAGAAGTGAAAAAAGATGCATTCGAAGATCTATTGTCTAGCAGTGGATTCAGTGCTACTCAACAGAACAACAAAGCAAACAAAAAGATGTCAGAACTCAAAAAGGAAATCCAACAAGCTAACATGGACCCTGAAAAAATTAAGGTTTTTTATTTACCAGAAAAACTAGCTATATAATATAACTTTACAGTGTTAATATATAGATAACTGAATATATATAGATAACTTAATATATAGGTTGAATGAAGGTTTTGTTATTTTAAATTTATTTATGAAGTAACATAAAACCTTTAGTTTGCTTAAAATTTTTTTAAAGTTTCACAAAATTATGTTTTAAATATAAAATTTGAAAATGCTGCTAGTTTTATGAAGTTTTTAATATGAAACATTTATTTATGTACGTACAAATACTTATGTTGAATAAAAAAACTTAAAGAATAACTATCGTAGAACTTTTGTATGTTTTTTTTTTCCTTTTAGTAAAAAGTTTATTATAATATATATTTTTAAATTATTTCAAAACTAGTATTTAGAGAAATTATGTTAAATATTTGTTAAACCTAAAAACGGTTCATAACTAATAAAGTAATATTTAATGACTTGATTTTGGTAATTGAGTTAAATGTGCTTGATTACCAATTATCACGTCAGAATATTTTGATGCTTTATACTAGAAAGATCAGTATTAAAAAAACAAAATTTTGTTAATTACAAACTTACTAATGTTTTCTATAGTTTTAAAATTGAAAAATCAGATAATGGACTGGATAGAAGGAAAGGAGCGAAACATCCGGGCACTTTTGTCAACATTGCACACAGTACTGTGGAAGGAAGAAGCAAAATGGAAGCAAGTAGGAATGCATCAGCTTGTTAACTCCAACGATGTTAGTTTTGTAATTGAGTTTCATATTGGTATTCGGGTAAAAGGTTTAAAGTTTCTTCAAATTTTCTTTATAATAGAAGTTAAACTTATAGTATTCTTTTCTTTTAAAGTTAAAACTTATTTACAACCAGAAGATTTTTCCAAAATTATTCCTTACTGATCTTGAGAACAATTGGAATTTATATTTTACAACTTAATTAATTGAATATCTGAATCATATCAGCACAATGTTTCTCAACAAAAACTTTACCGGTAAAATAACTGCAAACAGGTGAAGAAGATATACAGGCGAGCCTGCCTCATCTGCCATCCCGACAAAACATCAGGCACGCCTCACGAGGAATACGCCAAACTCATATTCATGGAACTCAACGACGCTTGGAGCGACTTCCAGGATAAAGGCGCGCAAAATCTCTGCTGATCCCGGCAAAAGTGAAATTTCTATTTATTTATTACAACATTTGTATTAAAAAGCATATGTTTTTTATAAAACCAGTTTTTTTTTCAACATAAGCCGACAAGTGTTAATTAAAGTTTTTTAGGATGTTATTCTTAAACTACAAAACAAAAAAGAAATATAAGTTGTTTAAGATATAAAAGAAAATACTTCTGAATCTTATTTCTGTTTTAACCAATTTTTATGCTGGTAAAGTTCTTTTTCTATTAACAATTTTTATTTATCAAGTTTATGTTTTAAATTTAATTAAATAGTTATGATAGTAGTTAAATTTAACTTCTTTATAAATAACTAATCTAGTTAAGAAGTTAATTAACTAATTTGCTTTATGCTGGTGTTTATTTAAATGTGCAATTTTTCATTTATTAAAGTTTTACCTTTTCATAAATTGTGATTATTATTTATTTAAATTTTAAAATTTACATAAAGTAAGGAGACTTTAAGTGTTTATGTGTACTTTGTAATATTTTATAAATACTTTAAGAAATTTCAAAGGTTATGAACTGAACTTTAATTTGCTAGTTGTAAAAATTTAACTTACTTAAAGTTTTTTATAAAGATCAAAAATTTTTTCAAAGTTCGAACTATAATAAAATTTAATTTAAAAAAAGTATTTTATTAATTCAGAAAAGTTAAAACTTATTGAAATTTGACAAAAAATTGTCAGTTTATGTTACGCTGTTTAATCTACATTAAATATAAAAATTATGATTAATTAGATAAATTTAAACAAAGAAATTAAATTTTATTCTATAATATATTCCGTATTGATTATTTTTACGTTTTTATTTATGTTTTTTTATGCAAATTAATTTAATTTTCTTTAAAATCTGCTCATTTAAGTTTTTTGTTTAAATAACCATTTGCTAAAGTTTATCTTGTGTACAACGTATAATCAAAACCGTTTTTATCAACAAAATAGTATGCATATTGTTGTGAAAACTATTTTTATACTTTTTTATTATTTTATGTTTATAAATGCTTCCATAACTTGTGTACCAACCGCCAGAATTTGAATTTCTTGGTTTTTTTTTCGAAGTCGCTAATTATTTTATCAATAAAACTAGTACTAACATTCATAATTATATATGTGCATATTTTCACAATAAAGTTTGTTTCCACTTCTTTATGATCATTCAAGTAAGTCGTGCATTGATAGAGGCAACATTTAGTTAAAATTGTAGTTTTTTTCTTGTTTGTTCATGAAAGCAGCTAAGTTTAAAAAATGTTTTGTAAGCCATTTATAAGTAAAAAATTAGTTTGAAACTTATTACTAATATTCAAGTATAGATGAAAATAAACAAATAATAAGAATAAAAGTATTTTTACAGAGTTTAGTTAAAATTACAACAGTTGTAAAAATTGATTTTATAGTTTCGTTAACACGTGTTTTAGTGTAAAAGGCTGCTTAAAAAATCTTGAAAAGACGATGGTAAATAATTAGTTTTCTAAATCACTCGTTCTGAAAAAAAAAGATCTTCAAGTTGGCTTCTATTAGTATTCCAAGTAAAACGTTACTTAAGTTTATTAAAATTTAGTTTTTTATGAAGTTTACTTCACTTGATCTGAAATTATTAAATAAATTAGCACTTTTAAATTGTTTAATAGTCTAGCTTAGATAAAAACGTTCGATTTTCGCAACTTATATTTTGACTTTGTTTCGAAAGACTTTTTTTACAACACTAGTTTTTAGTTTAGCTAGAGTTAGACCATAGATGATCGTTAAGTGTAAATAAAAGATTGGAAGGCAAGAATCTTTATGCTTTTATTCATTAAAAATCTTAATGCTTACAAAAAAAGAGTTTTTAACAAAAATATATTTAGTTTATTTATATTTAAACTATCTACTTGCCAATTAAAATATACTTAAAAAAGACCTTAAAAAAATTAAAGTATAGATATATAAATTATAGTGCTGATTATTGATAAGACCAATATTGGATAAGCCTGCTGATTATAATGTAACTTAATAGAATTATACTTCGGTAAAGTTTTCATAGTTTATAAAATCTATTTGTGATGGGTCTAAATCCAAACACCTACCACCACCACCACCTATTATTTTTTTGAGAAAAGCTTGTAAAAAAAAAAATTAAAAAGGGGCCCCTCTCAAAAAGTCAAACCCCAATTCAATCGATTTTTTTTTTAATTAAAGACAAAGGACCATTCTCTAGAAAAAAGTTTTAAATTAGCTATCAAGATAAGGAAAATAATTTGGTCTCAAGTTTCGAATTTTTATAAAACTCCTAAAAACGCTTTTAAGCTAAGTTCACGCTCGTAGACTTAATGTTATGGTTTAGACATATTATAAGTTTATAAAATCCCCTACTTTAAGCAAAAACTTAAAAGTTTAAAATGGGTCAGACATTACTAGTTTTGTATTAGTCTAGCTAATATTACTGGTAAAAATCAAAGACTAGATCAGTCATTACTGAATTAATTCTTAAAAATTAAAATCACATAAAAGATCTTTTTCATATTAAATATTAACTAAAAGTATTATTTAAGATTAAATTTCATTACGTTTAAAAGTCTTCTTCGTCGTAATAAATTTAAACAATTCAAAATTCTTTCTAACTAGGATTTACGTGGTATCGTTGACTTCAAAATTAAAAACAAAATTTTACTAAAAAAATGCTTTCGTGACACAACAATTTTGTTTAATATAATTTGTTCCAAAAATCATTGTTACGTTTTTGATGCAATGATAGCTTTAGTTTAGCCCGTTACAAATAAAATATACAATTTAAGTAAAAAAATTATTGTTTACATCATTTTAATATCACTTCAAATACAATCACTATATTTGAGCACTGCATTTTCCTTCTTAGCGGATGCAAATAACAAATGAAACCATGTAATAACCATAAAAACTTTTTGTAATGTGCCTATGCTTAAGCCTTTGCATGGTGAAATAGAACACCATTCAGTTGCCTTAAACAAAAGTAAGTTAGCATAAATTAAAAATTGACAAATTTTTGAAAATTAAACTTATTTTCTCTTGATTTTTTTTATACACATATAATTTTTTTCTTTAACTTCTCATTTTGAATTATTTTTAATGGGCGTAGTATAAATTTGGTAAAATTCATTCTATAAAAATAGAAAATTAAACCAATGTATAGTAAAGTGGTTTATTGAACAAAAACTCAAAATTGCTCAAATTTTTTTGGTTCAGGGATCTGGACACGCAAAAAGACCTCTTAGTCATTTAGTTGCATACTCAACTTAATCAAAATTATAATAAGCCACAAATAGATAAAAAAAGATAAAACTTTACAGTTGACAATGTCAGGCTTTAAAAACAAATTTGTTTTTCATAGTGATATGATCATACAATAGTTTCTATGAAAAAACCTACAACATTTTTCAGTTAAATGAAAACAAAAATAAATAAATTTTTAATTTGAACTGCTGTGATCTAGCTTCTAGCATACTTTTCGGATTCATTCTGTAACAAAACTCATACATAAATATTAAGCTGTTTATGATTATGAATAAACTGTTTAGTAACTAAGTTTTTGTTAGATACTAATTGCTAATCGTAAATAAATGGGAAATTCCCTAAACTATTACTTATTTGTTTACATTATTCGAGGATTCTTGCATAAGTGCTATGAGTTTATGTTAAACTTGCATAGGTCATATAAAAAAATTGGAAAAATTAGTATTTCTTTGATATAAAACTTGGTTAAATAATAAGAATATTAAAAATAAAAGTTGTTTCAAAAATGTCACATATTTGCAGTAAAGCCATGACAAATTTAAAACATTTAAAAATTTTATTTGGGGATGTCTTACAGAATAAAATCTAAAGAAAACAAAAATTACTTAATTATAAACTTGAAACAATAAGTTTGTAGTTACTTAATTTTGTGAGAAAAGCTAAAATAAGTAAAAAAATTGAAAAAAAATAGTAATTTTTTAAAGGAGCCCCACTGCTAAAGTCAAACCCCAATTCGATTGAAATTATTGTGAAAAGGAAAGCAAAAGAACGTTCTTTAGAATAAAAAAAAGTTCCAAGTTAGAATTAAAGAAATTAAAAGTAATGGGTTTTAAAGTTTGGTTAAAATAAATCACAAAAAAAGCTATACTAGCCAAAGTAACTCTTGACCAAATACATACAAAACAATTATAAAAAAAATGTCAGTTACTCTACCCTTCGTAAATAAAAACTTTTTCTAGGCATTTGGTTAAATACAAAGTTTTGAGCTAAATAATTTTAACATAAGTAAAAATTCCACCTGTAGAGTGTAGGCTGTGAGTGTAATAAAATAAAGCATTGTTTTAGTTAAAGTTTCTCCAACTAATTAAAATGAAGGTCGTGGACAAGACTTTAAAAATTATCCGTGGTGTACAACTCAATAACCAAAAAGTTTTTTTTTTACACCAGGTCCCAGGACCAATTATTTTGAGTGGTTTTTTTGTAGTTCAATAAAAAGCAGAAAAACATATAATAACACAGTTTTTGGAAATAGTTTCTGTAATCATTTTTTGTATCATTTTGTTTAGTAAAATCTTTTGTTTTTCTTTTGAATTCTGGTTAACTTAATCAAATACTATTTTGATTATTATATGCTAAAGTATGTAAAAATATGTAAAAAAAATTTGAAATATGTTTTTCAATTAAATAAACTTATCAGTTTTATATGATTTTCTATTTCTCTTGTTCCAATTTTTATTTTTATTACCTGCTAAATGAAATTGTTTGTATAAGTATCTTATTTAATTAATTATCTCCTAAAAGTATCAGGGTAGCCATTTCTCAAGTTAATGTGCATTAAAAAAAGTTGTGTGGCCTCATGGTGTAGGAGTCCTAAGAAAGAAATATGTGAATGCTCACAACTAAAGTCAATTGATTGGTGTGGAGAAAGATTTTTCAGTCATCAAGCTGCGCACCATTTGCTTGTAACTAATACTTTAAGCTAACTTTAAAACAGTAATGAAAAAATTAAAACAGAAAACAAAAAAACTTGAAAATTAATTATGTATACATTAAATTTTTTTTAAGTCTAAAAACGGTAAGCATCATTTTTTAAGACATTACTGCAAATATTGACCATGGAAACCATAGTCTACCAAGGGCTCCACACTGTCTCCTCCCCTAGATTTTGATTTTTATGATCATTTATATTCACATTTTTCTTGTTGCCCTTTCTACAAGAGCAACCACAAAAAATGCAACAAATAACTCAAAACTAAATAAGAGGGGAGAATTGGTAATGTCACTATATATAAAATGTTTAGTATCATCATTATAATGTAAGAGCACCATGGTTTTTAAATATTATCTATAAATTACTAGTATATGTGCTTCTAGGTAGTTAAAAATATAAAATTATTAAATATTTTTTAACTCTTTTATTGATTTGTTGTAGCTTTGAAAACTTCCTGAGTTGAATGTTGCAAGATTGAAATTAAGAGCTGACACATATACAAAAGTAAATCTCAGGATGAGTAGGATATTATGATTTTTTGAAAACAAGGCTGAATCAGGATAGTCTTATTTCTATGAAAAGCTTTAAAAAATTTATTTCTAGATCTTGAAGAAGACTTGGTTGATTGATCCAGTTTCAATATTTTGTTATTTATCTAACAAACTTTGTTCAAGAACTTTATTTTTATTGATTTTGAAATGATTGTTGTTAGCCTTGCAGCTAACTTAACTACTCTTAAAAATAAGTTGTAGATTTTTTTAATCTGAAACTAATGTTTTTCAAATGCATTTTTCAATTTCCTAGATATATTAATTTAATATGCCTCTAATTCAAATTTTCAAATTAGATTAAAGTTAAGCAAATATTTACAACATAATTTTGAATTTATTTATTTCTTAATAATTTACAGGTACAAACATTTGAAACTTATTAGTAGCTGATATTTTCTATCAGTAAAGTAGAGCAAGTTTATTGGAATATAACAGTAACAAAAATTGGCTAAGTACTTGATTTTTTGAACCAATTTTGTTTTACTATGCTAAACTAACTACACTATTGTATATGGTTCTGAAAAAAAAATGATACTTCTTAGGAATATAAGATAGAGATTAGAAGTTTGATAAATACTTTTGATAGGTATAAACACTTTATACAGTGATACAATGTTAGTTTACAAACATTTTCCAATTAGAAACAACTACAGTAATATAAAAGTGTTATACATTGGCAGCTGGAGATAAAAAACACCTATTAAACAAAAGGCTAGATAATTTGAACAACTGTGTACAAATAATACAATTAAAAGCTTTTTTTTCAAACAATATATTTTCTTTTTCACCTTTTTACTTTTTTTACACCAATACACACATATGTGTTTTAAACATGTTTATACACTTATTTATATTTATATTTTATTTATTTATATTCTATTTTTTTACTTTGACCATTCACATCTCATTTTACTACAGAGTTTTTCTTGTTTTAACTTAAAATTATTGTTATAAACCTGTTGCCTTAAAGTATCTTTTAAACGTAATGAGCCAAAATGTTAGTTTCTGTAACTAAAACAAATACCCCTAAGCCCTTAATTTAACTGTTTTAATGTTAATTTTGTGTAGTTTAACAAAGGGATAGACAATGTACATTGTACAACCCTTGGGTCAGATCTGGCTAGCCATAAGAAATCTCTGACCCACAACACGTTTTAATTTAAAAACCACTTGTACAAAAAAAAAGTTTTTAATAACAAATAAATTAAAATATACTCTTAACATGATTTCTTACTACACAGAAGTGCTTACTAAATTATTATTTTATTAAAGTTGTGCTTTTTTATAGTATTTTTTTATTTTTTACAATATCATTCTTAAAATTTTATGGATCTTCAAAATTTTTTTTAAATAATATCCTACCTCAAATGATTTTTGATAAATCTTGCAGACAGAATAAAAAAGTATCCCACCTCTACTTAATTATAATCAGTTTATCTTTAGTAAGCAGTTATTGAGCATATTAAAAAAAAAGTTAAGCGAATCAAAAGAGTCTAACCTAACTGTTTACAAAGTAAAAGTAATAACAATATAAACATGAAGAACCAAGTAAAGTCTGGAGAGTTTTTGAATAAATCAGATGAAAATAATTTTGAAGAGTTTTCATTTAATGATAGTGCAGCTTTGATTGAAGCCTCTGAAAATGTTGAAAATAGTAGGTTTTTTGTTTTTGTATTCTAAACAATGTTTTTCAAATAGAAATGAAATCAAAAACTGTAAAGACTGTAAATTTGATATGTTTTGTTTTAATAACAAAGTATTTCGTTAAATTTGATAAAACCACTGTTATACTATTTATTATTACAAATATAAAAATTGTTTAAAAACTAAATACAATCACTTCTTGTATTATGAAGAATATTTCCAAACTCAAGCAGAAGAACAACAAACTGGAAATAGACCGTCGATTATTTCTAATCAAAATAACTGTGAGGAAGGTAACTGTTTGAAAGAAAACTTAAAAGAAAAACTCTCTCAGTATGTTTATTTGAAGTTTATATATACTACTATTATTTTAGGTTCTTTGAAAAAGTTAAAAATTATTTTGTTGATGATAAACACCATTACTAAAATTATAAAACCTAAAAAGAAATAAGGAAGAAGAGAATGAAATAAAATCAGATGAATTTAATATTGAAGAGTTTTCATCAAGTGACAATGAAGCTTTTATTAAAGCTTGTGAAAAATTTGAAAACGGTACGTTTATTTGTATTGTATACAAAGTTTTACAAATTAGTTAACCAATAGAACTTAACTAACTTATAAATTTTATTAATTGTTTCTTTTAATATTACATATGTAGAAAATATCTTATAAATTTATGATCTGTTTCTTATCACAAAGTTTCAAGTCTCTATCCTAAATATTTTATTTTTTTAGTAAGTCATAAATTTTCAGAATATCTGTTTGAATTTTACTTTATACCATTTATTTTGTACAACATATATATATTTAATATATATTAAAGGTTTTATAAAAAGTTCTGGTCGAAATATTAAACAGGACAAAATCAAAATTCAATACTAAATTCGGCTGCAAACTTAGTAAATAGAAAAAATAGAAATCGAAAAATCAGATAAGAACGTAACACTAAACAAGAAAAGCCAAAAACAAAACATATGTATCTATTATCAAAAATACTTTTTAAACAAAATTAGAACTAACTAAATATTAAAACAAAACAAAATTTAAGCGGGAAACACGAATATTTTGTAACATTTTACCAACAGTCCAAAAAAAATTTTCTAATAGCTTAAAATATTTTTCTAAAATAACCTTTCTAAACTTTCCTAAAATGCATAAATTAACAACTTCAGCGTATTATTTTAAAAATCAGCTAACTGTGCAATAAACTGTATCATTACTACGTCACAATTATTTAAAAAAAAAAAAAAATTCTGTTTACTATTATAATAAACTGTAGCTTACTGAGGAGTACATGAAACTTTATATTTCATGTATGAAACAGCTGAATGAATTATAGTTTTTATATAGTTAAATAGGTATATTTAATATAAGATGTAACGTTATAAGGCGTTAAATCCTGGAGATCCTGATAAGCTAAGCTTATCGGAATGTATATCACAGATGTTCTTGTGCTAAAACTTTATTTCAACTAACGGCGTTTCACTGCTCTCAAATAAATTTAGATCTGCTTTTTTTCTAATGTGTGTTAACATTTTATAGACTCCGTAGATCTGTTCTTAAATTTATTTGAGAGCAGTGAAACGCCGTTAGTTGAAATAAAGTTTTAGCACAAGAACATCTGTGATATATTTAATATATATATATATATATATATATATATATATATTAAAGGTTTTATACAAAGTTCTGATCGATAGTGCTCGACAAATCAAATTGGAGCTTAATATTTATTTATTTAATTATATAAAAACTATAATTCAAACAGCTGTTTCACACATTGAAATGTAAAATTTCATGTGATCTTCAGTGAGTTGTAGTTTATTATAATAGTAAACAGAAATTTCGATTTTAGAATTTTTTATGGTAATTATGACGTAGTAATGGTACAGTTTATTGTACGATTAGTTGAATTTGAAATACGCTGTAAATGTTATTCTATGCTTTTTAGGAAAGTTTAAAAAGGTTATTTTGGAAAAAATGTTTTAAGCTATTAGAAAAATTTTTTAGGCTGTTGGGAAAAATGTTATAAAATGCTATAAAATACTCGTGTTTGCCGCTTCGATTTTATTTTGTTTTAATATTTAGTTGGTTTTAATTTTGTTAAAAAAGTATTTTTGATAATGGATGCATCAGATAAGAACGTAACACTAAACAAGAAAAGCGAAAGACAAAACATATGCATCCATTATCAAAAATATTTTTTTAACAAAATTAAAACCAACTAAATATTAAAACAAAATAAAATCGAAGCGGCAAACACGAGTATTTTATAGCATTTTATAACATTTTTCCCAACAGCCTAAAAAAATTTTCTAATAGCTTAAAACATTTTTTCCAAAATAACCTTTTTAAACTTTCCTAAAAAGCATAGAATAACATTTACAGCGTATTTCAAATTCAACTAATCGTACAATAAACTGTACCATTACTACGTCATAATTACCATAAAAAATTCTAAAATCGAAATTTCTGTTTACTATTATAATAAACTACAACTCACTGAAGATCACATGAAATTTTACATTTCAATGTGTGAAACAGCTGTTTGAATTATAGTTTTTATATAATTAAATAAATAAATATATATATATATATATGCGTAAATATAATAAAATACAAACAAAAGTAAAGAAAAGTTTATCTTTTTTTTATAGAAAGTTAGTTTTTTATTTATGTGATCATTGAACATTTAGGCAGGCCACGTTAATAGTTTAAAATAAAATAATTGTTTATATAATAATGAGTCAACACTGCATAATTTAGTTTCTATTTTACTGATATAACCAATACTATGTGTTTAGTTTCTTGTTTCATTCAAATTTTTCAGCTTTGTTCTGTTATAAAGCATATCTATTTAAAATAGGTGTTCTTCATAATTAAACAGTCGATTTTTAAACTATGTAATATACCCAGACTAAAAAGTATTAAGTTTATACAATTAAAAGATTTGTATATATTAACGAAAATGAAGGTAATAAAAAAAAATGTTTATTTGGTTTTATTTTTTGTTCGAATCAATAAACTTATAATTGTTAGCTTTAAGAAATTGTACAAGGTTCTAATTTTTTTGAAATCAAATAAGTTTTATAAAAATATTTAGAAAGTTTTCAAGAATTGTGTATCAAAGTATTTTAATAAATAATAAAACTGAATTACTAATAAATTTTTTTTTAGATTTTTAACTTGAATAAAACTTTAGTTTATTGTTATTTAGATTTAGAACAATACAATAAGTTTTTTTTTAAATGAAGTCAGTTTTTCTATCATATACAAATCGAGTTTATAAGTTTTTTATATATTTTACCACATTTACTATCTGATTTTTCTCAAATTCTCAGAGATTTTATCTAACAATCACGTTAGCAATCTTAACATGGAATTTCATGATGATATAAAAGTGTTTAAATGTGATGACTGCAAACAGGCTTTTGCAAGTAAGCCAGAACTACAAACTCATTGGAGGACTGTTACACACTACAGAAATTTTGTACGTTTTGCTAAGCCTTTTGGTTGTGATTTCTGTGGCAAAAAATTTGCGAAAAAGCGTCGTCTCTTTAAACATATGGCAACTCACAAATGCCATACCTCGTCTAAAAGTTCTAAACGTCGAAATAGCAATTTTTTTCAAAAAGAATCTGTGAACAAGAATAATGTGAGAGATATATGGGTGACAACGTATTTTTGTAGACAATGTAATTTTAAATCGCACACAAAACGCGAACTTACCAGACATTCTGAAAAAAATCATTCTTAAAAATAAAAGTAAACCAGATTTTTTCTCCAAGAGCTGTTGTTTATTTTAATATTTATTTTTAAAGCTCTTAAAATTAGCAGAGAAGGCAATAACTATGTTAGTTTACTTAAACCTCACTAAATTTTAAATAACTTGACTTAATTATCTAAATATTTTATGTTTGTTACTTATAAATCAGTTGTTTTGTTTGAGTTATAGTTTAGTGCTGTGGTTTTAGACATTATTCTACGCATTCTAAGTTACAAATTAAAATTTTAGTTAATCAATTAGATGCAATTTTTAAGGAGCCAACTCTTTTTTTTGTTTAATGAAACTTACACATAAAGTAATTTGACTTGACATGAAACAAACTTAAACTAGTTTCTAAACTTGATCTTTTTTTTCTGTGTTTTATAAAAGCATTTTTTGAAAATTTACTGAACTATATTGGTTATCTTTATAAAATTAAAAAAAAACAACATTGGTAGTTTAACTAACTCAAACTAGTTTTGTTTGTTGTTAATAAAAAAAGTTTAATTTTTGTTTTTTCAAGCTTTATTTTTAGTTAAGTTTTCTACTGCTATAACTACTTTAGAAACAAGTTTTTAAGAATTTATCTGTTATACCCTAAAGTTTAGACTTCTATTAAATCTAACTATTTTTTTATTACTTCGGCTATTTTTAATAAAATAGTGGAAACCCGAAAATAACTAGATATACATTTTTAATCGTGTAAGGAGAAAATAAGACTTTTGATATGTTTTTTATTTCTAAAAACTTTATCCTCGTTTAAAACTTAGTTAGAAAATAATAACTTAAGGTACACAACTTAGTTATGAAATAAAAAATTTATTGTACTTGTTGTAAATATAAAAGACGAGCAAAAAAAAATTATAAAAGATCATTCTTAAAAAGATTTTTTAGGAAATTAATTAATTGTGTTGTTACTAAATATTTTTTTGCATCATGCTTTTATTATAAAAACCGAATAGTTTATGAAATATACTTGGATATAAAAAACAGCAAGATATTTTCATCTGGCATAGTTCTTTACAAATTTAACCTTCCTCAACTTATGTCTAAATTAATAATTTTTTACTATAAGTAATTAGACAAGTGCTTGACCAAGGTTTTAGAAAAATGTTGGAATACTACTTAAAATTAACTTGAGTATTGAGCTTTTTTAAGTAAATTCATTTATCGTTGAGTAGTTTTGCAATATTTATTAGTCAGTCATATATTAAAGTCAACTTTTTTAATTTGCATTGGGTATTAAGGTTTGAAATTGAACAATACTGGAATGTTTTAGTTTGCTGCATATTACAAATTACATTATGTTCACTTGATTTTTGTCAACTAGTTTTTATGTTAACAGATTTAAAAAAAAGTTACTTTGTTTACAGAGTTGTTAAGAATTTTAATGTAACTTAAACATAATGATAATTAACGATCGAATGATTCATAGATAGAGATAAATTAAGCAAAAATCAAATTTTAGAATATTTTATGGTGTAAATATATTGTTTGTTACTAAAATTTAGACCCATTCATCAAAAAAAAGTCATTAAAAAATATTTATAATCCGAAAACTTATAATGAAATTTTGGTATTTATGGTTTGAGGTTAGTTTTATCAATTAAAATAATATAAAAGTTTAAAGAAAGGCATAAACAATAGAAACTCAATAAAAAGTATAACAAAATAAAAACTATGTAATAATACAATAAAATTTTAATTTTTACAAAACTAGACTTGCTTTAGTTAACACTAAGGTCTTGATATTTTTAAAGAGTTTATTGTCTTGTTTTTAGCTAGTGGTGAATACTATCTCAAAATAATTATAAAACATTTTTGTATTTGTAAGTATTTTCGTAACATCCCTAGCAAAATTTCACTACTAATGCACTTTGCGGTACTCAGGTAGAAACTGTTAAAATATTTAGTAGTATTATAAAGTACTATTTGTGATCTATTAATTAGAAATTATTTGAACTATCTGCCACATCGTCATATTAAATCAAAAGTTATATTAATCTTTGAGTCGAAAACTTCTTGAGTATAAATAACTACTATCTTGATAAAGTAATTGTTAAGGTATTAGCTTAAAATGTGAAGAAATCTAAACGCATGATCAAAATTATAAGAAAGTAAAAGATTTTGGTGTTGTTAAACTTAAAAGTCTGGTTTAGCTCTAATAGTTTTTTTTTTTGATAAGTATCTCTGGATGAATCCTTTAAAACTAAGGTTAAAGAATTTTAAATTAACCCTTAGTAAAAAAATTGAAGTCTCCTGTCTATTATATAAAATCGGGTTAAAATATACATTAAAACTCAAATTTGAAAAAATCTGAATAAAATATTTGCAAAGCTTTGGCTCAACCCGAAAAATTTCGATACTTAGCATTAATTTTAAACTTAACTTCTGTATAATCTCAAGATGAGTTGAATAAAATGTTTAAAAAAAAAAATAATAAATTAAAGACTGTATGTTTGAAATAATAAAGCAAAACGTTAGAAATTTTAAGTTGTTGACTCGGAACGTTAAAAATTCAGTGTCAAATATGAAAAGAAATATTTAAAAATTGTTTGTAAATCATAAATATTCAAGTATCTGAACGAGATTTATTAGTTATAAACATAGTTTAAATGAGTTGAGACAACTTTTCTGGTGAAGTAGTTTCTGAAATACTTCTTAAGATTCAAAACAATTATACCTTAACATTGTATAAAATAAGAATATTTTTTTATTTAACTGTTAGATACTGACTAACATTTTGAATATGTAGTGTGCAAGTAAAACTCTTCGGAATAAAAAATGTAAGCTTAACCATAAAACAAAGAACCTTAGTTCAGGTTTCAAACTCAAAACCTTAGTACTATAACGAAAAACTCCTTATAGACTACTAGTTCATCATTATAGTATACAAAAATTCAAGTTATAAAAAACTCAACTTCAACTTTTTTAAACTTATTCAGTGAGTATAAGATTAAAGGTTATCCGTCAAAACGTTTACGTGTATACCATCGGCCTAAAACTGCTCATATGTAGAATATACCCTATTGCTTAAATAATTTAAATTATTGAGATTGGTTATCTTGATATTGTAGAAAAATATAAGTCCATAAAAATATTTAAAGTAAAGCGAAAGAATTGGATTTTCACAAAATTTCTAGAACTATATTTTAACAGTTTTTGTTAGCTAATTTTGTTAATCAATACTGACCTTGTGTTTGAATTAGTTAAAAAAATACACTTCTAAAATGTAGGTAGCTGTCAAATTTGCACAAGCGTATAAAATTGCACGAAGATACTTTTGCACGAGCAGAAAATTTTGTACGGAGACATTTTTACATGGGTTAAATTGTTTTTTTTTCTCATTAATTTTTTTTTATTATCACTATTACCCCAACCCTCGGTCGGTAGCTTTTTTTTTCAATAATTTTTTTTTATTAATAGTTTTAATTGGTTATTTATATATATTTTTTGTTTTTTATTAACTTATCTTTTTTTTTATTAGTTTTTACTCTCGTGTAAAATTATCTTCGTGAAATTTTAGACCCTAGTGAAATTTTGTGCCCTCGTGCAATTTTTACCCTGCCCCTAAAATGTAGTTTAAACGGTTCTTAAGTTTTAAACCTTTCCTAAAATAGCTTTTAGTTTATATTTATGCAAAACTAAAGCTAGTTAAAAATAAAGAGACAAATAAAAGCTCTATTTTAGAAAAAATTAAGCGTTGCAGATCGAATCCAGCAACGTCCCTGATTCACAAACGTAGTAATTAATTAGATGTTTTTATTTAGTCTTATAAGGGCCTGAAAGCGATTTATTACTGTTGAAAAGTTTATTGCATCTTTATGTTACTAGCCTACAGTTAGAGGCTCATAAATTTTCGACTTCACGTGTTCAGGGTTGCCACACACTCAAAATAACTTATGACAGTTTAGAATTTTTGAAAATCCGGCTATTTTAAATTCTCTGAAAGGCTCCGGCTATTTTAGATTTTTATAAAAAAATCAGGGTGATTTTGATTTTTTTTTCAAATCTCAGTCCAGAAGTTTTCTAGTTCTTTAATAGGATTTGTTGTTCAGTATCAATATTTTATAATCTATTTTGTTCAAAAATTCGATTTGTATTGGTCAAAAAAAACTCAGGACAGTTTAAAATTCAACGAGTGGCATTCTTGCATATGTTTGAGTTAATTGTCGTTGTAATATCCTTGTTTATACTAAAAGTATAACAACTATATGATGTGGTTTTCGACATATGACGCCACTACGAGCTTCATATTGCAGTTGAGGCAAATTTAAGTTTTGCTGAAGCAACTAATAAAATCAAAATATAAACTGTAAAAAATTTATGAATATAAGTTCAAAATATTTAATAACCTTTTCTTTTTAATATAAAATAAAAACATCCTCACTTATTTAGCTTTCAACGCTTTCTTAATATAAAAAATATTTGAGACCGAGTCAATAATTTCAAACATAAAACTATATTTTAACATTATTAAAAGTTTATTTAATAAACCAAGTTTCGCTCAAAGAGCTCGTCAATAATTAAAATAAAAACTTCTTGTTGAAATCGAAATACAAAATTTATTAAGTTAAAAAAAAACTTTAGAGTTTTTAAATTCAAAAAAAAAACAAGTTTGAAGAGATACGTAGTCAACATACAATACTAAAAACTTTTGAATGCTAGATTGTTAAAGTGTAAAATGATACACAAATAATTAAATATTTAAATATATATATTAACTAGTTTATATTATTCACTATGACTAGTTTAGGAAATCTTATGAGATAGTTTCTATTTAGTTTTTTTATTTGTTTTATTTATGTGCATGTTAAGAAAATTTATCTAAAATTAATAATATAAACTATCATCATAACAGAAAAAGCATAAAAATTATTAAAAAAAAATCCTTTTGATAAATTGATTTATATTTTTTGTATTAAAACATGAAAAAAATAAGAGTTAATATCAAACTATTTTAAAAATATCTATTTTAACACTTGATGAATATATGAATTATCATTTTATCTTTTTAGTGTTTAGTTATAAATTAACCTAGGTACAACAGACAATGTATTGAAAATGTTGTTTTCATTAGTTCACACATTTTGATAATAAAAAAATCTAAACATATTTATATTTGTACCTCTAAAATTTTGTCTTTAAATGAAAGTAACAGTTCAAAAAACATTTTATTTTCAAAACAAAACTATGATATCATTATAAGTTTTAAGGAGTATTGATAATTTTATTAGTTTTTTTCCATAAGAAACGGTCTTAAAATACACAACAAAATTTGCTAACCATATATGAACTTTTTAAATTATATAACAAACTGACAAATTAAAATGAAGTAAAGACAGCAAACTTAAACAATAAAACAGATTAAAAGGTATAAAAATTGTTATACCAGTATTTCTGCTATGAATGCTTTACAAAAAATTTATGAGTGTAATTTATTTGGTCAAACGAATTTGAGTAAACTTTTAAACAAGCAAAGCAAATGAAAAAAAAAACTTAACAAGCAAAAACATAGTTTTCATAAATTTAAATAAATTAATTCAAACAATAGCTTGGCAGCGTTATTTATGAAATAACTTTTAAAAATGATCTAAAAGGTAGAATTTAATAAAGTATAACAATTTAGAAAATGTCAATTACACAAAATCTCTTTAAGAATAACATTACTAAAATTTTTTCATTAAATAAAACAAATTAATTTTTTCAAAGAAAACCATCTGTTGTTAAAGCTATAAGAATTAAAGGAAAAAATCGAACATAACAGTATAAATAAGTAGTTACTAATTTTTCAAAACCTTCTTTGGAATGATTGTTTGAAAAATAGAACCAATTTATTCAAATGATGTTAACTAACAATAAAATGTACCGATTATTACTAAATGAAAAAAACTTAAAAAAAAAGTTTTGTAATTATATGATTTTAGATAAGGATATACTTGAACAAATCAATAAATTTTTTCGTTTTTGAATTCTAAGTAGTAAAACATAAACTTTTGTGCAACACAAACAAAGATTTGAAAAAAGACAAAAAATTTTGAAACTTTAACAGAAAACTTTTTCATACTAAAACATCCAGTAAATAATGCGTTCTGGCATCATTTTATAAATTGACCATAATATATTGTATAAACTTAAGAATTTTGATTTCTTAATTAAAATTAAAGAAGCAAAAAAGCATTGTAAAACATAATCGAAAACTATAAGACATCAAAGCTTTTTTTTGAATCACAAACTTTCTTTGATTAAAAAGCAATAACAACCATACCCTGGAAAAACCTTTTATGACTCCCACCTAATTGACCGAGCTGTCAAATGTCAAACAAGTAGCAGCTTCACAGCGGTATGAGGGGCTTCCTGGTAAGCGTGCTGTTCGAACCGTAGTGCCTCCCGGGTGAAATGTTGGGCGAACTCCGGTTGACCACCACCAGCTGCGAGCCCGACCTCTGGTGGTGGTTGCCTTGGAAGGCCATCTCGATATGGCGCAGCTGGTTGGATAACTGCAGCCGCTTGCCGTCACGTGACTGATCGAGCTTGGCGTGTATGGAGGGGGAATATTTCTGGATGTAGGAGAAGAGGCGGATGAGAGCCGACTCGGTGTTGAAGTCGCTCATGTGGGCCTGCAACGAAATGTGACTTTTAAGGTAATGTTAATATAAATAGAATTTATATGGAAGAAAGTTTCGCTTAAATTTTTCAGACAAGTTCGATTATAATTGCTAAAATGACTTTAAGTAATTTAAGACGCTTACAACTGGTAAATTATGTAGAGTAATCAGCAAATATTTAAAATTTATTAAACTCAACTTTAGGGTCAGTCAATATTATTTATATTAAAAAAATATAGTAACTGATGTATTCTTACTAAAGCAAGAATTGTGTTATATAATATACTAAATATTACTTGAAATACTAAAAGAAAAATGTGAACATAAAACTTTTTTAAGTTCAATTTTTTTTTCTTTGGTCATTTTTGGTGATTGTATACTATATCAATACAGTTTAATTAAATATACTTTTGAACAAGTATATTTTTCAATTTTTTATAATTTCAAAGCTAAACTTACTCTTGACTCTTCATCTAAATATGAATCAATTTGCCTTCTTGGTAAATTGGGTTTTTTCTTAATATCAGCATAAAATCTGTAGATTACAATTACAGTGTGTTACAATTTTTTTTGATAGTACTAAGAAAGATATATGCAAAGACTTCTTGTTAATATACAATACTTGTTGGATAAAAAAAGTATAAGCTTAAGTATACTTTGCTATAAAAAAAAGTTATATTTAAAAGTACTTAAATATACTGTTTTAATTACATTTAAATTATAACATTACAAAAAAAAATCACTTGCTATATATTATTTTAATGGTTTAATAAATTCACATTTAGAAATGTTAGAACTTTGTAGTCTTCCGATTAAACAATAATTAGTGTCTTTGTTACTATAGCTCATAAATCTTGTAAAATATGTAACTTTTATTAACAATTCATAATATTTTAAGAGAATTGTAAGTAAACGTTTCATTCTCTAATATAAAGCTAATAAAATCAAACTTGTGCACCCAAGATTTGTATTTGGGTATTTCCTTGGCGTATAGCAGCTTATTGGTTGGTGAATCTTTTGTAAGCTCGTGTTGTCCAATCACACAAGAGTCCATAAAAGTTTGACCAATTACGGAGAGACACGAATCAACAATTGATGACTTGTAGATATCAAAGATAAATTCAGGGTTCTTGATTAAGTTTACCCAAAACCTCAGAGGTAAGCTGTAATAATAACTATTAGTACAATTTGTAAAGCAGTAGTAGTAAGCTACAAGATATTATTATGACCTACACAAAAAAAATATATAAAAAAGTTTTAAAACATTTTTCGAAATATTTATGCTACAGATATCAAGTACATAAGACTGCAACTAACCAGTTAGTTTTCCACGTATGGATAGTTTCGTAATCGTGAACACCATTCTTTTCAGCTTCCCTGTCGATAAAATCGAACAAATGCCTTACCGCTAGTGGGAGCGTTTGAGCGCGCTGCTCCACGCTGAATATCGACTCCATCAGATCATCCACGTGCTTCTGAACTGCCACCTGATTTCGGTTGTTTTAAAGTTAAAAATATCATCATTATACATATTTTTTAACATTTTTTTAAATATCAATACATAGCAAAGTGTAGAAGCTAATACTTTTCGAAAGATTAAAATTAAGAGAATATAAGCTTAACAGATTGTAAAAAAGCAAACTTTAGCGGCAAGAAGCCTGGTGAGGTAAACTTCAGCAACCATCTTACTACTGGAGTTTTGTTGAACTTCTTGATCACTGGGCTTTATCTGGTATTTTATAAGCATTGTTAAAAGTGTCACAATTGCTTTATATTTAAGTTTTTGAAACACTAGTTTTTAAAGTTATAAATTGAAGGTGAAATAACTTGGAACTTAGAGCAGTTAAAAAATATTTAGGTGTTTAGCATCTTTAAATTAGTATACTATTTCAGCACGACAATGTTAAACAAAACTAACCAGATGATAGTATTTTAAATCCTGGTTAGTGACAGTGGTTCCGGAGCTCATTGGAGTTTCAGATCTGTAGTTTTGCTTTTTACGCGGTAAACTACCTTCAACTGGAAGTAACCTAGGGATTCATTGTTAATGAGTAAATGTTTACCAGTAAAAACTATTACAATACAAATGACAATATACACTTAAGCTTCACGATTTGTATTCATTTTACACTATAAAATTTACATAATGATGCTTTTATAGTTTGTAAAGCCTTGTTGTTTGTTAACAACCTTGTAGTAGAATCATGGTGTTTAAGTCCACTATTGTTCAAATTGTTTTTACTGTAGTTTTTCTGAAGCGTATTGTTGACAGCTTTCTTAGGGATAATTGCTATAATTGAGTTGTCTTCAATCTAAAAGTATACATAGCTTTAAAAAAAGTCTTTAAGAACAGCTAAAGTTTTGCTTCTTTTACAAAACTAGTTTATACCTTGTAATGCTGAATTGTGTTTATTTGTCGCCATTCTCCGTCCACATTAGTAGTTAAATCGTCGTCACGGAGAATAATATTTCCTTGACTTTGTTGCCATTCTTAAATTGTATAAATTTACTAACTAAAGTTGCAGTTAAAGAAATTTAAGTAAAATTCAGAACTCATTTATTAGTAAACGGAAATTTAAAACTATGTCTAAAAGTAAAAATCACAAAGAATGTGTTAAAAAACTGCTTTTTCTGTCATAAATATAAAGTTGATCAACTTAGTTCTTACCGAGGTCTATTTTTGACGATTGTATTCTTTGCGAATAGGCAACATTAACATACAGAAAGTCAAGAATTTTTCTTTTAACTTGAGATATTGAGTCGCAACTGAGGACTTTAATGATGTGGTCTCTTTGGTCGTTGTCATAATAGTTTCGTACTTTTAATGACTGTAAAATTGGAAGTTTTAAAATTTGAAAAAGTTTGATTTAAAATCTATTAAGATTTGTATAATGTTCAAAGCCATAAAATTGGTGTTCTAAGAAAACTATAAAATAATTAAAAAATTGCTTAGAAACTTATTTTCGCTAGCTCTACATACTAATAGAAGCTTTAATCATTAAGATAAACTTTAAAATAATAGTTTTATGCGACTTCCTACTTTAAAAAACTTAGTTTTATGAACTCTTCACAACTTAATTTACATGTTTATCTATAACAAATTTACTGGTTTTGACTATAAAAACAATATACAGTTGTAATTTTTCGATATCAAAGAACTTTACTAACAACGGTGTTATTGTCAACAGACTGCCTGAGAAGTTTGTCTTCAGATAACGAGTATCGAGCATCATTGGTCATGCAGTCAACAGGTCCCTTGTCTATCATTTGGCAGATTCTCTTGAAAAGTGCGAACAACGACTCACCTGCTCCATTCTGTTTGTGGTTTTAATAAAAGTTACGTCAGAGAAGTCCGTTGAAAAATCAAAAATGTGTACAGAAGAGTATAAATTTATTTCTAAACTATGTCTCACTTAAAACGTTTAAAATAACTTATTTTAATAGACTTTAAAGATTTATCATAATTAATAATTGAAATGTGAATTTTTTACCATTATAATTTTATTTTACGAAAAAAACATAAAATTATACTATTGAGTTTCATCTGTATTTCACATACTTTTTGAACTATTTTTCAAAATATTTTTATTAGTATTGTCTTTTAGAACAGGAAAGCTAACCTTTTTTTAAAGCATTAAGTTTATTTTTTCACTTAAAAGCTTAGTATTTTAATTACAAGATTCAGTCAAATTAATTATTTTAATCAAAGAAGTTTAAGACTATGTTGGAAAATTTTTAATTTAGTATAGTATACAAAAAAACAAAAAAAAATTATCGAAAACATTTTTGTTCATGTTTAAACTTTACTTCATTAACTCAAAACTTACAATTAGGAATTTGTGCAGCAACATGCTAAACCAGTGAGTTAACATCTTTTCTGCTACTGATTCTGTTCTTCTAAACAGCAGTTTGGGGTAATTTGATACTGACATTTTTGCAATCAACTCAGCTAACAGTGTCTCTAATACTCTATTAAAATTAAATTAATCGTACGTTGCTTTTTGATAATAACGGTAAATCTTACAAAAGCTTAGTTAAATGAAAACTATTGATTAGCTAAAGAGTTCTCGATTTTTTTTAAAACTAAAATTTAGTTAATAAATCTGTTTTAATAAAGTAACTAAAAAGTAGATGTATAGTTTTGTCTGAAATAAGGTTTACGAATAGCAATTGCTATATAATTGTCCAAGTTATTATGAACGAACCTTGTAGCATGAGAAAGTCTATCTTGTAGAACAATAAGAACCAATCCAGCAACCATTGCTCTGTAAAAAAGTACCAATTACAAACAATACTTAAAACATTCTTGTACAAACTTTATAATTAGATTTTTTGATGATGACATTTTTTTTACCTATATAATAGATTTTTTGAGTCAGATCGAAATTTTAGTACTGAACATTTTAAAATTGTCAAAATTCCAGGTTTTTCTAGTTTTTTTTTTGCCTAAATTGTCAAATTCCAGGTTTTTCCAGGTAAAGTGGCAACCCTGTTTAAAAGCAAAATAACATAGTTCAAGCAAAGCTGAAAGTTTAAACGTCAGAAGTATTTTAATAAGTTTGACAGCATGATTGTTCAGCACTGACGTAGTTAAAAGTTACAAAACTATTTTGAAAATAGAACAAACTTGTCTTTCATGGTGAACTTGCTGCTGTTGCTTTCCAGCGCGTGAATGAAACTGACGACAAAATCGTGGTTCGACATCAAGTTGTTCAGCTGCTGTATCGCCTTCCGCCTTTGTGGCGTCATAAGACCACCCTTGTCTGTTGTTGTGATGACATTGTAATTATACTCAATTTATGTTATCGTAATCATATACGTGATATTGAATAAAAAACTATATAATAATACTTGAATCAAACTTACCACCAGACAACAGTAAAGAGTCTATGAGCTTGTCGGAGTCTTTGGGATCAGGAAACAGAATTCTGATGAGATAGATTCGGTAATCGTGGTACGAAGGATTAAGTGAGATTCGCGACAACTTTCCATCATCTGTGTCCGTTTGCAGCTCCGCGAACGCTGAATTTTTACATTTATTTCTAGACAATCATATGTTAAATGAAAAAATATTGTATCAATAAACACCTAAAAAACTTTTTTAATTTTATACACTTTCTTTACTTAAAATTTTATATCGAGAAACTTTTTTTTAAAGATTTTGTCAAGTATATATTTTAAAGTTTACAGCAAGAACATCATAATATGTTATTTTCTCAAATCGTCCAAGCATGAGAAAAGTATGTTTTTGATTATTTTGTGTTGATCTTGTACTCGTAAATAATTAAAAAATATTAAAATACCTACAGTGTCTTGCTAAGCTTATTATTTTAAAAAATATTTTTGATATTCATGTTTCTTCTTTAGAAAAACTTTTTTATTTTTTCAAACTGAAATTATTAGCTAAACATAAATTTTGTAAATTTTCCGATATACTTTTATACTTACGAGTTTAAAGAATTTAAAACTCAGTTATATTTTTTAATTTTTAATTAGTAGCTGTATAATAACTGATTGTTTTAATTGTTTTTGCAACCGCAATCTTATATAAGTAAACTTTTTAATTAATATGTGTGAAGTTTTACAAAACAACAACAAACTTTCTTTGCACGTTTTGGCAACCTCACTTTCCATTTTGTTCAGTTTGAAATGAATTTCTTTAACTTCTTTGTTTTTTTCGTCCATTTTTCTACTGCACTTGTACAAGATGGTCACCATCATAATTATTACCTGTATATAAATTTTCATGTTTTAAAAATAGGTAATGATTATACTTGTTAGATAATAATAAATAGTTTTAAGAAAAAGCTGCAATTTAGATTTACAAGTATAAACTGTATATTTTTAAATTTTAGTTCAGAGGCTTAAAAACAATTTGAAAAAAAAAATATTTCAAGTATTTTCTACAATGTAAACACATTAAAAAAACTATGTATTACTTTTCTCGTTATACAAAATTAATGACTTACTTTAAAAATTAATTTGCTTGAAAAGTCTCAAGTCTTATTTAAATATGTCTTGTATTCAAACTTACCACCATGACTACAGCTACGATAGCGATTACAACTACTTGGCTAATTCCATTTTGTTTAGACTGGTAATTAATTTCTCCAACATCCTGAGTATAACCACCAATTTTCACCTGAAACAAATACACTTCACTTTATTTATAACATACAGATATAGTATTTTGAAACGTTTGTGTTCACAATGTGCTAAGCTTATTTTTACATTTATTACCTTACTTAAAACTAAACTTTATTCATTGAGTACTTTATATAAAAGGAAACTTAACTAGAGATGAAAAAATAAACAACCAAGTATACAAACAAGTTTTTTATAATATTAAAATGATTGTTAACTTTTAGATAAGTTGAACTGATGAAGCACCACTAATTAAAAAGTTCAGTCCTTATTTTGTTCCTATGCATAAAACAACACAAAGCATTTTATATTGTGTAATAATTAATTAAGTTAAAAATTTAACCTGAACAGGATAACGACCATTTTGTTTTATTTCAAGAACGGTGCACTCAATAAACACTTTGCTGATCTTGTTCACTCTGCACATCGGTTCATTGTTGATAAGCACTTTAACGTATTCTTTAACATAAAGCTGGTTGTCACACTGCAGTTGATGACAAATGTCTTCTCCCTGAAAATTAGTTATTAATAACATTTATGTAAACTTACTTCTATTAAATGGTTAATGATTATACCTAAATACGAATTGTATACAAAAAATATCTTAAACTCTGAAATTGTAGTATGATAGAGTTATAAAAGCTAACTTTATATAGTACAACTTTAATAAACAAATATTATCTTTGAAAATGTTTTAATGTTAAAATAGGTTTGGCCTTCAGAGAAAGTTTTTGTTTTCAGTTTTGAATAGACTGAATAACTGTTATTAAAAAATAAATAAACTGCGGACTTTACGTAAAATAAAACGCATAAAATACTATAAACAATTTAAATAGCAGTTACTAAATTTTGTATAAAATATACTACTTTCAATTTTTAAGAATAACATTAACATTTTTCTTTTGGTATAACTAAAATCATTTAAATACACTGTTTTATTTTTACAAGAAAAAAAGTTTGCAGTTGAGAAAGTGGCAAGCTCGATAAATTTTCTAAAACAGCAATAATAAAAACCTCAATAATAAGTTGTGTTCCAAGTGAATATTTAGCGTTAGAGTCGATATATTTCATGCGAGGGTCTCGTATGTATTTGAGGACACCATCAAAATTTACTTGCTTGTCTTTACATCCGTACTTGGACATAATTGATATTTTTGCTTCTACAAAAAATCAATAAGCTTAACAAATAATTACAGTAGTTTAGCTACAAATAAAGTTACAAAAACTAATTTATTTTTAAGTTGATACAAAAAATTTTTTTATTCCGTTTATCTTTCCAAATTATACAACAAGTTAAATCACTATATATTTTAAATAATGTTTTCTTAAAATTCTTGTTAAAAAAATAACTAATAACTTAAAAATAAAATTACATGGTAAGCGCAATATATATTAAGGTTGTGAACCAAAATAAACAAACTACTTACCTAGCTCGCTAATTGTACCAATTGTACTCGTTATACTGGGAGTTGGGCAAACTAGTTTATAGGAATTTCTTTTGCAATCCTGTTAAAAACATTTTTCAAAATGCGACTTCAGTTTCTTTGTTTCAAATTAATACATTATTTTGTGACAAAAACTTGAAAAAATTTATAGGACATGAAAAAATTTTAGAAGCTTTATTTGAGTATTACAAAAGCTAGACTAATAAGTTTAAATTAAATAACAAAATAAAATATTTATATATATATATTTATTTAAATGTTATATAAATTTGTATGCCTTGTGTCTATAGTTTATATATAAAAAATGCGTTAATAAAATAAATTAAAGTAGTTTTATTACAATACGAATTAGATTTGTTTATATAACAACTGGTTTATTATTAAAACGTTTTATTGTTAATTAAAAAGTATTTTTAACTTAAAATATGTTTTTATAAGTATTATTCCTTGTGCTACAGTACTTTTAAGTTAAAAATACAATGAAGCTTAAAAAAAGTTACTAAAAAATATAAAAATAAACAAAATTTATCTTTTGATAATCAAATTAGTTAAAATTTAATCGAAATGATTAGTTTAATTAACTAAAAACTAAAAAAATACTCACAAAAAAAATCTATAACTAAAAAAAAACGTACACTTTTGATGTAACGGTCAGTGTAAACTACCAACACAGGATTTTGTATCATGTTCAGATTAGAGCCGCTGACAGTAATGTTAATTCCACCGCTCTTCAAAGAAATGAGTGGGTATACCTCACTAATTAGTGCCTTGTTGAAAAATTTAACCGTATAGTCAAATGGTCTACTCCATTGATTGTACACAACCTGGGACATTAGATAAAAGTTTTACTTGTAAAATAATACAATATTAGAGTAAATAAAATTCAAAAAACTATACCAGAACACATCGTTTTTTTTTTAAGTTTTAGAAATATTTAAGTTACACACAAATATATATCACTTCGTTAAACATAAAATAACTTACTTCCACAGGGTAATCATTTATACTTCTTTTGCTCCTGTAATTTTCTATTTTTCTGTAAAATGCACTTCTTTTTTTGAGCGTCTTGTCATTACATTCAAAAGTACAACTAAGAGGGTTAGAATCTCGAGAATCTCTGTAAATACTAAGCATTAAAATAAAGATGTTTTAATGTAGTTTACAATAAAGATGAAATTTTTTAATATATTTTCTGAAAGTCTGTTCCATATAAAGTGAAACTATTGATAAGTTACATACACATTGTAAAGTTATAGTTTTTTAAATGCATAACTAATAATTCTCAATTGGCATAAGAGTAAATTTATTATTTTAAATTTTTACCTCACTACACACTTTTCTCCTCCAACTGAAAGATGAATGTTATCTGATACATCAAAGTTAACAGCTGAAAACTCCATCCTAGAACCCCATCCTCTCAAAAAACTACCAGATTCAACACTTGTAACTCTCGGAACTTTAAAAGCGAAGTACTGCACAAAAATGAATATTTTTAGTTTTAATTCAAAAATAATGATGTGTAATAATAAGTATTTATTTATTAGTATTATAAGATTTTTTAAACTATCTAAAAAAGTTAAAGAGATATCAATGGTTGTTCCTGTTTTAAAAATACCCATAATTTGAACCTAATTATTTCTGTACATTACATATCAAATTTAGTAAACAATAAAAAATAAATATAATTGTAGTTTATACAACTGCTTGCAAAAAATTACAACTTCAAATGAATATTTTTATTGTCAACTATTTTTTAAAAGGTGGAAACAAGTGTTTAACTATTTTTTAATGTAATATCTCAACTAACTTATAAATTCTTTTCTAAGGATGTTCTATTATTACTATTACTGTTAACAAAAACTAGAGAGCTTTTGAACAAAGTTCTAAATAAAATGATTTGGTTATTTCTTATGTTAGTATAATGCTAAAACGTCTGTGTAAGTTTAATATGTACTATTGGAACATAAGTGACCAGTAATTATACAACAAAATATACAAAATACACAATATCAACAGAACTACATATATTTCGAGTAATTCTCATCAGTAGAGTACAAAGCTAACAGATTTTTTTTTCTTAATACCTTTACACTAGGTGAACATCAGCTTATCACATAGCTTGATAACATTTTTGTCATACTTCTTTTCCACATATTGGCACATAAATAAGCTTGTAAACAATAAGCTGATATTCACACAGTGTAAAGGTATTAAGAAAAAAATTATGTTAGCTTTGTACTCTACTGATGAGAATTGCTCGAAATATAACTAGTTCTATTGATATTGCGTGTCTTGTATATCTTATTGTGTAATATGTACTAACCATCTTTTGTATAAATAGGTAAATATTCTGTACATTTACAACATTTAAACTTTAAAACTGAATTAAATTATGAGAAAATTTGAAAAAGAATTAGTACTATAACATAAAATGTCATTTTTAAATTCTCAAAACTTCACAAACGTTTTTCTTTAATTATAACTTTTAGTGACTCATAAAGAATAAACAAACAATTTTTTTTCACAAACAAAAGTTTTGAAAATTGAAAAGTTTTAAAGTAAACTTCATTGAATAATGTTAAATTTAGATAAATTGATAAAACAATTTTTAATAAGTAAATTAGTTTTCTTAAAAAATAACATAAATGCTAAGTATACTAGAAAGAATACTGTAAAACATAAACACATATAAGTATAATAAACGATTAGAGTCTAAGTAAAATTTAATTGATATAACTGGTATTAAATAACAGTAGTAAATAATAAATAATAAACAAAATATAGTTTTTTAAACAAGTAATATTAAATTCAAAGTACTACAGTTATACAAATGTATATTAAAGTAATTGCTTATAGACTTTGTAAAAGTTTAATGAAACTTGTGAAAAAACAACTTTTAACAAAACTGTTGATTTTTAATGACGCAATGACTCTTTTTTTTTAATCTTATTGTATTAGTAACTTACTATAGACTAAAGTCGTATAAAATTCAACTAACATTTTCCTTACGTAAAAGACAAACTTAAAGTAAGAAAACAGATTCTTAAATCGAAATAAAGTATAACTAAAACTAAAAAGTATATGAAAATTTATAAAAAACATACGTCTATAATGACTTTAATAATAAACCAAAATATAATACTCAAACTGACCTCTTGAGTTGTGTACTGATATTTACCCTCTTCCCTGCAATTTTGTCCTTTATTGGTAACACACATAGTTATGTTACCATTGAAATTGGTAGGATTATCCATCAGGTATGTAGTATCTAGTTCGCATATTAGCTTGCAACTGTAAAAAAGAATCAAATAAAGTTACACTAAAGGTATATTGGTGATTTTATTTTGGTTTAAGTAATTCCAAAATGTGTTTCAAAAATGAGTATTTCACAATAACAATTCATACCATATATGATGTTTTATTGTAATATAACTATTGTTTAGTATTTTTTACCACGATCAAAACAATAAACAGTTAAATTGGCAGTCAGTACCAAGTTCTAGATCGTTACTCTAAGTGTGAAGAACATTAAAGTTTTTATTTACATTCTTAGAATTTTTATTATGACACAAGCTTTTGGTAGACTGAAACCTGTTTTTGTTGTTTTACTGAATGGTATAGTTTTTTGTCGTTTTAATTAAAAGTAGTGTGGAAAAAATTTAATTAAACATTTTTCGATAAAACTAGATATATTTCAATCAATTCTCATCAGTAAAGTACAAAGCTACGAGAGATAAGATTTTACAAACTTATATAGTAAACTAGTAATCAAGAGATTAATAAAAGACAAAAGCAATTAGTAACAATTAAAATAATTTAAGTTTACTTACCTTGTAATTGATCTATAGTAAAACTAAACATAAACATAATGAAAACAACACTTATAAAGTATTACGAAAATAAAGAAACAGTATAGTCAAAAAATTTTTGCTTACATAAAACAGGTTTTCCTATTTATTTTTGGAGCTGACGAATTTAAAAAATTTATACTGATGTTAAGTTTGAAATAGTTAACAGTTTAAATAAAATAAACAACTATTTGACCCTTCTTTTTACATTATTACAAAATTTTGGTATTTTATTTCGTAATCTGTCGTAGAAATAAAAATAAAACTTAGATTTAACAAAATTTATTAGCTTAATTTATTTCAGTTTATCTACTGTAAACTTATCCAAGTTTATCTCAATTATTTGAATTTCAACTAAATTGTAAAGTGTTTAATGAGCTAATCACTTTTCTTTTCATGCGTTCTTAAAAAGGTTTCAGGAATAAACATGTAATAATGTTTTTTATCCCTTAAATTCTATAAATTTTATCATTAATGTAACACAGATAGGCGTTAATTATTGAAAAAAATGTATAGATAAGGTTACTTATCTGTAACATATCAAAAAAAACAAAAAATAAAGTTATTGAGTATTAAATTTTACTAGTTGTACTAGCTTGTTTTTCCTTTGATAAGTTTAAAAACTAAGTTTGAAAATCTTTTTTAGAACTAAATAGTACTTCTGTCAACATAATAGATCACATAAAAAATGTAGTTTCAATCAAATTAAAGACTTTTATAATAAGTTAGTTGTTAAATCATAACTCTAAGTGTTGAAATAACTTAATGTTTAATTACAGTTTTTTTAATAACTAGATCACCAGTGAGACCTAGCGGTTAAATTAAATATTTTCCAATTATAGCTACTTTTTGTTTGTTTCAACATGATACAAAACGCTTAAATAAAACTAATCAAAAAAATTATTTAAACAGACCTTAATCTAAGCTTCGCTGCTTTTCAAAAACTTTATCAAGTATTTAATATTTATAAGGTAATAATTAGTCACAGGTTCATTGAACTTTTTTTAATTCTTAGATTTTTCAGGAGTATTCAGCAATTTACTTGAAATAAAACATAAACCAAAAATGATATATTTAATATGTGAGAATTTAAGTAAATACCCTTATTTAATTGAACAACAATAGAATTTTTAGTTACACCGTGTTTTTCCTATTTTAAAAAACAAAAGTACTTATAAATAGTAAATAATATACTTTATAATAGTTGTAAGAAAGCAAAAAGTCATAAAAACAAAAATTTAAACGTTAAAATTTATTACTTTTTTTAACTACATAGGAAAGAAACCTAGACAATATACGATAAAGTGAATAGACATTTTTGCTTATGATAACCTACTTAAACACGTACAAAAACAGTTGTGCAATAAATAAGTTGCTCTTAAAATATTATTGTTATGCTTTGATTTAAAAGCTGCAAATCTAAAAGAGCAACAAAACTAAAAAAATACTAAACTGACCAGTCTATGAGAACTTTAGGTACACAATTTACACCAGCAACTTTTATCTTCATGTTTAACTTCTTGTCAAAGTTTTTTCCCGAAAGTGTTAAGTTGAACTTCCCACCTAAAGGTGCAACTTTTGGAAGAAACTGTAAAATTAAATACTTCATTAATTGTTGGTTATTTTCAAAACTTTAAACTTTTAAAAATTATAAGATAATAAAATATTTACAAATATGCTAATAATTCTGTTTGAAGCAACAAACAATAAATTAGCGATATATAAATTAGTAATTATAACATAAACATTATACCGTTTATTACATTTCTTATAATCGTATATATATATATATATATATACAACCAATTGTAGAAATGCTAATTTCTCTTTTCTTTTTATAAATGATATGGTACTATAATAGGTTTACTAAACTTAAATTAAAAAATATAAGATTTTTAAGTTTACCAAACCAAAAAACATTAAACAATAGTATATGTATAAGCAATATAATAAGTTTATTCAAAAACTTTTATTTCCGTGAAAATAAAAGTATAAAACAGTTCTTAGTTACAACCCATTGTAAGACTCAAATTAGGAGAGGTACCATAATTTATTTAAATCATTACAGTATTATTTTATCTATTTATAACACTTATTTAATTTAACTTCTAATTAAAGTTTAAAAGAAGTACATAGTTTTAGAAAATGTTTTACTAATCTTTACAAGTTACAATTTAAAAAAAACAAAAAAATATATGCGTATTAAATTCTTATACTAACTGCGGTTGCTAATTAATGCATAAGAAACAACAAAAATATATATAATTTCAAAATTTTAATTAAAACTTGAAACCATTTTTATGATTGTAAAGATATAATTTTTATAGCAAATTATTGTCTTTCTACCTTTTTTAATTTAAATTCATGACAAAAATGACAACATTCCAAAATTATCAAACCTTTACAGATTAAATTTCTGCGGTTATATTCTTCACATGAACATCAATAAATTATCAAATAAAATCAAATAACAATTAAGAAAAAAATTTAAAATTTTAGATATGCATCAAACTAAAAAAAAAATTAAATGCATCATTATATAAATGCAAGCAACGTTGGTTTCAATAAGTTGAATAAATTAAAGTTGATTTTAATTAGAAAAATATTTAAAACACAACAAACTTTTAGTTTTAGAACACTCATAGCTTTAAATGCAAAAAAAAACGTTAGGTTTGTTTTATTATAACAAAGTTTGTTAAAATAATTCTAGTACAAAAAACAAGCTTAACTTAAACTTGTTTATCTATAACAAATAAAAATTAATTAAAATAAGTAATTTAAAAAACAATTAAAAATTTTCAACATAGTTAGATTTCATTAGTTTATATTGTGTAAAATTACTAGTAACAAGGCAAAAGCAATTTTATGCAAAAACGTCTATTATTAACAGTTACTGTAGATTTTACATGTTTATAAATTTTAGGCCTACAACTACAGTTTGACAGATTACGGGGTAATTAACATCTAAATATTATTACTTTTTAATCAGCATGCAAGAGTATTCCCTCAAACTTATGTAGACGTCAATTATAAGCACTGAGTTAAAAACATACTACTAAAGCAGTATACTAAGTTTTTTTTTTACACAAACGAATAAATTTTGTCAAGTCGTAGTAAAAAATTGATAGTCAGTAACTTATTAAAGAAATTCTGGTCAAAATGAATTTTTAAAACACGAGTTATTTCAATAATTTAAGCTTATAAACGTATCAGATGTGACAAGAATACTCTTGTTAAATAAAATCGATTTGACGCAATGTATTGTAATATTAGAAATACTGACTAGTATAACATCTCGAAGACAACGCTACAAGATAAACTCATACCTAAAACATTGAACTCAAACTTTAAGTTTATTCCCTCACATAAAATATACTGGTTGATCAAATTACATGATGTTAGTTGACAGAAAAGAGCTAATTTTTGTCGCTAAACCTTGTTTATACGTGGTAATAGAAATAATGAATCAAAAAATAAAGGAAATTCTTAAAAACTCCGAAATTCTAACAACTTAAAAGCTAAATTTAAATTTAATTTTGAAATCAATTGTAACCAATACTTGAATTTCAGGAGAAAATTTTAAAACATTTTTTAAAAGGGTTAACAAAGTTCTTTAAAAATATATATAACCGAAAACTAAATAAATGTTCTACTTTTTTATCAAACAACTACCATTTAAATTACTGCACAGATCAAAAATAGAAGATACTTTAAAGAGAATATTTAAAAACTTTAAAGCTAGTGCCCAGAATCATTCAAATACTAACTCGCAGCCTTTTAAACAGCTTAATCGTTAATATAATTGTTGTTGGTTAATTAAGCTGCACCGAGTAAATATTTAGTGAATTTCAGTTTTAGTTTGACGTAAAACAGTTTGTTTTAGATCAATTATACTAAAGTTTAAAATCAAAATGCAATTCTTTAGTAAGTAAACATTTTTTAAATAACTTAGAAAAAACTAATCTAATTATTTTGCTTAACTTAAAAAATATTTTTTGCTTAAAGGTGATTGCAAATTTGCATTAAAAAAACCATATTCTAAAACTGGAGTCTAAAAAACAAATAGTTTATACTACGGAAAATTTATACTGTATAGCTACATAATTTACTTTAAACAGTAAAGTTAATTATGTTAAAATAGTTCAAAAAGTCAATAGAAAAATCTACTATAAACGCAAACTCTACGTTTTCTCATATTTGACCTATTTTTCGGGTTAAATAAATCAATAAGTAAATTTTCACTACATTCGACTAACCATATGCAAATATGTTATACAAAGATAATAATACTAACTTAGTATTTTACACCCTTGTTTAAAAAAAAATTTTATACACTATTAGCTGTAAATATGAGCATACGAAAAACCGTTTTCATTTTATGATATCTATTTTTACTTGATTGTAATTATAAATATACATACTCATTTAGTTTTTCAAGAAATGAAATTCCCTGACGACTAAAAAATTTTACGTTTATGAATTGTAAAAAAATGTACTGCCTCTAATTGTTTACCTAAAACTTTATTATAATACAGCGTTGTCAATTGTTTACAGACTTTTACATCAACGTGATCAATTTTTAAAAGATCTTCATACATTTAGGAAAGCATTTGTTATTTAGTGCTGAAAATAAGTTTTTTTTTGAAGACCAATAAAAACAAATTATAAATATTTCAACTACCAAACAAACCAATAAAACTTGTGAATATATTATTAAATTACATTTAATAACTGTAATTTAAAAATTAATGTCCTTTTTGTATACTAATTAACCCTTGTGACTTAAAATTAAGTTTTATTGCGTAATTAACTCAAGTGTATTTTATTGTACATTTCACAAATATTCTGTGTATTGTTGACATCTACAGTGTAATAAGTTTTTCTTTATATACCACAACATTTAAGTATTATTTTTTAGTTAATAACAAGATATATAAAAGTTAACAGTGGGCTGACTTTTTTAGTGACTATAATATATTAACAGTTAAGTATATATTTGTATAAAACTAAACTAAGATATTGAGATATTGTTTTAAAAACTTTTTTTTTGGTTAGAAAATTTAAAATTTCATTTTTTTTTGGAGCTTCTCTGTTGTACGTGCTCTAGCCTGAAAAAAAATTCAATCAGGTTTTCTAAAGACTTTTTGTATTATATGACCATCAGTATTCCCTGAAGTTGCACTAGAAACACCCGTAACATTTTTTATTAATATTTTGAGTTTCAAATAACTTACCTTATTATCAGATAAAAAGGGATGTAATAAGTATTCCAAGTAAATTGGAGTAGTCGTTGCAAACTTTCAACAAAAAATAAAGAACTACTTCGGGTAATTTTTGAACAGAAATTATTAAATCGCCTCATTTAAATTTCAAAAAATTCTTAAATATTTGAAGCAGGAAAAAGAAAACCAGTTTTGAAAAGATAAAACCCAGTTATATTCAACAATGTATAACTCTTAGTTTTATTCTCTAGTCACTAAAAAAGTCAATTACCGCTTGCCATACACTGTTAAGTATTTATAGTTATTCAAGCCAAAAATAAAACTCATTATTGTATGTCAAAAAAAAATCGTAAAATGTCTTAAAATAAGTATTTTTCTCTGCGTAGTTATTTAATCGAACTTACCTTTTAGTACTTATGTTCGCAAATAATTTATAGTAAAAAAATTTATTTCAATTCAAAAACTTAATAAAACAAAGCTAACGTACACTTTCGATTTCAGGGTCAGAACACACTTGACCTTCGATACCAGATTTCAACCACTTGTAGTCGCACTTTTCATCGACAGTGCACTCCTGGGTGCTCGGACACCACCCGCACCCCCACAACACCTTGGTTGCCACGCAACTGCCGCAATTCGATGTGGCGCACGTGTACATTTCAACTGTTTTTAGTATATTTTAAGGACTAAAAGGAGGTAAATCATAACTAATTAAATTTTATACATTTTTCAAATTATACAATGTGAATTGTGATGAATACTTTAATATTACCTTACATAAAAAATAAATATTATTTTTAGTATTGAATTTACTAGTATAAGAAGTATTATAATTCACGTTTGTTCAGGTTTATGTAGTATCTAAAATATATTTTATGTAAACAAGCACTTATTTTACATATGTTTAGAATAACACATCAAATCTTTTTTTTAGAATTTAGTATATATCAGACATAAAGTAATTAGACCTTAATCATAAATAGCTAGGCAAGCAAAGCCAGTCGGATAATCAAAACAACTGTAATTTATCTAACTAACAGCATTTCGCTGGTTGTACAATATAAACAGCGCTACGAAGTATGTAAAGTTTTATACATACATTATAAGTATAAATACATAAATATATATATTTATGAATTACAAATTATCAACATATTACATAATTTTATTTTACATCTTTTTTCTAGTGTATAACATAATCTACCCAAATTCTTTAAAGCTGTTTATATTTTAAGGGCAGCGAAACATCGTTAGTCAATAAAATATTTGAATACGAAAACAGTTGCTAAAATGAATACATAAAATCGAAAAATTAATTAAGTGTTCAGCCTGTATTAATATAAATTTAGTGAGATTAGTCAAAAGATTATGTAGGTATAGGTGGGAAAATTATATATAATATATTCAATATTAAAACTACACCAGAATTTAATAAAAACTAATTCGTTTCTTTTATTTTTATAATTGACAAAGAACTATAACTATACATTATAAATTTGACAAGAGGGGTAAATATAGTTCAAAAACAAACGATGAAAACAAAACAATAAAATTCATAATTGAAACGGAAGAAAACATTAATTAAATTAGTCAATCTTATATTGAACTTTATATTGGACTATTATTCAATACAGCTGAAAAAGGTGCAAAAAGTAAAAGCAAAGAAAAAATATTTAAAAATATTAAACTTTTTCATACAGTTATTTATATTTTTTTGGAAGGCAAAAAATATTTATATTCCAACAATTAAAATTTGTCAAAAACCAACTATGTGTTGTTATGAAAACATTTAACAAGATCAAACGAAAGCGATAATCAGCATTTCAAATTAGCTCATTAATTGTTCTCAAAAACAATAAAAAAGGTCATAAAAGGTCATTTACAACAGAAAATTCAAAAACAAGTACGACAAAAATAGAAAAAACAAAGACTAAGTTCAAACATATTTTTTTACGGTCATAGGGTGATAATCACTTTTTTGTAAGTTATCTTATGTTTTACATAAAGGTATTTTTTACTATTAGATGTTTTTTACTGTTTTAAAAAGTTGAAAGTAATTTTTGAGATATAGCGATCAAAGATAGAGAGTTCAATAGGTTCTTTATAGATGACGCAAACTAACAAGGTGAAAATTTACTTTTTCAATAAGATCCTTCAGTTTTTGAGCCATTGTTTCAAATTTTTCTCTGACTAATCTTTAATAAATTTCGAACAACTTATAGAAAGCTCATTATCAATTTTTTTTTTTTTTTTCAAAAATTTGCTGTCTTCAAGTTGTTTGTATATTAAAAAGAAAACTTATGATAATTTGAAGTAAATAGCTTTGAAAGTGAAGGATGAGATAGGTTTTTAGGATCAAGTCTACTTTCCCACTTTAGATTGAGCCTCCTATAGAGAACCTATTGAACTCTCTATCTTTGATCGCTTATATGTCAAAATTACTTTCAATTTTTAAAATAAGTAAAACGCTTTTATGATTTGAAGCTATTTTTTGTTTTTATTAACAATTATTTAATTGAAAATATATGGTTTTTATTTGTTTCCCTTCATTTGTTCAAATAATATTATTTTTCAAATTATACAATGTGAATTGTGATGAATACTTTAATATTACCTTACATAAAAAATAAATATTATTTTTAGTATTGAATTTACTAGTATAAGAAGTATTATAATTCACGTTTGTTCAGGTTTATGTAGTATCTAAAATATATTTTATGTAAACAAGCACTTATTTTACATATGTTTAGAACAACACATCAAATCTTTTTTTTAGAATTTAGTATATATCAGACATAAAGTAATTAGACCTTAATCATAAATAGCTAGGCAAGCAAAGCCAGTCGGATAATCAAAACAACTGTAATTTATCTAACTAACAGCATTTCGCTGGTTGTACAATATAAACAGCGCTACGAAGTATGTAAAGTTTTATACATACATTATAAGTATAAATACATAAATATATATATTTATGAATTACAAATTATCAACATATCACATAATTTTATTTTACATCTTTTTTCTAGTGTATAACATAATCTACCCAAATTCTTTAAAGCTGTTTATATTTTAAGGGCAGCGAAACATCGTTAGTCAATAAAATATTTGAATACGAAAACAGTTCTTCTTTAATCTTTAAAAATCAACAACAATTTTGTGAATAAAATTGTTATCTAGAATTAAAAAGTAAACACAAATGATATTTTTCAGAAAGTGTTATACTCAAAAAATTATATAAAATGTTTTAAATTATTAGTAAAAAATACTGAACGAACTAACCAAATAAATTATTCTTTTTTATATCAATAAGAGAATATCTATTATTCTTTTTCACAAAAACTGCAAGTTTTCTTTTGATCGAGCCTGTTTGAATATCAGCTAACTCCTAAAAAATTGGTTATCCTTAGTATAGTTGATATTTTCTTATTATAAAAAAAAACTATTTGTATAATAATGCAAATAACATTGATTACACATTTAAATGAATCGATGAAACTAAAGGGTAACTTTTTAAGTTCAATAAAAAAGTAATTCTATTTATTTAAGATCCTGGAAAACAGAACATAAACTTTTATTTTAATTCACCCATTAAAAACTATTTATTTTTTTTACAATTTTATCATTTGAAATAAAACAAAACTATTATTAAATTTCAGATTTTACATACAAACTATTATCTAAACAATTTTAATATGAAAACACAAACCTCAACGTTATTGCACTCGATAGCGTCCTGCTTCAGAGTGGCTTTGAATTCACCGATCGTGTTGGCGCCTGCCATGTCAGTGATCCTGCATATCAGTTGGTATCCCCGCGGAAGCACGAACCCGGTGCTTATGAACGTCAGCGGTACGTCGTGTTTGATGCCGACGTGCAGCATCTTTGTTTCGTCATCGATGGTTATTTCCCCAACGTAGCCGTCGTAACCGGTGATGAGGGGGCAGCGCTGTTTGAAACCGTTTTGTTGGTTGTATAGAAAAAAGTAACATCTAGAAAATTCAACATTTGTTGTGAATAATAACTTTACACTACTTGTATGAAAAATCCTTAGTTAGTTGATTTCATTGTTGTTTCTTTCATAATTAAACTACAACTACCATAAACAAACCATACAGTTATATTTAAAAATATTATACAAAACTTAGAAACATAAAAAGATAACATAAAAGTTCAAGTAAAATTTTGATACTTCAAACTATGTTTGAGACTTTTATATTTTTGTAGTTAACTCAATCTAAACAGAACTTACTAAGTATAATTGAAGTAAACTGGATAGTTATAAATTATTAAAATAGAGCCTTAACTGACTATTGAAACTAAAGGATTAAAACTGTATTTTTTGGAAAAATATAAATTTTAAGTGAAATATTAGATACTTTACGTAAAAAAATACAGAAAAAACTAATACTATTTAAAGAATAAAAACTTTTAATTAAAACAATAATATTTTTTGTTGGTGCACTAAATTACTGAATTTATTAGAAAACCGAAAGATTAAAGTTGATACTTATACGTTTAATGAAAAATTTAACAGTAAAACGCATATAATTGCATTTCTATGTAAATAATTTTATTTGTGACTCACTAATAAAACATAATTTCATTCACTAAAAATAGATACTTTAATTTATTAAATCAATAATAAATATTTTGTGATTAAATTAAGAAAGTGTTTACAAGGAAATGTGTAAACTAGGAAAAACAAAGTTATTGATTTTTATTACTTAATTAGTATAAAACCTTATGTAAGTCCCTAAAGTTATTAATGAACGCGCATACTTTTTAAACTTGATAAAATAGTAGTCAATTACAAGTTTGTGAAGAATCTTTCAGAAATAGTAAAAAATTATAAGTTTAACAAAAGTTAAATAAAAAGTTTAAAAATTTTTAAATAATCCATTGCTTAAAAACGTTAAATTACAATTTTTAAATATTTTTATTTATGAATCATATTATAATTGTTATTTGTTGTACTTTTAAAAGGGTAACTGGAACTAAAGCAAGGCAAACATTATTAATTTCATAAAGGCTTAGAACTCAACTCATTTAACAAAAAATAAATAAAATATAAGCAATCAGCTTACATATTATTTGTTTAATATTTAAAAAAAAAATTTTTGGCTAAAAATTAGTTTAAAAAACAAGACTACTCGTTTAACATTAAATAAATAAAAAAGTTAAATACAATAAATAGTTTTTTCAGAAACAACATTTGCGTATGTTTGAACCACCAAGATATTTAAATTGAGTTAGCTTAATAAAAATTATCTGTGAAAACATTATTGAAAAACCGTCTATACAGAAAATGGGACGAAAGGTGAAAACTGTCAGAAATTTATTGATTTGTTAGCCTCCAATCGAAATTTCTGCAAAAACTTTAATAGAGTAATTTAAAGTAGATAAAAAATTTTAATATACAGAGACAAAATAAAGCAAGTGAAGGCTTACAGCAAAATTTAAAACTGTAAACTTTAATTCGCGGCACAACGTTCTATTCAGTCTTTCGACCGGAACGAAATTATTTTTTTCAAATTCCTTCTTCAATGTTGGGTATTTTCGGAAATAATTTTGGTTCACTTTATTTTTTTATATATTTTATACTTTCAAGAATTTATTATGCAAACTAAGTTTTGGTCAAAGACCTCGTCAATGCTTATATAAAAATTAGAAAGATATGTAACAGTCATGGAAAATAGTATTTAAATAGCATCAAAGTTTTGATAAAAATCAAAACATATATATTTTTTTAAATATTATGAATGTAAATGTTAATGATTAAAAGTACAAAACTATAGTTATTTAAATTTTAGAGCTTCAGAATAATTTCAACTTAAATTCTACAAATAATTTCTCGTTAAAAGTTTAAAACGGTTAAAGTGTATAAACATCAGGGATATAATTTATTAAATACATAATTTAGTTTTTTTTTATAATTCTACTTTAGTAAAAACTTAAAAAAAACCTTATAAAATAATAAATAAAAAGGTATTTCTATTTGCTTAATGATTATAAGCTGCTGTTTTCTCCTACAGAAATAAACAACTTTTTGTTAGGTGTGTGAATGGAGAATAACACAAAAGTTGTCTGAATGAACTTAGTTAAAGAGAAGATTAACAAAACTTAAAATGAATCGTATCTTTTTTTTTTGATAATTCACTGTGAAGTTGGAAGAGCTAAAATAGTTTAAGAAAATCATCGTTCTAAAGTTATAAGAAATTGCTTAAACTATTTTTAATGCTGAATCAAATCCGAACTAAACAATTAAACATACATTTTGTAATTAATTGCATCCAAATTTAATTACATTAGCACTATTTAAGTTATAAAATAAAACCTATTTTCTATTTAGAGCTTAAACTATAACAATAATATAAACTAAATGTTATGGTTTAAGCACAAATAACTTCAAAGTAAAACCCAACGATACTTTTTAATTCATACAAACAACAAATAGTTTTTGGCAAAAATAATAAAATGGAGCCAAATAAGTTACAAGTTGTACGTGCACTTTTATGCTATTATGATTATCGAACCTCTTTTTCAGTCCATCTACCTTTAGGTATGTCCTGATAAGGTTGACACATCATTTCATACTTATTCCAACCACAATTAAATCCACTGTCGAAACAACTGTAGCATCTGTTCAGTGTTTTAGTGTTAAGTTTATGAATCACAATCTAAACAACATTTTTCAAGCACTTTTAAAATGTTTGTTAAAGTTGACATGGTTTTTAAAGAAACATGGTAAAATTTACATTTACGGACTTAAAAAAATTGTATATGTACACTTTTAACACAGCTTGTGAAATGTGTGTTGTCTTTTGTTTACTCTATTTTCGTAAGAAAAAGTTCTGGTATACAAGAAAAGTTATTGCTATGCAAACAATTATTTATGATTTTAGAATCATATAGATGTTATAAATAATGTACAAAAAACTAAAATACAAGAATGTACTTGGATAAAATTCTTGAAGTTTTGAGCCAAAAAGGTATATTAAGATACTTTTATATCATGGTCAATAACACTAACGAGTTGTAAGCAGAGCATCTGAAAACAGGCATGTCGTATTCAGCAAGTAAAAATTTTTCGTTCCCTCTTATATAGTTCAAGTTTACATGGATTTTTGACGATGATACTGCAAGTTTTGAAAGTTACTTAACTAACACAACTTTTAAACATTTACTCTTAATTTAATATGTAAGATCAGCTTATGTTATGCTATAAATTTTAAGCAAACACAAAAACACAATTGTAAAATTTGGTTAGCTTTGTACAAAAGTAACTTCATCGACAAACCATCATCGTCAAATATTTGAGTAGGAATCGTGCAGCTAATTGAAGCTTTCTCCTCAGACATTTGCATTCTGGAATCTGTTGAGCCGTCAACAACGCATTCATAACTACCACTAGATGGAAGGTTGGCTGCTTCAAATAAAACCTAACAGAAAAGTTATATAGAAATTATATTTAACAAAAATATTTGTAGTTAAATTAAGCGATGTATTTATAGAATATTAAACAATAAAAAGTTGAACTGTTTGTTTTTAAAACTTATTCTGAGAACTACACGAATTGTAACACTAAATAATAACAAATTTTATCATAATATTTTGTTTCAAATTATTTATTACTTGTACAACACTTGTTTTAATATGTTGTCAAACATTTTCGAAGCATAAACTACCCAATTATACCGTATATTGATTACAAAAAAATAAGCAATGTTTCAATTGATAAAAATTTTGATAAATTTTGAATACGTTTTTAAAGAAAATAGTTTGTTTCCTAAATATAAATACAACTTTACATTACATACTAAATGACTTAAATAACATCAAAATCAATAAAGATCAATTAAAAAAATTAAGATGTTCAAAATATGTTAAATATATCTACATATTAATACTGAAGAACTTGATAACAACATTTCTAACGTTTACAGGTAGAGCTTCATAAGACACAGCTGTTTGTTTAGGAACTAAAGCAGGGCATTTATTTTGACTGGAAAAGAAGCGGTTGTTATGTATAAACTTATCGTCTCTAGAACTGCATACATCCTTAACTGTACACCTGTTACATATTTCCATAATTACAACTTTGATATTATTCTTTTTACAGATTCTATAAATTTTTATTATTAAAATATTTTTATAACTTTCTTCTAAAGTTTAAAACTTAGTTATAATAAAGACATTATCTACTTTCAAATTAACTTGATTACATATTTTATCTAAAATTTAACAAAAATATGATCTTAAAAAATTTTTTTTTAGTATTAGTCAGGGTTCGTGCGCGAAATTTTTATCATTTAGCCTGACTGAGAACAATTTAGCCTGACATTTTTTCAAAGTAAGGAAAATCCCCTTTATAAGTCAATTTAGGTATTGGTAACTACTTGATTACTACTATTGTAGTCTCTGACTTCAACCAGCTTTATATCAAAAATATTTTGAGCATTAAAAATCTGCAAAAAGCAACTCATAGCTTAATTACAACTCAATAAATAAGACTAAATTGTAAAAAAGGTGATTTGACCCCCTTATACCCCGTGCATTGTCGTGTTTTATTAAAACTTAAAATGAAACGCTTACACGAGTATTAAGTATTAAAATAAGCAAAAATGTTTATTATAGTATTTTGACTAATACTTAAAGTGATACATAATTATAGATCCTAAAATCTAAATAAATACAGTGATTGTTGACGTCGTATCGAATTTAAAAAGCTTACACTTAAATAAAAAAACCCTTAATGTTTTGTTCTTGTAAACAAAAATTAATTATACCTAAAATTTGTAATCCCACAAAACTTAGTACTTATATCTTAAAGCTAAGTTTTAGTGTTGTGAATATCTCTTATAACTTTAAACAAACAGTAAAACAAATTAATAAACTGCTAAGAGTTTTAATCTAAAAAGTATTTGGTATAGTGCCTTTAAATTAGAAACTAAAACAGTGCAACAAACTAAGCTCTGAAAAACATAGCTGACGTAAACAAATTCAAACAAACAGCTAAGTTGTTGAACTAAATTGTAATGTTAAACTGTATTTTTTTATGAAGTTTCATAATTATGACGTATATAATCTACTCAAAACAAAATAATGAAGATTCTTAAAAACTTTTTAGATATTCAACAAAAGGTCTTAAGCATTTATATTTACAAATATTTACTGATTTTGTCTTTAATAACTAAATCTTTGTTTAGAAACATATTCACATTTCAATTTGATCTTAAAAAGATTTCTCAATTTTTTTTAATCAAAAATTTTCAAGCAATTGAACTGAGAAAAACTGAGATTCTCAAACTTTAAAATAAAAAAACTGATTTAGCCTGACGTTTTTCAACTTTTTTCAAAAAAACTGATTTAGCCTGACGCGCACGAACCCTGATTAGTATTATATTTAAGTTAAAATTTTCAAACTTTGTTCATTGAAAATACACAGAAAAACTTTAAAACATATTAATTGCTCCCTACCCTACATACTAGAGCTATTTTAAAAACTGGTAATCGCTGTCTACATAACTAAGATTAGTAATTAGAAATTAAATTATTATATATTTATATTTAACAAGATTATGTTATCAAACTTGTTTTTTACATTTATTGATTATATTAGTTTTGTATACAATGCTATTTTTTTATTTTTGTGTTGCCAAAAAAAAAACATCTTATGTGTTGAATTCATTTATAATAATCAACTATTGTACGTTTTTGCGACTACAAATTTTAAAAACTTACAATTATTTCTACAAACTTTATACCTGCTTTTGAAAATACACCATCCGCAGAAAGGGTCAGACGCAGCCAAGCAGTCGTGGCAACTGGAATGCTGTTCGCAATTTTGCACGGGAAAAACGTCCATCAATCGCCTGCTCATCACATACAAGTTTTCCCGCCAAGGCTGAACTTCATTCGGCAGCACTTCCATTTGAATAATGGCGTGAACCGGCATCTGGCTTTCCCAGTAACCGCTCGTTAAAATCCTTGGGTCCTCGACTTGGACGCTTTCGTATGCAGACAATGCATTGCTGTCTTTTCTCAACTGTTTTTAATTTTTCTAATTTTATTGTCAATTTGCAGAGTAAAATACTTTTTAAGAAGCAATTATTACAAATTTTTTTCAAAACTTCTTTGATTAAATTCTTAAAAAGTTCTTTATTTCGTAATACTTTTGTAGATACAAAAAATCTCAGCTTTATAATTTGTATAAGTACATTGTTTACTAAATCGTTGTTACGGAGTAAATTGAACAAAATATTAAAATTTCACAACTATATATTTCTAATTAGCAAGACGTGTTTTAACATACCGCAGTTAAAAACATATAAAAAACTATTTTTAATATAAATCTAATAAATTCAAATTTTCTATTTTGCAAAATACTTTGTATATTTTAATATTTAATGAAGCATTTATATAGAACTACTTAATTACTTTAAACAACTATTATTTGTAAGAAAATAAATACCACTTGAATATTATTTTAGCTTTAATAAGTTGTATTTTGATTGTACGACTTACCTTTACTACTTTACCATCATCAGTACCAGCAAAGATGACAAACTTTCGATTAATGAAATACTTTGGTAACACTGCGAGAGAAGAAATCAGAAAACTTTCAGTTGTAAATAAAGGTTTATTTTTCAATGGAAAATTGGCTCTAAAACCACTGAAAGGATATCCACTCAAATCACAGAAAGAATATACTTTTTCCTGTTTATTAGTTTTAAAATATTTGGTCATAAGTAAAAATATTTTTTTAAATAGTATCACTTTATTTAAACTAAGATTTACAGAGATATACAATCTTTAATCTAATTTCTAAAATTCTTTGAAAAAAACTACCAACATTTTTATATTCAGTGTGTAAAATAATAGTTTTCAAAATTTTAATTTAAGTAACATATAAAATATTTAAAGATTCTTCTGATGCAGTATAGTATTATTATTACATTAGCAAGTTGCTTTTTCGATAGTTTTAACTTATTAACTTAAATAAATATTTTTATAATAATGTTTTTTACTGTAAGCTAGTAATTCTAAAGGCACAAGTCCAACTACATAAAGTTTTATTAATCATAACGATATGCTAATGACGGTATTTGTTCTCAGTAGTAAAGGATACTTATTTAAAACAAAAATGACCATTGTATTAAAAATTAAAAATAAACAGAGCTGTTTTGCTCAAAGGAGTACACTTTTGCTTTAACAGATTAAAATATATATTTATAACTACACAGAATAGAATATACAATAAAACAGGATTAGTCATTTAATGCCATTTAGTTCAGCTCCCATGTCAAAATAAAAACATAAATAAAACTAGTTCTTTTAAATATGTTTATAATAAAAATAACTTAAAATAACTTTTCTAGCAAGACTGTAAACTTGTAGTTAGCAATAAAGGGATAAATAATAAGTCGTTGCAACATTGTGATTTAAAAATCTTATATGAATTTTAAAGTTTTAGATGTAAAACAAAGATTAAACTATTTTCATCTAAAATTATAGATTTACTGATTTTATTAAGTATTGGTCACAAGTTTTTGCAACATTACGGGTAAAATTAATGGATATGTTGTTTCTACTACCGTTTTTAATCATAAAAAAATATATTTTTTGTAATTATTTATTACTTTTATGTTATTTTTTATTTTATCATGTTTTGTTATCTTGTAGAAAACTATATATAAACAGCTCATTAGGATTATTAGTAACATTAAGTAACAAACTCTTGTTCTACTGTGTAAAGTTTTATTGATATAAAATTTAATGTAAATGATTATGTAGTAAACTAAAGTACTAGTTATTTCTTAAAAAAATGTGCACAAAATAAACTACTTTTTCAAAAACTATTTATAAAGCTCTGCCTTAAATGAAACAACAAAAAAATGTTAACCAACTTAGAACTTGGTTAAAAATAAATTACTATTTTATTATAGAATGAGCATTTAAGATCTAGATTTAGATTAGCTAATGAAAAATAAGATTTCATACATCAAATACTCATACATTAAAACTAGTTTTTAAAAAAGTTAAAACTGTTAAATCTTAATACAATTCTATTGACTTACCCCCCAATCAGATTTTGTGACCATCCAATCCAACATCTGTACAGCATTTGCATCATTCTTTTCAGCACTTTTTACCATTTTATTAAATCCATCCATTATTTCTGAGTAGTTATACTCACAAATAGTACTACTTTTTTTATCTCTTGATATAAATGATACCACTATTACAGCATTTTCAACTTTAGTATCTCCGTTGTAATAAAGTACAGCATCAGTTGCAATTTCATGTTCATCTCCACAAGATATTGGAAGTTCATTATGAGATATATCATCACCATAAATTCTGCATTGATGCGCTATATAAGTTTTCAAAGGTTGTTGATAAGTATCATTTTTGTGCTTATAAGTGTTGATCACAAAAACAAAATTTTCAAGAGTAAAGGATTTTAAAAAGTTGATACTAGGAGCCCAGGAATGCAGTAAAAATTTTGATTTTGGTTTCCAAAAGGAAGCTCTTATATTAAACATTAGATCATCATTGTTATTCTCAAACAGCTGAACATTGTAAATGGGAAGCCTTAGTGCATCACCTCCTTTCTGGACACAGTTGCTAATAGTTTTTGATGAATAAATAAACATATCATAAGATTCTGTTCCATCTAGCTTAGGATATACATTAGCAAGTGTAACTGTTTCAGTATTGATTTCGTTTTTACATCTGTCTGTGTTGATAACCTCTGTAAGTCGGTTAGCAAGGTTATCTGGGCTATAAAGAGCACAAAACAGTTCTGATTTTGATTTGCAAAGCACAAGACGGTCATCACCTCTGTTAAGACCGTAATTAAACTCAAGTATTTCTACACTATTATATACACAAGATAGAGGGTCAACACAACTTGAACTTCCGGTAGAAACTTCTTGTAAAGGTTTAAGTTCTTTTGAAAGTTTAAAAACTTGATTTCTTCCCCCTACATAGACTCGATTTTCTCGGTACTTGTCTATGAGAAACTTATCAAACAAACAAGCATCAAGGCTTCCCTCAACACACTGTTTTGCTTTAAATGATTGTAAGGTAGCTAAGCTCAGATAAGAACAGTAAAATATAAATAAATAAAATGATTTGATACTCATGACATGACACATTAGATGAGTACAAGGTGAAGAAATAAAATACACTTTTTAAAATCTAAAAAAATATTTTCACATTAGGAACATTAAAATATTTTAATTATATTTAAAATAAAAACTTTGTATAAAGACTTTAAAAACTATTCAACTACCTAGAAAATGTTGTGTATATTTTATGGTTGCCACTCTTTAAGGTTTTAAACTTAAGCTAAATTGGCTCAATTATCTTTGATTTATGGCAAATTTATATTTTATTCTGCACAGAAAAATCATTAAAAAATAAACTAAGCAGCTCTTTAACCAAAAATTTATTTGCAGAATAAATATCAAAATATAAATAGTATAAAATATTTGTTTAAAAATATTAAAAATCAGTCTTGTTCTACATTTTATATTTATTAACAAATTTAAAAATCTCAGGCAACTTTAAAGACAGTTAAGCCTTTAAAATAGATTAAAATAAAATACACAAAATTTTTATATGTGATTTACATTTTATATATGCTATATACAATAGTTTAAAGATTTTGATAAACTTTTTTTTTTGCTTTTATATACTTATACTTTATTTTCAAATAACAAACAGCAGATAAAAGCTTGCCACTCTTTAATTAAGTCAAAAAAATCTATTCTGAGTGACCTTAAACTAGCCTGAGTACTCCTGTGTTTTTAAAATCCTTAATAAAAATTTTATCCTCTTTTCAAAACTACTTTTAGGTTTTTTTTATAAAAAAACAAAAGCTGTATATTTATGTTTTCAGAAATTTAATCTTTTAATTTTGAATCAACTAAATTAAATAAAAAACATGTAGATAATTTAATGGAAACATGTAGTTCAACTTTTTTATCTCTAAAATTTTTCTTGTTAAAATTAGTTCAAAACTTGAAAATATTAATTAAAAAATTAATAGTAGCCACAAGGTAAAAAGAAAATTAAATTAAAGTTTTTAATCAACAAAATCAAGTTCTTGAACAAAATTTGTTATAAAATTACAAAATATTCAAACTGAATTAACTAAATCTAATCAATACCTACAAAAAAAACTCGCCTAAAATTTTCAAAAAATCATAAAACTATCCCCAGTTATTCATAAAACTAAACTTTCAAAGAGTTTTTTTTTCAAACTAGCCTGAATTATCCTGAGATTTTAAATTATCCTGAATTATCTTAAGTGTGTGGCAACCCTGTTAACAAGTATAAAAAAAATACATACGATGAATGACAGTGAACTATTATATCTTTATTCTAAACTAGTGAATTATCATTATATCTTTACTCCAAAACCTAATTGTTTTAAAACAGTAGAATTCTTATATCAGAACTGAAGTTTTATATGCAAAAAGTTTTTTATTTTTTTGTATATTCTCTCATAAGCTCATTTTTATTAATTACTTCTAGATCACTTTGATACGAAAGTTATGTGTTTTTCATAAAGTTCTACTCTATTGTAAGTAAATTTTGCGGTGTTGAACACATAGAAACAAGAATTTATTTTTAAAAGATTTATTATCATTAATTTTAAAATACAAGTAGCTTATTAAATCATTAATAAAAATATTCTTATTACAAAATTTAACAAAATAAATATTAAATTAAAAACTAGTTTAGTAATTTACAAACATAGTGCTTGTTTGGTAGTATATAACCCAAAAAGGATGAAATAATTAGTTTCTGAATTTTAAAAATAAACTGTTTTGAAATAATAAAAAGTGTATCTAACTTTTAATAGATAAATCTATTTATGAGAAAAGACTATTTTCAAAATATTAATTGGATCTCGTCTAAAAAAGCAATCATAAACAGCAAGTAGAGCAAAAAAAAAATATGTAGGATTTTATCCAATTTTCTAAATTTTTACAATTTAATTTATATAAAATTTTTCTTAGTGTTTTTATATTTCTTTTTTGTCTAAAAATTTTTCTTGCTCAGGTTATAGTTTTAAGACAACTTCATTTTTTAAACACTTTAATTTTGAACTAGAATTAAATAGATTTATGCAAATTTTATATTTTATTTGCGACCGGTTTCAGTGGCAAGAGATTGCGACCTTTTCAGAATATAGAACTATAAAACTAGAATTAAATAAACTATCAAAGTATAAAGCAAATTAAGTTTATTTAAAGTTTTTAAGTTGCTGATATTTTTAACTATAAATCCAAAGTTTATGTGGTTTTTGAAAAACAGGTTGTCGATTCTGGCGGATATCAGGCTTATTATTGCTAGTTATGTTTAGTTAATCCCAAGAATCTATAAATAAGGACCTATAAAACAAAAATATCGTTGAAGTAACAGTAAATTAAATCCATTCTTTAAAAAAATTGTAGTAATAACTTTTTTTATCTGCTTACTCTATTACAAAGTTTTTTTTTTTCAAGCTGAAATAACTAATAAAATAACAACTTTAATACTATGAATTGGTATATTTAATAAGGTTTTTTTTCCATTCGGGTGTTTAGACAAATACTTAAAGAATATATAAGGTATTCATTGATCAAGGTTTTAAAGCACAAGAAACACAAAATTTTATTTACTTATAACAGGTTTTTGAATGTTCATATATTTTGAAAATAAAAATAAATAATACAAAAAGATTTTTGAATGACTTTAAAGCAGGGTTTCTCAAAGTGGCCCATGACAGGTACTCAGTGGGCCATGAACAGCAAAGGGGGCAAGTGCAGTTAAGAAACCACAGGAGGGCCATGAGGTCATAATTTAAAACTTACACTAGGTATTCTGCAGTTGTTCAAGAAGAACAAAAAAGGTCTTAGGTGCTTTTAATGGTAGTTTTTTGAGTGATCTTGTTGAAGGGGGCCATAGCTTTTTTTTATTTTTTTAAGGGGGCCATTTGAAAAAACGTTTGGGAAACCCTGCTTTAAAGTATACCTACTATATTATATGAAACAAAACTTAAGGACTGTTCAGCCATTTGAAAGAGAATTAGTATTAAATTTTATTTAACTTTTCTTAATATATTTTTCCTGTTGTAGATATATGTAAGTTTAAAATACTATTTAGAATTTTTAAGTGTTTAAAAAACATTTTAAAAATTACAAGCTTGCCATCAAATCAAATCTAGTTAAAGATAGTAAAAAAGACTACTTTTAAAATTTTCTTTTCCTGCTGTTCTAGGCTAGTTTTTGCTTTTTTAGCAACATAGAAACTAGATTTAAAAATTTCTGTAAAACTTAGGCTGTAAGTTAATTGAATTATATAGAGTTATTATATAAAATTTTATTAGTATTATTTATACTTTTTAATTTTAGTTTTTTTATTGAAGCTCAATTGTTATGGTTAATATTTGTTTTTTTTTTTAAACTGCTGACTACAATAGCTCACATAGTATATTTTCAAATTTTATAAAAGATCAACTAATTAATAGAAAATAGTTTACAGTCACTCAACCCAGTTTTAAAATACTCAAGCTAGTTTTTTTTTTGTTTCTAAAAGTGACAACTTTGTCAACTTCCATCCATTTAAGCCAAAGTTTAGATGAATTTCTAATAAGTATTTAATTTCTATTAAAAAAAAATTCATTAAACTTATTTTTTCGTTTACTTTACATCGTTAGAGCTGTCATGTTCTTAGAGTTTATTACAATAATAAAAACATTTCATTTTTAGGTAGTTTGTTTGAGGTGTATTCAATTCTCAGCTAAATAATTTGAAGAATTTCTTTGAATGGCTTGTAGTTACTAATGTGTACTTTTTTGTTTATACCTTACTATAATTTGGTTTTACTCGCTGAAGTTATAACAACTAAGCCATTCACAAAAACAACCATTAGCTGTTCAAAAGATTTTAAATTTTAATTAAAAAATCAAAATAACTATAAGATTAAAAAAATTAGAACAATATGTATCTTTATTTGCTTTTTTAGTTGTTTCTATAATAGTGTTTCGTAATATTCACAACTTTAAACTTGTCCTATTTTGATAAATACCTCTTTTTAAAGAAAAAAAGTTTAAATTACTAAACATTCTTTTGAACTAAATTAAATTTAAATTAATCTTTACAAATAAAAACAACTAATAAAAGTTAAAAGTTGATATAATAAGACTTTATAGTTTTTAATTTAGTATAAAATAAGAATTTAAAAAATTAAAAATTAGTTTTTACACCATCGATTTCATTATTATTTTAAAAATTTAATTTAAATAAAAACTAATATAAGATTTTTTATTTAGCAAGTAGAAAAGATTCTAAAAATTAAAATATTAAATTTCATCAATTTTACGGTAAATTTTACTTTTGAAAGTGGCTAAGAAACAGCCAAAAAGCTTTCAGTAATAAACAAATTCTTTAAATTGCTAAATAAAGTTGTTTCAAATTAAATTATACTTTTTATTGAAACAAATCCCATTCGAAAATTTAACTAATGGAAATTAATATACATTTTTACATACATTTTTGATGCTGGATTTATATTTATATCTAATATTAACATCAAATTAACGTCTTTAGATTTTTACAGTATAGATAAATTAGTTGTTTTATTTGTTCGTCTAATGTAGATAAAAACTTATTTTTTTTAAACAGATTTAACCCAATAACCTTACAAAATATTTTTGATACTTGATGAACGATTAGAATTCATAATATTTGTATGATTAATTTCAGTTTACCTAGAAAAATATATTTGATTAGACGTCCTGGATAAGAACTTAAAAGGTATCTGTGGTTTACTATTCGATAACCGAAAGGACCTAATACTTGGTTCCTAGGACCAAATGTTTTGAGCGTATTTTTATTGTTCAATAAAGTAAAAATAATATACAAGAAAAACACTTTTATAGAATTAACTATCGTTCAAATAGTTCGGGTTCAAAAACCCAACCGTAGGCGCTTTCTCCATATTTTAGTTACCGGTAAAAAGTCCAATTCTGTTTGTCAAAAGGATAGGCGCCAGGGGTCGTATTCGTCGGTAGGAGGAATTTTTGAATTCAACTGAACAACCACCGCCTGCCTGAAGCTGAGCAGCCCTCAGCCAGTAACGTGTTGTTTTGCCACAGTCTACCTTCCTCATTGGGTTAATCGGGATATTTTTAAGTTAAAAGTAAACTGTAAGCAAGTCACCTGACAAACGTAAACGGAAAAAGAGACCCACTCTCAAACTGGGAAACTGGAACCTTCGTACCATGTCTACTGGTATGGACCTCGAAAATATAAGCGATGCAAGAAAAACTGCTGTTATTAACAACGAACTTCTTCGTCTTAAGTTTGATGTTGCAGCTATTCAAGAAAAGCGCCCTGCTGGTCAAGGATCAGTTAGAGAAAAGGAAGATATAAGTAATTAAGTCTGTCGATTAACGTAGGGGACATGGAGTTTAAAGTAGAAAAGGACTATTTGCTATACTATTGAAGGTAAGATGTCCTCCAAGTTTATTTAACATTTTGAAGTCTTTCACACAAACATAAGGACAACCATACAATATAGTGGTAGTGTTTCTGATTCATTTGAAATCAAAAATTTGGTAAAGCAAGGCTGCATACTTGCTCCAACTCTGTTTTGAATCTTCTTTTCAGTGGTATTAAAACATGCTTTTGATTCACCAACAACTAGTACTAAGCTCCATATAAGAACAGATAGACGACTTGTCAGTCTTGCAAATCTTAGGACAAAGCAAAATCTGAAGTTTGTCACAATACGTGATGCTCTTTGCTGATGATGCTGCACTCGTGGCTCACTCTGCCCAAGACTTGCAGACACTACTGAGTCAGTTTTCATCGGCATGCTCGGATTTCGGCCTTACTATAAGTTTTAACATGACTAAAGTTTCAAGTCTAGGAACAGATATTTAACCATTAATCAGATCAACGGCAAGGATATCGAAAATGTAAAAAACTTTGTATACTTTGGCTCAAATGTTGCATCAAACACACCATTGGACACATAAATAAATAGTCGCATTGATAAGGCCTCAGGGAGGGACTTTCGCTCGTTTGACCAAAAGGATAACCAAAAGTTAAGAGTTCGCACAAAGGCTAACGTTTATTGTATTTGTGTATGCAGTACTCTACTATACGGTAATGAAACATGGACGTTGTCTAGCGTGCAAGAAAAAATATCTTTCACCTACGATGTCTTTTTGGCATCCTTAGAATTGTATGGCAACAAAAGATCACCAACGAGGAAGTGTTGAGACGTACTAGTCTAGCTCCATGTACTTAACCTTTAGTCAGCGCAGGCTTCGCTGGCCTGGTCATGTTCTGAGGACGGGTGATGAGCAAATACCAAAGTGTCTGTTATATGTACGCGTTGGTAAACGCAACTAAGATCGTAAAAAATTTCGTTTTAAGGACGTATGCAAGTGCGTACTAAACAGTTTGAGTGTAAGAAATGATGAGTTTGAGTTGTTTGCAAATGACTGCGCTAAATGAATATCTACTGTACACAAAAGACCGAAACGAAGGGAAAAAGAATACTTTTAGAAACCGTGGAAGATGAAGAAATGAGAACCAGAATGAATTTTATCTGTTTTTATTTATTTTTATACTTATTTATTATCTGTTTGTTTTATTTATTGCATTACTGTGCTTTTTAATTCATTATCATCATTTATTTGTGTTCTCTATGCACTATTACTCGTAGCCAATCCCGCCTGATAGCGGACCTTTTAATTTAATTTTATATTTAATATTATAGAAATTTTTAAAGTAATTTGAATAAACTACATCAACAAAGAAGTAGGCCTTATGACTAATGATACTAAACTAAAGGCATCAAACCAAATAAGTAAAAAATAAATTGAATTTTATAAAATTCAGTTTTGTATTAGCTACAACAAAATCAAAAATTTTTAATTAAAAATAACAAATGTTTACTAAGTATCTTAAATAGTATTGTAGTTGGTTGTAATTAATCATACTTAAAAAAATATGAGTGTCTGCCTTTAAACACATCAATTTAACTTTATTAAGGTAGTTTGTAAGAATCACATTAAAGTTTGACACTAAGTCTATACTTTTATTCCTTCTAAAAGTATGATACAACCAGTTTTTAAACTGCTAAAGAAGTTTTAGCACATTCTTAATAAATTTCACTTAAGCTTAAAAGCTTAATTTTCTAAAGAAAATTCGAATACTATCTCTTTATAACAATATATAAAACAAACTTTCAAGTGTAGATGTTAGTTTACGAAATTCTATGACAGAAAATATTTTCAATGTAGTTTAGCTTTGTTTTTTCGACAAGAATATTCTTGTCATTTTTTATCTTGTTTTGTGTATGTTTACCTATAAAATTATTTTAAATGCGAACAAAACTAGGAGAACTTTTGCAGCTGCTGTTGGTTATAGTGTGATGCAGTCCAGTTCTAAATAGACTAAATACGGTTAGAAATGTTTGATTATAATTTTGAACCCGCTTAAATAATAATCATACTACTATCATTATACTCATAACAGTAAAACAGATTGTTTTAAAATATTTAAAAACTTAATTTGTTTACTAAAGGATTAAAGTTAAAGATATACATTCACCTGATGCAAAAGAATATGTTGAACCCGGCTTAAAACGTTTGTAAATAGTTGTTAACATCTTTATTGTTTAAAAGTGCAAGCAAATAAAAGTTAAGAAATGACATAGTTATTTGAAATCGTAAATTTAAAATTTCGACATTTCAATTTCTCATGTTTCGAATCTAAAGTAAAGGGTTGCTTCGCCAACTGAACACTGACTATTTAATAAAAATTTGTTAATTTTATATTAAGAGTTCCTGCTATTTAATTTAGTAAACTAACTGCTTTGTTGTCAAAACTTAAGTATGGCATAAATCTAGCAACTCTAAAGGGTAGCTTAAGAAATATGCAAATCATGAGTAAAAAGTAAAAAAAATCATGCTTGATTAGTCGGCAAAAAAAAAAGTTTTTTAATATTATTTTTTATTTTAATCATTCAATTTTTTTTTTTAAATTTTGAGGTAGATTAGGAGTAAGGGTATAAACAAACATTTTATAGAAATAATTAAAAAAAGCTGATTCCGTAAATATGCAAATGATTTGCTACTTTTATGCAAATATTTGTTTAATTCTCCAGCTACCCATTTTAAAAGCAATTTATTAAACTTAAATCATCAAGCTTCGTAAGTCTTAACGAATTTAAGTCAAAAAAGTAGAAGCTTTAAAACAACTACATTTAAAGGAACTAACATTGCACGTTAAACCACAATTATCATATATTTTTATCGACTCTGCTTTAAGATATTTAAGGAAAAACACCAGAGTCTGGTTACAAGACCGAATGAAAATTAACTTATTCTGACTCAAGAGAAATTTTAGTTTCAACTTCAACAAACTTTTAAAAATACGGTTAAAGTATACTTAAACATTTTTCAAAACATGATTAAACTTTTAGTATGATTAAAAGCAAAAATTTTGACGTAAAAAAAATTGATATATATACTATACACTATACTTAATAATGTAGTACTTAAATATATTAGTTTTATCGCAGTTTTATTAAAAATACCTTTAAAAAAAATTTTTGTACAATATTTCAGTTAAATAAATTTTTTTTTCTATGCAATATGGCGGCTGAGCTACTTTTTCTATCAAAATTGGCTTCACTAGACTTAAAAAATACAGCCAAAGCCGACTCCTGATCTGAAGTGCTTGATGATCCAAAACAAAATAATTTCATAAATTTTGACTTTTAGGTCAGGGACTTTACCTAATAACATTTTACTTATAGTATAGTTATAGTTTATAGTTAGGGTATATAATTATAACAAAAATTTAAGAAAATATATAGAAAATAATTTTGTTATGATATATGCAAACTATATGCATTTTTTAATGTACCCACTTGCTTTATCTTGGAAGGTACCTTATTTAAAACTAATGTCAAAATATTCCAGTAGATTGGGTTTACTGTTAATACTAATTTTTTCAACTGTAACTCTTATCTTTTATAGTTTTATTTAAGTGTTTTGTATATCTATTATTTTTATAATACATAGTTTTTTTAAATTGTTTTTCAATTACCTGATTTTTGTATATTGTTTTCTTTGAAGAGGGGAAAATAAATAATGAATATTTTACAAAAAAAAATTGTTTTAAATTATATTTACATACTCAATAAGACACATCTAAACTTAAGGTAATAAACAAAAATTTATAATAGCTTTGTTTTTTAAGGGTTATGTTGTTAATTTAATTAAATATATCATTACTTATATCATCTGCAGTACTAACGTTTTTATAGTTGGTTCTATATTCAAAGGCAATTTTCGGTATTGAACACAATTTAGTTTATTTGAATTTTTATTCATAGCATCTTTTTAATATTTTGTACATTTTTAATTTAAACTAAAAAAAAATTACTGGTGAGAAAAATAAAATTTAAAATAACTCACCAAACAACATAGTTTTAAATCAAATAATTTTTATTTAAGTACTTCATAAAAAACCTGAACTAGTTTTAACTCTATTTTTTACTTAGACTTAAAGTCTGTCCCTAAAACAAAGTTTGTATCTAAAATATCTAAAAAGTTATCTAATATAAATTGGTCTATAACCTAAACTTGTAATAGAAAAGTGATAAATTTTATTATCACTATTGTTTATTGAACAGCAAAATAAAATAATGTTCAAAAAGTTTGGTATAAGGACTTGGTGTATGAAAAAGCCTTTTGGTTATCAAGTCATACACCATGGATACAGTTTAATGTCTAATCCAGGACAGATCAATTATTTATATTGAAACAATAAGTTCAAAAACTTTTAAGCAAAACTGTATGAAATAGTTTATTAAAAAAATTAGGTTGAAAACTAAGGAGGTTTATTAAATTAAATACATTACATGAGCAAAAGTTTAAATTATCCGAATTATGTACGATAAACTATGGTTGTTACAAGTATTTTGTTTTAAATAGTCGATTATGACGTCTATAGTGTTTTTTATATTTTGAAACTTGTATTCAAACTTTAGAGGTTTATTAGATTACCGTACGAAATATTAAAAGAATGGTACGAATAAAAATTTAAATAAACTAAATTGTGTTCAATATGAAACTTTGCCTATAAGTATAGAGCCAACTGTAGAGCAATACTATAATTTTAATTAAAAAAAACTAACTGCAGTAAAACTTTTTTAGTTATTTAGTAGTTTTATTTAAACTTGATATCTATATTTTGTAGAGTTTAAAAAAAATTATATAAATAAAAGTTTACAACAATTGAAAAAACTATGTTTAGAAAGTTTCAAAACAAATTTAAAGATCTTCAGGTAAGTCAGTAGCATTATTAAAAAAACATAAAAAATAATATTTTTAAATGATAATTAAAAGTTATTAGCAAGTACTAGATAATTCTAGTTTTAAAGTTTTTGATGTTTTTTATTAACTCAGTAAATGTTTTAAAAGTAGTAGTAACACTTCATTAAAAAAAAATTTAATAAGGTTTTTATTATATAAAAAACTCTTAAATATGTGCAATTTTTTTTTTTAGAATACTGTATCAAATAATTTAGCCTCAGAATCTGCAGATCAAGAAAATGCTGTTAGTTGATATTTATTTTTGACTTAAATTAAAAAAATTACTTAAAATGGTCAAAATTGTTTAAAACAGATTAGTTTACATGATAGTTTTTTTCCCACAACTCTTAATACTTTAATTTGTACTAATTTATAGTAAAAAGCAAAAAAAAAAAAGAATAAATAAGCTCAAAATTAGCTTTGAATTTTGTTTTTAAATCTAAATATTTTAAAACAAAAAGAACTATTTTATGAACTGTTACATAAAAAAAAAATAAAACCTGTACAGTGTATTTTGATAAAAACTGGATATTTCAGGGATTAATTTGTCCAATGTGCATGAAAAGATACTCCACAGTTGAAAATTTACAGTTATGCAATGCAAAATGCTTGTCTTTAATAAATCAGTCAACTTATGAAAATCCTGATCCTCCTGTTGATCCTAGCACAGAGGAGCTTAAAGAAGAAAATAAAATACAAGGTTTATAGTTTTATAAAATTTAATTTATTTAATGTGTGTATTAATTAACTCACATTTGATATGATATTATATAATAAGTTTTCAGGTAATTGTTTAATTGTTTTTGAACTTAAAGAGGAACAATTTTTATGTTTCTCTTCAGCAATTTAGTCTAATTATTTATTTTTCATCATCACTATTTTTACCTAAAGTTATATTTAAGTATTTCTATCAATAAACTATTGCTTAAAACACCTAATCACATTTAGTGAGAGCTTACTTTATAAGACAAAAATTAAGCCCTCAAGAAGTAGAGAAGCTTTAAGAAAGTACTCCTAGATATATAAGTGTAACATCTGGTAGTTGCTAAGTAAAATTCTACACATAAACACTAACTTTAAAATGCCATCTGTTTTTAAATTGTTAAAGTCATGATTAAAAGTTAAAATAAATTAAAGCCTTTTGGTTTAAATTGGTTTTCTCATTAACATTATGATATAAACGTTTAAACCTAATTGTGCAAACAGCAGTACGTTTATAAATCTAATCTCTATAAGTTGTTTTAAATGTTTGTATATATTAAGTGCTTACTTTTAATTTAGAATTTTTTGTTGTATTTGTGCTTATCTTAGTGAAATACCAACTTTTAATATATTTATGATGTAATTACAAATTGTCAATCTACTTGTAATTAATTTTCTTATTTTTATTAGATATGTTTTTTTAATGTAACTTAAAATTGTTAATTGCTCATAATTTACTTTTCAAACTAGTTGCTTACAGAAGTAATTGAAAAGGTTTAGCTGAAATATATATTACATGTATTTGCTCAATAAAATGTTTTTGAATGTTATGTGTATCCAGTTTTTGTATAAAATTTCCAGTACTAAAATGTTATTTATATTAACAGCTTGAAATATTTTAAAGCTGTTCAACAGGGTTTTCCAAAAAAATAAAATATCAAACTATTTTGGTAATTAATTATGCGTAAAAAAGTAAATGGGTAATTAACTAGTAACGGAGCGATATTTAAAAATTGGGTTGATTATTTTTGAATTTCTGCCAAGGGAGCGTTCAAGAGAAAGAGTTTTGTAATACCTACTCTAGAAGAACAATAAAATGGTATTAGATTATAGCTTTCTTATTAAAAGTTTACCTAAGAAACCTTCAGTGTTTACAAAAAATATTTTGATGAATAACCTCTTGTTTTCGTGCGTTAAGTCAAATTGTAAATAATGAACAATCTATAAATATATAGTAATAATAAAACATAATATAATGAGCTAGATAACTCTGCAAATTCAAGTTAGAAATGTAATTTTAAACAAATATGGTTGGAGGAAATATGTATTTTCCTATTTACATTACTTTTGACTAAAAACATTAACTATTATGGTCTTCTTGCTGTTAAAGATGTTATTAAGATTTAAAAAAAAACATAACCAAGAACTTTCAAAGTCAGTTACCCTTAGACAGATTTTTAGTTTAATATGAAGATATTGTCGAAATTTGTTATAGTACTTTGTCTGACATTGTAAAAAATTTATCTTTAAATACTTGTTTTAATTTAAATATAGTAAGTCAAGAGTTTAGCACATTAGAAAAGAATTTTTCTGTAAATCACGTTGTAGTCTAGAAAACATAATTGTAAATCTATCATAATCCTCTCCAAATTAACATAATCAGAAAAAAATAGTTTTTGTTTAAAAATGTTTGCTGTAAATAAATGTTTCTATCAAGTTATTTAAAAACTTCTATACTATCAATGGAACATCTTAGGTTGAGTTTGTATATAGAATGAAAATCTTTTTTGGTAAAAGTTCAATTATACTAAAAGAAAAGTTTAAACTGCTATGCATTTATAATATATACTGTTTGTTTTAATATTTTTCTTTGATTAGTAATCATATAATAAATGATAATTTATCAAAAAAGACTTGTGACAAAACTTAGATTTCTTTTATAATGAAAACTTAGTGTGTTTTTAATTCTTGAAATATTAATAATTTTTATTATTTACTATGAATATGAAAAGTTTGTTGTTTAAATTAGGCTATCAGAATGTTTATACTTGTTTAATACTATTAACATATTATGTTTAACATATAATGTTTAATATTTTGTAATACCATTGTTTCTGTTAGCAAAATAAAAACAAAATAAGTATCTTTCAAAGTGAATTTTGACTAATATTTCTGTATTTAAATATTTTTTAGTTTTAGTTATAGTATAAATGTAAACAACCATTTTTTACTATAGTGTAAACCAAATGTGTATTTTGTTCTAAAAAATTTATATAAGTTCATAATTTAGTTAGTTTTAATTAAATATTTTATTTAGAATTTTCTTCAACGAACAATAAAACTTATGATAATGGAACGGGGAATTTAGAACAAGATTCCTTAATCAAAAATCACCCTTCTACTGAAAGTTTAATAAGTGAACAAATTTCTAAAGAAAATGGAATGTAATTATTATTTTGTGTTTAAATTGTATTTGTAGAACTGTATTTACAAAAAAGTTTATTATTTCTACCACTGTTTTGTACTTATATTAAAACATGCTATTAACTAATTTTAATCAAAGATTATATTTCTAGATAACAAATGCCATTTTAGTTCAATTTTGTCATGCTTTTATTATTAAACTTTTGAAAATTTAAGTATTGAAAAAGCTAAAAGACATTAGAAAAAAAATTACTTTGGTGTTATTGATTTTAAGTTCATTTTCAAAAAATACAATAAAAGTACAAAATTCCATATAAATATGTAATGTATATTAACGAAATTAAGTAATCCTAGGTTAAACATTTTTTTATATGTGTTTTTTCATTAAAAATCTATCTCGTCCTTGGTTTTCTAAGCTAGGGTCCTCAAACTTTTAGGATTTAGTCCTTGCATGATTTAAAACAATATCTCTTGGGAAACAGTAAGGTGAAAATAAAAAAGTTTTATGATAAAAAAATTTTTAGTTTAATACTATAAAAGTTTGTTATTTAAAAAAACTATTCTTAAGAAATTTAACAGTTATTGCTTAAGAACTGTAAGAGAAGATATGATTTAAATGAAATTAGTGATTTTTGTTGCCATTTTTTCCTCCTTCCATAAGGATCCAATTGAACTCTTTTACTTTGATTTACTGTGTCAGGAAACTACTTCGAATTTTAAAAGCGGTAAAAAGGAACTTAAAAGTTAAGTAAAAAAGAAACAGGACTATATTGTAAAAAAGCCCTTAAACTTAGTATAAATAAATATTTTTAAATGAAATTATATTGTATGTAACTAGATAATAAATTTGCAGCTAAAATTGTTAAATTTATCAATCATTTATTTTTTTACAGTGAAACTACTGACACTGTTGAAACCTTGGAAAAAGAAGATAATTCTAAACCAATTTCCTCACAAACTAGCCTAAAATTAGAAATTGAAGAATATAAAAAGTTATTAGAAGAAGAGAAGTGGTATTCTAATGACTTAAAAGATGAACTAAAAACAGTTCAAAAAACTAATGATGAATTGCAAGCTGGTTTGTATTGACTTTTGAGTATATTATACAAAATTATTCTTAATAGATTAGATATTTTGTAGAGCTTAAAACTAATAAATAAGTTTAAATTTAAAAATTAGTTAAATGTTTAATCTTTTTTTTTTGTGGTTTATACTTATAAAAGTATTGAACTTAATAAGTTTCAACGGAAATAATAAATTTAAGTATTATTAGTTTATAACATAAAAAGCCTTAGACCCCTCTAGCTTTTTGAAAACAACTCTCATTTTAAGATATTTAAACGATATATTAGAAAACAGTTAAGTTAGTAAAATACCAATATTTTATTTTTATAAAATCAATTAATTCTTTATTTTTTGTCTTTGCTTGCTTTAAAAAAATATAAATTATAGTAATCAATAACCTTTCCAAATTTTTATATATTGTTAAAATGAAAGCATTTTAAACTTAAATAAGCTTTTGTATTTTCTTTACACACTATAAATTTTGTATTCATCCATTAGATGCTTTTTTTCATTATTAATGATTTTTTTAAAGTTAAATAAAAAAGTATAAATTTTTTATGAGTTAATCTTTAAAAAACTTTTATTGAAAAAAATTTTTGTTGTTGCTATAACCATTAAGTAATAAATAACTGAGTTTTTACCTTTGTTAATAATTATTAAGTACAATTTAGTACAGCTTTTCTTCTAAAACTGAAAGTCTAAATCTTTTTTATATTTTGTTTATAATCATATAAGTATCATATGATTATTTGTGTTGGCTATAAAAAATGCTCAGTTGTTTTAAATATTCATTATTTCTACTTAATAGTTTCTTAATAAAGATCCTACTGAAACAAGTTCGTTGGAATACATAATAATAAATTTTAACGGTATACTTTATTTATTTAACTAACATATATTTCTGTGTGTCAAATGAGTTAACACACTCCAATGGAGCTCTGTAAAAAATAAATACTGTAAGGGAAAAATACAAGATAATGTATGTGAAAGTTATTTTATTAATTTTTGACAAGGTGGGAATTTTTTGGTGATAAATAGAATAATAAATCCGCACTTCGAATATTTATATATTTTTTTTTTTTACAGAGTCGGAAGCTTTAAAAAAGCAAATAAAAATAAGTCTAGATACAAATGAAGAGTTGGCAAGACAAAAGGAAGAGAGTAATAAAAAATATCAAGATATTGCTCACCAGCAACAAGGTAATGATATTTTAAATAAATAATATTATTATTAATAAAACAATGAATATTGCTGTATTGTAGTATACCGATTTAAGTGTTAATAAACTTAGAGTTTGAAAATGCAATGAAAAAAATAGAAGACGAGAAAAAGGCTCAAAATGAAAAATTAAACAATCAAGCCGTTGAGTTGGAAAAAGCTTCGAGTTGGATAAGAAATCTTGAATCACAGCTGGTATATTTTTATACATTTTAGTTTATTTATAGTTTAGTTTAGTTATTCAAAACAGGGGATAACTAAGTTTATTGAAGTTCACCATCTTTTTTTGTTTCTTACATTTGCTTTTGAAATAGTAAATACTTTTTAAATGTAATAAAAATAAAAGTTTTAGTTAACTTTGTCTTTAATAAAGCATCTAAGTTAGACCAATGCTTCAAAGTAAGAGCATGCCTTGAAGTTTGAAAAGGCTTACAGTGACCAAGACTACCAATATTGTGAAAAAACTTTTTTGTACAAATAATAAAGTTGTCTGTTTTAAAAATATGTTTATCTTCCTTGTTCTTTGAAGCAGCATAATGTTCTTACATAGGGTCTATCTTTTTAATCAAACTTTTCATTAGAGTTTCCCAAAAAGTGGACAATATTGCTCCTGAAGGGTCAATTTTAACTATCAGGGGGCGTTAATTGTTAAAGTGGTGAAAAGTAAATAGGTAATTAACTATGTTATAAATAAAGACAGTTATTTATTAAATTCCTGCAAAGAGATGTTTATAAAAATAAATTTGGGAGACCCTGTTTTACTTGGTAATGTTCGTGCTTTTAAAAAAATACATAAAAAAAGTTTGAAAATAAATACTATATTTTTGTCCAATTTTTTTTGTTATAGTAGTTAAAATGTTTACATGCTTTTTTGAAGCTGATAAATCATACCAGTAGTATACAATCTTATTTCTCTGACTCTTTTAAGATTTTTAGAAACATCCATGAAAGATAAATTAACATTAATATGTTTTGATATGCTGAAATTTACAAAAATAAAATATGTTAGAGCGTCATCACACATATCATTTGATACTAGGTACAAAGACCTGGTGCCGACGATGTACTTGTGTTGAAGAAGGAACTTGTCAGAGTGCAGCAAATAATGTATGAAATGAGCCAAAACGAAGAAGAAAAAATCAATCAGAAGTTTGCCGAATATCAGGTTTTTCATATGCAAAAATATATTTAGTTTATTCTCTTCACAGTTATTTAAAGATTTGTTAACTAGGTTTTTTAGTTTTTATTTCAAGATATTTTTTAGTACTTAAATTATGGTTTTTGTTATTAGATGGTAAAGTGAAAACGTTTATTTAATTTTCAGACTTTTGTAATATTTTTTTGAATTGTTAATACATTTTTTAAACACTTGTAGAAATAGGAATATAAAGATTAGTTATACTTTGGGAAGATTCAATAAAGTTTTAGTTTAATTAAACTAGTATTAAAGTTTTGATCAAGTAAACGTGCACTAATGTGTTATATAAAAATAAAAAAAAACAAATATATAGTATATTATATAAGTTTACTGATAGTTTTTGTTTATCTTATATAGTATACGTCAGCTGCTAGTAAAGTAATAAAAATGTGTAATAGACTTACAAAAAAATTCATACATTATAAAGTCTTGTATTAATTCTATTATGTGAATACTTTAAGGTAGTTATATTTATTTGAAGCTTTTGTTTATAAGTTTTTTGTGTACAATTTCAAATTAAAAAAACGAATAAGTTTTATATAACAATTAGTAAAATATAAAGCATTTAAACGAGAAAAATATATCAAATTTCCTCAAGCAATAAAAAACTAAATAAGCACCAAACTTTTAGTCAGAAAATGAACAACTGAAGGTTGAAAAGATAGAAAATAACAAATATCATGAAGCGAAACAGGCGGAAGTTATCAAAAAAAGCGAAAACATCGAGTCAGCTACCTCTGTAAGTTCAATTATAATTAAATACTTATTTGCTGAACTGAATATGTCATAAAATGTAATAAGTTTGTTGAGCTTTTTGCTTTTTAAATTAAAATGTAATTTTTTATTCTAGTTACTGTACTATATTTAAGTCTAATGTTGTAGGCAAGTCCTTGAATACTATTTAAGATAGTTTTTAACTTCTTTGGATATTAAATATTGTTGAAAATTTCTTTAATTACGTAGCTTTTGTTTCTCTCTGCTAGTAAAATAGATTGTATACATTTTAAAGAAATCTGAAAATTAAAATAACAAAACAGAAAACTTTAAATGAATTGGAACAAAATTTACAAACGGAAAAGAATTTGGTTAATAGTCTTAAGGAAGAAAATGAAAAATTGTGTAAAGACAAAAATGAATTAAATGCTACAATTGAGAGGTTAATTATTAATTTTTTTAAGTATTCAGTTTATTAAATTTAATAAATGCTTAAAAACTATGCTTTATCACTTTCATTTCTATAAATTTAAACTGTTGAAATTATTTATTTTAAATAAGTTCAAAATTATTGGTTATTTAAATTATGATAGTTATTTATAATAGCAAATAGTATTAAATACTACAACTAGAATTTTTGTCATTGTTAGATAGATACAGTGGTTTTAAATATTTAGTTTTTAGAATTATTTCAGAATAACTGAAAAATTTGAAACTAGCTGTAAATTTTTTCTAAAAGATTTGAAAATTGTGAATCTTTACAAAATTAAAAGCTCATAAATTCCTAATATAAATTTTAAAAAATTATGAAAGTAAAAAAAAATATTTTAAAAGTTAGATTTATTTTTCTCCACTGTGCTACTAAAATCAACATATGTAGTGTTTTGTAATAAGCAACTGATGAGTATTTACTTTTACTTAAAATAACTGGTCAACTATACTATTTAATTCGAGATGTAATTGTATCATTTCTTAAAAGTTTTATGAAAACTATGTGTAAAGTTAATTTTATCAGTAATTGCAATATCCTTAGATTTTGATTTATTTGTTTAAGAAGTGTACTATTATAAACACGTAATTAATTAAATCACTAAAAATTATTTTTTATCAAAATCTTAACTTTAAATTATCTCTAAAACTGTGTTTTATTCCATATTAATAATTTTAGTAGTCCATAAATAACATTTGTTGAAATCTCATAAAGTATCTCTTAGTTATAATGTTCAAAAAATTAATTTAACACAAGTTTCTATTTCGTAAACTTTAAAGACTGTTGGCTTATATACCTCAACATATCTAAAAAATATTAATTTTTATACTCAGTTTAAAAAAAGACGACCAAAACTTAATAATGGAACTAAAAGGTAAGATAGAAGAAATAAACAAAGAAAAAAATGAAATAACAAGCAAGCTGCTTACTTCTAGCGAAAAGTTAACCATAACTGAAAAAAATTACTCGGACAAAGAGAATGAATTAGCAAAAATGCGGTTTGTTAACATATATTGATGAAGAAAGCGTTTAATGTTTAATTTTAGTTGTTAATCAGTATATCTCGACCTTTCAAAAGTAGCACAATATATTACTGAAAAATAAAATATGAACACACTGCTAAGCTATATAAATATGATTTTGTGTTAAAATCACTTTTTGTTTCGTAAGTCTTTAACAATAAAAATGTGTTAAAAACTGTTTATCTATGCTATAATAAACATTTTTTAGTAGAAAAATATAAAATAAACATTATTTTTTTGTTTTTTGCAATTAAAAAAATATTTTGTGCACACAGTGAGAACCAATGATTTATATAAAGTTATGTTTTTCTACACTAAATAACTTTGCTTTTAAGCTTTTCACGTAGCTAAAATGTACAATAATTTTTAAAACTTTGAGTAGTATTTAATTTTAATTTTTATAAGTTAATTAAAGCATAACTTGTTTGAAATTCAATGGGAGTAAATATAACCTAATTAAAATAGTTTGTTTTAGGAGATTTTTCTTATTTAAAACTTATCATTTACGTTTGATATTATAGTATTATAAAACTTAAGCTATTTTTAGGACTCAGAATGAAGCCTGCCAATTAGAAGTTAAACAAACAAGTATTCAGATCCAACTTAAAACAACACAAATTGAAAAGCTAACTCAACAGTTTGAAAATGAAAAGTTAAAAGTAGTTATAAAATTTTATATCATTATAAATTAAAAATAATTGGTTGTTTGAGGCAGCCTATGTAGAAGTTGTTATCACTTGGATTAATTAAATTAAAATAAGTATTAAAATAAGTATGCACAACTGAGTAACGTTTTATTAAGTAGCGGTTAAACTTTTTTCTACCAATATTATATGACTAAAATGTACCTAAAAAAATGAAATACTCCAGAAAGTTTTTATTTATTTAAAGGTTTTATTATTTTTTTTTATTAGGTTGACAAAAAACTAAGTCCATAGTCGATTGTAATCAATTAATATTTTATCTGAAAAAAAAGTGAAGTCTACTAGCAGTTTTTATAACGATACAGACTTTGAATCTTTATTTAACTAATAAATTTCAAAAAATGTTTAAAAAACTATTTTAGGCTGAAAGTTTAGAAGAAAATCTAAATGAAAAAACAGAACAACTGAAACGAAAAACAAATGAATTCAATGATGTAGTTAACGAAAATGATAAAATAAGTAAGGAATTAGTTGATTCAAAAAAGACTATAACCAATCAAAACCAGAGTCTTATGAAAAATCAAGTAAGCAATCATGTTAATAGTAATGAAATAGTTTTATAGAACGGTAGATAAAAGTTGGAACACATAAATTCTTGTAATTGCGTTTAATTTTATAGACCACAAAACGTGTTTATTAAAAACTAAAATTCCCATGAATATTAAAAAAAAGCTTAATTTTCTTTTCGTTTTTATTTATGCTAGTAACTTATATGTTTGTATTATTGATTTAATTTTGTTTTGTGCGTACGTTTTTTATGTTTACTATAAGTTGTTTTTGAAACATTTATTATAAATATATTAAATAAATTGTACTTTTATAAGTTTGTTTTTTATACTTAGGTGCTCACAATTTTACTTACAAATATAAGAAATTCTAAAAAAAATTTAAAATGAAAATTAATTCTAATAATTATTACTTTTATATTTTCAGAATGATTTGTCAAGTATAAAATCCAAACTTGAAAGTGAATTAAAGAAAAAAGAACAGTACTATGAAGAGTCTCAAAAGTATTTTTTTTAGTAAATTCGTAGGTTTCGCAAATATTTTAAATTTTTCATAGTTTATAACTGTATTATGTTAATTTACAAAATTATTCCGGTTTATTACAACTAATAATTTTATAATGTTAACATTATTTAATAGTTTTTTGGAAATGTTTAATCTTCTTTATTTATTTTAGACCAAATATTTTATAATTATATTCAGGGTTGCCACATGGTCAGGAAATCAGGAAAAGTTTAAACAAATGACAAAATTTAGGAAAAGTCAGGAAACGTTTAAAAAATGACAAAAGTTAGGAAAAGTCAGGAAAAAATGGGGGGTTTTGAAAAAAAGTCAAGAAATTTGATAAATTTTTGGAAAAAGTTAGATTTAGTCAGTTTATATTTACAAAATTCCTTAAATTCTAAATCCTTCAAATGGTAAAAATTAATTAAAAATCCTTTAAAGTCAGAAAAAATTCCAAAGTTTTCCTAGAAATTTACAAAATTAATTAATTTTCAATGCCTTCATTTGGTATAAATTAGTAAAATATACTTTATAAAACTGCAAAAAATTTCTATTTAAATATGGAAAAAGTACCCTACTTGAACAAGGAGATTTTGTAAGCTTTTTAGTATTGATGATCTGTAGCAAGGACACTTCCATAATGATACTGTGATATATACACAAAAGTTTATCTAGCATAATTTTAGAATCGAATTGTATATTGTTTAAGTAAATAATTGAGTTCTTTATAATTAAGCAGTTAGTTTAGTATTTTATTTAACAAACTGATGTATATAGTTTACCTCTTTATAATTTTTTCAAAGTTGTTAAAATTTATAAAAAGGTTATTAGAGAGGTATATGTCAAGATTAAGTTTACTTATTATTTGTATTTTTTGTAGAATATCTTAAATTTTTAAAATAAATTAGAGTATATTTATTTGTTACAAATTTTATACTAAATGATCAGAGGAAATTTAAGGATTTAATTGCAAAAGTTTTATATATGTCGTTTCGTTTATTTAGATACATTTATGCTTGGAAATGCTAAAAAATTGTGTCTTTTTTCAGACAAGCTGTGTTTATAAGGTAATGTGATACAAGTATTTTGCTGATAAAGCTGTTTATTGCAAATACATCAATCATACACAAATGGTTCAAGTGATGTAATGGAAGTTTGATGATTGAATTCAGCAAAAAGACTGTTGTTTTAATCTGTATTATAATTAGATTGAGAGCTTTCAATACTTTCAAGTGCTAGATTATTTATAATAGAATAAGTTAAAATTAAGAGTTTGATTTATAAAAGTCAGGAAAATTTTGGTAAAAAGTCAGGAAATTTTTCTCAGCTTGATCTGTGGCAACCATGTATATTTTTTTATTGGATTCTAAATTTTATGTTTTATAAGACTGCGTGAGGAAAAAGAAATGCTGTCTACCAAGATGGACATGGGAGAAAGAGCAAACATTTTGAAAACACAAATGGAACAAGAAAACAAAAAACTAAGAAATGAACTCCTTCGAGTAGAAAATGAAATAAAGCAAAAGACTAGGTTCGTAAAAAAATTAAAATAAATAGCCAAGTTTAATACTTAATTGATTTTTTTACAGTGAACATGAAGATTTCGTAGCCAAGTTAAATAGTCGTATTATTGAAGCTGATAGTCGGTACGAAGTATTAAAGAGTGATAATGAAGCATCGCTAGCTAAAGTAGAAAAACTTAACGGAGTTTTGTGTGAAAAAGATGACAACCTAGAAAAATTTAAGTCTAAGCTTGAAGTAATAATTTTTATATGTTTATTATATGTTTTTTATCAATTTTCTTGTTTATTAGGGTTTTACTAAATTTAACCAGCCTGGATGAAATATTATCATTTGAATGTTTCAAACTAAGCGTTTAAAACTTTAAGAGTAGTAGGTCTTAAATTTTTATTTGTATTTGGATATTTTCTATTAAATAAATCTCCGAAAATTCAAATAAAAAAGTTGTTAACTAACTTTACAAAATAGTTATAACGTTGCTAAAAGTAATTTTTTAAATGAAATTATCAAAAATCACTAAAACAACCGTAAGAACCTATTATTTTTATACAAAATTTCAATCCAGTATTTATATGTATTAAAACTGTAAGGATACAACGAACAACTTGAAAGAAGTAGAGAACAGTTTAAAGTTGATACGTTCAGAGTCTGAACAAAAATCGATAAGATTCAAAATTTTTGAAGACGAAAAATCTACTGAAATTGAAAGCTTAAAAAAAGATTTACACGATATAAAAGAAGAACTTCAGTTATCAAAAGTTTGTAGCGTATAAGTTGTTGGTGCCAAGTATTTAAGTTTAAATTTAAATTTAAATAAATTATATATATTGAAACGTTATATTTAGTTGAAGATTTATTTAAATTACGTTTATATTATTTGATTGTAGATGCTTCTATAGATATTATATTAAAGGTTGAAAAATAAGGCATGTCAACACATTATTTTGTTGTTTAAAAAAAACAAAACTTGTTTTCATTGAATTTGGCAAATATACCCTTAATTAGTTCAAAAAAAATTTTATGGGTTTTTATTTTTAATTATTTTGTTGTATAAATTCATTGTCTTATCAATCCGTCTTATCACTTTAAAAGCTGTTGGTTTCAATTTAGTAATCGTCTAAAAATTTATTATTGTAGGTTTTTAGTTTTTAAACATAATCATAATAGTTAAATCTATACTTAAAATTACTAAACCTTTATAAGAATTTTGTTGAAAAAGATAAAAATTTTAAAGCTATCTTTATTCTTTTTTAACAGGAAAATTTTAAAAAAGAAAGCGAAAATAGTTCTGTTAAAATAACAGAGTATGAGAGTAAGATTGAAGGTTTAAATTTAAAATTAGAAGACATTACTAACGAAAACAAGAAAATAAACAAAAACTACTCAGAATTTCAAGAGGAAACTATTAAAGAAAAACAGCTCTTGATCGACGACCACAAAAATAAAGTTTCGAAACTTGATGAAAAGTTAGTTGTTTTTTTTACATTTAAATGATAAAATAATTTATTTATTTTTAAAATAATAGTTTCACTGAAAATGCTGATCATTTTCATACATGTTTGCAAAATCAACCATCAAAATTAGATACTATAAATTACTTGTTTTTTCTACGATGCTCATTTTGCTAAAAAAAATCAAAAAATCAAATTTACATACTTATGGATTAATATAACAAATTTGCACATTTTTAGTTTAGAACTGCTTGCTAAAAATTTGGAGCAAAAAAACACAAAAGTAACAAATTTGACTGAGGAGGCTTTTAAACTACAACAATCTGTTGAAGACAAAATAAAAGAAATTAATAAAAATAAAAATGAAATTAACTCATTGCACCAAAGTATAGAAGTGTGTTGCAGATTTAATCTATAAAATGTAAAGTACATACATATTTTATACTTTTATCCGCTGGCTTAAAATACAGACTTTTAAACTAGTTGACTAATGATTATTTTAATCAGTTTATTGTTGATTTCATGAAGGATACTTTAGATATATCTTTAGAATTTTATATAATCTAGATTACATAAAATCATATTAAATTATTGGACTATAAATTAAATATAATTGAGCGTATTACTTAAAAAAATCCGTTTAATTTGTTGATAGTTTTTAGATATATTATGATTTGATATTTTCATTATTTTTGTAAATAAAAGAAAAAGGTTAAAATTTTAAGTATGTAGGTATATATATTTATAAATATAAATGATTTAATTTATGTACTGCTTTGAAAAAAAAAACTTCAGAAAAGTTTAATTGTTATTATTAAACTAGATGTTTAAACAGTAATAAAAAAGATAAAATTAAAACAGAATATTCAAAAGGAGTCTGATAACAGACTGGATAACTTAAATGCAAAGATGTGCACTTTACAAGAAGAAAAGTCTATTGTTGACGAGAAGCTATTAGAAACAGAAACTAATTTTAAACAAATAACTCTAGCTCATTCTGAAAAAGTTAGTCTTTTTAAGAACATAATAGATGAAAGTTTCCGTTGAATAAGTTTCTTTAAATCTTCGAGCTGTCGAAATTGATATAATTCTAAGTACATAGGGACGACGCGTGATGATGTCTTTGAGTTGCAAATCAACAAAAAGTATCTCAAATGTTATTGTTCTTACAATCATCTGTGCAGTTTATGGTAAAACTAAAAAGAGTCAAATTGAACATTTAAATTTGTTATTTAACTTCTTCTTCGCACCAACTATGATGTTATATTTTGTCGCCACTTGTCTACACGTTTTTATTTCAGTAACCTCTTGCATCTTTAGGCACTCGTGACGTTACGCACTCTCGTTTAGTTACGCATTTTAGAATTCTAAAAAATTCAAAAATTTTAATTTTAATTTTTTTAATATTGCACAAATTTGGTTTATTGTATGTTTTTAATTTAAAATATGTTTTTAAATGCTAACTCACCTCTCTATATCTTTAGTCTTTGTAAACTTATGTACTTGACTAATTAAAAAAAGTTGCAGTAACATAAACAGTTTTTATTAAACATTTTTCTTATACTTTATATATTTTTGTTCAACAGAAGAAATTCATTACAGCACCAAATGCAAACTTTTGTAAAAGGCTATAAAAAAAAATTAATATAGACAACACACCATTTTAAAATTGTAAACAAATGCTTAATTATAAATTGAATTTGCTAAGTAGAATAGAATATAAATTTTAAGTATCAAATAAGTCACATATAAATAAAGATATAGATAAAATCTACTTATTATTGAAATTAATAAAATTTTTCTATAAGCATTATTATTTTACATTTAATTTTTTTTCTTTAACATATTTATAGTTTTATTTTTTGTTTTCATATTTATAAATAAAGTAAACAAATTGTTAAAAGTGGGAAAGTCCCCAGTGTGCTTTTAACTAAAAGCAATATCAAAAAACAGCCATTACAGTAAGTACATTTAGTACCTCTCGTATCTTTACGCATTTTTTCTGTGGACACCATGTGGGTAAATAAAGTGAGAGGTTACTGTATTTGAATTTGCACTTAAAATATTTCAATTTTTTTTGCTTTAACTCTTTTAGCATTTCTATTGTAACAATTAGCAATAAGCACACCGTACACAGTCTCAGCTTTGTTGAAGAAAAAGTTGAAATGTTGCTATTAGGTAGTAGTAACTTTTAAACAAACATATAATAATTACAGTACAGTAACCTCTCGCTTATTTACGCACATGGTGTCCACAGAAAAAAAGCGTAAAGATACGAGAGGTACTAAATGTATTACTGTAATGGCTGTTTTTTGATATTGCTTTTAGTTAAAAGCACACTGGGGACTTTCCCACTTTTAACAATTTGTTTACTTTATTTATAAATATGAAAACAAAAAATAAAACTATAAATATATTAAAAAAAAAGAATTTAAATTTATGTAAAATAATAATAATTATAAAAATATTTTACTAATTTTAATAATAAGTAGGTTTTATCTTAATCTTTATTATATGTGACTTATTTGATACTTAAAATTTATATTCTATTCTACTTAGAAAATTCAATTTATAATTAAGCATTTGTTTACAATTTTAAAATGGTGTGTTGTCTATATTAATTTTTTTTATAGCCTTTTACAAAAGTTTGCATTTGGTGCTGTAATGGAAATAATCTTCTTAACAAAAATATATAAAGTATAAGAAAAATGTTTAATAAAAACTGTTTATGTTACTGCAACTTTTTTTAATTAGTCAAGTACATAAGTTTACAAAGACTAAAGATATAGAGAGGTGAGTTAGCATTTAAAAACATATTTTAAATTAAAAACATACAATAAACTAAATTTGTGCAATATTAAAAAAAATTAAAATTAAAGTTTTTGAACTTTTTAGAATTCTAAAATGCGTAAAAATGCGAGAGGTTACTGTACTGGAGTTACTGTACTGTTCGTGGTATATAATTATGTATATACAATAAAGATAGTAAGTAAATCTTACTTTAATGTAACTAACAAAGGCTGTTAAAAACTTCTCACTAAATTTTATCCATTTACTTTAAAAGAATCTAAATAAAATGTTATTGTTAGTTTTGCTTGTGTAATAAAGTTTATTAAATTATTTATTCGTTGTCAAAGGAAGTAAAACAAAAATATGCAAATATAATATAAACATTTATTGTGTTTTTATTTTTAAAAATCATGCAAAAATGTTATTACAAAAAGTATTTAATGTACTAGTAGTGTTTATCTAAATTATGGAATTTCGGTTTCTTTAGTTTTTCAAGATGCTCATTTAAAAATCTTGATAGTTGGTTTATAAAAACTATCTAAAATCAAAATACTTTAGTTTTTAGATATTTATTTTTAGCTGTAAGACTAAAAGGAAATATAATTAATTATACAGTAAATGCATTATTTAAAGCAAATTGAACTCAAGTAACTTGTTTATTAAAGAATCAGTGATAAGCTTACTGAAATACACTGTACTGTAAACTAGTATTTAAAAAACTAAATTTTTTAGTTTCCATCGAATTATTGCCTCATACTAAAAGCTTTTTTTTAAGACTAAAAAGAAATTTTATTTATTATTGGTTTATTTAGTGATGTATAAGTAAAAAGCTAGATAATGATTTTAATTAAGTTTACTTTTGTTTAAATGATATACTAAGAAGTATCCTAATTTGAAAAACTGTGTCTTTACTTTTATCCTATCATTTTGCAGTGATTTTAGATTTATTTGAAGTTCTAAAACTTTATATGTACCTAGCTTGAAAAGTATTGTATAGTATTAGTTGATTACAGTTTGTCGTTCTAGCGGTACTAAGTGTTTAACAGTTTTTAAGGATATAATAGTTTTAAGTTGATGTATATAAAATTTATTTGAGTGTTACAGGTAGAAACTTTACAACTTGAACTTAAAGAAGCTGAAGAAAGTCTTAAAACATCTAAAGAACAGTCAGAAACATTGACAAATAGTCTCTTAACAGAAGTTACAAACAAAAATAATGAAGTTATTGAATTGAAGGGTTCTATCGAAAAAGAAAAGTTTGTTTTAAATAAGTAGTCGCTATTATGTTTTAGAGTTTACATTCATTAGCCACAATTATATATTGATAAAGGATTTAATTTCAAAAAGTTACACCCTGCTCAAACTTTTATTTTATGATAGGTAAAATGTGTTTTTGATTTCGTACGATATTTAAAAAATTATTTAGATCAATTATAGAAATAACGCCAAATATGTTAAAACTAAATTTAAGATTCGTTTTCTCGTATTTATTTTAATGTTTTCAATAAAAATATTCAAATAAAATCTCACAAACAGGACAGATCATATGACTGCGTGTAAAATACTAAAAGAAAAACATGTTGGTGAGATAGAACGCATCAAGAAGGATAATGAAGCGTTGCTGAATGAATGTGAGAGTGAAAAGCAAGAAGTTGTTCTGCAGTTAGAACGAGCCGCCACAAACCTGCAAAACTCTCAAAAAGACAATTCAAAGCTTAAAGACGACTTGGTTTGTAAATTTAAACAATTAGGAACTTTTAATATCACTTTACTTAATTGTGAAGTTTGTTAAGTAAATAAGTTCTACAAGTAAATTCAACATATTAAAAGCTTGATTGGGTACATTTTTGTTTTTATTGCTTTTTATATCTCAACAAAAACCAGTAAAATGTCAAAGTAATAATTAAGAGAGTCAATTTGTTTTTTGTTCTATTGTAGGGGTTTGAAGTTTTAATAACCATCCGGTCAGATTTATCACAAAAAATCTTTTGCGAATTTGTTTTACTGTTTTGAAATTTATTAAGAGAATTTTTAGAGGGGCGGTTAATTGAAAACTGTTGTGCTAAAAACAACCTTTATAAGCTAAATTTTAATGAAACTACCGTTTAATAAGCAATAATGTGTAATGTAGTCAAATTATGAGCTTATTTAAAATTAGTTGTTATAAAATAGACCAATTTTATGAGTAATACACAAGTTATCTATTTATTTCATTTTGGATGATAGTTTTTTAACTAGACCGCTAAAAAAAGTAAGATATTACTAATTTTTAACCTAACTAGTTGATTTAAAAATTAAAGTATAGTTTTCAAATGAAATTTATTTTAAGCAAAAAGTAAGTTTTAAAACTTCTAATTATATTATCAAAAATATTCTTAGCCCTAACTTTTCACTTATACGTATATATAGAAATGAGTTGGTCAACAAGTTTTACATATATATAAATATTTATGTCTGATTTATTAACCTTAAAAAGTTTTTCAATTACAAAATATATACTTTTAACATTAAAAATGAAAATAATACTGCATGTTAAAATGGCTACATTTTGAAGGATTACCCTTTTATACTATACCTTGTACTGTTTATAAAAATTATTTTTTTCTAAAGGTTTAAGAGCTATAATTTAATGAAAATGTATTTATAAAAATATATGACAGCTTTCATTGAGACGGGAGTTAGAAAAAGCAGAAGCGGAGTATTCAGTAGCAATCCAGTTGAACAAGGAAGAGAAGGAAGTGTTGAAGCAGAACCTGTCAGCTGTGAGAAGCGAATTAGTGCGGTTAGAAGGAGAAGTGAGCGATAGAGAAGAACAGATAAAAAGTTCGGAGCTGGAAAAGAACAATCTTATGGTGACTTTTTTACCTGTTTTCCAGTATTTGTTTTAGTTTCGATAAGTAACTTAAGATAAACTTAGATAAATAAATTTCAAAAAAAAACGTTTATTTTGAAATTAGAAAAGACTAAATTAATAGGTTCTTTTAACATTTCTTCAGTTATTAATTTAGGCAATTGCAAACTAGTTTTTTTTTTTTGAACTGGATTAAAACGTACTGACAACAGAGCTCGTTGGAAAGTGGTTTAGAGGATCGACGTAAGTTATTAGAAAGGTGTATTGACGTCGAATCCACCAACAACCAACTTAAAACAAATATAAACGATTTAAATTCGCAACTGCAACAATCCATCAGTGCTATACACGAGCTCGGAAGAGAAAATCAAGCATTGCAGGTACAGCAAATTTAGATAGATTTTTGATTAAGTTGGTTGTATATACACTTATAAATGTCAAAGTTAAAATTAAAAAAGTACTGTTTTTACAAAAGTCCGTAATTACTTAAGTTGGAAACTTTTTCAAAATAGTTTAAGTTTATAAAAGGGAAAAAATATCATAATTATTTATTAAACTGTCTAGTAGCTACTTGATTTTTTTTTTAATTTACTTTTACATACAAAAATATCATTACAATGTAAAAATCGTCTAGCTTTTAAAATTTTAGTTTTATACACAGTTTTGAACTACTACGTCATAATATATTTTTTAACTTTTATTTATTTTTTTGTTGCATGAATGTGTTTAGTTCTACTAGTTTTAAAGTTTCACTGATGAAGGACGGTTGTCCGAAATTAATTTGAACAAAACGTGCAATAAACTGGTAGATTTTTAAACCATCGTTAATTTATTTTTTGTAGTAGCTACTTGGTAATACTTCACCTACTAAATAATTTAACTATAGCATTTTTAAGCTGGTAAAATTCAATCAGGTTAAGCACAATACAACGATTTCACGCAAATGGGCTGACGACTCCAACGTTCGTGAATGCAGTAAATGTGCGAAGGCGTTCAGCATGATGATAAGAAAGCATCACTGCCGACACTGTGGCAATGTGTTTTGCAACGACTGTAGCAGTAAACAGGCAAAAGTTGCCAGCAGTAAGACTCCTGTGAGAGTATGTGATAAGTGCTACAGTGAATTATCTACTGTGTAAGTTTTTTTTTCTTTCTTTTCTTATTAAATTTAGCTAGCAAATAAATTAAATGTTTGTTTATCTACGATAGTCAAATAACAATAGCCACCTGAAATAAAGTTTATTCTAGTACAGGTCACTACTATATATTTATAACTAGTTATTGATTTAAAGTTTCTAAATGGCTAGGAAAATTGTATAACATTAGATGACATTATTTCTACAAACCTAAATAAGTCTACAAAAAAGTTTTCAAGTTTAACGGTAAAAAAAGTATTTTAGAAAAAAAACAAGCACTACATCTTGTATTTAAAAAATTATCACTTTAAAGTGTTAAATAATAGTAATATTGATTGTAGTGACTTGTATATTAAAATTATTTCAAAATTAAGTTAAAAACCGGACACTTATGTTAATGATATGGTGGGCAGTTTCAAGTGACAATTAAAGAATATAAACATATATAGAAAATACTTTAGTACTTAAGAATTTGCTAACTATTCTGTCAAGATTCTATTTGAACTAGAATTAAGTTATAACTGAAGGTCTTTAATAGGGTGAAATTATTTTGTACAATTAAATATTGTTTTATAGTATAGTAAATTTTATCTCTCTTAAGTCAAAAATTAATTCCTTCAAAACTTTTATTAAACAATATTTTTCAAAGTAGAGTTTAAATTTAGAGTATCTTAATTTGCCTACTTGTACTACTAAAGTCAAGAAGTAAAAAAAAATGTTATTAATATTTACAGGTTGTACAAAAAAAAAAGGTTATACTCATTTTTCTAACTAATTATATACCATCCAATGACTTCTTTTATTTATAGTTTCAAAGTAGTAATTTTTAAATACACTCTATAGTTTTTTTTTTGTTATACTTGAAGTTTTTTATCTTAGGACAAAATGTATTTGTTAGTAGCATAATCTTTTTTAAAGACTAAAATTTTATTAGTAATAAGTAAAAATTCAAATAAAATTCTCTTTTTTTCAGTCAAATCATCACGTGAGTAATTCAATCTCAACAACATCATTCCTAAGTATTTCAATAAACAACAAACAGTACAAAAAACTTAAATAGTATTTAAATTAAATTTTTTTGTTTTTAGTTTTTAATGAAAGTTTTTATGTTTGTTTTCAATCTTTAATGTAAATTTATATGTTTATTTTTCTGTTTTTAGTACTTATAAACAAATCTAAGACTGTGTAAAAAATCACAGTGAGTATATACTAAACATAGCTCACATATACAAAACATATATTTATGGCAATTGTTGTTAAGTTCATTTATTCTACTCCTACTTAATTTTTATGATTTTAAATTGCTTGCTGTTGATTTTTAAAATGAAGCTATTATGTATTTGATGAAGCATGTAGTGACTTTTTTTTGTGCTAACGTATTTTTTTCATTAAAAATTGCAATCATTTAAAAATTGTAATGTTTGTTTTATTTTTTTTTTTAATATTAGGAGTTTCAGTATAGTCACACACTCTGAATAACTCAGATTATTTTGAATTTTTGGAAGTCTCAGAACATTATGATTTTTTTTTAAACACCGGTTGACTCTAGATAGTTATGTTTTTTTATAAAAAACTTAAAATAGTTTTAAGATTTTTTTATATCAGCACATTTTTTTTCTACATCTTGAATGAGATTTATTTCATCCAGTTTCAATTTTTTTTTTGCTTTATATAGTTAAATTTATTAAAGCATCAAATTTAGAAGTATATATACATAAACGGTTTTTTATTTATTTAGAAAAAAGGTGAACATGAGGTTTAAGTAGTTTGTGCCAGAAGTAAAAAAAAAGGATATAAGAATTCAGGATGACTTAAAATAGTTTAAAATCACTCAAGATATTTTTTTTTGACTCGAAGAGTGGGAACTCTTGAGTTTTTACTATTCTTATCTTTAAGTAAACTACGTATTTTTTTTATAACTACATGGTGTTAAATTGTTATTAAAATCTCACTGAATTATTTCTGAGCAAAGTTCCACATCTCTAAAAATAAAATCTATACAAAGCACATAAGTTTGTACTACTATATAAAGTATTTAGCTGCTGTAGTGTAAAGCTTTTGCCGTATTTTAAGTTTGACCAAAATAGACTCTTATGTTATGTACACATTTAAAAAATTTTTAGAGAGTTGTTAGGTCAATTTTTTATCTTCTATATTTCTAAGAATTTTGTTCAAGATAAGCCTGTCTTTTCTAATCCGATGTCTTAGGTACAAAGCGATGACTAACTATTAGACGTGTAAGTTTTCTTTTTACCGATTCTATTTTCAAATATGTTTTCAGATAGGGGAACAAAACTTTAGTTTCAAGCTGAGGATGCACACATAATTTTTTTTTCTAATGGTATGATAAACTTTTTTTCATGTTTTGATAAAACGCTGATTAATAATCTTGTTATTTACTTTTAGATTATTTTATTAGTTTATAATAAATTACTTTCAAACATGTTTTAAATTTAAGCCATACGTTTATTCTAAAAAATCACAAGAACTAAAAACGTACGTAGTTCATTAAAAAGTTTGATAGCAAGTAATATAAGTTTTGTTTAAATAAAAAACTCGGTCTATTCTTAAAATTATTTCAAGTTTTATTAAATATAATTAAACATATGTATAAAAAAAAATACTATTGCTATAACTTAGTTAAAAAGATTAAAAAAATTAAACTTAAATGTACAATTGTAATTTTTTCTTGCTTTTTATAAATCGTTTATAGAAAATTATAAAAGTATTAGTTTTAACTTTTTAATCGTAATTGTTTAAAAAAAAAACTTTATTTACTCTTATCTCTCATCAACAATATAGAAAGTGAATTTTAAAAACACATCTAGAAAATTACAGTGAAGTTTCTGTAAAAGACCTTTTGCACTTTTCTGGCCCATCTATTCAATGTACAATACGGTTTGGATTTTAATCTAGTCACTTTTAGAGTGGTTTCATTTGTAATTTGCATCAAGAAGTCAGTTTGAAATGCAAATTTAAACAGATAAATAAAATTCAAATAAAAAATTCTAAATTAATTGGATTTATAAAACATAAAAATATAATATATTTGTTTCAAGTTTATGCCTTTTTAGATATTTTAGTTTCTTAAACAGTAGTCAGTTTAATAAACAAAAACCTAAAAAATTAAAAAAAAGTATAACCAGTCCAACTAAGAATAAAGGTCGTGTTTAAATCTAAAATTATAAATGAAATAAAATTATTTTGATTATATTTCAAGATGTTGTATAGCAGTATAAACACTTGCATATCTATTGGGCAAAGGGCGCACTGGATCCGGTGCGACTTCTAAAAAAGTATGAAAAATATTTATTATTTTTTTTAATATTTAATGAAAACGTTGTTTAATTAAAATTTTTAGTTATTTTGATATATTTGTTTTGTTTTTAAAATTTTAAATGTCTAACAAAGAACATAAACAACCAAATGCATTAACAACAAGCAAGTGTTTTTCATGTAATCATTAAGACGTTTTACTTTTGTAATGTGCGCTACTTTATAAACAGCTGATAAAAGTTTTTTTTTTTAATATCAGTATAAACTGATAACTTTTTGAAGCCTGTTTGTAATAGAAAGCTGACAACTATTTTACCCTTTGTTTTTAAACTAAAACAAACTAATTTATTTTACATTAATTTACATAGTTATTGAACTGTTTATCGAAAAAAAACGCTAGAAATGTTTGGTCTAGAAACCTGGTGTACGAAAAACCTTTTGATCATTGAGTCATACACCACGGATACAGTTCAATATCTTGTCTAGGACATATTTATCTTGTTTAAGTTTGACTTTTTTTTTAGTTCTATAAAAAAAAAATTATGTGAATAAAAATTTTATTTATTTTTTTATGAATAGCAATAGAAAATTAAGTTACATTATTAAAGCAGGTTTCGCATATTTTTACCATGATACTTTATTTTTATTACCTGTTATTTTTAAATTTTGATTCCTGTAGTTTACAAAAATTCATCATACCATTTCAACTACTTGACCACGACGATAATATAGTAATCTATGTTTTTAATTGACATTTAATTTGAAATATTTTATGATATTTTGTCTTTTAAAAATCACATAAAAATACTATTGCCCAAAACAATTAAATTTTTCACAATGACACTTAACATTTTCTTATTAAGTTGATTAAAATGAATAACTTTACATTCAAGTTTAACATAAAAGTTCTTATCTCTTAATTTTTAACTACTAATGTTTGTTAGTTTTTGTTCTAAACTTTTAACTAGTGATTTTTTTAAACAAACTATTATTTCTATTAACAATGTCTAAAATTGAAGAAATACTTTTTTTTCTTGTCTCTAATTTGTAATTTATATTGTTTTTAAGAATCAATCAAAAGTTAATATACAAAGAAGGTCTAAACAATTTATATGTACTAATCAGTTACTGTCCTGGACAAGACGTAAAACTGTATCCAAGTGGTGTACGACTCGATAACCGAAAAGTTTTTTGTCCACCAGGTCCTTGGACCAAACTTTTTGAGCGTTATTTTTGTTATTCAATAAACATTATATAAATAAAAGTTTTTAATGCTTGTTTCAAACTAATAATCTAATTTGTTTCGTATTCAAGCTTTTATATTCAAGTTAATGTTTACTAAAACTAAACGATTTGACTAGGTGGATTATTAACGAGGAAAAAGTTATTTTAGTGATTTTTTTTTAGTTTTATAAATAACAAATTGTTTTATTTTCTGTTTAGCTGACATTTATTAGAAAAAGATACAGCGCTAAAATAATTAGATGCACAAAAATGTTCTAGAAGAAGATCATGCTTAAATAAATTCTAATTCATTTAATACTATAGACAGAATGAAAATAAAATAAAACAATTTTAAAAAAGCATTAATAAATTGCTGTTTATCGTGAACAAGTGTTGATGATTATGTTAACTTATGTTACATAAATTTAATGCTTCGCAATGATGCTTTAAAAGTAGGTTAAAGTTTTTTTTTTAATTTGTTTGCATTTATTTCAGTTTATTGAAAAAAAGACGCTCAGAATATTTGTTTCTAGAACCTGGTGCACGAAAAACCTTTCGGTTACCGAGTTGTACACCACGGATGCCTTTTAAGTCTTATCCAGGACAATTAACTTATTTTCTTGACACAGAAAAAATATCAATAAGAAAAATTTTGTAAAAAAATACTTTAAGTAAAAAAAACTTTTTGTTTAGGAAGTTTTAAAAGGTATTTTGTATCTAGTTGGTTGTGTTAGTAAATATTTTTTTTTTGCTATTACTGTTACTATTCCTAACTTTAATTTACTTTTTTAATAGTTTTTAAAAATTAATTTCTTTGTACAAATTTGACATTACAAGCGTACAATTTCTATCAAAATGTACTAACATATCACTAAAACTTAAACATTTGTAGCTTTTTTACGATTGCCGTTGAAGGCTTTGGTGCATGCGTATTAATATACAATGTGTTTTTTTTTTTTTATATTATGAAGGATATAAGAATAGAACTAAAACTTGCGTTTAGTTTAAAACAGTAAAATCTACGATGGAAACAATTTTTTCGAGTGAAGGAATAAAGAATGCATGCATCTTTTTTTGTATTTAAAGGAATAAATGGTGTGTCCCGTGCAGCTAAAAATTGGTAGGTGAAAAACAGTAGAGGCATTTGACCATTTAGCTGATTCCTTGTCACAACATCTTACATGGTCGAAGTACATCGAATTTAAGAAAAATGTGTAGTTATACATAACATTTTGTATGTAAATGGAGTTAATAGGCAATCGAGTGAAATGTTTGATTTAATTGTAATAAAATTTCTATTTTAAAATCTCCTCCGGTATCTTTTCAAATGTATCGAAAAAACATTTCAATAGGAAACAAATTCGCTGTACTTATTCTAGGAAAACTTTTATTTCGGACACCGCAAACATTCAATCGCTTGTACTTATTTGTAAAGTAACAAAATATATTAGTTCGTTTCATGTATAAAATGATTTTTTTTGAATTTTTGAAAAGAAATAACAACAAAACTTGGGAAAAAATTAAACTCAAATATAATTTAAACATTTTCATAACTTTTTTAACGGTCCAAAAATTTTAAAATACGGTTTTTATTTAAACTTTAACCATAAAGTAATGTCTTAATCTTTTTTTAATAAAAGTATTCTTTCTTTGTAATTAACCTAATATTGCTAACCTTTTTTAAGACTATTTTAGTTTTGAGATAAAAAAAGTCTTTTATAATACAAAATTATATCTATTTTTTCAATTTGTGATCAGATAGACACTGACTTAAACTTTAAAGTTACTTTTGTACTTAATTTTCTATAAATAAAATAAACTTAAAATCCTGTTATACGTGTTTTTTCCTAAAGGTTTCATTGTGAAAAAGCCGTTTGCTGAAAAGCTCTCTCCATATTATTTGTTCAGTATTCCTGTAAATTTTCTAACTATTTTGAGTACATTGAATATAAATAAATATGTACCATATGTAGACTATGTCAACAGTAAACGACAAAAAAATTAGATTTCAAATTTATTCGTTAAAGATAAATGTTGTTAATAGTTTAATTTCAGTATAAAACATTTTGTTTTAGTTAAAGCAATTATATTAGTCAATTTACTCTATTTTACATACATGACTTATTGTAAACTTTAAAACAACAAAAAATATTTTTAATTTTGTACGCATTACTAAAACATATTGAGACACTTAAATCGGCATGCGTTTAGTATTGATTTAAGATCTGCTAGAGTTAAAAAGCTTAGATAATAGTGACTTTGTTTTGAAAAAAAGTTGTTATTTAGCCACAACAATGTGACCAACTGGTATCTTTTATAGAATTTGTCTGTATAAGTTACTACTCGTTAACATAAAATGATCTGAATTCAATTAATTATTATAAAATTAATTTATATTACTTTAATACTTTTTTTAATGATAGGTTGTTTTTATAAAACTTAAGTTTTAAATATCAAAATTTCTGCTTTTTTAAAACAATTGCTATATCATAAGTAGAACTTGAATAAATATATACTTCGATCATACTTACTGGATTTGTTTGTTTGTTATAAATAAGAATCAACTATGAAAAATATTTTAAATTGTTTAAAAAAAATTATTAAAATAGCTCGCTAATCAATATTCTTTTTATAAAAATATATAGCAGATTAGTATAATTTGAAAAAAAAACTTTATTAGTTTAAATAACAGGTTACTATAGTATTTGAAAATTTAAGCAAATAATGCTTTCAACAAACTTTTTGAAAACACATTTTTTTATAACAACTTTGAATAAAAATTAAATAATAATACTGACTACTAGAGGTCGTTAGTAGTTTGTAGTTTAGAAAGATATTAAAAACAGTTTTTAAAACAACCCTTTGTTCTTTTAAGCCTTAAGAAATTTTCACTAATGCCAATTATATTCAAGCACAGTTTCTATTTTTAATGACCTTGAACAAAAAATTTTTGTGGTAAAACATTGGTTAAACACAAAAAGAACTGAAACTATGATCTACAAAACTTTTTCTACTATATTTAAAAAAATTTTAAGTCCTAAAATCCTGACCGAATTATAAAAAGTATAAAGTTTGCTTGTTTATACGTTTTACAAACATTAAAAACTTAACATAAAATATGTTTTTAGTGATATACTAAGTTTATTTTGGTATCAATTCCTGTACTTAGTGTGACATAAGAGTTTGAAAGCTAAATAGACAGTTTATGCAGAAAAGTAATTTATTTCTATTTGAAATACAAAACTTTATATGATTTTTTTAATAATCAACTTTAATGAAGACAATATTTAATTTAATAAAAAAAAACATGTAAAGTATGATAAAATAATATAGAGTTTTATACGATTAATATCAAGCTAACTCATTTTTTATAGGATTATGTTTGTATTACTGCTTGTATAGCTTTATAAACTTGCAATAAATACTATATTGAAGAAAATTTTCCGAGTCATTGAATTGTTGTTTTTAGTTTGTCAAATTTTTTTTTAAGTAAATCAGTTTATGTAGAACTTTGTCTTGTATTTTATAAGTGAGTATAAATTCTTAAAACTCAATCACTGAATTATTTAAAAAGTTATAAAAATAACTCAGCTAATTAGAAAAATTCTTAGCAAAACTTTTTAATAAAAGAATAAGTTAATACCAATATAAGTATATAAATTTATTGAAGAGTAACATGATTATTACCAAGTATAAAAAAAAGTTTATATCATTTTCAGCTTTGGTCAAAATTAAAAAAAAAAAAGCTTTAAGAAAAATTTTACCTTTAAGTTTAAGATTTTTATATTATCAAAGTTAAGAATGTTTGAAGATTTTTTTAAATGAATAGTTTTGTTTCTTTTACAAGTTTTCAAATAAATGAAACTATAAAACGTATTTGTTCACAATAAAATTAAAGTTTACAATTTTAAAGTACAATAAAATCTCTAGTGCAGGCTTCAAAACTACAAGCCTATAAAATCATAACAATTACTTTAAATACTTTTTTGAAAAAATCCAATTAGATTATTTCATTTTTGGAAAAAAAAGTTCAATGTGCAACAAATTATGAATATAACAAAATTTATTGAACAGTTTGACTAGTATAAATTTCAAATACTTTAAAAAAATAAAATGCATGCAACATATAAAAGTATTAAATTTTGATTTAATGTAAAGTCTAAAAATTATCTAGATGTATTACACTAAACAAACAATGTTGTACTAAACTAAAAAGTACTTTGTTTTTTTGTCATTCATAGCTATAAAGTTTACAGTTTAGCTTAGTAAAAGCAAAATAGATTGTTGGGTAATTATTAATTATACCAGAGGTCTGCAAACTATGGCCCGCCGGCCAGATTTGATCAAAAGAAACTAAAATGTTCTTTATACTATTACTGTAAACTAATTTAGAAGTAAGCAGTAGTAGTAGTTTAAGGATTATTCATTTACATCAAAAAACATTTGTTGTATATAACAAAAACTTTCAAAATCAGGTCTCGAATACCTTAATTATATCAGTGTTAGATTGACATTTGTAAAAGAAAACTGTTAAGTATATCTTTATAAACCTGAAAGTGGCGATGTCGTTCTCGTTTGGACGATTGTTCTAAGTTAAGGGCAATAGCTAGTAAGGGGAAAAAACGAGAATTTTAAGAAATTTAAGCATTTGTGGAATTTTTATTTTTTAGCTTGCATTTTAATTAACTTAGTTTGCTATTTAGTATTTGACCATTAACTAGTAAGGTGGTAAAAAGTAAATAAGTAAATCAACTAACTTACACTAGACATTCTTGGGTTTGTATAAATTGGGCGATTATTTTATAATTTTCTGCCAAACGGGTGAATATGAAAACGAGTTCGGAAAACCCTTATTTATTTTTTTTTATATCTTTTTTAGTTTACACTTTAATTTACTACGTTTATGTTTTTTAAACATTTTTCTCTAAATTAAATGTTTTTATTATTCTATTGGTTAGGTTATTCAATTCCTGACCATCCACATATTTTTTATTTATATTTTGCTAAAAAACAAAGCATATGATCATTTGATAAGAGAAAAACGTTTTTCAAAAAAAAGTGATATTTAAATAACAAAGCTTACAACTTTGTGTACACTTTTAACAAAATATAAAGTTTATATTTAATTTAAAGCGTTTTGAAGAAAGAAAACTATTTATTACGTTCTAGTCTGTACTTTGGAGTTCAGTGTCACCTCATTTGTCTGGCAATCCTTCTGTAAATTTTTTTTACTGCATTGACAGCATACAAAAAATCGGCATGAGCGTAACCATTTATTTTGTGCAGCTTTCTTATGCTAGGCAGGACTTCTGACAGCATCCTGCAATCTCTGTAGGTTACCATTTTGTCTTTTGTTCCACAAAAAAAGTAAGTGGGAATTCCAGTGAAAAGTGAAAAGTTGTACGTAGGAGGCCAAATACTGCCGTACTCATAAATGTTCCACATGTTTCCATGATCATGAAAACTCATTTCAACTCTGTCCTTCGGAGCATTTTGCATCTGGATCCAGTGCATTGCCTTAATTATTTGTTAAATTCACAAAGTTATAAACAAAAAATTTATAAAAAGAGTACATGAGATGATTTTTTTTATATAATTTAATATATATCTAATCTAAATCTAAATTTGTATCACAACAAAATCCAGTTTTATCTTAATAGTAATAATGTTTGATACAACTGGTAATTTTCAAAATAATTTAAATAACTTTGTCACAAAAAATCTTAAAACTATTTTCAATTTTTTTTTACACTTTTTCAATAACTGATTTGATCTATAAATGTTACGCTATAAAAAAAAAAAATTTGATAACGTAAAATTAACTACTAGGAAAATAAAAAGTTTTTGTACTGTTACAAAGTGCAATTAACATTATGCCAAACTTTAATCTTATAAGTACAAAACAGTTTATTAAAAATAATCACAATGTTTTAATTGTCTTATTTAAACTTATACTAACTATAGCTACTTTCTTTCTCTACATTGTCTGGACAAACAAACGAAGTTTTTTTTTAATGTAAATTGAAAAAAAAAATACAAAAAGAAGTTTTAAAAATAGTCGCGCAGTCTTAATCAATATAAATTATTAAAAAAGCATTTTTTTCAAAAATATCCCTAATAAGTATGTTAAACGTTTGTACTTTTTTTTTTAAGCTTACATTTTGTAATGAAGTTCCGCTGGGGTCATGTGCAAGGTAGACCGGCAATCTTGTTTCATTGAGGTTTCCATATCGGGACTTTCCCGCAAAAGTGTACAACGGATTGGCACAAAGCGCAGGATAATTGCTACAAAACCGAGAAATCCATGATGAAGAAGCGTTGAAAGAAGGAAGAAACTCAGATCCTGAAGAGAAGAGAGATTTGGTCATATACATGGTCTCTATGAGTGGACTGAGGTATTTGATAGGTGATGTCATGGATGCAATGTATCCTGCAGGAGCTAACGCAAAAAACTTGTTTACTTTCCGTCCAACATCAGGGTTTTGTATAACGGATGAAAAGAGAACGACGCAGCCTTGAGAATGACCAATATAGTTGACCTTCCTCTTTTTGGTAACTTTAGTTACATACTCTACCATCGAGGTAACATCATAGCGACCCATCTCATCAAAAGTCCATCGCCAGAACTGACCCTGATCTGGATCAAGGTTTTTATGACGGCGGGAGTGTTTGTTGCCACGAACATTTCCTAGCCATACATCAAAACCTTGGTCCCATAAGTAGAAAGGGAGAGACTGGTTTCGGTGGTTAACAAGCCATGTGTCCGAAGACATTAAAACTCCATGCACCAACAGAACTGGATACCTGTTTAATTATTTATAATAAGTCCTTAAGTAAATTTATATTTCTAATTCTAGCAAAATAGTATTTTTTACTTAAAAAGCTTTTAGTAATTAAAACATTACTAATCAACAATTTTGAATGTACAAAATAAAGTATGTTTCTTTAAATGTTAAACATAACTTTATACAGCTTATAAGGTAGCTTGTAGCAAAAACATTAGACAATAGTTATTAAAAACACTTTTATAAAATTACTAAGATTAGCTTATTAATAATGACTAATTTTAGTTGAAGGAACCCGAAAATTTATAAGAAGTAGATTAACAGCTTATAGTTAGATAATTATAAACTAGTTAATAATTTAACTAAATTAGGCAAACATACAAAATTAAATAAAACAAACAATAAGTAAAACAAATTAAGCAAAAAACGAAACTTAAAACAACTTTTAAAGACTAAATTTATGAACGTACTGTTGCTTGCATAAATTAGGTCTAAACGTTTTTATAAACAAAGATTCTAAACAGCCTAGATAGTAATCATTACGTGCTTTAATTAAAATTGAAAAATGACTATTATTATAATTCTTTGAACAATCATAATCGGTTGATAAGTGTTCAGCAATCGCCAATGACCTATTAGATGGTTTATTAAAACCCGTGTCAATCCAACTTCTAAGGGATTACTTTTAATACTCATTTTAAGGGATACTTTTATTTATTTATCTATAAAGGATACTTTTAATTTTATCTAATTCTTTCTTAAACATCTTCTTTAAACAAATCTTGTACGCTATGTTAACCAAAGAAGAAACTAAGTCAACTTTTTAGGATAAAGAACAAAACGACTGAAAAGGAATATATTAGCCAGAAAAATTTGGTTTTTGTTAACTAGTAGTAAGTAACTCAATAAATGAACGCAATGAATGAACATCCACGAAAGGTAATTACTTTTGGTTAATAGAACGTACAAGATTTGTTCAAAGAAGTTGTTTAAGGAAGAATTAGATAAAATTAAATTGTTTTTTGACCTCTTGGTTATCCGTCACATATCATCAGTAAAACAATAAACAATACGATCTTTGAACTGGAAAAATCTTTAAACTTCGACCAAGTAAATGCCCTATATATTTAAGACTGCCATACCTAGGTAAAGAAGCGATAGCTCTTGAAAATAATGTCAAAAACATTATCAACTCTACTTTTAGATCTGTACAACTAAGAGTAAGCCAAGTACAAGGAAGTCTTTGAATGGAATTTATAAGGATGTCACTGCCAATCTAGGAAAAAAGTAAGGTCATTTATAAGTTTAAATGCCACTGTGATAGTGTGTATATCAGCAGAACGTCCAGGAGATTTCATATTAAAAGAGACTAACATATTTCAAAATCCCTTAGAAGTTGGATGGACACGGGTTTTAATAAACCATCTAATAGGTCATTGGCGATTGCTGAACGCTTATCAACCGATTATGATTGTTCAAAGAATTATAATAATAGTCATTTTTCAATTTTAATTAAAGCACGTAATGATTACTATCTAGGCGGTTTAGAATTTTTGTTGATAAACACGTTTAGACCTAATTTATGCAAGCAACAGTACGTTCATAAATTTAGTCTTTAAAAGTTGTTTTAAGTTTCGTTTTGTTATAAAATGTGTTTGTCGCATACTTTATTTTGTTTTTGTACGTATGCTTATTTTAGTTAAACTACTAATTAATTTATAATTATGAAATTACAAACTGTTAATCTATCTCTAGTTAATGTTGCTTAATTTTATAACTAAGTATTTTTTGGTAAAATGTATAACTGTTTACTTACTCAACATTTATTTTTAAATTGGTTGTTAACAAAAATAGTTGATAAGGGTTAGCGGAAATATATTTTACTTGTTTGCTTAATAAAAATGTTTTTGAATGAATCATGTCTCAAATATTTGTTTGGTATTATTAACTAGTTAGATTTTGTATTAAAATTTATATTATTTTCAATTCAGCGAATTAAAAAATGTTAATATATTTGTAAGTAAGTAAGACACTTGTTTGAGAGTGAATGGGTCAAATATGCACGAAAAAACTTTTCCACGAAGGGTCAAACATGCACGAAGGAACTTTTTTTCACTAACACTTTTTTGCACGAAGGGACATTTTTGCACGAAGACACTTTTGCACGAAGGGTCAAATATCCACAAAGGGACACTTTTGCACGAAGCAAAATTTTTGCACGGAGACGCTTTTTTACAAAGGGTTATTTTTGCACGAGAGTAAAAAAAAATAAATAAAACAATAAAGAAAAAATTAAATATGAAAAAAACAAGAAAAAACAACAAAAAATAAAATTAATAAAACCAAAAAAAAAAAAAAAAAGGAAAAAATAAGTTACCGACCGTGGGTAACGGTTAGGGGTAACAGTAATAGCAAAAGTAAAAACCTTTAAATACGAAAAGAAAAAAATGTATATATTAAAAAAAAACGAAAAATAAGAAAAAAAGTTATCGATTGAGGGTAAGGGTTAAGGGTAACAGTGATAGTAAAGAAAAAATAGAAAAAATAATAAAAATCAAATGAAAAATAAATTTTAACTCGTGACACTTACCCTGTTTGTGAAGTTAAAATCACCAAAAAAACTCTAGTCACTATAGACTTTGTTGTAAAGATAAAACTATAAAAAAAACTTTAAAAACTAAAACAAAACCATCAGAATATTTATTAGACTAGACGAAAATAAAATAAAAGTAAGCTGATGAAAATTAGAAAAAAAAACAAAAAAAAAAACACTTTTTTATATTCAGAAAGAGCTTTCGTAAAAGTTAAATCGTCTAAAATCTTAGAAATAATAGGCTGAAGGTATGGTTTTTTGATATGAAAAGAATACGTTGCAGTTTACAAATGGATTTCCAAAAGATGAAGTACTAAAAAAATAAATTAATTTATGGAACGTGTAACTTGTATAAATATAATTTTTTTAAACATATTGAAAATAAAAACAACACATTTTTTAATGAAAAATAACAATAATTAAAATTAAACACAAAAAATACATTAATTGTATTCAATTAAAAAGGAAATGAACATGAGCGAATAAAAATGTTTAAAATATAAAAAATAATACTATTGTTATAAAAGATTTAAAAACTTGAAAAACTATATTAAAAATAACATAGTAGCTTGTCAGTAGGTTATCAGCTAGTCACTAACGCTTTTATAATTTGAATGTATAGCTTTCTTTTGATTAATTTTGTGATATAACCTAACTGTTTTATTTTAATCTAAAAAATAAATATCTTATATAGCCAAAAAATATTTAAAAACTAAGTAGTAAGATATAAAATAGTTTTAAAAATGGAAAAGCATTTTTTACAAAACCTTTTTGTAAAGCTTGATAGTTTTTTAAATTTTTAAATTAACATCTACAGTTTATTATCTGCATGGTATCATTATCAAATGGTATCAATTATTAAAATAAAATTATATTAAAATTTTAACCGATTTATAACCTACATTTTATATTGTTAACAAAATTTTAAAACATACCTTTTTTTAGAAAACGGTCTTGGTAATCGATCCATTCCCAAAACAAATCCATCTTCAGTTGTGACATTGTGGCGTTCATGGGGAATTCCCTTTGACGTTACTAACTCCGAACAGTCCATGTTGATTTCAGGGTCAATAAAATTTTCACTATTCGAATCCAATGAAAGTATTGAGCTTGGCATTGCAAGAATTATTATAATACAACAAACACATAACATTTTAATCTTTTAAAACTATCATTAAACTTTTAAAAACTTCTAGAAAAATAAAGCCCATATATATTTCTTAAAATTATTTGGTTTAAGCAGAGACTCATAATACAAATAATGAAAGTTTTATAATATAAATAATTTTCAAATAAAGAACCATTAGAAGTAAAACATTTTTTACTTTTTGCCCATATTTTTTATGCACTTTGTACAGAGCATGTGTTTATGCCAAAACAAGTAAACAAAAAAGTTTACAAGCAATATTTTGTTAATATAGTATACTTAATGTTTTTTATAGTTTTTAAGGTTTACATCTATTGTATCTTTTAAACTTTATTTTAACGATTGAGAGTATTCTTTTTTACATTATACACTGCTTAAAAACTAATAATTTTTAATTTATCGAGTAATGAAAGTGCTAATATTTATTACTAAGCTGTTTTCGCTTGTATTTACATACTATTTATCTTGGTTTATTAATGTCTTTATCTAAGGTTATCTTGTAGATAAATCTTTAAAAGAGTTTTAGGAATAATATATTCTTGTAAAAAACCTTTGACGTTCGTTTGTTACAACACAAAAGGTAACAACATAGTAGAAGTTTATGATAGACATCAAAATGCTTAAACTATTTTGTAACTGGTAAAAAGTGTTTGTTAGATTATATAAATTTATTTTTAAGTTAAGTTAATTTTAAAAATGTTTAAAAAAAGTACTACTGGTTGTCATATTTTTTAGTCTCATATAAACCTTCTTTATTAGTATTCTAAAGTTAAATCAATATACTTTTTTTAAAACAGTTTAACACTTAAGAACTATTTTTGCTGTTGTGAAAATAGTTTTTCAAAACCCTAAAAATTAAGCCTAAGTTAGTTTGAAAAGTTTATTCTAACTGCAATATTACAGATTAGACGAGTCTGATCTTTATTTTTTTATTCGGTTCTGCGAAACTCTGTTTGATATTATTGAAAGAATTGAAAAAAAAAAACTATTTTTCTCATTCAACAACACTATAATTTAAATTTAGTTATTGAACTATAAACAAAAAAACTCTTTTTTTTTCATAAATCTAAAAACAAACACATCATGATTATAAGCTCTTTTCGCTTAACTTTAGTTTTAGAATAAATTTTTTACAAGCAAAGAAACTATTTATCTTAAAAATATTTCATAGATTAAAATAAAAACTCTAATTTAAACAATCGATCAAAAAAATACTCAAGCTGTGAACTTTAACCAAACAGCTAAAGTTCACAACAAAATGAATGTATGGTGAGCGCGTGTATTTTTGTGTTAATTCGCGTTAATCAATCGCCACCACTGAATGCTCCACATTCCAACTTTCTACCTTGTGCTTTCCCGCCGCCACACCACGTGATGTGGTTATCTTAATCTTTAAGAATGGTGACGTAATAACTACGCCGAAACCGAGCAAACACCGAACTACACTAATTACTAAATTAAAAGCAGTTCAAACAGTCATCGAAACTTATAGCTTGGAAAACAAGTTTTAAAATTTTCATTGAAAACAACTTGAAATAAATTAAAGAGCATTAAATAAAGCCTCATGTGATTAGATAAATATTTTATTCTGTATATGTTTTATATTCAAAGTGCATTTAGTGGTTAGTGTCTTTGAAAATAGAATGATTAATATCTAGGCTCTTTTGTACTTTATAATGTAAACTAATTGATTTTAGTAGCAAATAGAAAACTTTTTTTATGATTTATGTCATTACTTTGATATTATTATATATTTAATAAAGTAATGTACAACAGAAACTTTTAAGTATTTTAAATGTTTACCACATTAATTTTACAAAGTAAAACTTTTTACTTAAAATATATCTATTAAAATATAAGTTCTATTAAAATCAGAAGTATGTTAAGTATACTTAAATCAAATATTTTTTCTATCAGAAAGTTTAAAAAAATACTTTAAGCATTGTTATAAAAACTATGCGCACTTTAAAATTTTACGTGTAATTTTTAATAAATATTTAGCTACTACCCATAAAAATATTTCATAAAAAAATTATTAGTTTAATTGACAAAATATGTGAATAAAAAAGTTATAAAAATCATTTGTATAATAAAAATTATTTCTATATAATTTGTTTTTAAGGTAGCTGGTTATTGAAAAAAAAATCATGATTAGTTAATACTTTTGCCTATTTTTTGTTGTTTATACAAATATTTTAGCTTTAATCTTGAATTCTGTGTAAAACAACTTTTATATACGCAAAACAGAGAAATAACTATTCTTAGTTTAAAACGTTTTAACAAATATTATCAATTTAGGTACTATTAGTAAATAAAGTACTAGTAGTTATTTATTCTTCAATTTGTGAAAAAATCAGTTTAAATTTATTTTTACTACACTTACAAACTTAAGATTTAGATTAAATATAAGTTTTTGAAAACATTTTCTGATATTTTTTTTACCAAAAAACATTAAACATAGCTTTACACGTATAGGTTTTTCAATTTTAATCTTAAAATATGTCACTGTGGTATACCAAAATTTTGAACAACATACATTTATATTGTCAAAAATTAAGTATACAGGTGGTAGTTTATAACTATAAGCTCTAATAGGTTTACAGATAGAAATAATCAGTTTAGTAAGAATTATTAGTTAAGATATTGCAGCTTTAGATATTAACTTCGGGGTATATGAAACACTCGATTCAAGGGTAGCTTAAAAAATATATATATTTAATCCTAACAATTACGTTGTGAGATACTATTTGGTTCTTTTTGAAGCGAAAAACTTAAGTAAATCAAAATTTACAAGGGATAGTTGTTAAATTTAGCTTAAGATGTGACTGCTTTTTTATGACATGAAGCGTCATAACATCAAAGTTGCTTTGTTTGGTCTACTTTTGTTATTCAAATTTTTTCAAATAATTTTAGTAATCTCAAACAATCATGTTTATTAAAACAAATACAAATAAATCTAATACTTATATTCTACTACACCTAATCTTTGGTTGTTTTGTTTTCAAATACCGTAAAAATTCATGAGTACAATGTTAGATTTTTAAATGTAAACTTTGATTATTCACAAGCTTCACAAAACAAAAGGTATTAAAAAGGTTTAACTTTAATTTTTTTTTGTTAAGTCACAAAACGACATGTTTTTTTTTTTTTAAGTTCGCAAAATTTTAAACAAAAAAGTTCCAATTCACTAAATTGTTGTAAAATCAGAACATTTTAATGACTTTATTGTATCTTTTTAAATTTTTTAGCTTATTATAACAGCTTTTTTTTTTCACTTTCTGTATAATTTATGCTCAAGCTAAATAAATTAGCTTCTATGTTAAAGTCTACATTATAATATAATTTATAATGTTTGTTGCTGACAACCAAACCTCACTAATTTTTCTCCTAAAAAACTTTATAAGTTCATGAAATATCTATAAATAAAGAAGAATGCTGCTATTTATTTTTCTTAAACTTGTGTTTTCAAACAAATTAAAAAAAAACTATTTTTATGTTGTTAGTTTATTTTCAGATGCTAGTTTAAATTTTAATCGTACAAACTTTCTTACAAAAACTCAAAAGTGCACTTTTTACCTATTTTATTGAATAAATGTGCATCTATTGTAAGCCTGCTGCTTGAAAAATTAGTGCAATTCTATTAAATCAATGACTTTTTAAGTAAACAGAGAAAAAAGAATTAGGTTTTTTTGTACATTCAACAAAACCAACAAAACAATAGTAGTAAATATCTTTGAGTACTTTTGAATTAAAGAAGTGCTGTTAAGTAAACATAGTGACAAAGTAGATAAAAAATATCGTTATTTTTTCTGCAAATGCAATACACAAAGATTAAAGTAGCCTTAAGCTTTAAAGTAACGGACCATATTAAAACATCATTATAAAATAAGTGAAGCATTAAGGCTTTATCAATTATCTTTAATAATTTGTAGAAAGTTGCACATGAAAAAGTCGTACTAGTTGCTATAACGTTTGAGCGGTTTAAATTAATTATTGTTACCGTTCTACCAAAAAAAAACTAATTTTTTTATTAATAAAACATTGTATTCTTTTTATACTTAAATCGTACCTTATAGTAAATAAAGACAAGTTTAAAAATTTCTTATCGAAATAAATAGTTTACCTTTTTGTGTGCACTTTTAATCAAAGCAAACATACATAACTATTTTTCCAGATAGAAAATATTTTTATTACTCCTAAAAAAAGTCAACCTTAACTCAAAACTTAAATTAATTTAAATAACTGTTTTTTTTTGTAATCCTTTTTGTTTCAGGGTGTTAAAAAATTGAAAAAAAAATCATGTTTGTTTAATCATGTTTAAAACTGTTTTTGTTATCAAATATTACAAAAAATATAAAGTCCACTTAAGCAAAGCTTAAAAACCAATTATGTAATTTTCTAACAAACTTTTTAGAAGAAACCCTGCAATAAAATAGTTTAACTCTTAAAACATCTCTTTTTAATCAAATATAGTTTAGAAGGTTTTTCTAGCTATTTCTTAACATGTTTTATTTGAAACACAATCAGCAATTTAAGTTTGATATAAGCAGTTAAAAATTTAGTAAAAACTAATTTCCAGTTTATCCTAGTCTATTTATTGTATTGCTTTTTTCAGTTTTAATGTTTTTTAAATACATAAATTTTTAGACCAGAACTCTCTAACAATTGCTTTAGTTTATTGTAGTTATTTTTTTTAATTCCACAAAACTAGTCGAATAAAAAATACTTTTGTAAGTTTTATTTTTAGTATTACAGTTTTTTATGTATCTTTAGATTTAAGATTTAATACAAAAACACTGTAATAATTGAACATAAAATTTTGTTGATGAATATTTAACAAGATAAGTTATATTTCCTAAATAAAGAAAGGGTCTCCAAACTTTGCAGTACCACTAAACCATCTTTTCTTTTTTCTTATTGTAACTCATCTGTTTATAAAATAGAAGTAATTTATAAATTAATGCAACAGTTTTATAGCATGTTAAAATAATAAATATTTTTTATTTTTATCTCTAAATGTTAAAACACAAATTTATACTTCAATTCTATTTTTTTCCGATATTTTTCAATAGTGATAATACACTAACACAAGACCTAAATACTATATTTTTTCTAATGTACTGTTGTTACTTTTTTACAATTTGATTAAAAGTAACATAAAATACCTTTTAGCTATCTAAAATCTTTTTTTGAGTTGTGACCTTTTTCGCTTGAAAAATAAAAGCTATTAATTTAATTTAAAGAAAACCGTATTTAGTTTTAAAAAAACATACTTTATAAACTTTAAAATTTTATGTTGAGTAGCTACGTTCTTAATCTGATAAAATCATATCACGTAAATCATCAGACCGCAAGCTTTCGGCAGACTGAGACCCAGGTTTCATTTTTATTGAGAGTCTTTAGTCAGTCGAAACCGAAGACTGCAAAGCTTAATAACAATCATTATTTCTGTAGTTCAAAAAAAATATTTATTTTACTGACATAATATAGCTTATTTTGAAGAAAAGGTATATTAAAGCTCTAAAGTTTTAAGATAAAAGAAGCTGAATAGAGTAGTTTATACTTGTAAATACTAAAAAAACATGTAAAACAAATATTCAGAAAGTTTAAATTACCGTCATATGAGTCTTGAAATATTACGAACTGAAGTTAGCGCTATTTCAATCGTATTTTAATATTACTTTTATTATTTCTTATATTGTACAATGTTTTTCATAGTTAAAAAATTATTTGCAAAAAGGTCAAATTTTAAACATTATGTGTAATACATAACTATTCATACAAAGCATAAATTTATTTTGACAACATTGGTACTTAATTAGTTTATTGCATGGTTAACTACTATAAAAACAACACAAATCTAATCTTTCTTTCAAAAGTTTTTCATAAAACAAGCATCTCTAAAACGATTTAAACAAACAGTTGTCCATTAACTTTCAAAACAATTTTGATAGCTGCTAAAATTTTTTAAAGTAAGTATTTTTTCAATTTTTTGCTTAGATGTGCTTCTTAAATTACTTAGTATTGCATTTTTAACTTGTAAAGTAAGTATTTAATCTATAAATATTTTTAAATAAGTTAATATAACAATTTTTATAAAATTTAAGAAGTTTTTTACAAGTTACGGGTCAGACTTACTAAAAAAATTATTTCGCCTGCTGCCGTAATTTAGAAAGTTTACAAAAAACAACTTGAAAGTCAAAACAAAAGAGTCATTAAATTAGTATTGATTTTACCTAGTTTAAAAAAAAAAAGAACTTTTTTTTAAACACACTGCAAAAACTAAAACTTTTTGTTTTGCACAAGTTGTTTCGAGCCAAGAAATGCGTTGCAGACCAAGTATTTTTAACTGGCCGAATATAACCTACCGGCCTTTCATCTATACTAGACACTTATTGACCCTAATATAAATTATAATATAACTAATTAATATATAATAATAACATATAAAGTTCTATTAATACAGTTTAAAACAATTTTTCAAGTCCGCAACTGAAATGCAGAAGATAAAAGATTTAATATTTTTCGACAAAAAAATGTCAAATTAATTTCTTAACTAAAAATTGAAACGCCAACTTATAAAAAAATGTTTTAAAATAATTTTGTTTATGTATTAAATACTGTACTATAACTATGTAACTATCGTATAAACTTTGGTTTCAAATAAAAAGTAAAACCAAAACTTAAGCTATTATCTTTTATAGTTGATAATTTAAATTGAAAAAATAGTTTTGATTTTAGTTTGACGATTGAGAGGTCTTATTTTACACCAGGTCCTTAAACCAAACTTTTTTTGACCATTCTCCTATTTATGTTCAATAACCTATACTTTTATTTTTAAAGTTAACAAAAGTTATGAAACATGCTAAAGCATTTAAAACGTAAAACAAATAGTTAATTAAACTTATTAAAATATAAGTTTTTAAAAATATGTTTATAATTCAATTGTTTTGTCCTTTTCTTAAAAGCTAATCAAAAAAAGGTAAACACAGTGGCGACCGTTGTATTTTGTTAGGGGGTGCAGAAAATTTACAAACATAGAAAAACCTCCTAATTTTATTTATAATAAAACTATTTTAGTACGAAAAAAAAACTACAATTACAAAAATTCGTTTTTAAACAAAAAATTATTTTAAAAATACTAGTTTTAACTGTTTTATAAAAACACAATATTTTTTTAGGTAGAGCATCTGCTCTAGTGTTCCACCTACGCGACGCCCCTGGTAAGCAGACTACAGTAATTAAGAACTTCATTAAATTAATAAAAGTATTTTGATTAGTTTTTTTAATTTTCTAAATTTTCTAAAATCAACAGCTTTTCACAAGTTTTTATTCGTTCGTATAAAGAATATTTACCACACTTAAAGGAAGTTTGAAGGGATTTTTATGTTTATTGTTAAGTTTTATAATTACTAAACAATTCATAAAATTAAAAGCTTTTCTTTTAACTATGTGCTAGTAAACTGAATAGTTTATTTTTATAATTAAAAGTAAAATAATTATTTAAATAAATTTTGGTGTCAAATAAACATATGTATATCTCTTCAATTACTGTACCATCTATATGTCTTAGACAGGACATTTAATTGTGTCCGTGGTTTATGGTACGATAAACGAAAGTTATTTTCGTTACACCAGGTACTTTGAACAATTTTTTTTAATCGTTCAGTAAATAACTATTAAAATGGGATGAAGGTAGTCTTCCTCTTTTGATTTTAAAGACCGGACAGGATTGAATTTTAGATAAACATAAATAAAAATGGTAAGAACCATTAAAAAAAATCAGTCACAGTCTTTTACAACCACTTAGAATAGATCTTTCGTTTATTAAAAAACAAACATTTTCAATTCTTATTCAAATAGATTCTATCTTATTTAGTTTCAATTATAATTTTTTTAGATTATCCAAGCTTGAAACCTTCTTTTGCTTCAGAAAATCACTGATAGATAAAGTTTTAATAACATTTTAGTTCAGTTTTAGTAATTTAAAATAGTTAATATTATTTCGGAAGAATTTTCACTTTTATTTATAACAAAATTAGTTAAACATATTTTTCGATCATTGTGTAATTCTTTTGGTGCTTTATAGAGTACTTTCAATTATTATTATACTTACTTGCTGACAACACATTTAAAAGGACTTTAAGCAATAAAATTTAGTTTAAGCTAAAAGCTTTGTTAATTTTTATGAAGTATAACCAATTTTAAAAACAAGGTGTTTTTGAGAAAATAATAATTACTCATTTTTTTTATTTGAACAGACAAAAAGCACTTTAAAATTCCTAGCTGAGTTTAGATTTTAAAATTTAGGATAAAATCGCATTTTTTTTAAATTTAAAAGTAATAAATCAGACAAGTACAATATAGACTCAGTCAGTTTTATAACATCTTACTTAAAATGAACCTTTTAAAATGTGCGTATAATTGTGTGTCTACTGTAGATATATAAATTTTAAAAGTTATTTTAATGACAGTATTAAAAAATTTGTTGCTTCCTTTCCCAAATAAAACCATTTCAAATGTACTGTGTAAGTGCCTTGTCAATTTTTATATACTAGACATAGACTTTACCTAAGACAAAACGATTTTTTTTGTCTATTCAAAAATTAAAAAACATAATAGAAATAAATATCCAAAGAAGACATATCTGCTAACGGAATTTTTTATAACTTGTAATAAAAAAAAAGGATGTTAGTATTTTTCCCTACTTAAATTACTTTTTTTTATATGCATTTTAAAAAATCTTTGAAGAAATCAATTAATGTAGCTTACAAATATTGTTCATTAAAACTATCTTCTAATCTAATTGTTGTGATTCGTTCATGTTTATATTACTAAATCTTTTATACTTATAAAATATTTTCGTAAAAAGTTGCTACTTATTTTTAAGATATATGTTTTAATTTTATATATATCTTTTCTTAAGTATAAAATAAAATTATATTTTTCTATCAATTTATTCTTTCTTGTATTAAACATATGATACAAATTTTCTATGGGGTTTAATTTTTATTTTTAAACTGAGGTTAAAAATTGTAATACTTATACATTAAAACTATATGAAAATTAAAACTTTAAATGTAAAATGGTATAAAATTTGTTTGTAAAATAGACTTAATAAATGTATGTTTTGTAAAGTAAAAAAAAAAGCTGCTTTCAAACTAGTGGTTGTTGTTGTTGCAAAAACTCGTTTTGTCAACAATATTTTTTTAACTATAAAAACTTTATCCGCTAAAAATTTTTAATTTACTATAGTAACAAAAGAAACCAGCTTTTCTAATACAATATAAAAGCATGAGTAATTCAAGCTTAGTTTATAAAACTAGTTATTTAAACTAAAGATTTGTACCTGAGAATTAGTTTTATCAAACTGTTACTCTTTAGTGATATAGATATTAAGATTAAAAATAATTATATGTTATTATGAAAGTTTTTTTTATAACTTAACATTAAACATATTGCCTGGTGGCAAAGGGGTCTTAATGACAGCTTTGAAAACTCTTGGAGTTTAAACTCTCTAAATTGAACTTTTAAAGATCAAAACTTAGTGGTCAACACATAAACAAAAAAAAACATGGCTGATGAATATTTATTTGTTTATTATACTATAATAATTATATTTTACAATACTAATTATATTATTAGCAAGTTAAGTTCTTAATTTTCTAAAAACTTTGAACGTGTTATTTATGGTGTAGGAGTCCTAGTGTCAACATTAAAAAATATAAAAATTGAATATTAAAAGATAAAAACCTGTTGAAGTTTTTTTTTGTTTTAGAGTTCAAAATTTGACTGTAAAGTTTTTTTTCTGTTGTTGCTTAAAATTTGATTAAAATGGGTATGCAACTCAATGACCAAGAGGTCTTTTTACATATCCTGGTCCTTGAACCAAAAAAGTTTAAGCAATTTTTCGTTTTTGTTCAATAAAGCACTAGTTTATAATAGTTAAAATGGAACTTATTTAAAAATTATTTTTTGTATTGACTTTACCTTTGAAGTTTATGTTAATGAGTTTTCTTACTTTCTAAAAAGTTTTAATGTTAACAAAGTAAAATGTCATTAATAAATTGGAGCTCTTTTTAAATATAAAAAGCTATTATCAAGGTTCCCACTAAATTTCAAAAAAAATACTGTTGTAAAAAAAAGTGTAGTAATTATCTTTAAAAAACACTTTTGGTACTGTAAAAATAATTTAAACCTAATTTTTTCAGTTTGTGGCTATGCTAATAAACTTGGTGTTATTATATTTTCCAGACAATACTTTGGTGTTAAAAAAATAGTTTCTCAAAAAAAAAATATGTAACTTTCATTTTTAAAAATTTTATCCACTTTTTACCTGTTCTTTCCATAGTTTTTAAATGTAATGATAACTTTGTATTAATTGTCGTAATAATCTTAATTTTAAGCAAAAGTCAAGTTTTATAGTGTATAACTTTTCAATACACCTTGTATATGCTTTTTCAATGAAGTCTGTGCAGCAATGCTGTTCTTATATGTTTACAATTATTTAAAAATTTACATGTTTATTTTTGTTTATTCATATACAATACATGTAATTTTTCAAACTAATTTGGTTCATATAATAATACAAATAAATATACATTGTTTTGCATAAATTCCACAAATGTTTGTAATTTCATGCCAGTAAATTATAATTTACTTTTGCACATTGTACTTTTTACTAGTTTAAATCGTAAATATGTTTTATGTTTTGCTTGCACTGTACATTTAAGTTGATATACAAGTTTACCCTCTTGATATTGATAATAGATATTTTTTTATTTAGAATTAAAAAAAATCACTTTAAAAAATATTTCAGTTAGATTTTGATAAGTTAAAAACAGATACATATTGTTTAAAACTAAAAGAAGTTGTTTTCCTTAATCATGTATGTTAGTTATTTGGTACAATTTTAAAGTTTCTGTTAAGTTTAATAGTATGTGGATTTATTTATTTGACTGATATGTAAATATTTTCTTTTTTTTTTAACAATTATACGTACAATAGTATATACAATTTATATGTACATATAGTTTATATATTAGCATTTTAGGACTAATTTTATCTAAAGTACAAGAGTATTAGTTCAGAGTTATAAAGGCTTATATGAGTTGTTATCTACAATTCTAATATAGTATATAACTTTTTAAGTGTTTCATAATTTTTGATACTTTTAGATTACTTAAATTGTTTTAAAGAAATATTAATTTTTTAACACCAAGCAATAATGTCAGCTGATGGACTTACAGAAGAGGAGTTTGCAGATGGTGAAGATGATCCAATCATTATCAAAAGCAAGCGCGTGTTTATAAACCATGTTGACACTTATATTGGTTCAAATATTGCAAGTGTAAGTGTAAATGATACTAAGTTAATTAATTGAAAATATTAGGTAGTTTTTTAAAATATAGGATATGTTAAACAAACTTTTTATAAGTTTTTATCTTGTAGTAAGATACTTTTTTAAGTTGTATTTTTCAACAAGCTTTCATTGTGCAATTTTGAAGAAATTACTAACTTGTTTGAAAAGAATTTAAATAAACTGGCAGTAAATTATCTAAGGACTTTCTTTGGGCATTTGTTAAAGTTTAAATCACTAAAAAAAATACTCTTGTTTATTTTTTACCTACCATTTTAACACTAGTTTGTACAAGTCAAGTTTCATTGGTTTAGATTTATGTCATTTATACGAACTTTTTACTTTATAAGTTTTTTCATCTAGTAAATGATATAATTGAATAAATTTTTAATGATAAAATTTAGTTAAAGAGATAAGAATGTTCAAACTTTTTTTTATAGTTTTTTTATGAATTGTATAAAGTTTTTAAAACACTCAGTAATAAACTTTTACAAACTAATTGTTTAAGTTTTGTTTTTTAAAACAGTCACTACAAATATTTTTTAACTTATAGAAGAAAACTTTAATTTATAACTGTAGATTGTTTCAATGTACAAATATTATAAAAGTATTTAAAATGTTTTATAAATGTTGTAAATTTACAAATCAACAGTTTTTACTTATAAAGGGCAATTATACAAGTAGACATTTTACCTGGTCAATAAGGTGATTCAATTTATCTAAGTGAGATAAGATTGTGTTCAGGATGCAGAATTAGTATGTACTCAGTCATTTTTTTAAGATTAAACAAACCGTATTCAAAAAGTCTGATATTTTAAAGTATTTTACTTTCACAGTTTCTTTCACAATGTGCAGTAGGAATGTCCAGTGAAGAGGTAGCAGAAGATGAGGATGAAGATGATGAAGATGAACCTCATAGAAAAGAAAAGGGAGATGCTCTACTAAAAGAAGGAATGTATCGTATTATTGGAACTATGAAAGATCCCAATTCAGTTCCTCCTGACTATCTCTGTGAGTGTATCCAGGTATAACTTGTGTTATTCAGTCTTTTAGATTGTATTTAAAAAGTTTTATAACATAAAATTCTTATTTTTGTAACATATTTTATTTATGATATGTTTTTATTTTCCTATAACTAAAAATAAAAGTTTTTTTTTATTATAATTTTAACTTTAAAATGTTTAAAGTTTTACTTACTTGTAATAAAAGCAATAATATATATGCAAGTTTTACTTTTGTATTATAAATTTTTTCTTAAGTCTGTTTTTCAATGTATCAACTATTACAAGTATCATACATTTTTAAGTATTATAAAACTTAAGAATTAGATGTGCTTTCGTTTAAAAAGTATAATCTAAATATCGAAATACTCTTAAACCTACGTGTACTGCTAATAATCTTTAATTATTTAATTAGTAAATGTGATATTTCAAACCTTGAAGTTATTTTTTGCTTCTTACATACTCAAGTACAAGTATGTCATATAAAGTTGATCATTAAAAACTTTAACCACTACAAATTTTTATCTTTCTTATGTTTAAAAGTGTAGCTCGTTCTTTCTCATTTAAGTAGTAGTACACCAAAAATTGCTTAAATTTAGTTTAGAAATTTCACTTTAGTTGTGTGTTGAAAACAGCCCAAAAAGTTCACAAGCAAAACTTTGTACTAGTATTTTTATAGATATTTAAAATAGACAGTTTTGAGTAATACTATTTTTTTCAAATTTCAGTATGAAGATAAAGAAGAATTAGTAGATTACTTCAAAGATTGTGACATAATAATATACAACATTACTGAAGACAAGGGAATTGTAGATGAGGCAGTGTGGGCTGTTTCCTATCTCAATTCGGAGCTTGACACCTTTGAAACACAAAAGATGTTTGTCCTCATATCAACTTGTTTAACTTGGGCAAGTACTAAGCCTATGGATCCTGTAAGTAATATTAAATTACTCTTTGGTGTTATTTATGTTTTCGTTTGCTTTTAATTTGAAAGCCTTAGAGCAAGTTGTATATATCTTTTTACTCTTATAGCTTATTTATTATTATTCTTATGTAACTTAACAAACAGTTTTTTATACTGTTTTAACTTTATACCTACCTACCTAAAACTTTCGTAAACATAATAAACTGTAAAGGAAGATCCAGAGATTCCATTCACTGAAGACGAGTTCAGAAGACGTAAACCTCACAATAACTATAAAGAACATGTTAGCGCGGAAAAGGTCGTCACCAAAATGGGTAAAACGGTAAGTTTTAAATCATACTTTATTAATTTTATAAAAGTTATTTTAAACAAAAATTTTAGTCAATTTTAGTAATGCCTATCCTTTTTAAGTTTACATACACAATACAAACATAAGTTCAGTAAATATTATTAATAAACTGCATTAGTAAAACTATATGTTTTATTTGTATGAAATAAGATAACTTATTTAGATTTACACTAAATTTAAAACAAAATTATTTTAAAGCAAAAGGAGACTACTTTTTTTACTGATGTATCTGTTATTGTGATTATTTATAGTTTCATTTATTTTCAGTTTTAACATAAACCTCTTAATTTTTACAAAATACAATTTATATGTTTTTTTTTGTGCCAGAGTTCTAATAAAAGCGTAGATAATTATAGATTAAAATTTTTTGAATCTTATATTATGAAATATTTTTTTAGAATAAACAAAAGTTTGAAACCTTTGTAATAGCTTCTGGTGTGCCATACGGATTGGGTGAATCAAGTTTTCATTTTCTTTTTAAAGTAAGTTTTTAGACAAACAAAATTGTACTAATAATTCTGAAAATTAAACGTAAATCATTTTCTTCTTGTTATAGTTCCTAAGTTGTTAACAAAATTAATAAATGTTTAGATTTAATGTTTTATTCTAACTTAAATGTTAAAATAAATCATAAAGCAAATTACGAGAACAATTTTTCCTTCTTAAATTTACGTCATGTGAATTTAATAAACATGTAACATTTTAACAGTTAAGTATTAAATATAATTTAAAACATTATAGCTTAAATTTGTAATAATAGGAAGCTTGGTTGGGAAACAAAAAGACTTTACCAGTTTTCGGAAAAGGAAGAAACATAATTCCTACTATTCATGTGAAAGATTTAGCAAGGTTATTTAGTTTATTTATTAAGGGTATAATAAAAGAAAAAAGTAGTAAAAAACAGAAAAGTTAAACAAATTTTTATGTTATAATCACTAGTTATATTACAATATTATCAATTGTTTTTTTTTACAATATTATAACATTTTTACTTGACACGTTTAAAACGAAGAAGAGTTTTGTCAAATTTTTATTAGCTCATAAATCTCACAATTTATATTTGTTTTGTACTTTAAGTAACTACTTTAAAAAAGTTCCTAATAACAAAATAGTTGTATTAACAGCGTAGTTTTAAATGTGTTGGATACAAGACCTCCAACAAACTACTTGGTTGCTGTTGATGATTCACAAACTTCACTTAAAAGACTTACGAAAGTAATTTTGTGTTATATTAATTTAATTGACCTTTATAACTACTCTCAGAGTTTTAAATCAACTTGAGTAAGAACTTACAACTTAAGATTTATCAAAATATTTAAGGTTACGCAAAAGACAATGAAAAAAGATTCAATTTAAAATGTTTGACTAACAATGAAACAATGTATTTACAAAAATAGAGAAAAACAATCTTTGATACCATGTTAAAAAACATATAATAAAATAATATTTATTACAGGCCATAAGTAAAAATCTTGGTAGTGGTGATATTGAAGTACTAGCAAAAAGCGATGCTCTTCTAGTTAAAGATCTACCAGTTAGCTAATTTTCTTTAGTTTCAAACAAAAGTTTTCTTTTCTTTTTTAAAATTATAGATAATTTTTAAACTTGTTTATCTAAGATAGGTAAAACTGTAGTAATTTTGGTTTTATGACCTGTGTAATTAGTTTATTTTCATTATTACTTAAAAGTTAATACATCTTTAAAAGTATGGGTCATAGTTTATCAGTATATGTGTTAACAATTCGTTTAAAAAGTTTAAGCTGATTAAAAAAATAGATTAAACGTTAATTTGAAAGTATTTTACATGACAAACAGTAAACTAGTTTAAATTTTTCTAATGAATAATCTAGTATTAGAAGTTTTATGATTATTTTGTATTACTTTTAAATATTAAAATAAACAGTATTAGTCAATGTAGTTGAAAATTCAACTATGTAACAACATTCTTTAAAACAGCAAAGTGTTTTGGACTCTTATTTGATGGATCTCCGCATTGAAGGCGTTTATGTGAAAGATAACATGAACATAAACTGGGTTTGTGAAACAGGAATTATTGACAACATAGGTACTGTCATTAAAGAATACAAAGAAACTAGAAAGCTTTTGGTATGGTTTCTGTTTTTGCTAAGTACAAGTCTTTATATTCTTAATAGTAGTGATTATTTGCTTTGTCATATACAATAGTACATATAATAGTAGCTTTAATAAATATTTTCTCATTCAATATTTATTCCTTCGGAAGTATAAGTTCTTTTTAGTTTTTAGTATTATATTTTAATTATGATCTTTTTCCTATCAGCCAATGAGAATAATGGTCGTAGGAGCACCGGCCAGTGGAAAAACAGCATTAAGCAAATTACTGTGCGAAAAATACAAACTGCATCATTTACATGTTAAAAAAATTATTGATGACACATTCACGAGATTAGAAGCTAGTCAGGCTAAACTTGATAGTGTTAGTTTGTGTTTTTACCGTTACAAATTGTAAAGTTTTCAACATATTTTATATAAATAATCTAAAAATAGTTATATGCACTAAACTCAGCTGAATCTTAAAATATAAAAACAAGCAACAGAATAGAAAAAAAAAACTGTTTTTTGTTTAATCTAGTTAAGTTCAAAAATTAGCAAAAGTTTAAAGTTTTTGCTACAAATATATATTGTAAAAATACTGTCGTTTATTGAGTTAACACTTAGAATATTTTGCCGGGGTTAAATTATTAAAGTAATTGAAAATTAAATCTAATTTAGTTTTTAAGATTAAGCATTTAAAATATACTAATTAAAACGTCCGTTTTTATAATATAAGATTTTAAAGAATCCAGCGTCTATAGTATAAAACATTTTTATTTGATTTTTTTGTCAAATAAAGTTATATTTGCCTAAATAGTAAACATAAATAAATTTAATTAACCATGGCTTCCAATTTTTGACCTACACAAAAATTTTTGAGGAAATAAGTTTGAGAGCATGTGTATTTCAGCCTATACAAACTAAAGTTACACTTAGTAGTGACTTTGAAATTAGTTCGGCATCCTCTAGTTTTATTTTGTACTATGTAAACTGTTTTGTACTAATTTTAACTACAAGGTAATTTTATTATGTTAAGCTTTCTTTTACGTACCATATGCTTATATACATACAAAATATATTTATGTTAATATTATTGTGGCAAAGGGTTATTTTTAAGATAGTGACAATTAGATGTGAAGTTGTGCATGTTTTAATGCAGGAAGCAGCGGGAGAGGGTGCTGAAAAATATGGAGAAGAAGAAGAGGAAGAGGAAGAAGATGTAGAAGACGACGGAGACAAGCTCCAAGAAGATGTTGAACTTCTTGAACAACTCGTTGAAAGCAAAAAAGATGGCAGAATTGATGATCAGCTTCTTATAAGAATATACAAAGACTATCTCAAGTCTATGAAATGTCAAAACCAGGGCTATGTTCTAGACGGATTTCCTAAAACTTATGAGCAAGCCAAAGAGTTATTTTCCCGTTCGTATAAATTTTTTCCTTGTTTTCAATAGATTATACATTTGAAATAAGTTTTTAATTAATCTTAATTCTTATATGTTGACACTCTAAGTTAGTGGTGGGCAACATTTTTAATCGGCAGGCCCGTTGCTCAAAAATTTAGTTTTTGGCGGGCCGGAGCATTTTAAATTAGTAATTTACCAGATGCGATTTTATAAAGGAGCATAATGCCTTTTTAGATCCGGATCCGGCCAGATCCTAGTTTGAAAATATTATCCGGATCCGAATGAATACTAATTTCTAATCGAGATCCGGATCCGGTCGGATTCTAATTTAAATAAAAGTTTTGGATTTGGCCGAAATATAATTTTATGGATACGGTTGATCACTTTTCTGAATCCTTCTAATTCACAAAAATTTGTTAAGTGTGATAAACTTAAAATGTATATTGAGATATGTCAGATGTTTATATAATGACTACAAATAGAGTTGACATGGTAATTGACAAAGGTAGGTATGTAAAATATCTGATTTTAACAAACACTTTGCTTGAGGTAATTTGATAGAAAGATATTTCAACTAACTTAGAACAACACAAAATATTAGAACAAAATGGTGTTTTTATCAGTAGACATTAAATTCAAAAGCCATTTTTAAACATGTTTTCTTAAGTTTTCAAAGTCATTTTGTTTTGTAAAAGTATGATACAAAGTTTTGTGAATATTTGATAATATTGACCTTTGCGGGCCGGTCATTTTCATCTCTGGGCCGGATTCCATTGAAAATTAAAAAACGGTCGGGGCTGTTATTTTAACTCCGTTCGTTGCCCACCCTTACTCTAAATGAAATTCAACCTGCTAATCTGAGATATTTAGATAATCTAAGATGCTAATTTGAGTTTTTATGAATATTTTTTTATATTTTTGTATTTTATTTTTTCTTCTGCCAATATCTGACAGTTAGTTTTAAGCTTATTGAGTTGATATATTAAAAAGATGAAACTGTCTCAGGTATTTAGATTTTTTTTAGAAAGATATATTTAAAAGCTTACAAGCTGTTATATCTTATGTTAATGTTATTAATAAAAACAGCTCCTCTTTCAAATAAAACTTAAAGAAAATTTAGTTTTTGTAAAACAATTTTCTACAACTTTATCATTTAAATATTAACCAACAATAAACTGTGGAAGTATACACCAATTAAGTAATTTTGTATTTAAGTTTGCTCTTTTTATAAGATTTATTTAACTTTTAGTTTTTATGCATTCAAAGACTATTTCAAGTTTTTTAATGTGTGTAAAGTAAAAAAGCTGTAAAATATAGCTAGTAGCTAATGTAAAGTCTAATTAAGATCAATTTGTAAAATATCATTATGAATTCCCTCCAATGTAACATTAAAAACACATACAAGTTTAACTTGTTAAAAACTAGATAGGCTACCCTTCTCCTTTTGATTCATGTTCCTTAAGATGACATTGAGAGTACTTATTCGTATTCCTTCTACTATTTATTTTTCGTGGATGTAATCTTTTGTAATTATTTACTATGTATTAATTGTAATCTTACTATAACAGATTTAAAACAAAACTAAAAGTCGACAGCTAAACTAAAAGCTCTAATTTTTACAATATTGCTTAGTACTTATTTCATAGTATTCTATAGTTTTTCCATTTATTTAAGTGGGTAAAACACAATAGCATAAATGTCTGCAATAAATTGTTTATTTTTCCGCTATGTGCAGCATAAAAGTTAGAAAACTTTAAAAACGTTGTTATTTTTATTTGTTAAATTATGACGTCACAGCAGCCGAAGGCGAAGAAGAGGAGGACGGAACTGATGGAGGAGAAACGAGATTCGACAAATCAATAATGCCGGAAGTTGTTCTCACTCTTCAAGCTACCAACGAGTTCCTCAAAGATCGTATTATGAATCTACCCGAGGAAAAAGTACAGGTTTAAGACTGAGAATATATGTGATAGTTTATAGTCTTTTTACTTTTCATTCACTTTTTCACTTACGTTAAAACACAAAGTTTAATAATTTAGGGTTTTTGAAATTCACTTTAACTATACTCTGTGTATTGATCTCTAACAGAAAATGATTTCTTTTGACTAAGATTTTTGAAGAAAATTATAAAGTCATTTCTTTTTGAAATAATTGCAAGTTTAAAAGTATAAACTTGTCAAAGCTGACATGTACTTTGATAATAAATACTTACTGTTAAGAAACTAGTTTTTATCAATTTAAAGACAGTTTTAGTTTTAACAAACTGCTATACTGAGTCAGAATTTATTTTATATTCATGAAACAATTTAAAGCAGTTAAAGAAAGGCAGTTAATGAAGTTTCAAACATAAACTTTTTATTTTAATATTTATTTTTCTTGTTTTAATATGCTACTTTTATTGATTAATAAGTTTCTAAATAGTATTTTGTTGTATTTAAATCACAGAAAATATTTAAAAAAATAAAGGAATACAAGCAGAATTATATATCAAAAAATATAGTAGATAACTATTAAACTTTATATATTTACATATTGGTCTAGATAAGAATGTTGGTTTAGATCAGGGATTTCTAAACCTTTTTTCAAAACGCCCCCTTTTAAAGAAATTAAAAAAATCTGTGTCCCCATCCAACAAAATTTCTCAAAAAACTATTATTAAAACCGCCTAAAACCTTTTTTTTTTTTGCTTTTCATCATCAACTCCAGAATAACTAGTGTAAGTTCAAATTATGACCTCATGGCCCTCTAAATTTCTGTAATGGCCCCAAGGGGGCCAATTGGCCCAGTTTTGGAAACCCTGTTTAGATCTTATTAATTTAACTATTGATTAATAAGTTTGGAAAAATTTTAAACTTAAGGTCATTATTTATTGAATAATTTTTTTTTGTAATATTTGGCAAATTTACTTTTCTCATAGAATTAGTTACTAAGTATACTTTTTTTTTGCATAATCAGTTTAGAAAAAGTTGAGAGTTATATATAATTTTTTTTTCTCTCTTAAACAATTTTTTTATTTTCTACCAGATTTCCTTTTTTTATCTTGTTCATACAATATTTTACTGATCAATAGGGAACCCATAATACTGAAGAAGAATTTACTCGAAGATTACAGGAATTTCGAACGATCAATGTTGAAGACGAGACTGTACTGAATTACTATGATGAGCTTGAAGTACACCCTATAACTATTAGTTGGTTTTATTTTTCCAGTTTATGAAAAGTCTTGCAAATTAAACTGAATTCATTTATAGTCCTAAGCTAAAACTAATATTTTATTTGATTCAAAATCTAATTAATGTGCTAAGTATAAACTTTAATTTTGCTTACAAGACTTATTTGTTATTACATATTTAGTTATACGCGCTTTTAATTTGCAAATAGATTCTATTTACTTGATTGGAAACATTACTCCACAAAACTAGAGCATTTTTCACACTTTAATTGTTTGTTTCATATTTGAATGGTGAGAACTTAAACCAAAAGACTAACATGCTTCTACTCGCTTTGTTATATACAGCTTTGATGTCACCGAGTCAGCTAGCTCTAAACTAGCTAATCTTGAAAATTTACTTTGAGTATTTCCGTTTAAATTTTTAAGTTTTTTTTTAAGCCTCTTCCATTTTTTAATTGAATTATTTAAAAAATAATCGATAGTGATACTAGTTGTATCCATTAGCTTGTTTTGTAATTCTTTAAGAACGTAAAACTCTAATAAGAAGCGTTTGAAAGTTTTTCGAAACTAAAACACAATACTTCACACGAACAGACATAAACGAGGCGATGGACGAGTCGTACTCCTCCGTCCTCACCCACGTCGGACACATCGTCGGAAGCCCCAGGAACTACGGGCCCACCAAGGAGGAGCTGGAAGAGGAGGAGATGCGCAGGTGCGAGGAGAAGATTCAGCGGGATATGGAGGAGAGCGCGAAGAGGGAGCAGATGATGAGGGAGGAAGAAGACAAGCTGAGAAAGAGAAAGTTGGAATGGGTGCGTTGTGTTGAATATACAAGATAACTTGTATTACTTGATTGTTTATGCTGATTTAAATGATGTTAGTCATTTTAAAACAATTTTTTTGTTACAAACTCTATCCTTCTACACCTCAGCACTTCATAATAAATAATATATTTAAAAGGCGGTGAAGTTGGAGGAAGTGAAGAGGCAGGAAAGGGAACAGTTGGAGGAGCAGTCGCTGCCGATGAGGAACTACCTGATGAGGCACGTCATGCCGACACTCACCTCCGCCCTCATCGACGTCTGCAAAGTTCGGCCCCAGGACCCCGTCGACTATCTTGTTCGTTTGTATTTATTAATATGAGCTTTAAATTTTTGTGTTTAGATAAAGTTTGTTTAGTTACAAATTAAAGCTTTTATGTTGAATTTTCAGAAGCTGTAATTAAAATTGTTTTTGTAAAATTTAACAGAATGTAATTTAAAAAAAGATTTATTAAAACCAATTGACAATCACAAGTTAATAATAGTTTTTTAAACCTATTTAATTAATCTATTTTTAAACATTACAACATTTAGTTAATTATTTTTAGTTTTCTAGATACAATGCTCTTAAATATTTTCATTAAACACGTATTGGAATTTACTAAACTCTCACATAGTTTATCAACTAATCCAAATAATTTAAATACTTATATGTTGACTTTAAGTGAGATGCGAATTTTAAAAAAATGCACATGATTTAGTATTATAATAAACGAAGCTAAAGTATATCAGTTTTAGATACTTTTATTATTTTTAAACTATTATTTTACAAAATTATCGTTTACAGGCGGAATTCTTATTTCAAAACAATCCAGACATAGAATAACTCAAATGAATGGTCGATGAAAATAAAATCTTAAAAACATACTTTTTCAAGAACTGCATTGATTTCAACTTACCACTGTAAACTGTCTTTTACTGTCTGTCTTTAGTTGTGCAAATTTTTCTACTTTTAATAAATTTACGCAAAAGCTTCATTAGTTTATTATGTTTGATAAAAAATTAAAGCACAAAATTATTCCACTTAAACCTTTTTTTACTGTTTGATTATCTACTTGAACTTTACATTTTAGATCAACAGAAATGATGTTTGGTAAACTTTTAGTAAATTAATGTCTTAAAAAATGAAGTAAAATATAACAAGTACTTTATGTGCAGTGCATGTTTTAATTTAAACTATAGTTATACAGATTGAAATTTTTATATTATTATTTGTTTGTTTATTAGGTATTTTGTATTGCTTTAAAATTACAAATTTATTTCATATCAACTAAAAATTAATTTCATCATATTCACGCATAAAAGAGTTGAATCAACTTTAAATTCTGAAAATAGCAAAGTATATTTTACTAGTTGTGGTTTAAAAACTGTTACCAAGGGGTACCTGACCATTAAAATTCAGATTTATGATTTGTTTTTAAAGATATATCTGTACTGTAAAAAGTTAATTATACAATTTTAAACTCCAAAACATTATAATAAATTTTAAAGGCTCTTTAGTAAACATATTGTAATTGGTGAAAATAGCAGAAGTTTAAATAAACTTCATTTACCAAATCAAAGGCTGAAAAGTAAATTATAATGATAAATTTCAAAACCCTTACTTACTTTTTAAGTGTCGGACCGGCTAAAGTTATAAAATTTGGAAGCAGGATCAAGTGCATTTATAATCAGGTGATTTTAAATTTGAAAAATTATCAATATTAAAGCTTAAAAAACCTTTACTATTCTAATTTTTAATTAACTAAACCATTTTAGCAGACTTATTCTTATATGAGACTAGTGGCGGTTCTTACATCTTCAATTTAATAGTTAAAAGTTCTCAAAAATTTTTATCAATATGCGTCTTTCTTCTACTATCTAGTCTACGTTGCAGAGATGTCGTCTCTGTGATCTTTGGCTATTGTATGATTGCGGTTTTTTAAGCTTTTGCATGCATTTACCACTAGTATTATTTTTATATGAAAGTTGTTTTGCACAAAAATCTAATTCAAAAAGATTATTATCACATTTTTTGTAACATTGCTTTTAAGTATTTTATTAAAATTTTCACGACAGTTAAAATACTGAGAAACCATATTTTGAATTGTATAAAATTGTGCAAACTAAACTTTACATTTTCCTTCATTCTTCTGTCTATAACATATTTTTGTTTAAATAACGTATCTTTCTTAACTCAAATCAACATATACTGGGGTTTATATTTAAAGAAAGGTCAATTTGAAAAAGTATTATATTAAATTTTTTAAAAACTACGCCAGCGTTAAAAATATATTTTCTGTAAAATTAGTTTCGTTAGTTTACTTTCTGGATTATAAGACTTTGTTTTTTATATTTTTATCTTTAAAGTTTACCATATTTGTTTTATTAAACTTTGAAACAGTCTTGGAAAGTTTTTTAATAAATGTTGAAAAACTGTATGAAATGCTCCAAACAAATTAAGTATACTTTAAAGTGAGATATCTACTAAATTTAAATACAAAAAATATTCTAATCCATAAATAATATTTAAAAGAATAAAATAGTAATAAGTATAAATAAAAAAAGAGTTGAATTTAAACATTATAGCAGAAGTGACATAAGTTAAAGGAAAAATGTCTTGGCCACGTTTTAAAACTAAAGTTTATCAGCAATGTTATAGTTCAGAAATCAAACAAGTTAAATTACTTTAAAAAAATAAATAGAACATTGTCACAGTTAATAAAAGCACTATTCTTTAAATGGGCCTTGCTTCAATAACCAACCCCAAGTTTTAATTTTTATTTGGTTATAAACCAAAAGTTAGTTATTTCACACAACAAAAACATTGTTGTAGATACAAAGATAAGGTTCAATGTTGAAGTTCGGCACATTAAAATATCAAAATATGTTTTTCTCAGTTTGTTGACAATCGTTAATCCTTCGGGCTAGTTTTCTATAAACTATTTATTTTCGAAAAATAAACTACTCATTATGTTTTTACAATTGAACAATTTTTTTGAAATTTTTTCAAGGTTTTCTAAATTTCTTTCAGACTCTTTGAAGAACAAATATTTGTCAAGTTTTTAGAATTAAATTTAAGGTAAAAAACTGTCTTAAATAAAATAAAAACATTGAAAAGATAGTGTTTTTCAATAAAAAAAACTTTAGTGATAAGTTGTTTTTTCTCTAATATAGATTTTTCACATCTAATCAAAACTACATTATTTTACATGTGTAAATTATTTAAAACTCTCTAGGTCTATTAGTGATTTTTGCTCGAAACTCTAGTTTTTTTTATAATTTGTCAAAGTCCACTTATTTTAGTAACCCTGTATTTTTAATAAATTTGTTAATTTCACGTAGATTGTATACAAATTTGTTGATTAACCAGATTTAAAGCTTATTTTATTAATAAGTTTGATCAGATTTGATTTAAAATATATAATTTTTGTACATATTGGTGCCAACTTACTTGTTGTATAAAAATTTATAAACATTTTTTATAAAAATTTGTTTGTTAAAGCTTTATATTTCCTTTCTTATTTTTGAATTACCAGTTTTATTATCGTTTACAGTTCCCTCTTAAACTAGAAAAATATTAAACGTTTAACAAGGTTTTAAGTTAATCGAAAAAATTGTTTAGCTCTTTTTATGCTAAGTGTATAAACCTTAAAGATTTCATTTTGTTAAAAACTTTTTAACTATAATTTAATTTTTATTATATGTGTTACTTTTGTGCTCTAAACTGTTTTTTATCTTTAAATAAAACCTTTTTTAAACCCAAAGTTAAGTTTTTAAACATTAATGCTTAAAAGCAGTTAAGATCTCAGTTAACATATAAAACTTAGTATTAAATAGAAATATCATATAAGTATAATAGAGTATAATACAGTACGTCTATTTTAAACTCTATACAAACTGTTTCTGTAGTTTTGAATGTCTTCGTTTACAAAATAACCATCAAAATAAATATTTAGAAAGTTTTTTGAATAATAAACTATGTGGACTTTTAAAACAATTAGGCTTTTATACTTTGAATATGAGTGGATCTTTCAATTAAGTTTTTTCGATCTTTTATTTTAAAATGAGCAATAAGTTTAAAGATATGGTTAGTTTTTAAGGAGTTATGTTATATAAAAACTAACGACTAAGTAATTTTACAAAATTTTCAAACAACAAATAAAAAGTTTAACGACAACTTGTAATTCAAAAACTTTAAAAAAATATTCTAATTATATTAGCGATTACTCCAATTTGTTTATGTATAATCAAGTGTTTCAAACAAACAAAAACACGTATGCTGTTTATATAGGAAATCAAATCAAAATTTATTTTTTGAACGCAAACTATGCTATTTTTTAGAGTTCTAAGGTAATCGATTTCTGTAATATATAAATAACAGTCGTTTGTGAAAAACTCATACATATATATATTAAATTTTTATTATAAATTTATTTATATTCTTAAATTGGCTTAATATTATTACATTAGTGAAAAGCCACTGACAACCATATAAAGATATAATTAATATCCGATTTCAGTAAAGCATAGCCTGTAAAACTAAATGAGTAAAACTAGTGATCTACCGGATCTTAAGATTATGATCCGTCTGAATCCAGTCTTTTTGGAATAGAATCCGGCCGGATCCTAATTTCAAAATAAGACTCGGATTGATCCTTACTTCAAGTTAAGATTTGGATCTGGCCGGATACTAATTTGAAAATAAAACTTGGATGAGGCCTAATCCTAATCCAAAAAGACTGGATCCAGCCGGATCATAATCTTAAGAACCGGTAGATCACTAGTTTTACTCATTTAGTTCTACAGGACTTTTGTATCCGGTAGATCACTTTAGATTTTTAAATTATAGTAAACTATTTATCAAAAGTTAAATGAAATGTCCAACTGTTTGAAAAAATATTAAAATTAAATAGGACGTAAACATAGGAGGTTATAAAAAAGCAAGCAGTTTAAAGTTTGTAACGAGTGTAAGTTAATGTAATGTCAATAATACTATTTTCTATTTGCGGCTTCCTTCGTGTTTAAATTCAGTTGTTTTATTTGATTAGCATTGATTATAAATTATAAAGCTAACTTCGAATACAACTTTAGAATTTTCAAGTTATTCTCATTGTTTGAGTAATAAAAAGGTATAAATTCATGCAATTATCTAAACGGCAAACAAATAACAGCAAACTTATTTGGTACTTTGTGTTTTTCAAAAACAGTTATAAATAAATTTCAGAATCTTAACGATTAATTTCATAAGTAGATTGTTGTAAAATACAAACGTTGTTGGATTTTAGAATTTCGACTAGTATTTGTTTTTTGTTATTGTTTAAAAGTAAGTTTATCGATTTAATGGGTTAAAAGAAAATTATGTTCGTATATTACTTTTTTAAAGTATTTATGACATTTTATACCTAAATTATTATTTAGCTTAGAAAACTTTTAATGTGTAAAAGTCTTTACCGCTTTTTAGCGTCTTACTAGTAAAAAAGACTGTTTGTTTGTTTGTTGTATCTTACAGTTTAAAAATAATAAAAATCTAAAGTTTATAATTGGTGGAACTTAAAGCAATACCGTCATCTTGCCAGCTTTTTATGGAAATATCTTTCTGCACCATCATCTTATGTGTATTCTGAAAGATAATTTTCTGAAGCCAGCAAATTGTATGAGCAATAGCGTTATCAATTGCTTCCATACACCAGCAAAAGGCTTTTATTTTTCCACCACAAATTGAAAAAACTAAAACTGTTTTATTTGTAGTATAAGAGTGTAGAGATATCTTTTATATTTATAGTTCGTTTTACTTATTTTCTAAGTTGCTTAAGTTATTTTAGAGTTGCTTAAGTTGCTTATATTTATTTTTTGTAATGGTAAAAGCGTAATCCAAAGTCCAATTTCAAAACTTTACAATATAATTGTAATTCTTATTCTTTTTTAGGCCTTTACTATAGATGATACTATATTTCAATTTATTGTGGCTCAGGTTATTTTCATTTGTCCTTTGCTTTATAATTATAAATACTTGCGAAAGTTTATGTTCTAATTCGTTTATGGTAACATTAAAAGTTTAATCTTAAGTTAAACTTAAAACATTTCAAATATGTTTAAGATTTGTTTTCTGCTTTAAGCATTTATCAATAGCGATAGTTTATTTATTCTACATAAGACAAATAATAAAAATATATGTTTTATGTTAGTGTTACTTACAAGCATACCAAATTTAAACTAAGTTATTGTGAATGTAATTCAATTTTTGCTCTTTTTAGCAAGGTGTTTGTTTTTTTTTCGCTTTTAAATTAAACTATTCTTCCAGTAAAATGGATTAATTTATTATCACATTAAAATCAATTTTTAAACTTTTTTCACTAAATAAGTAACAATATAATAGATACTTATTATTTTTAAACTTGTATTGTATTTAAATTAAAACAACTTGAATCTTTAGGATTACAATTATTAAAATTTTCGATTCGGATCCAGCCTGATCTAATTTTCAAAAAGATATTTGTATCCGGATTTGGCCGAAAACTAATTTCAAAATAAGATTCGCATTCGGATCCGGCCGGATTAAAAATTTTTGGATTCGGTAGATCATCAAGTAAAACTTCGGTATTAATATCTAAAGCAAAGTGTTGTATAACTTTGACTTTTATAGAACTTTTATAAAATTGGATAATAGTTTTTAGACTTGTTAAAACCCTGAAAATAAATAAATTGTACTTTTTTAGAAATTCTTAAACATTATAACACAGATTTATATATTTTACTACTAAAATATATGTTGTATTTAGATTCTGGTTTTCTTATTTTATTGTTAAAATTTTTAAAAACTAAAGTTTAAATATACAATAAATAAACATCTTTTGAAAGTAGCATTGAAATAATGCATTTACAATTACAATTTATATATCAAGCTTAAAATATGACGAAGAAAATTAATGTAATTTACGAACTTGAAAAATAGACTAGCATTAATAGGAGAACACTATCTAATGATAATTATGACTTTCTAAAAATATTGTTTTAGGTTTTGTAGTAACTTATATAAGTAACAAGTATGAACAAATAAAAATACTTTACTAACATATAGTAAAAAATCAGTAAATGGTTATGATAAAATCAACATTTTCTAAAAATTCTTTGTACAAAATTACAAGAGTTAGTCTTGAGCGATGCACCACACTAACCTTTATTAAATGAAAGATCAAACCCTCCAAAAAAAGATGTAAAAGCTGATTTTTTAGAAACATTTTTTGTCAAATCATTTTTTACAAAAGTTAATTTACCTTTTTCTAGCTTTTTTACGCTTAGGCACATTAGTTTCAGAAGAGATTATTTTAGCAGAGCCTGCAGTGAGATTTGACTTACTTTTTTCAGTCGTGTCAGTATTACTTATCTCAGTTGCAGCTTTATTTGACTTTATTGACTTATTTAATTCACTTAATGTTATTGATCCATTATCAATAAAATCTTTTATGTAGTCATTTGGTATAAAACTTTTTTCGGGTGGTTCAGATACACAGTCAGTGCCAATCTTTATGAAGTTAGATGGAATATCAAAATTTCTATGGCATGTATTGTAGACAGATATTCTTGGAATAAAGCTCATTTGTTTATATTTGTGAGTACCTGAGAACATTACAAACTATTTTTTTTAAGTATTATATATACGCTCTACTAAATTAGTTATACTAATTAGAGAAACAAGTATTAATTTAGAAATATTATAATTGTTAAAAACTATTTTTAACGTTTTAATGCATAAGTAATAGAGATACATAACTAATGAAACTAAAACTATTATACTTATTTCTTTTTTATTAAAAACGTATTTTGTGAAAAAAATAATGTTTAAACTTATAGGATGTTAAGTAAAAATTGGTCTATTTATTTCAAATAAACTATTTTTATTAAGGTAAACAAAAAATATAACAAGAACTTACAGAAATTGTGTACAACTTAGTTATTTAACACTACACACATAAATTTACACAGTAAATATTATTAAACTCTCTTCGAAAAATAAATACTACTGTAATATTATAAATTTTACCGTTAAATTAAATAAATAAATAAATTTTATACTGTAATTGATCTACTTTTATTCTAAGTTTCTTTTTAATTTTTTAAACATAGAATATATATTAAAAAAGCCCTCAAGGTGGGCTCTGTGCTGAAAAATTTAATTTATTAAGTTAATCAATTTAATTCTATATATATATATATATATAAAATAAGTAAAATACAACAAATTTTGAAGTATTTTATAGTCAATTAACTGTTGTTTTCGTTAGTTTTAGTTGTTTGATTAGTTAGATGGTAGATCGATTTTTATACTGAATATTTGTAATGTAGAATGTTCAATTCTTACGTCATATTGTTTTCGTTTTTTTTGTAAACTTTTGCATCTTTGTTTACCAAAGTGCTTTTTATTTTAAATTTGAACTGGCTGAAAATTAAGACAATCTTTTTTGTCTTTATGAAACTTATGTTCCAGTATTTTTAAAATCGTCATTTCAATAAATTATAAATATATATTTATTTATTTATCTAATTATATAAAAACTATAATTTATACAGCTGTTTCATACATGAATTATAATTTCATTAGTTTTAATTTAATTTGTCGAGCAATATCGACCAGAACTTTTTATATACCCTTTAATATATATAAAACAACGGGTGCACGACATTTTAAAACAAAGTAATTTAAATTCATCTACTTTTCAAAATCTAATAGTTCTGAGTATTTGTAAATTTTCTCGTTTAACAATTTAATTTTAAAATGTTTTTATACCATAATAATCTTTATTAATAATTTTAGGGGTAGGGAGTACTTGGGTGATGTTTGATGGACTTATTAGGACATATGATTCGGTTTTCGCTTCATTATAAAGAATCTAAAATAAATAAATTATAAAAGAAAAAAAAACGCTGCCTAAATAACTATTATCAACCCTAAAAATCACATATACAGTACACTACCGCTTAAGTACGCAAATTGAACCCAACCAAAAAGTGCGTACTTAGCACGGGTAGTGCGTACTTTTTGAAGACATAGTATAATATGAACTTTAGTTGTTTGTTTTCTTTCTTACAACTAGCCACCAAATAATTAAGCCAAATAAACAAGTCTTTTTATTTTAAATAATATTTAATACACAATTCTAATCTGCAAAACTTTTTATTAGACTTTAAAAAGATTTATTTTGTCTATAAAAAGTTTTTACATAATTAATACATACTATTAATATAGAAAGTCAATGTCAGTCAATGGTATAAAAAAGAATAATAAGCAATATTTTGTTTTGTTAGAAGTAAAGTACCAAACTACATTGTGTTTACCAAACATTTTGAAAACATCAATGTTTGTACATTTAAATTAAGTTATGACTTAACTATGTTGTATTTGTAAGTTTTTTTAGCTTTGTCATCAAGATTTATTAATTTAATAGCATTACAGCTCAAATATCATTATTCTTTTCACTTTTCTGCAACCACTACATAAGCATTTAGTTTATTAACATTTAACAACAGGACTGTCACAATTGGCCACTTAGACTACTCAGGATTACTCACCCTAGTTTAAAATTTGTGAAAGTCTTAGGCTAACTCAGCAGGTTGGCCATTCTACCTTTCTTGATAAGTGCGTACTTAAGGCGTGATGCGTACCAAAAAAAGTGCGTACTTAAGCGGTAGTCTACTGTATTGTTAATTTTCGACTTATATAGTAATAAAGTCAATTATACATGTGCTAGACTTGTAATTTATATCTTAAATGAAAGCTTATAATTATTGGCATAAATTAAAGACATTTCTACTGCTTTTGGTGTATTATAACGTCATCATTACACAAAACATGCAAATTTTGTCTATAAAATTGTACTTTTTTCTAATATAAAAAGCAAGCTCTTCTCCTGTTTCTACTTGTAGCTTATTTTGATTTTGAATTTAAAATGTGTGGAGTCAGTTAGCCCAAAAGATATACTGATGTAATGTCATTTGAATTAAATGTTGATATAGATATAAAATACATTTTAAATCACTTTCCATGTAGAAATTATGATTATTGAGAGTACCTGTCTAAGAGTAAAATAACTAGACCTATATATCATAAAAACTGCATGTAAATCTATTAAGATTAATGTAGTTTTATTGTTTTTATATAAAGAATTTTTATTTAATTGAACAATAAATATTTATTAGTATTAAGTTTATTTTTCAAGTTAGCTTTAAGTATGTTATTGTTTTCACATTACTATAAGTTTAAGTTTTTAAACTATTATACATTTAAATTAATTAAAACTTAACTTATTAGTTTTTTTGAATGTTTTAGTTCTCTTATTTAAAAACCTTGTATCAAATCCTTTTTAGTTTAAACTCATAGCAGTTTATAATTATTGTATTTACTTTATATAAATACTATTTACAATAGTAAGCACTTAGCAAGGTATTTTAAATAACAATAAAAAATAAAAATATTTAAATTTTATCTATATAATGTGTAAAAGCTTATACCTGCTAAGAGCTGTATTATACACATAATAAACTTCCATTTACTAGGCATTAAGTTGATATTAATAAATATTTAATTTATTGTTAATTAATGAAAAAATATCAACCTAAAGCATATTCATAGTAGAAAAATATTATAAGAAATCTGAATTGATAATAGATATGCTTAACTCTTTTTTTAAAATAATATCATATTGTTTCTTAGGACACCCTTTTTTCATTCGGAACTGTTTAAAGTGCTTTTTTTTTAAGTAATCAATTACTACTACTAAAAGGTTTTGTTTTATTTTGGTTTTTGATATAACATATCCTTCACCAAATGTTTTGGTCCAATGTAAATTGAATGCTTTTGAATATGCAGAAACACAGTCTTGCATCTTTTTCGATTTTGGCGTACAACAAATGCTAAAGATATTAATAGCAAAGTGAACAAAAGCATTTAGTGAAGGTTATGTTATATTAAAAACAAAAGTAAACCAAAACTTGTTAATTTCTAATAACGGAAAGTGATTTAAAATATATTTTATATCTATATCAACATGCATTTGAAATGCCATTACACCAGTACTATCTTTCTGTTTAATTGACTCCTAACATTTTACATTCAAAATCATAATAAACTACAAGTAAAAACAGGAGAAGAGTTTACTTTTTATATTAGAAAAAAAGTACAATTTTACAGACAAAATTTGCATATTTTGTGTAATAATGACGTCATAATACATCAAAAGCAGTTGAAATGTTTTTAATTTATGCTTATAATTATAAGCTTTCATTTAAGATATAAATTATAAGTCTAGGACATGTATAATTGACTTTATTACTATGTAAGTCGAAAAATGTGTAATTGTTGGGGTTGAAATTAGTTTTTTGGGCAGCTTTTCTTTTGCAATTTTTTTTAAAGATTCTTCTTAATGAAGCGAAAACACTACCGAATCATATGTCCTGATATGAATTTTACAATATGACCAAAAAATGTGATGTACTCCCTACCCCTATAAATTGTCAAAAGTTTAAGTGTTGGAACATGAAGTAATGCAACCATGAAAAATAACTACTCAAAATAAAATTAGTCATTTAAAAATATAATTTTTAACTTTCAACTAAAATTATATAATTATATCTCTTTAATCATGTTCACAACTATTTTTTTCTGATGCTGATATTAAAATAGCAAAAGACTGTCAGATTTTTAAATTTTTAATACATAAACTAAATGTCTTAGATTTTTTTAAAGTAAAATATACTGATACTTTATAGCCATAAATAGCAATAATGAGTAGACAATGTTGTTTCTTTTAAAGCACTTTGTATAATTATGTTCAAATAACTTTTACTAACCAGCTGTTGTTTTCAGTTTACTTTTCTTTAAAGTACATGGGCCTTGTTTCATTTCTTCAAATAATTCATTGGAAACAGCCATCAAGAAAACACTCTTCTTTTTTTCGACATTTTTACCGCCTTCCTTTGGAACATCAACAACAAAATTCTTTGAAACTCGGTCAAAGTAACTCATGAGACTACTTTATTTTATTTAAATCTATAAAAACTTTTATTTTGAATTTTTGTTTGCAACCATATCAATATACATAGATAGTGAAAACAGATCGAAAAATTTTTAGAACTTAATCAAACTTTCAATTAATTCTTTTAACCTAAGCCGGATAATACCTTCAAGAAAAATAAAATTGACTCTTATTTATAATATAAACTTATTATATTCTAACATTTTTTTTACTAAAAATAACATTGGAACTTATACAAAAGCTTAAAGTACAAACTACAAGCCAGTTTTTATAGAATTAAAAAATATTATTTAACTTTTGAGATATTGTAATTTTTATAAAAATCCAATACAAACGTGTGGACTGCAATTTTTTTGGGGTCAATTTTCTCAGATATTTAAAAAATCACTAAAAACATATCTTTTCCTTAATTTTTTGAGATAGAAACCTCAAATTTTCAGGAAACGTTCCTTTTATAGTTTAAAAGACTTTGAATGTTGGAATTTTTTAAATATTAAAAAATTAAAATTTTAGATGAAAAAAACAAAAAAATAGGTGGTTTTTTTATTATAAAATTTTTATTTTTCAAAGTTAAAAAAACTCCAGCATTCAATCTTTTCAAATTTAATAATACACTTTCTATGAAAATTTGAAGAAGATTGCTTAAAAAATGAAGTAGGAGATAGATTTTTAGTGAAATAGTCTTTTTTTGCGTTTTTAGTTTGTGCCTTCCATTAGGAACCTATTGAGGTAACCTACTTTGACTGCTCATAACTCAAAAAATACTTTGAATTTTTTTAAGCGGTTAAAAATGAATGATAGCTCAGATAAAACTCTATAAAATAAGATCAACTTGTAAAAATCAAGGTGGACCCCCATCCCCTATGCCCATAAGAGAAACTACTACAATTATACTTTTCTATTTTATTGACATTTATTTATTCAAAAAACTTATTTTGTAAACAGAGTTTTGCTCAACAAACTCGTCATTAGAAATAAATCAGAAAAAACACAAACATTAAATTGATAATTTTACTAGACATTAATTATTGGCCAGAATTTAATAATAAAACAAGTAACAAATTTAATATTAACAAATAAATTAAACTAAAAAACATTTTTTTTTTTTGTATACTTGATAGTCTAGATGTTTAGTAGTAATTTTGAAGTAGTAAATTTGGTCTACTACAAAAACCTTTTAAAATATAGATTACATATAATAGGACATATGCAATATTGAAACTTCTATTTACAACTTATTAAACAACTTACTTAATCAAAATAGATTACCTTTATATTATATAATTGTTTAATTTTAAACATTTTAATTTAAATGTAAAACAGTTTTTATATAAAAATAAATAATCAAACCAAAACAACAGGAATATAATTATAGGTGCTGTTTTATTTTTTTTATTTCAATTTTTGAGTTCACAGAACTAGAAAAATACTAATGAGAACAGTTAATAGAATAATTAAAGTTTAAATTTTCATTTAAATTTGTTAGTAAAGTTAAATTTTAATTTAGTTTTTTTTTTTTCTTATGATTAAGATCTTATGTGGCCCTAGTTTTGATGCCTAGATCCAGTGTTAGACAATAAACAAACTATAACAATATTAAACACTAATATACAAAGAACCAAAAAATTCAAAAAAAGCAAAGTTGGAAAACAGAATCCAATGAAGTTTCTTAAGAAATTATCTGCTAGAAGGCCCTGACTTTTTACAACATACTTTTTTTCTCGAACTATCATTATACTTATTTTTCATAAATTTTACAAATAGAGTTTTTATGAGAAGTTTATTTACTCAAAAATCTGGGTGTGCACAGGACTTCTCCTTAAATCATCTTCTATTCAAAGACTTTTAAGTCTTACAGAGCCACTGATTTAAATTTAAAATACTTTTTAAAATCATCTTTTACTTCCTTTTAATAGTAATTTATTAGTTGATGTTATCGCACTTTCTTCCCCATTGATTGTAAAATTACTTTTATGGAACAAAGTTTGCTTTAAAAAAGTTTTCGTTATCACTTTTAAAATTTATAAATTGAGAAATTATAAAATGAAAAAGAATTGAACACTGTTAAGTTAAGTGCAGAAGCAGCATTTAAATAATTTAACATAATAGAAAACAGCATCTTTAATATTGAGGTACCTAAAATTTTAAAGGCTTAATCTATTTTTTGGTCCCTTAAAATATTATAAAACAATATTATAACAATTTTTTGTGTAATTAAACATTGATCTAGTACTAAGAAGAAAGTAAAACCCAGGGAAACTAAGTGTTTTTTTTTTGTAAAAGTGTAATTACCAAGAAAGTAGGAGCACTGTGATTAGTTCAAACTTTTACCAGATAACATTGCTGTTATAAAGGGCTGTATTTTGAAAAGGACGTTACTCAAAGTTTTTAGATTTATAATTAAAACATTATAAGTAGGTTTTAACTTAATTATATTATATGATATAAAAAAATCAGCATTAGTGACTAAAATCTAGCTTGAGACAATTTGAATTTGGGAAAAAATAAGAGTGAAAAATTTAAAACAGCTAACTATTTGATAACTAAGAATAACTACAAAAAAATCACGATAATAACAACAAATATGATAATTCAAAGAAAATAAATCAATTTTCAAAAGAAAGTACATTTTTTTTAATGAAAAATTTAGGTCATTCCAAACTATTTTTAAATTAACAAAATGAATAAGCCTAAATTTTTCAAACAACATGATTAAATGTATAACAAGCTTTAGTTTGCCTGTTTTTTTTTAATTATTTCAAAATAGCCTGACTGGTAGCAACCCTGTATTTATCCAAATATTTGAAAAAAAATATTTAAGTTTATTGTTGTTTTTGTCATAAAATAAGATTACAGTGTAGCTTATACTACATAACCCATAGTAACTTAGTATTTGTTTTCAAACATGGAAAATTTACTAAATTTTAACTTTTTAATCTTTTATATCTGTGAAGTTTATCATTTCATATTTGTCTTTCAAAAGCTATCTATAAATTAAAAAGTAATAAACTGTCATATAATTTATTACAAAAATAAAAATTAATTCTACAATATTCAACTTAAAACTTCGAATATTTCTCAAAAGATACATTCAGGGTTGCCACTTGTTTTTTCAAAAATTTTTACAGGTTTTTAAAAGTAGACATTTTTGGGTCTAATTTTAGTTTAAAGTTAATTTTAAGGTAAGAAACTGTGTTAAATAATATAAAAACATTAAAAAGATATTGTGAAGCCATTTTAAATGTGTTTTTTAATAAAAAAAATTTTTGATGATGACAAAAACATTTTATCTATATGATAGATTTTTTGAGTTAAATTGAAATTTTACTACTGAACATGTTAAAGTTGTTAAAATTCCAGGTTTTTCAAGTTTTTTTTTTGCCTAAATTGTCATATTCCAGGTTTCCTAGTAAAGTGGCAACCCTGATATATTAATCCATAGTGAAAACATAACAAAAATTAGATTGTGCACATAATTTTTAAACAATCAATAAACAAATTGTCTTTAGTTATCTTTATTTATAAGTCTATATAAAGTTTTGTAGTGTGTAAAAGTTTTTTTTTCAGTAGTTTTGTGTTCTCTGCTTTTGACAGTTCTTAATCTTTTTCAAACATTAAGTAGTCTAAAACATCAGAATTATATATGTTTGGGTTGGGAAAACATTAGAAAAACATTACCATATGTTAAAAAGTACAAGAATGAATACTACATACATTAACTTGATATGAAAAAGTGTTTCAAATTTTTTTCTTAAGTTGCAAAATAATTTTCGAGATTATATCTTTAATGTAAAATAATGGTAAGTTTACAAATATTTTGCAACAACAGTACAACTAATAAAAAACAACAATTAAAAAACTTTTTTTTTGATCAAAAATAAAACTAAAATTCTTATCAAAATTATAACAGTAGTTTTAAAAACTTATGACAGTATTTCTTGAAAGCAAAGTACATTAAAACTTGTGTACTTAAAAAAAAATAATGTGTACACTAAGTTAGTTTTATTTTACAATTTAAAAAAATGAATAAATAGATATGATTGTAAAAAGTATCAAACTATGTTTGACCTAATTTTTTATAATAAATTTTATTTTTTCAAAGATCGCTATTTAGTTATCGTTTGAGAGCCAGAAATAAAATTACAAAAAATCACTCAATATGTAAAAGATAAATATAAAAACTTTCTTTGTCATAATTTATTTTTTCTAAAAAAGTATAGCAACTTTAGTTTATATTATATGAATTACAATTCAATAGAATACAAAATGTATTATCACACTATTTTATGCAGGTAAAGTAAATATACTATCAAGTTTACAATGAGCTTTAAAACTTCGAAGGTATTTTACATTTAATTTAAAAAAGTTTTTTTTTTAAGTAAATTTGTTTCAAAAAATTAGTTTTAAATTTAAAGCTTTTATTAAAACCTAAAGAAAGTTTAGTTATAAGCTATAACTAAATTTGTAGAAAAAGAGTCGTATTATTTGTAACTCTTTAGCATTAATAGTCAAACTTTCTACTATTTTGACGAAATATTTTTTTTTAGTTGTTTAAACATGTTATAATTATAACCTAAATTAAACTTAAAACATTCTAATCAAAAACCTTTCAACTTCTAAAACTTCCTCATTGCTGTTACTTTTAACTGCATCCAGTTAAGTTCTATGATATTAATTATAACAATAAAAAAATTACCTTTTAACTACAATTAAAAATAAATAGTCAAATATTAAAAAAAATAAATAAAATAATTTTAGTTTGGGAAAATTTAAATTTGCATTATTTCAAAACCCCAGTGGTTCGCAAATTGTTTATAAACAACTGGATAGTATTTTTATGATAAGAAGTACAAGTGAGTACATTTTAGTATGTTTTTCTACTTTATTAAAACCTACTTTTGTATGCTAGTATTATAATGCTTTGGTTTTGAGCGTCCTGTAAATTATAAATTATTATATAAAATATTAAACAAAAAACACGTATACTTTTATCACAAAACACTTACGTATCTGTTTACTTTATTTATAATTTGTTGTTTTTCATTAGCGTTTTTACTGAAGTCCTTTTTCTAAAATAAGTTAATTAATTATCGTGTTGTTTTTTCCTTACTTGACTACTTTGTTACTAAACTAGTTTGTTAGTTTATGCATGTTTATACAAAAGCTATTTGATTTTTAAACAGTTTTAACAAGTCATCATACATCAATTGAAATTTAAAGTTAGAGTTCGTAGCTTTAATTTTTTCAAAGTATTGTACTAGCAAGTTATAAAATAACCAAACTAATTTAGTAACTTGCGAATAATTTTCCTATATAAGTATTTAATAATTTATTTTAAATGAATTTAATTTAAAATCGATTGAGACATAGCTTACCAAACCGCTTCCAATGGGAGCTCTGTTCTTTTTCTTCTCGGCATTTCAAATTATGTAGTTTATCGCTAAATGAAATTTGTTTATAATTACAATTGTATTGGGTGTGCAATTACTTTTTTATAAAGTTTTTGGACTCGAAAAAATGAAAATACGTAATAATTTAAACTCATACTAAAATCTTTATTTAAATCAGGGGTCAGCAACACGTGGCCCGCGAGCATGTTTTTATTTTTCATGTGATGCGGCTTACGAAAGGTAATTCTGTGGCCATGTGCATTCTATTGTTACATTTTTTTACTAGCTTTATACTAGATAGAGTTGTCAAATATTTAGGTTGGTTTAATGTTTTTGAAGAACTAGAATGCTTTAATTTATTTTTTTTTTTGAAAATCAATCTAGCTTATAACTTTTATATTTCAATTAGTGATGTACCGGACCCACAATTTCAGGTCCGGCCGGACCCGGATCCGGACTTTTTTTTCAAACTAGAATCCGGCCGGAACCGGATCCGGACTTTTTTTTTAATTAGAATCCGGCTGGAACCGGATCCGGACTTTTTTTTCAAATTAGAGTCCGGCCGGAACCGGATCCGGACATTTTTATCAAATTAGAATTCGGCCGGATCCGGATATCAGACAAAAATGGCAATATCCGGCCGGACCCGGATAATGAGTCCGGTACATCACTAGAATAAACTAGCCTGAGTCAGAATGAGGTTTTTAAAAACTGAAAAAAAAGAACTTTAATCTAATAATAAGTACAACAGCTAACCACAAGGTTTACAAATTTAGGTGTTATCTACAATTAAAAATCTGAAATCAAGTTCTTTAACAAAATACACTAGAAAATTACAAAATATTGAAAACTGGATCAGCTCAAACTCATTCAAAATCTAAAAGAAAACTAGCCTGAGTTTTTATATAAAACTAAACTAGCCTGAGGCAGTCCAAGATTTTCTAAAATTCCCAAAAATTTTCAAACTAGCAGAGTTGCCACTGTTTAAGTCAATAAAACTAGCTAAAGTGAGTATAAACTAGTGATGTACCGGACCCACAATTTCGGGTCCGGCCGGACCCGGATCCGGACTTTTTTTTGAAATTAGAATCCGGCCGGAACCGGATCCGGACTTTTTTTAAAAATTAGAATCCGGCCGGAACCGGATCCGGACTTTTTTTAAAAATTAGAGTCCGGCCGGAACCGGATCCGGACTTTTTTTTCAAATTAGAATCCGGCCGGATCCGGATATCAGACAAAAATAGCAATATCCGGCCGGACCCGGACCCGGATAGTGAGTGCGGTACATCACTAGAATAAACTAGCCTGAGTCAGAATGAGGTTTTTAAAAACTGAAAATATAATAACTTTAATCTAATAATTAGTAGAACAGCTAGCCACAAGGTTTACAAATTTAGGTGTTATTTACATTTAAAAATCTGAAATCAAGTTCTTGAACAAAATACACTAGAAAGTTACAAAATATTTAAAACTGGATCAGCTCAAACCCATTCAAAATCTAAAAGAAAACTAGCCTGAGTTTTTATATGAAACTAAACTAGCCTGAGGCAGTCCAAGATTTTCTAAAACTCCCAAAAATTTTCAAACTAGCAGTGTTGCCACTGTTTAAGTCAATAAAACTAGCTAGAGTGAGTATAAAAAGCCTGAGTCAGAATGAGGTTTTTAAAAACTGAAAAAATTACTTTAATCTAATAATCAGTAGAACAGCTAGCAAAGGTTGACAATTTGGTAGTAAAGTTGTGGACTGATTGTGGTACATTTAACTTATTAGTACTACCCATCATAGTTAAATTCTACCTTATTTAACTAATATCTAACAAATACTAGATTATAACTGAGACTACTTTCTATGGTCAGACACGACAGTTTTGAGTGATGAATCTTTTATAGCCGTATTAACTCTAAATATTCTCTGAGCTCAACTTTAAACAATAAATAATGCAAGTATTCATTCCAAAGTTTTCAATTTTACAACATATGTAAAGAGTTACATTTCATGAAATGTTTATTTCATAGTTTAAATGTAAACAAATGTAAATTAGTCACGTATACAAAATGAGCCAATCACGGTAGGTGTTTAATTTTAACTGACGAAAATGACTCTTATTAATTTACACAGGGTATGCTCTTTTTTACTAAATAGATCCGGATCCGGACTTTTTTTTCAAACTAGAATCGGGCCGGAACCGGACCCGGACTTTTTTTTCAAATTAGAATCCGGCCGGAACCGGATCCGGACTTTTTTTTTAAATTAGAATCCGGCCGGATCCGGATATCAGACAAAAATGGCAATATCCGGCCGGACCCGGACCCGGATAGTGAGTCCGGTACATCACTAGTATAAACAAGCCTGAGTCAGAATGAGGTTTTTAAAAACTGAGAAATTATTTTAATCTAATAATCAATAGAACAGCTAGCAAAGGTTGACAATTTGGTAGTAAAGTTGTGGACTGATTGTGGTACACTTAACTTATTAGTACTACCCATCATAATTAAATCCTACCTTATTTAATTAATATCTAACAAATACTAAATTCTAACTGAGACTACTTTCTATAATCAGACACGACAGTTTTGAGTGATGAATATTTTATATAAAACACAACAAGAAATACTAGCATATACAAAGTTATTAATTACTTTGGTAACACTTTAAAAACTGGAAGCTATTTAAATCTATATCAAAAGACTTAAAACAAAAAACTAAAAATTAAATAAAACTTTTAGTAAACAAGAAATTGTAAAATGTTTAATAAAATATTAAACTATAAACCTGGCTTAAATATTTAAACAATTAAACACCTGTTGAAATATTCACTTTTAAGACAAAACACTACTTACAATAAGCATTCACAAAAACGTTCAAGATATTTTGTTGCTTCAAGCTACACATCAAACTAACTAACTGCTTACATATAAACTGCCTGTCATGTTCTGATGTTTTGTTGCATCAGTATTTAGTTTGAAACATTTTGTCATATGATTCTCATTGGCTCGTACATTCAACCGTATTAACTATAAATATTCTCTGAGCTCAACTTTAAACAATAAATAGTGCAAGTATTCATTCCAAAGTTTTCAATTTTACAACATATGCAAAGAGTTGCATTTCATGAAACGTTTATTTATAGTTTAATTGTAAACAAATGTAAATTAGTCACGTGTACAAAATGAGCCAATCACGGTAGGTGTTTAATTTTAACTGACGAAAATGACTCTTATTAATTTTCATAGGGTATGTTTTTGAAAAAATACTTTTCAGTATGCTCTTTTTTACTAACTAGATCTGGGTCCGGCCGGATCTCTGTTAGGATCCGGCCGGACCCGGATCCGGACTTTTTTTTCAAATTAGAGTCCGGCCGGAACCGGATCCGGACTTTTTTTTCAAATTAGAGTCCGGCCGGATCCGGATATCAGACAAAAATGGCAATATCCGGCCGGATCCGGACCCGGATAGTGAGTCCGGTACATCACTAATTTCAATTCTAAAGCTATTTTAAATAAATTCCTTATTTTGAAAAAGTTTTATAAGTTTTTATATCTTCTAGCCAAGTAGTTAAGTACTTATGGAATCACAATAATAATAGTAGTATTAGTACCTGATTAAAATTAGTTATTATAATTGGCCTTCATAAATTATATTTTAATTTTAAAAGTATTCAGGTTAGATAACTTAGTCTAACTTTCTTCTCTAAAAATGCGGCCCTGTTTGAAAAAATAACAGCTTACTGAAAAGTTTAAACATAATTTTTTGAAGTTAGCTTCACATTTTTTATAATACAGGTTAATTTTTTTAAAGTTTATTTATCTTTTTTAATTTGTTGGTTTGAAAGACTTAAGTTTTATCAGATATTGATAGTTATTTAACATTAAGTAGGAAAAGACTATGTTCGGGTTATAAAAGTTTTATTAAAAAGAGATTGATAAGACAATTAAAAAAAGTGGTTTAAAATTACTTTTTATGCTCGTTTGTTTTGGTGCTAGGTGATAGTTAAGCAGCTAAATAATTAAGGATAAAAATGTTAGTTCAATAGACAGATAGTAGGTTAATTAAGACAAAATCACAATTTAGCCTTTTAATAATAAGCCCTATATCTAAACTTAAAACTAAGACTGTCTCATGTATCAGACTGCTTAAAACTAAAACTAACTAGCTTTAAATATGTGCTTAAAACTAAAACTGCGGTCCGCGAAGATGTTTTAAATTCAAAATTTTGCCCGCGAGTACCTTCAGCCGATTCCTGTTTTAAACAAAAAATAACTTTTGTAAGTTTCCGTTGTGTTTCATTGTTTATTATGTTTTTTTTTTGCAATATATAATATTTTTTCAAAGCGATTTTAAAGCATTGTTTTTAAAATATAACTTTTTAATCAAAAAAAGCTCAGTACGAAAAAAAACATTTTTTTGTTTTCACTGGACTGGTGAGTACACAGTTATTAGAAAAAGAAACTTGTATTCTTTCTAAATATACTAAAAACCATAGAACCAATAACTAAGTTTTTAAGCTTGAAGGCTTATGCTTCACTCAGCAAATTAACATTTTCTGCCTATCTTATTCATCCCATGGTTATCTATTAACATTTCGCTAACAATGAAAAACTCACACATTTTACAAATATAAGCATGATATTCAACTATATAAGTGAATTGTTCGAAAGTTCTTAAAAGAAAAAGGTTGTAATAAGAATAAAATTAAATGTTGTTGAAACTAAATATCTAGAATCAAAAACATTTACAGAAGTGTGTATTTGATTACTTGTTGAGCTGTTTTTTGTTAAAATATTTATTATGTATATAGTTTAGTATCAAAAAGTATAAAAATACTAATAAGTATGTTTTATTACACAGTAAAAATTCAATAAATGTTTGTGATATATTAGAATACATTATGTTAACCTTTTAAAAGTCGATAAAAAGTTAAAGGAACAAAAATAACAAACTTTAAAAGCAATTTGTTTATTAGTAAGCTACTTTGAAAAACCTTATTATAAGAAAACTGTCAAAAAAATATGATTTGAATTTTGAAGATTTTTAGGAATATCGTATTGACTATTAAAAACAACTATTTAATTTTAGGAGTAGTATGTTATTACTTTTTGTCTTGTATTTAGTTTGCATGTGCTTTTGAGTTGCTAGCTATGAAGCTAGTTATAATGATTGTGCCAAACAACAGTGCAAAATTAAATGGTGAAAAAAAAAGCTGATTTCAGCAAAAAGTACAATGAATTCATTGAACAAGACAAAAAAGTGGGACTTTTAAATGGTGCATTTGAAAAAACTCCTTTATAATGTTTAAAACTAAAACAACGTAGCAATAGATGTAATAAAAAGTGTTTTTGTTTAAAACTTAAAGCGTAGCATTTATTATACAAAGGAAAAAGTTAACTTAAATCGATCAAGTTAATGAATAAATCGAAATTTTCATAGACTCACTGTTTTTTTTACTTTAAAAATAAATTAAACCAAATATATGTGTTAATTAAAAAAAATACATTTAATCAATTTTAGAGAAAAAAAAGTGTTTTACTTAGTTGCTAATTTTTCAAATTTAATAATATAGTTTTTTATAGTTTTAAGGAAGCTTGTTTTTGTGTTATTTAAGAGTTCAAAGTCAACTGATTAAAAAGTATTCTCAACAGATGTTGATTTTTTTTTGTAACAAAAAACCCACAAACTTTTTTTTTCAATATAAATACTTATTTGTTATTTAACATTTTGTTTTTAGTTTAATAATTTTATATAAGATAAAGAAACATTTGTAAAATACTGGCTACTATATTAAACTAACCCATTTTTCTAAAATAAATTATTTGAAACGCAACCCGGTTTATTATATTTAGATTTGTAACTTTGTTAATAACAAAAAATTATGGTGTTTAATTTTTCTACAAAAAAATCAAATTACATAAATAAACAAGGCGATAACTATTAGGACTTAAAATACTAATGTCAACTAATGAGTATTTATAATTGTTTTCTTTTTTTTTACATAAAACTTAATTTAACTTTTATGAAATATTTGAATTATAGTTAAATAAATTTTTTTTTTCACTCTTTTTTATGCTTCGATTTAAATAATTGTATAGTTTTTGTTGGATTAACAGTATTATAGTCTATTAAATGACAAAAAAATACGCTCAAAGTATTCGATCCTAGGACCTGGTCCACGAAGAACTTTTCGGTTATCAAGTTGCACACCATGAATACCTTTTAATGTCTTGTCCAGGACAACAGCTGTAACATGATTTATTACTTTAACAATTTCCACAATGTGCATATATACTAGAAAACTGTGTTTTGATTTTAGTGAAAATTAATAAAAAATATAGAACAAAATTTCTAAATAAAGTTATTATAAAATAAATAAAAGTTATTTATAAATAAAATATTGTGTAAAACGATTTTACCTATATAAAAAAGACGTAAAATTGGTTCTGATCAGCACTAAAACATGTTATGGTAATAAAAATGTTTTCAATGAAGTAGTTTTAAAAGTTAAAACAGTTTTAGATGAAGGACTTAATTGATCACTTTTATATTTAATAGTTCTTTAACCTAAATCTATCAAAAATCATAGCGAGCGACTTAAATTTTTAGATAAGACAAAAAATACAAATATATTTGAAATGAAACTTATTTCACAAAAAATCCTGTTTAGTTCGTGATACTAATCAAAAAATGGAAAGTTAAATAGTGATGACGAAAAACCGTATTAGGTGCTTAATTTGTTCCAAGAAATACTTTCATTAAACTTTATTTCTAGAATTACTTAATCTAAATTATTATTATACATAGTTCAAAAACTTTCACTTTGTTACCTTTAGCCTTTAGTTGAAGGATTTCGATAGTATTTTTGTTTAATTAATTTTTTATTTTTGCTCAGGAAGTTTGGTACTAGATATATTCTTCTAGATAATTTAAGTTTCTAAATATATTTTCTTTACTTGTAAGTAATAGCATTTTAGATTATAAACTTATACATTTTATATATATTAATTGTGATGTTTATGTTACAGTGGACTAAAATTGCATTAGACTGAAAATATGAAACAAAGTTTTGTTTGAAATTGATATTTATAAATAATTTAAAAAGTAAAACTTTAATAACCCAAGATTATTTATAATTCGAAACAAAATAGATAAACTCTATTAAGAAAAAATTAGTAATATCTAAAGTAGTAGCTTTTTAAAATGTTTTTGCTTTGTGCGTTTTTTATATTAAAATAGGTATACTCTGAACAAAAAAGCAGCACTTTTAACTTATATGTTTGATACTTTTGTGGTGCAACACGCTTGTAAGAGGTATAGAAGATATATATGTAAAACTGTTTTGTTCAAAAAGGAACAAGTGCAGTTTAACTTGTTAAACAAAACTTTGTAACATCTTTAGGAAAATTTAAACAAAGATACAAAATAAAATATTTTAATAATCTTTTGTTGACGGTCAAATTTAAATTTTGAAAGATATCTAAGTTTGACTTAAGCACAGACTTTCAAATAGCTTCGCGAAAGTTGGAAGATAATTTTTTTAAAGCTTGGACTATAGCTCTAAAATCATAAAAATTTTGACCAAAAATTTTCGAAGAAAAATTTGAAAGTGATTATTTTTTCTTTTTTAAGTTTCTGGCTCACTGTAAGTTTTTAATACATGCATTTTTAAACAATACTGAGTTTTTCCGAATCAGTTAAATAAATAATGCTTACAATTAATCATTAAAGAAAAATGCACACTTAGTTTACATTTCTATATTGTTATAGACTTTATTTTTAACACTAAAACTTCTTATTTAAAAATAGAAAAAGAATTTATTTAGAATTTTTTATTACTTTTATTTTTTTTAATATAAAATAGTGATACTGATCTTATTATCTCACATGCATTTCAGTTTTTACGCCCTATATAATAAAATTTGTTAATCAAGTTAACATAGACTACAAAACTTAATTTCATAACATTTATAAAATACGCATTTTTATAGTAACATTGCTTCATATAAAACAGTTTTTATAGATAAATATAAACATTAAAATGTTTTTACTCAATCAAAAAATAAATGTAAAAATTTTCAAAAACATCATGTTCTAAAAATGTGTGAATTAAAAAAAACAAAAGGTATCTTTAATTTACTAAATCGTTAAATAAAAATAAAAAACAAAAATAGTTGATAGCTTGAAATTCTCTACAAAGTGTTTTTAATCTTATACAAAACACCTTGCTAGCATTTACTATTAATTGTTTAACACATTTAAATTTTTTTTTATATTAGTTTATTAATTTAATATTTTTATTAAAATAATTTGCTTTATACTTAGAATTTTTTTTCATATAAACTATAATAAAACAAAGACTTAAATAAAAAATTAAGTAACTTAGCAATGCTCTTATATTAAATTGAAAATACTTATACTCTTTTAGCAAACTTATTCCAGTGCAATAACTTATCAGAAAATAAATTTCACGTCTTTTCTTCAATATATGATTTAAAAATTCAAAAAAGGATGGAGGTCAATACTCACTCAACTTCACTGATTTTTATTCTTATGTTTGTAAATACTGTGTTTAGAAGCTATACGGCTCAAGGTAATATTAGCTTTGAAAACTTAAGATCAGTTAAATAACAAATACTTAAATTTTAATGTATTAATTATTTAATACAAAGTATGACACCATTTATATTAAACAGCTTTTAATACAAAAAGTAGAATTTTTTTTTCACAATCCATATAAATAGTTTTTCATTTTAAACATTTAGCAAATTAATTGCAGTAAATGTTTAATTTGTCTAAACTATCTAAAACCTTGATTGTAGTTTAGTATAGAAATAAAAGTATATTTTTAAGTTTTAATAAAAAGAAGAAATACAAAGTTTTATAACATCTTTAAGTGAAAACCCAATTGAAGTACCGACAATCTTTTTTTTATATAAATTAAAATATTTTTTTAAATACATGATTCGCTAGTAGTAAAATATTTTTTTAAATAGTTAACAATTTACTCAGACTACTTAACACTTTGTCATTGTAGTGTCAAACTCGGCTATAAATTTCCCAGGCTTCGAGTGGGCAGACGATGGATCGAAACCTTGTCGTGCTGAGGACGGCATGATAAGCTGCATGAGCAAAGTGGCAAATGTGACGATGTGCGTTCCTAGGTTGTTCATGAGGATCCATTGCGATTTGCGAGCAGTTGATAGTTTGAAGTGTCTCGATAATGAGCTACATGGGTATGACAGCAGCATTAACATTCAGATGTAAGTTGATTTAAGCAAGGTGACAAAAATATAAAATTCAATTATTTACGTTGCTTAATAGTGCAGTTAATAATTCTTTACACAAGCACTCGTACCCTGCTGATTTTATATATACCAGATCCGAAGTTTGTAGCTGTAAATTAGTCACAAGGTATTTTTGTTTTAAGGTGAAAGATATTTAGATGTTAAAATATAATATATTTTTAATACTTTTAAGAGTTTATAAAATTTTAAAAGAATAATGAAAAAAATATAAAAGTTGCTATAAAAACTATATAAGAATCAGATTTTGAAAACTACCAATGTATGAAACACTAGTAAAAAACATAATTGTTTCAGCTCTTATTTTATTCTTGTTAATAAAAACTGTGACTTTTGTTTTAACTTTGACAAGTTTATGTTTGTAAATAACAAGTATAGATTAAACTGTTAATAAAATAAAAGGGTTAATGAACAACAAATTGCTTACAGACACAACTCTGTTTATTATTTAACTATTTTTTACAACAATGATCCTGTCCCGCAGTTGTGAAAGGCGAGATACATACTTGGGTCTACCATTTGTGAACCGATATTTACCCTGCCATCCACACGAGTTTCAGTGCAAGCATACCAAAAGGTGCATTCCTGTAACAAAAGTCAGAGACGGAATAACTGACTGCAAAAATTCTGCTGTTAGCTAAGAAATATAATATAATATAATGTCATTGGCTATTAAAGTGTTTTGTGTACTAGAAAACTAACAAATTACAAAACATTTATGTTAGTTTTTATAAATTGAATTAGTTAAGTAGAGTGAATTTTAATACTTTAGTTTAGTAGTGTTTTTGTTTAAATACATTTAATAAAATAAATGAACAAAAAACTAAAGACTTTATATGTTTTCCTAGTTAACTTTCAATCGCAAACTAGTCAGTATACTATTAAGCATAAGTTAGTTTTTGAAATAGGTTTTGTTTTACAAAAAGTAATAAAACTTGTATACAAACAAATTTTAATAAAATCAGCACAAAACGAAATATCTTAATGCTTCAAATAAATCTGTAACAAATTAAACTTAATAGTAAATAAACTAACTTTTAGTCATTTTTTATATTTTTATACTTAATGTTTAGAAAACTTAATTTTTAGTAAAGATTAATTTTTATTCTGTAAATTTAGTGGTAGTTTAGCTTAACTATTGTGTTAAACATTTCTTTTACTTGTTTAAGAACAAATATTTGCTGTTAGTTTTTTTTATTTAGTATATATTTAAAGTTTTAAAAATCATTATCTATCAAGCATTAGCTTGTAACAAAAAATCATAAATGAAATTCGAAAAAAACAATTTTTGTTTGTTCTTCCGAAAATGAAAACTTGTAGCGGTTTATCAACAAAATAATTTTATACTAATATTTTGAGTTTTTTTTTTCTATTTTCTATTAAACTTAAGTAGTTTTAAATAATATTCATTATGTCGTAAAAATATAAATAAACTTTGTTTACGTTTTTATATAGTTTTCTTTATTAAACTAAACTAATTTTGTGAACTGCGTGAATAATTATGCACAGAATGTGGTTTAAGCTACATAACTAAAACTTGGCTTTAACCACTGACTTAAAGAATAAATTTAAAAGTATCTTTAAGAGTTGATGTAAAAAAATATTTTAGTTTTTGATAGTAAAAAGTATAGATTGAAAAAGTAAAAACAAAAAACTTTATAAATTTAGTTTTAAAACAGGCTTGATAATAAAATAATTATAGGTAAAATATGTAGAAACTAAACCAAAGAACTGAAAATTAAATTTATCTAGTAATAAATAGTTAAAGACAGTATTATTGTTATAATTAAACCAAAAAATTATTTAGCTAGAAGACTTTACTGACGAGTCATCATTTGTAAATTGCGATGACAAATTGTTTTTTACCTGCAAGACGACAAAAAAGTGCATTTCAAGACGACTGGTCAACGATGGCAAGCCGGGCGATTGTCATGACAACTCGGACGAGGGGGCGACGATGAAGTGCAACGATAGGGAGTTTGAATGTTTTCAAACGGGTCAGTGCATTCCGCGCAGGTTCGTGAACGACGGTTTTCCTGATTGGTCAGTTTAACATTTGTTTTTTTAATTCTGCTGCTGTTACAAGAATATTATTTTAATTTGAAAACTAACTTACTTAAAATCTAACCTACCAATCATAAAAACTGACAGCAATAAACTTAAAGTATACCTGTCCAGCTAAAATGGCCGACGTTTTTAAAACTGTAGCTAAAACCAAAAGTAACTTATTAAACCAAAGTATTATACAACAACAAATTTAAACTTTAAAATTACACATCAGCTACAACAAGGACGACGAGGGAAAGCGGAACATGACTTGCCGTGACGTCATCGAGTTTCCGTGCACGTCGTCCAACAGATGCATCCCGATCGAGCGCGTAAACGACCACGTCGAAGACTGCCCTTTGGGAGAAGACGAAAAAGTTTTGAAGGCGGGGAAATGCCCGGAGAATTTTTTTGGGTGCTCTGACGGCTTGAGGTGCTTGCCGAACCACCTGCGGTGCGACGGAGTCCAGAACTGCCGCGACGGAAGCGACGAAACGGAGGAAGTTTGCGGAGTGGCGACCATGTGGAGGTGGAGCAGGAACAGCTCCGTTCTCGTTCCTTGGAGCTCGATGATGAGGAAGCTGGATTTCGACGCAGTAGGCAGCGTTTACGGTGTCGTGTTCAAACCAGAGTTTTCTTTCAGCGTCGGCTTCAAGTGCCTACAGCGGCTCACGGTTCAGGACTACTTGCAAAACAGGGTGGTGGTAACAAGGGCCGCGGTGCCTCAGGTCTACTTGGAAAAAGGGATTCCCGTTTGCGCCGACCAATCAGACGCTTGCTACGGCGAAGGTGGTGGTTTCGAGTGCGCGAAATGCCTCGACGGCGTCGTCATTTCTAAGCTGCAAGTTTGCGACGGAGTTTTCGACTGCACCGACCTTTCAGACGAGTGTTCTTGCGCAAACTCGAACGCAAAAGATTTTTGCAATGAAAACCTGCCGGTCACCGACCCCCAACTCACGTTCACGAAAGCGTGCGGGACCGGCATGGTGGAAGAAATTGTAGGGGCTGACGTTTGTGAAACAAAAGTTGTCGAGCATAAAAGTTATACTTGCGCTAACAGTACTTCAGATAAAGGAAGTTATTGCGACGGTAAAATTGACTGCATTTTGATGGACGACGAGTGCCAAGTGGATTGCTACTTGAAAAAATCCGAAGCTGACCCCACCAAGTGGCGAGAGATTGTTTCAAGCTGTTTCAAATTTCTCCTCGCCAAAAAAAACCGATTAGGTTTCGAGTTCACATTGAAGCACGCCGTGAACGAATCTGGCAACAAAGAGCTGGCGGATGTGAGCGAAGTGGGCAGCAACGGTCTTTGTTACAGCAACGTGACGTTATCGTTCGCTCCCAACAATCCCTCAAAGAGCCTGTTTGTTTTCAAGCACACTCTCTTGTCCGGTCCGGTTGACATGTCGGGCCACGGCGGGAGAAAAGGCTGCGAGGAAGAGCGGCCGAGGTACAGCCACGACCTCAATCACCTGTGTCGGGTGAGAGGGGTGGAGTGCCCGTGGCAGCACGAGTGCGGTCCCGGCGAGTGGGTGCCGGCCAATAAGGTTTGTGACCACAAGCAGGACTGCGTCGACTGGTCGGACGAGACGCGTTGTAGTGGTGAAACTCATTTCTACTGTGAAAGCGGATTTCGGAAGTTTGTTCCGCGGCACGAAATGGTCCAAGGGCTGGTCAGGTGTGAAGACAAAAGAACGACCAGTGTTAGCACGAATCAAACAGCTACAGTTGTACGCGGGTCTGTAATTTACACTACAGGTATGACAAATACAGCAGAAGAAAATGTATATAAAACAACGATCAAAAATTTAATCACAAATCAAACAAGAAAACTTAATGCTAACGGACTAAACGCTACTTTAAAAATGAAACAACATTTAGTTGAAGGCGTTGCTTATCGATTTTTTCTTTATCTTTTTATTATCCTTGTGTCTTCTATGAGTATTTTACTTATAAAAAGTAATTTCAATTCGACTAGAAAACTCTTTCCCAGCCAGTCGTATAAAATATTCAAAGTTATTTCGTTTTTAAATGTGACAATTGCAAATTTGATTTTCGGAGTTGCATTATTAATACTGGGCATTAAAACTATCTACTACGGAAATGAATATACACAATATGACACCTTATGGAGGTCTAGCGCTGCTTGTTCTTGTGTTGGTGTTATGTTTGTAGTCTCTGAAATTGCAGCTACAAACCTGACTGCTGTGGTTTTGGGGTGGACGTTTTATGTCAGGCTGCGACCCGAGACACAATTAAAACTAAACGCGAGAATATTCGCGGCCCAGGTAATTTTTTCTTGGCTAATTGCTCTTTTCTTTGCACTCGTGCCCATTGTGATGCCTAAAAACTTTTACACGGGAGAAATAAGTATTACACTTCCTAAGATTTCTTTGAATGATAGGTTTTTAAACAAAAACACTTCTTACACAAACTACAGCACTTTAACTTACTCCGATTATTACAATCGAAACAATTTGTGCTTTCCTTCATGGTTCGCTCACTCACGATCCGAGTCTTTTGCACTGACACTCGCTGTGATGCTTTACATTTTTCTAGTTATCATAGTTTTCATGACAACCAGCTTTTTATATAATCTTGTTATAAAACACACCAACATTAAAAACAGTTTTGGTGTAAAACGCGTAGTTTTTATATATTTTATACAAATTATAAGTTGGATTGCAGTTCTTACGACTTATGTTTTGAGTATTATAACTCCTTTTAAAAATCAAACGAGCTACTTTGCTATAATGTTGTTAGTAGTTCCATTAAAGACTTTAATCAATAGTCTTATTGCGATAAAAGTTGATTTGATATTTAAAAGACGAAATAGTAATAATGAAAAAAATGACGACGTAATTGAAACTGAAATGAACACGCTAGATGACAACATAGGTGACATCATAGATATTCGTTACACTGTGGAAACATCAGAGTGAATTAATTTCATTTTTGTTCATTTTGTAAATCTTTTAAAATTTTCAACCTTAATCATTAATAATAATATTTTCTTAGTGAAGTATATAGTTCAAGTAAACGTTTTAATACCATATCTAGAGTCTGTTTCTTTTTAAATTTAAAACAGTATAATTAAAAATTTGAAAGTTTTAATAGCATATCTTTATATAAATAAATATACGATCACTAGCTTAACGATTTTCGTTAGAGAAATAGTGGAATTTTTTTGAATTGTTTTACTTTTTGAATCTCGTTCAGTATTTTCCTTTCTACTAGTCTATAAAAAATCTTTGTTAAATATAAAGTTGTTTTAAAATAAATATTACTTTTTTTCGAGTAAATAAACTTTTATATATAATTTATTTAAAGTTTTACATTATTTCTTTAAAACTTTAATTTTTAAATTAAATTAAACCTAAAACATACTAATGTAAGATGTTTATCAAATTAGCACTTTATTAAATTGTTGAACTTGTTTGTTGTATATTAGTAAGTGATAGTAAAAATATGAAAAATAATTAAAATGTAATATTAAATTACCATAAGCTTTACCTTAAGTTAAATAACGCTAATTTAAAAAAGTTCTAAAACTAAAGTTTTATTAATTTTTTTAACTAGTTCGTTGTAATTATATAAAATACTATTGTATACTATAGAAAAAATATTAAAAGTAAACAACATTTAAATTTAAGCTACCTTAAGCTTAATCATAACTAATACCTTATTTATCAGTGCATACCACAATAACATCGGGAGAGACAACAATAAAATCTATCTTTAACTTGAATTATGAAAGAATTAGTTAGTAAACATTTACTAATTAGGTTCACAAATAAATATCTTTTTTTTAAGATTGCACTAAAATTGATACCATATATTGCTGTACATAAAACATATATAATCTAAGGTAAATTTTTAACAAAAGTCTGCCAAGCTCAATCACAGAAAACGACACATTTTAGGGGAAAACGTCAGATTCATACAAAATCCAACCCATTCTTACAAACTAACTACTAAGGTTTTCATATTCTAATATAATAAAACCAGATCATTCTTTTTCTTAAAAGCTTATGAATTGGTATGGTAGCTTTTAATTACATAAAAGAAAAAATATTTCTTCAGAAAGTTTGTTCGACATATTTGTTTTAAGTCTAAATCAACAATAGCAAATATAAATATTTTAAATGCTCACAATATTCAATTTACCAGATTTATCATATTTCTCAAAACCATATTGTGACTTTTTGTTTACTATTCGACACAAACTTATAACTAATATGAATGTTTTAAATTCTAATTTACAGAATAGAGTCATGTGAATGTTTATAAGATGTTTAAGTTTAGTGCAAAAAGTTTATAAATATGCTAATCTGTCCAAAGTTGCTCAGAAAAAAAATAAACTGTTTTAAAAATAAGTAAAAACAGAATGCTTAACTGTTTCAATGATAAGTTTAAATCTTTTTATTGAGATAAATGGTTCTTTAATAAATTTGCTAGTATCAAATAAGTTTTTTTCAAATCGCTGCAGTGATTTAACTTATTTACTAGTTAGTATTATTACTATGCCTAACCTAAATTTAAATTGTGACTTACAACTTTTTTACGTAAAAAACTATTCTTTCAGCTAAAAACGAGCGTATGTTTGAGTGAAAACTTTCATGAGCTTTGTAAGCATGTAAGTTTAATAAGTAAAAAAAGTTACTTAAACTTTACACAAATTTAAGCTTATAATCTAAGGTCTTTACTTTTTATTGGGTAGTACAAACAAATTTATTGTAATTTTTTTGATTTCTCTTATTAATAATATGACTAAATCAATGACAAACTTAACTTAGGGTCAGTAACTTTCAATAAAGAGTTTTTTTAGGCCATTTTTCAAGCTGTTCTACATAAAAGCAAAGTTTTTTTTTTTAATATGTCAAGTTTTAATTTCCTTAAAATCAGTAACTAAAATACTTCGAAGAAACCTCTTTTTTTGTATAAATATCATTAGTATAGTTTATTTTTAAAGCATCTTTCAATTGGATGTAAGTAAATTAATTACTAGCACTTGGAGTAGGGTTAAATAAGTTTCTATATTTAGTATAACTTCTTTGTATAAAATTTTGGTTTTTAGTTGATTTTTAACATTCGTTATTTATATTTTGTTGGTTTAACAAAATTTTTATACTTTATTTAAAATTTAGTAAAAAAACTAAAACACCAGTAATTAACGTTTCGAATTTATTGGAATACTGATAAAGTTAAAAGATACCAAAAGCACATAGATACTGGACAGAAAACGACTAACACACTATATTATCGTCTGCATTTAAAAGCTTTCCTCACATTATTCAGTCATTTATCGAAACTCGAAGCAATCCTCTTCGCCTTTGACATGGTTATGATTTCAGGCTCAAACTGATTAGAAGAAACTCGATTTTATCTAAACCACCTGAACCTTAATGACTTTGATTTCATCTTTTTTCCATTTCATTCTTGCGAAGTGTTCAATCTATTGCTATCGGATGTGTTCACTGAGCTACAGCTTTCAATCTCTGGTTGAAAGTAGCTTTCAATATCAGGGTTTTTGGTGATAAAAAACTCACTGTCATCAGACAAACTTTCGTAGTCTGGTGTCAATTATCTTTCGAGTGAGCTAAAACTAAAAACTTCTTCGATTTAATTATCTTTTCCAGGTAATTTATCAATAATTAGTTTTTCGGTTTCAAGTTTTATTGCCTCATTTTTCTTTACAGAAAAAAGTGCATCATTGTCTCCCCTGTCAAAAATATTTTGCTTCAATAGCTTAGTAGAAACTTTAGTGCTTAATTGAGATTCAATACTCATTAGACAGTTTTTGATTAATCAATAGAAACAATGTTCTCGACCTTGTTGTGTTCGTTTTCAGGAATTTTGTACTTCACTTCATTGTTTTCAATGAAGTCTAAAACCGCATTAAAACTATCATCATTATTTCTAACAACCTTAAAGTTATTCGTTATAAGGAGTTATTTATTATTGAAGAAACATGTAAAAACTCAGAGTTATTTTTAAAACTAGACTTAGTTTTGTTTAAGTTGCAAAGTTAAATTTAACAACTACAAAAATTATAAACGACACACATTTATTTTCAATAGAATAAGTTATTTATATAAATATTTTATTTGAATCTTTGTTACATATTACAAACAACATTTTGAAAGTTAAATTAAAGTTAATAAACGACGCATCAACAATGCAAATTTAACAAACAATTAAACGTTAAAAGTAAAACAAATTTCCTTCTTATACAATTAACCCTCTTCTTGTGACTTTATAAAATCTATTGAAACTTTTTAGCTAATTCTCAGTTTAAAAAAATAGCATGATTATTTGATATAAAAAAATCAAATTGAAGGAGCTTGATTTTAATCGGTGGAACACCACAATATAAATGTTTCTTTTAAGAGTCAGTTTAAGTTATACTACCTAGAATATTTTTAAAATAAATTTCATAGATATACACATAGTCTTAAAGAATAATTAAAAGTTTTATGAAGTTGAAAACTAAACTAGTGTTTCAAAAATTTACATTTTCAACACCGTAATACAACGGTTTTAAAACAACTTTCAGTAAAATTTTACTGTTATTAGTTAACACATCTTGGTTTTCACTTTTTCTCTTATAAACTTAAATAAGCAATCAATGGCAAAAATAAAATTAGTTAAAAAAATTCTATATAATCAAAAATAAAAAGTGAGCATGACATTATTGATTTGTTCTAGTCTAAACTAAGTGAAATTTTTCAAAATATTTTTTGCACCATAAGTTTTTACACCAAATTTGTATATTTATCTATAATTTGTTATAACTAAAGCTGTAAATTTTGCAAGAAGTTTGTTTATGTTTAATTGATAGTTTATTAGTCAATAGTTTGAAACAACATTATTTTCATTTCATTATTTAGAAGCAATTCAAATTTTTTCATTTATTACAGCCAGCCAAATTGCATGTTGGGCATCTTGAGGTGTTGACTTTGGATCTTTCTGTTTGAAAAGAAAAAAAAAATTAGCTAAAGCAAAGCATACTTATTATTTTATCGTTATAAGTTTATAAACATGGTTGCCACAGATCAGGCTGAGAAAATTTCCCGACTTTTCCTGACTTTTCAATAAACTTTTCCTGACTTTTCTAAATTAAGCTCTTGACTAAGCCCTATTGTAAAATACATAATCAAACACTTATTACAGTATAAAGTTTCAATCTAATTCTAATACAGGTTAAAACAACAGCTTTTTTGCTGATTCCATCATCAAACTTCCATTATATCACTTGAACCATCTGTGTATGATTGATGTATTTGCAATAAACAGCTCTATCAGCAAAATACTTGTATTATTACCTTATAAACAGAGCTTGTCTGAAAAAAGACACAATTTTTTAGTATTTCCTAACGTAAATGTATCTAAATAAACGAAAAGATGTAAGGAACTTCTACAATTAAAACCTTAAATTTTAACGAACTTTCATAACTAAAATCTTAAAACAGTAACGAACTTTTACAATTAAAACCTTAGAACAATAAAGAGCTTGATCAAACACTGTTTTTAATTATATGTACTAAAATTCATTTTCTCCGTTTCTTTATTAGCACTTCAACCTCTTCATCTAAAGAAGATATGGTTTCCTTCATCTGGTCTGCATCCCGCTTAATTTTCTTGGCAGTTAAAACTTTTTGCCTCATTTTATTTAAATCGTTCTCATCTGCTGCTCCTACACGAAGAGAATCTTTTCTCTAAATCTAGCCACAATTTGTGGGCTTCATTTCTTTTCTTTTTGCACTCATTAATTTTTACCTTTAATTTTGCAATCTAATAGAAAAACTTTGCAGTTTTATAAAGGACCATTTATTAACTTACACCAGATGAAGACATTGGAAATTAAATAGTTTTGTAAATTTTTAGGAAAATTTTGCAATTTATTTTGAATTTATAGGAATTTTAATTAATTTTTCACCATTTGAAGGCTTCGAAAAAAAAAGGAATTTTGTAAACTTAAACTGACAAAATTTAATTTTTTTTTTGTCAAATTTCCTGACTTTTCCTGACTTTTGTCATTTTTTTAGTTTTTCCTGACTTTTCTTGACCTCGTGGCAACCCTGTATAAAAATAAATAAAAGAAATCAGCGTACCAAAATCATTTTAATATATGTTTGTAAATATCTAATCAGTATAGTGACTTTAACTAGTTAAATTTTAAAAAGTTTAAATACAACAAAAAATAAATAAAATAAACAGATAAAACAAACTTTTAGTTCTGCTAAAACGAGATTACTCAAAAGGGAAACTTTTTCTTCTTTTTTGATAAGTTGACAAGCTTTCCTAAAGTTGAAAAAAATAATTTTTAGACAAGCAATATTAAAAAAATAACAACAGCAAAAATTTAACTATCAATTAAAGCATAAATAAAGCATAATAAAACATGCACTGACTTATTAATTATCAAATCATCTTCAGTATTTCTTAAATGAAGTTCTTTTTCAGCTCTTTTTCCGGCTTTTATAATACTGAAAAACATATATTATTTAATTAATTATATACTGTTACTAAAAAAACATAAAAAATAACAGTAAATTATGTTTTATAATGTTCTTTAACTGTTTTAAAATTAATTGACTAAAGGTTTAGAAAATATTTAAAATGTTTTATAAATGATATTTAAAAAAAATAATTCATCTTCTGGATGTGATTAAAGTGTTCTGGTGTATGACTCGATAACCGAAAGGTTTTTTCGTGCACCACGACCTTGGACCAAACTTTTTGAGCGTTTTTTGTCGTTCAATAAACAATATATATGTATATATTATATATATTAAAGGTTTTATACAAAATTCTGATCGATAGTGCTCGACAAATCAAATTGGAGCTTAATATTTATTTAATTATATAAAAACTATAATTCAAACAGCTGTTTCACACATTGAAATGTAAAATTTCATGTGATCGTCAGTAAGTTACAGTTTACAATAAACTGTAACTTACTGACGATCACATGAAATTTTACATTTCAATGTGTGAAACAGCTGTTTGAATTATAGTTTTTATATAATTAAATAAATATATATTATATATATATATATATAATATATATATAATATAAACAATATATTATATATATATATACATTTACATGTTTTAAACTTTTTTTATGAACATAACAAAACTTAAAAGTATCAATTACAAATTTATAAATAGTTTACTTTTATCAATAATAATATTAAAAGGCCTGCTATCAGCCGGGATCGGCTATGCGTAATTGTACATAGAGAATAATAATAAATGATGATAATAAATAATAAAAAAACACAGTATAATAAAAGAAAAATGCAATAAATAAAAGAAACAGATAATAAATAAAAATACAAATAAATAAAATTCATTCTGCATCTCATTTTTCTTTATCTTCTTCGGTTTCAAAAACTATTCTTTTTCCCTTACTTTCGGTTTTCTGTGTACAGTAGATCTCCATTAGGTGCGGTCATTTGCAAGCAACTCCAACTCATCAATTCTTGTATTCAAGCATTTTAGCTTGCGCTTGCATACGTCCTTAAAACCGTAATTTTGGACGACCTCGGTTGCGTTTGCCAACGACCAACTCGCCATACAAAAGAGACTTTAGGATTCGCTCAGCACCCATCCTCAGAACATGACCGAGCCAGGAAAGCCTTTTATCAATACTAAGACATAAATAAACTAAACTTTGCCTGACTTTTGTTCAAACTTTATTTCTTAAAAGTATACTTTTTAGCTTAAAAAATTAAACTCAAAAATATAACAAAACATCCCTGAAGTATTTTTGTATGTTTGCTCAATACTCAACCGTTTATTAATGTACTTGATAAGTAATGAACAAAAGAGCCAAGGTTAGAGATTACTGCAAGACCTTTAAACCAAAAACTCGTGAATTAAAAAATCAAATTGTAAGTATACACATAGTTGGCAGTTTTAAAAGAAATGTATAGAATAAAACTCAAACTAAAATTTTAGCTTTAATTATGTAATTACAAAAAGAGTGTATGCTGCATATAGATGGTAGCTTTTATCTTAAGTTGTTAAAGATACTAATTATTGAAACTAAATGAATAATTTTTTTTTCTAATACTTGGGGTGCAGATATTTCAAGTTACTGATCCGGTGTTTTAAAAAATTCTATATACATCATATTATATTGCCATTGTACCTGTTTTGATAGAAGGGTCAAATAAGTCTAAAAGATTGTTTAATAACCATTCAGACCAAAATTAATTGAAGTAGAGTGATATATATAGAGTGATTAAAACTATTTTTAAGGTCAACTACTTATGTATGTACCACTTTAGGCATCTTAGTTTTTTAAGAAGCTATTTAAGGCCGAATGAGGAGTGGGCTTAGATGTAATATAGTATAGAAGTAGTTAAATAAAAAAAGAGTATACAATGTGTTTTTACAATCATAGTGAAATAAATTAAAATATAAAAAAATAAACTTAAGCATAGAAAGAAAAACATTCTCATTAATAAACTCGAAAACGTAATTTTTATACCGAAAAATTTTTAAACATTTTTTTATTAAATCAATGCATAATTTTACTAAGAATTTATTAAACATCACAACAGTAACCTGTCCAGTTTTAGTTTAGTAGCTGTGACATATTTGTTGCTATCTTCAATAACGTCTTCTAACTTTTTGCAATCCGTTCTCGGTAACGAACACACCTCAAAACAAATTAAAAAATATTGATTTGATTGTTATAGAAACTCTAAGAAGTCCTTACATTTTAAAAAAAGGATAAATATTATTTTAATTTTTTCATTCTTTAAAAATTACTTTTAAAGTATATTCAGCACTGGAGAGCTCTTTGAGCAAAATTTAGTTTAGTTATTATAGGTGAAAATTTTATTGAAATAATTTATATGGTGAATATGGTGAAAATTTTATTAAGATATTAAATAATTTGTGCATGCATTTTCAGTTTTATTTTTTTCTTTTTTTAAAAGCTAGATAGATTATTAGTAGTTTAAATTTTTTATGGTTGTATCGTAACTAAAACTTTGTGGTATTTTAAAATCAATTTAACACTTTAATACAACCCTTCTTGTACTTTTTTCTTATTTAGCATTTTTTATAAAAATCTATTTTGTTGAGCATGATAACATAACTATCTTAACCGGGTAGGTGTCAAAAATGCACGAAGAGACACTGTTTCACAAAGACGCTTTTGCACGAAGGATCACTTTAGCACGAAGACATTTTTGCACAGGTTGAAATTTTTTTAAATATTCTATTTTATCTTCTAACTTATTATTTTTTTTATTTTTATTTTATCTTATTTTTACTATCACTGTTACCCTTACTTAACCCTTACCCTCAGTCGGTAACTTTTTTTTTCTTTTTTTTTAGCTTTTTTTTATAAAGTTGTGTTTTATTTATTCTTTATATCTTATTATATATTTTTAATCATTTTTAGTAGGTTTTTTTCAATTTTTACTATCATTGGTATCCCTAACTCTTACCCTCGGTCGGTATTTTTTTTTTCTTTTTTGTATTTTTAAGTTGATTTTTTATTAGGTTATCTTTAACAATTTATTATTATTTATTTTTATAACTTTTTGTTTTTTTTTCTACTATCACTGTGACTCCTAACCCCTTACCCTGGTCGGTACCTAATTATTTTGTTCTTTTTTTCCTTATTCTCTTATAATTTTCTTTTTATTTTATTTATTTTTCTACTCCCTTGCAAAAAATGACCCTTCATGCATATTTGACCTATCTTCGTGAATATTTGAACCATTCCCATCTTAACCATATCAACAATTTTTACAACTCAAAATATTTTTTTAAGCTTTACCCCTATCATTATGTTTTTATTTTTTTAAAGAATAATACATTACATGGTTGCCACTCATTTTTTCAAATTTTTTCCAGGTGTTCCAAATTTCTTCCAGGTTTTTAAAAGTACACATTTTTGGGTCTATTTTTAGTTTGAAATTAAGTTTAAGGTTAAAAACTGTGTTAAATAGTATAAAAACATTGAAAAGATACTGTAAAGCTACTTTAAATATGTTTTTTAATAAAAATAAATTCTTATGAATACAAACATTTTCTATTTATATGATAGATTTTTTGAGTCAAATCGAAATTTTACTACTGAACATGAAAATTGTTAAAACTCCAGGTTTTTCCGGGTTTTTTAATGATTTTTGTTCAAAACTTCCTAAATTCCAGGTTTTTTTGCCTAAATTGTAAAATTCCAGGTTTTTTCCTGGATTCCAGGTAAAGTGGCAACCCCGACATTATTATTTAACCATAGGAACTACCTATTTCATGTCAAATTAATTTCTAACTCTATAATATTCAACTTTATAATGTTTTGTTTTTTAAATGCTCCTAATTTCAATGCCTTACTATATACTACAGTTCAATTGTCTCTCTTCACCTGTTTATAGCTTATAGTATTTTAAAAAAGTTTTCTTCAAGGTTTTATAGCATCAATATTTTTCTTAATACTTTTTTGGTTTTTTTAAGTTTTAATGTTCTCAACATATAACTTAATTCACATAAATTTTATATAATTTATCTTTTTTACCATTGTTATTTTATTACAGATTTATAATTTGAAAATCCGCTTTGCAGTGAAACAGTGTAATTGTGATTCTTAAAATAATAAAATTTTAAAACTTAGTTTGCCAAATAAGCTTTTGTAGAATGATAAATATAATTCAAGAAAAATAAGTAATAATAGTTTATATATTGTTCCTACAGTAATATACGACTGTTTTCTTGTACTATTTATAAAGCTAAGTTTCAGAACTTAGTATTTTTACAGTTGATGTTGTTAACTGTTTCTTAGCAATTAACACTGGTCTCACAGGATGGCTATTTTTGTGAGTTTTAACCATTACATACAATTTACCAGGCTGGTCACCTCGTGAAATTTTATGGTAAGTATTGTTGTAAAATTCAATTAAGTCTTTTTAACAAATTAGATTCAGATCGGTAGAATTAGATTTACTATAATTATTAAAAATTACAAGCATTAACAACTGAAAGTATAAGAATTTATACTACTTATCAAAACCGATTTCTGATTTTTGTACGAGACCAAAAATTTATTTATAACTTAAAGTGTTTGATCTTATTTGAAATATCTTATTAATATTACGTTTTAAATTGGCAAAAGTAAATTCCTGCCCTTGTTTTACAAAATTTGTACCAACCCTACACATGTTATCGTTAGAAATTGTACATATAGCAATAACAGTTACTTGTGTTCTGGTGACCAGCATACCAGGTCTTATCATCTGATGGATGCCAATTTGTCGGAAATACTCGACGAGCAACGGTGTTCTGCCTTCAATGTTGAACTTGCATGAAGAGTATTTCATTTCTTTTGGGTCCAAAGCAGACGACTAAAGTTTATTTTAAGTTTTAACATACTTTAAGACAAGAAAAAATATCGAAAAGTCAAGAAAATTTTTGAGACAAATTTAGTTAACCTTAGTAGATTTTAATTTAGCTAATAATAGATATTATAATATTCTTTATACACACTATTCAAAATAACTAAATATTAAAACGTAATATTTATAAAAATTGTAGATTAAATTATTCTAAATGAACAGTATGCCTAGATTGTTAAGTTCTAAATTAGCTTTTAAAAGTAATCAGATCATAAAAATCAATAATTACCTCCTTTTTAGAGTATCTTGATGGTTTTCGTTTCTGTAGACAAAAATATATATATACAAAAACAAAGCTTTAAGAAATGTAAATATTTAAACTAACTTTTTTGGAATTGTATGGTTTTTCTAATGTGAAAGTCTTTTTATTACTGTAATTAACAAGACACATTAATAATATATACTACAACTGCTTTATTTTTTTCAAACAAAAAAATAGATAAAATCTATTAAGGTAGGTGAACAGTATAAAAAACCACTATTTAATTACAATATAATTAATTTTATTGACTATCAAAATTATTTTCAAGGTAATTTTGAATCTAAATTTAAAACAAAAGTAGTGTATACTGATATTAAACTTATGTCAGTCATACTTTATGTACTTTTGTATAATTTAACTTAAAAATAATTTGAATAATAGTTTTTGTCTTTAGTGTAGAGCTTAATTCAGTCTACTTTTGAGCTTAACAATGTTTTTGGTGCTAGTTTAAAGTGCAAGATTTTTAGAAGTTAAATACAGGTTACATAAAAATTAGAATTTTTTTATTTTAAAAACATAATAAAGATTTTAATTTTTGAGACAAGAAAAAACCGAAATTGAGTCGCTTAAACTAATTTAATATATAAATTGACATAGTATATAGTTTTGTAATGATATTAACATCTCATTTTCGTATTTAAAAAGCGAATGTTGTGGAGTGTTTTGCGCAGATATTTGTGACGTGCTTCTAGTATTAAAAAAACAAACATATTTTTATAAAAAAACAAACATTTTTTTTATATAAGGAGTAAAACTTCCTTTGAATTAATATAAAATCAGCGCGTTTTCTTAAAAGAGTGAGTTCTAAAAACCATCCGTCACTAAACATTGTTAAACTGTGGGAAGTAACGTCGTAGAGAATCTATTCACTCAAGATATTAAATCAATAGTTGCTATCGACGCATAAGGGACTAAGAGTTCGGAAATTCACTACGATTGTTGGGTGATAGTTAGTATAATTCGAAGAAACTGTTAGTCTTGTAACTATTGTATTATTTTTTAATCACGTGTTGTAGTTTTTGCATGCACTTATTTCTCTTATAATTTTGTAAATAAATTTCACAACTAAAAAAGAAATATATTTTAGCTTAAACCTACTTTATTAAAATCATATATGTCGAAACATCATAATAAGAATAAGGATAATTATAAACCGTTGTCTTTACAACAAATCACCACGCGCTCCAATAAGAAGAAAATGGATACCAGGGCAGATAAAGCAGCTCACAGTGGAGACCACGCCGGGACTCGAACCCGGAATCTTCTGATTAGGAATCTTTAAGCAGTCAACAAAATAAATGCACACAAACAACAATGACGATATCAATCTTAATAATTCTCATCAAGCAGAGATGATGAATGATAATGCTGAATTTTATCCGTCAAACAGCATTCAACAACAATTTAGAAAATCAAGCGAAGTTAAGCAGCTAACAAATGAAGAAGAGTTAAGAGTTTTGCAAAAGCAAATAAAAAAACTAAATAATAGATTAAAGCAGTCTAGATCACCACATTTCGAACGTGCGATGCTAGAAAAACGCGAACCTTTTTACGATGATTACGAAAGTAATGATACTAGTTTTGATAATTTTAGCGATACATTTAAGGCGCAAAGACTAATTAAGAAGTTTAAAAGGTTAGACTTTATAAGAAACCCTCGTGATATTATTAGTTTTTTCGAGGAGGAAATGTTTAATGAAAATATTTCTAGTAATACAGAAAAGTATAAATTTTTAACTGGGTTTTGGCCGAGAGAAGAGTTGTCAGACTATTATAAAATGACAGAACGAGGTGAAAGAAACTACAGTTCTTTAAGAAACTTTTTTATTAATAGGGACAATCAATTAGCTGAAATTTTAGATAAAATTCCAATTTGGGATGATTGTACAAACTTTAATAAAATATTTGCTACAGCCGTAAGTTGGGCCAAATGTCGAGAACAGGACAGAATTAAGTTTTTTCTTGCATACTTAATGCCCTTTTCGATCAAAGATAAGATTAGGGAACATTTTGATGAAAGCTTAGAACTTTTTAAAAGAAAAGGACAAGCTATATGGAATGCTTATAAAGAAAACGCGTTAATACCTAAGCAAGTTAATTACAATAGACTACAGCAGTATGAGCAAAGTCAGCATAGGTCTAAAATAAATTACCATAAGCGAGTTCGTCCTAATTATCAACAAAATTTTCATTTTAGAGATAATGGTATTAATCATAATTACAATTATCGTCAACATAACCAAGATAGAGATAGTTTTAAACCAAGAAAATCATACAATGGTAATAGTAGTAATAATGTTAACATAGCACAGTGTTTGTCATGTCATCAACACTTACCTCCAAAAACATCTAATACAAGCAAAGAGTTTCAAACAACCAAAGAAAAAGCTCAGGTAACCAAAAACACTATAGCATTTGGAGTAACTGGTCAAGTAGTATGGTTTAATGTTCGCAAAGGTTACGGTTTTATTCAACGTGATGATCGGAACAGCGATATTTTTGTTCATTATACAGCTATCATCAAAAACAACCCTAACAAATTATTAAGGTCTCTTGCACAAGGAGAAAAAGTCCAGTTTGATATTGTTGTAGGTAAAAATAACATGTCAGAAGCCGCAAACGTGACAGGTCCTAATGGTAAAACAGTTCAAGGGTCTAAGTATGCTGTAGATAAAAATTCAAACTACAATCAAAAACTTCAACAAAATATATTTAACGCAAACCATCATTCTCGTAACCTCCAACAGCAAAAAATAAAAGCTAGTAGAGCTTATAAGCAAGCTTTTGCTTTTAAAGCAAAACAAGGTAAACTTATCAAAGAAAAACATCAGAAACAACAGCAGAAAAATATCAGTTACAATAAAAAGTATGATAGCAAGCCAAAATATCAAGTGCCAACAGTGCAGCTTAAAAGTTATAAACAAGATTCAGGTTATTACGATTCTTCAAAAACAAAATCACAAACTAGCGTATCAAGCAACATATTAGCTAAAGAGAAAAACAATTTGGCAGTACTTAATTCCTTTGACAAAAAAGAAATTATAACACAGAATAAAAAAGAGTCAGAATTACTAATAGCAGGTCTAAAACTTTTAACATTTATCATAAAGCCTTTTGAAGATAAAATATAAGTATTTTCACAAAACTAACGAAACGGATTTTAATAAAGGTAAATAATTGTAATTTTTTATTAACATGAACATCTATTTTAATATTTTTTAAACTCAGGTAATTTTTTTAAGAAGTTAAAATGAAAGAAACTATTAAGTGTATTTATTTTGTATTCATTTCTGATACAATTTCTGAATTGTAAAGTTTATAGCTTTTTTACTTTTAATGATGTGTTACAAAGTTTTTTATATTATAAATTACAGTTTAGTAATTGAACTATTAATTAAAAGCTATCAAATAGCAATTATAAAATAGAAAAGTTTAATATGCCTATTTTTTTATATTAAAAATTTAGTAACTACATTTTTTTCTAATTTTAAAACAAAACTAAATTACCAGATTTTTTTAGCTCGTAAAATAATCAAGTTCAAGTTTAAAGCTTTCAAATTCGACTCGTGATAAACTTTTCCTATAAATTTTGAATTTAAAAGTACTTTCAACTCCCATTTAGTTTTGACTGTTAACGATCGAAAAAAAGCACTCGCTAAATTTTTCTCTTTAAAATTTCTATAATGCTCAGAAATTGCTCGTGTTGCTTTTTGAGATATTTTATACTTGAATCCTTTAAAAGTTTGTGCATGAAAATACTACTTATTGTTTTGTAAAATATTTTAAAGAAAATGTTTTCTGTTTTGTTTATTAAAGTTTGCGAGTTGAATATTAAGAACATATGTTTTCTAAGTTAAAAACAAAATTAAAGTTTTTCATGTTTTTTTAAACTATTAATTTTTTTTTAATGCATCTTTAAATGCTTAATTTTTGTTTTGTTTTGTATAAAAAAATGGTTTGAAAGTAAATACTGAAAGTTTCGTTATTGTCGTTTGGCCTAATTACATAGTAGTTTTTACTAAACTTTCTTGAAAGAATATCTCAACTTTTTTTTTGAGCCGCGTATTTTTTGGAATGAATTCAATCAAACGAATACTACAATGATGGGAAATGAAAAGATGAATATTTTCTATGTCAAAAAGTGATTTCGATGAATTTTTGAATTTGAAGTTAAGAGAAGAACAAGCGAATTAAAACAATTCGTTACTGCTAAATAAACCACCGTAGAAGAAGAAATCGGAAGAGAAACGCCGGAATAGAAGATGCCCGAGGACAACAGGCACAAGGACAAGAACCCCAAGGATAAGAAGCCTGAGGACAACTAAATGACTATCATTGTTACTTTGTTGTGTTTTATCTTAGTTTTTGTAAATTATGTAATTTTTAAGATAGTTATTCAGTTTCTTTTTCTTACTTTTTTTTGACGCGGCCTTTTAACAATTATAAAAAAGTTTAAAGTTAAGTAGGATTTTAAGGATTTTAATTATTTAAAACCAGGCTTTAAACGTTAAAATTGAAAATTTAAAAAGAAACAATGTAATGATATTAACATCTCATTTTCGTATTTAAAAAGCGAATGTTGTGGAGTGTTTTGCGCAGATATTTGTGACGTGCTTCTAGTATTAAAAAAACAAACATATTTTTATAAAAAAACAAACATTTTTTTTATATAAGGAGTAAAACTTCCTTTGAATTAATATAAAATCAGCGCGTTTTCTTAAAAGAGTGAGTTCTAAAAACCATCCGTCACTAAACATTGTTAAACTGTGGGAAGTAACGTCGTAGAGAATCTATTCACTCAAGATATTAAATCAATAGTTGCTATCGACGCATAAGGGACTAAGAGTTCGGAAATTCACTACGATTGTTGGGTGATAGTTAGTATAATTCGAAGAAACTGTTAGTCTTGTAACTATTGTATTATTTTTTAATCACGTGTTGTAGTTTTTGCATGCACTTATTTCTCTTATAATTTTGTAAATAAATTTCACAACTAAAAAAGAAATATATTTTAGCTTAAACCTACTTTATTAAAATCATATATGTCGAAACATCATAATAAGAATAAGGATAATTATAAACCGTTGTCTTTACAACAAATCACCACGCGCTCCAATAAGAAGAAAATGGATACCAGGGCAGATAAAGCAGCTCACAGTTTTGAAACTTTGTTATTACTACAAACCAGCCATAGTGTAAATTTCTGTAGTAAACTATCACAGGATTAAAATACATCATGGACAATTAAGTGAAATATTAAAAAATAAATTGAATTAACTTTAAAAAAGGTGTGTATATTTTTAATTAACCTGAAAGTGAAAACTAGCTAAAATTAAAAAAAAAACTTTAGAACGGATTGTAACTTTTTGAAGCAAAAAAGCAAGCTCGAGTAACCAAAAATTACCTGAGTCAGCCTGTGTTCAAAATAAAATTGAAAAAAAAGTATTCGGAGCAAAAAATCCGAAGAAAAAAGTTAATCAAACCGAATAACAAAAAATTCATAACAATAAAAGACGTATAATCTAAAAAAAAACTCAAATTTATTAAATAACAAAAAATTTCAAAGTTATTAAAATTAGCCTGATGTTTAGAAAAAATATATAAACTAGCCAAAATTTTGTAAAATATCTTAATATTTCAAACAACCTCAAAAAAGTTTTAACTAGCCTGAGTTGGCCTGAACCAGCCTGAGTTTTTTGAAAATTTCATACTAGCCTGAATTTTTGGTTACCGTGTTTATAGACTTTCTTGACCACATTTAATGCAAAACCAGTGTTTTTATACCGGCTAATAACTAAAAAACAAACTTATAAACAATAAACACTTCAAACTTTCTTTTGTTGCTCAGGTTTTTTGTATGCGATAAAAAGACTGTACGAAAATTTTTTAACACCTACTATGATGACTTACAAAAAAAATTTAACAAAGTATAAATTTTAGTAGCTTAAAAGCAGTACTATTTTATTATTAGTCAATAAATTATAAAAAACGATAAAATAATTCATTCTAAGTGTTATAGAGTAAATTTTGTTATTTTTGAAAACCTATTAAATAAAATTTTGATTGTTTGTCTCCTTATATGCATACAAGTTGAGAAATTTTTTATGCTCAATTTAGAAATAAAATACAGTATTTTATTATTAGTAGTAATTTAAAAAAAAACATTAACAAAAAGTTATATATAAGTTAATAAATTAAACGTCATCATACTATTTAAAAAATTTGATCGCTCTGAAATATTTTATTAAGTATAAGAGAAATTAGTAAAACTTATTATAAACAAGTTTACCTTTTTGAACCTAGACGTATAGAAGATTTTTTGTTTGCAGATCCCGTAGAACTTTTCATAGACTTTTCTGAGGTTTTTTCTGAAAGTTAGTATTAATCATTACAACTTTACCATACTTTATGCCAAAGTAATTCTTTTACGCAAAGTCGATAAATTTCAAGTAATAAATTAATATTTCATATTATAAACTAATTTATCTAGTAATTCTAGTGTAAGAAAAATATTTAATTACTCTAAACAAAAACCGGAGTCATATTAGTTTTTTTTCAAGTTTTAATCTTGTTCTATATAAAAATATAAATTACTGGAAACTGTTTCTTCTTCCACTTGTATCAGTTTAACTGGTTGCAAGGCTTTCATGTCCCAGCTTTGATTAAGCCTTGGGTACGGCCTGATACCGTCAATCCATGAAGATGCAACTACATATATCGCGCTGATAAACTTATTGCTATCAAACTGCTTGCTTGACTGAGGGAAGCAGTGAGAAAAGGCACAATAAATACATCTTGATAATATATCGCTATACTCCTAAAAGTTATTAAGGAAATTTAAAGTGAAAAAAAAACTTTTATTCAACTATTAGATAACACCAAAAAACATTTGTACTCAATTTTTTTAGAACAACAAAAAAAGTTATGACCAGGTTTTTATATATCAGCAGAATTTAAAATATTAAGTAGGAAAACTAAATTACTTTACATAAAAAACGTTTTAGATTTATAGAGTACTTATGATGTAGACTTGTTCTTCTACACAAAACAGCATGTAAAAACGTTCAAACTACTTTAGTAATATGACTACTTCAGATGTTCTCAAACATGAGACTACAGCCGGGACAGGGTAGCCACTGATTTTTTATAAATTTCTTCCAGGTTTTCAGAGTTTTTGGGTCTATTTTTAGTTTAAAATCAAGTTTAAAGTAAAAAACTGTGTTAAATAGTATAACAACATTGAAAAGATACTTTTAAATTATTTTAAATGTGTTTTTAGTAAAAAAAAATTGATGAGAAATTTGTTTTATCTATATGATAGAAAGTTGTGTCTAATCGAAATTTCACTACTTAACATGTAAAAATCGTTAAAATTGCAGGTTTTTCCAAGCTTTTTTAGCCTGAATTGTTAAATTCCAGGTTTTTTTAGGATTCCAGGTTTATCACAAGTTTATAAAAACTAAGCAGATAAGATTTTTTTTAGTACATCAATAATATAAAACACTACAACTTTGATATTGTATGTTTCTTAAACTCTTCAATATTGCTTGTAGAAAAAAAAAACATATAGGTGATAAGATATAACCTTCAAAAACTAAAAGTAACTTACAAAATCACACCCACTGTGTCTAAAATACATCGGTATATATAAAAAGTAAAGGATAATTTATAAAATTAAAATGCATCAAACTTCAATGCATGAAAAGCGCGGGTATAAAACGCTAAATCTATTTAATACTAACAAAGCTTTATTGCAAGATATTTATAAAACATTAGGTTTATTTTTTAAGCAACCTTTTAAATATCAAAACCAAACAAAACAATTTTAAAATACAAAGTGTGCTAAATAAATAAAAAAATCCTAGCAACTTCAACGAAACAAAACAATCGTTTATAAACTAACTTGGAAAAATATATTCCAATACCTTTTTGGGGCAGGAAGCGTGTACAAGGCGCCAAAGCTCAGTGCGATTCGTGAAAACAACTTTCCTTGGACCGCCTCATTTGACTGCAAATAGCTTCAGGTTGTTTACTTTTTTATTTTTACATAACAAATCGTTTGAAACTAAAGTTTTAAACTGCTCAACTACATAACACTGGTATCAGATCAAAACTAATTTATTCATGTAAATTTGATCAATTCTAAATAATCAACAAAATTTATGCAACTATTTTTTCTGTATAAATGAAATAAATAAAACATAAAATGTTATAATTATATACTTTTCTGTAAATATCTATGATGATAAAAAGGTTGTCTAGAAAACTAAAACTAAATTACTCTTATAGTTCTAAGCATTGTTTTTACTTTTCCAAGTTAAATTTATTGGAAACAACTCATACAACTCTAACATCAACATAAGCTCTACTTCAATTTATTATTTAAAAAAATAAAAAAATAAAAATCTAAAACATTGAGTTTTAAAAAAATTATATAAAATCTGAAATACAATTAGACATGTAAAAATACTGATACAACTTTATTTAAAATATTTATATAATAAATAATAATTGTGTTGAGTCGTAGAAATATCTTATTTATAAAAAAACACAAAAGAAAAGGTATATTTTTTTATAAAAAAGCTTTATTTATAATTAGTTTTTAAATATGTTTGACACATCAATAACTTTTGAAAGTTTACTTTACTTACAAAAACAGTTTTAATAAACAACGAATATAACGATTTGAAATTAAAACTTACCACAAACTTTTCTAAGAAGTACCACCAGAAGAAGTCTAGTAACAAATTCTGATGAAAGTCAGTGTCTAGCTGCTCAGTTAAAAATTTCTTGTACGTGGGCTGTTTTGAACAAAAATCATGTTTTATTTTTCTTAATAATATTAACATAAAATTACAAAGTTGTTTTAAATGTTTATTAAGAACTGAAAGAATCATTTGTTATTTTTAGCTTTAAAAAAAAATAGTTTAAAACCATTTTAAGCTTTTATTAGGATACAATTACTTTATTATAAAAGAATATAAGCATATACTTTCTCATCTCATTTTATCCGTGTCATTTATTTTTATATAAACTTTAAAGCTAAAGTAATCATCAAAACTTATTAAGTAAACGAAAGGAAATAAAACTAAATATGACAATGTTTGTTTATTTTTTACAAAAGTTTAAATCAGATATAACATAAACGTACTTTTATCTTAAATTGCAAAAAGATGGGCAGGGCCCTTTCAAAAATTTAAATAGCTTCTCTAGTAAGTTTAACTGTTTTTGACTAACATTTTACTCAGACATTTAAGATCGGTCAGTCTTTACAAAAAATTAGGAAGTTAAAGTATTTAAAGCACTTGACATTCAAAAAAAAGTTAACTAACTATAATTTTTATTATAAAACCTTCTTTAAAGATAAACATACCTATTATTTTTATCTTATTTTTTACTTAAGAAATTTAAAGCATATAAATTTATAATTGTTTAATGATAAACAATAAAATCATCTAATTAAATTTTTGTAAAAACACTTTGTTACTTTAAATTAGTGACCTAACGATTTTTTTTGCTAAGACCCGGCTCCAGCCAGATCTAGATTTGTTAAAAATTTGAATCAATGTAAGATCAATCAAAGTTTTTAAAAGAAACACAATGTATATTAGTAAAAAAAAGTAATTACAACAAGTTTCCAACAATCTTCTAAAAACACACTAGCTCTAAGCAAATCATCAAGCACAAACAAATCTACAGTTACATGGTTGCCACTGATCAAGCTGAGAAAAATTTCCTGACTTTTCCTGACTTTTTACAAAAATTTTCCTGACTTTTCTTAATCAAACTCTTAAATTAAACTTATTCTAAAATACATAACCTAACACTTGAAACTATATAAAGCTTTCAATCTAATTTTTATATAGGTTAAAAACAACAGTTGTTTGCTGAATTCTATCATCAAACTTCCAGTACATCACTTAAACCATCTGTATATGATTGATGTTTGTAATAAACAGCTCTATCAGCAAAATACTTGTACAATCACCTTATAAACACAGCTTGTCTGAAAAAAGACACAGTTTTTTAGCATTTCCTAGCATAAATGTATCTAGATAAACAAACGACATATAACGAACTTTTACAATTAAAACCCTAAATCAATAAGGAACTTTCACAACCTAAACCTTAAAACAATAATGAACTTTTACATTTAAAACATTAAAACAATAAAGAACTAAATCAAATACTGTTTTTTTAAATGTATGTACTAAAATTTATTTTCTCCGTTTTTTATTAGCACTTCAACCTCTTCATCTAATGAAGATATGGTTTCCTTCATCTGGTCTTAATTCCGCTTCAGTATACACATTAACTTGTTACATAAAATACTAAACTAACTGCTTAGTTATAAAAGCTCAGTTATTTACTTAAATAAAAAACACTTTGAATCTAAAATTATGCTAGATAAACTTTTGTTTATATATCACAATTTCAATATGGAAGTGTCCTTGCTACAGATCATCAATACTAAAAAGCTTACAAAATTTGCTTGTTCAAGTAGGGTACTTGATCAATATGTTAATAGAAAATTTTTGCAGTTTTATAAAGGATATTTTACTAATTTATGAAGGCATTGGAAATAATACTAAATATTTTTGTAAATTTCTAGGAAAACTTTGAAATTTTTTTCTGACTTTAAAGGACTTTTAATTAATTTTTAAAATTTTAAGGCTTTGTAAAACAAGGAATTTTGTAAATTTAAACTGACAAAATCTAACTTTTTTTTTAATTTTATGAAACTTCCTGACTTTTCCTGACTTTTGTCATTTTTTTTAATTTTTCCTGACTTTTCCTGATTTCCTGACTTTTCCTGACCGAGTGGCAACCCTGTCAGTATAAGACAGTTCTGCAAACAATCATTGAACTCTCTTATAAAGGTTTGCAAACATTTATAAATCTTTTCTCGCTGCTATTGAAATTCTTAAAATCTTCAATGAAAAATATAAAGACAACTTTTTACTTGCAGCTTCTTAATTTTTTTTTCCTTTATTGCTTCAAAAAGAGTAAGTTGATTGATTTATGGAAAACTTGATTGCCTTGTTTTCATGAAAAATAAACACCTTTTTTTTCTTTACTCGTTTAAATTATAACAAAGTTTCTCTTATGCCTAAGTGAATTAACCTTTGTATAAAATATTCTATAACAAGTTTGATTGAATTAAAATCCCTAAACCAGAACTTACTTATCTAATATCTTTTAATCCAAATAACAGAGTATAAACAAATGATAAAGTTATTTTAGGACTTTTGTAATTCAATTTTACTTACTTTCAATAGTTAGAACTAAACGGATTCGGCCATATATTGATTTAAAACTAAGACCTGATCCACTAGGAAAGTAGTTCGCGGATCCGGTGGATTACTATTTTAAGTGCACTTTTTGAGAAAATTACAACAAACCTAAAAAAAAACTTTAAGCTAGTCTGCCCTAGCCTAACTAAACACAGTAAGTCACACTTTTGGTAAACATATAAAGAAAATACTTAGTAAATATTAAAACATATCTATACAACCTTATTGTGTAAATGAGTAAGTGTGCAGATAACTTTGCAGTTTATTGTAGATACTTTGACACTGTGTGGCAATGGTGTAAATACGTCCACTTCAAAACCTGGATACTGCTGCAACTCCACTAACTGTGGCTTGTTAAACTACAAACATTTGATGATTGTATATATAGTGCGTATAAAAGCATCAACATTGATAATTATACAATACAGGAAATAATTATTAAATATTGTATATATATTTAAGTTCAATTATCAATTATATACATAATTTTTAATTGAAAGCTTATAGTTTTTAGTATGTTAGAAAAACTAACTTTAAAAACAGTTAAGTTTGAAAAAAGTGTTCTAACTAGTACTTATATACAGAATTTAACATCATGACTTTAAAAGCCTTATAACTATGGTTTAAACATAGAGCTGCTATATCTATATATTACAAATTTACTCACAACAGTTTTTTTCTTCCTCATAACTGGTGCTTTCACTTGATTAACTGAAATTTAAATGAAAAAATCTCAAACTGTAAATATACTTAAACTTATTTAGACTTAAACATATAAGAAATTTTTAGATTTGAAATCAGCATAATGCATAGTAACAAAAAATTATTTTTTTAACTGCTATTCTTCATTTTAAAGTTGAATTTGCTTCACATTGCAATTCCTTATTAATATAACATTTAATCAGACATATAATAGTAGATGCAGATGACTCTACATCACAGATAAACATTACAAGCTACTCTGCTATTTTGCAGTCTGACATGAAGTTTACTGCTTAAATTCTTACCAACACTGGCTACAGAAAACAACTTTTTCATGTTGATAAAATTACAACTTGCTAAGTATAGTTAAAAGTATTTGTATCAATATTTAAGAAAATAGTTATTATAAAGATTAGTATCATTAAAAATCAACAAAGATGTACTGCACATTTGAATTAATTTCATCTTTACAGAAAGTTAAAATAACTTCAAAACTAAAACTTAAAGGTATTTTTACAACTAGACTAAAACCAAGAAAAATAGTTATGAGATATATAATTCAAACTTTGTAAACAAGTTTTTCTATAACAGTAAAAGTGTAATTAAACAGTAAAATGAATTGAAATGAATTGAAATAAAATAAAATTCTATTTGAATAAGATTTATTTAAACACTGATGAGGTCTTTGACCGAAACTTAGTTTGTAAAATAAGTTCTTGAAAGAATAAATTCATAAAATAAAAACTTTCATAAAAAAACTTAACATAACATAACAGTTACTTAATTAAGAAAATTTATGTTGCAAAATATTGATTTTTAGGAGAAAATTGTTATTGATAAAAGGGTAGTATTGTTAGGTTTTAATTTAAGGTTGCTTGTAATAAATGAGTTTATTTTCTTACTAAATAGTCCATGTACTAATGATTTTTTTAGAATCTAATAAAATATTTAAGTGTGTATCTTAATAGTTTTTCTTAATATTTGATGTCTGTTGGCATTGGCATAAAGTAACTAAAGTGCAGCGTGATTGCTTTAATGGTAATCAAGTAAGAGCACTTGATTTGTGTAAAAACAAAGTCTTTGTGGAACACAAGGTTTCCAAAACTCCTTTTCATAAGCCCTCTTTTTCTAGAAAACTAAAAATGATCGCCCAACTTATTACCAACACCAGAACATTAAATACAAATTTCAAATTTCTTGTCAAATTTATATCAGACATTTTTTTTTATCTTCATTTTTAATCCCAGAATATCTAGTGTAAGTTGCACAGTCCTTTTATTAGTCAGGGCCTCCCCCCCCCCCCTTTGCAGCTTATTGCCCTCTAACTTGCTTATGTGGCTAACTTTTAGAAACCCAGGTCTAGCAAAATACTGGTCATGCGCATAATTTTTGGCCACTTAAATTTCAAAGTTTTTAAAATATAAAAGTCTTTTTATTGAATTTTCTTTTTAATTTTACAAAACTTGTTTATTGGTGGTGCTCTCACAGGCATACATGAAAAAAAAGATAACTAGTAAAGCAAACAATCAGACTGTACTTTAACGACACTATGCCAACAGACATCCAACATTAAGTAAAATTTTCAAAGATGCACAGTAAATTATTTTGTTAGATTCAACAAAAATCACCAGAACATGAACATTAAACAACTTAGTATGAAATTAATTATGCCTGACGTCGTATATAATCAAGATAAATTTCTTTTTTTTCTAGCATAAAATTAGTTTTTTTTTATAATTTGTTACAAATTTACTCCAATACTATTTTTTTAAGGCTAAATAAACATGCTATAAGTTAGTTGTCCTTAAGACTTAAACAGCATAACCAAAAAGATGTAATTTGGTAAGATATATTAAATAAATTTTATAGTTGAAAATAAAATTAAATTCATTACCTATAAAAAATATTATTATCTTCAACTAAAAAAAATTTTCATTTTTTAAATTTTAGACCAATAATACCCTAGTTTTAGATTTAAATACTTACTTTTGAGAAAGGTTTCATATTTTGCTCCAAAGTTATCTGCGTCTTGACACTTATCTGAATAATATAAAAGATGTAAAATAACTTTTTTAATAAATAAATTTAAACATATATTACTTTCAACATAAAAGAAGAAACTTGATTGTAGAACATAAAAACAAGATTTTTTTTCATAAATTATCCTTTACAAAAAGTATGCCACAAAAAAATCATTTGTGCTACACTTTTTTTATTAATTTCTTTTTAAATAAAGTAACTTATCTAAATAGTAATAAAAGTGCAAATAAACTTCTCTACTTTATTATCAAATTTCATTAAAAAAAAAATGACCCTGTAAAATAATAATAAAATAGTAAATTGCACTTAGCAATGTTTTTTATGTAATAAAAATTGAAACCTATTATTAATTTTGATAATTACTTATCCATTTAAAAAAAAAATAATTTATCATAAACTCTTGATCTTTTTTCAATCAATTTGATAAATATAAATCCTGAGACTTTTACTAAACACTAAAACATTTATTTAGACACTTTATATAAACTTGTAGATAACTAAAACTGAAGTAAGAGAAATATTTTTTACGAACCATTAAAAACGTAACTAAGTTGTAAGGTTTTGCATAAGCTTTATTTAAGAAATTTCAGAAGATTCTTAAAGTTAGTATACATTTTCTGGGAACGGGTCACTTTTGCACCAGCGTCACTTTTGAACGGCGTCACTTTTGCTCAGTTGTCACTTTAGCAGAAAGGGAAATTTTTGCACAGAGGGTCACTTTTGCACAAGGTGACACTTTTGCACGGCGACTCTTTTGCACAGTCTTCTTTTGTGCAAGGCGTCATCTTTACACAGCAACATTTTTTCAAAATAACAATTTTTTATGGCAGCATTGTTGCAAAACTATACTTTTGCACAACATCACATTTTTATGGTGACATTTTGCACAGCAACATTTTGGCACAATGACTTTTTTGCACGGATCATCACTTTTGCATGCAGGCAGATTAAAAGTTTTTTTGCTAATACCAAATCTGTAACATAAAAAGAAACAGAAAAAAATTAAAGATTTAAAATCTTAATCAGAAAAGTTTATGTTAGAAACAAACTAACGAAAAAAAAATACTTAGTAACAAAGATAAAAAAAATACTTTAAGTGTAAGTAAAATGTTCTAGTTTATTTTGATTTTAATACATTAATTAACAATTATGCCTTTTTATATATTTTTCTATACGATTACAAGTTTATTGTCCATATAATGGACCTAGGCATCAAAACCTAGACCACTTAAATTGAAATACTAACACATAAACAACAAATAAAATTAACACAAAAAGTTTATTTATTAAAACAAAGATAAAAACATAATTTGATATAAAATTTATAGGTTAACATAAAAAGCAAAATTTTAAACACAATCTTATATTTATTTACGTTTTGATGTAGAACAATCAACATCAACAATTTAAATGCATTGACTAACAACAAAACTAAAAATCTAGCGCTCCAAGGACATTAACAATAGACTGGCCAGATGAATAATCATTAGTTTTTTTTTGCTATTTTCTCTCAGTGAGTAATTAGTTCTATAAGGTTCAAAAATTGACTTTATATTAATTGTAGTTTCACCGTTAACTAGTTTAAAAAAAGTAATGAGATCAAATACAAGTTTCCTGTATTCTAATGATTTAATATTATGTTTAGTTAGTCTATCAAGGTAAGACATATCAAAAACATTAAAATTTTCACAGTTCATATGCATATCCGTGAAAATATACCGCCGTGCAAAAGTGACGCTTTGCAAAAATATTGCCATGCAAATGTAACATTGTGCAAAATTTTTCACGTGTAAAAATGTTGTTGTGCAAAAATGACCCTGCTTGCAAAAGTGATGACCGTGAAAAAGTGACCCTGCATGGAAAGGTGACCCTCTTTGCAAAAGAGTCGCTGTGCAAAAATTTCTCTTAGTGCTAAAACAACAACCTTGGCAAAGTGAAGCCATGCAAAAGTGATTATGCGTGCAAAAGTGACCCTCTGTGCAAAAGAGTTGCCGTGCAAAAGTGTACCCTTGTGTAAAAGTGTCCCTTTGTGTTAAAGTGACAACCGTGCTAAAGTGACGACCATGCTAAAGTAACAACCATGCAAAAGTGACCATGCGTGCAAAAGTGACACCCACCCATACTTTCTGTTTATGTTTGTTTACTTTGCCTAATAACTAATTCTGTTTTACCTTAATAATATTATATTTGAGTATCTGATGGATTTATTGTTTTAAAAACAATTTGCAACTTAAAATAACTATATTTTTTATTTTAATAAACTTATTTAAAGTCATTAATTTTTACGAAAATTGCCTTATACTAAAAGCTTTTCGAATTATATCTCAATTCGTTGTTGAAAATAGACAATTAGCTTTAAATGGAAAAATAGCTCTATTGACAATACATTTAACTTGCTTTTGTCCCTAACTTTAGTCTGAATAGCTTGCTTTTTTATTTATAACTTTATGAAATTATATTGTAATCAGTTTAAATTTAACTTAATTCAAAATAATTTTACATATAATTTATTTGTTTAAAAAAATTAAGATATAATTCAAAAAGGTTTAAATATTAAATATATTTATTGAAACTAAAAATACAGCCATTTTAAGTTACAAATGGTTTTTTTATGTATTATAACAGGTTTGCCACTTGTTTTTTCCGATTTTTTTACAGGTTTTAAAAAATAAAAGTACTTATTTTTGGGTCTATTTTTAGTTTAAAGTTAAGTAAGAAACTGTGTAAATAGTATAAAAAATTGAAAAGATACTGTAAAACTACTTTTTTAATTTTTTTTTTTTTTTTTTTTAATTTTAATGATAACAATTTAATTATTTATATGATAGATTTTTAAAGTCCAATCGAAATTTTACTACTGAACATGTGAAAATTGTTGAAATTTGGGTTTTTCCAGTTTTCTTTTGCCTAAATTATCAAATTCCATGTTTTTCCAGGTATCCAGGTAAAGTGGCAACCCTGTTATAAGTATTGAAAAAGAGTTGAATTTTAAGTGATAAATTCAATACAATGCAATTATACTATTAATGTATTTTTTTAAACAGTAGTTATGAAAAGGCTTAAACACACATAAAACTAATAAACAGCTATTACATACAAACTAAAAATATATAAATGCTTGGATATACATAATGTAGGTTAATTTTTGATAAAAATTTATAAAAAAGAGAAATTACTAACTCAATATTTGTCAATTATAAAGGTTATGACGAATAAGTTATTAATAATAATAAAAATTAATAAATTAAAATATTTTTTTCTAATTTTTTTTATTACTTGTAAAACAAAAGAATTTGCTTAAAATTTATTTTATTTTAAGTAACACAAAAAGTTATGATTTTTTGATCCTTTTTAGTACTTAACTTAACATAGAATAAAATTAAACATTAAAAGATTATTTTTTTGGAAAACCAATAAACCAAGCAATAAGTCAAAAATAAAAACTTTTTATTATTTGTTTATTGAAATGTTAGTTTATAAGTAAATACTTTTAAATTAGAATTAACATCTATAAACATGCAAGTGCATAAAATACATATTAAAACTATTTTTTAAACTAACAATTTTCTGTATTTTTTTGTTTTATGTTATCAATCGTAAGCGAACAGTTTTCCTCGTACAAATGTGATTGCAAATTACAAATTCTTTCATTTATGCTAGTAATAGTTCCCTTCAAAATTGCTGCAAAAAGAAGCAATGTTTATCAACGATTTTTTAAAAATATATGTTTTAAATTTAAACAATATACTTCAGTTTTTATTTAAAAAACAAATATTATATAATGAGTAATAACATAATGTACCTTCTGGCTTTTTTAAAATTGTTTCAATTTCTTCTTTTTTACTTTTTTCATTTTCTTTGCAGTTATCATTATAATCTTGACGAAATGGAGTTAAAGGTGATGCTATTCTGCGAATATCCATAAGTGGGTTAATATAAATAAAAATAGTTACTTGTTTTAACAAGAACTAGAAATAATTAAAAACTCACAATCTAAATACTTTGCAAAAGTTTACAAAAAAAAAGTGTAAAATCAATAAAATTGACTACTAGTTTTTCAAAACCATTGTAACAAGATAGATTCTGGACAACTTTATTAAAACAACTACATATCTTAAACTTTAAAAAAACACATGATGTCAAATAACATGATGAAACGCTGTTAGTCGGAATAAAGTTTTAACACAAAAACATCTGTGGTATATATTCCGATAAGCTTAGCTTATCAGGATCTTTAGAATTTAACTCCTTTTAGTGTTACATCTTTTAATATATTTAATGTACATTTCAATTTAAGATTTGTTTAATAACTTTTTAAAAATTATGAGTTACTTTTCTTATTTTTTAAGAAAGCAGTTAATAAGGCTATTACTCTTCAAAGAATTAAAACTAGTCAATTTTTTATAAATTAAAATATTTTAGCTGAAATCTATAAGCATGTCAAAACACATTTTTTATAGAATTTACTCAAAAAGCTTGCTAACAAATACATGACTATTAAAAAAAAATAATAGATTATTAACTATATAAAAAATCATTTTAAAATGTTTCTTAAATACAAAACTAAAATAAAAACTCTAAAAAATTAAAGTATATTATTTTAAAATATATTAATTAGAAGCTTTAAAACTCAAGAGACAGATTTTTTAAATTAATTACCTAGCATAATTTCGCACCAATATTGAGCTGAAACTATATAGCTAGCCATAGTTTCATAATCATAAAAATGACGTTTTAAACAATAACTTATTATTAATACTATATCAACACGGTATTTTTTAACTAATGATGTCTGACTCCTTTTAACCATCTTTATAAAACTATAAAAGTTAGTAAATATAGAATAAAAACTCTTACTAATTGTTGAAATCTCTCCTAACATTAATTTAAAGAAACATTTTTTTTCAATTGTAGTAAGAACAAGCTTAATACATGAAACTTAAAGTGATATTATTGATTTATGTTGTAAAATAAAAGCGATTAAATATCTAGGTTATAGTAGTTTATGATAAATAAATTTAGTCCTATTTATATATTTATATAGATTGTTTAAAACAAAGTATCGTTTTAGATAAAAAGTATTAAAATTATGGTTAAAAAGACATCTAATGTAAATATAAATATATGGCTAACTATAAAATTTCAGTTTGACAGTGGTTCAACATCATGCTAGGTATTTTTTTAATACTGCAATAAACATTTCTTTAAAATTTGAAGTATTTGTCTAAAACAGATCGATTTTAAGCTAGTTTTATTTGTTAAAGGTTTTGTTTATTATAAATATAAATCAATCACTCTACCCTTTGCAACAACAAACATGTTTTTTAGTTTTCACCTCATATAAAGAACCTATTGACTCCCCAAATTTGACCAGCTATATTTCCAAAATAAGGTTGAATATTTAACAGTTGTAAAAATAATCTTTTAGCCAAGTTAAAACTATACAAATTAACATCAAATTGTAAAAAAAGTGATTTACCCCTTCTATTGTCTTAAAATACAACTGAGTTCTACACTTTAACAAATATTAGTTTTTAAAAGTATTATTATGTTGAAAAAGTGTTGCTTTTTTGTAATCACCATACTTCTCAATGACTTTTTAAAGACTGTTTTGAGCTATTTCATTTTTAACTGTTATTTTATTACATTAACTAAATATAAAATATACAATAATTTGATAAACAATAAGTGTACTATATTTTATTGAAACTAAGTTAAACACAACTTTAAAATATGCTTAATAACTCAACAAGAAAAACCTGACTTTACTCTTCAACACTGAACTAACTACCTTCATTATGATATGCTAACATGCATTGGCTTAATAAAATTGATAAACTTTTGTTACATGCTTTATTGTTTACTTTTATGCTTTAGTTACCAAGGAAATAAAAGTAACAGTCAAAGCAGGTTAACTGCAGTAGTACTGTTTAAGAACCTTGCTCATTTGATTTAAGCAAAAAAAAAAAAGTACCTGACTCACATTTAAATTTGAAATCCTTTCCTTACCCATTTATTGCTTACTGAACAAAAAAAAAGAACTCAAAATATTTTGGCATAGGATCTGGTGTACAAAAAAACCTTTCGGTTATCGACTCGTATCGTACCCCGCTTGGATTCAGCAAAAGCTTTAAAGTCATTGTCCAGGATTTAAGTTAAAAGTTTAAAGCTAAACGCCTGACCCTTACATCTAACGCAAATGAACCTTACCTAAAAAATAAATAAAGAGTACTCTTATGAGTAGTTAAATAATAATTTGAGATTAAGTTAACATAAAATAAACAAAAACAATTTAAAGCACTTTAAGTTTTAGCACTTACATTTCCACTATCAGAGACAAGGCTAAAAATCTAAAATATGTTTTGCACGATGTTCGAAAACAAAATAAAACTAGTTGAAACTTATTACTTCACTGATAAAAAAAAACATTTAAATAAATACAATGAGTTCAAATTATATTTTAAAAATGAAATTGTAGAAAAAAAACTTTCTCATAGTGTTATTGCAAAGTTGTCGTTATCTTTCTAGACGTCACTGCTTAAAAATAAAGCTTAACTTAAAAAAATAGTTTGGAATATTTAAAAAGTTATATAATCATTTATTATATTAACAGTTATATAAAATATTTTTTTACATATACAATATTATACATATATCTAAGACAGGACTCATTCAAAAACATTTCTGTTAAAAAAAACAACAAATAAAATCGATTTCGGCTAACGCTTATTATCTATTTTTGTTAGCAACTAATTTCAAAATTAAATTTTAAGTAAATAAATAGTTAGAGGTTTCATCAGAAAAAACAATCAATCAACACAAATTAGCATAATAGAGGAAAAATGTTTCTGATGAAACCTCTAACTATTTATTTACTCAAAATTTAATCTTAAAATTAGTTGCTAACAAAAGTAGTTGATAAGCGTCAGACAAAATCAATTTTATTTGTTATTTGCTTTAATAAAATGTTTTTGAATGATTCCTGTCTTAATGTATAATATATGTAGTACTAAAAAGTTACATATAAATTAATAAAAGGATTAAAGTTAAAAAGATTTACCATACAAAACAATTTAAAATTATTTTACTCATACTCTTCATTGTCGTCGAACTTGTGTCTTAATTTTTGACCATAAAAAAAGATAAATATAAAATAAGTAGCTTTTAAGTATTTTATTTCTGTACTGTCTAATAAAGAGATTAACTAATTGCTTTAAGAAGATAAAAATTGAAATAACTTTTAATAATCAACTTTTTTTTTAATAACTAAAAAACACATATTTTGTATAACTTATTCATTTTTTTTAATAACTTTTTTTGAACTCGGTTAAACTATTAAACAAATTAAAATGAGAGAAACGTTGTTTGTTTTGATTTTTTATCATAAAACATTATAAATAATTTATATTTTGGTATTTACAAAATTGTGTACACTTTAAAAAAATTTAATAGAATTTATTTTTTCTAAAATTATAAAAAAACTAAAACTTATACTGCATACTTTTATAGACACTAGTCAATAAACTAGCACCGTTATTTTTAAATAAAAATAAGTTCTTTCCCTAAAACTTTTAAAGATTTTTTCAATAAAAGTCATTATGCTATGTTGCTAGTGCTAACAATACGATTTTAGAAAAATCTAACTGCTTAAATATTTTTCAACAGAAGAGAACAGAAAATAAAAAGAAAGTGTACCAAATACTAGCTTTAAAGTACAACAAACAATTAATTTAAAGCAAATGACACTTTTTAAGTTTTTTTAAATTCTTATAATATGATTTTTTCTATTAATTCAAGAAGAATTTCCTAAAACTAAACATAAAGCTAATTGACCAAAAAATGAAAGAGATGATAGATTTCTAGTGATTTTTGAAAATTTAGAGAAAATTGGCAACAAAAAGTTTTTCTTCCAAATGTTTATATTGGATATTTTTACACAACTGAGGATATCTCAAAAGTTAATAATAATATTTATTCTCTAAAAACTTTATTACAGTATATAATTATAGCCTTCATATAAGTTATAATTTTAACTTTTTTAAAACCAAAAAAAATGTTGGACTTCCCTATGCCCTTAAACCATAAGTATTTGATTGTCTGCTTCCACAACTTTTTAGTAAATATTTCTGGTTGAAAACCAAAACCTTATCTATGGCAAATTCATTGCACATAAGGTAAAAAAAATTATATGTTTTGAAAATAATTTTTACTTAAGTCAAACTGTTAAGTTTTTTTATGATAGAAAAACATCAGTTTCAAAGTTCCCACTACAATTATAATCATTGATTATAATGATCAAAAGAAAAAAAATTTATTACAGTGTAGTTAATGTGTAATTACAGTGTAGTTTTAAATGTTTGTGTGTGCTTAGGTCATAAATACCAATCAAATAAATTTAAACATGAGATACTGTAAAAATAAACAATATGGATAGTAGGTATATTAATTTTTGTTAATATATGTGCAGTAAATTTATAAATTGTTAGGTATAGAGCTCAAAATTAACATATAGGTCAATAATAAAGTTCTTAGATAAGAAAGAAAAATGTGAACGCTCACAACTAAGGTCAATGGATTGGTGTGGAGAAAGACCTTTCGGTCATTGAGCTGCACACCATTTACTTGTAACTAGTTCTTTGAGCTAACTTTAAAACAGTAGTAAAAAAATAAAAAAAAAACTTAAAAATTAAGTATATATACAATTTTTTTTTCTAAGTTTAAAAATGGTAAGCACCCTTTTTTAACCCATTACTGCCAATATTGACCATGGAAACCATAGTCTACCATGGGCTCCACACCGTCTCCTCCCCTAGATTTCTATTTTTATGATCATGTACATTCACATTTTTCTTGTTGCCCTTTCTACAAGAGCAACCACAAAAAATGCAACAAATATCTCAGAATTAGTGATGTACTGGACTCACTATCCGGGTCCGGATCCAGCCGGATATTGCTATTTTTGTCTTATATCAGGATCCGGTCATATCTTGATATGAAAAAAAAGTCAGGATCTGGCCAGATTCTAATTTGAAATAAAAGTCTAGATCCGGTTCCGGCCGGATCCTAACTGAGATCTGGCCGATTTGGATCTAGTTAGAAAAAAAGAGCATAAATGTGTGCATAAAAACTCCTACCTCATACTTAAACATATTTTTAACATCTAATAAAATGGGGATTTTCAAAAAAAAAGCCAGGATATATCAGGAAATTTTATATAAACGTGCTCTTAATAAGAAAGTTCATCATCCCTAATAACTACATTTTGCTTATGGGTTTTCTAAAAAGTATTTCATTTACAATTCCTCTTTTTTTTTGAGGGTCTTATTGATTTTTTAAGATAAATTAAAATGTTATATGATCTCATGTAAATATTTACTATGTGGTAGAGAGTGAGTTTATTTTTTGTCTAAAGTTTTTATATGGAATTACTTCTTCAGAAAATTAAACATTATGTATAGAGTTTTTAAACTGAAACTAATCATATTATAAAACAGGACTTGATTAATTTCCATTCTTTGGTTACATTTTTGAATTGGTTATAATTGATATTTTGATTTTGAAAAGTCAGGATTCTTTTTCATCTTGGTCTGTGTCAACCCTGAACTATGTTTGCAGTAACTTCAGAAATAGGTAAAATTTGTGAAGTCATAAAAAAATTAATTTTCCAGTGACTTAATGTTTACTTAGTGGATCAGTTTGTGGATAACACAGACACAAAAAGAAACTTAAAGTTTAGAAATTGATTTAAAAAGGTCTTCAGTAGTACTTACAAGTTTTATAGGAAGATTTTTCCAACATAAATATTATAAGTTTTCAATAAGAAAAGAGTTGAAACAGATTTTCAATAGTGTATATACAAGTTATTATGACTACATATGCGGTAAGTTTGCAGTTTTATTTTATTACCTAAAATAATTAAGTCCAATAGAAAAATCTAAGATCCAAGTTTTTGTGTATTTCGAATTTTAATACTTTTAATAAAATTTTAGAGTTTTTGTAAATGTGTTGTTTTGTTTGTAATATACAAAAAGCTTGAAATCTCCATGCACCTGGATCTCATGTTAAAAGTTAGTATTTAGGCTATCTTTAAAAATTGTACTATTTTTACTATAGCCTTACATTCCTTTCAATTTTTTTGATAAAAAACTCATTTTAGTGCTTTTTTTTAAATAAATGAAAATCTATTGTGTCAAAAAAAGTTTTTTAAAAACAAAATATGTATTGCTTGAAATGTTTAATATTAAAAGAAACTTTTTAAATTTCTAATTATAAACAAAAATAAAAACAAATTATACAGTAATCTTCCTTTATTCTACCCACATATGTTTCTGTGTGTCAACGAATCAACACACTTCAACTGGACTGTAAAAAAAATAATTACTGTAATAAGAGAATAGAAGCATAGAATAAAGTAGGTGTATACATGTTTTCATTAAAATAAGATATTTTTTACATATAATAGTTATTAATTGGTGAAATACTTAATAATAAATCTAATTGATTCGTTGACACACAGAAACATATGTTGGTAGAATAAAGGAAGATTACTGTATAATTTGTTTTTATTTATATTCCAGTGAAGTTACTTCACTAGAATCTTTTGTTAGTAAACAATTAAACCTATATTTTGAACAGTTAATTATAAACATAATTATTTTAGAGAAAAAAACATTTAAAGTGTTTCACCGCAAAGTGGATTTTCAAATTGTAAATCTATATAAGAATAATAATGGTAAAAATGACAAACAAATAAAAATTGTGTGTATTAAGGCCATAGGGGGGGTTAGCCATATTTTTTACAAGTTGATCTTATTTTATAGAGTTTTTTCTCAGCTTCAAGATGCTTTTTATTGTTTAAAAAATTTCAAATTATTTTTTGAGATATGACTGTTTAAAGTTAGGCCGCATAATAGGTTCCCTATGGGAAGGGAAAACTAAAACAGCAAAAAAAGACTACTTTATTTAAAATCTATCTCCTACATTTTTCAAGCAATCTTCTTCAAACTTTCACAGTCAAATCTTTATACAATAAAAAAAAATGTTACTTAACAGTCTAAAAAAAAATTTTTTGAAAAAAAACACTTTTTTTTTTGTGATAAAATTTTTATGTTTTTAAATTATTAAAACTCACAAGTAACCTTTTTTCCCTTTAATATAAGAAACAGTTCCTAAAAATTTGAAGAAGATTGCTTGAAAAATGAAGGAGGAGATAGATTTTTAGTGAATTTTAAAATTTCCAAGAAAATTGACCCCAAAAAATGTGCGGTCCATATGTTTGTATTGGAAACTTTTTACAAAAAATGAAATATCTCAAAAGTTAAATGATATTTTTTTAATTTTATAAAAACTGGCTTGTAGTTTGTATTTAAAACTTTCATATAAAAGCCAAATTTAATTTTTGTAACTCCCTTATGGCCTTTAATTTCTAGTCTCCCCTGCGGATAGATAACTCTGTTGAATTTTGTTTTAATCTCAATAATTAGATAAAAAATTATTACTCTATTTCAGATAAGATGCCATATGAATTTAAGCTTGATTCAAGCAAAAATGCCCAGCTCACATCAATGAAGAAATTTCCTGATATTAGCAGTAAAATAAGAAGATCTAACAAACCTTTAACTGATTATAAACAAAGTAAATTTTTGAACTAAAAATAAAGTTATCTTTTTTAGAAAAATACACTCTGCTAGTTTTGTACCTGTATAAATTCTTATTAAAGTATTTCATGGGTCTGACTACACTGGAATTTCCTGGATAGTTGCTGTTCTACAAAAAAAACTGCATATATTCAAAAAAAAATTGATACACTGAACTTAACTTTCTCTGTCTAGAAAATCTTAATTGTACAATTGTTTGTAATAAAGTTGAGTTATTATTTAATGAATAATACTATTATATAGGATATGAGTTTTATCAATAAATGCATTATCAAGCAGAATGTTAGATTTGTCTAAGAACTTTTTACTAAAGTAATATTTTTGTTTCCAGGGTGGTCACACACTTAAACTACTCAGGATAACTCAGGCTTATTTTATTTTTTTTATTCAGAAAAACTCAGGCTATATTGAGCATTTTTGAAAAACTCAGGTGTGTTTTTATCAAGTCCTTTGTTATTATTATGGTATTTCAGTTCGAAATAGTTTTTGGTGAATTACTGTTTTCAGTTTTTTCATACTTTTAAACCAACACAGGCTAGGTTTCTGTAATACAGGCAGACTTTTATGCCTAAAAGAGTGGCAACTCTATATTTTTTGTCTCTTTATCATACTTGGTTTCCTTATATCGAATTTAATAGATTGTATTTAACTGTTGGTTTTCAACTTTGACTGACTGAAAGTAAGATTAAGTCTTTTTAAAGCATTTTGTTGTACTATCTTATCCAATTATATTGGCTTACTAGAATGCTGTTTTTTCACTTAGTTTAACACTGTTTAAACACTGTTGCTCACTTTGTTGTTTTAGATTGTATTAAATGTTCACACAAACCTTTTAAATCTAAACACAAATCTATTTTGAAGTAAGTACAATAATATAAACTATTTAACTAATATATTATGAACTAATATTTTAATATGTCTTATAAACATAACTTAAGTCTGTTATTCTCTAGCCTTTTAGAATCTATGCACATCAGATAACTAATGGAACAGTCTGGGCACACCAGTATGTTAAGTTGGTACATTTCTTTTAATTATATCAGGGTTGCCACATACTTATGCTACTCAGGATAACTAAGAATAGTTTCAATATTTTTGAAAAACTCAGGCAAGTTAGGATGTTTTTCTAAATTTTAGGCTAGTTTTTTATTGCTTTGATTTTTTTTTAATTATGTTTTTATACGTTTTTGTTGTTTTTATTTTGGTATTTTTAGGTATTTAACCTTTATTTAAAGTATTTTTTCAACTTTTTACTTATACCAATTCTTCATCAAGTTTCTTATAAATTCAGGACAGTTTTTAGTCACTCAGCGGGATTTTTGATATGGTAACTCCAATATCAAATATTTATGATAATGATAAATATACTCTACTAAATAAAGTATTTTTTATTTGAAGTAAGTTTATATAAAATACTTCCTAAGAGTTTTTGGTCTTGTTCCTTGGCAAAATAGTTTTTTGAAAAATTTACATTGGACTTTTATTTTATAGCAACTCTGGATTTTCTATTTTATTGAGAACCTTGTACATATTGTTTTAAATTTTCCTTGGCAAAATAATTTGATCATTAAAAACCCTAAACTCATAATTTCTTTTTTGTTTATGGGCTGGTAAAACACAGTATTTGGTCTTTTTTTTACATAAATAAGTGTGCAACTAGTTACTTTTTAAAATTTGTTAAATTTTTAAATAGATTCTGAGATATAAGCAATCAAAATAAGAGAGTTCAATAGGTTATTTATGAAAAGTCAAAAATAGACTATTTCACTGAAAATCTAACTTCTTCTTTTTGAAAGAGATAACTCAAATAAATGTTCCATGCCATATCTAAAAAATCTCTTGTAGGGAGTTAAAAATAATAACTTTAAAAACTAAGCAAAAATTTTTTGTTTCTGTTTTTTGTTCATAAATACTTTATTTTTATTTGTTAGTACAATTTTTTTAAATATTGCAAGGAATATTTTCTGAAAATTTAAAGTATCTCAAAAATGTATGGGGAGACAGATTTTTATTTATTTACTGTTCTAACTGTTTCGTTTGATAACAAACTTAATGTAAATACTTAAGGCTAGCTTGATAGGTCATTAGTTAACTTTAAATGTAACTGTTAATCAATAGAAGCTTAAAAGGAGTAATTTTGCTTTACAATTTATCTTAATTCATCTTATTTGTTGTGTTCTATCTCAGGTTGAAATTAAAAAGACAAAAATAAGACTACTAAGCACTGGTTGAGCAGCAAACTTGAAGTTCTTAAAACCACTTCATGTTAATATTTTTCTCTTTAATTTTTTGACCAGCCTTCTTCAATTTTTATTATTTGTTTATTCGTACAGTAGTCTTCCTCTTGAGTTTGCACTTTTTAACTTTGCAACTACCTTTGAAATTCAATTTCTACCCAAAAAAAATTTTTATTCAAAGTGCAAATTTGTATTTTTTTAATTTAACTTAAAAAATTCTATTGCTTTTTTAATACTAATAGAAAAACAATTTTAATTTTTTATTATTAGTCATATAAATTAAACAATAAACAAAAAAAAATCATTCAAAAATACTAAAAAAGATTCAGATTTATTTAAAAAACACTTAAAATAATGACCCGTTTAGTTTACATCAGCGTCATTTGTAATTGAAATATGGGTATAAAAGTTTTCTAGAACGCATTGTTTTAAATAATTTACCAAAGTTGAATATATTTATTAATTTAATAAGAAATAATGTCTTTAATGAGTGTTCATTCTATGTTTTAAAGTTTTTTATATACTTTCATAACTTTGTTTGCTATTAACATATTGCAAAAAAAAAAAAAAATTTCTTTAGTTCACACGTTTTGTTTATTGTGCAATCTCGAGAGGAGAACAATTTCATTTAAATAAATCCCTTAAACAATATTTTTGGTGTTTTTTTAAGTTAAAAAACCACCCTTTTTCAAGTATTTTATTTAAACACTTTTAAATAATATTTTATAAATACTAGTGAGATCTTTTAAACTATTTAAGAAATATTTCATAAAAGTTTGATATCTTTATCAAAAACAATTTTAAATGTTTAGGTTTTAAAAAACTTCCCAATGAAAAAAATTGTTGTCTATGCATTGGAAAACGTTTAAAAAATTGACTGTTATTCAAAAGTTGATTGAAAGTTTATACATTATGAAAATTAATTTATAGTTACTTTCGTACCAAATAAGAACCATTGTTAAATTTTGTAAAAATCGTTTTAATCCTATATGACCTTGAAACAATATTTAGATTATTAATACATACATGCCTGTTAAGTTGTAAAGTTTTAATTTTACATAGGTTATGTTTTGTATTTAATTTTAAAAAAGATTCTGATGGTAATAATACTTTTGTTTTGATTTTATAATTTCAAGTTTGTGTTTCAATGGATAGTGATTTATACTAAAATTGTAATATCAATTGTTGTTTTAGTGTTGTTTTTAAATATAAATCTTTCAAAAATGAGAGATTGTTTGCAATTTTTTATTGAATTTTTTTCCTTAGTCTTTAGAAATTTAAAACATTTTATAGTTTCTTTTTTCTATGACTTTTGCTAAAACAATTTTAGATTAAAATACTTATTATTTATTAATATACTTATTATTATTTATTACTAAAATATTAATTAGTTTTCATCAATGATCAATGTTTTTCTTTTCTTTTGCTAACTGTTTTTATTTCATTTAGTACTTCTTCTTCATCATGTATACTATACATTTTGTTTTAAATTGTTCTAAAGCTTATAAACAATGCTTTAGTATAATTTATTGTTTTTAACTAATTTTGAAATAGGTTAAAATTCACAGGTATAAGAAACCCATTAGGATTGTATTCTTTGAACCAGTTAACAACATTAAAACCTAAAACTGTTGATGAAGATCAAGTAGTTCAACCTTGGGTAGTAGAAGTTGAAAATAATTGCCCTAGACACACTGGAGAAGCTGTGATATTTGAACAAAAATTTTTGTCACCACGAAAAGTTTGTTAATTTGCTTAAAAATTTTATTTATGGTGTTTAGAATTTTTATCATTTTTTTGTATAAGTTAAAGTTAATTTTTTATATTCTAAAGATCTTTTTATTATAAGTACAACATACTTATAGATTATAAAGTATATATTTACACTATAAAGTTACATCATAGTTTAGGTATATAAAAGTTGATTAATTAAATTTGAAACTTATGTAATACTGTTATTAATTTTTACAAAGCTTCAACTCACTAAAGTAAGCAATGAGTATTAAATTTTGAGTTAGTTTTCTGTCTGATCCAAACGCTGGTTTTAGCCATAAATTGCCAAGGTCCAGACCTAACAAAACTTTTATTTTTATAAATGGTCCTATTTGGTTCTGATTGGACGTGAATTTATATTAAGGGCATAGGGGAATTATCACTTTTTCACAACTTGATCTTGTTTTAATGAGTTTTAACTAAGCTAAAAGTTGCTTTTTACATATTTTAAAGATTCAAAATAATTTTTGATATATATCCAGTCAAAGTCGGAGACTACAACAGGGTCCTTGTAGGAGGCGAAAACTAAAAAGGCAAAAAAAAACTATTTCACTAAAAATTTATATCCTCCTTCGTTTTTCAACATAATTACTTCAAACTTTCAGGAAATGTTCCTTGCAATATTAATAAAAATCTGAATTAAAAAAAAAAGTTTTTTTTTGCTATAAATTTTTTATTTTTTTAAACTATAGGAATATTTCCTGATACTTTGAGGTATTTATCCAAAAAACGTAGAAGAAGATAGATTTTTAGTGATTTATAGTTATTTGCTGTTTTAGTTTGCGCCTCCAATACTCTAATTGAGCTTTGCTCTATCTTTTGATACGTTTTTATTTAAAAATTTTTACAATAATTTCCTAAATTATAAAATTATATAAAAATTGTTTTGTTTTATAATTGACACTTAAAAATTTCATAAAAAAGTCAATGTTGATTATAATTTATTCTTTAATTCATATGCCGTTAAACATAATATAATCTAAAAATTTTGCTTTTAATTTTATAAAGTAAAGTTTTTAAGTGTTTGGGACAATGTTCAGCATTTAAGTTTTGATTTTTTTCTATTGTAAAAACTATTATAAGTAAAACAAAATGAAAAATTTTCTTTTTAAAAGTTTTCGATGGGTTTTATTTTTTGTTAACAGCCCTTGTTAGATATATAAATATTTAATTTTATAGAAGCTTTAACCACAACATTTAAGTATTTAGCTATTCTAGAATTTTAATAATCACTAATTTATCAGTTTTTATTTAACTTTAGCATCCTTTGTTTTTATTTGGTTTATAAATCAAACAGCAAAGTTGTTAAAATAAGATTATAGCGGTGCAATTGTATTTATCAGCTAAATGACTCATATACTTAAAGTTTCAAGTTTATTAGTTGTTCAACAATAAATTATTTAAAAAAAATTAGGCACAGCAACAAAAAGATTACAACAATGAAGAATTTTTGATTTCCTTTAAAAGAAGGTTTAATATTGATTCGCAGCTATACTGCCAAACTGACAAAAGAAAGCTATTCTTATTGGTTAGAAAATTTAATTAAAACTTAAACAACAACAAAAAAGTCTCAATAATTCTTTTTTTTTTAATAACTCAATAAATATTTTGAGGAAATGTTTTCTTTTTTTACTGGTAAGAAAAACTTTTGTACAAAGGCCTATAGTATGTAGCACTATTATGATGACTACAGTATTTTATAGAAATTTTCCACTCAGTAAAAGTATCTCTTATAATATTTGTTATCATTGCACAAGTGATACCAGTGCTTAAAAGTATCTTTTGTGCAATGTGCATGACTTACCTAAACTTTTTTTTAAACATGCAGAATAAAAGTTTTCTTCAGTCAAAGTTAGTTTACTAACTTCAGTCTAAACGTCAAAATTAGTTTACTAACTAATTTAACGTTTGCCTTACTTTAAAAACAGGCAACTCCAAACACGGGTAAACACAGGCAAACGAGGTCTAGTAATTTAAGATATGCTGATCATGATCAAAAGAGAAAAGTTGTTCAAGTTGACGCCAATCTAATGGAGTTTAAAAGTAGTGTTGATTTATTTTAAACTCAAAATACTGATTTTTAAAAATATGTTTAAATTTTTTTTTGCAACTCTTTTTGTAAGTAAAAGTTTAGTCTGTTTTTAAACCTGCTAATGAAATCTATATATCTGAATAAAATTAACTTTTAAAACTATTCTTGATAGTTTAATAAGTTTTTTTTTGTTTTTAACAGTCTCACAATATATTGAATAATGTTTTTATAAATATTCTGTTTTTGCTAAAGATAAATTTTGTACAAATAACAAAATAAAATATTTCTACCAACTTGAGTCGCAGAACACTTGTTTTAGAAGTTTATGACAAAATTTAGAGGTATTTTAATTGAAAGGAGTCTTTTGTATTCAATTAAAATAAAGATATCTCAGTCTATTCAAGTTCTGACTAATGTAAATCTAGTAAAAAGGACATAGGGGTGGCACTTTCTTGCTTGTTGATCTTATATTAACAATTTTAAAATTAGTGAGCAGTTGCTTTTTACTTTTTCTTATACTGAAAATTAGTTTTTAAGACATGAGCGGACAAAGTCGGAGAGTTCAATAAAATATATGTAGAAAGGGCGAAGTTAAAATAGCAAAAAAAAGATTATTTCATTAAAAACTTATCTTCTTCTACAGTTTTCAAACAATCTTTTTTAAGCTTTTTCAGTTTAATCTTAATTTGATAATAAATAATCTATCATATAAATTAAAATAAAAATACAGTAAATTTAATCTAATGTTTTTTTTTTGTCTTTTGTTCATAAATTTCTATGTTTAATTTTTTTCTAACTGTTACGATAGAATTTTTTTTTTGTTATGCAAAGGAACATTTCCTAAAAACTTGAGGTCAATTGCTTGAAAAATTAAGGAGAAGATAGATTATTAGGGAAATTTTAAATTCCAAGTAAATTGACAAAGAAAAAATTGTATCGGAATTTTTTGAATAATATTGAATATTTCTCATAGGGTAGTTTATTTTTTTGTATTCTATAAAAACTGACTTATAGTATATAATTTAAGCTTTAATGTGAGAGCCAATGTCAATTTTTGTAAAAATAGCCTTACCCTTCCCCCAAAAAAAGTGTGAAGCAAAATTCCTAGCTATACAAATTAAATACATTATACAATAAACTTTTTTTTTTAATTGTGAACAATTTGTTGTAAAAAGAAAAAATTAAACATTACTTGAAGTAGCTAAATTGTTCTAAGAAATTTAATGACGTTTTTAACTTTATTAAGATTAACTTAAACATGTTTTAAACAAAAATTATAATGTTAAAATTATGCAATGTTTTAAACTTTATTGCCAATTTAAGCAAAATAGTAAAAGCTCAAACAAACACTGAATCATGTTTAATCACATTTTAACAGGAAGAAAAGATAGACCTCTAGTTGGACCTCAGACTTTAAGGTAAAAGTTTTGTTATTTTTTATCTGTTATTATGAAAGAGTGAAAGCTTCGCTATAATAATCTCTAAAACTGTTAAAAGTAATTATACATTCTGTAACTTTTAAGTTTATATTGATTAAATAGTTAATGAAGTAAATATTTCAAATAAATTCTGCATATTGAGTTGAATGAAAATTCGTTTTAGTTATTTGAATTAACTAGTAGATAGTAAAACCTAGGTGGTTACCAACAAAGTATCAAACGTATGAGACTCCAAACAAGTTCCTGATAGGCACAAGATACTGCTTCAGCAGGAACATCGACATCAGGTCGTACGGAGAAATGGGCTTGTACGTGCCCAGGTTTCCGCAACGAAACATAGAAACTTGCAACTCCTTTCTCAGCATCTTCAGAGGTAGCAATAGCAGAGTGTACAGGGATTTTACTAAAGGTAAGCCTTTCAAAGTAGCAAATAATATTCTTAATCTATAAAGGCCTTGTGTTTTTTTTTTTTCGAAAATGCTGACTTAGTATTTTTAAATGTTTAAATAGTTTATAGCTATAGGTATTTCCTTATTTTATTTATTAATTTAAGAGAGTTCTCTGAAACAAACTACTAGTATTAGGATAAAATAAACAATTTTTGTAGCTATATTTAGTCTTGTTGCGAATAAAAGTTACCGATATATTTGAGCAAGATTTAATTAGGTTGTTCACTAAAATCGTCAAGAAGCATAGAGTTTTTACTTTTATAATGAAATATTTATAAATTAATAGGTTACAAAAAACTCATTATACTAGTTTTTTTTTTTCCAAAAGTCAACAATATATATTGTATTTATAATAAAATTTATTTAGTTTTTCATTTAAAACAATGTTTTACATTTCAATTTTCTAAATAATAATATAAATATTATAATTGTTTTAAATTTTTTAAACTAAAACAATTTTGCAGAGTTTAAAGTTGTGGAAAAAGAAGAAAAAACCAGAAGTAAAAGCTGTTAGATTTTTATACTTTTAAGGAAATGTTAAGCTTTTTTAGTTGCCAGGTCAATTTTTGTATTTTTTTAATTACTTACTTTATATCATATAAGTTAAAAATATTAGCTCATTTAAAGTTTTTTAAAACACCAAAACCAATCATAATGTTTAATTTATTTTTCTTTAGGTTAAGTAAAAGCCATACTTTTGAGGAAATTTTTAATGTAGCATTGTCTTTTTTAATATGCGTATATGCAGTCTTTCTTTCAATTTTCACGAACTTTAATTCAAGTGAATCACGTATTATGTAAAATGAAAGCTTTTTTCTTTACTTTGAATACTTAAGCTTTTCTTTGGAGTTTAGAAATTAGAATAAGTTCTGTACATGCAATTAGTTTTTTTTTGTATTACTAAACATTTAACTACATTGTCTTTCATCTCAGAATGATTGAGCTTATTTTTATAACATAGTTTTTTTATAATTGTAGTACTAATAATATTTACTCAAAGCACTACACGTTATGGATAAGCGAAAATCTTAAATTTACACATTTTAAATATAATGAAACTCTGGTATTTGAGTCACTATATAAAATTCAAAAGTGTTTTTAATTGCATGGTTGTGCAGTGGTGCTTATAAATATGGCGACCTTTGAGTTATCATTTATTTTTTTTACATTTAAAAAACACAATTTAAGACGATTTAAAGAAATTTTTTCGTAGGCACTACTTGATTATATGTAATTTTTATAACTTTTTGTAAATTTTCTTTTCACAAATCAAAGAAAACCTCCATAATTTTTTTTTCAAATTGTCTTAAACTGTCACGATGTTTTTTGTAATAATTGTCACATGTAAAAAAGTTCTTGCTGAAAACTCTTAAGGTCGCATTTTTTTAGTCCCATACAGTTTGCATGGGATGGTTTTCAGAAAATCCAATGGTGCGAAGGTGGATCCTTCTTTAAATCATTTAAAATCTGCCAAATGTAAAAAAATTGCTTAAAGCTCAAAGGTCGGCGTGTTTATAACCTTAGTGGGTAGATTTTTATTTTTCCTAGTATTATTTTTGCTGTCCGCCGTAAGTAAAAAAATTGTATTCGTAATTTACTGTTTATTTATAAGTTTGGAATGGTACAATTATTTTATCAACTAGTATTACTTATAGTAAAATCAATAGTATTTTTGAAACGTTTGAAAACTTTATTATACTGTTTTGCAATTTTTTTTATCTGAAAGATACGTCGCAAGGCCGGATAAGATTTTTTCCTGACGGATTCCATTTAGCTTGTTTAAAGTCCATTTACTTGAAAGTATAGAATTTTTAAATAGTTTATCAAATACAAACTTTATTTTTTTCTATTTTTAAATATATTTTACTGAAACAATCACTTTTTACAAAGTACTTGCCCTTAAATTACTTTAAGGACATATTTTAAAGTGTTATGTACTAAAAACTAATAGATTACTTACTAATACCATACTATAAACAACATTTAAATTCTTCTAAATAAAGTTATTTGTTGTTACTATAGTTTTTCAAGTATTACAAATAAAAACTTATTTAAACTGCTTTCTATAATTTTGTTGCTAACGCATATCAATTGTTAACCATTATATTAGTGATCTACGGGATCCTAATTTTTAAAACATATCCTAGCTAAAATCCGGCCGTATCCATTTAATTAGAAAAAGCAATATTTTTTTATGAAAAAGTTTTATTTATTATGAAAAACGTTCACACTAAGTATAAATAAAAATTTTCGCTGAAAAGAAACAAGTAAATCATCAGGAACAGAAAAATTAACGGTGTTAGTACTTTTACAAACTAAATTGATGTGTGTAGTTTAGCTTCACGCTTTTAATAAATAAATTCTCGTTTCTAAAGAACATTAAAAAAGTTTTAAAAAAATTATATTTTTGGGTAATATTTATCTTAATTGCGTCAATAAAGTCATGTTTATTGGTGAATACTAAAATTAGTTATTTCTTTTTATGGGAAACTGTATCTTTTAAGAAGTGTTTAAATTTTTTTATTTCTAATTGAGTTAGTTTTAGCAAACTTTTTTAATATTCTATGTAAAAATTAGGTATCTTCTCTAATCGGTGAGCTAGATGAAGCTGCATTTTATACATAACAGGTCGGATTTGTTCAATATAAACTTTTGCGGGAAGCTTTTTTTCAGCTAATTTACTTAATAAGTTTAATTATGTCTACAGAGAAAGTTCTACTAAGAATTACAATTCTTTTTATAAATCAAATTACAAATATTAAAACACTTTGATGAAAATTAGTTTGTTTTAAGACTATAAAAAAAGATTGACAATACTTTTTGTGTTTGTAACAGATTCATCGTTAAAAAGAGTATAAAATAAATAAAAAAGTCTGAGAGTATTCTTTAAAAAAATTTCACTTTCAGCATTTTTTAAGCTTCTTTATAACTACTTCTAAAACTAAAGAAAAAGTATTAAAATTATCTAACATCATGAATGTAAAAATATGCTTCTACCAACACCCTATAAAAATCGGGATTAGTAACTTTTGGCGCTTAAAGTATCTTTTAGCTTGAAGAGACAAAATTTGCAAAACAAAAAACTAGCTTATTACAACAGATATTTTAAAATTTGCTCTTTATCCAACTTTAATAAAAAATAGTGCTTAAAAAATAATTATTTCATAATATTTTTTTCACTGATATTTTTAAGTATAGCTTGATGAATTAAAAGTTTTTTTATACATTAAGTTCTTAGATCAAACTTTTGAGTTTAAAATTCTTAATCGTGTTCAATCAACTTTATCTTTACTATAAATTTTTTAATTATAAATTTGTTAGTTTTTTTCAATCCAGTCAGTCCGGCAAACGATATCTTTTTGTAAATTTAGCCCGTTATCTAGAAAAATTGCTCACTTTTCTTATTAAATTTGTAATAAATTATTTGTAAGACTACATAAACCTTTTTTTTTAACGCATATGCAGAACTGGGAGTAAACGTTTTTATTTTTCTTAGAACAGGGTTCGGTTTCTAGAAAGTCTTAAACAACTACATTTATTAAACAAGGAAATATTAAAGAAAATCAGAAACATCTGAAAATTAAAATTAAAAAGTATATGCTCAAAATCATAGTAACAAAAAATTTTCTTAAATACTTTTTTTAGAACCATCAACCTAATTCAGCCTTTAATAAATAATTAAAAAGTTATATTACAGAACAGCTAACTGTAGGACATAATTTTTAACTTAAAATTTGAAATCATCTTTGTCAAACAACAAAAACTAAAAGTTTAGACGTAAGTTAATAACAAAATAACGAAGTTTTGAAAACTGAAAAAACTCTTATTTCATTAAACTTCTAACAAAAAATGTTATTAAACTTTATAAAAATTAAACTAACCGGTGTTAGCCTAAGTTTTCTAAATTGAATTAATGAAACAGATTTAAGATTTAAATCAGTTTAAAAAATCCCGAGTCTGTTACAACCCCGTTGAAAATCATTTTAGCTAATAACTTATGAGTGTTGTAGGGGTTATCTTATTAATAAAAAAGTTTTATACATATGGTAAATTGTTAACTTTAAACTCAGCTTAAATAAAAAGCTTACTACAAAACTGTTAATACTTTGAAAAATAAAACATACTTAAATAAATGTTCTATTAAGTAACAATGTCAAAATTTTATAACTCAGCTATTATTATTTAGTTAAGTTTAGCTCGTTTCTATGAAACAAAATAAGCTGTTTAACTTTTTTTTTTTTTACATTAAAGTTTATTGCAAACAAAATACAAAATAGAAGTACTTTTCGGACACGCTCTTCAGTATTTTTTCGTGTCAAAACAAGCTGAAATAATGATTTACTGATAAAAACTAATAAAACTAAGTATTTAAGAAAACAAATTAAATTTAACACAATAGTAATAATTAACAAATTAAGGCAATCGTTTAATCAGAAATAATATAAATGTAACACAACTTTACTAATCAACTAATTTAAGTTCAACAAATTAAACAAAATGGTCGAATAAACAAATTTCTTTTGTTTACAGAGATCTGGCTTTAAGCTTAAAATGAATATAGCTTCTAAAGTTTTTAGGTGAAATTCATTACGAGCAACTGATATTATTTTGAAGTTATCCACTTTATAGTTTTCGACACACTTAGGATTAGTAATCAGGTGTTGGCCAATCGCTGAACTACTATTTAGTTTTTTTCAGATCGTCAAATTTCTTTTCCTCTTTACATGACTTTATCTTGTTTAAACTATTAAATATAGTACTCAAAAATAATTCTATTTAATTTAAAACACTGATAAAAAATATAAAAACAGCTTAGCTTTGCTGTTTTTGCTAAAATAAAACAAGCAATTAATAATAATCAAAGCTACACAAAGTCAGTAAAACAGTGTTACTTTAACAAATAGTTTTTACTAAATAAAATACATTTTTGCACAGATGAAAAAAACACAAACTTACAAAAAACCTATTACGAGAAATCTTCTTACCTATTACGAGAAACCTATTACGTAGAAACCTATTACGAGAAAGCTTCTTAATTGTATCTAACTTTGATTTTGTTATAATTTTAGATTTAATCACTAAAAACATTTAATATGTAAAAAACACGTTATATCAAGTTTCCTGTGACTTTTATTGTCTTTACCGTTGTTAAATTTTATTGATTCATTTATTTATGGATGTTATTTAATATTTATTCAAAATAGATTACACACTACTTTCCATATTAAAGCGCTTTACAGCTTTCCCAAACATTAAGACTAAATTAACCAACTTTATAATATAAATTAAATTGCTGTCTTGATCTTCATATATATCGTGACGTAAATATTGGATGTATTTTATTCAATCGTTAACAACAGTAAAATAAACTTGAATAAGTATTTTTTTTCCGTTAAAGTAAGTGGCTTGTTTATATTATGATTTTTTTTGTATTTTAGTTTACTTTACTTAGACTTAATAATTACAAATATTATAAGATGTAACGTTGAAAGGCGTTAAAGAGCTTTTTTGAGACTCCGTAGATCTGTTCTTAAATCTATTTGAGAGCAGTGAAACGCCGTTAGTCGGATTAAAGTTTTAAAACAAAAAACATCTGTTTTAATTACAAATATTATATAGTTTTATAACAGTCGGATTTAACTTTAAGTATTTTACCTATTATTAACTATTAACCTGTAAAAATCTGTAGAAATTATTTTTATTTTATTTTAATGAAAACATGAATACACCTACTTTATTCTATACTTCTATTCTTACATTACAGTAATTATTTTTTACAGAACCCAGTAAAAGTGTGTGTATTCGTTAACACACAGAAACATATTTTGGTACAATAAAGGAAGATTACTGTATAATTTGTTTTTATTACGAGATATATTTTTTTTTTAATCTTCAACTATTTTGCTTACCGTTTTCAGAAAAGCCAAATTACTTTACTTTACAGTAACCATGAAGTTAAATATTAAAAATTATTAAATACGATTGTATACAAAATGGCTTGCTGAAGATCATAAACGCTGTACTTATCAACTTATTAGAAATTAGGTTTTTTTTTTAGTTTTTCTTGCTTTGCAAAACACTCTGTCAAGAAATGTTGCTTTTCGTACGAAGGCCCTGACTTCTCTTACAGTATCACTTCTTTAAACTGTGTGTTTGCAAAAATTACATTGATTCACACCTACTCTGGATTTTTAAATTTATTACATGTACTCAATGTTTTTATTGTTTGTAATAATCTTAAAACTAATGTGTAAAACTAAATCTGAGCTGGCACCTTTGAAAAAATATATAAAATAATCAACCATTTTACATTAATGTTTTGAACTATATACAAATTAGTGTATGGTCATAAAGACAAACCCTGTGTAAAAAACTTTTACGCGGCAGGTCAAAACTTATGCTTTAGAATAGAAACCTTTTTTTGAAAAACACAAATATACGGAAGATAAGATGTACGGGTGCGCGTAATTACGCGGCAGGTTATCTTAAAATAAACTAAAAATAAAAATATAACTATTACTGCATTATTTATAAAAATAAACGAAATTTTAAATAAAGCATTAGAAATTTTACCTAATCATGATAAAAATGGGAACCGCTCTGTTCCAAACCCGATCATTTCACACTTGCGCACAATTCCCACCCGATCAAATCCTAGAACCACTTACCGGGTTAGGGGTAACAGTGATAGTAAAAAATTAATTAAAAAACAAAGTTAAAAATAATTAAATGAAGAACGATAATTAAAAAAAAAAAGTTAGAATTGTTCGTGAGTTGGGACTGTGCGGATGGGAAATTATCACGGGTGGGAATGCACGGGTGGGAAGTACACCGATGAGAATGCTAGGATCAAAAAACTGGGTGGTGAAAGTACAATGTACGTCCATCAAATTAGCCATAAAATATTTAAATGACTTAATTAATTTCATACAGATCTACTTTGCATTTCTATGATTTTTTATACCATCACTTACTTACCTACAATAAATTAATTTTCTTATTCATACAATTACCTTTTTTAACAATAATGATTTTTTATTAATTGTTTTGTTTTCTCTGATTATAAAATTATCTATTTTAACTTTGTAAAAACACAATATGAACATACTAAGTTGTATTTTTATGACATCTTTATTAAAGACAAAATAATTGCTTACAACGAAAACGTTTATCTAAAAAACTTTTGCAAACAATTTAAAAAAACTTAAACTTCTTTTTACTTATAGAAACTAAAGGATTTTAAAAAATAAGTAGTTGTATAAATTGATTTATAAACTATTCAAACTTTAAATGTGAACTTTAATTTTAAAAGTTATAAGCGGAACTTTTGTCAAAGTTTATCTGTGCTCAAATAAAATTTTAAGAGCGTAAAAATTTTATGTGAAATATAAAAACTAGATGTTATTATTTAAAAAAAAAATAGTTTCTACTAACCGTAGTGTCCATGATACAAAAATATTTATTTACGTTCACAAACATAAACGGAGTGAAATATTTTTTTTTTTCACATCCTCAAGGACTTCATCTGATTTAATTGAAAAGAAAAAAATGAGGACAAATAAAATTAAACGACAGAACCACTACTTAAAACAAATCAAACTTTATTTAAACGTCTTTTGTTCTATAACTTAACCTTGTATCGGTAAATTAAAAAGTACAGTATTATCACATAAACGCTACGAACATACATAAACCTACGAAGAATTTGTTATTCAAGGACAGTTTATTTTATATATATTTAACTAACTCTTTATTTTAAATTCACTAGCATTTATTTAAGCCGTAAAATGACATTCGACTGAGAAACATAAACTAAATCTTTACAGAGCAATTTAAAAAAGGGTTGAAAATCTGCTCTCATACAGCAAAAAGTCGTCTTTCTTTCAATATTAAACGATAGAGTCGAAAAGCACACAGCAAACAAAGTCGAAACTTAAGTCAAGCTACAAACTTGACAGAGAGGTAAAAGATTTGAAGGAGCCAAACTGTTGGATCTCTGCCCGAACTTAATCTCAGTGGTAACTCGAAGAAAACGACGTACCACCTTGCTGCCTGCTCCCACTCTGTTGATTGCCATGCTGCGACGCCACACTCGATTGCTCCACGATGCACTGTGACGTCATCTCAGGCCGCTTTCTCCTCACCTGATGATGACGCGAATCTTCCTGGTAGCTCATGTTGCCGACTTGGGGAGCTTCCCTGTAACGCGAAAGCTCCGGTGTCGCTCTGTACGCCGACGAGTTCCCATAGTGATTTTGGTTTCCGTTGGGGGTCGGAGTTCTTCGGTAGCCGGAAGAAGAGTTGTTTGACGAATTGGGGTTTCCCCTGGAGTACGCCATTGGGTTTGAAGCCGACGAGTTTGGGCGCTCATGGCGACCGCTGTGGCGACTGGGTCCCATGCGCGGTAGGTGCGACACCACGTTTCTGTTCGGCAAATTCCTCTGATGTTCCGTATGCCGCGTGCGATGCGCGTACGGAATTTGCTGTTGTGACGTCACCAGCCCACTGCTGCTGCGCGGCATGTTTCCGTCGGATGACGCGTTGGCATGGTGGCGGTTCCTCTCGGCCGTCTGGTACCCCTCGTCGTTGTGGCGGTGCGGCGGGTCGACGTACACTTGCTCGCCGAAGTTTGTGATGACCACCGTCGAAAAGCCCATGTTGAGGCTCTCCTGGTCATACTGCTCTATGTTACGGCTCTGCAGCTCCATCAAGTGCTTGATCCTGCTGCTTCTTTCCTGATCCAATGCGGCCAGTTCGGTTTCTATCTGTTTTATTTTATTATACCAGTAATACCACTTAGACAGTTTTAGTATTTAATAAAAAGTGCAAGAAATAACAAAATTTCTGACAAGCCTATACCAAGAAACTTATACTTTCACTAACTCTCTGCTCAAGCAACGCCCTTCTGACAGAAACCTTTTGTTCGAGCTCTTTTCTTTCAGAGTTCTGCTGATGTTCAGTGTGAATTTTGACACGAGATTGGAAAGCGTTGAGTAATTCCAGCTCGTTGTGAAGCCCTTCTTCCAACAACCTCTTCTCTTTTTCTTGCGCATCTGACAGCTTCAACTGTTAAAAACAAAAAATTGAGCCAACAATGAATGTTGTGAAAATAACATATGAATAAATTCATCAAGTTCATGCGGGTATGTATTATTACAACTGTACTATTATTAATGCATGTTGAGCTATAACAAAACAATATTTAAAGATAGTTTCAAAAAATATATACATTTAAGTTAAAAATAACATTACACTTAGAGCATAAGATTTAGGTATAAGTTTTTATAAAATCCAACATTTTGTTTCTGGTTGAGATCAAGTACCGAGTTTTCATACTGTTCAGCTAACAGAGCAATCTTTCTCATTTGTTCGTCCTTTTTCCGGCGAAGTACCTGAATTTTTAAATTCATTTGTGTTAGATGAGAACAACTAAAAAAATGTTATCAGTTTAAACTATTTTCAAGTTTGTTAGTATTTTGTTTGTTTACAAAAATAAAATGATATAAAATGTTTTAGGTTTAACTTGAAATAAGCAATAAAAATAATTTTAAAATGATGCAGCTTTAAAGCACTAGCAGTTTACAAATAGAAACAATGAAGAAACTTTTATTAAAAAATTAAACTAAATACAGACTACACATACAAAAATTACAACTTTATGCAAAACAATTAAAAAAAAACAAGTTTTTAATGATTTTTTTAACTAACTTCCTTCTGACTTTTCTTAGGAACAGTTTCAAGCACATGATTCCGCCAAGCTTTATACTGTTTTTCCTGGATCTTGACTGTTTCTTGAAACTGTTTCTTTATTTGACTTTCTTTGGTCTGTTCATTTATTATTTAGGTCTATAGAATGATTTTTACATGTAATTTAAAATATATTAATTCATTTATTGTACAGAGTATAAAGGGTTAACAGAGATTATTTTATGTAAAATAAAATAGTTATTAAATAAACATTCAAATACTGTGATTTACTATGCAATTAAACTACAAATTAAATAACTAAATAAATAATTTTTATTTTTTAATTTTTAAGGTAAACATTTGTTAAATAATTTAGAATGCGCAAAAAACTATAACGATAATATGTTTTCAATTGTTTGTAAAGGACGTAACATGTATCATTTAAGTGTTTTAGAGTCTATATTTATTAAAACTAATAAGCCAAGTTTATGCAAACAAAAATTTGTTTATAACTCTAATTTGTTTAAATTATTGTAAATTCGCTACTAAGTTTTGTTTTTGTTGTTTAATTTTATTTTAAGAAAGTTTAAATAAGTCGGTTTCCTCTTATTAAAATTGCTATTAATACTTTCAATTTCTAGTACTTAAGCTGTATACTTTAAATTTTGTTAAACAACTTTATATTAGCATCGCCTAGTACATGTAATTTTATTTACCTATTATGACGCATAATCTTACAATTTAATTAATTTTACTATTTTAGAAAAATCTATTTAGTTATCTACAAAAAACTATTGAAAAGGGTAGATTGAAAAATTTTTAGTTAACAAAAATAAAATATACTGCAAAATGAATTGTTGTCTCAAATTTTTATATAAAGTTAGTACCGAAAAGAAATTATTTAAATAAATAATTATGGTTAGAACTTAGTTATTTTTTGAATGATTTTTGTACAAGTATAATCCATTAACTTAGTAATAGCTAGTTAATTAACTTTAAAGCTTTTAATAACTAAAATAAAAATATTGGTGTAAATCTATTTAGTATCAAATCTTGAGCACTTCACAAAACAAACTTTATATAATATAAATGTAGTTTATAAAAATAATCTAACAATTTTTCTTAAAAAAAAAAGAGCTTAAATATTATATATATATTATATGGGTAGGAGTCAAATATGCATGAAGGGACACTTTTGAACGAAGATGTTTTTGCACGAGGGGTCACTTTTACACGGGTTAAAGTTTTTTTATTATTATTATTTTGTTTTTATTTTTATTAATATATTGTTTTTTACTATCACAGTTACCCCTAACCCTCGCTCGGTAACTTTTTTTTGTTTTTTTTTAATTAATTTTATAATCTTTATTTTAATTCTTTATTGTTTTTTTTTATTAGTTATTATCGTTTTTTTTCACTATCACCGTTACCCCTAACCATTACCCTCGGTCGATAACTTTTTTTTCTTTGTTATTCAATAGTTTATTTTGTTTATTTACTTTTCTTGTTTTTTTAAACAACTTTTATTAGTTATTTTTTATCATCATTTTTACTATCACTGTTACCCCTAACCCTTACCCTCGGTCGGTAACTTGTTTTTCTTGGTTTTTTTTTTGTAAGGTTTTTTTTTACTCTCTTGCAAAAATGACCCTTTGTGCAAAACTGTCTTCGTGCCAAAGTTACCCCTCGTGCAAAAGTGTCTTCGTGCATATTTGATCCGTTCCCATATTATATATATATACAATTTTTTAATCACTAGACTCAATTTTAATATCCTATATAACAATATATATTTTTAAATTACTTGTGTATACATATACAGCAGAAAAAAAGCTTCTATTTAAACACTGTTTAGTCACTTAAATCATTTTATTAAAATATTACGCATTATACCTAAAAAGTATATAAGTAAATACAACAGATGCTGAATAACTATAAACTTATACATGAATTAGTAAGTGGTGAATTTAAAATTTATATGAAAATCTTGAAAAACTAAACAAATTACTTTCAAATGCTTAGGTTGTTGTCTTAGAGCTTGTGCGTGTTTTCTTTTCATTTCGTGTAGCTGCGATTTTGAATATTCAGTCTGGTTCACCAGCTCTGTCTGGTGCTGAGACCTTGAAAATTATACAAATTACTTGAATAGTAATGGTCTCATATGTACTTTTACAATGTTTAGAATTATAGTATACTTGGTATGAATAATAAATAAAACTAAAATGTTTTTAGGATATTTATATATAAACAAGACTTTTATTTCAAACTATAAAATAAGTATCTAAAATTATTATCTGTTATTAAATATACGGGTTACTATAAATTAATTATTCATAACACTAAAAATTGAAAATATTTGATCTAAATGTTAATATAACGTTTTTATAATTACTTTTTTTTTTACTAAGAAATTATTCTAAGTTAATAGATTAACTTTAATTTCAAATCATTATATACTTTATGTGAGTAAAAGTGCATATTCGCTATCAAATATGTATTTAGCTTACAGGTGAACTATTCAGTGTTAACTAAATTATTTTACTATACTATGTAAATAACTAAAACACAAGTTTGAGTACCATAACATAAAAGAAATATATTATAGCACTTATTAAAGTTCGTTTGATTTGATAATCAATGCGTGACAGAATAATAAGCAGAATTCAGTATCTTAGACAAATTGTTAACTTTGAAAATAATCTTGCTTTTTAATTATATGATTGTTGCTAATAAAACAAACTTCAGCCTTTCCATTCGGAGATTGTGTATGTCGTTGAGATGCTTGTATTCTAAATTTTGTGTGGAGTCGTGCTGATGAATAAGAACTTCGTGCTCTTTTTTCTTCTGGATTTGCTTCAAATCTAATTCCTGTTTAAATTGACATCTTTAGAAATAACTATTTATTTTAAAGTATTATTCTAAACCAACAAATTCAATACTGATGCTAGTTAGAAGTAGTAGAATAACTTTATACAGGATTTCAACAAAATAACAATAAGTCATTGTATTAAAAATTTCCGTAATAAAAGAAAGTTGAAAGTTTTTTAAAAGTTACAATTCAAGAACCCTATTAAACACTTCTATTTAGCATCAATTTAAATATATACTTTCAATATATTACTAAGTTAATTTTGCTAGTAAACTGACAAAATAAATTAAAATATTAACAATAAAAGAAGTAAAAATGTTAACATTTATAAAACAGATATGAAAATTTAATGTTTTTGTTTACTATCAACCTTATTGAACTTTAAATTGACCTTATTAAGCTTAAACAAAAACATATCAATAATTGTAATTATGTTTTTGAATAGGTGATGTTATTAATATGAGGTATGGTTAACTTGTAGCTCATATAAATCGGCCGTGAAAAAAATAATAAAATCTGCAACTACTCGGGTAAAAGTAAAATACTTTAACTTTTTGCACTTTAATCAATATAATTTATCTATTATTTACATTAATCGTTCATTAATTTTTTAAAACTTAGCTGATTATATGCAAGTACTTGTAGTAATAAAACTAATACTTAGTTAGAAAATACAAGCATTTATCTATTTGAAAAATTGCTTTTTAAGGGGCTAAATCTTAGATATTGGGAGTCAAACTTTTTAAATTTAGTCTTATTTTAAGCTAGCAAACGATTTATTTAATTAAATTAAAACATTTGAGATAAAAGCGGTCAGACATACAGAGCACATGTTTCTTATGGTAGCAGCAAACTTAATAGGAGAATAGAATATTTTATTAAAAATTTATCTCCTTCAGTTTTCAAGTAATCGTTTTCTCAGAACAACCTTTACAAAACAATGAACAATTTTGTTAATGATTTTATTTTAGATTAAAAGTATCCTTTATTTTAAAAATTAAACAAAAAAAAAAAAAAAATTTTTTATTAATTCAACTTTTATTTTAATTTATTAGTTGTTTTGAGAAATATTTTTTTTGATATTGCAAGAAATATTTTATAAAAATTTAAAGTAAACTATTTTAAAAACGTAGAATGAGACATATTTTTTTATAAAACGAAATATATTTTTTTCGCTATTTTAGTTTACACCTTTCGTAAAAGAATTATGAAACTTTCCAAATTTGATCTACCGATACGTTAAAGCAGTAAGAGTAACTCAGTTTTAAATTAAAAAAAAAAACTGTAACCCTATTACCTAAACTATAAACAAGGGGTGGGCAATGTACATCCGCGGGCCGCATACGGCCTGCCAAGCATAAATTCATTACTCGCGCTTTTTTTAACTTGAAAACAACTTGAACAAGACAAACAAAATTGAGCTATTTATAATTTATATTCGGAAATGTGCTCATAATTTGATTTACAGTTAACATTTATGCTTGGTTAATAATTATTTTATTAAAATATTTCTTTTACTAATTGAAATTTTTTTTAAATGAAATACACACAGCCCGCAAAGAAGATATTTTTAAGAAGTCAGACCCGCAAATAGGTTTTTATAATAAATATTACAAGCTGACTCGAAAAGTTTACCTAAACCACTATACATTTTTAATAAAATGTTTAATAGAAAAATTAGCTATATTCATAACTTCTACATATTTGTTTTTGAAAGTAAAATCACTAACTTCTCTCAAGCAATTATGCTGAAGATTGTGTCTTTCAAGCAGGCTTCTTCTTTTGTGCTTTCTTATTTCAAGACTTCGCGTTTGATCTTGTTCAGCTTGCAGTTGCTGAATCGCGTTGTTTTGTTCCAATCGCAAGTTGTTTAACGAATGTTCAATATATTCCTTGCTGTTTGCAATCTTGCTCTTTTTGCAATTCTGTATGAATATTGCCATTGAAATATGCGGTTTGACACATAATTGGCTTATAAAAGTACATTGTTTAAATACTTAATATCATAATTTCTAAAAAATCAATGAAAAAATAAGGTTAATATTTCGAATATAAAAGCGTAAACTTTAAAAATTTGTCAACAGAAAATATTTCAAATTTAAAAATATGATATACATTTTGCTTAAATAATAAATATCCATATCGTATATTCAACTTTCGACAACAACTTGAAAAAAAAAACTTCTGTGGAAGAAATTTTGTAAAAATCTAATTTTAATAACACTAAATTAAATAAAAACTACAAACATCTTTCAAATCTTGTTTGGTATATTTTAAGTTCTTGGCTTGTTGAGCAACGAAATTTTTCATGTATGCCTGTTGCTGTTGCTCAAAGTGTTTTTGAAACTTAATTTCATCCTGCAATGAATTCTTTTCCTCTTTGTGTAGTTCGGTTTTGTGTCTTTTTAACATTCTTTCAAGTTCATCGGCGAACTGTTTCAGCAGCAACTCCAACTCTTTAGTGAGCTTACCACTGTAAACAATAAATTAAAAATTAGTACTACTATAAACATATAAATGGTTATGATTTAAATAAAAAATATTTACTTCTATAACTCCTTTTATTTTACTTAAATTCGTGAATAAAATGGTTATAGACTTACTTATAAATTTTTAAACTAAAAAGTTTTAATAAATTAAAACCTATCATTCACAACGTAAATACCTTTATTAAGTTGGATGCATTTTTCAATATATTTAGATAAATATAATAAAACTGTTGACAAAAATAAACTCGAGGTCCAGCCATAGTGGTTCATCACTGAAACTAGCAACTGCTCTAGACTTTTTTTTAAGATTTTAAAGTCTAAAACACCCTTTAGTAGTATGAATGAGCAAAAAACTCAAGTTTCAAACCCGTCACATAAAAATAACAGTGACTTTTTACATGAACTTTAAAAAAGCAACTAGCCTGTATTCGTCCATTTCTCCTTTCAATTTGTTCTCATACGAAATAAGATGTTTTTGGTGTTCTCTTCTCATCTTTTTGTAGCCCTGCAACTGGTCTCTGTGCCTGTTTTCTTCCTGGTGCTGGTTTATTTGCCGGTGAATGACCTGTGCTGACCGAATTGTCGCAAACCTGTTTGTTGATTTTGTTAGAAAATTAATTACCAAGTCAACAAAAACAAAAAATTAGCTAAATGTTTTTCACAAAAATTGCTTAATAAAATTATTGGTTTATTAAAATTAACACTAATAAATTAAGACTCCCACTTTATGCTTTTCAAACAACTTTGCTAGTGAATAAATTTAATTTAAGTTAAACAAAAAAAAAATATGCAATAGCTATAACGTTTATTAAATAGTAGTAAAACTTTTAACTACTTATTTAATAGTTTATAGTACTTGTGCGTATTTTATGCAACTTATACTTTTTTATACTTATATATTAGTTTTTAAGTAATATATAAATGTGTATAAACTAAAGTAAACTAATAACATAGTAGGGGTTATAGAATGCTATATATTCTATAAGTTGCTAATAGTTTGTTATTTCAAACTTTAGCTAAAACACATATTTAAAGTAGAAACAATAAGTTCCTTAAGTTTCTATAATATTAAATATTTTCATTGTATTATTTCTATGTTGAACTTAACGTTAAATCGAAAAATAATAACTAAAATCAAAACTAAAATCACAAAACTAAAAAACACAGACATGTTTTAAATTTGGTTGTTTACGACGTAATTATTTTTAACAAATTCTTAAAATTCTATTGTACTATAAATTTTATTAGTTTTCAACAACTCTTATATGATGAGCATCTAAACGCAAGTACTAATAAACTTTTTCAACTTTTAAAATGAGGGAATTATATGAAAAAACTTTAATAAAAACTAGAACCAAGACTAAACTTTTAAAAAATTAGAAACATTATTGATATTTAAAATATAAACTATAGATAACTTTTATTTTTATTGCATTTTTCTAACAAAAATGTCAGATTTATTCGTAGTTTAGCCTAGTAATAAAGTTTAAATTTACTCTTAAACAAACATCATCAATTTTAACAGTAAAACAAACAAAATTTGTTAAAAAACAAGTAATTTAAACACATAACCTTAAAATATTTAATACATGTATTGTATTAAAAAAAACGGTTTAAAATACAACATATTTTAAATAAACTCACAATAAAATAAAAGTTTCAAAAATTTTTATAATTATAAATTAAAAATCAACATATTAAACAAACCGAAATAATAAACAGTAAATTTCACCCAAAAAAAAGTCCGATTAAACAAACAAAAATACTTTGATATTCTAACCACAAATATGTCAGAAATGTTATTAGATTTAAAGCTTTTATTTACTTTTTGATTTCGTTTTTTGATGAAACCACTAACATTTTTTTGTTTCTTTTGTTTTACAATTTCTGGATTTTGATCAGTTTGAAATTAAGTTTTATCTATAAAACAATAATAAAAACCAAAAAATAAAAAAATAAAATAATAAAATCATGCGAATTTGCACAAGTATTGCATACACAAAATATACCCCGACATTTGAAGTTTTTCATTTATTTCTGGCTTTTTTGGTGACATTTTGTCGCGAAGATTGAACATTTCAGAAGAACTATTTACAAAAAAATCTTAAAATATTTTATGACATTTACCAAAAACATATACACTACTTTAAAACAACAGATTAAATTCATGTTTTTTTTTCCTCAAGATATTCATGAAGCACACTAAACTAGTATTATTTTTTTGTTATAAGCTTATTTGATTAAGTACAGTACCCAATGAAACCAAATTAAAGTTTATTTTGAACTGAATTAATTATTACCACCAACAACATGAAGACCAACCTATCTCTACCACCTTTGCTTCTGGTGGCGTTTCTACTCGAAGGAACATTTCTACTTGTCATTTTTCTATTTTGAATGTGTTCAACATGCGGCCGCTGTTGAGATGTTACCTGCGATGATGCCATTCTATCCGATGATGATCGCGTCAATCCATCGCTTGCCTGTTGAAATAGTAGCTGAATATATAGATATATATTAATCATTTGAGTCACAAACAAGCTTTTATTCGTAATCCTTTAGTTTCATAAACTTTAATATTAAAAAAATTTAATATTAATTATTTAATATTCATGTTTTAATCTTTTAATTTATAACCACATAACAAATAAATAAAAAATTACAAAAAGTTGATTTTCAACAAATCAACCTTAATCAACTTAATTTTTAAAGTATACATTTGGAACATATGAAAAAAATTGTTTAATCTTAGATTGAATTTTTATAAAATATCTTAACTTAACACATTATTATATCATTCTCAGCATGCTGCATCATAAAATGCGCAAAGTTTTATTTAATCTAACTGAACTGATTTAAAACTTACCAAAACTTTATTTCTATTTTGATGTTGAGGATGTTGGCTCAACGATGCCGAAGCAGACCTGTGATAGTTTGAAGGGACTGCAGTTGACGCAGATTCATAATCGTTATTCGATAATCCTTCCTGGCTGTTCAAACTGCTGCTTGAGCTGCAAACTCTCTGTTAATATTAACGCTAATAAAAATTTTGAACAGTGAAGCTAACTTTGTCAAAATGTAAAAGATACGAAGTAAAGTGTAGTAAACACGACAAGTAACGCTTTATGTTTTTGTTCAGATTTATATATAGCTTCATGAAAATAGAAAACACAGTGTATCAAGAGAAAGTTTGCAATATGTTCATTTTACCAGTTTACATTGCACCAATTGTCATTAAGTTGTTTAAAATTTAAAAATTTTCTTTTAATAGCTATATAATATTTTATAATACTTTACTCCAATCACTAATTTAATTGAAATTGTAATAAAATAAATCGTTGAATAATCAATTCACTTTGAATATATCCATAACTATGTCAAAATCAAAAAATTGACGCTAAAAATTTATAAAGCGAATAAAATGTTTATAAAAAGCTATATAAAACTCAATTTTTTGTTATTTTTTAAAGTACATTTACAAAAAATGTGTATAAAAAAGTTGCTGTATTACATTTACTATATTTAATTTTAATTTACTCAAAACCATTTTAAATAGCTAAACTTATTTATTAATTTTAAACTAAAAGTTTGTCAATTAAATTCTGACGTTATAAAAAATTAATACATATATATGTCTTTCTAAAGTTTTTTTTATGAGTTTTAAGTTTACATTTATTTAAACTATACACGTTTAACTTGTAATTGAATGAAGTGACATAGATTCATTTTATATATGTTAGTGATTGCTATTTAACTAAAAAATTAATATTAAATGTAAATAGTTGTTGCATTATGGTAACTTTAATCTTAACCCCTGACATAATTAAAAAATAATTTGCTGGTTTATCGTATCTATTTTACGAACTTTTATAGCTTAAATTTTGTTTAACAAAAGAACAAAAATTATGTGGCACTTTTGTATTATAAGTGTTTTAAATCAAAAATGAAAGTGTTAAATTTTTTGCAAAGAAAAAACTTAATCTTAAAATAAAATTGAAAATAATCATGTATGATTTTAAGTAAAAAGGCTACTTACATTTCTTTAAATAAAAGTTTGTGGATTAGCTAATTCTTTTATCTAACGTTTAAACTTTACTAGATGGTAGACATATTTAAACATTAACAAACAATCTATGTTCAGGAAATAACATACCGAGTCATTTAAACTAGATATAGAGTCACTTTTACTGCTACTAGTAACAGACATCAAACTGGGAGTTGACTGAATCGATCCGTATGAATTTGCTCCATCCTACAAAAATGTTTCAAACTTACCAATATATAAATAAAAAGTGTACTAAAAGTTGCAAGCATATAACTAACCAAGCTGTTTTCGTCTCCATCTTCAGTTATGTGATCTCCGCTGCCCAATGCTGAAGTTTGCACCTTTCTCTGTAAGCTCTGTATGAAAACATGAAATATTTTTTATAAAACATTTGAAGGTGTGTATTGGACATTAAAGTAATATATTTTTAAACAGTGGATAAATCCGTTAGTAAAATATATTTTCAATAAACTTGTTGTCTGTGTTCAGCTATTAGAATCTTTTTCATCTTTCTGTACTGCAAATTATCTAAATCCCTAACAACGTCCTTGGTTCGCATTATTAAGTCGAATACAACTGTGTTCGATCTTTGGCGAGTCAAAAAAGGATGCTGAAAATAAATATAAACTGCTAACTAAATTCAGAAAAAAAAGAAAAAGGCATTAAAAATACGAATTTAAAAAACTTTTGTTTAATTTACTATTCTTTAAAATTTAAACCTTTAAAACTTGTGCTGAATTGGGTCTATCACTTGGCTTTTTTTGCAGTAGTTGATTGATAAAATTCCTGCAAAATAATAAAGCTTAGTAATAACTAGTATAACATTAATAGAGATGGTAAAAAGTGATAAATTATTTAAGGTAATTTTTAAAGTATTACAGTGAATACTAGAAAAAACTGCACCTAAATTCATTAGACCAACAGCCATCATTAAGTCTGGGAGGATCACTTTGAGCAATGTGGTACAAAGCTGACATTGCATTCATATTAAACAACGGAGGTTTCCTCTCAGCTAATTCAATTGAGGTTATACCCATTGACCAAATATCTGCCTTTCCATCATATTGACCTTCATCCATCGCCAGTATTACTTCAGGCGACATCCTAAATATCAACGTTTTCAGTTAATTTCAAACTTTTAAATGTAAAACAAAATTATTTAGTAATAATTTGTAAAACATTTTTTATTTTTCCCTTAAAACTTAAGCAAAGCATACAATTTAAAAGAGGTATATTTTTTAATCATTATTAAAAAACATTTAAAGGCGGTTTCAAACAAACCAGTAAGGAGTTCCGACAAAAGAATTAGCAGGTGAACTAATGGATGCTGAACCAAAATCAGCAAGTTTCACAAAGCCCTGGTCTGTCAGCAAAATATTGCCAGCTTTCACATCTCGATGAATTTTATTATGTTGATGCAAGTAATGAAGTCCCTGTTAAATTTAAATACAAATTTTTATATTTATTAATATATGTAAGAAAAAATAAAAAGTTGTACATAATTTATAGTATTTTACTTAGATTGTACATAATTTATAGTTCAAATTTAACTTGAATTTAATTTAAACTTTATATTGTACAATATTAGTTCATTCTTTGTTTTTATTTTATAATTATTTAAAATGATGTAATAAAACTATAATTCTATGCATTACCAATTAATACATGCCATAACAACTAATAAAATTGTTAAAAATTGTTTAAAGTGAATTGTTTTTTATCATCTTTTACCAAGTGGTCAAGTGAATAAAGCATTATAATAACGACATACAATTAAGTTATATATGTAGTAGACAAGTGCAAAACAACTAATTAACTGATGGTACTCATTTAACTTAAAATATTTTTATAATCTTAGCTTATTATTAAACTATGTTTCAGGACTCTACTATTTTACTATCAAAAAAAAAAACAGTTTAATTTGTTGAACTTGGGGCTAAGATTTTTTAGCACTAAATAAACATTGTGGAAAATAACTTTATTATTATTTAAATCAAAACTTCAATACAAACAGAACTACCTGCATAGCATCATTGATAATTCCAGATATTTCATCTTCTTGTAGCGGAATTTTGTGAACTTCAATGAGATCGGATGCTGAGCCAATGCAATATTCCATTGCCATCTGTTATCAATTAATGTTTTTACTACTCAAAACTAAAGTAATTAAAAATAAGAACAAAATATTGTTTTTTAGCAGATTTATTTTAAATTGAATTTAAATAAATTATCAAAAAACATTAAACTACCACGTTAAAAGTATATAAAAGTAAAAATTTAAGATTGAGTAAAATTATCTTATAATATTAAAATATTTATGCTTTTGAATGTTTTTTTAGAATTTATAGTTCAGCTGGAAGACTAGTTGTCATAATAATTAGTAACTCTGAAATTAATATGAATAATTTATGGTCATACTTTTCAATAATGTTTACTTAAGGTACAAGAACTTAAACTAAATATTGAAAATTTTGTTACAGATAGGAAACTCTGTAATAAACAAAATAAATTATTTCCCTTTAAGTAATTAAAGTACTAATATTTTTTATTAACTAGTTATCTAGCTATGGTTTTCTTTGATTTTATAACTAAAATAACTTTCAGCAATCAAACTATTCAATTTAATTTTATAGCATTTCTATAGTTAAAATTTAAGGATTAATTCAAAATTAAAACTTGCTTAATCTTTGCAGTGACAAATTAAAAATGTATATAACACAATATATACAATAAAAATAAACTAATAGTACTATTTGAAATGTCCATAAAAAGGAAAATTGTAAATATTTACAAACTTTTCGCTTGAAAAATCTTAAACAATACACTATTTGATAGATAATAATATTTAGAAATATATGTGCAACAAGCTTGAAAAATAAACTATAGTAGAGTAATGTTGTTAAATTGAATATAATAACTAATCTTTATAAAAGATGTTTTCACCATGTTAATTTTGAACTGTTTTGTTAAATGGTTTTTACAATAACGCAATATAAATTTACTTTAGTTTGTAGTGCTACAAATGTAAGTAAAATTTTTCTAAAATGTTATGCATAAAATAGATATAGTTAAATATATTTTATTAGATATAATTATGTAATTATAAACTGTTAATCTATCTCTAACTAATTTTGCTTAATTATATTAATTGGTATTAATTGAATATTTTCTAATGAAACCTCTAATTGTTTACTTACTCAAAATCTAATTTTTACCTTAGTTGCTAACAAAAGTTATTGAATAGTGTTAACTGAAATCGATTTTATTTGTCTGTTTAATAAAAATGTTTTTGAATCAATCATGTCTCAAATTTCTGTTTAATATACTATATAGTTTTTTGAAAATAAAAACAAATTTCTGTTTGTTTTAAACTAGTATATTATAGAATTACAACGTGATGATATGTTTTTAAACATACTCATATCAAATATCCAACTGAAAATTTATTTTATTAATGTAATTGAATTAAGTTAATTACAGATTAGAATATACGTAAACATTTGTACAAAAGATACTAACCCAAGCAGTGTGATCTTTCAAATAACATCCTTTGTACTCAACTATATTCGGATGATTAACTCGAGTCAAAAATTGAACTTCTCTAATGATGTCTTGCCATTTCTGTTAAATTATTCGTCGCATATGGTCAACTATTAAAAATGTTATAAAAATTAACAAACCTCATCAGACTGCTTTCCACTATAGGACATTTTCTTTATTGCTACAGACTCATTTGTATGGATGTTTCGAGCCTAAAAATGGTTTGAATAGAAAAATGTATAAAATTATCTTGTGAAATTTACTGAAAAATACATGATTTGAAATTTTAGCTTCCTAAATTAAAAGTTTGTTTGTAATTTAAAAAAAGAGTTAACAAAAATATATAATTTGATATAAAAGGTACTATATGTTTATTTATTTTATATATAAGTTAAAGTTAAGAAAATTATAATTAAAATTGTGAAAACTTATAAATAAAAATAGATACTGTCAAAGTAAACAATTAACATAATCTTAAAATTTATTTAAAATGCAGTTAATTTGTAATTTTAGGTAGTTAAACTTTATTAGTCAAAAAATTAGCGACATTAACAGTTTTTTTTTAATGTTAACCTGTCACGTAAAACTAAGTTTAGAAAGTAAAATAAATTGATGTACTTAACCTTCAAAAATCTCAAGGAGTATATTTATACAAAAATTTTAAGTAAATTTAACAAATATTTAAAGTAGAATATTTTTAAAAATAACCCTTGTCTAAATTCTTTTTCTTTTAATGACCTTATAAATAAAATAGTTATGTATATGCTCGAAAACATTAGATAAATACCTACAGCAAAGTTACAAAAAAATGCATTATATAAGCCTAGCTTTTAAAACATACCACAAAAATTTACTTACAAATAGAACAAAACATGACTTTAAACTATTTGCAAATTTTACTTTTAAATGCAATTTTATCTTAATGCTATCACCTAAACTGAATTTTGTTCAATAAAAATAGCCCTTATAACTTAATACTGAAACTAATTATAATTAAAAAATCAAACAATTTGTTAATCAAAAATATCTTAAATATTCTAACTAAGTATTAAAATAAATAATGATACATCATTTTATCAAAGTTTAATATATGTAAATATGACCGCAGATTAGTGACTCTTCCAAGCAAATAACCGAATAATATTTACCATAAACTAGTCTAAGTAATAATAACCATTTTGAGTTGAAAAGAGTTTATGGGTAAGAATATAAAGTTAGTTATTACTTACGTCATAAAGGCAAAAATTTATAATTTATTTCAAAATTATTTACTATTTTAAAAAACTTAAGCTTACAAGTTATACATTAATCATTAAAAAAAATAGAAAAATTCTATTTGAATAAGATTTTTTTCAACTGATGATCTCGTTTGATTAGGTTCAAGCGAATGAAATATTGTATTGTTAAAAAAAATTAAAACTTTATATTGATCATTCTCCTTATCATTAAGTCGAGAACTTTAATTATTATCTATAAATTAAAATGTACACAAAAAAAATATATACTAATTGTACACTAATACAACTAAATCAGCAAAACAACACTAATAACACTTGTCATTTTGCACTAATTGTAAATGTATAATATTTATTGTTTTTTTTTTTGTTCTATAGTAAAAATCATTGATGTAGTATTTACCAAAAAATGTCCTTAAATCAAGAACAATTAATTTTTTTATTACTTTATGGCCAAACTATTAAAACATAAGTGCAAAAAAGTTTTGTATTTCAAGCTGTATGTAAAAACATAATATTAGGTATTTAAAACGAAAACTGTTAAACAAAATAACCTAAAAATATTTTAATTTTATTAACCCTTAATATATATCAGTATAATTATACTTGTCAAGAATTACTCAACCACAATTAAAAACTACTTATACTTTATTTATTTAGCTTGCAAATTATAAAAAAAAAAAAAAAAAAAGCTATTAAAACTAAAAATTTTAGACACTATATATAGTGTTTTTTAAACAGTCACTACTTTAGGGCCAAAGGGGTGAATCACTGTTTATTTTTAAACATAAAAAATAAGCTATCAGTTGATTTTCACAGTTTAATAAAATTAAGTAGCTTTTAAGATATAAGCAATCAAAGTTAGAGAGTTTAATAGGTTCTTTATAGAAGGTACATTCAATAAGTACAAAAAAAATATTACTTCACTAAAAATCTATCTCCTCTTACAACTTTTGTGCAATCATTTTTAAATATTTATATATATACATATTTAGATTTAAATACTTTTAATAGATTTGTATTTTACAATTTTAAATAAAAGTACATTAAATTCAGAAGAATATTTACTTTTTGCAGAATATAAGTTATTTCTTTTAAGTTAAAATTTATTGAAGAAGTTATTTTAGTAGTTAATTTACGCATAATAAAAACACTACCACAAAACAAACTTAAATGACTGAAAACATCTTACTAAGAATCTATTTACAGTAATAATACATTTTTGGCATAAAGTTTAAAAAATTAAAATAACTTAACTAAAACATAAAAACTAACATAATAAACTGCACCAAAACTCCCATGACCTATTTCTTTCAAGTCTTCATATAACTTTTCAGGATCTTCTTTGAAAAAAAGTTTTGCAATTTCAGGATCTCGCATATTTTTCAAAGTCCTGTCTGAAGGCATTTTACTTTGCTTTCATGGGAACTTTTTTTATAAGTTTAGTACTAATAGTATCATACATTAGCTGGATAGAAAATATTATACTTATATAAAACATCTATTTAAAAAATAAGTAAAATAAAAGTTACTTAACGTAAAGTTATTAATAAAGGAATAAAAATGATATCAATAAGAAAAGAAGCTTTTAACTATATCAGCTTAAACTAATATAATTAAGTATATATAAGTAAATATGGTGCTTAAAAATATGCGGCCTTTGAATTCTCAGCTGGAAAAAAAATTATATGTTGCAAATATCACAAAAAAAACTTGAGCAACATTTAAGATGATTTGAAGAAGCATAGATAGAGGCGAAAAATCAATAAACATGTTTTATTAATAAAAATTTGTTAATGATATATAAAATTTAAAAATATTGAAACACAAAAAAAAACTTTATAGATAGGTTATTTAATTATTTAGAACAGATTTTTACATAAATTTTGTAGCAATTGTACAATAAGAAATGTGAATATTATTTTAAAAGCACAATAAAATCATATTTAATGATGTTGTACAGTTAGTTTTTATATAAATTTTGATAACAACAAGACTTTTGATATTAAGTATTCACAATTTTATTAAATTAAAAATGTTTACATAGTTTAAATTTTTTAAATGACATCTTTTAAAAACGGATTATTATAAATAAAATGAGTGAATTAAATGTCTAAGCAATTACTTTAAATCTCATACAGATGAAACAAGATTTAATGTTATTTTGTATTTTAATTTTAAGTCATCAAGCTTTGCATACACTTAATTAGCAAAATAAATTAAACCTAAGTTGGATTTTTATCAAGTATTAGTAATTAGTTATGCATTATAATGTATCTATGTCAATTTATTCATAATTTTCACAATGGTTAGCTAGATAAAAGCAAAATAAGCTGCTTAACTGACAGTTTAAAAAAAAAAAAATTTATATCTTTTTTGAAATAAACCCTTAAAATAACTTAACTCCATACAAATATGTTTTGTTCATCATAGCCTTTGAAAACACTTAACATTAATAAAAAATTAGTTATTTTTTATAAAACTTGAAAATGACATTTAGTAAGGGCATAGGGGGTCAGCACCTTTTTTACATGTTGACCTTATTTTTAAAATATTTTACTTAGCTATCAGTTGCTTTTTACTGTTTTGTAAAATTCAAATTAGTTTTTGAGATATGAGAGTACAAAGTTGGAAAGCTCAATAGGCTCCTTATAGAAGGACCAAAGTAAAAAGGCAAAAAAATACTATTTCATTAAAAATATATCTTCTCCAACAGTTTTTAAGCGATGATTCTGAAACTTTTTTCATTTAATCTAAACAAAATAATTAACATTTTTATGGTATATTTTTTATTTTTTTGAATAATTTTCTTTTTTAATTTTAAAAAATGTTTTTTTTTGTCATAAAAATCTTATACTTATTTTTACTTTTAATTTTTACAACTAGATTTTTTCCATTAACGCAAGGAACATTTCCTGATAATTTGAGCTTAATTAACCAAAAATAAAGAAAAAAATAGATTTCTAGTCAATTTTTCAAAATTCAAAGAAAATTGGCAATTAAAAATGTTTTGTCCACATGTTTGTATCTGAAACTTATTACACGACAATATCTCGAAAGTTACTTAAAATCTGTGAAAATTATCTTATAGTGTATAATTAAATCATTCATATAAGGTCTTTTGTTAATTTAAAAAAAATGTTTAACCCCTATTCCAGGGGTCGGCAAACTGCGGCCCGCATTAAATTTTATTTTTGAACTAGCTTAATATGTTAATATTCTCAAAAAAAAAATTAAGCTAAAGTGTTATCTTTAAAGAATAATCTACCGCCTAATTTTTTTTTGTTCAAAAAAATTATCTTTTAACTTGTTTTGTTAAGCACATAAAAAACATTCCTTTTTTGACCTGCCGACGCCTGCCCTATGCCCCAAGACAAGGTTGCCAAAAGTTTTTTGGTCAAATTTTAGTATAATATTGAACTTTAATTAAAAAAGCTGTGTTAGATAGTATAACAACATTGAAAAGTTACTGCAAGGCTACTTTACATGTATTTTTTTTTTTTTAATTAAATGACTCAACTTTTTATTTTCATGATATATTTTTTGTGTCTATTCAAGTTTTTGCTACTTAACATGTAAAAATAGCTCAAACTTTGGTAATTACCTAAAATGATGTTGCACCAATATCAATCTGTAATTATATTATATTTGAAGTCTTTTTTAAACATAATTTCAAGCTAAAAATAAATGCTTTAATCCTAATATGTTTATTTTAAAAAGGTACTGACTTTGTTTTAAACAACCTATATAAATACATAGTAAGAATTAAGTTAATCTATTGTAAACTAAAATATTTAATTAATTTAATTTTAGAATATTTTAATGAATATAAATTATTGTATTGATATAATTGTTTTATATTGTAAAATAAAAGCAATAAAATTTCTCAGTTTTATTATTTCATGATAAATAATTCTATTTTTATTTTCTGCATTTATAAAATATAAATTTAATTTTTACTATGTATTTATGTAGCTTGTTTAAAACACAGTTAGTATTATTTTAGATTATACAAACTAGGCTTTAAACATTGATTTATAGCCTATAAATATGGTTAAAAAAGACATCAAATGTAATATAATTTCAACTTGATATTAGTGCAACATCATCCTAGGTAATTATCCAAACTTTTAGGTTATTCAAGGTATTTTAGTGATTTTTGTTTGCAATTCCAGGTTTTTTTTCAAATCACAGGTTTTTCTAGGATTCTAGGCTGTTTGGTAACCATGAATAAACTATAAGTCGTGTGTAAATTAAGGAATTGAGCTAAAAAATTAAAAAGTAGATAGTCCTTAGTAAGTTTTTTGATAGTTTTTGAAAATTTATATTGAAAATATTGTGGTCCATATGTTTGTATTGGAAACTTTATAGAAAACTTACTATGTATTTTAAGTAAACACTTAAAGCTTTTTTATATAAGGCAAACTTATTATTCGTAAAAAAACTTGTACTCCCTACCTCCTATATTTTTAAATTACTTTAAACATGCTATATACAAAAATTATTACAACCATTTTATTGTTACAAAACTTTAAGTATTTTTAAACATTAAGTCTTTTGTACATAAGTTATTCAGGGTTGCTACTGGTTTTTAAGAAATATTTTCCAGGTTTTCAAAATTTCTTCCAGGTTGTTGAAAGAACACATTTTTGGTCTATTTTTAGTTTAAAATATAGGTTAAAAACTGTGTTAAGTATGTAATAAAATTAAAAAGATACTGAACAACTTTAAATGTTTTCTTTATTTGATGACAATTTTTTTTTTTTTTTATATGACAGATTTTTAGTATGAAATCAAAATACTACTACTTGACATGTATAAAATGTCTAAACTCCAGGTTTTGTGACAATCCTGGTTATTGTAAATTTAAGAGAGAAAAAACGCTTCAACTATTATATAGCCAAAATTAAAAGAGTTGTCACTTTTTAAAGCAATAAAAGAAGACTGATTCACAAAAATATTTGCTTAAGTTAGCCTGAAGTTAGTAAAACAAAACAAAAAATGTTCCCAGTAATAAGCATGTTCACTTAGACAAGGGATTCATAATTAAAAAGTAATGGGCAAAATTTTTCTAAAAAAGTATTTTGTGGACCCTAATTACTTTAATAATTTAACATTAAGACATAAAACACTTCGTTTAACAAGTATAATTGCAATTAAGTAATTCTTATTTTAGCATTATAGAGTTTTATTTAGTATTTGTTTATCTAGTATTTGTTTTAGGAAAAAAAAGTATACATATATATGAAATTTTATGAACAAGTTGTTTCAACTAGAAGATGTTTTGCAGGTAAACTTCAAGCTTGAAGGTCCTGACTTAATCAGTGGGCGATAACTTTCTTTTTATTAAAACTACCAATCAGAAAGGGCAATATTTTAATTTATTGAATTATTTCTGAAAACTCTTAAACTTAAATTTTTAAGAAACTTCAAAATTTTTGTACTTGTTGAATTGTAAGTTATGAGCTTTAATAAATAGATATCTTAATAACTATGTTTATTTATAAGTGTACTTTTGATCTATATTTCAATTTTTTATTGATGAATAAAATGTTTTAACACGTTTAAGTTACTTACTACTTGTTATATATTTACATTGTTGATAGTATGAGACTGATGTTTTTCTAGCATAAAAAAAAGATCAATCCTTTACAATTTAAACTAATTCTATGTTAGAAAAATGAAAACAATAAAAAGTTTTATAAAACAATTTAGCAAGGGTTAGAAAGTTTTCATATGGGATTAGTTTATGGAAAACTGTATATAAAAAAATACTTTACAGAACTATTAAATTTACTTTAAAATAAACTATTTAGACATCAGTTAAGAAGAGTTCAGTTAAAACAGTAAACATACAATTTATTAGCTTTATTATTTTTATGTTATAATTGGAATTTGCAGATTGTGTACTTAAGCTTTTTATATTTATTTTAGTTTTACATATTTTTTCAAGGGGATGGGCTTAACCACAGTGACAAAAATTAATTTGCAAGAAATTAACACTTCGCTCTCTCAATGCAAACAGGTCTCAAACAGTTTTACGAAACGTTAACATAAAGCTTTTTGCTTGATTCAGGATTAAAAGACTTCTTAAAAGTTAGTTCTAAAAAAAATAAATTATTTTTTCTTCGTTCTTGAATTTTCTTTTTATGTTTAATTGTTTTTATTTTTTTTTTAATCATAAAACTTTTCAAATAATTAATTTCTCAAAACATATTAGCACGTTTTTAATGTTATCTTAATTTAAAAAAGGAAACATCTGCCAAAGTCTACAGAGCCTAAGCCTGGACTTTTGTGTGTCGTGAGACAAGCTCATGTTAATATAAAGGTTTAATCATACCAATTCGATCATCAGATGACAAGCTTTCGATAGACTGAGACTAGGTTTTTAGTAAAACATAATAAACCGTTTGTAGATTGACGACTGAAAGTTATCGGTTGCGACTTGCGAGTGACTGACAAATTCAATAAGAAAAAAAGCCGGGTCTCAGTCAAACGGGAAGTTTGTACTTTGTGGTCTAATGATATAATGGTATGATCAAATCTTTATATTAACTTTTTTTGAAAATATATAACTATAAATAAGCTATTTGAATTAAATTTTTTTGTTTTTTTTTTAATTCAGTAATATATTTTTTGATGTTACAAAATTTAATCAATAATATAAACTAAAAAATGAATTATTTCAGGTTAGAATAGTTATTAAATGTAGAAAAAGTTAGTTTTTAAACAATAAAAAAATTCTTTTTGGAAGACTTTATAAATGAGGTTGTATAAATTAATTATAACCTTTTTTATTCAACTTAAAACTACAATAACACTATCTAATTGATAATCTAGTAACTAAAGTTTGTTGCTTATGTTAATATGATGTCATATTGCTAAATCCATACATTTAGGACCTTCAACCACATTTTTGAGCTTTGATTTCTTTATGATTTCAGTAAACTTATCTTTATTTTATGATGAGTTACTTTTAAGAGCAGTACTTAAAATAAACTAACTAGTACTTTTAAATAAATATTAAAGTTTTATGCTAACTTTCACAAGATCCGATTACCGAACATACTAGCAAATGGTAGCTCTATGATAAAACATGATGAACTTTTTGTAAATTGAAGACCGCAGGTTTTTAATTGCGACTGGATGACTAATTTTAATAAAAACAAAATCCAGGTCTAAGTTTAATAAAGCTTCTGGTCTAATAATCTAGGTAGTATGATCAAACCTTTATATTAACTTTAAATTACAAATAAATTTTATTTATAAGTTATACTTTATTTCTTTTATCGTTGTTTATTTAGTGTGAACAAGTAAAAACTTTTTTTTTCGGTTGGCTTCTTGCATTAGGTTAAAAAATACTTTACAAACAGGACATAATTAAATTTAGTTTTTGTATATATCCAAGTTTCAATTAAAAAGAAATGGTGTTCTTGACAAGATACTAAACTGTATCCATGATGTATGACTTAATAACCAAAAGGTTTTTCCATACACCAGGTCTTTGTACTAAAGTTTTTGAGTGCTTTTATTTTATTTTAATAAAACATTTTTAAAATAAGTATAAAACAAAACGTTGATCAGAAACAGTAATAACTTCTTTTTTACTTATGGTATAAACTATCATGTTACGCTGTTAAACTTTTTAAACTTAATGTTAAGTTTAACTAAATAGGAAGCTTTTAGTTTCAGTATACTAACAATTAAAGAATTTTCAATTAAAAATTTACAAAAAACAAGATATTTTCTGTTTAATAATCTTCTTTTTAAAAGTTAATAACACAATCTGTACTCTGTATTCTGTAATTTGTGAGTATAAATACAAGACATAAAACGAGAATATTAACTTAACCAGGACAATGCTGGTAAATATCTATTAAAATTATTAAAATATAAAACGACTCACTACCTAGCAAAATAAAAGTAAATAAAGATACTAAAAGACAAAGCACAAATCCTAGGGCGACTTATCAACATTAATAAAAGGTTTGTATCTTATTAAGTTAATGACTTAGTCACATGGTATACAAAAACTGCATTTAATTTTATTTTTGATAATAAGTTTTCAATCTAATTTTCATACAAAATAAAGTTTTAAATTTCTTAAAAATACTAACATAAAACTAATATACAGCATGAAAACGAATTTTTTACACGAAAGTTCAAAAAACACGTGTAGGTAGCCTTTTATAAATTTTCTATAAAAATTAGCTCATGAGACCCTTTTCATAGAAAAAGTCTTCCGCCGGTCGCAATTAATAAACAGATTTCTAAGAATGAAAAAAAATTAAACTAAATATGTTATAAATTAAGCAACAATAAACCACTAGTAATAAATAGTTTTTACATTTTATACCTAATTCAAGGTTTTACTCTAAAAACTTTATTTTATAACTTAAAAAAAAGTTTTTAGCTGAAAAGTGCATCGTGGACCACAGTTTTTTAATTTAAAAACTACGATTTACCGACCCCTGTGTTACTTAAATAATTAAATAACTTCAATAATTTCTAAATGTGCAGTTTTTATAGCATGTAGTAATGCACAAAGCTTAAGTTTTGTTTTAACATATATAGTTTATTAAATCCTTTAGCAGTTGAAAACCATTAGTAAACCAATTTATGATTACAATGTTCTGTTTTTAAAACCAAGGCTAATACAGGACAGAACACAAGGCATTCAATTTTGATTAAGCAAAAAAATTTTTATAATTGGGTTTGCGTATACATACGGGTAAAGTGAGAGATAAAAAGAGATTTTGAATGCATAAATTCTCTTACTTTTCATAAAATTATAAAAAAAGAACATTGGTGTTTCCTCATAGTAATAATATAGAAACTTACAAGTTAAAAACTATCCAAGGTTATTTAACCTTACTTAATGTATACAAATTTTAGGTAAATTAAATAAAAAATTGTTTTTTAATACATCTATAAGGTCATGTTTTATGAAATAAAAACTAAAACTTAGTTTTTGTTTTAAAAATTATTTAAAGTAGCGTAATTTATATGTAAAATATTTCTTAGCTTTGTATAAATATAGTTGTATACACAAAAAAGTGATAATTGCACATAAATAATTCAGTAAAACAGTAAACAAGATAAATTATTTTTTTTAGACATCAAATCGTAATAAACAAAGAGTTAATTTATGAAGTTAAAAAACAAAATACAACTTGTTTAACTGTTAGGTTATGTCTTATTTAAACTTTAGTAGTTTGTCAAACTTAAATTTCTTGGCAAATAGTTTTAACTAGTAATTAAAGAGTATTAACTAGTAATTAATTTATTCTTTGGATGACAAAGTACGATTAATTAAGTTTCTTAAAGTAAGTTTGAATTTAATACCGTGTTCTTTAATCGATATTAAATATTTCCCATAGATGTAATAATTTTATTTAGACTTTATTAATTTTTAACCCTAGCCACAAGAGTTTGATAATTCACAATTTAACTATTCAATGAGATCCCCAGTTTCAATTGAAATTTGAAAATTAAAATAAAAATTTATGAAGACAATAAGGCTTTGCTTAAGTTTGCAAACTGTATTTAAAACATAACAAAAACTAACACAACTTCTAAAAAAGCTTTATTACTATGAATAACCGAAAGATTTTTTCGTCCACCAGGTCCTAGATCTAAATATTTTGCGCAGTCTTTTGTGGTTCAATAAACAATACTATGGATAAAATATTAATGAAATTTGTTAAAAAAATATATTAAAGGTCAGTACATATTGTTAATAAATACTAACGAAATTTTTTATCTGCTGAATAAAGTTATAAATGCTAGCTTGTTTTTAATGAAAGTGTCATCTCATCTTAAGTTTACAAAATGTATTTAAGTTGTAGCAAAATCTGATAAAAACTACTAAAAAATTTAAACTTACTTAAAAGGATATCATAAAATAAACTTTTATTCAATTATTGAAAAACTTACTACTTAAGGTATGAAAAAACCTATGATATCTGCTTATAAATTATCAAATAAACTTATTAGACAACATTAGAACTTTTTAAACAAAATCCTAATAACTGTTTTTAATAAGCTGTTAATTCTGACCTCGAGCTTTTAAAAAAAATATACTAGCTTGAATTGTAAAAAGTAATTAAAACTAAAAAACACCAGTAAAAATTGGATGAACTTTAGGTAAAACTATAAGTGGAAACTGTTCGCAAATTATATAAAAATTTTGAATACTTAAAAACTATTCAAGGTTAGAAAAACAATATTTATTTCGATCATATTTATTTATTAACTATGGCCAGGAAAACTTGCAAATAGGTATCAATATACATTTTTAACAACCGGACTAAGATATAACTGCTAGTTTGGGTTTTGAAAGGTAGTATAAACTAAAGTTTTTGACTTAACTGTAGGGTATGTGTAAATAAATTTAATCAATAAAAACATCGGCAAAAGTCTACATAGCCGAAGGCTGGACTTTCGTATGCCGTGAGACTAGCTCAAGTTAATAAAAGGTTTGATCGTATAAATTCGTTCATCAGACCACAAGCCTTCGGTAGATTGAGACCGATTATGTCCTGATTAGGTTTCATCAGTCAGTCACAAGCAACCGAAAGACTTGCAGTCATCAATCTACAAAAGGTTTGTCATACAAGACATGAATCAACCGTTTGCTGATTTTAATTTAATAAAATTTTGTAAGCAATTAGTTTTACGTTTATTTATAGTATTTGAAGCACATGCATACTTATTATTAGTATTTTTTTTATTGAAATCTAAGGTGAATTCTTTTGAAATACGTACATATAATTATTTGGAAATGCATTTAATTTTATTGACAATTGTTCTTTTATCAGCGTTCGTTATCTTTTTTTTTTCTAGATTCATGTGTGGCAGATTTTTTGTTGGTTGTATCTTTTCAATATGTTGTCGAATGCTTCAAATTAATTTGTAGTAAACTTTTTGTTCTTAGTTTTCATAAGGATTTGGATAGTTTCGTGCCGTTTTATCTGTGGGTTTTTATTTCGTTATTTTAGCCATACCACCTAGTTTTTAAAAGTGCCTACTTTACTGCCAACTTAGTGTTTTTATTTTTTTTTGTTGGCTTGCTGACAACGTTTTTGATATGATTTTTTATTAAGAGGCTAGATGATAAATAACATATTTGATTATAAATTACACGTTGACGATTGACATATACAAAATTCGTTTTTATGATGTTTTTCCTAATCAATAAAAAATAAATTATATGGAAGTTTTTGTCAAGAAATAAATTTCTAAATAAGTTCTAATGCTAATCGAACATACTTTTGTTTTAAGATTTTTAAATACTGTTTACGATTATTCTTAAAAATAAACTACCTTGTTGTTCGTGTATGACACAATTAAGATTAATTTAAAAGTATAAAAAGAGTTTTATAAACATATTGAATAAATTAATAAAAAAAATTCTTTAGATAAATATTACCGTAAGTCCGTAAATTTAATTAAATAAACTGATTTAGCGATATTTTGTAAACACTAAAAGGTAAATCAGCAGTTAATAAGTTGATGAATTATTTTTTAGTAGTATTTTTTTAAAGCTTTTATTTACACAAAAAAATTAAAAGAACCCCCATAAAAAAATTGTCTGGCTTATTAATTATTGAAGTTATGCAAAATTATCAAGTTGTAAGTTTTATTTTCATTTTTTAGGCTTTATATTACAACAACGTGATCTAAAAAACTTAAACGAAATAAAAACCTTAACATCAAAAAATAAAAAAGTCTACTCTATCTTTGTATTTGATAGTAAAAAAATATAACGGAAATACTTGATATTCTTACTAACGAATAAGTTTCAATCACTTTAAACCAAATTGTATTAAATCTACCTGTGATAACATTATCATATGACTATTCTAAAAGTACCACAAATCTCAACAAAACAAAAGGCTATTATATATACAATTCAATATATTTATTTTAGAGATTATTTGTTAATATATTTCAATAATTATTAGTACTGAAACCTTTAAAAAAGCTGTAATAATTAAATACTTATATTCTGATACATTTGCCATTGTTATAGGATTTAAAAATTAACCTGCTAAAATTTCTGTTGTTTACAGTAATAAGTTTTTATGTTATTTATGGCTTTTTTGCAGTATTAAGGATTAATTATTTTGATATTTAGTTGAACAAATAATCAAAATGAACTGCTGTTTCTACTATAAAACTTGATAAACATATTTAAAAAGCAGATGATTTAGTACATATATTTTATTATTAATAAGCTAGCTGCAGAGACATATGATTCAAAGTTTTATTGTGTGAAAAGTTGTAGTTAGTAACTTCAATCAAAAAATTAAAAGGTTATGGTTAACTTTAGGTGAGCACGCTTTGGTTCAATATACAGGAATTTTTTAGGTTTATTTTCAATGATTTTCAATTTTACTTTGAAAACAAGTACAAGAGAAGCCCTGCTTATGTACTTCTATTACTGAATGTAATTTTAGCTGTCACCTTAGGTGACTCTTTAACTGTATAAAACAGTGTCATTTCAACAATGCAACTTATAAACTTTTTAACTTTTTTGTATTCTTTTAGTATTACAGTTTTTGTACATTACATATTGCTGTGAACTTAGTATAAAAATTAACTCGTTTTGTTATAAAAATATTTGTTTAGTTTATCTAAGAATGTAAAATATAATATGAAGTGACACTATCATTAGAGTTAAATAAAAGGAGCTTAACAAAAGGAGTTAATTTTTATACTAAATTTACACTGAAATGTAACATACATAAACCATAAAACTAAAAGAATACAAAAAAGTTTAAAAATTGCATTGTTTAAATGACACTCTTATATACAGTTGAAGAGTCACCTAATGTGCCAGATAAAATTACATTCAATAATACAAATAAATAATTTGAATAAACTAAAAATAAAATTAAAATCATTGAAATAAAGCTGAAAAAATCCTGTATATTGAACTAAAGCGTGCTCACCTAAAGTAAACATAACTAATTAAAATATTGCTAAAATAAACTTCTATTTGTTTGAATATAAATATGGTTACTACAAAGTACACATTTAATGTGAAAAATTTGGCATGTTCTATTGAAGAATTTTTAAAAACGTTTCTTAATTTTAAGTCAATGAATTAAGTAGTTATGACTTTACTACAAAAGTTTGCTTATAAAACTAAAAACAAGGTTTTGTTTTGAAAACACAATTACTATATAATGAAGTAGCTTGAAATAGGAAGTTGTCTTAGAAGGTTCTGTTAGTATATTTATTTTTAAGTACAATATATGCAGTAATTTACGCGGGTCCACCTTGTAAGACCATTGTGTAAGAAAGTACAAAGTGTTATTGTTATTTTTTATATTAAGAATTTTTGAGTTAGATTTATATACCTTCTAGTTATGACAATAGTTAAAGTTTTTATTTTTTTTTAAATTAGTTAAACTTAATTTTTTCTTCATAATTAGCTAAAGTTTTACCTTATTTAAAGCAGGTTCAAAACACTTCCAGGAAACTATTGACCAATTTAACTTTTGTCAAAGATTAACAAAATTTTATTAAACGCCATATACAGTCATTTATACAAATATTTTACTAAGTTCAATATCTTGAATTCTTCTCAGTTTGGATTCAGGGAGGGACAATCTACTACCTTAGCTCTGTCAGAGTTTGTGAAAAGTACATTGTCCTCCTTTAGTCTTTATCTGAGCAAGGCCTTTGACTGTTTGGATAGAAAGATTTTGTTAGACAAATTAGAATATATTGGAATTTATTGAAAAATGTATAAGTTATTAAAATAATTTTTAACTGAAAGAAAACAATTTGTTAATTTTGGAGGACATGAATCAGACTTGGAGGGTGTAGAAATAGGAGTGCCACAGGGTTCTGTGTTGGGACCACTATTGTTTTTGGTATATACTAATAAGGGTAGGAAGAACTTGGGTGATGTTTGCTGGACTTATGAGTCCATATGACTTGGATGTGTTTTTGCTTCATTAAGAAGAATCTGAAAAAAAAAAATTCGAAAAAGATATATTTACCAGTTCATTTAAGCCTTACCTACAAAAGTTAATAAAATACATAGCCATCTAACAAAATTTTCAGTTACAAACTCTTTTTTGTTTTGTTGTAATTATAATAGTGTTTTATGGTTCTATTTTAGAACAAATAAACTGCTCAAACTGCTGTGCCTAATTTGTGTAAGTAATCTAAAGTAGCATCTAGATTTTATTATATAGTAATTGATAAGTCCCTGTATAATTATGAGTCATAGTAACAATGACTGTATACCAGGGTTTCACAAACTTTTTTGCAAATGGCCCCCTTTAAAGAGTTTGAAAAAGCAATGGCCCCTTCAACATATAGGTTACTCATAAACTACGATAAAATACACATAAGACTTTTTTTTTTTTTTTTGCTCTTCATCTGCAATTCAAGAATATCTAGTGTAAGTTTCTAAACTACCATAAAATACACATAAGACCTTTTTTTTTGCTCTTTATCTGCAATTCAAGAATATCTAGTGTAAGTTTCAAGTTATGGACTCATGGCCCCCCTGTGGCTCCTTTACTGCTCATGGCCCCCCTCTTCCCCTTTGCTGCTCATGGCCCCCTAGGGGGCCACTTGGCCCACTTTGGGAAACCCTGTTGTATACTAATGTCCCTTGGTTACATATTGTTAACATCCATCGGTTACATTTTATAAACTATAAATTATATTTAAATGCAATAGTTGTCAATAAAAAAAAATTGTTTACCAAAACTTTATTTGTAAAGTTGAAACTTTTTTTGAAAAATACTATGAATACTATATAAATTTTTGTTAAGCAATTTTGTAAAATAACCGTAATATAAATTTATTAGCAGTAGTTTAATAGTAAAAGTGAAGTTTTTTGGAACAATAATGAAATTTATTTACAAAGAAACTCATTCATTTGAGAAAAGAAAGGCTGAAGGAGAAAAAATTCTCAAGAAATATCCAGGAAGAGTTGCAGTTTAGTTTTCAACTTATTATTATTAATTTTGTTTAAAAAAATAACATTTAGCTCATAGACAGGATTGCCACACACTCAGGGAAACTCAGCGAATTTTGAAACTCTAAAAAATGTTAGGAAAACTCCGGGCAGTTTTAATTTTTTTTATAAAAATATTAGAATAGTTTTAAGATTTTTCAAAAATCTTAGGACAGTATTTTTTCAAGATATATTGGAATGAGATTTAGTCAATCGAGTTTAATAAACATTTCATGGTCAATAAAAATTAAACATGTTCTTGAATAAAACTAGGAACATAAAATAACAATATATTGAAACTCGATTGACTAAATCTCATTCCAATAAATGTATTTTAGCCTTGCGTGCGGCAAGCTCTTCACTAATAGAAAGAACATTGTAGTTTTTGATTTAAATCTTTAATTAATATTTATCATAATTTGAGTTTATATTAAACGTAAATAGTTTAGAGATAAAAAAGTTTAACTATGCATTAAAAATTTATTATATATGTTATAATTATAATTAAATTTTTAAATTAATGTTCTTCAAATTTTCAGATTTTTCTTTACTAAAATAAATACTTTGAAATAAAACTAGTGATATAATTTCATGGGATTTTTGTCAAGAATTTTAATACTATTTTTTACTATTTTTTAATATTCATTAAGCCAAAGATAGTATTAAGGAAGTGTTTCCTGTAACTATAAATTAATTATAAATATAAAATTGTTTAGTTTTGAAAGAATAAAAAGTTATGTTGCAGAGAATTTTTATATTTTCCATTATAATACCCATCATTAACCATCTATGCTATAGAATATTAAGTATAAAAAAAAATCAACTTAGAACTCTGTATAACTGTTTTTTAGTTAACACCACAAAATCATGCTGGTTAAAACTTTTCACCTTAAAATAGTTTTTGGGAAAGAAAGTTTCTAATAGTTTATAATAGTTTGAGAACATCTTTAAAGATTGTTTAATTCATTGTTTAAAAAAGTAAATACCACTTCATTTTTCTGTTTAATAATTAATTTTATAATTTTAAAATACTAACTTATTTAAAGAAGCTTACAAAATTTTAAGGTAATTGTTGAAAAATCACCAAAAGCTAAAGTTCAGGCATTGGATAAAAAGAAATATCTTGTGCCATCTGAGCTAAGTGGTTTGTTTATTAATATATTTTCAGATTGAATTATTTTTAATTAATATTTAAAAGTTTTGTTTCAAATTAGAAATACATTTTTTTTTTTAATGTTTAAAGTATTATACTCAATAAATATATATAGGAAAGTAAATACTTTTTTCAAATGTTAAAAATGTTTCAAAAAATAAACGTAAAGTTATACAATTAAGTTTTTGCTCACACAGTATTAATTACTATATTCTCAATAGATAACCTTTTGTTGATTATTATAATTTCCATTGCTACCCTAGTTTATATATATTTTTATTAATTATATGATTTTGGAATTTTGTGACTCCTAATATTATGTTTTTTTTTTGCTTTTTTCTAATGAATTCTTCTTTTTTATTTATTGTAAAGTTATATAATTTTTTTTTTTTCTACTATAAAATATTAGCTGCCTAATTTATTTAGGTATATCCTCCTATATGTATTATTATTATTTTTAAACAAAACTATGTTATAAACTTTTAGTTGATATATTTAGTTTTTACTACTGAAAAATTTCATGATTATATTCTGGACAAGTCACAACGATAAGTAAAAATGAAATTTTCAGTTGGTCAGTTCTATTGCTTGATACGAAAAAGAATTGAGCTCCGTAGTGAAGATGCCTTGTTTTTCTTTGTGAATAATGCTATGCCACCTACTAGTAAAACTATGGGAGAGATTTACCAGGTTTTTATATTTTGTGGTTTTGTTTCTGATTATGTAGAAAGTATAGCATGTGTACAAATAAAATTAAGTATAGTAGTGAAATCATGTTCAACTTTATTAATGCTTGGTCATGATTTTGCTAAGTAACTTCCTTGAGTCGTTGCCAAATTTGATTTCTATAATGTTTTATATAAATTGAAATTCTTTTAACTTAATTACTTTTTTTATTAAAAACAATCCATTCGCTATCCAGATTTATATGTTTTAGAATTACTTGTTGGTTTCAGATATTAAGAAAATAGGAAATGTTAATTTCTGAAGTCAATCAATAACAAATCAATAGTTTAAAAATGGTTTGAAAAAATGTTGAGATAATTTTAATTATTAAAATAATTAAAAGCATGATATAGTTTTTTTAACCCTTAAAAAAAATACTAATAAATAACTAACAATGTTCAAAGAGTCTAGTCTAGTGTCTAAAGAGTAGTTAAACAGTTGGTATTAAACACCTTGTCTTAGTCCAAAATTTTTTTATTTAGCCTTTTATTTTGAGAAGGGTTACTTATGCTCGAAGTCCCTTTTACTAAGAGTAAAGAAATAACTTCAGAAAAAAAAAATACCGACCAAGTGTAAGGGTTAGGGGTAACAGTGATAGTAAAAAAATATATATAACAATAATAAAAATTATAACGAGAAAAAAAAAAACCGACCAAGGGTAAGGCTTATAAGGTAACAGTGATAGTAAAAAATTAAATAAGTAAATTAAAAAAAAAAAAAAAGTTTAAACCTGTGCATGCCTTGAAAATGATTAAAAAAATCATTCTGGTTAGCTATATAAGTTATAGCTACAAAATTTAAATAAATAAAGTTGATACTATAATATTAGAAATTCTGCATTTGATTACTTATTTGAATTAAATATTTTTAAATGAACTGTTGAACTAATTACTTGCATTAGATAAGTCCCGAGTCGAAAAGTTTCGTTTATATAGAGTTTTTAGTATGGCGTATGTGTATGTCTTCTGCTTGAAATTTCACTCAACCAAATATGATATCTTAAATTAAATAATTGTTAATTTTTCAGGAACACCACGAAGACGATTTTTTTCTGTACATAGCTTACAGTGATGAGAGCGTCTATGGAGCCCAGTAGATCAGATAATCTGTACGTAAGTTGCCTTATAAGTTGCAATTAAACATGAATCGTTAAGTTGTTGCTAAATAAATAGTTTTTATTGTCAGTAATATAATATTTTAGGTTTAAAGTATTAAATTTAGTAAAAAATAAAAAAATATTTTTTTAAGATCTTTGCAGCAATTTTTTATCATTTAATACAGATTATTCGTAACTAATAGTTTTCAACTCTTTCTTGTCTTAAAAGAAATACTATAAACAGTTTTTATTGGTTTTCAATTGGTATTCATGTAATACTTAAAATGTATAAAATGTTTATTACTAATGCTTAGTATAGTTCTAAATTTATTTTATAATCGAAGTCATAAATTAATTTTTTTTTTTCTTTCTTTTTATTTTTATTTTTTTTCATAATATTACATATAATTTATTGAATTAGGAATGTGTAGCCTATAGTCGACTATTTTCTTAAATTGTTCATTTTACTCTAGTCCTAAAAATAAGGTTCAAATTATTTTTAAGTGTAAGGAGATGAATACTAAAAAGTTTTCTATGTTTGTGACGTTTAGGTGACACATGAGAATTTACTTTATATGCACACTACAATGAATTGCAGTTGATGGAATTAAGGCAGCGTGCAGAATTTTTTTTCTAGTTTTACATAAAAAAAGTTTTCGAAATACTGCAGTTTTTTAATCTTAAAACAAAAGAGTTACTCAAAAACTTGATAGTTTAAACAATTAGTTTGGTTAATCACCATAACAAAAAGTTTTATAATTTTTTTACGATTCATCAGTTTTGAAAAAGCACTAGATAATGTATTTACCAGTCTTCTTAGTCTATTGTACTTTAGGTTAAATGAATACTTAAATTACGACAACTTCATTCTTCTCAAAACTTTAAGGGGCTACATCTCTAAAAATAAATTAAATTAAATGAAGTGCTCGTGTAGGTCTAATTAATATAATTAGGATAATGAAAATATTTTGAAAAAAAAAATTATATAGTAGTAATTCAAAATTATTAAAATTTTAATTGTTAGAATTTGAATTTTTGTGATCCCATATTTCAAACAAATGAAATGACCAAGTTAATTTGCATAGCTTAAATTTGCGTAATTGCTTAAATTATCGAGCTGAAGTGTAAGAAATATTGAACTCTGATGACAGATATCTTAGAAATATGGTGATGAATTCTGATCATGTGACTTTATTATAGTGCATTACATTACCACACACGCATCAAAATTAATTAAGCTGACACAACAAAAACAATAGCTTGTTTTTTCAAATGTTTTGTAAATATTTTCAAGAATAAATTTTTGATCGACCAAACGACAACACAACCTAGTTTTCTTTTATACCTAAATGTAATGATATGTTTTCATTCTTTTAAAAATATAATAGTTTAGATTTAATAACTGTACCATTTTATAATCACTTCGAAAAAATTACATGTTATTAAATTTAATTGTACCTTAAAAAAAAGAGACAGTTTAGCCACATATTTTTCATATTCATATTATTATTTTATTAAGTTTAACATATTTAAAATTTTAGACAAGTACATTTAAAAAAAATCTATCGGAACTTTTAGGTATAATTTTGTTAATAAAGCTTTTTACATTTAAAGCCGACTTTTTTTTTGTATCAATTTTGTTCTAAAGTTTTTGACAAAAGTTAGTTAAAAGAAGAAAATAACAAGATAGTTCTTTATTGCACATAAAAATTTCTTTTTTTGCGACAACAACAAACTGCTTATGCTGGAACCATGGCATAATACTATTATATGCAATCTAAGCCTAATATAATCTTTCACAAAATTTAGTTTATTTTGCTAACTTGAAGGTACAAAACAGCAGACTAAAATTTAACTATTCAAATGTTAAGATCTTGAAAATAATCTATTGACTTTTTAAGTGACATATTTATTGACATACTGATTCACATATTAAAGTTAGCCATGCATGAAGATATATAAATGATGAATATTCACACTTTCATTATGATCATTTTAATTTAATTGATAGCATAATATACCAAAAATTAATATAAAAATTCGGTTATTTTAATTTAATTACAATAAAAATTGATGTTTTTTCGTACGCAAGTAAGATAAATATTTATAAAATTGTTTATTTACTACTAAATTAACTTCAAAATAAATTTTGCAGATTTCAAAATTCCACTTCACTACCAACTATCATGCAGCGCAGTAAAATTGTCTTGTCTAATATCACGATTTTACATTTGTAAATTATAAATCTGATGTATTTTAACTTCTAATTTCAGTACATCTAAGTTGCGGCATGACTTGTCAATATTGTTTTTGTTTTCTTCAGTATTTAGCTGATATTTTTCTAAAACTTGAACATTTTTACGTAAAATATATGTGTTTTGATGTAAGTATTTTTAGCTACTTTTTAAATAAATCTAATTATAAGAATTTCTTAATTTAGTAAGCATGTTAGCAAAATTTAATTAATAACCCATTAAGTTTATGATTTCTAGTTTCATTATTTAAACATAAGAGTTGACGAATTTTATTTTTTTCATATCATCAAGTACCAGTAATTAACCATTTTAACATGTCAAAAACAACTAATTTTGTACTTTCAAAATATCAAAAAACTTTAAAAAAATTCATTTAATCACAAAATAACATTTGATTGTAGTAACAAGTAAACTAAATTGTAAAAATATTAAACATAAGTGTTGTTTACAAAATAAATTAAACTCTTAACTTAAATTTCAAGTAATGTTGCTTTTTTATCTAAGGTATTTTTATTCTTAAGCGTTTTATAGAAGTTTTAATATAACTTGTTAAAAATTTAGATTGGTTTACTTTGGTGCTTTTCTCAAAACACGTACTTTAATTAAAAAAAGTGATTTAATCTCTTAATTTTCTTGTTAAATCAAAGCCTACCATCGTTGAATTGAATTAGTGTTAATTAAAATAAAAATAGTATAATTTTATTAAACAATTACTTTTATACAAACTGCCTAAAAAAAAAAAAATTACAATTTTATTTTTCTTAACATTAACTTATCTAGAAAAAAATATATAACAAAAAATGTAAAAAGTAGGAATAACCGTTTGGTTTATTTGATCATTAAAACACTTATCAATATTTTATTAATTAGCAATTATGCTAGGATATGTAAAAGTTTTTATGATAAAGACGAAAGTTAGTGCAACATATTTATAGACTATAAAATTCAAGTTTTTTTAAGAAAAAAAACTTGAATAAAGGTTGAAAAGACTATGAAAAGTAAATATGTATATATAAAGATTTAACTTATAAACGTGGCTAAATCCGTTTTTATGTAAGGATTCAAGTTTAAATGAAAAAATAACATTAATAAGTTTACGTAATATTTTATATATTTAATTAATTTTTATTTATAAAACTAACATCTAGGCAAGTTGAACAGCTTATATTGTTTCTTCAGTTAAAAACAAAACAGCTTATTAAAAAAATATCATGATTTTGTATAATTTAAAAATAAGTTGAATTTAGTTTTTTTTTGAAAATAGTGAGAATTATTTCATCAAGTTTTATCAAGTGTAGGAGATAATTTTTAATATAACTTATGCGTTAGAAAACATCTTCTAAAAATTTTAATAATATGTTAAATTTCAAAATTTATCTTTTTAAACTTTTGTAAACAGTATTGTACAAAGTATAAATTAATATATTGTTTAAGGAGTATTTCGTTAAAATGTTATTGGAAACAAAATTTTGTAAAAAAATACATTTTTTTTGAAAGTAAATCAAACAAGTTTTTAAATTAGTTTAAAATTAGAAATCAGTTTATAAAACAATGTAATCTAGTTTTAAAAAACTTTTAAAATTTGTCAAAATATTGATGTAATTGAAAGGTAAAGCTTTTTTTGTTGAAAGTTAGATTAATTTGAATAAATGATTTTTTGCAACAGTAGAGCAAAAATATATTAACATTGATTGCTGGATTTAAGCGCTCTTAACAAACACTTAAATAAAGTTTCAATAAGTAGTGTTTAAATTAAACTACAAATAGTATCGCTGCATTACGAGTTTTAGTGAAATACTTTTTAAAATTTAAGTAATTCTATACCAAGTGTACAGTTGTGGTGTATAGTTTGTAATTTTAACTTATAAGAAAGAACAATAAATTGAAATACTTTGATTAAGTCGATTTGTACTAATGTGAACTCTTATAACTCGATTGTACTCAATTATTTGTTTATGTTTAACTTAATTAAAAAAAAATCTTAAAAGCTTTTTGAAGTCTTGACTCTTGAGTTTTTGTTTCATTATGTTTAGATTAGTAAATTTAATTTGTACTGTTAAGCTTTAAATGTAATAGAAATAAGCGAAAAAAAAAACAACTGATATTTGGTTAGAAAAAAATTAGCGGGCGATGCTTTTTAAAAACGTCTTATAAATTTTTACTTATAAGACTTAAAAAAGTATTCTTTCATTTGTAATTTCCTGAATAAAAATAATTAATTAAATTAAAAGTTCTTTAAGTATTTATATTAATTTTTACAAACAACTTGTACGTGAGCATATCATAGGTAATTTTCCAATTTAAACTTTTAACATATTTTGTCGTTTTTAGTTAATGTTCTAAAAACAACGTACTGCTTCTGTTTACTTAAAAATCTAAAGCGTTCAAAATTATTAAACTATTTAATTAAAAGTTAATATTTTCTATTTGGAGATTTAACGATATTTGTAAAGCCTTTTTAAATAACAAAAGAAAACAATAAATATCAAAAAATATATATACAATTTTTTTCTGCAAGTTCTTATCGACAATTAAAACTACAGACTAATAAAGAAGTAAGAACTAAAACTACTTTAATTATCATAGTTTTTATAAAACAAAATTATAAAGTTAACAGGTCCTCATAAGGTCATAAGTTTTCTTATGACCTTATGAGGCATTTTTTTACATGGTATTTATCTAATAATACTTACCGTCCGTACCGTAAACCGAATTCTTTATTAAACTTTATCAATATTAATTCTGACCACCCTTACCATGTAAAAAAATGCCTCCCGGTAATGACACAAAAACGTCTAAGTACCCTCTCTTCGAATGAAAAGATATTTAACGAAATAAAAGCACCGTACGAAAATGAATTAAAAAATCGAGGTTTTAAATGTAAATTAAAGTATGAAAAATTAGATGTAGAAAAAAAACGCAAAAAACCGCGTAACCGACATATAATGTGGTATAATCCTCCATATTGCTCTTCAGTTAATATAAACTTAGGTAAAGAATTTTTAAAGCTAGTCGATAAACACTTCCCCGATAGCCACTTTTATAATAAAATTTTCAATAGAAAGACAGTTAAAATTTCTTATAGTTGCATGAGTAATGTTAAAACTTTAATACAATCGCACAACAAAACAGTAATTTCAAATTTTAAAAATAGACATATAAAAGCTAATACAAATAATAACTCTAGTAATAAAGTTAGTAATAACGTAGATATGAACAATATTTCTAATTATACTAATCAAATTAATAATAACAGTAATAATAATAATAATTTTAATAACAGTAATAATAATGATAATCCTAATAGTAAAAATTTTAATTATGGTAACAATAATGTAAAACATATTAAAACTTTAAACATTAAAGATATAAGCTATAATGATAACTTTAATATTAATGATAATGAAAATATCCATATCAATAGTACTAACAATAGTGTAGATTATAATAATCAACGTATAACTAGAAGTATTTCTAAAATGATAAAAGAAAACTTAGAACAAATAAGTGATAATAGCGTTAAAAGTATAAGCAAAATGCATAACAATAAAACTATAAATAAATATTCAAAACCAACTAACCCTAATAGTAATAAGTTAAGTAATATGCCTAAAACATGTAATTGCCGTAAATTAAACAAAGATAACTGCCCATTAAAAGGTAATTGTTTAATTAAAAATGTAATTTATAAAGTTAAAGTTGAAAGTAAGGGCCCAGATAAAATTTATATCGGAAGTACAGCAGGTAGTTTCAAGGATAGATATGCTAATCATAAACATACTTTTAAAGATATAAATAAAAAACAAAGCACGCGTTTATCGGATTATGTCTGGAGCTTTTTTCACAGGTACGGTAAAAGGCCAAACATGGAGTGGAGTATTGTTTCAAAGATAAAACATGCATCCAACGGAGTAAGTAGAATTTGTCCAACTTGCAATACAGAAAGAGCAGTAATTGCAGCAGAAGATAAAGACCTACTTCTGAATAAGCGGCAAGATTTATCGAATATCTGTCCCCATAACCGACGATTCTACTTTAAATAACTCTGTCTATTTATGTACTAATTTATTTCACAAAACTTATACTTGCAAGTTTAATACTTCATGTTTTTAAGCTGTATAAATTATTGAAAAATTTGTTAAAATTATTATGACGTAACATTTCTGCACAACTCAATTTAATTTTCATTTTTAAAATTTGCCTATTCTTAGAGCTTTTTGAGGTTAGTGCCAACTTTTATTAAATTTGTTTTTTTTTTGTAGACAATTTTATAATTTTATGCTTTTATCCCAAACTTTGTTTTTAAACCATAAAGTCAATTTATAGTTACTACCTAGATAAACACTATACATAATTATACATGCTTTTTTCTGCTTTTTTTCTAATGTGTGTTAACATTTTATAGACTCCGTAGATCTGTTCTTAAATTTATTTGAGAGCAGTGAAACGCCGTTAGTTGAAATAAAGTTTTAGCACAAGAACATCTGTGATAACTTAGTTTTTCTTACTTTTTAGCGAATTTAAATAAATGTTGATAAAAGGTAAAGTATTAATAAGGTTTAGAGCTAGAGGCTTAATTATGTGACTTATAAATTTGATTTACTTTATTTTTACTGACTTTATAATTTTTCGTACTATGGTTCACACAAAAATCTATAATTTAAAACAGTTAAAAGATAAAGTTTTACCTTCTTAGTTTTTATTAATTTTGAATACCAGCAAACGATTGCTTTATGGTGAAACATCATACACCGTTTGTAGATTGACGACGGAAAGTTTTTCGTTTGCGGCTGACTGACGAGTTTCAATAAGAACGGAACCCGGGTCTCTGTTCTACTGAGGGCTTGTGGTCTGATGATCGAATGGTGTGATAAAACTTTAATGTTAACTTTAGCTTGTCTCACGGCATACGAAAAAACAGACTTAGGCTCTGATGTTTTATTTTATTGTTCGTCCTTTTTAAATTCCAATGTGTTTTTATTTTATTTTGGAACACCTTGATTATTTTTTCTTTTTAATTTTTTTTAGTTTTTATATTTTCTTGCTTATGAAAACTTTGTTATATCATTTTAATATTAAATGTTTTTACAACATTTTGAAATTAAGGAAGATTTTTTTTTTTAATATTAGGTTTTTTTAAGTAAACACATGTTTATCTACCAAGTGAAACTTATCAATTACTCAGAGATTAGTCTTTGCGCGTATCATTGAGCACAAAAGTTTTGATAGTATCTTCTGGGTCAATGTTGTTAATTACCTTAGTAATACCAAGTACATTAAAACTGTTACCCTCCCGACTATAATTCTTCATATCTTTATGTGTTTCAAGTTTAATTGGAAACCTGTATTCAAGTCACAGTAAAACCGTGCTTTTTTACCTACTACGCCCAATAGAACGACTAGAGGTTTCTTACTGCAGGTTTATACTTAGCATATAGCACCTTGTTGTTTTATGTTTTAGAATTTAAATTTTATATTAAACACAACCCGTAATTTATAACAGTTTAATTATTAAATATTTAAAATATCTGTATTGGATATTTAATTTAAACACCCGACTGCTTCTTTATAAAACAATAATCAACTATCTTAATAAGTATTGTATACAATATGTATGTAATTTAAGTCATTGTGATTTTATAATTTAATTATCGGTCAGTGCTTTGTAAGCTTAATAAAAAGTTTGTTTTTTGTGCTGTGTTTTTTACATTTAAAATAAATCTGCTTCCTAACTGCATCTAACTTTGATTTTGTTATAATTTAAATTTTATCTTTATAAACATTTAATAAATAAAATATACATTATATCAAGTTCCTGTGACTTTTATTGTCTTTACCATTGTTAAGTTTATTGATTCACTAATCAATGGCTGTTGTTTTACTTTTTATTTAAAATAGATTACAAACTACTTTTCATATTAATGCGCTTTACTGCTTTTCCAAAAATAAAGACTAAATTATCTAACTTTATAATACAAATTAAATAGCTGTCCTAATGTTCATATATATCGTGATGTAATCATTAGATATAATTTGTTCAATAATTAACAACGGTAAATAAATTTGAATTAGTTATTCTTTCCATTCATGTAAGTAATCTATATTATGCTTTGTTGTGTATTTAAATTTACCTTACTTAATTTAGACTTATTAATTACAAATATTATATAGTTTTATAACAGTCGGATTTAACAATAAGTATTTTACCTTTTATTAACTATTAACCTGTAAAAATTATTATTAAATTATTATTTATTTACACATGCATACACCTACTTTAGCTTCTATTCATTCATTACAGTATTTATTTTTTTACAGAACCCAGTTGAAGTGTGTTAATCTGTTAACACACAGAAACATATGTTGGTACAATAAAGGAAGATTACTGTATAATTTTTTTTTATTTACAAATTCTTACTTTAAGAGCATCGAAAACATCGTTAGTCTTTTTTTAAAACATAATTTAATTTGTTTCGGTTTTCTGACTCGGCTCTTTAGGTGTAAACACTTCAATACGTTATATGTTAAATTGAAAGAGAATTTATAAAAAAAAACATATATAGCTTTCTAAAGGTTAAGTTTGTTTGAGAACTATCTTTTATTTTCTTTTCTTGTTTATAAAAAAATATAAAGTATGTATTTCATACTTTTTTAAAACATACAGAAACATAAAATAATTATTTAAAAAGACTATTATGTAGCGTTCGTAAAAACGAGTATAGCAATTATTAATTTTTTTAAATTAAACATGTAAACCATTACAACTTTTTTTACGGGAAATTTATAAACTTATGATAGTATTTTTCTTTGTATTAACTAAAATTATACTATACTTTCTATTTTAAACATTCTTGTTTTATGTTTATTTTTTTAGTAGCAAAAAAAAAAAGAAAATTTGATGAGGTTTTAGTTCAATTTAATTTCATACGTGTAAGTATGGAAAATTAAGCTACGAAAATAAAATAAAATAAAGAAATACCGTCTAGTTTTATAATATACGTGTATAATAAGAATGGAATGGCTAAAAGTTTAGAAACTAATAAGTTTTTAAAAGCCCAAAAACAAATCATATTTAATTTTAATCTCATTTAATCTTTAAGTATTATTCTTTGCATACCTATTATTATCAAAAACTTGTTACTAGTAGCTTAAAAATTATAGCTTTTTTTTAAGTAAGAGCAACAAATTTAGGCTTGGCATTTAAGAAAACAAATTTACTTAGCTAGACATGAAAAAAAGTCACTTTACAAACTTAAATATGATGATAAAAATATCCGATTTGTCATCATAAAGTAACTCGCAAAGTTTATATATTTAGAGATCAATTATTTGTTCTAACTTTACCATTGAAAGTCAAAAAAAAAAACTTTTCACTACAACTGAAAAAATTATAATAATATAAATTTATAATATAATTAAAAAATCTATAGAAACCTTAACAGAAAAAATTCATTTTGAAAAGTTTAAGTTGGCATGTTTGTATTTATAAAAAAAAAAGAAGCCTTTTACGTGTAAGAACAATAAAATAAATTAAACTAATTATGAAAAAGTAGGGTCAAAAAAATTCTTTATACTAGTTTTTTTACTTAATATACCTTTCATTTTTAAATATACTAAGTCAAAAAACGCATTCTTTCTTACATTTAACAAATGTTGAAAGAACTTATTTACTTAGCAGTTTGACATCAATGCACTCATCGCATTCAATGTCGAGTTGCTTGCAAGACTGCTTCATATCAACAGGTTCATCGTCGAATTTAAACGATAGCTCACATAATTTCTTACCAGGAAATATTTCTTCAGCGTAAGATGCAAACACTTGCTCCAGAGGATCCGTCTGTTGTAAAATATTTCATTATGACTCTACAGAACAGCTCTTGCCTGTTTTGTTTGATTTTATCCGAAATTATTTAAACATTGACTATGGTTACCACTGATCAAGCTGAGAAAAATTTCCTGACTTTTCCTGACTTTTTACCAAAATTTTCCTGACTTTTCTAAATAAAACTGTTAAATTAAACTTATTCTAAAATACATAATCTAACACTTGAAACTATATAAAGCTTTCAATCTAATTTTAATACAGGTTAAAAACAACAGTTTTTTGCTGAATTCTATCATCAAACTTCCAGTACATCACTTAAACCATCTGTGTGTGATTGATGTTTGTAATAAACAGCTCTAACAGCAAAATACTTGTATTATTACCTTATAAACACAGCTTGTCTAAAAAAAGACACAATTATTTAGCATTTCCTAGCATAAATGAATCTAGATAAACAAACGACAAATAAGGAACCTTTACAATTAAAATCTTGAACTAATAAAGAACTTTCACAACTAAAATCTTAAAACAATAACAAATTTTTACATTTGAAACCTTAAAACAATAAAGAACACATTTTTTAGAATTTCCTAGCATAAATTTATCTAAATAAACGAAACGACATATAAGGAACTTTTACAATTAAAACTTTAAATCAATAAGGAACTTTAACAACTAAAACCTTAAAACAATAACGAACTTTTACAGTTAAAACATTAAAACAATAAACTACTTAATCAAATACCGTTTTTCTAAATGTATGTTCTAAAATTTATTTTCTCCGTTTTTTTATTATCACTTCAACCTCTTCATCTATGAAGATATGGTTTCCTTCATCTGAACTGCATTACGCTTCATTTTCTTGGCAGTTTAAATCATTTGACTCATTTTATTTAAATCGCTCTCATCTGCTTCCCCTACACTTGTTGAAGAGAATCTTTTCTATAAATCAAGCCACCACTTGTGGGCTTCATTTCTTTTCTTTTAGCACTCATTTATTTTTACTTTCATTTATAAAATATTTCCTCTTATCATTTAATATAAAATTTGTAACAAATAAATATACTCTTATTTACTTAAGTTACTCAACAAAAAATACAAATAATAAGTAAGCATAATCTTGGCATATACCTCTCTTATAACTTATTTTATAAATTTAAACAATTTTGAAAAAATTATAAAGAGGTAAAGTATACACATTAACTTGTTACATAAAATACTAAACTAACTGCTTAGTTATAAATAACTCAATTATTTACCTAAACAAAAAACACTTTGATTTTAAAATTATGCTAGATAAACTTTTGTGTATATATCACAGTTTCACTATGCAAGTGTCCTTACTACAGATCATCAATACTAAAAAGCTTACAAAATCTGCTTTTCAAGTAGGGTACTTGTTCAATATGTTAATAGAAAATTTTTGCAGTTTTGTAAACGATATTTTACTAATTTATACCAGATGAAAGCATTGGAAATAAATTAAATATATTGTAAATTTCTAGGAATATTTTGGAATTTTTTCTGACTTTATAGGACTTTTAATTAATGTTTACCGTTTGAAGGCTTTTGAAAACAAGGAATTTTGTAAATTATAACTGACAAAATCTGACTCTTTTTTATGTTATTTTATCAAATTTCCCGACTTTTCCTGACTTTTTTTCAAAACCTCCCATTTTTCTTGACTTTTGTCATTTTTAAAAATTTTTCCTGACTTTTTCTGATTTCCTGACTTTTCACGACCGAGTGGCAACCCTGAGTGACATTTATAAAACACTATATATTCATTTAAGTTTTTTAAGTACAAGGCTATTTTTATGACTAATAATATAGAGAGCTATTATAAGGGTGGCATTTTAACCTGGAAACCTTGAATTTAAAAACTTAGGAAGAAATAACATGAAGAAACTTAAAATTTTGAGCAAATTTACATGTTAAATTATGAAAATAAGATAAGCATAAAAATAGCGTTACAGTATCTTTTCAGTAATTTTATGCTATAAAACATTTTTAAACCTTAGATTAATTTTCTATTAAAATACAAATTAAAATTTTAGTTTCAAAACCCTTAAAGAAAATAAGAAAACCTTAAAGGAACCACCCAGTATCATAATTTAAAATTTGTCCGACGCAAGGTTAGCTTTTCAAAACAATGCTTAAAACAGAGTTGCCACTCGTTTTTTCAAAATTTTTTCCATGTTTTTAAAAGTACACATTTTCGGGTCTATTTTTAGTTTTAAGTTAATTTCTATATAAGAAACTGTTTTAAATAGTGTAAAAACATTGAAAAGATACTGTAAGGTTACTTTAAATGTGTTTATTAAAAAAAAATTTTGATGATGACAAAAAAATCTTATTTATATGATATATTTTTAGTGTCAAATCGAAATTTTGCTACTGAAAATGTTAAAATTATTAAAAATTCTAGGTTTTTCCAGGTTTCTAGGTAAAGTGGCAACCCTGTTAAAAACTAAATCAAAAAAAGTTAATGACAATTAAAATTATAATCTAATACAACGAAAGTAATACTTCTTCAATGTAGAATTCTCGTTTAGAGCGTTTTTCTCCGGACTGCAGAAATATTTTGAAGGTTGGCTGTTCAACGTCATCATCTGGAATTTCCACACATTCTGAACAAATAATAAGTTACAACACATGAATGAAGAAAACAGCTGCTAAAGACTCACTTATATATAAAATAATAGGAGTTTTTGTATGCATACTTTAAAAGTTTATTTGTATCAACTAGCTATGAAACCAATTTTTTAAAACCCGAGTATTTTTTAAAATAATTTTGTAATAAAAAACAACTCAACAACAAAGATAACTTACAGATTTTAAATTTTTAATAAAAATTTTGTGATATCTCTTAAATAAAATTAAAATTAAGGAGTGACTAGTTATTATAACAATTAAGACACTATAAGTTTTTCGAGTGTGTTTTATTCTTTTATACTCCAAACAAACACAATCTTATAACCAACGCTAATTGAACAAATTAAAAGTAATTAAATAAAAACTGTACGAAACAATATTCTTTATTATCCGTAAGTAATTTACTTAACCAATGTTTATAACCGTATAAAACGCTACTCGAAACCAAAAAAACTTTTAAACCCTCGTAAAAGAAAAGTAAAAAGGTATTTTAAATAAAAAGCGTGGCTTAAATATATCCTAATTAGTAAAACTAGAAAGAATAATATTAGTGCTAAATAGTTGTTGAAGTTTTAATACAGATGTTTTTAACTTGTTCAAACTTTAGAATAGAGAAAATAAGCGATTGTTGTTTATTTAGTAATCCACAAAAGCTAGTATATAAATGTGTGTATTAATAGTTTATTCATCGCCAATAAGTACTAAAAATTAATAAATCAATAGATTAAACTTAAACGTAAAAATAAAATAAAAAAGTTACAAATAAAGCAACCGGGTGCACGACTATTCAAATTCGGATAATTCAAATTCTTAATTAAAAAATTTAAACAGCCATAAATAAAAAGGTAATGCATATTTGTCAAATATAAAAAAATACATATGTAGGTCATAATCATATCTACAAGCCATTTTTATATTATTGTAAGTCATTAAACTTTTTTTTGAGATATGGATTAAATCAAGTAAAAATTATAATTATTTTTAGTAATTTTTAAATATCTTGAAAAGTATGTTACGTTTTGAAAATAAGAAAAAGGTGGCTTGTAGATATTAATAAGATCTACAAATGTATTTTTAATTTTTTCATACTTATATTACTTATTGAGATATAGTCTTTTAAATATTCTTTAAAGATTTTGAATTGTCGTAATTTGAGTTGTCCGAATTTGAATTGTCATGTAACAAAAGCAACCATTAGGAATGTCTAACAGCCAACTTATAAATTTATTCACAAATCAATGATACAAAAATATAACTTATTTGAAAAATCTTATTTTGAAACAATTCCAAGACTTTTTATAAACAATAAAGATAATTTTTTTAATTGTATAAACATTTCATATTTTTACGTTTAGTTTATAAAAAAAAAGAGATATTACATGAAAAAATTACTTACCCAAAAGTTGCTTTACTTCTCCAGTATTCACAAGATCTTTTGCAGTACAATTCATTTCTATTTTACCATTATTTGATGCTATTAAAAGTTTTTTAACTGGAATTTGAGTTTTTTGTGAAACTTGTTCGTAAAGTGTTTCCATTTTAGAACTCTAATAAAATAATTAAAACTGAGTTATGATAACCTAAAAGACAGTTCAAAGAAAACAAGACTGATACAAAGATTATACCTTTTTTATATATTACACTTTTTAATACATTTTCAACTTTAAAAGAAGTCTTAAACTATAAAATTTACTCATTTAAAATCTATGTATATTCTCAACATGCGATAGAAAATAGCAAATACTAAAGTAATTAACACGGATTGTAGTTATACAAAAAATTATATACAACTAAGTTATATCTATACTGTCATAAACTAGTTGTAAAATAGTTGAACTATCTTTTAATTTAACTTTTACAAACAATGTATAAATTACAAAATGTATTTTTAGTGCTAATCGCAATAATCTACATGAAGTAAAAAAAAGTTTTAAAAAGTATCCTAAGCTTAAATAAAGATAAATTAATTCTATTAAAATATTAAAAATAATACATGTTAGGTATAATAGATTTTTTTTAATAAAAATTATGAGCAAATTTAAATATATTAAATTATAAAAATTTTCTATATTAATAGTATAAACATTAAGTGTCTTTAAAAAGTACTTTATAAAGTGTAAACAACTATACTAAGATTGTCACCAGTAGTTTTAATTACAAAATGTTTAAAATACAGTTTTTGTACTATTTTTTACTATCAGTTAATAAATAACAGAAATTTTTAGAAACTAAAATAAAATACATGATAGAAAACTTTATAAAATTTCTAATAAAATAAGCATATACTTAATACTCAAAGCTATATAACCAGTAAAGTTTTTATGTTGATAAACATAGTTTATTTTATTATACCAACTTTATAACTCAAGATTTGAATAAAAATATTCTGTTTGAAAAAAAAACTTAAAATAGAAGCGAAATCAAACTTTATTAACTAACAACTAACATTTACAAACAATTTGTAAAACACAAGTTATAATTTTAGTCTATAAAACAAGTATTTACCCTAAGGTAATTAATCCAGTATATCTATATCTCAAGATTTATAACTTTCAGTCGTAACTGCAAAAAAACTAACGTCTTTTATATTGAAGTGATGAATTTTGTTTTTAAAGTTCACGCAAAACACGTGTGTTGTTTCTGATTTAGAGCTGATTAACACAATTTCATCTTCATCATCGTCGTTCATTTTTGATTTCTTTTCAACAAGGCTGTTTTCTTTCTTCAGTTGTTCAACTTCTCTGTGTTTGAAAAAAAAAATTGTTTATCTAAAATTTAAAATCAAAATCGTAAAAGTTTATATACTACTGAATATTTTTTAAATTTGAAGAAACTGTTCAAAAATTGAATTTTTAAATTTCCGAGAAAATCGACAACAAAATATTATTGTTCATAGGTTTGTATCAGGAACTTTTTATAAAACTGACTATGTCTCTAAAAATGATAAATTTTTATTTTCTTTAAAAATAAACTTATAGTTCATACTTTAAGCTTTCATAATAGAGTCAATCATAGCTTTTGCAAAAAAAAGCCTTGACCACAATGGCTTTAAGTTTACTTCAAAGAGGTCATCATTAAACTTTATGTATGTAGTTAGCTGTTTAAATTAAATATATAGTACAGTGTAAATTAAAAAAAAATATCAATAATTTAATTTTATGCCTTATGCTTTTAAACCGAACTTTTTTTTCCAGTTTGTGTATTGCTTTATTTAAAAATACATATAAATGTACAAATAACAAACTTAAGCAATGCAAGAGATTCCTTTTGTTTTTTGTTTTTTCTACCCTTTCTTCTTTTTTTCATATACTCTTCTAAGTCTTCTTCTAAATCTGACCTATTTAAATTAAATCTAGTAAAAAAAACTTAAGTAAAGTTTAAAATTACAAAACTTTTAAAATAAAAGCAGAATTTATTTCACAAAAAATATTATTTATTCTAAACTAAAGTGTACAAAAAGCATGATTCGTTAAAAAACAACTTTTATAAATTAATGTTGCATTTAAAACCTCATAAACTTTTCAACATTTTTTTTTAATTTTAGGACTTACTATTTACTAAGGTTAAAATTAAGCACTTTTTGAAGCTTGTCTTTTACCTTCTAAATTTGTATACTATATAAGAACTTAACATGTTAAATTTAAATGAATTAACTACAAATATGTTAAGTTTTTAACTTCATAAAAAAACATCATAGGCTAAATAAAAGTTTCTTACACATCACTCAAAGTTTTGTTATTTTTGTTTTCATCTGAACTTTTAAGGTCAGTTTTATTACTTTTAGCATTTTTTTCTTTTACTAGCTGTTCATCTGCAAATTTAGAAAAAGTGGTAAAATGGCATTGCAACTTATTATAGTTGTAACAAAGTACAAAATCAAGATTTATATATAACACTTGTATAAAACTTTAATACTCTGATTTTTTGTATCTATCTACACTATTATATGTAAAACTTATTTTAAACTATGCTTTGCAACATATGCAGTAAATATACGCATAAAAGTAGCTATAAGATTTTACATATAAAATCCATTATGAACAAAATAAACAGCTAAAACTATTTGGAAAAAAAAATTTAATAGTTATAATACGTTTATTAATAAAGATATTAAACTTAAAAAATTTAAAACTTAAGAAAACATCAATAGATAGTTAGTTTAAAAATTATCATGCTGTTAACTTTGAATCAATAAATAAAGATGTCTTTATTGTAATTATTAGGAAAAATTATCAATGAGGTGCAAAAAGAAAAGTAACCCTTTTGTCAACGTAGTAAATTTAATTTTTGTCTATTTTACATTTATAACTAATATATCATTTTAAAAATTCAAACAACTTTTTAAATAAAAGTAGTCGAAATTTAAGAGTTTTATAGGTCCCTTATAGGAGGCGCAAACCATAAATCCAAAATACTATTTAACTCAAAATACTATTTTTTCAAAGAACTTTGGCTTAATTTTTTTCATTTTTCTCAATATAGTTCCTGGAAATATTCCGGAAAAATTTATAATTTCTAATTGAATTTTTTTTCTAAAATAAACAATAATAAAAGGGTTGATCATGCCAATTCGATCATCAGACCACAAGTTTTGGTAGACTGAGACTAATTTTGTCCTTATTAGGACTCATCAGTCAGTCACAACCGAAAACTTGCAGTTGTTAATCTACAAACAGTTTATCATGCTTTCACATGAAGCAACCATTTGCTGGCAATGATCAGTGACGTCATCATTGTCTTTTGCAGTGCAACGTTTTAAACATTGTGTCCACTAGGCAAGACATCTGGTATGCTCGTTTTAGTACAATCAACAAAAACCATCGGCGAAAGTCTGCAGAGCAGAAGTCTGGACTTTTGTTTGCCGTGAGACAAGCTCAAGTTTATTTGGTTTTAGTTTTGTTGTCAAACAATAATAAAAACTTTTTTATTTTTTTTTTCATAAAACTTTGATATTTCTTTTTTTGTTTTTTTAATTCAATTTGACAGATTTGCTAAACATTTTAAGGAACAATTTGTAAAAATGTTATGTTCTAGACCAAAATACACAAAAATAAGATACACTAGATAAAATTCTAAATTTCTTTAAAATTAATCAATTAAGATAATGTCAATTATAGTATTGGAAGTAATAAAACAATTAACATTACAGCAAATACAAAAAAAAATACAACATTTTTTTGAAGTGTTTTTAAACTAACTTTTAAACTTTTGGTAAACATCAGAAATCTGTTCAATAGCTTTGCTTTTATAAATTTTGGGTGCAGGTTTCATAGTTAACATATTTGTAGGTATCCTTCTCTTCCGTTTAATTATTACTGTTTTACCTTCATAATCTGATTCTGATGAGCTCATTGTGTTAATTATCAGAACTTTAATCTGTTGATAAAAATATTAAGTCTAACAGTAATAATAAATTAGCAAAATTTATTTATTAAATTAAAAATTATTTATAACACTAACAATATAAGTTTATACATTTAAAGTAATTAAGTATCAGTTATACAGACTGATCATTGCCAGCAAATGGTTGCTTCATGTGAAAGCATGATAAACCGCTTGTAGATTAACGACTGCAAGTTTTTCAATTGTGACTACTGATGAGTCCTAATAAAGACAAAACCGGTCTCAGTCTACCAAAACTTGATGATCGAATTGGCATGATCAACCCTTTTGTTAAACTTGTGCTTGTTTCACGGGAAACAAAAGTCCAGGCTTCTGCTCTGCAGACTTTTGCTAATGTTTTTTGTTGATTGTACTAAAACGAGTGTACCAGAAACTGATCATTGCCAGCAAATGGTTGCTTCATGTGAAAGCATGATAAATCGTTTGTAGATTGACGACTGCAAGTTTTCGGTTGTGACTGACTGATGAGTCCTAATAAGGAGGAAATCGGTCTCAGTCTACCAAAACTTGTGGTCTGATGTTCGAATTGGCATGATCAACCCTTTTTTTATACAGATAATTTTTAAATTTCCACAAAAGGACACCTTACTAAAATTAAGAACTTTAACAATATTTAAGCTAATTATGTTAACACAAAAATAATGTTGTTAAAATAATATCTTAAGCCATACAAAAAATAGTCCAGAATAGTTTTAGGCCTCGTTAAAACACAATTTCTACAGAGATTTATAAATTAAAATATTTAGATTTCCTAACTTTTAAGTCCCTACTCCTAGTTAAACACAACTTGGGTCTACTATATCAAGAAGGAAAACTTTATCTAAATTTATAAATAAATATTACAAACTTGAAAAAACTAATAGAATACAAGTAGTCTAAAAATAATAAATTCTAAACTAAATAATTTAAAATTTAAATAACTCAATCGCATATAAGTTTTAACAATAAACAAGTCACAATCATTTTCTATCACACGATGAATTGCATTCAAATTTAAGGTTTATTTTATAAAGATCAGTCAATGGTAATTTATCATTTATAGGTACAGAAATTAACCTGATTTTAAACAGATTCTACTCAAATGGTACTGACAGATACTAATTTGCTAATATAACACACTAGTTTTTGCCCTTAATCAGGCCTGTGGCCTGCAGGACGCATTCAAAACTTTGTGTCAACTAATTTAAGGGCATAGGGGGGTCAACACCTTTTTTTTGAAATTTGATTTTATTTTATATAGTTTTTACTAAGCTACAAGATGCTTTTTACAGATAAAAAAAACTCAAAACAATTTTTGAGATATAACTGGTCAAATTTGGAGGCAACAATAGGTTTTTTATGGGGGGCGCAAACTAAAACGGCAAAAATAGACTATTTCACTAAATCTATCTTCTCCTACATTTTTTGAGATAACAACCTCAAATTTTCAGGAAATGTTCCTTGATTTATTTAGAAAATTCTGTTGGAAAGAATTAAAAAAAAAAATTAAAAAAATAATTTTTATATAAAAAACAAACAAAAACAAGTTTTTCTCTGTTTTTTTAGTTATAAAACTTTTATTTTAAAAATTCTATTCTGACAGAATTTTCTAAACATTGCAAGGAACAGCTCCTGAAAAGTTGAGGTAGTTATCTCAAAAAACGTAAGAAAAGACAGATTTTTAGTGAAATAGTCTATTTTTGCCGTTTTAGTTTGCACCTCCCATAAGGAACCTATTGTTGCCTCCAACTTTGACCGGCCATATCTCAAAATTATTTTGAATTTTATAAATCTGTAAAAAGAATCTTGTAGATTAGTAAAAACTATATAAAATAAAATCAAATTTCAAAAAAAGGTGTTTACACCCCTATGCCCTTTTAACACCATTTTGTTTAAAAAAAAAATTTTAAGACCTAAGTGTTATCTTTAAAATATAATCTACAATTAATAGATAAATTTTTAACAAAGACAGCATTTACCACGAAATAATTAACATAAATTGAATAAGAATACCATATTGCTGCACACCAAACGTTATGGCCTTTGTAAATTTACACAACAAAAAGCTTATGAATAAATCAGATAAGAACAAAAAACTTTGCAATTTTAGATCAAAAACAAACTGCCCTGTGAATAACAAGTGTTGCCTAAATAACATCAAATATCAAGCTAAGATTTCCACGCCCGAAAATGACCTCAAAATATACATAGGTTCAACCAAAAGTACATTCAAATCTAGATATAATGAACACAAGGCCTCTTTCCCTAAACCATCTAAAAGCAAACCCAAAAATTGTACCCAACTTGCAAACCTTCTATGGAAATTAAACAGTAACAATATAAAATAAACCCGATCACTTCTAACCCGATCACTTCTAACCCGATCATTTCTAACCCGATCATTTCTAACCCGATCACTTCTAACCCAATCACATCTAACCCGATCATTTCTAACCCAGTTTAGCCCAATCATTCTAACCCAATCATTTCTAACCCGATCACTTCTAGTCTGATCGTTTCTAGCCCGATCGTTTCTAACCTATTTTACCTGTTTATTTACGTTTATTTTTTTCAGTATTTTATGCAAAAACAAACACATCTTAATACAATAATTAAAATATTAAAAAAAAGTTAGTTCAATTATTAATTTATTTAAGACATAATGTTTTAGTATGTTATGTAAAAAATATTCTTTGTAAATTTTTTTATTTTAGTATGAACTTAGCATAATATTAATTTACTTTTTTTACCTCACTTTTTAAGTTGTATATATTAATCTAATAACTTTTATTTTTAATTCATATATAATGATCGCTAAATAAACTTAAGTTTTTGTGTTTTTGGAAATCTTTCAAATAATAACTTTTAACAGATATCAAGAAAAATATTAAAAAGGTGTTTACTATTAGTCGTGTAAAATTATTTTTGCAATTCTTAATTATTAAAACTTTAAACTTTTATTAAAAATGTAAAATTATTTTGCTCTATGTACAACATATTTTAAGAAATATGAAAAAATCAAATTAATAAGTTTTTGACACTTAACTTATATATTTAAGTTTATTATGTAATATCTTTTATTTAATCTTTAGATATAATTTACCATTGGCTAAAAGAAAGAAAATCTAAATTAAGTTCCAGTAAATGACAGGGTCTATTTATAAAAAAATAAACGTTTACCTCTACTTTTTACTTTGTATTAAACAGTATACACTTTTGTTTTAAGAAATTAGAATTTAATGATGATAATTTTAAATGAAATTACCATACGAATTACGATTACTAAATTTTATTAACTGTATTATTCTAAGTTTCATATATACTAATACTCTTTAAAAATGGTATTTCGTATTAATTTGCCCTAAATTTGAATGCAACTTACCAATCTGGTCTCTAAACTTAAAATTTATGCTAACCATATAGAATCTCTTCATAAAAAAGTAAAGAATAGTCTTTAACCGCTGCAATGCTCATTATATTTATTGATTAATTGAAAACCATGATTATGATTGTATTAGTTTAAATACACAAATAAACTTCTCATGCGTTTATTATACTTTATTTAAAATATAAGTATCCAAAAATAAAACTCAAGTTTACAAATTTTTTTAACAAATTTAAAAAATGTTTTAGTAGTTATAAAGAAAATTAGTTTAAATACTATATAGTTAGTAACGAATAAGAATTTATATGTTTTTTTGTTTTACGACAAATAGAATAAGCGCTCAAAAATTATAGTCCAATTGTCTGACGAACAAAACCACCTTTTGGTTATCGAGTTATACACAGTAGAAACCGTTTAATGTCTTGTACAGGTCAAGTATAATATAGGGGCAAAGTTGCAGAGTAAAACACCACTTAAAAATACGTATGATAGTGAACTTTTGCTGCTAACTGGACTGGAGATCAACTAGTAATTTAACTTTTTATGGTATATTAAAAAGAAAACTTTGATTTAACTTTAATCAAAACTTAATATTTAATCTTTAGGATACAGAAGACTTATACTTTCCCTAATGCTTTTAAATCTAAAAACTACACTTAACTTATAATCAATTTTTGAATCCTACTAAAATAATTAGTTACAACAAAAATAAATCGAAAAATGCTTGCAGTCATAATTATCTTTCAGTTTAAATGTGGAGTTAGCTTTTAAACAAAATTAATCTTTGCATAAAGTTGAACAAATTTGATTAAAGCTTACTTGATTAAAATAAGATACTTTTTACTAGAAACTATCAGTAATTTAACAAATTTTAAACTTATGGACTGTTGATTTAAAATGTAGGATTTTGTTCATTCTATAGTTTGATTTTATTAGAATTGCCTTTCCTATGTAAACCATTTTTCAATTTTTCTGAAAAATTTTTACTTGACCTGTATTATTAATGTGATTTGGACTTAAGGTTTAAAACTTAGTGGTTAGTCAATGCATTTAAACTTTTGACTTTTTTTTTTCAATTGTCTGTACTTTAATTCTAATAATGTTTATTTTAATTTTTTGATTATGCTTTGGCAAAGCTACAAAAAAAATGATAAAAAAACAATGAAATACCAAACGGTTGCCTAAATGTGCAGAACCTAACTCTAAAAGTTAGGATGTGTATATCTGGTAGATGTATATACTATAAGAAGTTTTATTCATAATTTTTTGTAGTTTGTTTGAATTCTGACATTGTAGTATATTCTAAATGTATTTAATAAAAGTAATCCTGAGCTTATTTCAATGTAGAAGTTCGTAATGCAGACTATTTTGCTGATTGCTAAACTAAAATTATAGAAAAAATTTACTAAATTGTCTCAATATGTATTGCTGAATTTTGCAGAGAAGGTTGTTTGTTGAAAATAAATTGGAAGTTAATTCTAAAATAAAATGTTTTGCAGCTGTGTTTTGTTTTATTGGAACTCACTGATCGTTGAAAGAGTTGATATTTAAGTTGCTTATTATAAAATTAAAACCAAGTTTGTTTAAATATTTCTCCTTCGAATCATAAATAAGTTAATAAGTCTTATACTAAGTGTTGTTTTTTTTTCCTGTTAATCTATAAAAATTAGAAAAAACTGTAGTTTTTAATTTTAAGATATATAAATTTTTGTCTCTTCCTTATGTGCTATTTAGTTTAAGCGGCCCAGATTTTGATTTGTAGGTCTAGCGTAGGATAAAAAAAACTTACAACAGAAATAAACATCAAAAATTAAATTTTATTAAAGCTATCTAAACATTAAGTTTTACTTTAAACAAAATAAACTAAATTTCAAAAAAAAAACTTTTTGAGATCATTTTGACATCCTTACTTTAATACAATAATTCGTAAACATATTACTACAGTTCGGATTAATCATTGTCAAGTTAGAAACAATCAAGTTAGAAATAATCGGTTAGATATGATCTGGTAAGAAATGATCGTGTTAGAAACTATAGGGTTAAATTGGGTTAGAAGTGATCGGGTTAGAAGTTATCAGGTTAGAAGTGATCGGGTTGAAATGAATGGGTTAGAAGTGATTGGGTTAGAAGTGATTGGGTTAGAAGTGATCGGGTTAGAAGTGATTGAGTTAGAAGTGATCGGGTTAGAAGTGATCGGGTTAGAAGTGATTGGGTTAGAAGCACTATAGTTTAAATTTATTGGGTTGTATTTAATGATCAACTATAAAATTTCATAGTACAGTGATAATTCACTTATCCGGATAGTTTCAGTCAAGAAGAAAACTCAGAGAATTTTCAATATAAAAAACATACACTTTTGATTGAAAAAAACATTTAAGCTATTATAGTGCATGAAAATTTTAAGTGATTTTATAGATTCTGCAATTTAGTTCATCATTATGACGTAATAATACTAATCAAGCTTACATTCAAATGTTGTTCAAAGCTATTTTAGTTATCAAAAACATTTGTATGTAAGTAAATTAGTTTTTAAAACTATTTTAAACAACGTTATTTGATACATCACTTATAGTTTTTTCCAAAAATGATTAAATTCTAAGTCTTTTAAGAAAATGAATGAATAACAGTTATTTTATGTTTGATTTTTAATTCAAACACTTTTTGTAAAAGATGAGGTTCATGACATTTTATTCTTATCAGTTATATAAGTTTGATACACTCAACAAACAAGGTTTAAGAAATGGACAAGACATCAAAAAAAAAAAAAAAGAAAACGAGTTGCACTAACCATTTAAAATAAACTAGAAGTTTGTAAAATGGTAAAACAAAATGTGCCAATGTTTTTTATATTGAAAAAGTTTAGCATAGGTAGGTCGACTTTGTACGACATTTTGGAAAGTTAAGAAAAGTTTAAAAAGTTTGTTTTAAATAAAAAAAAGGAGCTGAGCTTTTATCATTTTTAATGAATGGCATTATATACAACAGTTATGTTATTTTATGAAAAATATTATTTTTTGTACTTATCTGAAAAATGCTTATCCGGACATGTTTACTGAAAAATCCTGCCCAATATGTCTGGATAAGTGAAAAAGCACTGTACTATATTCTTAATCTACTAATTAATGCTTATTGATTTACTCTTTTTTACAATGTAAATGATTAACATATATTGTATCTACTATTAGTTATTAATCTATAATAATTATGGCTTATAGTTTATAATTCCTTATCTATTCTTTTTTTCAGTTATTATGTTTTACAGAACTCTGTGGAAATGTGCTAATTATTAAAAACAGAGAAACATATGTCAATAGAAAAGAAAAAAAAGTATTGTGCAAACTGTAGTTTTTAGTGTAAATTCCAACTATTTATTTCATTAGGACCTGTATTAATGAATTACTACTAGCTATTAGTTTTTGAATATTTATATTTAAACATTCAGCTACAACATATATCTGATTAGATTAGTGGAAACCTTTATTTTACGACACATGTAAAGTAGGCATTTTTTGTTATTGTAAAAATTGATCTACAGCAGCTTTTAAATTTAAAAGGTGTTATTGTAACAACAAGTACTGTCACAAAATCCTTCAAATTCTTTAGCAAAATTTGTTCACTTTAAAAACTGTATTTATTTTCTATTAAAACCATTTTCAATGTTTTTTTATTTTGTAAGAGGTAGTAGTTTATAATAAAAAAATATCCATTTATACAAAAAATAAAGTTTTCAAACTTTAAAAAAAGCATTTATAAATCTGCCTGTAAGCAAATACTAAAATTGAATTTTTAAAAACTTTGTTTTAGCTCTTAACAAAATTATTACAATTTTTCAAACTGTTTAATATTTTATTATAATAAACTTTTTTTTTCTTTTTTTAATATAGTTTTATCTATTAGTGTTAAACATTTTTTTTTTAACTTAAGTTTTGATTTTAATTCTTTTTTTTTTTTTTTTAAGGTAGAAAAACATCAGAATTAACTCACTCTCCCCTCTACAACAATAAACGTTTTCTGAAGGTCATGCAAGTATTCTACTTGTTTTTAGAAATTAATGAATTTTTCAGCTTATTTATGAATGTTTTTTATGTTTCTCATTGATAGACGTATAAGATTAGTTTTTTACAGATTTTATAATTTTTTTTAAATACATGTATTTTGTATTATAAATAACTAACTGTTACAAATCAAGAGTTTTTGAAGGTGGTTTTAATAATAAACTAAATTTTGACTAACTTACTTAAAAGGCTGGTAAATTTTTTTTTTTATTTTTTTTTTTTTTATGGTAAAAAAAAAAGGTATTTTTAAACTTTACTAGTTGATATAATATTGTAGGTCTATGATGATTTTTATATCTTTACAAATCTCTTATTTAAACAAGAAAACACAGCCCAGTATTACCATACTATATTCATCATACAAAATTAAAATATTAGATTTGGTTTTAGGCTTCATAAAAAAAATCTATTACATTTCATGTTGGGTTGTTTCCCCTACAAAGATGAATAACAAAAACTATTTCAGGCAGGTTAGCAAAACGATATAGTATTTGATTCGAAAACATGACTTTTTTTTTTTTGTAATTTCCCCATATTTATAGATTATGACTTCATAAATTGATTGATATAAACTAAAATTCGCGATTTTGTGTCAATTTATTGATTAATTGAAAACCATGATTATGATTGTATTAGTTTAAATACACAAATAAACTTGTCATGCGTTTATTATACTTTATTTAAAATATAAGTATCCAAAAATAAAACTCAAGTTTACAAATTTTTTTAACAAATTTAAAAAATGTTTTAGTAGTTATAAAGAAAATTAGTTTAAATACTATATAGTTAGTAACGAATAACAATTTATATGTTTTTTTGTTTTACGACAAATAGAATAAGCGCTCAAAAATTATAGTCCAATTGTCTGACGAACAAAACCACCTTTTGGTTATCGAGTTATACACAGTAGAAACCGTTTAATGTCTTGTACAGGTCAAGTATAATATAGGGGCAAAGTTGCAGAGTAAAACACCACTTAAAAATACGTATGATAGTGAACTTTTGCTGCTAACTGGACTGGAGATCAACTAGTAATTTAACTTTTTATGGTATATTAAAAAGAAAACTTTGATTTAAGTTTTTAGCACTTCGTTAAAATAGCCTTAACTACAGGCTAATCATTTGTTACTTTCTTACTCAATGTGAAGAACACTGTTAAAAAGCATAACCTTACAATTGTAACTAAAAGTTTGTTTTCCATTACATAACTTTTTTATGAAAACAATTAATGAGTCACTAATTACATTTTGACAGAAAAGAAACTTTCAAGACGTTTACAAAAAAAAAAAAAAAGGAATTGGTAATTTAAACTAAGCTTATTAATTTTTGAGTTTTTGTTTTTCTTTTTTATTATAATTTTTTGTTAACGATGAAAAGATAACTTGCCTTTGGAATTTATTAAGAAACTAGTTGTTAGACTTTGTAGCTCTTTTGAAAAATCATAAAATTGTCAAAAACAAACTTTTATTAAAAAACTCAAATTTGAAACATTTATCTAATTACAGTCAAAATATTTTCATTTTAATTCTTACTTAAAAAGTTTTACTGCTAAAAATGTTGATTAATAACGCACTAAGATAACTTTCATTTAAGGTTACTTAAATGCAGTATAATTCTACATGCTTTAAAGTACAACATGGAATCGTTGACATGTACGACTTAAGTAGTTATTTCAACAATGAAAACTAAAAGGTATACAATTTTGATTAATTTATAGGCAAGTGCATCATATTTAACAACTTTCTGATTCGATTCAACCCTTCACTAGCAAATAAGTCGAGCTTTAAAAATGTTTTGTTACTTGTCGTGTATGATTTAGTCAGTCAGAAGAACTTTATGTGGATTTATTAAAAATAAAAATTGCGACGCGCAATCACTAAAAACTAGACGACATACTTTTATAATCAGAGTCAAACGCTATTTGAACTTTTAAAACCTAAGACAAAGCTAAAAACTGTGACTTAAATGACAAGAAAGCACTTAAATTTCAAAAATATTTCTTATGCCTCCAGTAAGAAGTTAAATAAAAATAAGCTTGTACAAACAAAAAGAACAAGAACTATCAAAGAAATATTATAATAAAGTATTGTAAAAAAAACCACCCGAAAATAAATAAAAGATTGATGCTTGTTGTTATTAGACACAAGACCAAACAAAAAAAGGTCTGGCGTATCATTCTTTATTGTTTATTTATTATAAAATTCAAAAAGTTGTTAATACTATTTTTTTATCTACACAGCTACTTGACGAATTAAATTTGTATTTCACTTACAAAAAAAAAAAATTATTTCAAGAACTATAAGATATATTTTTTGAACCATGGACAGATATAAGAATACTAAACTTAAAAGAGAATCATAAAACACGAAAAAAAAAACATACTTTTTTAACACTAGTAAAAATATTTTTTTTTGTATATATAATTGAAAATGCGAAGAGAGAAAACGCACTGTATTTGATTACTTTAGATTATTTAGCCTTTAAATTTAAGAATAAACTTACGCTACAATGCTTAAAAAAATATGTATATATTTTTCAGTCGTAGAAGAACTATGTATTTGTATAAATTTGACTGAGTACAACTAAATTCAGCAAATATTTATAGTTTTCGATCGTTCAAAATTGTTAAAAGTGTTTCAACTTATAGAAGATAAACAAAAAAATTCATTGAAAACAATTTGATTCTTTTACACAATTTTACAGTAGTAATTATAGAGTAATATACGTTCACAAGTATAAATTGTTTATTCGGCATTAAAAATAAAACAACGCTCATATATGTGGTTAAAGGACTTGGTGAAATAATGTTTACGGTGTTTGAATTACGCACCAGTTAGTTATTAAAACTATATTGATCTGTAAAAAACAAAAAACACTTTAAGCTAACATTAAAAAGACCAATCTTCAGAGAAAGAAAAAATACTGGTAAAGAAAAAAGAAATTAAACACAACCCTTAACTCAACATAACTTTTGATGATAAAAAATGATATTTAAATAGAAGTTATTTACCTGCTTATATATTTACTTGGGTAAAGAATAATTTTACACAAAAAAGTATATTATAACTAATAATTTTATAATAAATGTTACATATAATAAGTGTATAATTAAAATCATTACAATTGAGATTGAAGCAATGTCTTTAAACTTAATTAATGTAATCATTAATTACTAGTCTCAAATATAAAGTATTTATAAGCATCTTCTTAAGCAGGGGTCGGCAAACTACGGCCCGCGAGCACGTTATTTTTTTGACTGGAATGCGGCCTGCGAAAGAAAATTTTGAGGCCCGCGAGCATGTAAAATTGGCCCGCTGAGAAAAAATAAATCACAAATTAATTTTGTTTGATTAATTTAGTTTTAACATAACTGTATAAAATTTTAAACGATCTAAAATTTTACTGATTTAGCATAAAAATATGAAAAAGACAGGTTAGCATCAAACCAGGTTTTTTTTTCTCAATTTCATAATAACTTTCTTTTTACAATAGCACATTATTTTTCGGAAAAAGAGTGTGAAAAGTGCTTTAAAATAGTAAGATAGTTATATGGGGTGGGTGTCACTTTTGCACGAGCGTCACTTTTGCACGAAGACACTTTTGCACGAAGGGACACTTTTGCACGAGCGTCACTTTTGCACGAAGGGTCACTTTTGCACGAGGGGACACTTTTGCACGGCGACTCTTTTGCACGACCGACACTTTATCACGAGGGGACACTTTTGCACGGCGTCACTTTTGCACGCAGGGTCACTTTTGCACGAGGGGACACTTTTGCACGGCGACTCTTTTGCACGAGCGTCACTTTAGCACGAGGTGACACTTTTGCACAGCGTCACTTTTGCACGGAGGGTCACTTTTGCACGAGGGGACACTTTTTCACGGCGACTCTTTTGCACGGAGGGTCACTTTTGCACGAGGGGACACTTTTGCACGGCGTCACTTTTGCACGGAGGGACATTTTTGCACGGCGACATTTTTTTACGGTAGCATTGTTGCATAACGATACTTTTGCACAACGTCACATTTTTACGATGAAATTTTTCCACAGCGTCATTTTGGCACGATAACTTTTTCGCACGGAACATCAATTTTGCATTTTGGTAAAATTCTTTTTATCTGGTACTAAATTTTTAATATAAAATGAAACTGAAAACTAAAATTCTATAAGACATTTATATTAAAGGCAAAAAATGAAAGATTAAAAATATTAAACAGTAAAAATTAATGTTAGAAACAAACAGAAGAAAGATGAATAAAAATATTTATAAATGAATCATGCAAGGGACAAAAAATTAAATTTATTTAGAAACTAGGATAAAAAAAACTTTAAGTGTAAGTAAATTGTTTTAGTTTATTTTGAACTTTAATTTATCAATTAAAAACTATGTATTTTTATATATTTTACTATACGGTTATAGGTTTGTTGTCCATATGATTGACCTAGGATTCAAAAATTAGACCACTTAAACTAAAGACACATATAGAAAAAATAAAATTAACACAAGTAGTTTATTTATTAAAACAAAGATAAAAACATAATTTGATATAAAATTCATACGTTAACATATAAATTAAAATTCTAACCACAAACTTGTACTTACTTACGCTTTGATGTAAAACGATCAAAGTCAAATATTTGAATGCATTAACTAACAACAAAAGTAAAAACCTAACGCTCCAAGGACATTAACAATAGACTGGCAATATTTGAAAAAATAAAAATTAGAAGCGTGCAAAAGTGAAGTTCCGTTGAAAATTGACTGATTGTTTAAAATTTTTGCAGATCATAAAGTATATCCGTGAAAATATAATGCCGTGCAAAAGTAACGCTATGCAAAATTGTCGCCATACAAATGTAACGTTGTGCAAAAGTTTTGACGTGTAAAAATGTCGCCGTGCAAAAGTGACGCCGTGCAAAAAAAAAAAACCCTGCATGCAAAAGTGACGCCGTGCAAAAGTGTCCCTCGTGCAAAAGTGACCCTCCGTGCAAAAGTGTCCCCTCGTGCAAAAGTGACCCTCCGTGCAAAAGTGACGCCGCGCAAAAGTGTCACCTCGTGCTAAAGTGACGCTCGTGCAAAAGAGTCGCCGTGCAAAAGTGTCCCCTCGTGCAAAAGTGACCCTGCGTGCAAAAGTGACGCCGTGCAAAAGTGTCCCCTCGTGATAAAGTGTCGGTCGTGCAAAAGAGTCGCCGTGCAAAAGTGTCCCCTCGTGCAAAAGTGACCATTCGTGCAAAAGTGACGCTCGTGCAAAAGTGTCCCTTCGTGCAAAAGTGTCTTCGTGCAAAAGTGACGCTCGTGCAAAAGTGACCCGTTCCCAGTTATATGATACCTATTTGGTAAATAAACTAAATGCAAATGTTTTCCGTCTTGTACAAAAGTAATGCACAGTAATTAACTAAAATGTCATTTCTTTACAGTTTTGTTTTTTTTACACGTTTTTTATACCTAAGTTTCTATTACAGATGTTTTATTACCAAATGTTATATTTTAGTGTGCACAAAAACATTTAAAATAACATAATAATAAGAAATAAGGTTAATTTTATTTTGGTTTTGACACCTTTGATTTTTTAGAAGTTTTCTTTGCATTTTAAATTAATTCATATGCACACAAATGAACAAAGATGGTCATATTTTAATCCACTTTTTTAAAACTTAACGAGATAAAATTTAGTTTATACATAATTTTCTAACATTGTTATTTCTACATGTAATATCTAAGTGTATACGGACACATTTAAAACAATATATATGACATAAACTAAAAAAGTTTTTGTTAGGTACACTTTTTGATTTTTCAAACAATGTTTTTTGGCATAACAAGTTAATTTTTATTCGTTACATATTAATATAATCAGATGCTGTTTTTTGGAACTACCTATTTAATACAAACTAGATTGAGAAATTTTAATTTATTAAGTGTGTTCATTTTTAATCATAATAGTTCAAATTCGATCAAATAAACAAATAAAAATTGCCATTAAACTCAGACTTAGACTATTTGAAGACTTCAAATCTCAGGCCAATATGGTCATTTTCAGTTTTTGGCTTGAATTGCTCTTTGTATGCTAAAATATCAGGCTAGTTTTGATCACTCGGACTGAACTTTTTGCTTTAGAGATTGGTAAATTAAATTTATGATGTATGTTTTGTCAAATGCACAGTGTTAATTTGAATTATAATATATTTTAAACTTTAAGTCTTACAGCTGATATAATTTAAATTATTATTTATATTAATTGTATATATACAAGTGTTGTCAAAAAATCCCGGAAAAGCTTGGAATTTGACAATTTATAATTAAAAAATCTGAAAAATTCTTGAGTTTAAAAGTTATCGAAAAAAATGGTATTTTAAACAAGTTTTTTTCATGTAAAGTAATGAAGTTTTGATGTGACACAAAAATATACCATATAACTATTTTATTATAAAACACATTTAAAATATCTTTTAAATTTTTCTATATTATTTAACACAATTTTTTTTCTTTAACTTAATTTTATACTAAAATAGAAGCAAAAAGTTGTACTTTTAAAAACTTTATATTGGTTCATTGCACCTTTGCTTTTAAAATTTCTTTACCTGTTGTTGTGCTTTGTATTGGAACTAAACCTAGAAATTCTTCTAAAATGGCAAAAACGGTTAAACCAACTATAATAAAAATTCTAAAATGAGCAATATCTGTTGTATCAGTTCTCTCATCTTAACAGATTGATTTAAGTCCTAATTTGGTTGATACGGCTTAAAAATCTTCAGACATTTTCTAAACACGACTTCTTGTTAAAATCGAAGAAATAAACAACAATATTTTACTAACGCCAACACAAATTATTTAAATAAGTTTTCAACTCTTAACGGTATCTTTTTTTTTAGTAATTGCTTTTGCTACTTTATAACTTGCTATAACAGTTTTTTTCTGATCAGTCTGTAGTTACTGAAAACAATCATGTGCGTTGTTGAAACTGACTTAAGCGATTTTTTTTTTTTTTCGTTTCTTGCAATAACTCCAAGCTAACGTATTATAGTTCTTTTAGCTCGTCTTATAATTCACATTTGCTTTTTTTTAAGGCAATATTTTATTGCAGATAAAGAACTGCTGTAATGCTGAATAAAAAATAGGTTTTTCTTATTCATTAATAGCTTATAGATTCTTATACATTAAAAAATTTTTTTTTTAAACTTAATTGTTCATTCAAGCTGAACTATAATAATATTTTTAGTTATATAATTAATTCACTGTTAATAAACTTCGATATTTCTTTATTTTGTGAACTTAATTTTAAACAGGGTTGCCAAACAAACAGGCTAGTTTAAAAATTTTAAAAACTCAGTCTACGTTAAAGCTATTTAAGAAATTTATATAAAACTCAGGTGTATCTGAAACTTATATTTCAAACACTTTGAATAAATCTTCGATTCTCAGAATAGTTTTTATGACTAATTAGTGTAGTTTACTAATTGTATTTTTTTTGTCTGTTTAAATATTGTGCTTTTTTATAATAATGATATTTTAATTGTCTATTCAAGATTGATTAAGAGAAAGTCTTTAGCTATTTTAACTTTTAATAAACGTTTAATATAATTCAAACATTTTTGCTTTTAAAGTTGAACCCGTGTAAAAGACTAGTTAATTACTAACAAGGTATTTTATTAAAGTAATCGAGCATTAATTATGTTAAAAAATTTGATAAAGCTTATCTACAGTATAGTTAGGTATTAATTTTATTTAATTAACTAATTACTGAGTTTTCTAAATTGTGCAAACTATTTAAGACGCAAGAACTATTTTCAAAAGTTAACATTTTCAAATATGAAAAGGTGGTTCATAATATAAAAATGTTTAAAAGTTACCTATAAATATTTTTCACGCACGGTTTTTTAAGAGAGTTAGATTGTAAGTAAATTAATAAAAATAACTTATTAAGTCAAACTCATTAAGTGTTTAAGAAAGTGCATATTTTATTAAGACTTAAGTATATTAAAGAATGTAAATTCTATTCCAATGGATATTTTTATATTAAATAGGCATTCTTTGTGTAGCTAAAAGTCATTTAAAGTAATAAAGTGAATAAAAGTAAAACTATTTCTGGTGTGACCAAAACTAAAACCAAAAGACTATTCAAATATCACTAAAACAAAAACTGTGGCCCGCGAAGATTTTGAAAACTTGAAGTTTGGCCCGCGAGCACCAACTGCCTGCCGACCCCTGTTCTAAAGCATATGAAATTTATTTTATAAATTGAAACATTCAAAATTAACAAACTGTTTCATTTCAGTTAGAAATTTCAACAATAAAGGAGCTTCTTTTCATATTTTAACATTCTAACTTGTTTAGCCGAAGTTATGTGTCCACACTAACCAAAAAATTACGTAGATATACTAAGACCGCTCCACATAATACTTTACTCTTGTCAAGTAAAGACAGAACTCCTTCAAACACGTCAGACAAAGCTAAGGTGTTTGGACCTTATAAATTTGGAAATTAAAATGTTTTTAACTAGTAGTTAAAACACAAACTGTAATTTTAAAGTAAATTCTTATTTTTACAGAATAAAAGTCATTAAAAATATAAAGAAGGTACGTGTAACAAACTTTTAAATGTTTTACTTTCGTTAAATTTTATCTTTTTTTATATTTCAAATATACCTATAAAACTAAATGTTTTTTTTTAATTTTAGCAATCTATAACTGTTTTTATCTTTAACTCAACTGGTTCTGAACGAATAGTTTTTTAACACAACCTCAAATATAAACAGTTCACAAATAATAAAATATCTATCTTTTTTTTTGTAGTTTCATAAAGTTTAGCATCGAAAATAAATTAGAAAAGACTTCTAAAAAAAAACTACCAAAACAATTTTTAAATATAGACCTGATAAGCATAAAAAACTATTTTGTAAATAAAACTTTTGTTAATTATCTATAAAACTTGTATAAAAAATTGTATTATTTTTGTACCAAAACATAAATCCATTTTGAATATTACAAAAAAGAAACTAACATTTAACTTTGATAGTATAAACAGCTCAAGTGTTTTTATTAGTACTTTTAGTTTTTAAGTATCATTAGCATTAAAAAATAAAGTATAAAACTTAAAAACGATCTGATATTTTATACTCACTTTATATAGTAATTAAATGTACTATAACAAAACAACAAAATTAGCTGATTCTCAAACTTTTTGGAAAATCCGTACTTTTATAATTGAATTATGTACTGCCTCAAACAAGTATTTTTTTCTTTATGGTATCATGAAATTTATCAACTTCAGTATGTTTAAAAAATGATTTTTGAAAAAACTTAAAAGTAATACTATTAATTGACATGAAAAACTTAATTACTTTGGTTAAATTAAAATAACTTCTCTATAGATAACTTACCTATGAAAATTACTTATTCACAAACAAGGTTTTTTAATTTAACTACTTATTATAGTAGACGATGGTAATAAGAGTACAGTTTTTTTGTATAATATAAATACTCAAAAAAGTTTACTAAAAGTTTTTCAATATTTTAATGCGTTTACTACATGAAACGACCTACTATTCAATTTATCTAAATAATCGGTATATAGATCAATTAGTTTTATTTTACTCCTCTCTTACTGATAGCGATTTTTAATGATTGTAAACAAGTACTTTCAGTGGTTATAAAATTTGATAACAATACTGTCATAGATTGCAGAATTCAAACCAGGAATGGGCAACATATGACCAGACAGAAGATTTTATCCGAGCCGCAACTTAATTTTAGATAGAAAAATTATAAAAACAAACATGAATAAAAAGGTTAATAAAAAATACTGTTAATTTAATTTAGTTAATAACTTGTTTTAAACTTTTAATGAACTAAAGATAGCTAAATAATTTAAATAACCCATCATTATGTAATAAATAATTCATAAAAAAAGTATTGGTATGTGCATACTTTTAAGTCTGTCTATCTACACTACGCATAAGGATTATCGGATTAAACCGCCAAACAGTAACTGAAACTGACTTAGTTTGTAAAAGTTTATATTATATAAACAGTATTTGAATGTTTAGTTTTAGTTTTACTTGCTTAAGATATTTTAAGAATAGTATTCTTTTCAACTAAATAAGTAAAAATTAACAGAAAACCATTAAAAAAACCAAAGATAATTATTACAATTGTCCATTAGATAGTAGCAAGTAAACTAAGCAACTATACTGTAATACTTGCTTTTGATAAGAATTTTAAACCTACTATGAACACAAATTTTTTTTTTTTAATTTTTAAATCTGCTTAGATTTTTTTTTCTAAATCAACGCACGAAATTATCTCTTGAAATGAAATAAGTTTGAGTTCAACGCAAAAAAACAAAACAACCGTTTTAACTTGATAGAATGTAAGGTAAAACCAAAACCAAAACAAACAAGCCGTTGAACATAAAAAAACACCTTCTTAAGTTATGCAAGAAACATATTGATTAAGATTTTTCTTAAAGAAAAAGTAATAAAAAAAACTTAAGCAAACTCTCGTTTATAGCATTTTTCCTCTCTTTGTTTCTCTCTACTTCTTTCATACGCACAAACTTATTTAGCTCAATAACAGAAATACAAAAAAGCTTTACAGTTGAATTTTAATATGCTTGATTAAGCAAGCAGTTTAAAGAATATTAAGTTTAAAATTGTTTTCTTGTTGCTTTTAATTAACAAAAAAATATTTTGTTTTAGTCAGACTTTTGGTTTTTAAATTAAGATAAATGAAAATATTTTAAGTTTAGTTTTGAACCAACAATATCTAAAACTAATAAAACTAACTTTCTCTAGAAAAAAAAAACTTTAAACTAAATAAGTATCTACAAAAAAAGATTTCATTAAAAAAAAGCTTAAAAGATCTTTGATAGTAACAAAAGTAATAGCTCAAGTATTTTAAAAGGAAGTAGAAATTAATCTGTTATGACTCATCTTTTTATACTTTCTTATTGTTTTGCTTAGTAAACTGTTAATTATAATGTTCAGTAATATAAGGTTTTTTTTTTGCTAAGTTAAGTTTAATGCTAAACGAACATAAAACATTTTGAATATATACTTCTCTATTTATTCTTTATCTATATAGGCTTTGTTTTTTTTCACATTTTTGTGGTTTAAATTGAATAAAAAAAGTATATATTTAAAAAGCTATAGCAATAGATTTTTAATTTTAAAGAAAAAGTTTTGAATGAGTTGCTGAAACTCAAACAACAATTTTCATTATCAATGATTAACTAAAAAGTTTGGCAAACATTTAATTTGTTTTTGTCTTTTGTATTGTCGTAGAATAAGCTAGTGTTAGTATTTTATTGTCAAACATTATCTCTTTAGGTATTTACAAATTATTAAACCAAATCTATTGTAAAAACTAAATTAGCTTTATTTTGATAGACGAGTGAAACTGTTGTTTATTTAAGTAGCACATTATTGCAATTAAAAAACATTTTGTTTTATGACGTAATTACTACTTAAGCGGAAGCTTCTTTGAAATACTAGCTATTTCCTTAAGACTATTTTTTTGAAAATATTTTAGTATTTATGCACAATTTTATTAGCTAGATGCTAGAATAAAGGTTTTAGTAATTTTCGTGTTTAGCTGATAAAAAAATTGTAAGTTTTCAAATAACAATAGTTTATCTATTAAACTGACTTACGCATTTATACTATTTATTATAATATTTAAAAATCAGCAATGCTTACTTTATATAGAACTTGTATAAATAAAATAATAACTAAAGGTGTAATATACAAAGCATTGTTAAAATCAGTTCACAAACAAAATTTATTGTTTAACAAAAGATAAACTCTAATTTTCAGCTACGTTTAAAAAAAAGTCAAAAACTAAATCAAAACTATATATTTTTAAATTTTATTTAAATGTTATATTTTTTTATCAACGTTTAATACTTTGATATCCATACTATAACTTATCTGTAAATTATTTAATCAAAGTTCAAATTTTGTTAATTAAAACTACATATCTTTTATTGAAACCGAGTAACATGTAAATAGTTAGTTATCTTTTAAATTACTTAGTGAACATTTATATGCCACATTGATTACATCTGTAATTCACAATTTTTATTTATAAAAATACGTTAAAAATTTTTTTTGTTAATTAAATAGAGCAAATGTTTTTTTTACAGCATAAAAAATGTTAAATAGTGTAAACAGCAGACTAGACAGTTTAGATTCACACAGTTCAAACAGCGCGTCCGAGTCAAACACTTACGAAGCAGCAAAATCAATTAGAATCATGGATTTATATCAACAACCACTAGACTTAAGCTTAAAAAGGTCATCAACAAGCAGTGTAACAAATAAAATATGTTCTAAGAAGATGCGAAATAATAAAGATATTGTTAGGAGTGACAACTTCAATGAAGCAAGCATAGGCAAAAACGATAAAGAAGTTAATCACTTGGTAAACAATGGAAACAGTAATCAAACTTTTAACCCATTTAGTGTGGATAGCTACATGAACCTTAACAAATTAGCTCAAAATATTCCTGTTTTGAATTTTAACGACAAGCCAAATGAATTAGCCAACTTACTTGCTCAACCTGCAAGCAACAACTTTGTAACAGATTGTAACAACAATCAGGCTAGTTTAAACAAAGTTCCTTTCAACCATAAGGATACTTCAAAAAGAGTAAAAACAAAAGAAAAACAAAAAAATGTTACTTACAAGCGTTTGAAAAGAAATACTCAAAGAAAGGAAAGAAAAGCCTCACTTGATATAAACACCTTAATAAACAACCAATTAATAAACTCATACAAAACTTCTGATATAAACCAAACAAAAGAACTGAATCAATACCAAGAAGTGCTAATAAATAATTGTTATTCTAATTCACAGAGGCATTATAACAGTGCAGTGAGATTGGCACAAACAAACTTGAATTCAGCAGTTTCTAGCTCAAACAGTCGTAACTATCACGCAAGCTCGTCTTTTTATAACCAAACAAATAATGCAAACACTAACCACTATTCAAGAGAGCTGACAAAAACGAACAATTTACCAGCTAAAAGCATAAACATTGACCTGACAAAAAACAAAAATTTCAATAGACTTCAAGAAAACGCAACAATTTCAAGTCAAGTACAAGAAGCAAACAAACTAATAAATTTTAACTGTAGCGGTCTGCATCACTCTGCAACAAAGCAAATTCGCACGCAGTCAAGAGGTAATAACCACCAGCCTGAACCACGCTTAGTGTTTAACTCTAATATACCACAGACAAGTGTTCCGCACTCGGAGTTTTTAGAGGCGGCACTTAAACAAAATTTGATTCCAAATGAACTTAGTATAGATAGGTCTCAAGCTCTAAGAAGTAAAGAATCTTTTATTGCAAAAAAACAAGCGCATCATTTAAGTAATAGTAACCTAGTAAAAAAGGGTTTATCAAGCTACCCGAAAGTTCAAAATTCTAATAACTTTAACCAAATAAGTCAACTATGGATTAATCAAAACAAAAAGATCGACGATATGATTCCTAAAAATAAAAGTTTTATTCCTCACCAAAGAAATAATGGAGGAATCATGAGAAAACACACCCCATCAAACTTCTACAATGTCCTGCCGCCTTACAATGTGCTTAATGAAGCTCATAACTTTGCCCAAAGTCAATCTAAATACTATAATGTGTGGAACAAGGTGGCAGAAGTAGCGCATGTAAGAAGTTCGAGCCAGGATAATTTACTATTTCGACATAATAGTGCAATAAACCAAGTGCAAGTAGACAACAATAAGAAAAACCGTAAAAATACATACATACCCAAAAACCAGTTAACGTGTAAAAATCACACAAAAGAAATTTGCAACGCACACCTCAGACCATCAAACAAAAATCAAAAACTTAACACTCCTGGATCAAGTTTTCAATCTAATAAAGCGTGTAGTAACTTAAGTAAAGAGGCTAAACTACTAAAGCAACAGACAAGGTACCAGGCACCTAAAAAAGTAACGAACTTTAGCCAAGATTATTCTTTGACACCAAACCAGCTAGATGAACTAAAACGAAATATAGAGATACAGATTGAAATGGAACTGGCTGCAGATAGATACATGAAAGAAAAGAACAAGACAAGTTTTCGTACGAGCAAGGCTAATCACCAGAACATCAAGTCATCTCTCTCAAAAAGTAAGCTAAAATTTTTACTTATTGTTTACCTACAATACTTACAATTAGGTAGCTTGTTTTGTTTTAAGTATTAAAATCATTAGTTTATTTTAGTTTGTTCTAAAAAACATCGTTTTTACTGGTTTACTTAAGAGTAGTAAGATATTACAACAATTTTTATGGTAATAATAAAACCGAACATTGTAATAAAAAGTTTTTAATAAATTAATATACCTACTATAAGCTTTCATACTATAAATCACAAGAAGTTCACGTAATATACCGTTTAACAACATTGTAAATAAATTTTTTATTTGTTGGAGCTAAAAAACTACAAGTTTTTTATTTGTTAAAATTTCTAAGATTACACATGCTGGGATATAGTAAAACTAAGATGACATAATTGTTAAAATAAATTTGAGTGCAAATTAATAATCAATTGCACCCAAAAACTTTAAAAATATATTTCATAATTACAAAAGTCTTGGTTTTAAATTTACAAAGTTAAAGTATTTTCTTTGCATATTTTTTAGTTTGTATGTAGTTCAAAAAACTAAAATATTTTTAGCTTGGTAAATGTTTTTAAAATAGTTCAACCGAGTTAAGGATTTTGTGTAGTTATTCTTAAACTCCTTAGTCAAGCTATCTATTGTGCATTAATTTTGTAAAGTTAAATCTTATTAGATCGTTCCCAAGTTAAATTAAAACAAGGGACTTAAAAATAAGTATTTAAAAAAATTCTTAGTTTTAAAGGAGCTGCTTTTTGACTTTGTTAGAACTAGTGAAGATTTTAGTAACAAAAAAAAAAAAAAATTACTGAAAAATTTATAATTACATACAGATACTGAACAAAGCAATGGAAGCCAATTTAATCAAAATTGGACGAATAAAAATATCACTAATAGTAGGTCAAATTTGCAACATCCACGTAACAAAAATCTAAGTAAAAATGTAAAGCTACACAAGTCCGATTATTCTATCCCGCATCACCAATGTAAAGATGCTGCAAGAATTGAAAGTACTTACATGAAAAATTACTTAGAGGATCCAATAGTAGTGCAGAATTTTAATAGATCTAAAGTCCCAACGGAATCTGTCTTTAAGAAAGTTTCTGAAGATTGGAGAAAAATAGACGAGATAAATTTTACCCCGTTTCTTGCTGAAAGTTATAAAAGCAAAAATAGGATTCCAGAAATTGTAAAAAAGGTTCGTTTGATTAAAATATTTAGAATTATCATTGCATTTTATATAATATTGCCTAATTTTTTTTAAACTTATATCAAGTACACCTTTTTTACTTGCTTGACATAACGTACCTTAAAATATCTTATATAATAAGTAATGAACTTCACCACGCGACCATCAACAACAGCATACAAACAACCTAAGACCGGTTTTGTCTCAACTTTGTTGATGATGGCCGTAATAAATACTACTTAAAATTTCTTAAAATAAAAAAAAAAATCCTAGGTTTTTTTTTGGGTCTATATGTTCGAACGTCTATCATAATACTTTAAATAATTAGTATTTCTAATAATATTGCAGCTTTAAAATAAAAGTAATTTAATTTAAGTTTTTTAAAGAAACTTTCTCTTACAAACTATTGCCTTTCCTAATAGTTTTCTTAACATAACTTTAATTTTCTATATTAAACTATTTAATTTTTCATTTGTTTTATAATGTATAATTTTACTTCTACTTGCATGAGTTTAATGAAAGTTTCTTTTATGTTTCGTTTAGATTTTAATAAAACTAAATTTTTAAGCTACAACTAACTAAAATGTTGCTTTATTCTGTCTTAAAACATTGTGTGTGCTACTTGATAACAGAGGGAAATTATAAAAGAAAAAAAAGCAACTAAAACAGTTTGTAATTCTATGTCAAAAAAAAGTTTTATACAAATGAAAGAAAAAAAAGACAACGAAGTTATCTTAACTGAAAATTGTAAAAGTAGCAGTCTAATTACAACTCTAAATGAAAATAAAAAAGATAAAAATGACCATGAAGAAGAAACTATAACAAAAGACACAAAAAATGATAACGAAAAAACGGAAACTTTTGACTTTGTTGATGATTGCGGAAACGGTTGGTGCATTTACTTTGAGCATAGTTATAAATTCAATAAAACTTTAATTTTTGTTAATTGTTTTATAGCGCTAACATTTAACTAAGCAGCATTTTAAAGTTAATTCGAAAACTTTTATTATTTAGATATATGCTGTTGTAACAGCGAAGCTTATCATTAGTATTATAAGTAAAAAAAAAATTGTTTTTAAGTAAATAAACATATTGAATTAATTTTACAATAAAAAAGTAAAAATTACTGAGGTTAGACAATAAAATTTTTCTAATCTCGATTACAAAAGGCGTATAACTATTTTTAGATTTTGAAGATTCTCACGCAGATTTGATAACAAAAGATGCACAAGAAATAAAAACAAATTTAGAAGTTGACAATAGTGAAAAAATTGAAGAGCTACCAAGAAATTTTATAAAAGGTAGAATTTTTTAATACTTGAATAGAAGACAGATTTAAAGTTGTCATAAACAAAAAAACTGTCATTAACAATCACGTGAAAAAATTGTATAGAGAGTACTTTAAAAAAAATCAACAGTTTAAAAAATCCTTTTTAGGTGAAAAAACAAAAATAAGGTTTAATATTTAATGCTTTAAAAAAAATAAATATTGTATTTTCTGAAAAAGTAAAAATAATGTTGTCGTTCATTGTATTTCTTTTATTTTAAAAACTAATCAAAGTTTTTTATACTAACCAATTTCACCAAACATTTTTATTTTTTTTAAATTCATTTGGTATCATTTTAAAATTAAGCTAGGATAAATCAACCATATTAAATTAAAAATTGTTTTAATGATTTTATACGTTTGAAGTTAAAATTCACTTAACTCTCATAAACATACAATAGTCTAACAAAACTTTTAGGTAAATTCTTTGTAGATCTTTTTAAGCACTTTCTTTGCTTTTGTTATTAAAAATGTTTGATATTTGAAGTCTTTTAAGACTATGAGAATATATAGAAATATACGTTGCTCCAGCTTAATAAATATTTTTTTAAATACTAAACTAATTTATGAATTACTATGTTGTAATACTGGATCTCATACTATCTTAATTATTAAATTTCGTAAACTAAAACTTTAAGGCACATAACTTTATTTATAGAAGGCAAGAGCATATTTTTATAGAAGTTTGAATACTCAAAATTAAAAAAAAATTCAGCTATAAAATTATTAACGTTGTTTTTTGTGATATGTTTTTAAAACTGACCTTACATTTGGCTTGTTGTTATAGGAATTAGGTCTAAAGCTTATTGCGGGTTAAAGTATACAAAATTAAACATTTTGTTTAATTTTATTTACGGTTTTTCTAATTCTTAAATTGTTTATTTAAATGATATTTGTATGTTCGAAAAAGTTTTTACAAAATGAGGTCAACTCAGACAAATATTTTTGGTCTGTTTTTCTACATTACATTTTTATTCTTTGTACCGTGTTATTACATAACAATATTAGCTTTCACTTATTCTAAAACACCACGCATAGTACTTGTTAAATATTTTTAAGTAAAAAAAAATAAGTTAGGAAAGTTGATAAAAAATACGATATTTATATTATAATATAAGCTTAGTAGTGTCTAAAATATTATACAGTTTAACCAAACATAAAAATATAAAAAGAGGTTGTAGGAATAAAAAAACTGTAAATTTATAAGAGAATAATTAAAGCGGTTTAAATAGAAGTTTAAGTTAATAACTAATAAGAACAAAAACTGTACTTAAAACTTTAAAGTGTTCCTTTGCTAATTTAGCTATTTCTGTACTTCCTTTGAAACTCATTGTTGCAATAAAAAAATGTTTCCTTCCTTATTTATATCTGACAGCAAAGTGTCATTTATGTTTCATATACTTTTTAGCTAATTTTGTGAAACATTTTTTGCTACTTTTGCTCAAAATTATCAAATAAACAACCTCAAAGTTAAAAATCAAGGAAGCTGTTTATCAATATACTACTTCATAATTCCAAAAAAAGTATGATTAATACAACTGAAGCTAGCTACTTTAAAAAATCTATAGATTTAAGTGTTTAATAGTCTTACGTTACTAATACCAGTTAAAAGAACTACTATCGTATTTCAAATAGTATAGAGTAGAAGTCGACAGCATATTATAAAGATAATCATATATACAGAAAAAGTTTTTCGCGGGCTACACTAAAAGTATGACAATCCTACTCGTGTCATTTTTTTTTGAAGGAAGTATTTTTGAAAACTTTCCTTTAAAAAGTTAGGAGCAAAAAATTAATGAAATAAACATAAACTAGGCAGCATTATTTTATTAGTAAAACAAATTTTATTACAAAAAGGTTGGTTGAACTTGCTTGAACTTGCTTCTACAGCATCAGTTTTTTTTTTAGCTAAAAAGCACGTGACTGGCCAAAAAGTATACTGGTCCTTTGTCCGCAGATTGTCGATTACGGACTTGAAGTTTTTGGATTACTTGTAAAAAAGTTTAAAATAGTATTATCATTAAACCAATAATAAAGCTATAATTTTAGTTTGTAACTTTTACTTTAAGAAGCTTAAAATTTGATACATAGTTACACCAAAATACTAAGTTATGTCAACAGACATTCAGCATCGTTAATGGAATTTAATTGCTTTTAAAACGTTGCAAAAAGCTTATCTAAGTTTTATATTTACAGCAAAAACTCTAAACTTCAGGAAACTTGTGTACTTTATAATTATAATGCATGTTTATTTCATATTGAAACTACTTAGTGCCTTTCAAAATATATCATTAATGTTTACATGACGTATATACTTTTTTAAGACAAAAAGACTTAAATATTTATTTTACATAACCATACATACAAAACTACATACCGATTTAATTTTTTTTCATATGCAAAAAAAAAAAAAATAATTGTTGTCACTAAAAACTAGATTTTTTTTCATCCATTTAAAGTAGCTAACTAATAAAACATGTTAAAAGATGTAGGTGAAGTGTTTAGTTTCAAACTTGATTCGTTTTTGTACTAGCCTAAGTATTACCTGTAAATTAGCGTATATTTGTTTCTGTAGACAAGTGCATAGATTAAAAGAAATATTTTCAGATGTAAGCTTAAATTAACCTTAATAATAATAAAAACTAACACACTTTTTTTAACGAGAACCTTTTATTTTTAAGAATGTCAAGCAAATGAAGAAAAACTGAAATCAGTTGTTTTTGATAAAGAAGATATAAATCAAGAAAATAAAACACTTACTTTATCACAAAGCTGTTTAAAAAACTTAAAAAATCAAGAAAAAGAAAGCACAGTAGCTGAAGACTTACCGAATACAATGGTATAGAATTTTTTCTTAGCTTTTAAATAGCTATCATACTGTTTTAATTTTTAATTTTTTATAAACAGTGTTACTTTGTATAAATAAACTTAATTCAATTAAGAGTGTGTTTTAAAAGCTTTAACAGAGTTATTATTATTTATTAGTATATCAACACTGTTATCAATATATTTGTCATAATGTTACAAAAAATATTTTTATTAAGTCAGTTTCTAATATATCCTTCTACAGTTTACATAAAAGTTAATTACAAACGTAAAATAATTTAACTTATTAATAAAAATAAAACTTTATATTCTTTTTATGATAGAATATAGAAGATTTTACTGAGGATTATACAAAAAAAGACGACGAACTTATTTTTACTTCAGGAAGCAAAAACGGTTTGTTTTATTTATAATTTTATATTTTCTTAAATTAGCTTTAAAAATTTATATAAAAAATAACTTTTATCTTTGAAGGTATGTAACATCTTAGTTAGTATAGACTTTAACTGAATTTAAGTACGAATTATATTAAGATTTTTAAACAAAAGTTTGATGACTTTACTTTTTGCAAATATGTTATAATCAAAAAAGTTTTTTAAATCTGCTCAAATTTATATAACTTTTTTAGACTTATCAAAATATTAATTTGTTTCTATTTTTCAAATCATCACACACAAACTTATACACGTATTTTATCATTAAATCATTTTTATAGCTAGAAAACATCACAAAAACAGAAAAAAACTGAGAAAAACAAACGAAGCTTCATCAGAAGAGGTAAATATAGCAAGTTTATAACTTTAGTTAAGTTATACACAGGTAGAATTATTTTTGGCAACTATTTAAGGAGCGGATTGTAAGTACGGATTTATGAATATTAATATTTAAATTTTATACATATACACAAGTTTTCAAAGTTACTAATAAATTATTACAATAACTAAATATCTATACTTTACTCATTTTACCTGAAAAGTAAAAAGTAAACCTTTACTCTTAACCCACATTACTCAATTAAATAGAAAGATAAGTTTAAACAACTAAAAGTTTAAACAGTTATAAAATAAGTTTTAACGAATGTTTTAAACACTTAAATTAACAGTTACTTCTGTATAAAACTGTTTTTTTTAAACAAGTAAGGTTGTTACGGGTAAAGATTTTTACTATTCAAGTTTTATTATTTGTTATAAACAATAAAAATTATAAAAATAGTAGTACTTGTAATATTTTGCTATACAGCCTTGTTTAATTATTACAGTGGTCCTTAAGGTAATTAAAATATGGGCAAAGTAAACTACTAAATAAGTTCTGTACACAACAAGTTGTAATTCTGTCACTAGTGGTAGGAACACGTAAACACATAAACATGTTTTTGTCAAGAACTATTTTCTACGATTAAACCTGTTTTAACTTGTACCTACTTTACATGCAAGCCATGTATAAACTGAAGCTAGAAGTTATAAACGTTTCAGTCAATTAATCATCCTTTTAATGAAACTTTTTATTTCATTTATTCTATCAAAGTTGTTTTAGTTGTATATTTTATGTCTTACATAATAGTTAAACTGAAAGATATCAACAGTCCCTACTTAAACTCAGTACTCTTAGTATGCTTTGTTTTAAAACATTAACATCTATCTAATTAATTAAGCTTTATAACCTTTTACTTGGTGATTACAAACAGTTATTATTTGTACTTATCAAATATATTAAACAACACTATTACATAAAAAAAAAACTTTTACTAAAAAAACGACACTAAAGTAGCATATGAAAACTAAATTCTTTGAATACACTATATCCTGTAGAAACACTTGTAAAAAAAAATCTTGCTACCCAGGTATGTGTACTTGTTGCTTATTACATATCCTGAATGTTAATAGTTAAAATTGTTGGCTTTCGAAAAACAACAAACTTTAATCTAGTTAAAGTTATATAGGTATATATTTTAAAATTAAAAAATGATCATATTACTTCGATCATCAGACCCAAAGTTCTAGGTAGACTTTATCCTAGGTTTTGTTCTTAACAAAACTAATAGTCCAGTCATAACCGAAGAAAACTATCTTCGTTAATCTACATATTTACAGCTATTGAATTTTACCATGAAGCTACCGTTTGCTGGTATGATCAGTGTAATGTCAAGTAGCCGTGTAATGTAAAAAATAAATCAGTTTAAAAAATTCGTTTAATTAAGTTTATTTTATAACATAGTTATTTTAAGAAAAAGAAAATAATGATTTTGTTAATATTTAAACATAAAAAGTGATACTTAAAAAGATGCATTACCACATAACTTTTATAATTCATTGCTTTCCAGCAGTTATATTGTTTTTTATTTTTCTTACCTCAAATAAATGATTTTGTTAATTAAATGTTGCTAATTAAAACTGCTACTTGATTGGGCTTCAATTAGAGGCAAAGTTTTTTTTTTTTATAGATCCACACATCAACTGATCAAATTTTTTTACCTGTTTCTCTTTTTATTTATTTTAGATGTCAAGTAAAGCTGAAAAAGGTTTTTTGGCAAAACAGGCAGTTAGCATCATAAATGGTTCATTAAATTCTATAGTCCTAGAAGTTTTGATTCAGAACCTTTAAGCGTTTTACTCAAAACTGAAAAGGAGTGGCTTTGTTTACTTGTATGATTACTTAAATCTATCAAAAGCTCTTTTCTCACTTTATTAGCTTGTAATCCTGATAAATTTTTAACACAAAAAAATTAAAATCCATCTATACTGGTTATACTTATTTATTAAACCTTTAGGAAAAATAACAAAAAAAAAACACTGTGAATATGCTCAGATACCAACTGCTATGATTTAAATTCAAATTCAGGACTTTGTTCTTCCCGATTACAAGTTTTAAAAAAACTTAAGAACTGAAAGCTTTGAAAAGTTTCTAGAGCAAAAACTTTCGATATACGGTTTCAAACTTTCTTTCTCTTAAAAATACAAAAATCTCTAATTTTTTCGTGCATTGCAACATTTAACTGATTTAATTTTTTAAATACTAGACAATAAGTAGACTCCCCCGAACCGGACTAAATCTTTAAGTAATTTTTCAATTAGTGTTTTTCGCTCTAACAAAAACTCCTACTGTGTCTTTCATAGAAGACTCTTTGCAGAAAGCAGAAAACTCACGAATTACTTTTGCACTTCTTCTTATTTTGTTTACAGTCGCAACAAAATCTCGAAAAAATACTTTGTTGAAGCTGCGTTAAAAAACTATCCTATTTTTGTGAAAATGGACATTATAGTTGTTCGTATGCCATCAGAGTCACAAAAAAGCATATGTTATGAATTTTTTTGGTGCTTTTAGTTGGAAATTCGGTAGTAAACTAGTAACTGTACTTCACTATATCATCTATTTTATCAAGATATACAAAAAAAAACAGACATACATACGTAATTTTTATACGAATTTAAAAAATATTAGCTATAAGCGAGCACATTCTAGATGTCATGCTGTAAGACAGCGGAACTTTCTCGTTAATTCAACTGTTTTACTTCCTCCATGTAGATTTTCTGAAACTTCTAAGAAACAAGTATTTTTGTTTTTCAGCTTAATGATATTTTTTTTTATCTTTTATTCTACCCACATATAAAGAAAGCAAAACTGTAGAATCATTTTTAGTAAAACTTTTGATTTATGTTTAAATAACTAGACTTGGAAAATTAGTTTTGTTTTTTTGACAGAGTAAAAATTTGGTGCACAACTAGGTGCACAGTAAAATTTTCTTGCACACTGTGGGAACTACTGGATTATAATATAATGTCTGTACTGTTTATAACAAGTTAATAAGACTGTAAACCTTTTCTTTTTTGGTGTATTTCTTAGTAGTTTTTAAAGTTAAAATAATTTTCTTTTCTCACCATATTATTTAATTACAAAGAATTTTTTAAAAACCTCACTTTAAGGTCAATTAAAATTAATTAGGTTAAGAGTAAGTACTTTTTTATCAACTACTTACAAAACTGTTAACATTCAAATAGAAGTAAAACAAATCGAATTTAGTTTTCTATCTAAAAATTATAGTTTTATCTCAGATAAAAAAGTTAAACAATAGACTAGAAACTAGCATAATTTACTAAATAACAGACTTCTAAAACACAATAATATAAATTTATATAAAATTACTTTACAACCGTTTTGTTATAAATAAACTAAAACTGAAACAAACTAAATTTTTTCAAGAAAATAATAAATACTTAAGTACTTGATCTAACATTTGAATTTGTATAAATAAAGGAAATGCTAAGATTTTAACTTTCTGAATAATTTTTTACTTTTAGGATCTGTTTTATGCCAATATAATTTTCAAAAATAATTATTTTCAGTTATAGTTACTAAAAGCTTTGTTTTACATTTATGACAAACTTTTTAATGTATTGTTTTTTAAATATTTAGAAAAGTTACAGAGGTCGCGAAATACCTTTTTAGCAAATCAAACCCTTTATGTATAAAATGATCTAAAAACGATTATAGCTTGATTTATTTTCTAATAAAGTTGATATGTACGTATTTTTTTCTAAGTTTGAGTTTAGTAGATAATACTAAAAAAAATTTCTATTTTTTACAAGTTAACCTTAATTGAAACATCTCGAAAAAGTTTCACAATTTTTTGAGGATATATTTAAACAATATGAGCTTTTTTATATATTATTCTTTTTAATTAGATTTTTATATTATTGAAATAAGTTTAAAAAGTATATATTAAAGTTCAGTATGTTTTAAAAGTTCCTGAAGGTTTCTAGATAATTGATACTGTATAATCAGTTTTTATAAACTTATTATTTTTAAACAGTTAAACTTTACCACAGTAAAATGTATTTCTATCTAAAATGAAAATTAATACTTGATAGTCTGTATCCGGTCTATTTAAGCTATAAGACATCTACTGTTTTACACTAAAACTTTAGCTATTAAAATAGTAGAAATTACAGTTTTGTGATTGAGTTGAAGTAGATACACTTTAGAATATTTTACAAGGTTATATACAAACGTATTTTTGTTTTTTCAATAAACTAATTTAATAATAAAAACACAATTGTAGTCATTCTGGTAATTACAAAAATTTGCTATTAGATACAACCAAAATAACGTTGTTCTTAAAAAGCTAGTTGTTCTACTGTTAGATTAGGTAATTTGAAAAATAAGAAAATAATTCAGTTATTTATTTAATATTAAAGAGATTTCTAACAATTTATCAGTTGTTTTAAGAATTTAATTTGTCACGAGAATAAGCAGTATAAATTATTCATGAAAACAATTTATTAATTTTATAGCGTAAATATCGTTCAACAATTTTTTCTCTTTTTTTTTAAATGTTAGTTTTTTATACCTTCATCATATGAAAAAAAAGTCTCTTTATAACAAAATACTTTTTAAAATATATGATATTAATATTATTTTAAGAATAGTATGTACAGTTTTAACTGTTTGAATTTTTTAATACCTAATAAATTGCTCTTTAGCTCCAAGTAAACTTTATAAAACTTTAGCGCCACCCACAACATACGTATTGTATTAAAAAAGAATTTAAAAGACACGTGTTTTTATCTTTTCACGTGACTTTTTGTGAAAGTCATACTTAAAACTTAGTAAATTGTTTTAATTGAACAGACTTTAAACAGCTTAATTAAAATATGAAGTAAAAAGTTACAGTTTCAAACTATTTAGTTTTACTAAAAAATTGATTCGAAATATTTTTAACACTAAATAAAGATATTTAAAGGATCTATAACACCTTTATAAAACCCTTACTGATTAAGAAGTTTTAACACTTCAAAGCTTTATTTTGTGCAGAATTTTATTGATAACTATACCTTAAAAACCGAAGTATAAAAAATATTTTTAAAACGTTAATAACAATCAGTTTTATTAAAACAACTTTAATAAATATATAAGCGTTGTACAAAATAGTTGCAGAACTGACTTTAAAATAATTAAACTATTTTTTAACTTGTAGAGCTTATTTTTTTTTTTAGTCATAAATGCCAATTGTTTTACAACCTTTTCAATACATGATACTCATACAATAAATGTTAATAAGACTAAATTGCATAAGTTTTTTGTGTTTTAAGTGCATAATACTAGTATTATTTAAAATAATAATAAATTTTTAAATAAAAGTTTTGATATTTTTAAAACACTTTCTTAATATTTACATTCAAATTAAATATTTTTAAATCTAAGGTATTTGATGAAAACTTTACAAACGAGGAATCCATACATTTTGACTTGAAAACACCAAATTCTATACGTGACAATTTAAAAGAAATTCGAAAAGATTTATCAATTTTGATTGATTTTCAAGAAGATCACAACAAGGTGTTTTCTAAAGCCTTCGATGAACTCCAACAAGCTTGTGAAACTTTTACGGACTATAACACCATCAAGCGAATAAAAAATAAAATTTTTAAGGTAGTAGAAACTAGTACAAATATTAAAAGCTCAAGTCAGGTACATGAGCACGAAATTATAAAAAATGTAGCAGCATTAACTAATTTGGCTAAAACCTCATCAAAACAAATTGATTCTAATACCTTAGTTTCTTCTAGTACTCCTTATAAAAATTGTTGATTTATAGCTGAAAAAAGTTAAAAAGCTGCAAAATTTTATCTATTTGAGCTGTTAGTTTGATGCTGTTTAAAATAAAATTTTAACTTTTATGGTTTTATATTTATACCGCATTCAAAACGCAGTAATCTCAAAGTGACTGTAACTTTAATCATTCATACTTTAATTTATTTGTAAACAGTTAGTATATTTTGTATATACTGAATACATAATAGCTTTTCAAATCATCTTGTAAACTAAACATTATTTTTAGCAGGCAGTTGAAATTTTTTGTCTTATTTTAACTTATTTATTTTTTTTTATTTACTTTTCAATCTCGCTAGTTTCAATTTCTGTACGTGAAACTACTGTAATGTACGTATACTTAACTATTTAAACAATGTTTACTTATCTGTAAATTTGTTTTTTTTAATTTGTCTGCACATCTTAAAAAATATTTTTTTGACGAAAATATTTTTGTGTTTACTTCATTTGCTCTCCTTAATTTTACTTGAGTGCTTTTTTATTTCACGTTATATTTATTTTTATATCTTAGTGGCAAACAAATGTTTACGCTATCTTTTTAGGCAATATTGTTTGTAAGCTAATTTAAAGTGTTCCTTCTTACAAAGGTGGTACGATAAGAACTTAAATTAGTGTAAACGAAATTTCATGCTTCATGTAAAATTTTACAAATCGAAATTATTATTTTGTTTTCATCGAACTTTTTAACTTACCTGCTTATTTATTTTATTGTCATGATATCTTAATTCATAAAATTAAGAATGTTAGAGTTTATAAGTGTTTCAGTGAAAGTAAAAACTAATTAAGATAACTGTAAACTGATTAAAAACTAAGCATCTTTAAAGTGTAAAAAATTAAGAAAGACGATGAATTTTATTAATTTTATTGACCGTTATATCAAAAAAATGCTTTATTTTTTTTTTTTGAGTTCGTATTTTTATTTCACAGTTATAAACTGTAAAAGAGTGCCTGTAAAAAGTATTTGTTTTATATAATACATACGTAACTATCGTTACATAATATTTTCTTTTTTTTTTGGTATGCAGCAAATTAAGAAACCTTTAGATTACAAATTACCTGCACATTCCAAACTTATTTACAAAATACCGGTAACATAACTTTTTAAATTCAGTACATTTTAGTGATTTAAAACAATCTATTAAGATTATCAACCGTAAAGTCTTTTAAAACACTATTTAAGATTACATTAATACTTTTTTTCATTTTTAACTGAATTTTAATAGTTATAAAAATTCAGTATAGCTATATAAAGTCGTAATAAAAAACAAAATAGTAAAAAAAAAACAACTTTTTTTGTACTCTAATAGACTGACGACGTTTCACTACTCATAAAGTACAAAAAGCTCTACATATTCGGTGAAGATTATCTTAAATTATAAAAAAAGCATGCAAAAATTGTCTTAATATGTATTTAGTTATTAGACATATTCACTATAAGCTGATCAGCGATGAAATTTAGTAACTGTCTCAATATGTAATATATATTTTTCAATATAAACACTTATTTATAAATAAAAACAAAATATAAAAAACCTATATAAAATAAGCATTATAAAGTAAGTTATAGATTTGAACAATCAAAGTAAAATGTTAATTTAGAAACAGGAGTACAATTATACAATATAAAGTAACTTAGCGTAAAAACTATTATCAAATAAAGTATTGAAAGTTGTATATGAAAAAACTACATGTCATGTTATATAACATGTTAAAAAAAGTCATATTTTTCCAAAGTATGCAAACTGTAAACAAAAGTTGTATGATTTTACTTTTTGGAAAATAACTACGTCACCATAGATATAGAAGGTAAGCATCTTCACAAGAACTTATCGAACGATATTTTAACGTTTTTGTACTAACTAAAGATAACCATTAACTATATAATAAACTTACAACTAAAATAACTTTTACAAACATTCACTGAATTTAGAACAAATTACGGTAAAGCATATTAATCCAAAACAAATAATCTTTATAAAACTTACTATTTGTGTGGCAAGTGTTCAATAATCATGCCTTTTGTTCTTTATCTTCTGATGAAACTGCTGCTCTTTTTAAGGTGCATGTTTCACAAATTTTGCTCACACAGTTTGGGATACTTTTCATTCCAAAACCTGCGTTTAATTTCCATTTTGGTCATTTCCTATATTAGTGAAAATAGTTCCACACTTAATCTGACAAACAAACACTTTGTTTGTTATTTATGACTTTAAAAATATGTCTCTGACCAGAGTTCCTACCTTCAAAACTATCCCCTATTGAGCCTATATAAATTCTGTCCGTGTCCTTACTTTTTATTCTAAGACAACGTTTATTTATTAGATAATTAACATTTAATGGGAAGAATAGTTGACAGATGACCAGATGTACTACCAAAAAAAAAGTTTAAACTACGTAGCCAGTGATATAATCAAAGTATTTGAAACACGCATAGTATTAACACCATGAGTAAATCTTTATCAATAAAATGCATAAGTAATAAAGTACAAAGTATCTGAAAGACTAGTGATTGTTGTAAAATAATTAAAAATAAATAAAATATGTTAAAAAAATATTAGATGTATGTCTACTTTACAACAACTTTAGCATAAAGTTTTTTTTAGTATTCTAGTTCGTGCTTTATTAAGATTTCGTTAATCCCAGGCGAGACAATAAAACCAGAACTTTAATGTAAATTAAACTTATAATTGCTCTAAGTTGGGAGTAAAGTATAACTTTATACTTTTGTTACACACAATTACTACTGTTAATTTATGATAAACCTTTTAGCAACACTAATATAATTGGACTAAAATGCTTTAAAAATTACCTTCATTATTGTTTTGAAGATATTTCTGTCGAACTACTATTAAAATACTTAAAGAACAAAAATAAAAGTCAACTCAACAAACCCTACTTCTTTACATTAAAGCTTAAAAACAAACTTCTTTTATAAAAATTATAACCACAAAACTTTAAACATTCTAATTTATGATGACCATAAAATATGGTAATTTGTAAAATTTTTAATTTTTCCGACATTAAATACAGTTACACTTAGCGAGACTGTCGTTTTGCAATATGTTCATATGAAACTAATTTTTTTAAAGTACGATATCTAATATGTATTTTTTATTCAAAGAAAAAAACATTAATCAATTAGAATTCTTCGAGTTTGGTAGGCTGAGCGTCTATTTCATAAAATTTTTTAAAAATACCACAGCGCCTTTAAGGAAGGCGTAGAACGTAGCCGAACTCACCATTGAATATACCTCAGTTGCTGTGAGCCACAATGCGCAACACAATACAATCGTTTGAAAGGTGCAGTGTTTTCCTTCAATAGAAAGGGCATTTCCCTTGCTAGAAAACACGCCCACAGCAGCGCTTGCTGCTACCGCTCCTGCTGCTATTACTGCTCTGCTTAATATATATTTTTTTTATTTTAACCTGTTTGAAATTTTTAATATTTGCCTTTCAGTTTGAGGTCTTGTTTATCTTAGAATAAAATGAAAATTGAACAGATATAATATATGCTTTTTAATAGCGTACGTAAAAGTTGATAAAAGAAAATATAAAATATGTTTTCACTTTTGAAACAATTTTGAGGCTTTTTTTGAAATAAAATTAACACAAAAATTTAAACATAAGTCACTCATTTGAAAAAGTTTATTAATTAATTTCATTTAGCGCGTCATCAGAATAATCTTGCTAAAAACTGATAAGAATATAGTGTAAATTTAGTTATATACAATTATTTTGAAATATCTAGCTAAAAATACTTACGCCATAACGAGTTAAGTGTAAAAGTCTATTTAAAAGGTTTAAATTACAGTTAAGAATACTTTGCTGATTTGAAGTTATTTACAAGACAAAACTGTTAAAACAAAAAAAATTAAGTTAGTAAAAATTTTACTTGAAACTAAATTTAAAAGTACACTACAAAATACGACAAAAAACGACACTAATAATACTAAAAACACGCTTTCTATAAAGTTTTAAATTGTAGAAATCTCGTTGTTTACAAATTTTCGGCTCGCGAGTTTTAATAAACAATGATTCAGAACTGAGAGATGGTGAGAGTTTCTCGCTCTAGATAGAATTTCAAATCTACTATCCAGGTAGTTCTCAGCACAAATAGGATTAATGAGAATGTGTTCATGGATGGATGATTGTTCACCTTTTGGCTTAACGTCGTCATTAAAAATAAACCTTTTTAGCTTTTTCGTGACATGCTGCTCTCGCCTGACATGGAAACGTTGAGATGTTCGACCCACGTAGTCATTCCCGTAATGGCATTTAAATATGTATACTAGATTATTTAAATCATGAGTAGGTGTGACATCTTTCACAATTCTGTTAAGCGGGCGGTTGGTGTTGTACACAATACGTAGCGAAACACTGTTAAAGGTGGATTTTATAGCTTAATGAAGCTTGCTTAGCCAACCTTATTGAGTTTTCACCCATATAAGGAAGGCGGAGGTAGACTGGGCAAGGATGTGGGCCGAAAGAGGGTAAGCGGTTGATTTTGGACTGAGTTGCCTTAATTTTCTTCTTGATGACTGTTTCGGTGTAACCTAGTGAGAGAAAAAAATTGTAAATATTGTTCAATTCTAAATCCAAACAGTCAGCCGAGCTATAACAAACTTTAATAGCTCTGTTGGTTATGCTTTTTATGATCTTCAATTTTTGTTTGGTGGGGCAAAACGAATTTAAGTAAATGTAGTGTGGAATAAAATTTTCTTTTCTGTAAACAGAAGTAGGAAAGGTGTTGTTGCTGTTTCTAGTAATGTTTATGTCTAAGAAGTGAATCTTTCCGGAAACTTCTTCTTCAACGGTAAAACCTATGCATTTGTGATCTTATTTAGCAAAGTTATTGACATTGTTTTTAGAAGGGAAAATAGCAAAAACATCATCGACATACCTATATTACGCAAGTGGCTTACTGTTATCTAATGAAAGAAGACTATTTTCTTAATAACCGATAAAAATATTAGCAAGAATAGGACTTAAAGGGCTTTCCATTGCTACGCCGTCAATTTGACGAAACATGAGATTATTAAAGCTAAATTGTACATTCTTCGTGGACATACATAATATTTCATTACAAACAGATTTTGGGAAAGGAGGTGAAAGTAAGTCAGAATTGTATAATTGATCTAAACAAATTGTTAACACTTAATCAAGTGGAACGTTTGTAAACAAACCTTTTATGTCAAACGAGACCATAAAGTTGTTTAGTTGGGAAAGATTTAAGCTTTTAAGTTTATCAAAAAAAACTAAAAGAATCAGGTACTGTGTGAATTGAGAATTTTTCTAGTACTGGTTCTAATACAGAAATTAAAAAGGTAGATAAATTTGACTGTGGTGATTTAGTCATAGATAAGATGGGTCTAAGTGTAATTTATTTTTTGTGTGTTTTTGGGAGTCCATATAACTTAGGGCGCTATGAACCAATATGTCTGGTTGATTCATTCACTTCTTTTGATGTTAGAGCTTTTAAAAACCAACTTCTCAGTTTTCTCTGAATGCTGTTTTCAATTTCACTTGTATGATCAAATTTATCGATTTGTGGAAGTTTTAAAAAAGTTGAACTGTCATTTAAAATTAACATCATTTTTTCAATATAATCAGCCTTATTTAAAATTACAACTATGTTTTCTTTATCTACTTTATTTAATACTACATTTGGATTATCTTTTAAATCGTTTCAAAGCTTCATTATACTTATTAAGCATTAGTTTGTCGGTGACGAAAAAATTTAATCAAGTTAATTTAAACAAGTTTGTCTGATTTAAAATTGTTTCCTGATAAATTGTGCTTATTGTTTAAGTTAAGTTAACTGGACTTTGGAATTTCTATATAAACTATCAAATTACTTAAATTATCATTAAAATACTTAGAACTTAGAATTACTACCCAAGTTAACTAAGGGTAAGTATAAACTTTTTTCTATTTGTTCGGCAAGCTTAAGATATTTAAAATAGTTACATCGTTAGACTAGGTGCATGACAATTCAAGTTTGCCAACTCAAACTCCGAAAGGTTTTAATTTAAACTTTAAAAGAAAAAAATTAAGGGCCATAACTCAAAATGTTAAACATAAATGTAAAAAATATAAAGTAGGTATGTAGGTCTAATTAATATTTACAGATCCTTTTTTTATTATAAATGTTTTTAGATATATGGCTAAAATTAGTTTTAAAATATAGTAAGTTGATAAAATTAAAAAAATAATAAAATCTTTTTTGCAAAATACTTTTTTTGCAAAAACAAAACAAGCGTTTGTAGTCATTAATTAAACCTACATACGCTTATTTATTTTCTCATTAAACTAATTAGTAGTTTTAGACAAACTAAATAATTTTTCATAATCTAACTAGTTACAATTGTAATTAAATCTGTAGAGTCTCACTTATTAAAAATGGAAAAATTCTAGGCTGTTCACGTGATAAATAAAATATTGTAAAATATTGTCAAAAGTTAAGGAATTCTCACTATTTAAATCAGAATTATAATCAAAAAATACAAATGCTAGTTTAATTATCTTCAAAATAAGTTTCTAATTAAAAAAATATTTGAAGTTGTCTATTGTACTAAGTATCTTATGTATTTAAAACGAAAACAAATGAAAAACTTTTACACTACTATAGTTCAGAGGATGATCAAAGCTTTTTTAAATAGGGTAAAACAAAACTAAATTTCTTTAAAAAAACACATTTAAGTTTAAAAAAAAGTACATTATAAAGTGATGGTTGTTATTAATGCTTTGTTGTAGCATTTTTTATTATAATAAAGATAAGTATTAACATAAATAAAAATTGTTCATATATTTTAGTTAATAATATTTATAGTGTAATGTTCATTATATAAAAACAAACTACTGGAAATTTTGATATCAAAGTGTTACTTCATTTGTAAAAGTCAAAATGTTAATGTAATGAAACTTAATAGTTTAACCTCTGTTAAGTACTTTTGAATGATGATAGGGCAATATTTATTTTTAGTTACAAACCAAGTTTTAAAAAAAACAACTAAACATAATTACAGTATTGGACAAGACGTTAAAAGGTATCCGTGATGTGCGACTCGATAGCCGAAAGGTTTTTTCGTGCACCAGGTCCTAAGACCAATTATTTTAAGCGTATTTTTTTGTCGTTCAATAAACTATATATATATATATATATATATATATATACAGTATACTACCGCTTAAGTACGCACTTTTTTTGGTACGCATCACGCCTTAAGTACGCACTTATCAAGAAAGACAAAGTAAAAGATATTATACTAGAACTTCAAGAAATTCCAGTTTTTTTGCCTAAATTTTCAATCATCAAGTTTTTCCAGATTATTTTATGTTTCCAGGTAGAATGGCCAACCTGCTGAGTTAGCCTGATACTTTCACAACTTTTAAACTAGGGTGAGTAATCCTGAGTAGGCCAAGTGGCCTGAGATTGTGACAGTCCTGTTATTAAATCTTAACAAACTAAATATTTATGTTGTGGTTGCAGAAAAGTAAAAAGAATAATGATATTTGAGCTGTAATGCTATAAAATAAATAAATATAGATGACAAAGTTAAAAAAACCTACATATACAAAATAGTTAAGTCATAATTTAACTTAAATGTACAAAGATTGATGTTTTAAAAATGTTTGGTAAACACAAAGTAGTTTGGTACTTTCCCTCTAACAAAACAAAATGTAGCTTAATATTTTTTTTTAATCATTGACTGACATTGACTTTCTGTATTAAATGTATGTATTAATTATGTAGAAGCTTTTTATAGAAAAAATAAATCATTTTAAAATCTATTAAAAAAATTTGCAAATAAGAATTATGTTTTAAATGTTATTTGAAATAAATGACTTGTTTATTTGGCTTAATTATTTGGTGGCTAGTTGTAAGAAAGAAAACAAACAACTAAATTTCATATTATACTATATCGTCAAAAAGTACGCACTACCCGTGCTAAGTACGCACTTTTTGGTCGGGTTCAATTTGCGTACTTAAGCGGTAGTGTACTGTATATATATATATATATATGTTTCGTCAAAAAAAAAAAATTAGTCTATAATAAACTATAATATTTAGAATTATTTTTTTTATGAATATTCAAAATAAACTATTTTTGAAAAAACATTGCGAAAGTCTGCTTTAATACAACCTAAAAAAATACTATAAATTCCTAAAACAAGTAAGTTTTTGCTGCATAAAACTTTTCAACATAGCATTAAGCATTTTTAAAGTAAAATGCGGTTAAAATTTTAAAAATAGTGAACTATCTTAATATATATAGTTATACTGTCATTTTTGATTAAACTTGTACAAGTTATAGCAAAGTTTTCCATTTTGTAGTATACTGTAGTTAAAACATCATAATAAATTTATGATTTAAACTTGCAAAAACAGTTTTTAAAGTACTTAAACTATACTTGAACTACTTCTTATATAATGTTTACACTCTTCAAAATTGAGCTAAAAGATATAAAATAAAGTATTTTAAAACTAATAAGAAATAACAAGCAAATATTAAAGCAATTAAAGTTTTTGGCTGAAAAACTTTTTAAATGAACAGTAGAAACTTTGTTTTTTAAGAATTTAAATCTAAATTAGTAATTATATTGCCTATTGTAGACACCGAGTTAAAGATTAAGCTTTAGTAAAAAGTTTTATAAACTATATATATCCAAAAACAGTTTTGTTCTAAAAGATATATTTGAATTAAATACTAGAAAAAAAATATTGAAAATAAGTCTACTAAAATCAATTAACATTGAATATCTTTAGCAGTTTTTTTTTCATTATTAAGATCTTGTCTAGTTTTAAAACTTAATCATAATAAATGATGTAGTTTTAGGGCTGTCTGTCATTAAAACCAAAAGATATTATTTTATTTTGTTAAAAAAATTTACTTGTTGTAAAGCATAGTCTATATATTACATTATTAATAAACACTCTTATTTCAACAAATTTATTTACATTTAATATTTACAAGCAAATACCGATACCTGCTTCTTTTTTAAATGACAGAAAATATTCTTTCGAGGTGCGCAATTCTAAGTGTTTGAAATTATTTAGTCTTTATATTTAACAAAATTTAGCTCTATTAAAAAAGTTGTAACTTATGTACTATTTTCAACTTTTTAGTGATATTTATTTAACTTTTCCGCTAACTTAGTTTCCTAAGCATTCATAGTGATAAACAAAAACAAATTATTAAGTGTAAAAAATTTTTATAAAATACAACAATTGTAAAACTTAAGTTTATTGAGAGTCTCCTTTCCAATTGATCTTTTTACAATATGAATTTTTAGAGTGTTTATTCAAACTTTAAAATGAGGATGTCCGTAACTCGAATCAACTTTTGACAACTTTTTAGTACATTCTTATCGAAAAAATGCTTTTAAAATTTTATCATATCAAAACTGTGTTGTATTATTAAATCATAAACAGTTGTTTTTGTTTTGTGAAAAGTTTTTGCACTGTTAAATAAATTTTGCAGTTATAAATATATTTATATATTGGGTTGAAATATATTTTGTTGTTTTACAGTTTAGTATTTATTTGCGATTGGAAAATTTTTATCTTAAGATTAGTCAAAACTTTCTATAAAGTTAACTACTAAAAAGTTCCTATACTTTTCCAACCTCACAACTTGGTGTAAAACAAAAAAAAACTCTAGGTTTTATCTGATTGTAAGTTGACTGTGTATGATTTATTTATTTTCTAAAATAATTTTTACGTGCTACCAAAATGTTGTAAATTAAGCATGCTGAAAATTTCTCTGGTCTTAACAACTAAGTGTTCTTAGTACTTACGTTTGTCATCATGGGACTTTATAACTCTCTTAATCAATTCTAATATAGCTATCCATATCTATTTTCCCATTTCTATTCTAACCCATAAAAAAACTTAAATAGATGTTTTGTAAAACTTTTAAAACTCAGAATTGTATTATTTAAAAACTTTTTATTTTAGCAAGCAACCATGAGATATGTACTTAAGAGGAAGATGACTCTTAATAAAGTATGATATTCGCTGCACAATAAGAATAGGTTTTACAAAAAAAGATTTAAGCAATTATACTCTTAAATAATTTCTATTTTAGCTCTGGTAGTTTTTTAAATAATATTATACATGCGATAAAATGTTAAGTACAGCATAACCAAAAGCGTGTTTATACTGGTTTTGTGGAGCATGTGCGACTTCTGAAAAGAAAAATGAAAAGGAAAAATTAGTAAATATGTTAGACAGTCAGAAAATTTACTTTTTTATTGAATTAGTAGGTTTGGTTGTGCCTTTTAATAGATAAACGTTTCGTTTTTACAGACAGTGTTTTTGTATCTTTTTTTTATGTTTTTCGATGTGTCTCTGTTTATTTTTTCAATGTTAAACTTCTCTAAGCTGCATAGTTTACAAGTTTTATAATTTTTTGATTTAGTTTTAATTAGACTTTTTTTTCCGTTTTAAGTCGTATTTTTTATACCTTTTAAATTCCATATACGGCTTAATTGTTTTGCGCAACATTTTTTTGTTTACTGTTAAACTGTGTTTTGTGGTATAATGTTTTTAAATGTTATACTAGTCGACCTTACTTTTTTTTTTGTGTTGTATGTTTTTATTGTAGCTTTGTAAATGAGGCTACTTTCCAAAACCAGTTATTAACTCGTGGGCATTATTCGTTTCTTCATTTACAGGTTTTTTTTTTGTTTTACAAGGGTTAAATTGTTTGGTATATTATTATTGCAGGGGAAGCTTTAGGCTTTTTTAAGCGTGGTTGCACATACTTCGCTTGTTATGTGAAATAGAAAAAGTTTCATTTAATAATATATTTTACAAAAAGAGTTTAGTATTCACTGTTGTGTTGCTCCTGTCTGTTATAATATGAACAATGAACATCAAGAATTTATTTCACAGACTTTTCCATTGATCAATTTATAATATAAACATAATTATTACTGTTTATTGAATGAAAAAAATACCCTAAAAAAGTTTGTACAAAAAACCTAGTGTACGAAAAAGCCTGTTAGTTATAAACCATTGACTAAATTAATATTAAACTATTAACTATAGTTATAATATTAATAAATTTTCAATTTTTAAAGTACAAGTTTTTAAAATACCTTATTTTTTCATTTTTCATTTTATTTTTGCATTCTTAAAGCTTTAGTTTATTTCATTTTAACAACAACAACTTGTAAATATTTCAACAGCTTTCATTCTTAAAAAATATATTCAAAGTATTAAAGCAATACAAAGAAACGTTACAAGTTTGTTATGTAACCTTTGCAATATACATAAAATATCAATTCAAGAATTATTGATGAAACTTGGCTTAAAGTCTCTAGAATACAGAAGATGAAAATTTTACTTAATAGCTCTTTCTTTTAGTATAAATGGGTCCGATTGTAATGTAACGATGTTTCCCCTATTATTTGCTGAGTCAGCAATATATATATATATATATTTTTAGTTTATAACCTTATCCCTAACCAACCTTACCCAAACACATATCAAAAGTTTAATGAAATAGAGAAAATATTCAAAAAAATTAAATAATTTTGCTGACACAGAAAATACTAGGGGAAACACCGTTACATTAAAACAAGACTCAATAAAAATGGTACACATAAAGTCTTTTTCGAACATTTTTCTAACTTTTGTAAAAACTATGTATTCAGAGGAAACAGTAAGAAAATAACACGCAAACTTAATTTTGTTGGTCGGTAGAAATTTCTTTTTTTTTAAATTACTTTCTGGAACAAACTACCCAAGATGTATTTTTTTGTGTAAAAAATTAGTAGTTTTTCACTTAAAACATATTTTTGTTAAATAGAATATTTGTCAATAAATTATGAAACGTATTTAAGAAATATTGCAACAATTATAAAATACTTTTAAAAACATAATTCTTTTTAGATAATTACTACTAATATTAGTGATCTACCGGATCCACTCTTTAGGATTTGACCAGATCAGGACTTTTTTTGACTCAAGATTCGGCCGGATCCAAATTTATTTTTTCAAATTAAGATCCGGCCGGATCCGGGTCCTAAATTTTTTAAGTTTTATGTAATATCAATAGAGAACAAATTTATAAAATTGAGTTAGTTTACTAAAATTAATTAGTAAAAAAAATATTACAAATATTTAGGTAAAAAAACACAATGTTATTGTCTAAGTATTTTATTTGAACACTAGGAAAATGAACGTTGTAGAATAAAAAAGTTAACCTATACGAAACCTCAGTTTAAATGTTAAACTTCAAGCTACTTATGTTACTACTGAATTAACTAAATACGACTAAAATTAAATTTTGTACCTTGTATGACGTGAAAGAAAAAGAATTTAAATGTTAGAATGTTTCGAACTTTATTTTTTTATGATAAGCTTTACATTATACTTTTGTTCACAAAATTTCAAACTATAATATGAACAATAACTTCTTTTGCAACTGTTTACATATATAAAAGTAAGTAACTTAGTTAAAAATTTACTTATTTCCATGCCATTAAGCTACAAAGCAACCTATTCTTGTTTTTTCAAGTTGTGATGAAGAGATTAAGGTTTTCCGCCGGTTTTTGGAAGCAATTAATTTCGCTTTTGTTTGTAAAAGTTACCAGCTTCTAAAATAACCTTACAGAATAAACAGAAGATGGTGGTGCCGAAAGATACCTTTTTACAAACCTGGCAAGATGTGTGTATTTTTTTCTTATCTGAGTTCCACCAAGACAAGACTTCAGCTTCTTTAACTTCTTCAATAGATAAATTTTCTTCATAAGAAAAAAAAATCTGTCTCAATCTCTTGATCAACTGAATCTTTTTGTTCACTTTCGTGGGTATTTGCACTTGTTTCCGATTTAAATGTAGAATAGAATAACAAAAAAAATTGGGAACATCATTTTTAGGTAATTGAGCTTTAGTTTATTAGGCGGTACTACATGAACTTGACCATTATTTTTTAATTCTAAAAGTATCCTTAAGAAATTACTTTATATGTATATAAGAATAATAAATGTAATATAGAATAAACTATTTAAAATATTACTTTACTATAACTTTAAGAGGCAGCAGTTGTTCAACAAAATTTTAAAATTTTCACATAGATAATTTATACTACTACAGACAATTTTTCATCAAAACCAGTGCTAAAAAGAAATTTATTTGTATGATGGTAAATTGAAAGATAAAAAAAATTGTTGAACAACTGCTGCCTCTTAAATTTATAGAAACCAAATAATTATATTTGCTGTATTTGTAGAGCTCTACATTACTTAAAATATTTAAATTGAGAATAAAATAGTTAAATTAAAATTGTACAGAATTTTAAAAATTGAAATAGATTAAAATATAAATATATGCTTTATATTAAAAGTATATATACTCTAAGTTTATAATTAGAACTAAATTATAGAGTCAGTAGAAGAATATATCCTGAAAGAAACTTTTAATTAACAATTTAGTGTTTTTACTCTAATGGATGTATGTACCTGTATGTTTACAACAAATTATTGAGCTCACTAAACTTTAATTACTCTGTTTCGCTTGACTAATTTTATATATATTAAATATTCAAAACACAATAACCTAAGTATATAAAACTGAAAGAAACTGATCGCGGAAAACTAAGTCTTTCAAAACTAACTGGATCTGGATCCGGCCAAATATCAGCTAAGATCCGGCCGGATCCGGTAGATCTTTCCTTTTAGATATTTTATGTTAATAAAACTATTTATTTTCAAGTTTAAGGGTTAATTTAATTTTTTAATTCGGAACGTTATAGAATTAGTAATTTTTAAGTGTCTTTAAAAGATAAAACAGCATTAACTTTTAGTTAGATGCGAAGTTAAAGTAAAATTTAAATGTCACTCTAGTATAGTTTATTAAACGACAAAAAAAGCGTTCAAAATATTTTGTCCTAGAACCTGCTGTACGAAGAAACCTTTCGGTTATCAAGTCGCACACCACGGATACCTTTTAACGTCTTGTCCAGGACAGTAATATTGTGGCCAAGTAATTAAATTGACATTTTTAATTTTCATTTAGTTATAAGAGTTAGATATTAAAAGATAAATCAAAATCAAACGTAATAACAAAGTTTCATGTTTATTAAAAAATACATACCCGATTTTCAAATGCTAAACATTATTAAAATAAGCTAGCTGTATATAAATTTATAGTTAAATTTATAGCTGCCCATAAATTTAATTTTTTCAAGGGGAGCTATTATATTTCAACATGGTCATAATAACATGACATTAAACACTTTAAAAGTAAAGTTGCAGTATACTGTTTAGAAAATGCAATACAGCAACTTTTTTTTTTACATTTACTAGCATTTTCAATTAAAAATTTTATGCAAACTAGTAAAGGGTTTTCTTTTTCAAATAGGCTCGATATAGATATATATTTATTAGGATATCATAATGAAATTATAATTGATACAGCTATTTCCAAGGAGTGAACTTCATTATTTTTGTGCTTTACATTCAATATATAAAAGCTAGTATGAAATCACAAGCAAATTTTTGAACTTTATAAAGCGTCTGATTCAAACCTTTTTCAGTAAGCTATAAATTTTATTTTAGGGTTACACAGGCTCCAACAAACCAGTTTAGAGCCCTAAGTTGTTGTGATTACAATTTTGTTGTTTGTTTTCATGCAACTACAGTTTAAAAACACTACAAGTAGTACTAGACTTTCATCGGAACTGAAAACGGAATTTAATTTACTAAATATAAACAAAGACCTGCAAGGTACACTATTGGTTCTGTTGTATACTAAATAAATTTATAGTTGTAGCTTTTTTGATGTTTTGTATTTTCATTCGTTCGTTGCTAATATTTTTATAATTAATACTTATTATGAACAAGTATTTTGATATTTATTAATTAAAACTACTTGTTTGATTTTTTTTTTCAATTAAGAATATGACAGATATTTAAACTGTAATATGAAATATTTTTTGTTTAAAGTTGGTTTTTATTACTTGACCGGGTTTTATTAAGTTTTTATATTGCAACTGGTCAAATAATATGTTTGTAAAAGCTTGACTACTTTAATACTTCAGTTTTTATGTTGCTGCCTAATAAATATGCAAGGGTTTTTAATACATTAACCTGCTGCATGAGTACGCCATTTTACCACTGCGCAAAAGTGCGTACTCGACTGACAATGCATACTGATGAAATCCTTGTCTATTTTTACTTACAATAAACCCAAACATTATTAAAAAAAGAAGGCTTTTAACTTTGTACAGGGTCTTTTAGCGTTCGATATAGCAGACATTTTAAGAATTTTTACATTAATGCTACACATCAAGATATTAATGAACTTGTAAGCATTGATAATGAAAGTAGTCAAATGACCAAGAAGATATATTTGAAAAAGGCAAACTTTTTAGGATGAAAATCAAGCAGTAAGTTAAGAAGATAATGTTACACCAGATGAGGATCAGCCAATGGATGTTTGTAGCAATAGTCAAAATTTACAAGCGACCAATTTTCTTGATAGCGTTTAAAAAAAGCATGTTTCTCTAGAAGAAAGGTGTTATAAGCAGACGTGCAAGTAGCTATTGGTAAAAACAACTATGTAAAGCTACAACAAACTATTGAAAATTTTTAAAATATTTTGAAAAAATTTGCAAACATCAAAAAGTGATGCTAGACCCAAACGAGAAGCTACACTTACAGACTTGTTTTCAAAAGTACTTCTAAATAGATGTCAACTTCACTATTCCTTATTTTCTCTAAAACTAATACGACTGTTTTAAATAATCTTTAAGATCTTTGTTTTAATCACTGAGTATCGAGTATGCAAATTTCAGTTGCACCTCTCGTTGTTACGTTAAACAATGATGTTTAATATGTTCGTTTTAAATAAATGATTTTATTTGTAACTTGTAAGTTCATAACGTTTACTTCAATTTAAAAAAAAAATATTTTTAACTCTATAACTCAAAGAATATAATTTTTATAATTGTGTTTTAATTAAGGGTTATGCAAATTTAAATTGCATTGTTCGTTATTTCCGTTTAATAAATAAAACATTGTAATATGTTTACTTTAAATGTTCGATTTGATATTTAATTAGTAACTTCATAACTTTTTCGAATACCTTTATCTTTATTTTGTTGAAGTTTATTACAGCATTACTACTTATAAGTTTTATTTTTTAATTTATAGTAAAGTTCCCTTTTGAACACAGTGTTTTTCGGCTAAAATAAGTAACTACGTTTATCAAAAAACAGAACTTGCACATTCAGGAACAGATTACTTTTTAAGCTTGTTTCTGAACTTAGTAACAAGTTTTTTATTCAAAACTTTTGTATTTATTCTCAAACCTTAAAACTAAAATTTTACAGAACTCTGTATGAGTCTGAGTTCTAAGATATGGAGTAGTTAATACGGGTAACGGGTCAAATATGCACGAAGACACTTTTGCACGGAGGGTCATTTTGCACGAGAATAAAATAAAAATTATAAAAAATATTATTAAAAAATATTAAAATAAAAATAAAACATAAATAAATAAAAAGTTACCGACAGTGGGTAAGGGTTAGGGGTAACAGTGATAGTAAAAATAATGATAAAAAAATAACTATTAAAAATCTTTATTAAAAAAAAAAAACATAAATAAATAAAAATAAGTTATTAAAAAACATTTTTTTAAAAGTTATCGACCGAGAGTAAGGGTTAGGGGTAACAGTAATAGTAAAAATTAAAAATAAAAAGCAAATTATAATTAATAAAAAATACTAATAATAAATTAAAAAAAAAAAAGTTAACTAAAACAAAAAAGTTTTACAGACCGAGGGTAAGGGTTAGGGGTAACAGTAATAGTTATTTAATTATTTCATTACAATAAAAAAAAAATTAATTAATGAAAAAGTAAAATGATTAAAACAAATAAAATTAATAAAAATATTAAATTAGTTTTTTTTTAAATTAAACCCGTGAAAAGTGTATTCGTGCAAAGGTGCCCCTTCTGGCATAATTGACTCCTACCCGTAAATACACAACACAAAAATATGGGAACGGGTTTAAATTGCACGAAGACAAAATTTCACGCGGTTACTAAATTGCACAAGAAAAAAACTGCAGGAGTGCACAAAATTTCACGAGTGCACAAAATTGCACGAAGCCAAATTTGAACGAGGGCACACAATTGAACGAGGGAATAAAATTGCTTGAAGACGATTTTGCACCAAGGGTCAATTTTGTACAAGTTACATTTTTGCACGAGAGTAAAAAAATACAGAAAAAAATTAAAAAGAATAAAAAAATAAAAAATAATTTATAATTTATAATAAAAAAAATTACTTACCTAGGGTAAGGGTTAGGAGTAACAGTAATAGTAAATATAAAAATATAAAATAACTAATAAAAAATATCATTAAAATATATACATATGTATTTATAAATAAAAGCTACCGAGCAAGGGTAAGGGTTAGGGGTAACAGTGATAGTAAAATTTAAAAAGTAATTAAACTAAAAAAAAAAATAGATTACCGACTGAGGGTAAGGGTTAAGGATAACAGTGATAGTAAAAAAAACTAAGATAAAATAAATAAAAATAAAGTTAATACAGAAATTTAAGAAAAAAAATTAACCCGTGCAAAAATGTCTCCGTGCAAAAGTATCTTCGCGCAACTTTGTGCACTCGTGCAAATTCGTCCCCTCGTGCAATTTTGTACGCTGGTGCAATTTAGACAGCTACCCAAAAATATACATTACTGTACAGTGTAAATGCTTTACGTTATAATAATTCTTAATTTTTTAAATGTTATTATGTAAGCCTCAGCTCGCGTTTTATTAAAAAAATTACTTAATATGCTACTACTTACTTGATAAATGTTTTGCAAAAACTTACTTAAACTTAAAATTTTTTGAATAATAAATTATGGATAAAATTTAAATATTTTTTAATTCTAGATATAAGAACATTTGTTTTAATTATTTTTTCAAATTTAAGACTATAAGTTTAACCATTTTCAATCAAAGCAAAAATAATCTATTTTATAAATGTCTTGTTTAAACGTTTAGATATCAAACAAGTCAATATGGAAAATAATTTTAATTATTGTTTTACAAATGTTTTTCTGTTGAGTGTTTAGCTTATATAGCCGTGAACTCTATTTACTTTGACTAACAGTATGCATAAAAATTTTTGAATGACTAATAATTTGAGCTATTTTGTTCGACCTATTTTTATTTTAAATTAATTAAACGTAGAAAGCACAGATTTCAATAACAAGAAGTATAAAGTATATATACTAAGTTGAAGTAAAACAAACAACAAATGACGTAAATAAACTGACAATTGAGTCTCATCTGACGTCAGAATAAAGGTATTTTGTTTGTTTCAAAAACTTTGGTATTTTTGAACGTGTTAAAGAGTGTCTCTCAAACGACTGTACTGTCTTATGAAAACTGATTGCATTTTAAATGTAATATAACTTGTTTTTACAGATTAATTCATTTGTTTTTTTTTTCTTGATAAAAGTCTGCAGCTAAAATAAAATCATAAAGTAAAAAAGTTTAATTAATCTACTATAATATTAGACAAATGATCGGCAGCTATTTAAAAGTGAAAAGGTCAGATTAAAGTAAAAAAATTATGTAGATATCATAAAATCACGTCTTCAATCTTTTACGGACAATTTTTTTTGCACTACCTTAGTTTACTTTTATTGTAATTAAATTCCAAATTTAGTTGAAATTATAATTAAGTTTTTATTAACTTGTTAGTTATTTGAGTTATAAATTATTATTTCGGTATTTTAACTATAACTTAAATTAAAAAATTAGGACCAGTGCAAAAAAAAATGCTTCGTGTAAAAATAACGACTAGTATAAAATTAACTTCGTGCAAAATCGTCCCATCCCCATAAAAGTCCTTTGCGGACTAAATTTGTTATGATTTTTTTTTCTCGGCTACAGAAATATTAATTACATACTATTTTATAAAACTGATTAAGTGATAAAACATAATGAAATTATATAAAAGATGTTAGTTTTTACTCGCAATCCACTCAAAAGCATTTTGTAAAGTTTTTTTATAAAAGTCCAATTTATAATATATACAATTTTGTAATAGTTGGTTGTTTCCCCAAAATACTTTTTGGTAAAAAAACGTTGCAGTCAGATATTTTTGCTAGATCTAAGCTGCAGACCGTAGCTTGTTGACAGTTTTAAACTATCAAGATTTTCAAAATATCTTTAAGTTTTGTCTGTACTTCTAATGTTTAAAAGTTTTACTAAACTGCTTTAGTTATGTTTATAATTAATGTTATTATTTTTTTAACATAACTTTCTCGTATATGCCGTACAACAGAATAAAGTATTTTGAATGCCTTAAATTCAAATAAATAACATTCAAATGTTTAAACAAGTGGTACGGTAGTTAAAATTAGACTAAAAAAACCTTTGATTGTTTTTTTTGCAGTAATTTATTTTATAAGCCAAATTGTAAAATTTGACAGTTTAGTTTCTTTAGTTGTGATAAATATTTTTTTTACTCCAAATTAAATACATAAAGTTATAACTATCTATATAAGTATAAAACAATTAAGGTTGAAAATAACCTGTAAAATTTTCAATATAAACTTAAACTTATAACTTTAAAGTGTAATATGTATTTAAATAATATATAACGAGAAGTATAGGGAGTAAATAAAAAACAAAACATTTTAATACACACATTGGTCAATATGGTGTTGGAGGGTCAAAGTATGACTAACACTGAACCAGGGTAAAGTTAGCTTTTATAGTACAACTCAATGGAACGTGTTAGAGTTGATTTTACGCGTTTCTAGAACTACGTGAGTGTGGGTTTAAAATGTAAATATTGACGATTACTCTACCCTTGCAACTTTGAACCTATTAAGTAGTATTAAAATAAAACTATATGCTGAGATTTTGTCGTTGCTCAAATTTTTTTGATTTAACCACAGAAAATAACAAAAACTAATATGTTTTTTTATAAACAAAACGATCTTGTAGCTAAAAAAAATATTTTTGAATGGCATTATTAAATGAAAACACACGAACAATAAATTAGTACTTTGAACAAGCCCAACGTGATTCATTTTTATCAAAACTTTTACGTTATTAGAATTTTTTTTTAAGTAAAACTAAAAACATATTGATTTATACAAGTAAAATGAGCTACAAATAATAACAGAATCTTATATTTAAGAAAAGACATGGTTGGTTGCATATGAAAATTTCCCCTATGACATCACTATTCTCATGCTTATACGAGTAAGGTTAAATGAATTATCAAGTGTATTTTAAAAACTCTAATCTAATTTATTGATATTTGTTTGTATAAAAGGGGTCAAAATAGCTGTAGACAAACTTATAGTAATATATTAACTAGTAAACAAACTTATAGTCATCTGTACAGACTGTACAGACATCAGTGTATACTAAGTTTTTCAACAAAACAAAAGTAACTGAAGCATATTATCAAGTGTTCCAAATCTTTTAGCTCATGGACTTAAGTAAATCACTTTTGATATAGTTATTTGTAAATTTTTCAATTTTTTTACTTAAACCTTCAAAAGTTTTCATAAACTCATTAGATTTACATTGTATAAAACAGTAATAAATATTATCTTTGATAATTGAAAAAACATTTTTAGATACATTGAAAATAACGTAAGTGAAAACAATCTTGTTTGCAGTTTAAAACATTTACAGAAATTTTTACAATAATTAGTTATTTTAATTATAAATTTTAAGTAAAAGTTTTAAAAGTTTTCAATTATTCCATAAAATATGTCTGGTGTTTTAATAAATAAATTTACAAATCTTTTTATTTTTATGTCTTCTGAAAAAATAACTACAGCTACTTGTTTTAACCTGTCCAAATTCAATAGTTTTTCAATAAACTATTTTTACCGTCGACATTTAACCATCAAAAAGTAATTATTAATACACTTAGTTCAACCTTACAACTTTAAAAAAAAATCCTTATAGCCTTTTTATTCCTTGTGTATTAACAAAGTTATGTGAAGTTTTAACTATCTAGTTTTATTATTAACATTGTATTTCTTTTTATTTAAAAGTGTTAAGGTTGGTGTTAATGGTCTTTTTTATTAGATAAAGTCAGTTTTGTTGTTTCTACAATATTATTTAGCGCTATTTTTTAATTACATTGTATTTTAATTCTAATCAAAATAAATAATCTGTATGACTCGTTCTTTAACCTCAAAGGTATAACTACTTAAAAAGGAATTTTTAAGTTATTATTATGTCATATCTCAAAAAGAAGTGAAATCAAGGCAGCTTTTAAAATTAACACTTTACTAGCTTTGGCTAAAAAAAGTTTTTAGTTTAATAAAATATTGCTTTTTAAGTAATTATCGAATTTCTCTTATGATAAATATTTTCTTCAAATATGATCATTAAAATATTATTTTTAAGACCTTTTGGTACATTTTTTTATAATTCAGATTTACTTTTAAAGGTATATATGGTCCCTTTAAAAATTAAAGAAAATTTTAATTTTCTTTTAACCTTGTAATCATGTAATCTTGTTTTATTCTATCAGTTTTCAACTTTATTGGCTTTTGTATTATAAAAACAAAGTAGCTAAACAAAACCTTTTTTTAATTTATTTAACTAGGTAGACGCTAAGTTTTTTTAACGTCATAAAGATTTCTTTTTAAGTAAAGATAGTTTACTCATTAAATTTTTTTGTTGTCTGGTTTCTATCAAACCCGTTAATTACGAAATCCGAAGTGCTAATAAATTGTTAATTGTAACAAATAGATAACAATAGTTTACTTTACCCTAAAGTCATTTCAAACTAACTTTCTGTTCAATTAGAAGTTTATCTAACCTTAATGTGTTTTATATTTATGAATCATTATGAATTTTTTATTTTAGAAGGTTTTCTTAGTTCAGATTATACCTATGAAGAGAGTCATCTTATGCTGTTTTTTAAACCAAGCACCTAACTTAGTAAAAGTGTAGGCACTATTTTACTTTGTACAAAAAATAATGTTAGTAAAGAAGACTATTTTCAAATTAGTCATTATTATACACTTTCTTTGTTTTTTTATTTTTTAGTAGAAATATAAATATCAAAAATAATATTTTACTCGGGAATTTTAAATAATAGGAACTCGATTATATTATTAAACAGGTTTTAGTTCTTTGTTCTTTACTAAAAGCTACTTAAATTATTAATAGTAACAATAGTATTAACAATAGTAACAATAATCATACAAATACTATGCTTTTAGAATTTTTTTAGTTAATACATAAAATTCCGGTTTATCACTTTAGCCATAAAAACAGATAAATATAGTGTTGAATAAGTCAAGAGACTAAACTTAAATAACTAAAAGTACTTAAGTTGAATAATTAATTACAAATTTCAATAAACAAAAACGTAGTTTTAAAAGTAAGTTTATTGTCAACAGTAGCTTTAAAATTTTTAAAGTTAAGTACAACAATTTTTTAATTAAATTTTTACTACCTACTGTGAGATGGTAAAAAAAACTTACAATAGTCTTACATATAGGTATCTAATATCTATTTTGCAAAGTAAATAGTCCTTAAAAGAGTACAATATTATCATATTACAACAGTTACTGTATTCTTTTAAACTGTCATCCATTAACAAACAATATAGGACTTCTTAAAATGTGTCTTTTAAATCATTATACTACAGCTTTTGGTGACGGGTCAAATATGCACGAAGGGTCACTTTTGCAAGAAGACACTTTTGTACGAGGGGTCACTTTTCCACGAGAGTAAAAAAGATAAACTAAAAAGAAAAAAAGTTAATAAAAAAACACCGACCAGAGGTAAGGAGTAACAGTAATAGTAAAACAAAACAAAAACTGTAATAAAAACAAAAAGTATTAGTTAAAAAATAAACGATTAAGGATAAGGGGTAACAGTGATAAATGTATAAATAAGAAAAAATTGATAAAATAATATTTATGAAAAACAGAATAACAAAAATAAAAAAAGTAACCAACCAACGGTAAAGGTTAACAGTGATAGTAAAAAAACAATAATAATTAATAATAAAAGAAGTAAACCCGTAAAAAAGTAATTCCTCGTGCAATAGTGTCTCTTCGTGCATATTTGACACCTCCCTAAAAAAATTTACTTATAATATTTAATAATTCTACATAAAAGTCAAGTTTTAAAGCTTTTATATTTATAAATAGTTAAAATTTTTATTTAAAAATTACAAACTTTACTTTTTATAAACTAACGTATTTTAAATTGTTAATATAAGAAAAGTTATATGTTATTAATATATTTAAAAAACCTTTAAAACTTATGAACCAAAAAATAAAAAACCAACATCTTTAAAATTTTATGTACTAAAAATTTGTATATTTTTCTAAATAATTATTTGGTTTCTTTAGTTATTGATGCCGTTGAAAAATCACAAACAAAAAATTTGTTGTGTCCTTGACTGATTTAAGCGTTATATTTAATATAAACATTTTGTTTAAATTTTATGTAGCTAGCTTAAATTTAAAAAAATAGAGTAGTTTATTAGTTATTTATTATAATTTTCTCTTTCTTTTTCTAATATGTATGAATAAGTTAAAATTACATATTGGTAGCGTATAAATTTATCTAGACAGGTATAAAATAATTTATACAACTTATTTAAGTTTATTTTAATTTCTTTAATACTTTCTTTGCCTTTATAGCTCTCTCTCTAATGAGTTTAAGAAGAATATTGATAGCAATTTTTAGTTCAGACAAGATCAGGTAGAAACATAAGCAATTTTTTATATACAAGTTTTTTTGATTTGATAGTATACATAGTAAAATAGCTAATTATATTTTATAATATTGAAAAATTATTTTAAATAAACTTAACACAAATAATTTACTAGGTACCACTTAAATTATATTACATGTTATTTACACTTTTGAAGTTTTTAACCAGGTTGACAATAAAGCACAATCTAATGTAGAACGATTCAAAAAAAAAAAAGAGGACCAGCAAAGTCTTACTTAATTTTTTTTTGCAGCTAGTGTCTGAAATAACACTAAAATGTACTAAACTTTTTGTTATGGCAAAAGCTTCTTGTTTAAAGCAAAGAAGTGTAAAATACGTAACAATATACGCTCTCGTTGTTATCTTATTTTTTCTTAAATTTCTCTCCTTTAAAACGAAATTATAAAAACTTTTGCATGCTGCCAGTCTGTATTTGTGCTTGTATTTTAGTTTTGTTGTTTCATAGTTTTTAAAGTGTTTTCATAAATATATTTGTAGTTGAGCTTTTTTCAATTGTAAGACGGTCAGATTTCGAAACTTAATTTTATTAAACTTTTTTATTTTCAAAAATACTTATTAAAAGAATAATAAGGTTTTTTTTAAGTTTAAAACAAAATCACAACTTTATATATATATCTAAAATGGATTTTAACAAAAGGTTATGCTAAAATACAAAAGTTTATTTTTTAATCAAAGTCAAAAATACATGTTTTAAAAAGTTATTAATATTTTTGCTTTTTTCTACATGTAAAAGTGAATTATTTAACAATATATGACTTTCTAATATATCTTCATTTTTTTAATATATGTTCATAAACCGTATTCATAAATTCATTATTCTTTATATACTTTTTTTTACAGTTATTGCATTATTAGAAAGTTAGATATTTTTGACTCCAAGTTTTATTAAGCTCTATTTTACAAAAATAGTACAAGAAAAAACTATCTTGTTACAACAAACAAGATAGTAGACTTCAGCTATTCAATTTGAAACCAGGAGTAAACTTAAACGTTTACAATACAATGATTTGTTCATTTATTTAAAAAAATCACTAGTTTGTTTAAAATTTACATTTAGCAGCTAGGCGCACTGTTTCTAAAGTAGGATAAAATTCCCCTTTTCTCTCTCCTCTATTACGTCACGATTCACCAATGAGCAGCGTTTTCATCGAACTGTCTTAACAAAAGTCAAATGGAGCTCACCAAACTTCTGCTAGTAGAAAAAAGATTCGTTCGTTTGTTTTTTGCCACTTATTTTTAGTTTGCTGCAGCTTTTACTGAACAAAAACCAATTGTAATCTTTTACTTACACAATAAGACATTTAATAAAAAGTTGAGCACTTTGGCAAAGACATAAAATAAAAGTATGAGGGTTTATTTTACTACTTGTTGACATTTTCCTAATTTTTTTGTACTTAAACTAAGCTTTTTTAAAGTCTCACAAACTAGATGTTTTCAATTTCAAAAATAAAAAAAACATTGGTTAAATAAGATTATTAAGTTTACACAATGTAAATTATTAAAGTTAAAAGTAAAGCTAGTTTTTACGGGAGAAAGTTTTTAATAAAAAATTAAAGTAGTTTACCTTCTAAAAAATACTAAATGTATTATCTTTTTTAGATTATAGTGGTACATAAGTACTAAACAACTAACAGCCAATAGTTTTCTAAAATAATTCTACGTAAGATTATATTTATAATATTCTTTCAAAACTACTAAATTTTATATATTTATTGTAATGAACAAAGCTATGTGTCAAAAACTACTTTTTATTTAGTTGAGTTTATTTGACTATTTTATATAAAATAAATAGATTAACGCTTGTTGTTAAGATTTAATGTATGATTAAGTATATAAAGTAGTTGATTTTTAGGTTTTGAATATATTTATAAACATGTAAATAGAAAAATACTTATAATATATGAAAGTTGATCATAGTATGGTTGTGTCTAATAACTTTATTTAGTTGTCTCGTAGTTTTACTTCAAACTAAGTTATTATTGCCTTTTTCTTCCATTAAAATTATAAATAGTTCAAAATATTAAAGAACTGATAATGTATAATGGTATATAAAGTTTTAGAACACAAAAACTATGTAGTAAGATTTTTTAAATTAAACCAATGATAGCTCTGAATTTTAACAACTAGCTTAATTAAAAATTATAACTTTGTAAGATGTTAAAAAAAGTTCGACTAATCTTAAGTTTATCTAACTTTTATTGCTGTGTTAGTTGATTTTTAAACAACGCTTAGAAGCGGAAACCTAAAGCAGTGAAAGTATGTCTTTTAACTGTTGATGGATTTTAAAAATTTCTAAATAAGATTTTCATTAACTAACCATTTAATTTATACTCTTTGATCGTATATAAACAAAGATTAACTGAATGACTTTTATTATAAGTTAATTCAAAACAATCTTATAAAATACTTCAACTTAATACACTAATATTAAATATTTTATGAAATTTTAATTAATGTTCTAAACTTTTAACTTACTTTATTTTTATGTATAGAATTAAAAGTGTTGTGATTGTTTTTAATTTAGTAAATATTATTAACAGCTATGCAGCTGAAATTTTAAATTTGTCAAAATAGTATACTCTTTTATACATTTTTTGAAGTTTATAGAAAAAAATTCCAACGCTTGTTTAATATAATAACTTTTTTAATTTTTTTATTAGATTTTTAATTATTGACTTTTTTAATTGATTTGAAATTGCTATTTTTTACAGTTTAGTTATATCTAACTATATGATAAAGCTATCAAAACTCTGTAAACTTTTTAACAAATGCTATTATAAGTATTATTCTTAAAAACTACTTAATTACTTCTTTTTTTTAACTTTAGCTATTTTACTAGAAAAATATATAACTTGTAGAACATATAGTAAAAGTCTTATTTTTAGCTTAAACTAAATATTATAAATGATTTTGAACTCAATTAGTACTGTTTCGAAATGAATTTTTAAATTTTTAAAATTTTTTATTAAAAATATTGTTTACATATTGAAATTTAAATAATTTTTTAGTACTCTTAAGACTTCAGCTTGTAAAGTTTTAGTAAAGCAGCTGTAGAAAAGCTATCTATTCAATTACTTTGTCCACAGGGACTGAACATTTTTGATAAGAATATAGTATTTAAACTAAAGCTCACCATACAGGTTATTAATTTAGTAGAATATATCTCAACAAAGATAAAATTTGAGTTTTTTACATATGAAAATATATTGAAAATTTAATATTATCTAAACTACATTATTCTATCAACTGTTTTTTTGTGTGTTTTCTTCTTTGGTTGTCTTTATTTAATTTTTTAGATAATTAATTTTTAACTCTTCTCAAAGAGTTTCATTTACTATGATCTAAAACATCTCTGACGTTTATTAATAAATTAAACCAGTTTTCAACCTAATAAATAATCTCATCTTTAAATAAAATTAGTTTTTTAGTGAAAATAAATTAAAACTTTGAAATCTTTTGGCAATGATTAACAATACAGCTATAACGGTTTACCTACTTAGATAAATAAAGAATATTAAATTAGTCAAAAGCTTTATTGAAACTTGCATTATTTAACTTTATTGAATAGTTTTACGAGAATTTAAGTAAAAACAAAGTTAGTTTTACTTTCTAGAAAAAATTAGTTAAAAAGGTTAAAAGTAATTAAATTTATTTAACTTTTGAATAGACAAATATTACCTCTGCGGCAAATAAACTTGTAACACGAATTATTGTAAAATAATACGTTTTTAAATTAAAATATAAGTTCAGAAAAAAATATTACTTTAACAAGAAATGTTTTTGTTTTCATAGCAAATGAGGACCAAGCATTTTTAAGACTTCTAATTTAGGTAAATATAGTTGATATACAAGGCTTTAAGTACTTCAACTAAGTTATATTTGAACCTTTATGTATCTATTTATACGTGATGTATATATATATATAATGTATAGATTGAATAAGATTAAAAGTAAAAGTTTTCACATTTGTTAATTGAGATATACCCATGGAACTTTACATTTTACTATTATTATTGAAAATATGTCTTGATTATGAATATGTCTGTAACAGGGGTTTAAGGGCAGTCTCTTTTAAGTATTATGTCAAGTTATTTAAAAACATTTTGTGAGCCGGGTTTGCTAGATATAAGTTTTCGCATACCACCCTGGCCTAAAAAGTAATATTAGACTTAGTTACAAAAGAGTCTTTATATAAAAATATTCTCAAAAAATTATATTTATTTTTGCACAATTAAACTAAAGCATATTTGTACATAAAAATTATATCAAAACTTTTTTTTTTTTAAGCTATAAGCTGGCAGGATATTTCTGCTTCATGTGCTGGGTCACTTTTATACAAATCACTAATATAACTGTTTTTATTGTGAAACTAACAAAAAACGATAAGTATAAGATATTTATATATCAAGCTTATACATCTATCTAAAGTTCAATTGAAACATGTCCTGGGCATGACGTTAAACTATTTTGGTGTATGATTCGATAATCGAAAGACTTTTTTGTGCACTAGGTCCTTGGACCAAACTTTTGAGCGTTTTTTGTCGTTCAATAAACAATATATTCATTTACAATAAAGGCAAGTGTTTCTGTTAGAATATCTAAACCACTACAAATAAATAGTAGACTAAATTCTAACACTAGTGCTTAAATAACTCTCGTTCAACTTTAACAGAATCTTTAATTTATTTTGAAATAGGCAAAGTTTAATCCGTAGATCTTGCCGACGAAGTTTTTGTATCCATCAAAAAAAGTTAATGATAAAATTATATTAAAGGCATCTTAGTTATATTTATACAACAAAATAAATAAAAAATAATTTTCATTTAAATAATTTTATATTAAAACCCTATAAACAACTATTTGTTCAGTCAATAAAGTTACTAAAGTATATGATAATTAATTACTTCAAACAACAAAGAGTTTCATCAGTACTTAAAGTTTTAAGTTTTTGATCTGCAAAAAAAAAAAAATAAAAACTTTTATTTGTAGACTAAATAAATACAAGAATCATGAATCAGGTTCAAAGATGCTACAATCAGCAGGACAATTATGCTCCAGAAGGACAAAAGTTAGACACCACTGGCAGTTACGAAGTTCCCTCTCCGGACTCAATAGCGACAAACACTGAAAAAATTTACTCCACCTACGGCAGAGTAGACCACCAAAGGAGCATCACACCGATAGTTGCAACGACAAACTCCATCGTCGACTATTCTAACAACGGTGGAGCGTCTGCTCTCAGCAGCAACTCGAGCAGTTCAAGTAACAACGACCCTCAATTTTCGATGCCCCACTTGTCCTACGGGCTTCCCCCCATCACGCCAAACTCTGCGATTTTCAACCCGAACCACGACTACCAAATGGACCTGAAACTTCACATGCAAGGAGAAATGCCACAAGTTTCAACTCCTGAAATCATTTTAAAATCATCAGATTTCGACAATGCATCTGCTTCTTCGTCATCTCTAGCCAGTCTCATTTACACAGAGGACAAAGAAAAACTCCCTCAGTTTATGGAATGTCCATCCACATCAATGTACAACAGCTTTCACGGAGATACTCAGCAACTGGTGCAGTTTCCTGGTGGCTACCAGGTAAAAAGCGAACTTGGATCGCCACCGGTATCCCCAATAAACATGGAGCATCAGGAAGCAATCAAGTCTGAAAGGAAGAGGATGAGGAATAGGATCGCTGCCCACAAGTGCAGAAGAAGAAAACTGGAACGAATCAGTAAATTGGAAGACAAAGTTTGTTGTTTCAATTTTTTATTACGAAAAACTTCATTAGTATTTTTCTGCAGGGTTTATACTCTAATGATAATTATGAAGATCTACGTACTTAATTGAAAGATGTTCACAAAACTTCTAAACAATATACTTTAAAAACTAGAAGCTATTTTATATTGTTTGAAAATTAGTTTTTAGCAACAATTCTTTTAAATTTTATCTAGTAAAAGTTTTACCAAAATACTAATAGGTTTTAATAGGCGCTGAAGTTAAAAGTTTGTAAACTTTACTCTAAACCTAAAGTATGTATATACAAAGTTTAACTGTTCAAAACTATAGATTCAATTGTTGCTAACAAAAGATCCTAGTGAAACAAGTTCACTGGAATATAAATAAAAACAAATTATACAATAATCTTCCTTTATTGTACCCTTTGTTAGGTACAATAAAGGAGGATTATTGTATAATTTGTCTTTATACCAAGTTTAATCATTAGTTTTTCAATGTTTTGGTTTATTGAAGCAACAATTTTTTGACTTTATATAATACTTGTATCTTAAAATTATAAAAGAAAAACTACTTATTCTCAAATTAAATGTATTTCTCACAAAGCTTTTCAGTTCTAACTTTATCAAGGGATCAATGTAATTAAAGTAACACTGTAAGTTTATACCTTTTGAACTTTGTCTACGATAATTTATTGTATTCGATTATATGAGATTAAATGAATAAAAAAAAATAAAAATGCTAAATTTAATGTAAATAACAGTGAAAACAAGAATAAAAAGACTAATAAACGTTTAGAAATGTTGTTTTTCCGTTTGAAGCAATCTAAGTAATCTTTTATAGTTTCTGTTTTTTGATTAGCATTAATTACATACTGTAAAATTCAATCTGCTTCCATCGTTTTAAAACTCTAAAACTAGTTGTAGAATATCATCTACATGTGTATAGTTTATTTGTAAAAATATCTTTCGATTACAGCATCTTCTATATGGGATATAAAACTTTTTTTTAGGTACGCAGTTTCTACATAGAATATTTTTTTGTTAGTTTTAATTTATATTTGATACCCAGGTCGTTATCCGAAAAATTTTTAAGGATTTTTAAGGATAAGTTATTTCTAACTATTGTTGAATCTTAATTATTAAACTATAATTTTTTAACTATTTATTAGCTTTTTATTTATATATTTATTTATTAGGTATTTTAAGTAAATTTATATATAAGAAATAGTGCAACAAGTACACATACTTGAGAACCATTTTAGCTACCTGTAAGAATGACACAAAGGTCTTCATTAAAGTCTTCTTGTAGCTGCGATGTCGTATAGTAGAACTGACGAATTCATAATGGGCTTTAAGACCGGAATTCCTTATTTTTATTTTCTTTTTGTGTTTCAAGCTGGATTAAAGTTAACAGCTTTTTTGAAAACTTATGTAAAATCTAGTTTATCGAATTTCAGGAATGTCAGTTTTTTAAGTTAGTTTATTATGCAGTAACTTTTAAATTCTTAAAGCCAGTTTCCATTTCACTTAAGATATAGTAAATTCTAAAGTATAATTTCTGATCTTTACAACCAGATTAGCAAAATTTTACTTCACTACATTTTATACTATATGGAAAATTTTCATTTTGGTTACTGTAGTCATTTATATGTTTATTCTAAAATTAGTTCTGTTTAGACATAAATTACTCGTTTAATTTTTTCTAAAATTTATACCTTCAATGTTCATACCATGTATTCCATATACTTGATTTTTTTATTAGTTTAAAATGTAAATAACAAATAAGACTTTTTTATAATTAATGCTTATATTTAAACTATCAAAAGTAGTTTTATCTGTTTATTTTGTTGTTTTTTAAACTAGTTAAAGTTTTTATTTTCTGTTTTGGAACACTTGAGGTAAAGATATAAGTTTTATATCGCACTAACAAAGTATTACAGTTTTTTAGGGTAAAACAGGCAAGTTTGTTGACCTAAATGTGTTAAGATAATTCAGCTGTACATTTTGTGTCAGAGTTATACTAAGCAAAGTCTGTTTATAAGTTTTTGTTTCATATCTAAATTTTTTATATGATTTAATTTTCTTTTGTGATCAGGAATATGCTTTGAGCTCATTTAGCACATCAATACACATTTAATAAATTTTAATATTTAAACAATAAAATATTTACTAAGCACAAATTTTACAGGTTATATTTATGATTATATTTTTTAGTTACACATCGTTCAACTTAAATATCGAGAAATTAAGTCATCTCCCAAACGTTAAAGAATATTTAAAAACTTGTTTTTAGTCTTATCTACATATAAATAGATTTATGCAAATTATATATTTTATTCGCGACCGGTTTCGTGTCTTATCTACATAATCTTACCTACAGTCTTATCTACATAATCTAACTAAATTGTTGTTTTCAAATGTGTCTTTCACAGTTCAAAAACGAAAATGTAACAATATTTAAAAAAAAATATATATATATAAAATAATAGTATGTAAAAGTTTTAAAATAAATAGTTGTACACGATAAATTCAAAACATTCTCAGTTAAAGCTAAAAAATTCTACCATTACTCCTTACTAAAATAATAGTTACAAAAACAAAAATTTTAACTTTTCGCTAAATTAAAAACTAAAATTATAAAATGATAATAATTAAAGAATAAAATTAATTTCTGTAAAGCAGGTTATTGTCATTAATTGCTTTTAAAACCTATAAATAACTAAAAACAAATTTTTATCAAGTTCATTTTTATTTAAATGTGATTTAGTTATAAGAGGTTACATTTTTATGTCAATTTTACAATTCTCTACACAGCCATATGAACTTATTTAAGCTTTTTAAATCTGTTTAGAAGCTTAAACTGTAAACGACCTTGAATTCAAAAATGCAATAGTTCTCTAAACTTTGCATTTAGAAATTTCTAATTAAAAGAAGTTTCGTTAAATACATTACTCTTTGCTCATATTACATTCTCTTTGCTTAATTGATTACTATTAAAAACGAATATACCTGAATGTTTAATAAACAGTTGACTGTTTTACTCTAAAAAATAATTTTAGCTGTGGTACAGTAGGGTCTGATTTTAATAAATACGTAATTCTCCTAGTTTTTGCTGAGTCAGCATTTTTTGTTTTGTTTTTTTAATTTATACCCTTAACCCTAACCCTCCTTATCCAAATTATTTATTTTTTTTATTTATACCGTTAACCCTAACCCACCTTACCCAAACATATAAAAAAATGTTTTAAAAACAAAATTTGGATAATTTTTCATGCTGACTCAGCAAATATTGGGGAAACACCTAGAATTTCAATAGGACTCGGTATAGTACAAAACTTTATACATTTTAAATAGACATGTTTCCGTTGTTTTGGTTTTATTCTTATCCATTTCCAGGAATTATTTTGAAACTTAAAACATGAAAAAATCTAACTGTATGCTGAAATTTTATGAAATGTCTTTTAATTCAGCTTATAGTTAACTTTTAATTTGTTTAAATGATTATCAACAACTAACATTAAAACTAATGTGATGGTACATTAATTCAATGGATTGTTTCAGACTTTACTTTCATAATTTAAAAAAAACTTGTATAAATGTTTACTGTCTTTTACTATTAAGTTTTAAATGCTTTAATAAAACATGACCATTCAAATTACAACAGTTTCATTTCTGACAACTTTAATTCTTTAATAATTTTAAGATTTTTAAGGGGTTATACCTCAAAAATAATTTGAAACTGAAACAATTGTATTATAAGGTACATTTTGTTAAGATTATGATTGAAACAAAAACTATGAAAAAAAACCTTTAAGGAGATAATTCATAATCGCTAAAAATGGCAATATTTTTATAATCTAGGAAACTTCTTTTAGCTATATCTCATAAAAAACATTTATTGAAAATAAAGACAACTAAAAAAAAATTGTTACAAGTGATAAATTGTTATAAATTAAAATAGCCACATTTTAGCAAGATTCAGAAATATCTAAATTCGAAATTTCAAAATATGTATTGTCAGAATTCTAATTATCATACACTCTCTAAAAAATTTTCATTAAGGGGTACTTTCTTTTTTTTGTATAAACCGAGAAAAACATCTAAAACATTTTTTTATACAAATCTTAGTCTTTTAGATCTCTTTACAATTAAATATTGCAATTAAATTTTAAAACTTAAACTTTTTTTATTACTTAAATTTGGTAGAACTTACCTTTAAATCTTATTGAGCGAAAAAGAAGGTATACCAATCTTATCAACGAATTTAGTCTAGTATTATTCTTCTTAAAGACTCTTTATGGCATTTTGAATTTGAAATAAAAAAGTTAATTAAAGCTTTTAATCGTTTTATACAAAAACATTAAATTGTTTAAATAAAGGATTGAGTTTTTCCCTTGGTTTTTGTTCATAACTTATTGCTTTTTTTTTGTAAAGTTATTCACAAAACATTTTTTTTAACAAAGCCCTAAAATAATTTTCATGTTATCAGTAGCATATGTACACGTTTAATTTATATATAGCTTTTCAGTTTAAAAGTTAAAACTAATTTTAATTTAAAATCTATTTAAACTTTTCAAAACCATCAGGTGGCAGCACTGAAAACTCACAATCACGAGCTAACAGGAAACATCAACGTACTGAAGCAGCAGGTGACAGACCTGAAGTCACGCGTCATCAACCACGTGAACCAGGGATGCGAAATCGTCATCGACCACCACCAGCTCGTAATGTGACGTGCGGGTGACGTGTGATATCTTACTACCAGGTTGCTTGCTTACGTATTAACACACCTAAGTTACCAGGATGGCTTTTAAAAATCTAGTTTATTGCTTATTAGCTTGTAAAAGAAACAGATGCTTACATGAACGAAGTAGTTTATTTATAAAATGTTTACATTGTAATTGTATTATCAGATTATATAGGACAAAATATTATTTAAAGCAATATTATCATATAATATAAGTCTTCTAAAAACATACTTTTATACCAATCGATGCTTATCTTTTTCTAATAGCAGTGTCAAAAAACTATTAAACTACCCTTGTAATTAATGTATGTAAGTTTTCTTTTATTTATCTTGTCTTGTTTTATTTACATTGTTGTTGAATTTTGTTTTTAATTAAACTTTCTTTCTGCTTATTTCAGTTACTCTGTAAAGTACGTGCCTACTTTAAGAAATCATGACTAGATTACACAAAAGTCTTACAACTGTACCTCTAAACTGATAAATTTACAGATAATTTTTTGCTGCATTTATTTTAAATAAACAATGTTTAAATTAAGCATAAACGTTTTATTTACTCGTATTTTTTTGTTCCCGGTTGTCAATAAATTCTTATGACTAGTACTTATTTGTTTTTTTTTTACTAAGTTCTTAGTTTTTAAAACTCTTAATTTATACGTACTTTTTTAACGTAGTAAAGTAAACCAGCTAAAATAATTTTTAATCATAGTATTTTTAAGCAATAACAAAACAAAGAAAAAATCTTTGATTTATAGTACTAAATATAAACTATGACTCTTATTGTTACATAGTATTTTAGTCAGTCAAAGGATCATGTTATATGTACCTAACTTTTAATGAATATATTAATTACATATTTAAAAAGCGATATTATATTAAAACTTATATTTAAGGTATTCTTAATCATTTGTTATTTATTATTCGACTACACAAATTTAATAATCAGAAGTTGTGTGCTAAAAAGTTGTTAAAATTAAAGACTTTTTTCTTAATCCCTTTAACTATGCAATTGACTTTTTATAAAAAAAACTTAAGTAATATTTTATACCACAACATTTTGGATTTGATAAAACTTTAATCGAGCAGTAAGAATAAATTTTAACACTAAATATATTATAAAACCAATAGCAAGAGTTTTCTATTTCAAATATTAAATAATTATCTTTTGGTTTGGATTTTTTTAATGTACCTTCAAAACCAGCAAAAATAAATACTCTTACTGAATGTATAAAAAGTTTAATGTGTTTAAAATAACTTTATATTTTATTGACAAGAAAAATATTAAATTAAAATAACCTTGTTTCAATGTTTAAGCCTCTTGAGTTGTTTATGATTATCAGCATATAGTAGCTAAACTTTTTGTAAAATATTCTAATGTAAGTTGCTTATTCTTAAGTTTCTTGACAATAAACATTGAAAACAAACACAGCACAACACATACTTTTGACATGTGAAAAAAAAAAAACATTATAAAATACTTTTTTTTTAAGTTGTTTAAGATTTTTGTAAGAAAGTAGAAGTCTTCTTTGAATTAAAAATTAAAGGACTTTTTACGCTTAATTGTAAATATACAAAATAGGTTCTTATTTAAGACTAAGGAAAACAAGAAAAATAAATTATACAACATGTCTTCTTAAGAACTGCAACGTTTTTTACAAAAAAAAGTCTAATATTTAATTCAAGTACGACAAATTTCATTTTCATTAACATAAAATGTTAGATAAATAATAATTAAAAGACTAGTTAATTTTAAAGTAGTATTTGTATTTCTTTAGTACAACTTAAATTATAAATTGCGTGGGTAGTTAAACAGCGTCACTTTAATGTAAACAACACCTTTTCTGTAAACAAGTTTAGTCCAAATCAGTTTATTAAATAAAAGCTACTGCATTTCACTTCCTATGTCTTACTGATAGGAACTTTTGTACAAACTTTAAATAATTGCGTTTTTAATTCAGTAAAGTTACTCGTTTTCAAGTAAATATATTTTACCTCAACTAACCTTTATTAACATATTTTTAAAGGTTTTAGTTTTTTATAACTTCTATCAGAGTAAAACGAAATTAGACTAGAGTTTAATAGTAAAAACTTTTCAACCTATCTACATATTTTAAAAAGTAAATTAAAACATAAAAAGAAAATAGGATTTTCTAAGTCTTTTTTTTACTTTGATTAGTTTTTTGCTTCAGCCAACTTAAACCTCGTAACTTGGTTTTTTAGTCAAAAAAATGGTTGTTAACCTTATATATAATGACAATCTAAAACTTCTGTTGACACTTTAATTTTTGAGGCTAGTTTTAAAACAAGATACTTTAAAGTTTTTTTTTTACTTTTAAAGCTATACAACAAAATACGATAGCTAAATATCAAACGTAGTGTATTACATGATACCAAAACTTTGGAAGATATCGTAATAGGAATTTTTGTATTAAAAGAAACACATATAAAGAAGTAGCAATGCTTTGTAAACTTTAACTGTTTTTCAAAAGTGAACAAAATAAATCATATGACAGAATTTACACAAAACAAAAGTTTCATTAAATGTTGTTCTGAGAAAACATGTTTAAAGTAAAAATTCCCGAAAAAAAAATTTTTTTAAATAAGTCGAATATTTAAAATTAATTTATTATATTTTTTGTAAAAAACTCTCCATATAAGGAAACTTTAAAATTTTTCCCTAATCTTAAGGTTATTAAAATAGTCATTTCTAAATTTCAAAATTTTAAGCACCTTAATTATTAAAAAAAAGTTAGACTAACATATTTTTACTGTAGTGCAGCTACTTACTTCCACACAAATGTAATTAATTTAGATTAGTAAGTTACTTTTAAATTAAAAAATATTTATTTTTTTGACTAATAATGTAGAACAAAACAACAACACTTTTTTTTATTTAATATAATCGTATATTTGTTTTGTTTATTGTTTGGATGTTAAAAAAACTTACTTATTTTTTAATAACTTTGTTATGTAAGTTTCCTTTAAAAAAAATTATTATAAATATTTAAGTATTTCACTAACTAAATTGAACTAAAATACAACTCGTTTTTTTAAGTTGTGTTGGCTTTTTCTAAATACAATAACCTCTCGCTAATCTACGCACATTGCATCCACAGCAAATGTGTGTAATTAAATGAGAGAACTTTATTTAAAAAACGAGGTAGCAAGTATGTCTACTATATTGGTACACTGAGGCACAATTAAATGTTTATCCTTCGGTCAAGGAAAATAACTTTACAAAGTCTAAATGTATAGAGAAGTAAGTCAGCTTTTTAAATTTTATACAATAAAAATAAAATTTATGGTTATTTCAATAAATACAATAAATTGGGTTTAGACAATATTATCTCTTTTTTTTTGTATTTTTTAAGAATTCTAAAATGCATAACTAAACAAGAGAGCGTAACCAAACGAGTGCGTTAATTCGTGAGAGTTTATTGTTATACCGAATTTTTATATGGTCTATATTTAAAATGTAAAAAAAAATATTTGTGTGACTATATTTTTGTTTTGCAAAATTTACTTCATTTTCTTTTTTAAATATACAATCGCTAAATTTATTAATGTTCTTACAAAAGCTTTGTTAAACGGCTGTAAAACTACTTTTCATGTGTTTCTACAGGTTATTTTTATAGGTGTCTTTGTTTCATATATTTATTCAAAAAAGCAACTACTTTAAAACACAAAAAAAAATCTGCACAGTGTACATTTACATTTATCTTATGCTTATAGTTCTATGAACTTTTATTTGGTAAGAAAGCTATAACACTGTATTTATTAAAAATTTAATTTACTTATAATTTTAAATTGTTTAAAAGTAAAACCAATTGGGGTAATTAAAGTAAACATTGTTAATTATAACAAGTGAAATAGTAAAAGTTAGTAAAATACTTTTAAATTTTAGATTTAACCTTTTATTTATTACCTCTTTATCTGACCTTATAAATGTTTTACAAAAAATTGTCGCTAAACAAAAAACTTGAAATTATTAAAAGTATATCCAACCAAAAAAAGTTGTAATACTTTTAATAGTTGTCATACAAAGGTATTATTTATTAACCAAAGTTAAGTTTATATTACATGTTTAATGTTCATAGTTGATTAATTTTTCAAGTATATAATTTATTTGCTTAAAAATTTTATAAACTAACCTTTATGTGTACAGTAAAAAGACAATAGTTTATACTTAATAAATATAGTTATATAAAAAAGTGTTTTTTAAAATATTACCTGTGCTCAATGGCATGCAGAAAAAACAACTTACTAAAAAACTATATTAAAAAGCAAGAATTTCTCTTTATTAAAATTAAAGTTAATTTTCTTGCTTAATTTTTTTATAGTTTTAACTATTTATAAGCATGTTGTTGATAATTCTTAGCTAATCTTAAATTATGGAATACAGCCAAAAACAAATAAATCTTAATAATAGTAGATAATAGTTTTTCAACAACAGATTTTTACTTAATAATCCAATGTCCACAAAATTTTATCGTTAGTGATATACTGTGCAAGGGAACGCGTCACTTTTGCACGAGCGTCACTTTTGCACGAGGGGACACTTTTGCACTACGTCACTTTTGCACGAGTGGACAGTTTTGCACAGCCTCATTTGCACGAAGGGTCATTTTTCACGAGAGTAAAAAAGAATATAAAATGAAAAGAAAATTAAATCATTAAACACATAAAAACAAGATAAAAAATATAAAAAGATTATTTTATAAAAAAAACCGACCGAGGGTAAGGGTTAGTGGAAACAATGATAATAAAAATAAAAATAAGTTACAAAATAAAATAAAAACTAGACAAAAATAAATAAAAAAGCTGTTAAGAAAAAAAAAAAATACTGACCGAGGGTAAGAGTTAGAGATAACAGTGATGAAAAAAAAAATTGTATACATACTAAAAATTATCAAAAAAAAAACAGTAAAAAATTAACTAAAAAAATAAATTAAAAAAATAAAAATAAATTACCGACAGAAGGTAAGGGTTAGTGGTAGTGGTGTAAGTAAAAAAAAATATTAATTAAATTTAACAGAAAAAAAAAATCAACTTGTGTAAAAGTGTCTTCGTGCAAAAGTGACCCTCAGTGCAAAAGTGACGTCGTGCAAAAGTGTCCTCTCGTGCTAAATTGACGCTCGTGCAAAAGAGTCGCCGTGCAAAAGTTTCCCCTCGTGCAAAATTGACACCCACCCACTAGCATAGCTTTAAAAAGTTTAAGAACATTTTATAGACTGTTAAAATAATATTAATAAAAATCCTTTTATATAAAAAAAAACATGTATAGTATTTAAATTTAAAACTGTGTTATCATAAGTATTTGAAACATTTTTAAACTTTAATTGTTATCGATCGATTTAAATAGTTTTATACTATTCAAAACTTTAGGTGAATAACAAACAGTCATGTCAGATTTTAGTTGTTTATCGGTTAAAAATTCTGAGGTCGGGCTTAATAACTCTGAGAAAAAATAAAGATACGAGCAATTCAAGTGCATTTTCATTTTTTTACTATTTTTACCAGAGAGTAACTTTGTGTACTCAAGTTCTGCTGGTGTTTTACATTAAAGTCTACATTAAAAATAAGTCTAAACATATAGTCGCATTTTTGAAATAATTCAAAAATAAGATACTTCATCTAACCACTATAATTATATTATTATCTTTTAGTAAACGTCTTTTAATTTATGAACAGTACTCATATAAGTAATTTTATCCTAATCTTTTAACTGCATAATTATAATACATAGCGGTGTAAAAAGGTTTAAGTAGAAAATATGCAGCCTTAATTGTTTACGAATATTTTATGCAGTTGTGGTCAAACTCTGCACACAAAGTTACTAGAAAAAATTTTCTGTTACCACTTGACTAAAAAGACTAAGAAACACTATTTTCATTTTTTGAGTGTCAAAATAAGTAAATAGATAATGTCTTAAGAACTGTTGCTTTATGTATATTTTTTTTTTTTATAAAAAATTAATCGGAAAAAACTTTTACTTTATTAAACGTTCTGTTCAAAGTTATTTCTAGGCACACTACTGGGCACGGGGACAGGTCAAATATGCACAAAGGGTCACTTTTGTCCAAAAGGTCATTTTTTGCATGACAATAAAAAGTATTAGAAAATAAAATGAAAAGCAGAAAAAAGTTTTTAAATAGAATAATATAAAAAATTACCGACCAAGGAAAAGGTAAAGGGTAACCATGGTAGTAAATAAAAATGAAATTATTAAAATAAACAAATAAAATTTCACCCGTCCAAAAGTGACCCATCGTGCAAAGTGTCACTTCGTGCATATTTGACACCTACCCACTGTGTACAGCTTCAAATTGTGAAGACCTCTCATCAAAAATAGCTATATAAGTGTTAAAAACTGAGGCTATTGATAGTTTACTTAAGAATATCATAACTAAAAACAGAGTGGTTAAAAAAAGCTTTTTTATAAATAAAAAACATTAAATTTATGCTTTGTTTTAAACTAACTTTATCGAGTTTTACTTTAAGATATTACTAATTCTGTAAACTTCTTTAAGTTTTAATCTCAAAAGTATAATTGTATAAATCTTTAAACGATTTTAGCATAGCACAAATTTTATTAATCGTAAGTAAATATCAGTTACATTTACATAGGGACGTAGCTAGCTCAAAAAAATAACGAATCTGCAAAAATTAAAACATCTGAAATAACTCGTGATAACGTCCTAGCGGGAACACAGCAATTTAAACTACCTCTAATTTTATCGAATTTAGTCTGAAAAAATGCAGTTATGTTAATACATCAAAAATGGAATGTTGAGGTACGAGTGATAAGTGTATACAAGGCAATTTAATCTGCTCCACACCCCCTATGACTCTTTATGTCTTGCCACTTGTGTAAACCAAGAAAACATTCATTAAACGGTAGGAATTTTTATAGATAGTTTTAAATATTGGGTACTTTCAATTGCAGCAAATTTGCAAAAAAAAAGTACCAAATATTTTGATGACTTCATTAACTTTACTTTGGGTAGTTTTGAAGCTTAAACTTGTAAAAAAAACAAAATTGCTGTGTCTAAGCCTATGACAAATTCACTTTTTAATTTTTTTAAATATGAAAAAAATCATATCTGAAATAAAACAATAGAATAATACTAAACATTTCCCTATGTTAACAAAATTATAGAAATATTGTTTGTGTAAGTTACAATTTTAAATTCAAACACAAATTAAAAATAAATTTTTCAAATTTTTTTTTATTGTTTATTGATGAGTTTAATTCATAAAAAAATTTGAATTAATTATACATGAGTTATGTACTTCAATAAAAGCTACCTTTTTATAGATTGAAATAAAGTTAACAGGGTGGTCATCAAACCTAAATATTTATGGGAATCTTGGAATGTTATATAAAATCCTAGAATGACTTGAAATTCTGATCACATATTTTGTCTAGAAAAGTAAATAAGACTTGAATTTAAAAAAATATATTAAATTTTGAAAAATTTAAAGAAATTTCAAAAAAACTTTAGGAGCCACCTTGGGTACAGGAAGGGTGTAGATCACTTTTATTACAAGTTGATGTCACTTTATGAAATTTAATCTAAACTACAAATATCTTTATATAGATTTTTTATACCAAAACAAGTTTTTGATATGTAACATTAAAATAGGAAAGTACAATAGGTTTTAATTGTCTTCTTTTACTATTTTTTAAATATTGAAAGGAATACTTCCTTAAATTTTGAGCAGGGTTGCCAAAACATCTGGAATCCAGGAACTTAACAGTTTAAACAAAAACTGGAAAAACCTTGAATTTTTGAAATTAAATTGAAAAATCTGGTGTTTAAAAAAAATCATCAAAAATATGAATTTTTAAACTACTTCTACATGTAAAATAATGAAATTCTGATAAAATATGATAACTTAAAGTCATCAATAATCTATAAAAGAAAAATTTAAAAAGTCAATAGCTTAATTTGTGGTTGAATTTAAAATTGTAACTTAAACAAAAAATATCAAGGTCGAAAATTATATTTCCTTAATTTTGTTAACATTGTGAAATGTTTAGTATTGTTTTATTTCAGATACAATTATTTTTATATTTAGAAAAATAAACAAATATGTATCATAGGCCTAGACAGCAAATTTATTTTTTTTTACAAAGTTTAACCTCAAAAACTACCCAAAGTAAAGTTAATGATATCATCAAAATATTGGGTACTTTTTTTTTTGCAAAATTGAGGCAATGAAAAGTACCCAATACAGTAACCTCTCGCATCTTTACGCACTCGTGACGTTACGCACTCTCGTTTAGTTACGCATTTTAGAATTCTAAAAATTCAAAAAATTAAAATTTTAACATTTTTTTATATTGCTCATATTATGTTTATTGTATATTTTTATTTTAAAATTTATTTTTAAATGCTAACTCACCTCTCTATATCTTTAGATTTTGTACACTTATGTTCCTTGACTAATTGATAAACATTTAGTTATACCTCAGTAAATTTTATTCCTACTTAAAAAATCCATTAATATATCTTCAATACAATGCAAGAAAAGTCTATCCTTATGTGGGCAAACGTCAAATTAAAAAAGGTTGTAGTAACATAAACCATTTTTATTAAACATTTTTCTTATACATATTTTATATATTTTTGTTTAAACGAAGAAATCCATTACAGCACTAAATGCATACTTTTGTAAAAGGCTATAGAAACAAATTTTAATATAGACACCACACCATTTCTTAATTGTAAACAAACACTTAATTATAAATTGAATTTGCTAAGTAGAATAAAATATAAATGTTAAGTAAAAAATAAGTCACATATAAATAAAGATAAAGATAAAAATTACATAGTATTAAAATTAGTAAAATTTTTCTACAAATATTATTATTTTATATAAATTTAAATTCTTTTTTTTTTTAATTTATGTATAGTTTAATCGATTGTTTACCATATTTATAAATAAAATTAACAAATAGTTTAAAATGGGAAAGTCCCCAGCCTTCTTTTAATTAGAAGTAATATCAAAAATAAGCAAATAAAGTTAGTATATTTTGTACCTCTCGTATCTTTACGCACTTTTTCTGTGGACACAATGTGCGTAAATAAGCGAGAGGTTACTGTACTTAAAACTACCCATAAAAAGTCAAAAAGTCCTACCATTCATTAAAAATAAGTATAAAAAATCACAATTTAACTCAAAAACACTTATACTGTTTTGAAAATCAAACATTTCACGTAGTCAATAGTAACAACAAGTTATGCAAATTTTTGTAACATAAAATTGTATGATTTTGATTTTTGAAGCTACAGCTTTTTTTAGAATCAATTTTGCATTGCAGCTTTTTGACATAATAAAGCTTTAACGCCCTAAATGTTACAATTTGGATGTATTTAATTTGTTCAATTTTTTTACGACACTAAAAACGCTAAAGAGTATATATATGTCAAAATTATCTCTCAGGAGTGCATAATTAAGCATAAATGAATACTAAAAGCTAAAACAGCAGAGTCTTTTCAAGCTGAAATAAAAGCAAGTTTTTTCGCACATAAGTATACGTTTCTGTAGATTTGCAGAAACATACTAAGCTACGTCCCTGCATTTACATAATAAAAGTATAGCTATTCAATATTTAAAAATTAATCGTTTACTAATAAAGATCCCGGCGAAACAAGTTCACTGGAATATATAATGATAACAAATTTAAACAGTACTCTTTCTTTATTAAACCAACACATGTTTCTGTGTGTTAACAAATTAACACACTTCAACGGAGCTCTGTAGCGTTCTATATTTTGATTTGTTATTTTATTTTGTATTCTATTTAAATTTATAACAATTTTGATTTAATATTTACAAATATTATATAGTTTTATAATAGTCGGATTTAACACTGTATTTTGTATATTTTATTAACCATTAATATACATTAATGTTTAGTATTTATTCTTATTTTTCATAAAAACATATATACACCTACTTTAGCTTCTACTTTTTCGAGTATTTATTTTTTTACAGATCTTCGTTGAAAAGTGTCAACTTGTCAACACACAGAAACATGTGATAGTTTAATAAAAAAATTAAAACTTTTTAAATTTGCCTTATCATAATAAAAGTAGAAATAAAGCGTAGTACTAGGGTTATTTTAACTCAATCTGTGGTCTTTAACTAATAGTATAACTTCTGAGATAAATTCAAACACAAAATTTAAACTTTTTAACTTCGAAAATAAATTTACTTTGTACTTAAAGCACTCATAAAGTTTTTAGCATTTATAGACAGATAACACACAAAAACTTTAAAACTTAATTTTGTTCGTATTAACTGGGATTGTATTTAAAACTTTAACCTTAGAAAAAGTATAAAAACATCATGGCATTTTTAGTCTCTTTTTTTTTCATATTTAAAAAAATAGATGTCAGTATAACTTCTTTTGCATATGTAATTGGTATTATATTACAATTTACTTTTTTTAATATGTCGAAAAGTATTTTTCAATTCCAAAAATTATTTTATTTTTAATTCATAGCTGTTGGATGATAATGTTTATTTCATATCCTTTTTAAAGTAACAATAAGATTATTTTATAGATACAATTTTTTGTTTTAGTTCTTTGGATAAGGTTTAAAAAACTACATAGAGAACAATAATCTCAAATAAATTATATAAGATTCGGATACCGTAATAGAAACATTACATTGTAATATGGATTGGCAATGTACGACCCGCAGGCCGGATCCGGCCCACCATCAAAAGTCTCTGGCCAACGAAATGGTTTTAAAAAAATATATTGTGCGATTCGAGTATTATTGAGCTTTCAAATAACTATTATTCCTAAATGTGCTCTTAATATAATATTTTATCAATTATAATAGTGCTTATAACAATAATGATGTTCAGTCAACTTTTTTGACTACAACAACGCTTCACTTCTGAAATCAGATCATCAGAGACAAAATTATTTGTACTAGATTAACTACTTATTTTGGCAGTCAACATTAGTCTAATAAACTAGACTGGACATTACAATTTATTGCTGGTGATCTGCCTTTAGCAGTGAAACATTTTTGTTCTTGAGCAAATTTGGCAGAGCAGTGAATGTTGTTTTTATTACTATTACTCACTGTAAGTTAGGTTAAAGCACTCTGTATATGTAAACTGTCCAGTCATTAATGGTGCGTATTAAATAGCTATTTTATTTCAATTTAACTTTAAAGAAGTTTTTTTTATAGCAAGCCCTCTATTTTTTTTAAGTCACGCCAATGAAAGAATTTATTCTGACAAATATGGACCGCGGATTAGAAAAGTTACCCAGATATACATTATAGTAAACCATAGAAGCACGCACAAGTATAATTTAGTTGAACAGCAATTTTACATTTAAAATTTGTTTTGGTTTGAAAAAAAATATTTAGTAGAGCCTATATTGGTAAAACACTTATTATAACCAAAAAAAAGAATTTAGTAAAAACTATATTTTAGATTATCGTTAAAACCTCAAAGTTTATAGTAAACACTAGGCACGTATCTTGGTACGTTTCTGCAAATCTACAGAAACGTAAACATTTGTGCGAAAAAACTCGCTTTTCTTTAGATTATTCAGCTTTTAAGACCTTGTTTCTTTAGCTTCAAGTATTCGTTTATACTTAGTTTTGCATTAATAATTTTATTTTTACGTACTCTCTAGCACTTTTAGTGTCGTAAAATTGAACAAATTGAATGCATCTAAATTGTATACAAATAGCTTGGTGTAAAAATCTATTATCATATAACAAACTATTGTAAAAAAATCCATTTCGAGGGTGTAGATTTGGTTTAAATAATGTGAGAGAATTAAAAAAGGAAGTGTAAGACAGGATCTTTTACTATTGAAATGTTTGTGGTGAGTCAAAAAGAACTTTATATTTCATGAAATTTACTTTTTTTTTTTGTCTTACAAAAGAGCAAATACAGATAGAAGATATATGAAAAGATGAATTTTAGAATAGATGAACCTCAAAGTAAAGTAACATGACGAATTAACTTTTGTTTTAAATCAAATTGACTCTCTGAGTTCAATGTTTTAAGAATAAATCCCTGTGGTTGACAAATATACAAAAATGAAAAACTTTTGAAACAGTGATAATAATCTCACTTACTGAAGTTTTATCAAGAAAATTAGAATCTATTAAATCAGAAAAAATAACACATTAAGACAAATAGCTTGCAACAAGAAGAAAAATTGAAAAACTCAATAATATAAACATTTTTTCAGAATAAAATAAACAAATTATTTTTTTTTTTATATATTTTAGATCTTTTTTTTTATTAAAGCTGGTTTTAAAGATTTTATAAATGTTTAGTAAGTTAAAGTTTTTATTGCATTTTTTAGCAAATTTAAAAGATTTAAATTGTACATTGTAGCCACACACTAAAAGTGTTCTGCATAACTCTAGGATATTTAGAGTTTTGTTTTTGAACTCAGGCTGACTAAGTATAGTTTGTTTTTATCTATGAAAAACTAAGGACATTATAGGTTTGTTAATAATGTCATAGGACATTATAGATTTGAATGCGGTTTTGCTAGCTAGTTTTAATGATTTTTTATTTTATAACCATTTTTGTAAAAAATATTGATAAATTAAAAAAGTTAGTCTTATTTTAAAAAATAAAAAGAAAAATTCAAAAATAAAATCCTTGAATTGGTGTTGGTCATAGGGTAGAGCTGTTGTTAATACCTATTTTACTTGTACTTTTATATTATTTGTTTACAATGAGTTTGTTTAAGATTTTTTCAGAGTTTTTGGTTTTATTTCTAACTTTCAAATGTTTTTCATTACCTCTGTTTTTTTTTCATCTTTATACTAAAAATTTTAAAGTAGTTTACAAAATAACAAAAAGTTAAATTAGTACATTTGTATTTTCTAGTTAGCTTTACATTTTGAAATTTTTTTTTAAGTTTTATTTCTTTTACTACTGTAAACTTTGTACACTATGTGTGGATTTTAACAAATTTAGTTGTTTTACAGATTTTTAAAACTAAGTTTAAAAGTTAAGTTTTCTAAGGTTAAAATTATGCAAATATCATTTGAAAGTAAAACCACCCACTTGGTACCATTGAAACTCAAAGCTATTAACAAAGTCACTCAATCTGAAGTTAAGTTTGTTACAATGAGTTCCAGATAAGTACTTCAAGAAAAAGCTCTTTGAATGATGTTTTCAGACAACTATGTAAAATATAAAGTTTATTTCAACTTGTTTTTAAATATTACTGTAAATTTTATTTTTCTACATGCATTTTTGTTTACATTATGAAGATTTTTGTATTTTTTATTTACTTTAAACTTATCAAGAATATGGATTGTATCTGTTGTTTTAAAATAAGTTTATAAATTTTAAAGTGGTTTACTAAATATAAAAATATATCAGTTTAATTCTTTAATCTATGTTTGATAAATGATAAAAAGTTTTTAAATAAGTTTTATATAACTCTTTCAATCTAAGATTAAAAAGAATAACTTAGTACTATTTATTTTAACAAGTGTATAGTTGTATTATAAATTCATAACAAATTTAAAAATAAAAAATAAAATATTTTATGATTAAAAATCTTTATGTTTGAATTTATTTATATGCTTCACATTGTATATTAATGTTTAATATTCAAAGTTTGTTGTTATTTAACTAAGTTGTTTTATTTAACAAGTTCGTTTTGTAAAAAAAAAAGTTTGATTCTTTTTTTACAGCTTAAATCTTTATGCTACCAGAGCTATCAATAACATTTACAAAGACGTGTACTCTCCCTTTCTTTATGAATTAATTTTGACAAAATAAAGTAATTGTACATCTAAATTTTATCTAATGTTGTGAACTTTTTTATTTTATATCCTTTTTGTTTTTTATTCAACTCCTAAAATTTTTGATTTTTATTTTAATAAAAGCAACAGTTTTTGCAAATATTTTCTTAAGTGGGGAAACTGTTTCAAAGTTATATATTTTAGGCCTATCAGTAATACTAATAAAGTTAAATTCTTAATTAATATTTTTATTTTAAATGAAAGGTTTTATAGACTCATAAAAGTTTCAATGTATAAAGAATTATAGGGGATCAAGAGCAGTACAAATTGCCTTGTATTCAGTTATTCAATATACTTCAACATTCTATTTATTTAAATGTCTAAACAAAACTGCACACTTTTATATATAATTAAAGGTAGTTAAAACTACTCTGTTCCCGATATGACGTCATCACACGTTATTCTTGGTTTTTTTTTGTGCAGATTCTAACTTTTTTTGAGCTAGCTACGTCCCTGGTAAACACTAAGAAAGTGTATTAAGATAATTATAAAAATAAAACTAAATCACCATTAAAAAATACACTAAACCATTTATTTAAAAAGAAAACTATTTGTACAATGAACAAAAGGATCTAGAAAATTAAACCTATACAAACAAACTTAGAGATTTAGAGTAACTATTTCAAAAAAGTATGTAGTTAAAAGATTAAAATTAAACAAGTTTTGCAACAAAAAGATTTTTTTATAGTAGTTATTAAATAGACGTTTTAATAATTTTCAATGAACATAAAATACTTGAAAAAATAGTTGTACACAAATACTGTTTACTAAACCAAAGGTTTAAAAAAATGGAATAGAAATTACATTTAAGTACAGCTTTTTTTTCCTAGAAATATTCTTATAGTTGATAAATTAAATATAAATTACTTTTTTGCTGACAACTTTACGCAAATAAACTCATCAAAAACTTTTTTTTTGGTCAAAGAAGAAGTGAAGATTATAATTGCAGAATGTAAAAAATGTTAAAGTGAATGACATATAAAAATAATTTCTAAATTAATAGTTATTAAATTGCTTTTATACTATTCTATCATAATGTTTTTACTAAACAACAAAATTTACGTATATTTTGACAAGCTGTTTAAACTAGAATTTTTTAAACTTTTCTTGTATATGATTTTTAATTTAATTTTCTACTAAATGTTAGTTAACTGTACTTCCTCTTGTTTAAACAGATTTTAAGTATATCTTGAAAATGTTTAAGAATGGTAGTACATCTTAGTAACTTTATTAGTCTTGAAAAACTAATCTTTACAACTAGGATGCATTGTTAATTAGCTTATTGAACAACAAAAAAAATGCTCAAAATATTTAGTCCTAGGAGCTGGTGTACGAAGAACCTTCCGGTTATCGGTTTGTACACCACGGATACTTTTAACGTCTTGTCAAGAACTGTCATTGTCAGCTATATAAGTTTATTTTACTGTTAGTAATAGTTTTACGTATTGTTGAAAAATTACAAAATCAGCAGAAATAACACTAGTTAAAGTTTATTTAAAATGTTTATCTAAAGACAAATCATTTTGTGACTGTTTCAAAAAATAGTAGAAAATCTTAGCTTAATTAAAACAAAAGTTGTATGGAAAAGTACTAAATTGAGCCAAAAAAAAAATAAGTTTTTTGTTAATTTTAATTGATTAACAATTCACTTTCTATGACTTTTAAATGTATTTTCATCAATTTTGTTTATTTCAAGTACTGACGAGCTCTTTAGGCGAAAATTAGTTTTGAAAAAATCAAAAAGGTATTGTTTTGTGAAGAAGATAAGTTAAGTTTTATAAAACAGCAGTTTATAAAATTTCAACACTTTTGCATATAAGTATATAAAAAGTTTTCAAAATTTTTTTTGTCAGTTTATGCATTTCTGTGTTTGAAGTAGCTTCAAACCAGGGATCGGCAAACTTAGGTTCGTGGACCAAAATCTGCGCACTAATTAAAACTTATCTTTTAATGAACATTAATAAAAAAAAATTTTGTGGTACAAGCTTAGAATTAACTTCTTAAGTTAATAACTACTCACCACTAGTGTCATAATATTGCTTGTTTATCATATTTTCGGTTTAAAATAGTTTTTTTATGTTGTTTACTACAATCATTTTGAAAACACTGTGTCTCGCGTAAGACTTTTTCTATAAAAATTGGCCCGTGACTTATAAAAGACTCCAGACTACTACTTTAAACCATCAAATAAACACAAACTAAAAAGTTATAAATTAAACAAGACTTAAAGCGAAAACCAAGAACCGTTCCAGTTTTTTAATTTGATTCTAAAACCGCGTTTTCTTGTTAAAAGTTATTGAAAATACAGTGCATTTTGATTTAAATGTATATTATTCTATTGAATAAACTTTTATTATCGTGTTCTAACAAGGCTTGGAAAAAGGGGACGCGTTCAAAATCCACCCAGTCAAATTCGAGAACCGCTTACCGAACGAGGGTAAGGGGTAACAATGATAGTGAAAAATAGATAAAAAATAAATAAAATTCAAAAAATATATAAAATAAATTAGTAAATAAAGAAAATGTAAAAAATATCGGGTGGATTTTGAACGCGGGTGGATTTTGATAGTATATCCGAAAAAGCGTTTGTATAACAACGAAACTATGATAACACGCTGCAAAAGTTTATGCTTCTGGATTACGAAATCTTATAGTAATTTTTTTACGAGCATAAAGTTAATTTTATAGGCAAACTTATAAATTTTTCAAAAAACATAAAACTTTAATGTCAATTATTTTCCTTATCTTAAAAGCTATCTAAAAAGTTTTTATTTTATCTTAGAGAACGCACCTTTGTCTTTAATTTAAGAAAAAAAAAATTTGGTTTGGGGTTTGAATTATTTCATGGGGTCCCTCCAAAAATAAAGGGTTTTTTTCTATTTTTCATTCATATTGCCTTATAACCAAAAATCTTTTTTTTTTAATTTTTTTTTTGATTTCCCTTAGTTTGCATGTTATTTAAACTCTTAAATAGTTATTTTATAAATAATGTTAATATCTTTTACGATTTGGCCCCAAAACTAAATGATGTATATTACACTATCATTTGACTTGGCCATTTCCTAGATAAAAAATTGATAAAAGGAAAAAAACAATTAATAAGAATGTGAATTACAACAAATGTAAATAAATTATTATAGTTTAATTAAATTTGTTGTAATTTACATTCTTATTAATTGTTTTTTTCCTTTTATCAATTTTTTATCTAGGAAATGGCCAAGTCAAATGATAGTGTAATATACATCATTTAGTTTTGGGGCCAAATCGTAAAAGATATTAACATTATTTATAAAATAACTATTTAAGAGTTTAAATAACATGCAAACTAAGGAAAATTAAAAAAAAAAAAAAAAAATTTAATTTATTTTTGGTTATAAGGCAATATGAATGAAAAAAAGAAAAAAAAAACCTTTATTTTTGGAGGGACCCCATGAAATAATTCAAAACCCAAACCAAATTTTTTTATTTTAAATTAAAGACAAAGGTGCGTTCTCTAAGATAAAATAAAATTTTTTTAGATAGCTTTTAAGATAAGGAAAATAATTGACATTAAAGTTTTATGTTTTTTGAAAAATTTATAAATTTGTCTATAAAATTAACTTTATGCTCGTAATTTTTTTTTGGTCAATAAGAATTTTTTTAACAAGATTTTAAAAAATGGATTTTTCTTTACCTAATCCGATTAATCAAAAATGATGATTAAACAAAACAAAAACTTACATTGTATCTAAATTAACTTTGCATAGAAGGACTGCTTTAGCGATTCCAGAAAACAATGCTTTTAGTAGTTAAAATTTATCTTTTTAATTTCACCAAAAAAATCATTTAACCGTCTCTAATGCCAACAGAATATAAGCACAAGACATGCATAAACTACTAGATAAGTTACTACTAGTATTAGCTCCTCAGAAGCTTTTACAGTGAGTTCTCGTGGAATTAGTTTTTCTTTCTGTAACCAGAAACTTGTTGTGAATCTTTCCAGCCATATGTAATACTTGATTTTTCCTTTTCTTATTGTATTTTTACCTTTAAAATAAAATACTTGACTTCATCTTTGTACTACCATAAAAGTGTTTTTTTTTGTTTGTATATTTTTTTATATGAATTCAAGGAAAATTCAAAAGAAAATATTGTTATTAACCTCAGCATAAAAGAATTCTCCATTAACAAATTGGAATATATAAAAATTTAACTTTTTGTAAGACTTGCTGCTTTTTTGTATTCTACATAAATAGCTTTGGTATCAATTGTTTCTTAAATGTCAAGTGTTTCAAATAATTTCTACTATTTCCTTACAAGAAGATAAAGTAATAGGGTCTTATAGCAAAATCGAACCACACAATATTTAGCTTCTGTTTGAAAGAGGTATAATTCATTTCCGTCTATAATATGGGATTTGCCATTAGCGTATTTAATACTTAATTCAGAGTTGCCACTCGTTTTTTAAAAAATATTCTATATTTTCAAAAATTTTACTTATACAAAATTTTACTCTTTTCAAAAAAATAAAAATATATAAGTTTGGTCAACGTGATTGTTACTATAAGCTATTAACGTTTTTACTGAAATGATGTATAATATTGCTATCTAAGTTTAATACTTTATAAAAAATTATAGGATATAGATTACAATTTTATGTTATAATATTAATTATACTGAAACTCAATCCTTGCTAAACAAATATAATAAAAGTTGCAGTTTTTTTGTATCAAGTATTCTTCCTAGTTATTTTAAAGTTTTGCTTGCTTGGAACAAATTAAGCATTTTCACTATAAAATAAACTGAAAGAAATGATCGTAAATCAATCTAATGAACAACTAAAACAATTTACTGTCACACTGAGCGTATGAAAATTTTATATAATCAAACAAACTGTTTACTCACTATATTGATTTAGTACACATGTTCTTATGTAAACAATTCGAAGTCTTTCACAATATCTGCTTAACATTACTTGAATTTTACTTTATATAAGGCTTGTTTTTCTAACCAATTTCTAGAAGGTTTAAAATTAATGAACTCTAGAAAAAAAAATCTGACAACTGTATAATAAAAGACATTTTTACATTAAAAGTTAAGGATGATGGAAGAAATTGTATATATTTTCAAAACATTAATTATTTTATATACAGCGACTTTTTGAAATGTTCTTGAGTTTAAGGCCTTAAATATTGTAATGGTTCTTTAGAAAAAATTAATTAAATTACAAATTATGCTTGGACTATTTCAAAATTAGAATTGAATCATCTAACTGATATCCAGCATAATAAAGTAGAAAAAATGTTGTTATAATTTTTAGAAGTAAAAGTTATATTCATGTAGAGAACAATATAAATACAAAAATTTATTGTACATAAAAAAAATTAAAGAACAATCTGTTTTTGAATAGAACACAATTTACTACTAGAAAACTGATGGGTGGTTTTATAATGTTAAAGGTTTACTACGTTAAAAAAAAATATACTACTCAGATTTTTCAAGTTTGGCTTTCAAGCTGGCAGGCATCTCTGGTGGTGGAGGCCTGGGAAGCTTGAAGAAAACTTTCACGGAATCATAGATGAACCATTGCAATGCGGTGAGTGTACCAATCATGAAGATACGAGCACCCAATCCCTTCCATACTCCTGCAAAATTTTTAGAACAAGTGTTAACTAAGGCGAAAAATTAATTATTATATCAATATTTTTGTACACATGAATATTATATAATATAAAGGATTTGGAATGCAGACTATTAACTAACAGAAGATTAAGATATGGTAAGACGACGAATTAAGTTTAGTATATAAAAACAAACTATTTATGTAAAAGGGTTTACTACTGCATAATTAGTGGGAGTATTATTGAGCATACACATATATTTTACATAACTAACCCGTAGGTCCAAGCTTCTTAAGAACTTGTCCAGCGGTTGATCCCTTCTCTTTGTTCAGGATAGATACGACAGTATCAGCTGGGTGAGAGACGATGGCACAGAACACACCAGCGATGTAACCTTAATTTTATTTTATTTGATAATTTCAGTTGTAATTTATAACTTATATTAATAAAAATATTTAATAAAATATTCAAATGGTCATATAGATCAGACTTTTACTTACTATCAACACTTTAAAATTTGTTTTATTAGTTTGTGAAATTTCAAATGCTCAAAGATATTTTTCAACAAACCAGCAGTAAAGGTGACAAGAAGTTGTTCTTGTTTTGTACATTCGGACCTTGGTTTTGGTACTGCGTACTTGTAGATGGCTTCTACTGTTCTTTCGAAACATGCGAACTTCATCATAGTGTATGGAATTTGACGCAACCACAATGGAACTAATCCCTTGTAGAATCTAAAAAAATGTAAGATGAAAATAATTAATGAATTTAAATTGTTACGATAAAATATTCGACAAAACTTTTTATACTCATGTAATAAATATTAACTAAGTTCACTAAATCAAGAGCATGTTCACTTATAACTTCATAAGTTGATCTTTGAAAAAATTAGATGAACTTACGTTCCCATGCCTTCTTCAGCCTTCATCTTAGGGAAAGCTTCTCTCAAGGTGTTAGCGTAGCCTGGTTGGGTCTGAATTCTGACTTTCACTGCCTCCATGGGAGCAAGAGCGATGTCAGCGAAGAACTCGGCTGAAGCAGAAGCTGCCAAGTACAATGAAGTACGGTAGAGGAAAGTGTTCTCTTCTCCGATCATATCGCTGTACAACGACTTGAATACCTGCGAGAAAGTTTGTGTAAACATTACATAACCACTTTATGATATCAACAAGTATGCATCCCTTAAATTTTAATCAAAATGTATTTATAGAAAAAATAACATTTAATTCGACTCAGTTCCTTTTTAATCTGCTTGTTAATATTTTATCAAGAAATTTCCAATTTTTTTTTTTTATCTATTAAATACTAGTTAATTGAAGTAGGGAGTAGTTATTATTATATTTCAACTTTGCAAGCTTCGATTAGATTTAACTTTTTATTTTATATATAAAGTTGATGTTTAATATTCACTTGCGTAAATAGACTGAATTAAAAACTTTAAAAAAAATAACAGATAACTAACCTCATAGAAACCAAATTTGCAAAGTCCTTGCATAGAGTATCCGATTAAAGTAGGTGCCCACCCTTTGGCAAGACCTCTGATACCTTCCTCGGCAATTGTTACTTTGAAACCATTTGCTAATGATTTGTACTTTGCAGGATCGACCTGTAGTGATTTTAAAAAATTTCAGTTAATTTAAGTTTTTTTATAAATGTTAATTTAAACGCAACGTATAACAGATAAAATTAAATACAAAATATCCAACAGAATTAGTTTATGTCAGGGTTGCCGCTTCATGCAGAAAAAAAAATAAATTGATTAAAAAAGCCTGGGATTTGAAAAAAAAATCTCAGCTAGAGTTAATTTTGTAAAAAAAAACTAATCTGAGTCAATCTGATTTTTTCAACATTTCAAATTTGCCTGAGTAGCCTTAGTGTGTGACATCCCTATTATGTAAAAAGGTACTTAATTTTATAGATTCATTTTAAGCATAGATTTTAAAAAAATATTAGCAATATTTTAAATTGAAACAAAATACTGAAGTATACTTGGTATAAAAAACAAATATCTTTATTAGACTACTGTTTTTAACCAACATAATAAAAAACTTAGATATTTTGTTCCAAAAAAAAGTTTAATTTTATAGAATTGTATAGTATCATTGATACTTTAAGGTTCAGTTGAAGTATTTGTATGGTTTAGTACTTTATTTTTCTCTTGAAAATTTATTCATTATTAATACAATAAAAAAAATTAATATTATAATTAATAAAACACTTTATAAAAAGTTTTAAGCAAAGCCACATGCTTTTTTAACTAATTTAAAAACAACTGAAAATAGATCAAAAATAAAAAGTTCATTATTACATTATAAATAACGTATGTATATAATAAACGGTACGGATATTTTTTTTATTTAGAAATATCTATATTAATTTACAGAAGTTTATAACATCTAACATGAATAAAACAAAGCATTAAAGTATTTGGTTAAATATTGAGAGAACTGAGCATATGATGTTGTTATTTTTTGTGGTAAATATTTTCAACATTATTTAAAAAACTACGCATTTTCAAGTTATTTTTGTTTTTAATTTTCACAACGTTTTTGGATACATACTTTTGTACCCTTGTCAAGAAACAAATGAAACTAAGATTACATCGTAAGTTTAGATTTTTTATACTTGAAAAATTGGACGCCAAAGAATTATAAAAACTTGGTAATGAGCCAATCTTAAAAATTATTTATGTCAATAAAGATTAAATATCTAAACAATAACAAAATGACTTAAGAAAACAAAACTTTCAAGAAAAATTAAAGAATTTAATTCAGAAAAAAAAAAGCTTGAGTTGACAAAAAAAATCAAACAAGCCTGAGTTATCCTGAGTGTGTGACAAAATATCCTGAGAAAAGCTCCAAAATACTTTGTAAAATTTAAACTTAAATGAATTTGTAAATTGATTTAAAATTTAGAATTTCAAATATTATTTAAATGTTTTGCATAGATGAAATAAAATCAACTTATCATCAAAACTTTTTAAAAAGTTTTAAAATTTAAGTTTATAAGGATGTTAAAGAAAGGTGTAACATAAAACTAACGCACTTTAAATAAGAAATACAAACAAAACCAAATATTGTTATCTTTCTAAAATAGTCCAACATTTAAATAATTTGCTAAATTACTTTTCCCTGTATGTAGTCAATAAGTACTCAAGAGATTAGTACAATCAACAAGTATACACTGAAAACAATTCAACTGTATCTTAAAATATTTATTCAGTTAGGCAGAAAGTTGCGAAGAACAATGCTTGAATCAAAAACAATCATTAAAGTTGAAGGACAATAAATCACTACTAACTTATAAAAAAAAAGATTAATCATACGAATTCGATCATCAGACCACGAGCTTTCGGTAGACTGAGACCGTTTTCGTCCTGATTAGGACTCATCAGTCAGTCACAACCGTTCACTACTAATTTATAGTACAATATACTTAACCTTACAGTATGGTGCTTAAACATTACTTTAAGCTTACTTTTTAGAGTAACTAAAAACTTTAAAAAAAAGAATATTTATTACAACACTTTGAACAACAAAAACTTTTCTGTATCTTGTATAACCATAATAATAATAGTCCACAATAAAAAACTTCAACTACACTTGAAATTGTTTTTAAATTTTTAAGTTAAATTTATTTTAAATAAAAAAAAAAAGTAATATTTGTACGTACTTTTATATTCATTGTTAATAAATAATTATGAAAATAATTCTAAAGTACATATACATGTCAATGGTTTTTTATATTAATTATTAGATGCATAAATTAACTTTTAAGACATTTTGAACTTAGTACTTAATAAGATGAATAAAATTTTTTTTATAAAAAAAATTCCATAAAGCCATCTGCTTCATATGCCAACTTTTATAAGTTTTATATGACTTAAATCTAAATCTGCCCAACCTTATTCTTAAAAATTGTTATGTCTCTATTTTATCCATAGTAATATAAATAAAAAATATTTTTTAATTCATGAGTTGACAGTCTTTTATAAGTTGATGGTAAAACATTAGTAGAAGGTATTTTTCAATTTAAGAGCTCAGTTTTACCAGAAAAATTTCTTTTGTTTTGTTAAATATATTTTTATTTGAAAAAAATTCTTGTAGAACACAGATTTTTTGGGGTCACGGATGATCAATGGGTCCCTGTCTGTGATCCCCTAGAGCAGCTTGATATACATTGAGTTTTTTATTAACATCCTTGAACTATCATTTGTGAAAATTATTAGAGTTAGGGTTAGAGTGCTTATAAAAATAGGTATAACAAAATTCAAAATAAATTCATTAACTTCAATTTTTTTGTCAAAATAATGTTTTACACGTTTAAACAATATCAAGATCCTTGTTTGTAAATATTTCTTTTATTTCAATAAGATTTTTATAAGAAATGAAGTTCTTGTTAAATCAAGTGAAACGTTGTTTTTGACCATAAAATTTTAAAATAAGAAGTTATAAGATTCTCCTCAATCACTATTTGAAAAATATATTAGTATTAATAAAAGTAAAACATTAAATAGTATACAAGAAATTCATTAATATGTATCAGTAAAAACCAGCATGTATAAGAAGCAGCCTTAATAATTTAGCAAACACTTTAAAGCTTTTCTTACAGACTTTTTTTTTTTTTAAACTAAGTAGTAAATTTGTAAACATTTAAAAGTATAAAAAAGGTTTTAAGATTTGATGAAAACTGAAAAGTTAGTTAAATCATTATTAGTTCCTTAAAAATATTTTTTTAAGAAATTGGTTTAAACCAGGGTTTCCCTAAATTTTTTTCAAACGGCCCCCTTCAAAGACATTAAAAAGGCTATGGCCCCCTCCAACAAGACTACTCAAAAAACTACCATTTAAAAATACCTAAGACCTTTTTTTTTCTCTTCATCTGCAACTCAAAAATATCTAGTGTAAGTTTCAAAATTACTAATAAATACACCTAAGACCTTTTTTTCTGCTCATCATCTGCAACTCAAGAATATCTTCAAATTTCAAAATTTTTTAAATGGGCTTACCTTTATGGATTTACTTTCTTTAAAAAAATCCTTTAAAATTATGGGCACCGGGGTAAATTGCTTTTTTCACAATTTGATTTTATTTGGTTGAGTTTCAAGTAAGCTATAAGCAGCTTTATACAGATTTTTTAAAATTGAAATCATTTTTGAGATATAACGGCTAAAGTGGGAGAGTACAACCGATTCCTTATGGGATGTGCAAACTAAAAAGCAAAAAAAGACAATTTCACTAAAAATCTATCTTTTCCTATAATTTTTGAGATAAAATTAACATTAACTTTTGAGATTTAACCAGTTTTGTAAAAAAATCTGATATAACAGTACGGAATCAAAAATTTTCAAGGCCAATTTTCTTGGAATTTTGAAAACTTTCTAAAAATCTGTCTCCTCTATTATTAAAGTTATGATTTAGAGTTTTAGTCAAAAAAGCTAACCTGAGATTAAGTAAAATTATCCAAACTTGCTTTAAAATTTTTTTAAATGTTAAACTAGCCAGAGTTATCTTGAGTGTGGCAGCCTTGTTTAAGATTTTTTAGCCTTTAAAAAGATAAAAACAATATTCTTTTAAACACCATTGATGTTAATTTATTCAATTAAATGATAATAGTTAAATTTTATCTAATGTATAAAAACTTATGTTCAAATGTAAACAATTAAAAACCTGAAGACGACATTTAATGAGATCAAGAGGAACAATAGCAGTGTGGGTAAGTCCACAGCTCAATACTCCTCCAAAACCACACAATGCAAAGTATTTTGTTGAACCAAACTCACAACTGGTCTCAGCTGTTTATAAACATAAAGTATTGTTGATAATTTTTTGATCAACATATTCAATTCTTTTTTTTCGGTGATAATTTAACTGTAGTTATTGACTATAGATTAACTGATAACATTTTGAAAATTTATACATTCGTAGTAATTTTTAATTTAAAAAATAAAAGGTTTAAAAAAAAATAAAGTTTAAGCAACATTATAATACTTTATAAACTTTAGTTTAACATTTATAACATTTTGCAATTGATAATTATCACTTACATACAAGACTGATAGTAGGTGAGTGCTTTAGCAAAACTCTAGCAAACTTAACCTTATCAAACAGACTTAAATTCTAAAAGCAAATGGTTTTAAAGTAATATAACTGTTGGAAATGTAAGTAAATATCCTTTGATGTTGATTTTTACCTTACAGTTGTCATTGACTAAAAGAAAATTATTTAACAAACAATAGAATTTGATTTTAAAAAAGTTCATTTATGATAATAGAAATAAAAAAGTTCAATTAAGTTGTCAAACAATATAAAAAATATAAAATATAATCATCTATATTTCAATAAAATGTAACACATAGATTAGACATAGGCTTTTATAAAACATAATTAGCTTAATAAAACTTAGGCTAAGTGAGTGAAAACTAAATTGTTTTAGACAGTTAGGTAAACTAATAAACATTTTAAACTACTTTTAGCATTAATTAACATACTTCATTTTCAAAATAGCATTATGTTTTTAATTCAATAACTTTTACATATTGTTTTGAGATAAACTTAGCTATTTAGTACATCAAGTATAATGATTATATAAAACTAATAATTTTATCAAACTAACATGTTGAAGGGCTTGATGGTTTTTCCTGTTCACAATGCACCCTGAACACAGGGGAATTAAAAGGGTTGGTCTTGATGGTTTCTATGAGGTCTTTCATTATTTTATAGTGGTTCTATCTATAAAAATTATTTATTTCAAATGTTTATTTTATTGAAATAAGGTTAAAAACTATTACATTGAAAAAAAATTATAATTGAACTTTTTTTAGTTGTTTACAATTTGATTTAACAAACAATTCTCAAAATCTAAATAAATAAAAATCAATCAAAACGTAGATCTATCTAGAATGATTAAACCATAATTGTCATTTAATTTAACCTTTAACAATATAAACAGTTTTAAATGTTATAAGTAAGCATATTGCTTCAAACTTGTTGTATAGTTTCTATGAAGTAATATTTTTCACTGAAGGGCAAAGTTTATTAAGAGAATTTGATAAAACACATCACCAAGTCTTAAGCCAAAATAGTCTCAACCAATTCAGACAAGAGACAATTGTACATCAGCCTCTTTCATCTTTCTATTTAGCTCCAATTTAGAAAATCGAAACTGAATTTCTTGTCAATGCATAAATCTCTGTTTACACTACCCTTTATTTTAAGTTAAGACTTTTTTTGATTATTCAAAATAAAATAAAACACTAATCAAGAAATAAGTAAAATTAAGGATTTCAGTTAAAGCAATCGATACAGGTACGGTATAAAAAAAATTTTGTAGCAATTATACATTTTGTTCACTTTTTTTAGTTTTTTTAAACAAATAACACACTTTTGCGACTGATTATGAAGAAAAACACTTTTAAATATTTTTTATTGGGAAATTATATTTCACATGCCTAACAATTTAAGCTAAGGCAGTAAAAATAGTGTTATATTGCTAGTTTGAGTGACTTTAGTGACAACTTTAAAGTTTGTTTAAAAATTTTTTTTTACTTTTAAAATTAAAATTTTTTTAATAATTTTTATACGGTTTTTGCTAATTTTTCGTTAATGTTTTGTACATTTTTTTATTATAAGTATGATCAATTTCAATACATTTAGTTTTTTGTTTCTTACGAAGCTAAAAAAATGAAACTTTTGTAAGAGTGAGGGAAGAAAGTTTGTAAAGTATGCTTAATGCAAAACATCAAAACGAATTAAGTTTATAAAGTTAACAGCATCTTTAAACAAAACTACTTTAAGTACTTTGATTTTTGTCTTGTGGTTTACACCATTTCGCCGGGGTAACTTTAAAACGTTTTATTACCTTAAAGTGTTATTATAGTTTGATGAATTAGCTTATATAGTAAATAAAAAAAAAGTTTTATTTTTAAAATTTTTTTCTAAGTGTTTCAAAGGCTGTTAAATTTATTTTTACTTTTTAAATATCTTAAAACTCTGCTAACTAAAATCATGTCAGTAGCTTTTCAACTTACATATTAAGACTCAAATAAAGCTAAAAGTTTAGTTATTAATAAAAAAAACCGTTAAGTATTTGATATTATGGATACAAATCATTGTTCTTTAAATTCTTATTTGATACTAAGTTAAAGGTTTCGATTAAACGTTTAAATACTTGAACTTTGTGTGCAAAGTCGCGCAAAAATACTATGAGTTTAGAACTGTGAAATATATGTTAAAAATAAAATTTTTCTTATTTTAAATTTTCAAAGATTAGTTAACTTCTTTTCAATAGTTTTAATAAAAAGTAATCATATGTGGCCAACACATTGAGTTGTAGTGAAGTCAACACGACTTCGTAAACATCAATGCAAAGCAAGTTTTAAAGTTTTCAAAGTTTTGTGCTTTTTAACTTAAGTTATTCTATTTAAATAATTAGTACTAAAAAACAAATTAAAAAGTCTGTAACACCTATTTACGTAGCTAAAATTTTTATTTACATCTAGAAATAAAAACTTGCTTTTTATACTTATCAAAAAAAAGATAATATTTAAAATTAAAGTACTAAAATAGTTATTTTTTTAATATAAATAAATATAAAGTTTTTATAAATACTAGTTTAAAGTAAGTGTATAATAGTTTCCATTGTTAGATAAATATGTAAATTAAAAAAAAAAAAACCTTTTTAAAATCTTTTATTTGAAAAGTAAAGTAATTTTATAGTACAAATTTACCAACAAAATAACTAAACTTAATTAATTAACTTTTTCTAGTAAGTACGAAAAGTAAGTTTTTATTTTTAGATGTAAATGAACATTTAAATTACATAAATAGATCTTACAGACTTTTCAATTTGTTTTCAAGTACAATTATTTTTTTAAGTGACTACTTTTAAGCATTGATTTCTTGTTAAATTTTTGTTTTAAACTATTTATAGTATTTCAAACATAATGATACTTTTTTAGTGTGTATCTTATATGAAACAGAGCTTACGAATTTTGTGCATTGAAAAAATAGATTACATCATAAGAACTAATACATAAGCTTTAAAAGAAGTTTTAAGAAGTCAATTTTAATTAATTTTCTTTAATTTTATTATATACTTTTAAAATAGTATATTTACTTTTTTAATTATCAGTTGATTCTAACTAGTTAGAACTTGATTTTAAAAATATAATCGATCTATTATATAATTTGAATTAACTTTTTGCATGTTTAATTTAAAAGATCACATAAAAGAATTATTATATAAAAAAAATTTCAAAGGTATAATTTAAAAACAGTAAATCAAATTTTTGCTTTAAAAAAAGTGTTTTTTTAAATTGTTTTTTTCTTTTAAACTATTAGACAGTAAAAAGTATTTTATAATTAATATAAAGTTTTATTAAGAGAGCGTAACAAGTTTATTTCATCAAAAGCGTTTGTAAAATAGGTGGTGTAAATGTAAACTTTGACAACTTTAAAAATCATTAAGCTTTTTGGCTCTAATAAATCAAAACACTTCCTGTAGCTACAAAAGATAACAACTTTTTTTTTTTTTCAAAGTTTTAATAATTTTTTTATCTGTTAATTATAATTTTTGTAAACTGAAATAATCTTACGTGACAAAATTTGAAAAATATTTTATTAATGTGTTATATTTCAATTAAAATATTAATTACATAATATTTGTTTAAAATGTTTAACCTTTTATTTTATTATTGAAAACTTTAACTTTTTTTAAAAGATAGATACTTCAATTGAAAGTTTTAAGTTTATATTTTTATTTTCTCGAAAGTTCAGTCATCGAACTAGATCTTGCTTTGAGCTCATTAAAAAGAATTTTTAAGTTATATGTTTAAAATCAATTATATTAGTTTGATAATTTGTTGTCTAAAATTTGAAAGTAATACTTACCAGCATATAAGTCTAAAGTAATAAAAAAAATTTCTTACTTATAAAATCGTAACAGCTTTAATTTATTATTTTTGAAGTAAAGTCTATGTTTAGAGAAAGTAATACAATAAAGAGAAGAACATTAAAAATATTTAAATTTTATATTTATTATAAATAAAACAACAATGCAGAAATTTATTATTGTGAATTCAAAATTCATATTTTACCGACATTATAAAATTGCAAGAGTCAACCGTTTAATTAAAAGTACAAATATGGTTTAACAATGAAAGTTATTTTGTACACGAATTATTTAGTTTCAGATTATAGATGAACAACTTCAATATAAACTAGTAAAACCAAGAGAAAATACATATATTTATATCAGTTAATAATATCGTTCTAGTATAGTACTAGATAGTAAAATAAGGATTTAGGTTATGTTGAATTTTTCGATTAACTGTTAAAACCAGTTATTTTAATTGTTATTACTTTGTTAACTTGTACTTATTTACTTAAGTTTATATAAAATAAAGCAGTGATTCATAAATTTTTTGTATAGCTTTGTAGGACAAAACTTATTTTAAAGTAACTTACTATTTTTAAACTGTAGTTTAACCTATAACTGAGTTTTATACCAGAAATAATCTGTTTCGGGTTGAATATATACTTTGTATATTCTATACCTTGGTAGTTTAAAATAGATCTTATATAAGCTAGTCTTAAAATAGAAGAATTCCCAGCTTATAAGTTGTTTTAGCACACTCTACAAAATCAGTTGCAACTGGTGAATTGTTTTTGATACTTTTTGAACAGCCTACGGTTATTTTATTATTTGTAAAAAATGTGTACGTTGATGAAACTAGAACTAAGTTTTATAAATCAAGAGTAACAATTTAAATCCTAAGGTATAATATTTATTGGAAGTTTATCAATTACAAAAACTATGGTTGATCAATGTTTTTAGACAGATTATCTATCAAATATAAATTAATTGAAAAGTTTCATAAAATTTTGAGTGTGTTAAGCTTGGGACACGTTTAAAATCCACCCGCGATCAAAATCCACCCGATCAAAATCCACCCAGTCAAATTCGAGAACCGCTTACCGATTGAGGGTAAGGGTTAGGGGAAACAGTGATAGTGAAATATAAATAAAAAATTGATTAAAAAAAATTAAAATATATATAAGATAAGTTAATAAATTTATAAAAAAAAATCGGGGGGATTTTGAACGCGGGTGGATTTTGATAGTATACCGGTAAGCTTATTTGTCAGGCAGTATCTAGTCATTTGAAAACCATAATTAATTAAATGAAGGTTTAGATTTGCATCATATAATTTTTAATTGTTTACGAAGTTTAACCACTTAAGTAATTTTAAACTTGTTATAATAAGTCTACAAAAATGAACAATTATGTATATGCATTTGCAGGAAAGTAATAAAAGTTGTTTTTAAAGACTGTTTAATGATTTTTATCTTGAACAATTCTGTTATCTAACTAAAAACAGACGAAATAAAATGTAATCTATGTTTTGTGATCTCTGCTTAACGTTTGAGGCCTTACCAAAACTATTAAATGCAATATTATTAAAAATCCTTTGTACAAGTTTCAATACTGACGACTGTTAAAGCCTTTTTTAAATTTTATTAAATTTAATATAAATATTTGGTACAAGATGTAGAAAAATAATGTCTATTTAAAATCTGTTAAGATCTTTGTTCGTTATTGAACGTTAAATTTTGTTGAAATTGACTGTTTTCCCAAAAAGATTTTATTATTATCACATGTAGAGATCGTGTTCTTCTTAGTTTATGAAACCACTTATGTATTTTAGTAGTTTTCAAATAAATTAAACTTATAAAATTTTCTTTTTTTTTTGTTTAGTTTTGAGTATTTTTCTTTATTTTAGTTTGAAATTTTTCAATTAAACTTTTGGTTCACAGATTTGTTGTGACTGCACTACATTAAATCAAGTTTTATACCTTTTTTGCTTAGACATGTAGTGTTTTACACATGTGTTATATGTAAAATAAATTTGAATTTATTAATAGTTATTGAAAATATATCTAAAAAATAAAAGTTGATGTACACCAAAATTATAAAGTTAGCAAAAAAACTACTGTCTGGAATTATATCTTAATTATACTATAACAGTACTACTGTTATAGTATAATTAAGATATAATTCCAGACAGTAGTTTTTTTGCTAACTTTATAATTTTGGTGTACATCAACTTTTATTTTTTAGATATATTTTCAATAACTATTAATAAATTCAAATTTATTTTACAATCGCTTAATTAAAAGATAGGTAGCAAAATTATTTTATTAAAAAATTTACAATTTTTTATTAAAGTTATACAAGTTTATAAAAAAATATTAAATTAGTTGTTAATTTAATACAAAAAAACAAACTTTATTTGTACATTGTTAAAGATTTTTTTTTTGAGAATTTTAAAAAGCGTAACCAAACGAGTGCGTAGATTTGCGAGAGGCTACTGTTACAGTAGCCTCTCGCAAATCTACGCACTCGTTTGGTTACGCTTTTTAAAATTCTCAAAAAAAAAATCTTTAACAATGTACAAATAAAGTTTGTTTTTTTGTATTAAATTAACAACTAATTTAATATTTTTTTATAAACTTGTATAACTTTAATAAAAAATTGTAAATTTTTTAATAAAATAATTTTGCTACCTATCTTTTAATTAAGCGATTGTACTGTGGGAGCAATGTGCGTATATTCGCGTGAGATTACTGTACTAGTTTATAAAAAATAACTTTTAACTTTCACTTTAATAAAAGATTAAGGTAGCTGTTTATTATTTTGGTAATCAATGAGAATTAAAAAAAAAGTTTTTTATAAACAAGCCTGCAAAGTTTTTCAAATAGTTGTTAATTGAAATCTACCGCATCAACAAATTAGAATTTTGCTGGATTCCTATCGTTTTTTCAATTTCAATCCGACCGGAGCCCAATTATTAAAAACTTACAAAACAACTAGTGTTGAATTATACTCAGAATACATTTTTTTATTTGTTTATTACCTTTCATTATGTTCAATTATTAAATTGAATTGGATAAATAATTCCTGCTTTACTTAATACAAACTTAAGAAACTTCATTATCGAAAGTTAAATATAGTAGAAAAAGATAAAATTATCTATAAATAAAAAAGTTTCATTTAATTTACATAGTTAGTCAAAAAAAGAAAATTAATGTGCCATAAAAAATGGAAGCAAAATTACTATGAACAATTTAATCAATAAGCTTAAGTATACCCAATTATAGTAAGCATGAGCCAATTAAGAGCAAGTTTTAAATTCATGTTTGGACTTTTCATAAATTTTTTTTTAAATTTTATCAACAATAAAAACTATAAAAGATTGTTAATCTTTACAATTGGTTTATTAATATCTAGGTAATATCTAATATTATGAATTTGTTTGAAGTTCAGAGCTTATGTCTGTTAAGAAAAAAATCCTTTTAAACCAAGTGTGATAATCGTTTACCTTAAGACGTTTTGTTTCTACAAAAAAAAAAAAACCTACTTTTTGAAATCAGTATTAGACCGGATCCGGATCTTAGCAAAAAAAAAAACGGAGCCGTTAGAACACATGCTGTAAATGGGTAGGAACATCCATTCTAATGGATTCGTTTGCTTTTATTGTTTCTACACTACTTAAAGATTTAAAGTTAATTTAAAAAAATCTTTATCCGTTACAAAAAAAATAAAATTTTAATAACAAATTAATGTTATATAAAACACAAAGTGCATATAACAAAAAATATTTTAACATTTTGACAAAGTGACAAGTGTTAACATTTTTAAACATTATAGGGCTAAAGTACTCTTTTATACTCCTATCGAAGGTTTTATGGAGTTTTAATTAAAAATATTTTGAGAAAAAAAAGCATGTATAGTTTATAACCTAAGTGAATACTTAAAACATTATAAATTAGAATTAAAAAAATAAAGACATAGTTAAAATTAGGCTAGAGCTTTGTATCAATTAAGTTAAAACAAAAGAATAAGCACTTCAATATAGTTTTATAAACTTTATTTAAACTTGTCGACAAAAAAGTTTGGTAAGTGTTAAGTATTCCAACTCAAAATAATTTTTTAGTGACTAAAAGAATTTAACTACTTTCAAAACTTCGTATCTATTAAACTACTACAGTAGTCAATGATTTTGTATTTTTATACTGGTTTTGAAATGACCAACAAGTTTACTAGTTTTCTTAAATACTTTTACTATTTTGACCAAAAGCACTAAAATAATATTAATTAGTTTAATTAAGTAACTAATAATAACAGTGTGATAAAGCTTAACCTATATAGATAATCATTAGAAATACTTTTTAAATTACTATATCTTGTACTTCAAGTGAATGTGAGAGTACTGTAAATTGAGAGAAATTGGAAAACTTTTTTCTTTTCATATTGAATTGATGTATACAACATCAAGAATAGAACTTATTATATTACTAAAGTTTGTTTTAAATATTTATAAGTTCTAAAACGTATTTAGGTTTTTTTTTTATCTTGTATAATATAACCAAGATTAAAAAAAATAGCGAAGTTTCTTGTTTTTAATTGTGTTATCTAAAATAAAATAAAGATCTTTTAGTACAATGTTGAAACAAAATTGGTTAAAATGCAATTATCACAAAAACTTAATCTGCTAAAAGGTTTTAGTAGTAGTCAGTTAACTTAATTATTGTTTTGAATAATAATAAAAATCCATAACAAGTTAACATTGAAACATAAATGAAAAAAAATGTTTATACTAAAAAAAAATAAAACTGCATTGTTGCAAAACTAAACAGGAGTATGTTGACTTCGTATTAAAAAAGTTCATCTTGCAGTTAAGATCAGCTTGTTTTAAACATTGTTGTTTTTCAGAAATATGTGATCAATTAAAATTTTGAAGGTTTAATTTTAGATTGGATATAAATTTTCTGCTACAATAAGTTATAATGACAACAATAGTAGAATATTCGAATAAAACAATACCTGCAACATGTCATTCAAACATGAGCTCTACTTATTTTCGTTTCTGTGATGTTGAAGAACTGTGGGGTGTTGTAGCTGTGGGTGCTAGTGGAATGGGAATAATACTTACACTTGTTGCTTTTTTCTATTACATCTCATATGTGAAATATGTTGTAAGGTTTGTTTTTCAGGATATATTTAAAAATATAATAGAAAAATGTTTAGCTTAAATTAGTTATAAATTCAAATAAGTTTCTATGGTAAATTTTAGTATTTTTTTAGCTATAAATTACATAAAACTACAAGAAATAAATATAGCTTTGTAAACTACTTCTTATGATAGTTAATGTAAAAAGACAATAAAAAAGTTTATTTATATATATCTCTAGCTGTATCAGTAACATTTGTTTAAATTTAAACAAGTTGTTTACTAGTTATTGAATAATAGTATTTATTTACTAAATTATTTTACGATTTATTATGACTTGTAAAAAGTTTGTAATATTGTCATTTTTTTAAATATTTTTACTTATTTGTTCTTAATTTTGTAATTTTCCTTCAAACTTGTGTAAAAATGCCTGAAGCGAAATTAAGCTCTCTATAAATATTTCAGTGCAATTTTATTCTTTTTAGCATTTATACTGAAATTTGAAGACCCAATTATCGTATAAAGTTTATATGTTACTACAAAGTATTTCAGATGAAATTTATAATACTTAAAATAAGTACTGAAATAAATTAAAGTATAAACATTTATAATTGTCTAAACTGTGATTATAATTTCAACACGGATTTGTTGAAACCAAAAATATAAAACACTTTTAGCATAAGTTTTAAAATAATTGATGAAGAAATATTTAAAACTTGGTTTAAGAAAAGTAAAACTACTATGATAAAAACTAAACGGAAAAAGTCACGACAGAGGTCGGCAGCTTTTAATAAGTGGTGGGCCAGTTTATAGAAAAATTCTTTCACGGGCCGCAGGTTAAATAACAAAGATCTTATAATCAATAAAAAATTACTCTTTTAAACTAGAATAAGCTATAGAAAATAACAAGTAATAACTAATTGTTTATTTAAAAGCCTAAAATATAGTGCTTCCACAAACCTTTTAAATTGTCTTTAAGAGTATGATTTAAGCTAAAAAAATTAAATCGCAGGCCGCAATTTGCCGATTCTGGTCTTCAGAAAAAACTTATGTATTTTTGTGAAAAAATAAATTCTAAAATTTTTTTGCTTGTAAGTTTAAAAGTTATGATACCTCTTTTTTCGTTTTCTTAAGCTTGTTCATTTTTACGAATTGAGTAGAATAAAGCAACCTTATATATTTCTTAACTACTATCGGTATAATAAAAATTAATCCTTAAAAATATTCGTATCTAAGGAAAAAACAATTTTTTTAATTTTTTAAAACATTAAAAATATTAAAAAGTACATATAACTGTACAACGAAAACTATAACTAGCAAATATATTAAAAAAATTACTTTAAGAAGCATAGACTATAATAATTTAAAACTTGATTTATTTTTACAACTCTAGAATGTATGTGAACAATTTTAGATAGATTAAAAATTTTGACAATTATATGACAAACAAACTCAATGTTGTGTCATGAATGTAGTACTTACAATTTGTTATTATAATTCATTGTAAAAAACTGTGCAAGGTTTTTACGCTTAGGTATAGTTAAATATTACTTTTGTTTGCGGATAAAAACAAATTTTCATATTATTGTATTTGTGCAATTTTTTTTAAAGTTTTACGCATTCAGTTTTCCAAAATATACTTAATTTACTTAAAACTAAGTAATTAAAACACAAAAATAAGAGTAAACTTTCAATAAGAATCAAAACTTACAAACATAACTGAATACTAAGTAAATATTTATTAAAAAATCAGCAAATTATTTCAAAAGTTATTGTTCTTATCGTTATTATTTGTATTTATTTTATTTTTATTAAAGTTTGCTTTTTTTTTTTCTTTTGATAAACTAGTTTGTAAATGAATTACACTTTTAAAGCATTGCTCAAATGTAATAATACAAATTATAAAATGACCAAGTTGGTTCTATTTTCAGACAAATTGTATATTTGTACTTTCCAATGAAAATTATCTTTTAATTTTTTGAACTATGTAAAATATAAATAACTTGATGTACGCAAAGTTGTACTTAATTAAATTTAACATGTTTGTAAACATTACCTACATGTTTTTATGCAATGTCGTAAAAAAGGATAATCTGCCTTTAAAGAAAATAACTTATTAGATTTATAAAATCCAGGATAAGTTTATTAATAAATGATATTATTTGTAAAATTAAAAATATAATTTTTGTTTAGACTTCGGAATTTTGTTTTGAATAAAACGAAACATTCTTATATAGTTTATATACTTTAATATTTTTTTGGTTACTATTAGTTTCACTACTTAATTTTTAAAAATTGTTTAAAAAAATAAAACTAAAAAAGATTAAATATTTTAAGAAGAATTTGGCTGCTACAGCTATACATTTCAATTGTATTAATATAAAGGTTTGATCATAACACTTCAATCATCTGACCATTGTCATAGTTACTCCCACCGTTTACCTGTGCTTTGGTCACAACAGTTTACTCAGGGCCACATCGGGCGGTGGGGATAACTATGACAATGGTCTGATGCTCGAAGTGTTATGATCAAACCTATGACTTAGAACTTGCACGTACTGGAGGAATCCAATTGCGTTGTCTATTGATCGAAATGGTATGATCAAACCTTTATGTCAACTTGTCTCACGGCACACGTAAATCCGGGCTTTGGCCTGATTGACTTTCGCCGATGTTTTCTTTAATTTATGAATGATTTAAAATAACAATTAAGACTTAGATCCAATGCATAAATTTTTTTCGCTAATTCTTTTATAGTAAAACATTAATAAAAACTTAACTATCTAGTTATATAACCACCGTTTTTACATATATTTCACAATTTAAATTTTTTAAACTATATAGACTGTGCTTAATGCCTTCTACAATAAGTTTTTAAAGTAAAACTTGTTTCCACAGAACTTTTGATTATAAATTAATTAAAAAAAAAAGAATATATATTGGAAAAATAGCAAATGTAAATCTAATTTAAGTTTAAAGACATGCCGAATTTTTAATTTTTTAAGTATATAAAGTTTACTCTGTTGTTTTTGATAATAAGTTGCGTAGTATGTTTTTTTCGATGAAGTATGTTTCTATTTCTATAGACTTTCTGCAAATAACTTTATAAACAAAATATTAGGAAAAATAAAATACAAATATGTGATACTCTGAAAAAACAACTGGAATTTAGACACTTTAGTTTTAATAATTTTGTGCGTAGTCAAAAATATTTGTTGAAAATAAAAAATTGTAAAAGTCATTTGAGAGCACAAAAATAGTCAATAGAGCACGAAATAAGAATACAATAAAAAAACAAGTAAACGAGTTAAATCTTTACTTTTAATGTTGTTCTCAGTGCTTAAACGGTTGTTTAGTGCATTTGTTTGAATGAGAGTTGTTAATAAAAAATACAAAATGTTTAATTTTCTACATCATTATTCAAAAAATAAACGTTTATCATGAGAATGTAAAAGTATTACCAACAAAAATGTTTTTGTTTTTCTTTGACATAGAACAAACTTTATAAGTTTCCTTTTTGATGATAACTGTCCAACTATTTACTGTTAAAAATAAATGTACATCAAGGTGCACTTATTCAGACAACCAAACTATTTTAACATTCATAGTTGTTTAATGTAGAACGAACAACATCAAATATTTAAATGCGTCGTTAGTGAATGCATTTAAATATTTGATGTTGATCGTTCTACATAAAAGAGTAAATAATTATAAGTTTGTGGTTAAAAATTTAGCTTTTTATGTTAAACTATAAACTTCATTAAAGATTATGTTTTTATCTTTGTTTTAAACAAAATGAATTTTTGTGTTATTTTTATTTTAGATTTTTTCGTTATTTGTCTTTCAGTTTAAGTGGCCTAGATTTTGATGCCTAGGATACCATATGGACAATAAACTTGCAATGATAATAATAATTATACTTAGATGAATTTAGTTTCAATCTAAAAGATAAATTTTTAATTCCTAAAAGGATGATTTAACACATTAATTTTAAAACATTTTTAAGAACTATAGAATGTATGTAACATTATATATTTTTTAGTTTGTGACTGTTACTTTTGCTTTTCCAAATTCGTTTTTGTTGTGAAATTGCCCATCTTACACTTACTTTTAAAGATTTTTCTTATTTCAAAGCTGCTAATGTCCTCACTTGCTCCTGAGTACACGGTTTAAATTCATTTTATAGATTATCATATCTTAGACAGTTTTGATTAAGAATATTGTAAACATATTTTTAACAAAAATTGTAATGTTAAAATTCCTACAAACGTTATAAAACTATTGATATGTGTGTAAAACTATTTATATAAGTACTTCTTTTGTTAAACTTAGTTATAATTACAATTTGAAGTTTAGTATTTTTTTGCAAGAAAAAATTTACGACTTCTAAAAAAATATATACAAAGTTAAAAAACATATAGAAAAGTAGACTTGAATTTTTAAAAGTAAACTTTTATAAACCTAACCTATCTGCAGTTTTTGAAACTTTACAAGGCTTTTAAAGAAATAATTTAACTTTAAATTTGTCTTATCAGATAGTATAAATTATAATTTAGATATACCAATAATATTGTTGTTAAAGTTATTAAAAGTAACTGATAGTTTTAGAAAGTCTGAAGCTGCAGCACTACAATAACATTATAAGTTTTATTCATCAAGTCGAGAAGTTAGCAAACTACAGCACACGGGCCGTATCTGAATCGTCAAGCATAAAAATTCGTTTAAGATCTATATCTAACTGATGATAATAACCGTTCATTTCATTAGATACTTACTGAACTAGAAAAAATTTATTGTGACTGATTTTAAAAGTTTAATTTAAAAATATATTCTGAGTTCTTAAAAATCAAAATATTTTCCAAAAAATATATCGTTTTAAGTGTTTCTGTATATTAAATAATAGCTTGAATCAATAAAATAATCTTTATCAGTTTTACAACTAAATAGTTAAGTTATTTTAAGTATGGTATAATAATTTTTATTTGATATAGAAACAAAAATTATAATAGCTGCAAAAAGACTTTGTCTGTGAGTAAAAGTTCGTTAAGTATGTTAGGTTATCGGCTCCTGATTTAGCTAAATCGACAGTTACAGGATTTTCAAGGATCTTCTTTCTTCTATATTAAAGAAACATTCATTTGTCTAAATTTTTTATAAATCAATAAATTTTTGTAGAACTTGTACCCTCCTTTATTTATATGCCAAGAAAATAAAAAGCTTTTTATACTACTTACAGAAATCAAGCAAGCAAGAACATATACATTTTGCTTATCACGCTCTTTGGGTGCTTTACAACTTTCATTGGCTCTCTAACGTTCGTTTTAAACCCATTTCCCGAAGCACCGTGGGTTTGTTTGCTACGAAGATGGTTTTTACTTATGTCGTGGCCACTTATGGTAGCACCTATTCTTGTGCTCTGCACTGTAACATGGGCTGAACCTTTTCTCGATGAAATCAGGTTTGTTTGTACCATCATGATTAATCAGTAACAAATAATAAAATACTGCATCTATGTGCTGGGATTGTTTTAAGTATTATAAGTTTCTCACTTGATAAAACTGATGCAGCTAAAAAAATTTTGTAATTTCTTATTATGATAATTAACATTATAAATATATGAAAGGTCTATTAAATGTAATAAACAAACAGCACCTGGTTGATTTTAATAAAAACACTAACTACTAGTAGTGATAAAATATTGACGAGCACATCAAAAAACTATTTTATTGAAAAATATGAAAACATATTAACAAAATAAATATAATTGTCTTAGTCAGTTATCGTTTTTTAGACGATGGTAGAATAGTAGTACATTATTTAAAACTTTAATAATCTAAGCAAAATACTTTACGGTTTAATGAAGAATTTTGTCTTATAAATTGGAACTTAAATGTCAGTAATTACACGATAACAACTTTAGAAAACAACGTGTCTTAGTCAAAGTAAAGCGATAAGTTAAAAATGTATTCTACAAACACGAGTTTTATTTTTGTACTAACATAGCTGTTAGTTATTTTGTGTTAAATCCAGGCGGTAACTTAGTAAACTTTCGTTTTTTTTAAGTATTTAAGTTTTTTGGAATATATATTTAAAAGTTAAGATTTTTTTTTGTAAAAAGAAAAAAACAAATAAGAGTAAGTGACTAAATTTTAAAATTCAAATTAAGTATTTAAAAGGTGGAGTAAAGTTTGTTATGTCATACTAAATGACAGTCTGATACAAACTTAAATATTTTATGATGTGTAATAGCTTTTCAAACTTATAGTGTTCATATTGTATATTGTGCAATTAAACTAAACATTTTTAAAAAGTTTTGAAATTTATACTTTTTGTTATAAACAGTTGTAAGTATAAGTTTTAAAATGTATATTTTCTCGCATATGTATTTATATTTAATTTAATCATTAGAATTTTTATTTAAAACTTTTTATACATTAAGAATAGATAACAGTTTTTTTGCCAACTTTGTTATTTAAAGTTTAAATAGTTAATATATCCGCATTGTTTAAAAAAAAATGTTGCATACAAACAATGCAATGTGAGCTATGCACAATAATTTCTTAAATGTTTGATGTTTCTTTAATATAAAATGCATATCTATCAGCTATATGATAAAAATTTTATTAGGATGCTAAAACTATTTTATTCAGTATAAATTCATATCATTATACTTACAGAATTTAATTTTAATTCAAGTAAAGTTTTGCAAGTAAGTTAAATTCAGTAAGTAAAATAATTTAACTATTTAGATGTATTTCACTTAAAATAAATGACTCGTTTTGTATACTAACTAGTTTAATACTTAATTATTTTTTTAATAGTTTTTAATACATTTAAAAACTTGAATATATTTTAAAAAACAATTTAAACTTGAATTTTTACTGAAAATATAAATTTTAAAAATAAGTTTTAGTATTTACCAAAAATATAGTTTTTTAAACTATTCTAAAACATTTTGTAGTTTATCACTTTATTTATACTATTTTGTAATAAGTTTTGATAACTAAAACAATCCGTTTCAATTATTTATACAACAATATTGAAGCAATAATAAAATTTTGATTTTTCTTATATTAATCTATTTACTTTTTGTTAATATAAGCAACTTTATTAACTAACTCTAAGCTAAACTAAATAATAAAAACTTTTTAGCCATAATTTCCTACAATAAAACAAATATTATAACATTATATAAACAAAAACTAAACGAAATAACAGTTTGTAAGAGGTGCACATTTAAAAATTTTTTCAGCAACATATCTGAAAGTAACCCAGATTAAAGGTGAGAAAGGTAAAAACTAAGACCATATATATCTGAATAATAAAATTTGAAAAATCAGAGTAGTTTTGAAAAAGTTTTGTTATCGCATTAAAAAAAAAAGGCTTTTATCCCAAAAATACCAACAAAAAATTGTCATGGTCTAAAATTAGGCTCTTAAGACAAACGACTTAAACTAATTGGTTTTAAAATCATTGAAACTATTGATTGTACATGTTTTTACTTTTTCTGATGCTTGATAATTTTTTATGTAAACAGAATCTAAAGTTTAAACATTTCTAAACAAACTGGCTGTTGTCAAGTGAAACTAAAATTGAATAAAACTAAATTTAATGAAAAGTTGTACTGTACAATAAGCTTAAAGAACTTTTTTACGAAGTTAAAAATTTATCATTTGAGTACTATTTTTTGCTTAAGTGACTTCAAAAAATAAAAGGGTAGAAGTTTGTCTGGAAACATTTATTTTTTCTAAATATATATAGGTTTATAAAAAAATAATGGAGGCAGTTACAATAGTAATTAAAAAAAACTTTGATTTTGTTTTAACTTAAAACAAGATGATACTTGGTTAATTACTTTATTTATAAAATTTTCTTATATAGTAGCAGCAACAAAAAAATAAAGTTATAAAAACTTATACTTTTTTTAATTAGAATCAAATTTTGAAAATTTTACTCTATCAACCTTTAGCTTACAAATCAATAAAAAAATATAGTATACTTGTTACTTTTTTATGTAAATAAGTTTTTTACAGATTTTGTTCAGTGTTGTTGTCAACTATCAGCATCATCGCAGTCAACGGAATAATTGTAGCAGAGTGGTGTATTTTAAAACCTCCGAACCAAAATTTTTCAGAAGAAGAGTCCCGACCTCTCTTCATTTGCGAGAAATACGAACACACTTATCCCTCCTCCATGTCTTACAATTATTTTATTATTCTAGCCACAATTGTTAGCAGTATTGTTGCTTATCACAAGATAAAGAACAAGCAGTCAACTCACAATAGTGTTTGTTTGTTTTTGAAAATTAAAACACTATTTTTAAGAAGTGTAACTTTACTTTGTTAAATAGAACTCAACTTTGTTCAGGTCTAAAAAGCTTGCCAAGTACTTGTTAGCAAATATAAGTTGTCTGATTCTTTATAAACTACGACTGACTACTTACTATACATGTGGTTCTAAGAAAAAAAAGTCCCTTGATTAAACATAAAAAATTCCAAAACACACTTAAAAGCATACTGCTTTGTAGATTAAAACTTTTAAGAAGTTGCTTAAATTTTAGTGTATTTTAATTTTAGTTCATTCCTTAATATTAAATGTGTAAAAACTTTTTCTTTGTAAGTTTATTTTTCAGTTTAGTTATCAATTTTTATGTAAATAAGCAAAAGATCTCTCGAATATATATAAATATATATATACATATATATAAGTTTATTAATTATTTTTCAACTAAGTAGCACAAGAAATTAGTTAAAACATTTTTAATAAATTTCTGTAAGATTTTTTTGAAATTATAAAAAGTTATATTGTATTTATACAAACTATAAGAACACTAATTGTAGTTGATGCAGAATTTAATTTGCTAAATAAATTCAGTAGACTTCTTGGTTTACTGAAGCATTTTAGTAAAACAATTTAGAAACGTTTTTAAGTTTTAAAAGTTTTATTTTGATATAGTTACTAAGTTTCGCTGAAAAAACTTACCTGATTAACTAAAAAAGCTAATAAAAAAAGTTCTAATTAAAGTATTCACGATTTTTTTATTACAGGATGAACTTGGGTTGTTATTTCCTACACTTTTTTTAACCAGCACAATAGTTCCCTGCTTAGCTGGTTGGGCATTTATGGTGTTGTTTGGATTAGAAGGACTTAGTAAAGTTGAAGAATGGTGGGAACCAACTAATGCTTTTTTTATGGTTTGTTTTTAAAAAAAAAAAATATGTAAATCAGTATATCTATTTAATAAAACCTTTTTTTACGAGTTATAAAGTACTGATACATTAAAGTGTTCACAGATTGTGCTTGTACGCTTTCAGTTTTATCTTTATTAGTTAAAACTTTTTACATAAGTAAAGCTTAAAGCTACCAAATAGTTATGTTTTAGCTTTTATAATGTATTTTCGCTAACTAGGCTGTTGAACTTAATCTATTAAAAAACAAATTTGTTAAAATTTATCAGCTTACTACTCAATCAGGCCGCTCAGGTAAGCCGATTTAACTCAAGCTAATTCTGGAATTTTACAGGTCTATAGCTAGTTAATTTTTTTTAAACTCAGTTTAGTTTGATTGAGTTTTTTAAAGCTCAGTCTACTTTTGAAATAAAACTTAATCTAACTCGAGTCAACCTTTAATCTAAATAAAGTAAAAACTAGTTGGTTGTAAAAATATCAGACTTTAAAACATTTTTGTTTAAAAATGATTTTGTATCATTAAGTCTTTTTCTAGCATTACTCTCTAGCATTTTAGCACTACTTAACTTAAAGAGACTAAATGTTTGTTGTTAGACTACTTTAAAAAAATATTATAAAAAGGGTTTTTAGAGTGTTTTTAGTTAGTAATTCTGAAACATAGAAGAATTTAGTTTAAAAAATAGTTTGGAGTACATACACTAAGAAATAAATATTAGTCATTTTGTCATACAAAACGTAAACGGTAAACATTGTTATTAACAAACGCATAGAAAATTTAGATGCTAAATTATACATATTTCTTTAGTTTTAAACTATCTTATTAAAAATAATAATTTATAGCTGTTTAGTATCATACAGACAATGCGTAAACTGCTGATTCTGAGTTTAGTTATTTTAAATACCGTGTATGTTTATTAGATAATAAAGAAGTAAACGTTTTGAAAAATATTTATAATTTTGTCTAATTTTTGCTTGCTTAAACAAAATTTGTTTGTCCTGAGAGAGGTGTAAGTCTAAGTTTTATTTTATGAAGCTAGTATGGAGTAATTTACCGCTTCAACTTGTTTATTTTAAATCATATTTAAATCATAAAAAGTATGAATTAAAAGTTTATGATATACAAAATATATTATATGACAAAAATAAAATTTTAAAACAATATAAATTCCAAAAAATATAACTTTAAAAACTAGTTTTTGTTGCTAATACTTTATTCAACTTATTCACAGAGTTGCATTATAAACATTGCATAAGGACTTAAGTAAGATGATTCATAACACTACCACTTAAACTGTACTAAGCTTTGAGAGTAAAAATATACGATTGAAACTTTTAAAAAAGATCGCGTATTTTTCACTATATATTACTTAAAAATTTAAGAGCAATGCTCCTATTTTTTTGTTCTTGTAGCAAGTTTTAGTATTTTTACAACTGATTATTAAATAAGCATGAAGTATGAGAATTATAAATTCAATTCGTAAACTGGTAAATTATAAAAGCTACAATCGTATACTTAAGTATAGTATTTTGTGAGTTAAAATAGAAACTATTTTAAGGTTGTTAGCGGAACACTTGTCCTAGTGTTTTACATTTTCCCAGTTATAATAAACATGCGCAATATAAAAAAAGAAGAAACTCTAGAACTAGCTGGTAAAAACATTCCCAATACAACAATACCAGATCTTATAGAAAGAAATATACGTTAGTTTGTTTCAAACTATTTATTTATTTACCTGCATTCATCATGCTTTTGTGCGAAATTAAAGTTATTTTTCAGCTAAATTTAGAAGTTCGATTCTCAATGATTAAATATAATTAAAGTACAAAGTCTTTAGAAGTTAAACTAAGTAGTTGCTAGTAAACAATTTTAACCATAATTGTCGTATATTCTGAAAAGTTAACTTGTATATTTAAACTAAAATGTTGAAATTATAATCTAAGTCTATTTACAAAACCGTTAAAAATAAAAGGTTAGTTAATGCATTAATTAAATTCAAAAAAAATAGTGGAAGAAAAACTAATTCCATGTTACGTTTTACATTTGATCTCATTTTATTACTTTAAAACTCTTTTAAAACCAAATAGTCCCAAATTTTTAATGAAAACAGTCAAAAAGTCTACAATGCTCTATGACCGATAAAAACTATTCAGAGTTTTAGTAATTAATCAATTTAACTGAAAAATTTAAACGCAAAGGTAAAAATTCAAATTAACTTTTGTTATAAGAAAACCATTTTCTACAAGAATTGCAGCAAGAAAATATAGTAGTTTATATTAGTTTTTTTAAACGCCAATTAAAAATTTTATACAATCTAAAAATATAGCTATGTCGGTTCGGGGAAATCCAGCCATTGTTCCCGAAACGCTCGATATGGACGGGTACAGTGGGCAGACAACTCTCCATATCAAAAATAAGGGTTAATAGAACTAGTTCAGGTTATTTTTGTTTTTAAGAAAATACATCTTAAATGTGTGGGTTTTGTTTATTAATTACAATAAAAAAAATAACAGCAAATACATTTTTTTTAAATTGTCATATTACAAGTACTTAAAATTTTAAGAAGTGTAAAAATCAATTAAATTTTTGATAAAACTTGTTTTGTGATTTACATTTTGATTAATAAAATGCCAGACATTCGAGCACGTGATTTAAATAATTTATTAGTATTACTATCTTTTTGTCAGGCCAAATCAACAAATGAAGCAAAGCAAAAAGCGCAATAACAAAAAATGATGAATAAAAACGATGAAAACAATAAAGAAAGTAGCTGAACGGAATATTACATGTACTAAAATTTTTCGTAAAAATAAACACTCAATTGTCCAAAACATCATTATTTTTGTTGTGATAGAAGTTTTTCGTTTATTTAGTATGAACTTATAAGTATATAAGTAAAACGTAGATTCTATAGATAAAATAAAATTTAACAGTTATTTGTTAGTTTATTCATTGATAAAGTTGTAATACCAACTTAAGTAGATAAGTACACATTTCTTAAGATACTTTTTGGAAATAAATTATAAGTTATTAGTGATAGATATAGGTTCTAAACAGATATAACTATTTTGTTGAGAAAAGATAAAAATTTATAAAAAAACAATAATATTAACTTTTTTTTTCAAAATTTTCATTTTCTTTTTTATAGATTTTTTTTCTGAATTTTTTTTTGATTAGACCACACAATACAAAACAGTTTATAATATGATAACAATATATACAACATGCTTATAACTACATGATTTGCTTTTTATAAATTTCATTCACTCGATATTAAGCACAGTTATGTTTTTAAAACTTGGTTAAAACTTTTTTAACTTGTTTTTTTTACGCCTATAAACTAAACTTGTTACATACTATCTTATTTTAAATGGTAAATCGTTTATAAGAAAAAAACTCCTATTATCTTTACTCAATATAAAGCTAGTTTACAAATTTAAAAAGAGACTACTGATAGGAAGGAACTTTATTTGTATAAATGGTTTAATTAATGAACTGGTAAGAATTTCAAAAGAAGAATGTTATAGGTATCACTAACTGATAAAACTTATGGAAGTCTTTAAAAAAGAGGAGTAAAAAAATAGGTTCTTAACCATAGTCAAGCTTACTAATAAGTCCTTTTTAGTTTTAGTTAGAGGTTCTCATGGTTATTTAGTGCTTCTTGATACAGCAGTGTGCTAAAAAAACTTACTTTGTACAGAAAATTTAATAAGTATCAAATACCGTTGAGACAAAAGCATGCATTCTATCGTATTTTACATTTTAAAACTATTTTTTATTACATATTCTTAAGATATATAATAATGGTATACTATCAAAATCCACCCGCGTTCAAAATCCACCAAATTTTTTTATACATTTTCTTTATTAACTAATCTATTTTATTTATTTATTTTTTATTTATTTTTCACTATCCCGGTTACCCCTAACCCTTACCCTCGTTCGGTAAGCGGTTCTCGAATTTTACTGGGTGGATTTTGATCGCGGGTGGATATTGAACGTGTCCCATAATAATGTTTAGTAAAAAAGTTGACTTACTCAAAGTAGAAGTTTTTTTTATTTAAAAACGGTTATAAAATTATACAGTGTAAAATGTTAATAAAACTTTTTTGTTTACGATGTTTTCTACACTTTTTAAAAATTTAAAAATCAATGGCTTAGCTAGCCACTCTTTGACGCAAAAAATAAACAGCATGAGAGACCAAAAACTAGCTTGAGTTACATAAGGTTAGCCTGGGAAAGGTTAGGAAATCACGGGCACAGAGTTATTTAAATAGCACAGAGTGACACTTTAGCACGGGGTGGCTTTTTAGCATGGAAACAAAGGTATTCTAAAACTTTTACTTTCATTTTTTCAACATAATACTATTTGTATAAACCTAGCGACATAAACGAGCTCCATATTTTTTATAACATTTTTGATAAGTTTAAATTGATTTTAGTAAGATTAGACTTTAAGCATAATTTTTAAATAAAACGTGTAAAATATAAATATTAATAAGTACTGATAAAAAAACTGCCTGTGTTTTTTAAAGCTGTGATAATTTATTAAATTATTGAAAATTTATTTAGTTCATTCTAGAAATACATATACGTTTGAATATCGCAATACAAAAATATGTTAAGTTCCCCTTATTTCTACATCTACGTGTGTCGCAACTTTTTAATACGTATGTATGTGTTTTAAAATTTATATATAGACTACTAAAAAGGTAAATAAACTTAATTTAAAAACTTTTCGTTCAACTTAGCTTTTTTATTCTTTTAAAATTTTTAGAAACTGCAAGTTTTAAAGTTTTTCTAGAGAAATTTTTTTTAATTATTTTTAGACGATATTTTGTTAGTCATTTTACTAATAAATATTAATATAAAACAAAAGCGTATACATTAAGCTAATTTAGAAAAATTGTTTTGTCATTAAGTTTATCACTTTTTAATAGACTCACCAAGTTTTTCATTAACGTTTTTTCTATAATAAATATTTTCTAAAATTTATATACTTTTTGAATGTATTTCAAAAGAGTAGTTTTAGACTTGTATTTGCTGTTATTAAATGAATATTTATGCCGTTTACTTATATTACATATACTTATAACTAGTTTATATATTTTTAAGTTTCAAACAGATTTTAATTTTGCTAGACATGCTAAAATGAATTTGTTATTTCTACCGCAGAGTAGGTTATCGACGGATTAGAAACTCTAGTTGCCAACATTTTTAGGAGAACTAGTCACAGTGAAAAGGTTCCGCTACTATTCTGTTGAAGATTAAGAACATTTTAACATTTAAAAACATTAAGAAGATTAAAAATTTATGTATTAATGTTTTGTCCAAGTTGAGTTACTCAAAGTAGAAGTTTTTTTATTTAAAAATGGTTATAAAACTATACAGTGTAAAATATTAATTTTATTTGTCTAAACAATTTTGTTTTTTAATATGTTTTGTTAAAAAAAACTAAAAAATATTTATTTATAATTTAAGTGTAATATTTTAAATTTAAATTATAAATTCATACAATCAAATGTACATAAATAATAGATTACACTGTTTTTGGAAAGAATGTAAAAAAATATTAAATCTATAGGTGCTAGAGGCCAGCCCTTGTTTCCTATCCGTTTGTGGAATCAATATCACCGAGAACTTACGCGAGGTGATAGGACAAATAACATCGCAAAAGCAGCTCAGCAAGCATTATACTGCGCACTCAACGGAAGCCACTCTAATCTTTGGAGTTTCGTTGATATACTTAAAACAACCCAAAATTCTCGAGATTTTGGTGTTGAACACCTTTTGGCAGAGATATAGCCTGATCCAAGAATAATAAGATTCCGGCAAGCGGACGAGCGGCTGTTTTATCTTGTTTCGAATTTTAATGAAAACGATAACTTACTGGAATTCCTAAGCGTAATACAGTACAGTTTTAGTATAGATTTCGTGTAGTTTTTAAAACTTCGTTCATGTTCGTTCTTCTGTTAAAGTTTAAACTAGTGTTTCACATAAATAAAGTATTTATTTCAACATTTTCAGCCAAGCAAAATGTTTAGTAAAATTGTAAGTAAAATATTAGTATTTTATAATGTCAAGTAAAGTAGTATAAAGCTCAAGAACATTTATTTAAGTATTTGATAGTTCAATTACCATTTAATTTACCAACTTTTTGTTTTCTAGTACTTATTTTCATTATTAAGTGTAGATCTTTTCAAAAATCGAGCCTACTAAAGATGTTTTTTAACTAATTACCACCTACGAGTGATTTATCTTAATTAAATTCGTAATTTACTTAAAAAGGCTCCTAAGCTTTGTCTTACAATTTACTCCTAAGTTAACTATAATTAAAAAAAAAAATTTGGTAGATATACTACTCCTTAATTTTCATTATTTAAAGTGCCTAAAATTCGTAATCAACAGAATGCTGATTATATAAAGTTTGAAATTATTAAAAAATATTATGAAAAATGTTCTTAGTTAGCATTTAGTTTAGTTACTTAAATGTATCGATTGTGATAAAGTGACACTCCGTGCTAAAGTTTCACTTTGTTCTAAAGTGTCACTCTATGCTAAAGTGTCACTCCGTGCTAAAGTTTCACTTTGTACTAAAGTTTCATTCTATGCTATAGTGTCACCCCGTGCTAAAGTGATGCCGTGAAAAAGTGACACTCCGTGCTAAAGTGTCACTCTGTTCTTAAGTGTCTTCCCAGGCTAAAGAATCACTCCGTGCTAAAGTGTTTCTCCCTGCTAAAGTGACGCTGTGCTTTTCTGACACCTACCCGATTAGCCCAACTTAGCCTGTGTTTATAAGAAAAATAAATAAAAACAACTAAAAAATTGACGAATTATAATAATAAAAACACTTATACTTAAAACAGCAAAATATAATTTACTTGAAATAAGCAAATTTAAGTGAAATAATTTAAAGTCGAAAAATTAGCTTTTAATAACTTTTTCTTTTAGTTTTTTAATAGATTATTTTTCAAGAAAAGAAGTAGGTAACACTTTTTTTCATAAAATAAATTGCGCAAAATTTTTCTAAATAAAAAGCTTATAAATTTATATATTATGTTATAGACAATTCTTTATTATATAACACTTGCAATTTATTGTTAATAAATTATTCATTTTGTTTTATAGTTTATTACACAAAGCTTTTCAAAACTATATGAGTTTAATTTCATTCTCAAGTGATAATTGTTAAATGAAATTTGAAAAAAAAATTAATTAGTGAACAGCTTAAAAATAACTTTAAATTATGAAGTATAAATAAATTGAAATAAATACAAAATTTATAGATTTAGCAAGTAAAACTAAAGTAAAGAAAGGTATGTTTATTAATAGATTGTTAATAATTTTGCATTCCATTTAATGCTATTTGCGTATTTTAATTAGGTCGCTCTTCCTCAATCAATATTGATTCCAGGCTGTAGAGTTCTCTTGTTTACATCGTTTCAAAACTTAAAAGTTTTGAACTATGTCAGATTTTTGACAGAGTATGCAATAAAAAAGATGTTCAAATATTGTGCTGTTTTTGTTTGTTCCGCAGTGGTCTGTAATTTGTCGGAATATTTGCCGTGATGTTTCTCCAATGTAAAAGATGCTCTGATCTGCAGAGCAGGTGTATTTATAAATAACATTTATGCATTTACTTTTGTTGCTTAAGTAGTCAGAAACTTTTTTGCTGGTGTAGGCCGGTTTAAAATTAATGTTGTGTTTAATAGTACTTATAGACAATTCATTTAACGTTTAAAAAAACTTTAGAGTGTTTTAATAATAAATGAACTTATAAAATAATAAATTTACTGAACAAAAACAAAATAAAAAAACGAAAATGAGCATAAAAAAGTTTGTTTAAGGATTTGGGTGAGCAAAAAGAAATACCTCTTCCCGCTAATCTAGCTAGTCGAACACATTAAATTTTAACAAATTTTTTAAAACACTAACTATCAAAATTAAAAAAAAAATTAGAAATTGTTAAAATTAGTTATATTAGTATCTGTATTGTATATATCATATTTTGATAAATGATTGCCACACAGAGTCTTGAGTATGACATTTTAAGTAAAGAAAATACACGACCGTTAAGTATCCATCACTTTTTATATCTGCAACTCTAAAAATACTAGTATTAAGTATTTTCTTCATTTTACTTTATATGTTTATCAATAAATGTTAAAAATTGTCAAAATGTTAGGCGATTGAGCTACATATATGTTACTACTTACATATTTGTTACTACAAGTACAGTACGTCATCGATTATCCAATCCCCGCTTATCCAGTCCCTCGCTAATCCGGCTGGTTTTAGTCGAACAGTATATTCGATTTTAGCTTAAAGCTTTGTTTTAACTTAAAAACTTAAAATCTCATTATGAAAACAATGTGCTAATTATAAATACAACTGCAATTTCTTTAACGATTATCGCACTAAAACTAAGCGTAAAATATAAGGTTACTAAGCCTACTATCGTTGTCAACCATAACAGAAAAGTTTCACAATTTGTCCAATTTCGATAAAGTATTATCAAATAAACCTCAATTTTTTAGCAAGAATTAAGATTAAATTAACTTCTTTACAGAATATAATTCTATTAAAAAATATTCTATAAATATTGACTATATACCTTATAAAAGTTTTGTTTCGTTTATTGCTTGTCTCTTCTAATTGTTTTAAGTTAACGAAAAATTAAGTGCACGTTTTATTATATGCGTTACATTACATATAATAAAAGTGATGGATTATCAAAAAAAGAAAGTTTTTTGTTCTTACCCGCTGCATAGTCACAAAAAATATTTTACCCAACATGGCCGGATTAGTTAGCATGCATTGTGGTAAAAACTTTATCATCGAAATTCAAACACTATTTCAAAAGTAAGGTCCTTTGTACTCAAAAGTGACAGTTTATTAATTTCAATTATTTTATAATAATTTTGGGAATATTCTAAAGATTAATTGCATTAGCATGTTATATGCAACCAAACTTTTAATCAGCTAAAATTTATTGGTTATAAGATATTTAACAAAATTGGTAATAAGATAACCAAATATTAAAACTTAATCAACTAAATTTCATTCAATATCTACAAAAAAAAACTTTTCTCAGATTCTCAAAATTATTCTCAATTTTAAGTAAAAACCTTAACTGGCCTGACTGAGTCATCCTGAGAAAAAAATCAAACTTTCCTCAGTTTTTCTGAGTGTGTTAGTGTGGCAACCCTGTACCACAAAAGTCATTCAAAAATTTTATAATTGAAAAAAAAACTAATGTCTTGATGGCCACTTTAAAAATTCTCTAAGTTGAACATTACTAAATTACACAAAATAAACTGAATTCATAAATATAACACAACAAATAAACCCTAGAACTTTATATATTCAATAATATTTTTATTTATCAAAAATTAAAAAAAAAAAATTTAAAGTTAAATCAGGGTTACCACATACAAGGATAACTCAAGCAATTTTAAATTTATGAAAAAACCCCCAGGATGACTCAAAATTACTTAAATTAACTTAGACTCAGGCTAGTTCTAATTTTTTTTGAAGATCTCAGTCATTTTTTTTCTAGATCTTGAATGAGATTTAGTTTTTCCAGTTTTAATTTTTTTATATTTTTTGTGTATTTATTTATAATTTTGTTCCAAAACTTGATTTTTATTAATTAAAAAATTTTGAAATTTTATAAAAAATTGTGTATGATTTTATTTAAAGAATTAAAAAAACCCAGGGCAACTCGGGACAGTTTTTAGTCCTTCTTTTTTGACTAAAAGAGTGGCAACCCTTTTAAGAAGAATTCATTACTACAGATTTTTCTAAATACTGCAAGGAACATTTACAAAAAATTTGAGGTGTTTATCTCAAAAATTGTAGGAGGAGATAATTTTTTACTAGTTAATATTCACTGTTTTAGTTTTCCCATTTCACTAGGAACCTGTTATATTCTCTAACTTTAACACCTTTAATCTCAAAGTTTAGTATGAACATTAGAAATATGTAAAAAGCAACTATTAGTCTAGTTAAAAGTATGCAAAATAAAATAAAGTTGTAAAAAATAAATTGATTTCAACTATGGCCATAGAATATGAAAAGCAATCTAGAATTGAAATATAATTAAAATTTTTTTAGTATTTTTTTTTCATAAATATTTTTTCTTACTATCTATATCAAATTTTCTTGTTTAAAAATTAACATTTGTCTTCAGATTTATAATATATTTAAGCAGTTGTGATGTCTTCTCTAGAAAACTTTCATGAAGTTGTAGATACTAATATTCAAGGAAATAATGAATTTGAAGATGGCTTTGAAAACAATTCAGATAATAAAAAAGAATTTGATAAGGTTACTGCTGGTAAAAATATGGAAAACAGAGGTGAACGAATCAGTGTAAGATTTCTAATACCTGTTAATGTCAGTTGATTGTTTACTTTACTAATCAATATGAATTTAAAGCTTAGAAAGCACTTATTTATTGTCATATTACTAAAAAATTTAGCAGTTGGTTAAAAAAGCAACTCTTTATTTAGTAGAAAATAGTGTATTTTCTGAAAAAGGAAAACTTAAATTTTTGATTAGATTTAAGTCAAGTGTATTAAGTCATTATAAAACTAAAAATAACTAAAAAAACTTCTATATTTGTTGAAAAAAACTTTTATAACTATAGTAACTTACTTTAAATTTTAAACTAATGAAATTATTAGTTATTTAAAATAATTTCAAGTTATCCTTTATTTTAAATTGCTTGTATAATTGTAAAATATATTCAACATTTAGGCTGTTTTTTTATGTTATTTATCAATATTTGAAAAATGTTTTTTGTAAAAATTATTTACTTTAAATAGTGACTATTTTTGAAATTTTTATTTTCAACACTTCAAAAGTTTTAAAATTTAAATATTATAAAGACTTTTGTGCACAATTTACAAATTATGAATATGGTGTTAAATATTTATATTTAATAAGAAAAGTATGTTTAAATAAGTGTTCTACAATTTTTGTACATTTGAATTTGATGTTTGTAGGATAATTGTATTAATCTCAGACATATTTATTTTACTTGAAAAATATCATAATTGCTTTTATGTAGGTTGCAGGAGCAATAATAGGAAAAGGAGGTCAAAATATACGTGACCTGCGCTCTGAGGTTTGTTTAAATTATTTAAGTAGTTATATTTATTCAAAAATATATTACTTTAAGTGAAATTAAAGTTTTTAAGTAATATATAAACTATGTAATTTACAATGTAGTTCATATGTTATATTTTGATGCTATAGTTTAAACATAATGCTTATGTTAGTTTGAACATTTAAAATGGTAAATATTTATATAAATGTATAGACTTTATTTTTTTTTCACATTTTATTTAGTTTTATTCTAATACAACTGTACAATATTTTTTTTACAATAATATGCACTTAAGAGATAAAAATTTAAAATAGACTGCAATTATTAGATTTGGCTTGATCGTACTAAGTTTTTTAAATAGGTTAGAAAAAGAAAAGTTATCATATCATAATTATTTTTCTTTAACCAATAAATTTAAGCATTAGTATACTTGTCAGTTTCAACTTAACTTTTAATCTTTATATATCAAAGTTCTTTTATATGTATTGTTTGTAGTTGTTAGAAATATCATCATTTTAAGTTTATACTAACTTTGTAATAGCTAAAAAAAAAAAAAGAGAATTTAGGTTTTTAAATTATTTTGTTAAGTAAACAAGTTATAATATTGTCAACTATTGTAAAATTTTAATAATCTCTTTTTTATTCATTACCCCTAAGTAATTTGATTTTGTTTTCTGAAAACAATCCCTACAAATTACAAAAAGTTATATAATTTGATTGTGTTTAATATTGAATGTTTATAATTAAAGTTTGAATTTAGTTGACCAAATTTACTAACTTAATAATTTTTCTCTGCGCCACTCCAAACCCTGCCTCCACAAATGACAAATGAATGTTCGAATTAACCCTTGAATCCCACCGCCTGAACAACACAAATGAAAACGACCCATCTGGAATACCTTCGGACCTGTAATCTTATAAACCTATGCTGCTGTAATTTTGTACCCTTTTTAAACCTCCTTAATTAGTTTAATGCTCAAATAAGCCTCCCAGATAGCTCTGGTTATGAAAGGTTAATAGCTATAGCCATATTCCTAAATACCTTAAATTGAACATTAATTAGGAATTTAATTTTTTAACAAATGTTTTTTTGTTCTTTTAATGTGTTATGATTTTCTTAATATGTAGTTTAGTATTTTAACATAAGTTTATAAAATAAATAATTTTTAAATAAACAAGTTCACCAAAGTATTGGGCTACATGTCCTTGAATAATTTGCTTGAATATTTTTTAAAAAGTGTTTCAAAGAAGGTTTTGTTTATAATTTTAAATTTTGTTAACATTATTTTCTCACTACCTTCAAAAAATTTTTGTTTTATAATTCCCTTTTTAAGTTTAATAAACCATGTAATCAATAGGATTCTTACTGCTTCTGTTTATGGAATTGATACAGCAGGTGCTTTCGCTGGAAAACTTGGAAGAATCTTAATGGAGGTTTGTTAGTTTTAATTTAAAACGTTTATTATGTTTTAATAATTTTATATTAAAATAAAGCTTTAAATGTTGTTATCATCTTAATTGCATATATTCATAGAATTTGATTATCTGTTTTGTTTAAATTTAGTGCTTGGGTTAAAGAAATCACTAATATATATGAATAAAAAATAAATCATAACTTTTGTGACAAATCCGTAACTGCTTATGATAAATAATGATTCCATTTTTCAGCGCTCACGAGAAAGTGACAAGCAGTGCAGCGTGAGAATTTTGCTGCACAGAAGTCAAGCTGGATCCATCATAGGCAACAAGGGAGACAGAATAAAAGAGTTGAGACAAGTTTGTTCGAATTTTTCTTTATTGAAATGATTTAGAATGTTATAAAATATAGTTTAGATTAAAAAATCCAAGTTCAAATCAGTTGTATTCTGTGAACAAACAATCTTTTATGTTTAATAAATCAATAATTGAAAGTTTATAAAGTCTAAAAATTTGACTCTTGAGGTCGTTTAAAAGTTATGAACTTTCTCTTAAACATTATACATATTTATTTAAATATTGATAAGATAATTTACTACTCAATAAAAATCCAACATAATTTTTAAAACAGTTTTGTAAAGATTTTGCACAAATTTTTGGATACTTAAACGTGTTTAAATAAAAAAAATTGTACGGAAAAGCTGAAATTCCTTTAGTTTTACTTATTTAAAAAAAGAAAAAATATCTAAATAATTACAAGTTTTTAATTAATTGTTTTTGCAAATATTTTTCATTTAAAATTCTTAAATTAAATATTTTATTTACACTTACATATTAAATTAACTTTATCTAAAAAAATGCAAGTGTACGTTTTTTTTCTAGTTTAACTCTATAATTTAAAATATGCTTTAAACTTATGTGTAATGTTCTAAAACTTCAAAAAATTTAAGAAAATTAAATACAATAAATTTAGCTTTATTGCTTTCAATATAGGTTGGTGTAATGTACCGTTTATGTAAAAGAATTAAACAAAATAAGGTTATACATTAAAACAGTTGTTATCAATATTTTAAGCTAGTATCTTTAGTAATTAACAGTATTTCAATCAAACATTTACATAACATTTTTATGAACTTAATCTTAAAAAGTAATGAAACCACACAATATTTTTTACACTTAATACTCTAATAGTTTATTATACCATCTCTTGTAATTAGGTTGTGATCAGAAAAATTCAAGATCCAAAGAGGGTCTTGATAATTTTTAAAGTAATTCTTAATTGTCTTTAAATTTCAAAATATTGGAAGCACATTTACTTCAATCACTATTAGTCTTGCTTGTCTTGAAATATGTTAATAACTGATTGATACTTGTAAATAATCTAATATTGTTCAAAATATTTATTTATTTTGTAGTTCTTCAACATGTTTTTAGTTTGTATTAGTTTGATAATTTTATACGAATCAGTGTTTTCTTGATGTGTAAAAGTAACACACAAAATATAAGCATAGATATTAAGTTGGTAGCAAGAACTAAAAGTATATAAAACTAAGTAGAACAGTATAGTTAACAGGTTTGCCACTCTCACAGGCAACTTAGGCCAATCAGAAATTTAAAAATATGTCAAATTTGCTGGGCTAGTTTTAATATTATTTCCAATAATCTTATGACACAATTTATAAATTATTTAATTTTAGCTGTATTAATAAACTTTTGCAACTCTACAGTCTTAAAGCTTAATATAGTTAAGTATAAATCAACTTAAGTTTTCACCTAGCGTCTTACACCGCTCAAAACATAAATTAAATAGAATTTTAAAGATTAAGACAAAAATGCAGGTTGAATCAGGCTAGCTTTTGCTTTAAAGAATGGTAATCCTAAAGATATCATTTATGTAAGTTTACTTGCTCTAAACTTATTCTATTACCTTATCTTAAAGTTTAAGTTAGAATGAGTTTGTAATATGTAAACTCAACATTATATTTTTCTTATTTTTTTTTAAATTCTGTCAATATATTAAGAAGTAGCATGAATCAGTTTAAGTATTCAAAGTTGTAGTTATGCTAACTTAGTGATAAAAAATGTTGTAAGTTATAGAGAAGTGATAATTGTTTATAAAAAACATAAATTTTCTAAAGCTAAAAGAGTATATATATATTTTTTTTAATTGTTTAAAAAAATTTGCTAAAACTTTTATCCGTTAGGAGGATTATTGTTCTTTCTAAAAATTATCGTTTTACTAAAGGTCCAAATAACACTCACAGCTAGCATAATAATCAGTTGATATATTTTACCTTTTAAAATCTTTGAAAGTTTAAAAACTATGGTTCTTATCAATTTATATTTATTGTAATCACACATACATAGAAACTTGTTTTTATTAAAATTAAAATTAAATGTTTTCATTAATAAGTTTATAAAAAAAAAATATTTTTGTTAAGACTTTATAGAAAGTGATAAGAATAATTGAAAATCACAAAATGAAATTTGTTTAATAATATTAATTAAAACAAAATTTAAACCATATGGATCATCAGCCTTGTTACTTAGCAATATATCAGTTTTTTGTCAGGGCTCATAAAATTCACCACTGATGACTTTTACTTCCTATATCCTTGGTCAGTATGACAATAACAGATATACTAATTATATTATGTATATATTTTATTTTTTTTCTGAACTGCTTAGTTATAATAATAATAGTAGTTAAGTTTATGAAAAAAAGTATTAAGTATTTTCTTTCTTGTACTTCCTTTATTATTAAACTTGATATTGATTTAGCAAATATATAGATGACACAAATTTTCAAGTTTTTATGAATGTTTTCTAATAATGGTAATGTTAAAGTTTTATCAATGAGCAGTTGAGTTGATTAACATCTAAAACACAAAAAAATCAAATATTAAGTTCTATTTTATTTATTATATTTATACATTTTATTTTTATATTAAAATTTTTATAAAAAAAGATACAAACCAATGTAAGGTATGATACAATGATATATAAGGTGATAAGTTGTGGCTTAAAGTCTAATTCCAGGTTTTGTACACTAAATAAAGTATTGCATACATCAATTAATTAGTACGTTTATGATAAGTTATACAACAATATTACAGACTTGAAACGGAGGACTGCGAACTAACTCTCTAATTAAAGCTTAAAATTGTAGTTAACTTGAAATTAACTTTCTAAAATATTACTTTCTGTATTCACAAAATGATAGTAGTTTTATTATAATATTACTTCTTAAAAAACTTTCAAAAGTTGTGTTATTACTTATTAGTCTTATATAATTTTATAGTAAAGTACTAATATTTAGAAAATATCTTATACATAAATGTTCTTTGATCAAAACACTGTTTGCAAAATAAAATTTAGAAAAAAATAAGTAGGATAATCATTCTTCTTGTTTTAGTAGAGATCTTTGATTATTGTTTTTTCAAAACATCAAAAGACGTAATAACAAAAATACTTGATGTAGAAAGTTATTTTAATTAATGTTCAAATTTTCTAAATTATAGAACAATGTTTAGGTTTTATCTCCACTAAGAAGTTTTTAATGTAAGTTGTAACGTTTCTATAAATTTAAAAAGGTTTTTCATAAACATTTTTTCATCAGACGACCGGTACTCGTATTAAAGTGAACCAGGATTGTTGCCCGAATTCAACAGATAGAATTTGCCAGATTATTGGAAGCGAGGACAGAATTGTTGTTGCTGCAAAAGAAGTTATCTCGTTGTTGCTTGGTGTGGGTAAAGTTTTTCTATACTATTAATGTTGATAAAAAAGTGGTAGTTTATTGAAATGAGCTCAGTTAATTCAGTGTTAGCTAAGACTTAAAACATAGAAGTAATCGTTTTTTACAGTTATGGTTAAAATAACAGTTTAATTGTCTGGTTTAAGTCACTGAATTTTTTTACTTTGTCAAAATTAAAAAAGAAGATTGTTCTATATCTTAAGTTTATTTAAGAACGTTTTTACAAGGCTTTCAGCATTTTGTGCTTATTTTAGCTATCATTATATACAATTATTTGCTGAAAATATTATAATTTGACTTTATTAAGTAAGGGCATAGGGGGTAAATCACCTTTTAACAATTTAGTCTTATTTTATACAGTTTTAGCTAAGCTTCAAGTTACTTTTTACATATTTTTAAAAATCAAAATCATTTTTGAGATATAGCCGGTCGAAGTCGGAGACTACAATAGGTTCCTTATGGGAGGCGCAAACTAAAACAGCAAATAACTAGAAATCACTAAAAATCTATCTACTCCTACGTTTTTTAAGACTAACGTAGAAAGATTAACTACTTCAAGTTTTCAGGAAATGTTACTTGGAATGTTTAGAAAATTCTGTCAAAACAAAAAAAAAAAAAAATTATGAAAAAAATAAAAAAAACTGTTTGTTTTTTTTAATAAATTTTTAATTTGTAATTAAAAAAAATCTTTCTGACAGAATTTTCTAAATATTCTAAGTAAAATTTCTTGAAAATTTGAGGTAGTTATCTCAAAAAAAAACGTAGGACAAGATAGATTTTTAGTGAAATAGTCTTTTTTTGCCGTGTTAGTTTGCGCCTCCCATTTTTTACCTAATAATTTCTCCGAATTTTACCTGCTATATCTCAAAAATTGTTTTGTATGTTTAAAACCTGTAAAACGCATCTTTTAGCTTAGTTAAAAACTTTATAAAATAAGATCAAATTGTAAAAAAAAAGATTTACCCCTATGCCCTTAAGCAGCAATTTATTATTACACAACGATAAATAAAAAGTTTTAATAAATAAAAAAAAACTAAAAATAAGATTATTAGTGTAATAAAAAAAGTTGAGTAGTTTCCATATGAGTCTGATAAATGTTACAAAAAAGTCAAATTACTTTGTTGCGCTGAGGTTGAAATATGTTATCACTTTTTTAAGGGATTTGTCTGAATAAAAAGACTTTTAGTTTCTATTAAATAATACTCCTACTACAAAACAGTTGTTTTTGTACAAAGTATTCGCCGGCTAATTTTCTTTTTGTACAAGCTAAGATGTTTAAATATGTTATTACGGTAGTAAAACAGTAAGTAAGTATTTCTACTAGGAATATTATTACATATTTTATTGTTATATCCCTTGTAAATATTGATATACAGAGGGCTGATAAGTCAACAAAATCTGTTTTAGAAAAATAAAAGTCCATTTGTAGTAATGGACATAATAAAGTCAGCCATAAGGATTTTATAAATTAGAATTAACTTTATATATTTAATCAAAATGCAACAAAAATAATAGCAGTATGGTTGTGTAGTGTACTGAAAAAGAACTATGCACTATAAAGATCCAAAACATTAAATACCTGCTGCTGATAAAACTTGTGAGCTTACAATCATATATGTTTTAAGGTACTAGCTTATAGTTTTATATAAAATATTGTCATTTATTAGCCAACAGGATGCATGAATTTTGTTGTAAAATAAACTAATAGTAAAACTGGCGGAGCTGAGTTTTACTGTATTCAATTTGTAGTACAAGAAAAAAGTTTACTCATTCTGTTTTAAAACTACTAGTATGCTGTAATATGATTTAGGAGATGTGCAGATACTTGTTGACTTTTTTTAACTTGTTGTTTCATATAAGCCTATTTTTAACTTTAAAATGTATTAAATACTTTCTATAAAGATTATATTATCACACTCAATTTCACAAATAAAACTAGCAAAGTGTACAAAAAAGTTTTACAAAGGTTTTGCGAGAATTTAACATGTTCTAAATATGTAAGATTATATAGAACTTTTATATTTTTCGATCGTTAACAGTTTTCATTTAAAGGTTTTTGAGATAGACCGTTACAATTTTTACATGATTTAATTTGCAGATTTTAACTGATATAGTTACAATTCTATAATTCAGGTGACATTAATATACGGCTAATTAAGTTTAATATAAATTTTCTTTTTACTCTGTGAATTTTATGACTAAGTACTGTAATCAGTTTTTTTAGTGAGATTAATTTGATGTATAAACCTGCTACAGTATAGTAAAAATATAAACTTAAAAAGATTGAATCTTTATTTTAGTATATTTAATTTCTCTTCCATACTTTACAACTTTTTTACATGAAAATACTTTAAAAATAAGTTATATAATTTCACTTAAAAGCTTTTTAAAAAGTTGTGTCATTTAAGTCAGAAATATCTTATTCTCATAATAAAGCTCTGCAACTTTTTTTTTTAATACAAAGTAACTTAAAGATATTAGGTACATTTAAAATATTCTTGATGTAGTTTTTGCTATTTTTATATAATGTTTATATTTTATGAAAGTTGATATTGTTAAGTTGTGAATAAAGTAATTTTTTTATTAAATTTATGTTGATAAACAAAAAGTTTAATTATACTTTATGTAGATAATGTAATTAATTTAACATATATTATAGTTAGACGAGTGTCACTATAGGTCAATACACCACAAAAAAATTTTTATAGAACCACATAAACAAGGAATTTTTTTCGTTAAATATTTGTTATCAATTATTCAAATAATTGAAATTGTTACCTTTGTTTAAAAAAGAAAATAAACTAGAATCTATAAATTAAATAACTTAAGATGATTTTTTTCATTTTTAAAATAATAATTTAAGAAATTTCTGTATTAAACAAACTTAAACCGAAGTATAAATATGGCGTATTTTTTTCTTTAGTAAGTAAAACAATGTTATATATATTGGTAGTGTACTTCGTATAAATAGTTGAATAGATTTTTTATAAACTGTTCAACATTGATCGTAGGCACCACCCAAGGGAGAGTACGAAGCCTATGATCCGAACTGCGTTGATGATAGTTACAACTACGGTGGCTTCAACACCTTCGACAGAGAATGCCCCGGTCCAATTCAACAACCTGGCAGGAACATGAGACCTCCCATGATGAGTCCGCCAGGTATTGGTTTTAAATATTATTAGCATAAAGTTTGTTTACCTAACAGTTTTACGACTTTACAAAACTAATATAATTCTCAAAAGTGTTTCAGAGTACTTGTAAGTGAACAATGTTACTTAGTGTTAAATATTTAGGTTTTTTACTATCAAAATAAAATCATAAGTTTGACATAGTTCTTAAAATAAAGAAACTTAATTTCCTTATAAATGTAATCTTACATATATGAGAGGCGGTGGCCATTTTTTTACAGAAATTAAAATTGGCTTTTATTTAAAAGCTTGTGTAGAATGTAATATACTTTTTATGGAATACAAATGTTTTATTAAATTTCTTATACATAATCAGTATTAAAAAAAAAAACCGATAAAAGCGTAGGAAGGGAACATTTTTTTGACAACTTTCTAAGAAATTAAAAGAAAATCACTATCTTTTATGAGTATAAAAATCATGTTTTAGCATGATTTTTATATATAATACCAATATAGATATGAAATATATATTAAAAAAAGAAATTTAGTGTTTAATATATGGCTAGGAATTGATAAATTTTTACGGAACGAAAATGAAAAATCAAACTACAAGTTATTAACTAGGACTTTTTTAGTTTGTGTATATAGATTGTAAAAAAAGACTGTTTTAAACAAATTTTTATTTTTTTCTTATAGGTTTAACAGTTCAACATGAACTCATTTAATACATTTTTATTTAACAAACGGTAAACATAAAAACAAACTGAAACAGGCCCGATGAGAGGGGGTCGCTCGAACTTCGACAGAGGTTTCGATCAGAGGCGCGATAATTTCAGGGGGAATGAGTTCAGGGGAAATGAGTTCAGGGGCGACAACAGAAGGGACGAGGGGAGGTTCGGAGGAAGGGAAATGATGCGCAACAACATGCAGAGAAGCTACCCACCCAACAGAAACATGAAGAGAAATAACAGGTATAAGTGCTTTAATTTTGTTTCAACGTGTTTTGTTTTATTTACTTATGTACATGTCAGTTTTAATGAAATGACCAAGATTTTAGCTACTTGAAAATGCTATTGTTTTAATAGAAAAATTCAATATTTAGTGCTTTTTTAATGTATAAAAATTTATGCAAAAAAGATAAATAAGTGTTTAAAAAAACTGAAGGAACCATATTATATTTAAAATTTGTTTAATATTGTATTTCTTTAATCTATTTGAAAACAGTTGCATTAAGGTAATGTCATTGACATATTAATTTCAAGGCATTGTTTATAATGTAAGAAGTTCAGTGTGTACAAGGTAGAAAGTTTATCAAATAAAAAGAAGTTATTACATCCCTTGAATTTATATTAAAAAGAGGTGTACGACTATTCAATACCCGACAACTCAAACTCGACAACTCACATTCGGACAATTCAATATCCCACAACTAAAACTCGACAACTCTCATTCCGACAACTCAAACTCAACAAGTCACATTCGGACAACTCAAAAATTTTACAGATTTTATTCAACTGATGATCTCGTTTAATTTAGTTCAAACAAGTGAAACATTGTTTTGTTAATAAAATTAAAAATTAAAAATTTGGTTTGATCATAAAAGTAGTATTAAATTTTAATTTCAAATTATTTGATTTAAATTATCGGATTTTAAATTGTCGGAATTTAACTTGTCGGAGTTTAAGTTGTCTGAATTTGATATATCCGAAATTGTAATGTCCAAGTTTGAATTATCAGAATTTCAGCTGCCGAAATTTGAGTTGTCCGAATTTGAATTGGCCGAAGTTCAGTTGTCAGAATTTGATTGTCGGAATTTGATTTTTTGGAGTTTGAATTGTTAGAAATTGAGTTGTCCGAGTTTGAATTGTCGGAATTTGAGTTGACCAAATTTTAATAGTCATAACGTTTTCAAAGTGTAGCTAATTTTAACCATAAATTATTATCTTCTTGAAATATAATAATTTAGAGTTGTCTTAAGACAGGTTATCACGCAATAGTATGCAACTTGTTTTCAACTAGAAAGTTATTATTTTATTTATAAAGGTGGAAAAATAGACTACCAATTACAAATTCATAGAACTAATGATTAATATTAAAAATGTATGAAATAAACAGAATTACCATAAATATGTAGCTTTACTTCATAATATTTACTGAGTAGAATTCAAAAAAATAATTATAGGTTATAAGAAAACAAAAGTTGTAAATAAAATTTTAAATGACTAGAATTTATTTTTTACTTATTTAAACCTCAAAAATAAGAACAATCTACCCTTATAAATAAAAAGTTAACTTTAAAATATTAAAGTGTAATTTTTTATAGTTAACTTTTAAGTTTCAATACTCATGATTTTGTATAACATATGTCAAAAGACGATAAATAAAATTAAGTGTGAGTATTTTATTTACTATATTTTGATTATTTAAGTATTTTTTTTGCCAAAATTTTGAACTACTGAGTACTGCTAGATTTACGTCAAATAAATTTATAGTATTCAGAAAAAAACAAACAAGATTTTTACTCATAACTGACTAACATCCAGTCATTTAAATTGTTCGTCACAATAGAAAAATTAATGGAGTTCAACTGCTAATAGTGATGTCATAATAGCTTCAAAAAAAGTCACGTGAAATTTCTGCTTACTGGCTGTTATTTCAAATGAATTATTCAAAAGTCTCCTTTTTTGCTGTCTTTATAAATATCGTTTTTGACTTTCTTTTTTATTAAAATTATATGAAAGCTAATCTTAAGATTTAAAATAAAATCTACCAGTTTATCATTCATGTGTTATAGATAAACTAGTTGTTCAAAGGGTGATATTATGAAAAACTAAAAACAAAGCTTTTTTTTTTTTAATTAGTAAGTTGTTTACATTTGATTTTTTTATATTTGATAATTAATAGATATATATATATATATATATTTACAGGTTTTGTAATAGTACAGCTGATTTTGTTGAAAAGACTTAACCAGTGGTTGCTTATTTTAATAATTTAGTTTGTTTTTTATCGTTAAAAGCACACTTATTTTCAAAGATTGTAGATATTATTTGATCAAGTTTACAATATTCTAGCTAAGTTAAATAATGTATCTAGATATTTTTCAAGTGATGGATGGATCTAAATATTTTTCGTATCTTTAAAATTTTGCGAATGTCAGTAAGTAAATTATTTTTTCAATATGAAACAATTTCGAAATTTGAAGGTTTATTTAGTATAATGTGAACACAGAGGAATGGTTAGTGGTGGTCCAGTTAGAAGGAGGAACAACATCGAACGATACGATCAAGACGACTTCGATTTTGATGGGGGTTTTTCACAAAGTGACGCTGTTAGTTTTTCTTTGTCGAACTTTAGTTATGTATTGCTTTGTTTTTTTTTCTAATACGGTTGCAGCTATATACATTAAACAGAATGAGCAAATAATCTATTTTCCAAAATTTTTAGGTATAATTGATTTGAAAAAAATAATACATAAATATTTAATAAATTTCAGTTAAGTTTTACATTTAAATTGAGTGTTTCAATCAAAGAAAAATAGTATTTACAAATAAAAATAAAATTTTGCCAATAATTTTATTCTAGTTGTATGTATTAAGTCCCTCAAATTTACCAAAAGCACTTAAAATTAAAACCAGAAAGCTTTAGAACTTTCTCAAATACTTTTGTACCCGACTGCCTCATATTCTTCTTATAATGAATGTATTAAATAGATAAGATCTTATAGCTTTTTTGTTTTATAACATTTTTTATTATTGCATTGAAGTAAATTATAAGAAATAAGTGTTATAAATAAATGTTGTAGTTATATTTAGAATAAGAGCAACATTACTAGTTGTTGCATTTTGTCCATACTATTTTAGTTGGTATTTTAAAATTACCGTATTAACTACTAAAAATGAGTTTTTGAATAAAAAAATTTTGATCCTAAATTATGAGTTTTCATTTTTATGTCTGAAACTAATAAGTACATAAGTGATACCTTAACATTTGAATGATTTATGCAGATTCCAAAAAAAATTAAACCAAGTGAAAATTATTATATGACAACATATGTAAGTAAATAAAAATCCTGGCATATCATGTCAAAGTTAGATAGTAAAGCAGGAATATTTTAACAGTTTTCATCTAGAAGGCACAATCCCAATGATGGTCCTACCGAAACAACTCAAGTAAGCGATAGTTATAACTATTGTTTCTTTTAACAAAGCATGAGCACTTTCATTCAGAATAATTTTTTGGTTCTTCTATTAAATTTTTATTGATCACTTAAATTATACTTATGAATACATAAAATTATAGTTGTTTTTACTTTAATGAGGTTTTTTATGAATTAAAAATAACGAATATAATAAGCATTAAGCATTAGAAATTGAAACAGTTAATTGCGTAAAAAATATACTTAAGTAAAAAATATGAAGGACTACCTAAATTTGAATAAATAATAGCACTTTTTTAAATTCTAATAGCTGTACAGTGTGCATCTACTTGTGCTTAAAGTGAATAGTGAACCATTCCAAGTTGATTTTGTTATGTAGATTATTACCTCAAGTATTTTACTGATTATATAAATTTATATTAAATTGAATCTACATTTTTAGTTTACTAATATAAGAGTTCAAATTTGAGTTAAATCTGAACTTTATATGAGATACAAACTAAAAATACTGTTTTCATCAAAGATCTTCCTGTATAATCAGTCCCTAACCAATCCCTTTCAAGATTGAAATTTTTTTTTGATATATTTTTTAATAAGTTATGATAAATATTATTATTTTTTCTTTGTTTTTTTATTTATAAAAATTTTAGTAAAGAAAAAAAATTAACGTTATAAAACTCTTTAGCTTAAACTTTTATAAATTTATAAATTTTGTCGAAATTTTGTTATGGAAATCAAAGACAAAAAAAAGTGCTCCCTTTATTTTTTTCCTTCATCACTTTTACATGTATTACAACATCGTTTTAAAAGTACAACATTTTGTAGTTTATATCTTTGGCTCGAAAAAATGTCACTACCTTAAATGAAAATAATTAACAAACTTTTCAGGTAACTATTCCGCAGAATTTAGCAGGTAGCATCATAGGAGTGAGAGGCATGAGAATTCGCCAAATCCGATTGGATTCAGGGGCGCATATTAAGATAGACAAGGAAGCAAATCACAACAAGGAGCGCCTCATCACGATACAGGGAACCAAGGATCAGATACAGAACGCTCAGTTTCTTTTACAAAAAAGGTTTTTTTACTGTTAGCAAACGATGATCTTTCGTATCATGATTTCATAAGTTTTCATTTGTCATTAATTTATTAGCATGAAAATTGTAGAATGTATGCCTAAAATTGTAAGTTTTTCTGTTTACTAATAATATTATATTACTATGTATATTGTAAACTCTTACTTTATATCTATATTTTGGTTTAGCTTAGATATTATATTTGCTTCAATGAATTTTTATTAAACTAATTTTAGATGTCAAAGTAAAGAAATTATTTTAAGCTGAGATTTGTTTATCAGTAATTATGGTTAGAATATTTCTACTAGATCTAATTTTTTACTCTAAATTAAATGTTTGAAACAAATACTACTTGGATAATGCTTTATAACATTTTATTTTAAAGATTTTATTAATTTGTTAATGCAATTGTAAGAAATTTTTAAGATGCAATTGTTCAACACTGTAAAAGTTTTATTTACTTTGTTTTAATATATTACATTTATCAAAACTTCGTTTGACAAAAAACTTCAATAATATCAATAATAAAAAAAAAAAACAGTATTATAGGTTAATATAGTTAATGCAATTGTAAGAAATTTTTAAGATGCAATTGTTCAACACTGTAAAAGTTTTATTTACTTTGTTTTAATATATTACATTTATCAAAACTTCGTTTGACAAAAAACTTCAATAATATCAATAAAAAAAAAAAAACAGTATTATAGGTTATTACTTAGTATTAAATTTTAAATAATTTCAATTCGGTAGTAAATAAATTAGCTAATTTCAATTCACAAGTCGCACTTTTTTATTGTATAATTTTTTTTTAACCTGAAAAGATCCATAGTATTTTACCAAAACTCATATGTGATTTTCAGTCTATGTAATTTCTTTAGTTTTTACATTTACAATTTATTAGTTTAACAATTAACTGTTCACCAATGATTTGCATTCATCACATCATAATTGCCCGACTTCGTGGAAGACTGGTGATTTTGTTGTTATGATGTCACCATAACAACAGCTTCCTAGTTTCCACAAAGTTGAGTGAATCATCACCGTTTAATTATCATGCATCGTCACTAATAATTTGTGTTATGTATTGTTTTATTTACAGTTAATAGTTTTATAGAATAATCACTTCAAAAAAATATGATCTATAAATGTTTTAATTTATTTTATCTGGATATAGCTTAGGAGGTAGACGTTTTAGCTGTAACATCAGTTGATTAAATAAAAGTTGCTTTAAGTTTAACATTTTGAAAAATGTATTTTACCTTCAGCTATAAGTTTTCTTAATTAAAAGAAAAGATAAATTAACTTTACTTTATTATTCCTTATTATTTTAAGCTCTTAACTTCCGCCATACTTTTATAAAATTATTAAAAAAAGTTTTACAAAAAAAAATTCTACTATTTTTATACATCAAATTTAAAAGTTTTGTTTTCTACTTTTTTACTTACCTTCTTGAAAATGATCTAGTTTACATCTTTGCTATTTTATATTGATGAACAAATAATCAAAATGTTGTAAATGCTGAAAGCGTTATACTATTTTCAACTGTTGTAAAATCCCTAAAAAATATATTTTCTAACCTGCTAAAATATTTTACACAGCGTGAAGCTCTACTCAGACGACAAATACTAAAATGATGTAGTTTGCCAGCTTGAATTGTGCCGGAAAGTTTTATTCAACTACTAGTAGTTAATTATTAAAATTAGATGCGAAATTTAATTTAGTTTTATGTTTTTTTAGGCTTTCAAAATTTTATTAAAATTTAATGGTTTTTATTTTCTTCAAATTGTGTTAGTATTGTAAAATTTGAATTAATAAGGTTTTTAAATTATTTTTCGTCGTTACATAAGCTATAGAATTGTTGTATATTAGTGTTTATTTAAAGGATCGAGCGGTAAATAAAAAAAAAATTATTTAAAATTCAGTTGGTTTCATGTAGCTTAACATAGAACATTTAATTTTTATTTGAGTTAAACTTAACTAAGTGATAATTTATATATTATGTAAATAATAAAGTTGTTAATTCCAAATAACAATACGTTTTGAAAATCAACTAGTGTACTTATTGGGTTAGATCAGTGGTTGGCACGCTACTTCGAATCCGTGAACTCTAAATCACAAAACTAAAATTCTGTGCACCCCAATTTGCATTCTTTAGCGCCACTAGTGTTTAAGAATATGTAAACACTGTTAATCGGTTTTTTTACTAGTAATTCAGTAACACCCAGTTAATTTTTACGTGCTAACTTTAAATTTACCAGTTTACCCTATCCATTTCAATAAACTTTTAATATCGATGATCTAATTTTTACAACAAAATAAACTTGTATCACCCAGGTCTAAAATACTAACTAGATTAATTTAGTACATTGCCACTACCCCAATTAACGATCAGTAGTCTTGGTACTTTTTATTGGATGGTTAATTTAAATATTTATTTAAGTTAACTTAATAACTTTTTAGTAAGCGATTACTATCTGTGTTTAACAAAGGTATTTCCACGTCCAAATAACGAAATCTTTAAGAATCTATGAGATTTGCTCACTTCCGTTTTTCTTTGGGTAGCTAAGGTTGGAAGAATTTTTACCTAATGTAACAGAATAGAACTAGGAGAGTACAAAAATGGTCGATTTATTAACAACAAAATGGACAATTAGATATCAAGGTTGAATATGTCTCAAATGTAGAAAGATTTAAAAAGAACTTTAATTTAGTTTCTGCGCGAAAAAAAAATTCAAGAATCCCAAAATAAGAATCATGCACCCCAAAAGTCTCGTGCACCTTAAAAAAAATTTCATGTACACTAGTGTGCACCAGTGTACACCGTACCGACCACTGGGTTAGATAAATGGTGATAGACATTGTTATAGAAAAGAATAGATTGTCAACTGCGTCTTTGCTAAGAGCAATCATCTACTTCTTAAGAAAAAGCTAGTGTGATATATTCCATTTACACAAAATAATGCAAGTGAAGAAGTTTAAAAGTAACTACAACAAACTAGGCTAAAACTACAATTGAACACAAATGGATAGCAAGAGTACTAAGAAGTAAATTAGAACTTTAGACAACAAAACTTATTATATTTAAACCTAAGAAATTTATAACAAAACATAATAACACACATCACCACCATTTCTTACTGCGAGAAATTGTAAGAAAAATGCTGTTTTATTAGTATTACAAAATGAACTCCTTGTAAATTTTTCTTACTTTATTTTTACAAAAACATGTTTAGAAAATCTTCAGAAAAAGTTTATTCTTTCTACTATTTTTAGTTTATTGTGTATCTTTTATAATTAATAAAAATAGTGAGCCTTAGCGGCATAATTTCTTCAACAAGCTTTATAGTTGATAATATTTTAACTAAGTTTCTAAAATGTTTCAAAAAGCTGAATTTGCATGCATATGAATATAGTTAAACAATTACAGTAATAAAATACAACAGTTATATATAGATGATATATTTTATTCTATATATAATTTTTTAAATAATGTTAATTAAGATATAAAAAACAAAAAGTACAATTTTTAAGAAAATGTTACACTATATTCAGCTAATAACTTTTGTTTCGAAGTTGAATACCACTTTACAGCCTAAAAGTATATCTACAACTATTATGTAAATTGCAGTAACAGTAACCTTCATCTTGAGTTTGCACTTCCTGGATTTCATTTCTTATTAACTTCGAACTTTTTTTTTTTTGTGTTAGAGATGTAATTTTAAAGTTTTAACATTAAAACTAACTTTTAATTGAAAAAGAGAATAAAAATCATTACAAAAATAATGAATAAAACATTTTAAGGTAGTTGTCAAAAAACAAGTAGGGTTACTTTTAAACGAAGGGGCATTATTGCAGGAAGACGCCATTTCACGGGTTAACTTTTTAAAGTTAATTTATTTTTAACTATCCTTGTTACCCCTTACCCTTGGTCGATAACTTATTTCTTCGTAAAACTTATTTTATTCAATAAAATTATTTTCACTATTTTTAACATATTTTACTTAACTATATATATATTTTTACTATCACTGTTATCCCTTACCCTTGGTCGATTTTTTTATTTTTCTTACTGATATTTTTTATTTTTATTATTTCATTTTTTTTCGTATTTTTCATTCTTTTACTTTATTATTTCTTTTGCCCCTAAACCTTAGTCGTTAATTTGTTTGTTAATTTTTCATTATTACTATGTTTATACATATTTTTTACTTTCGTGCGAAATTGTCACTTGTGCAAAATTAAGAAAAGTGACCCCACGTGCATATTTCACCCGTTACCTATTTTTAAATATATAAGATCAGGGGTCTACACAGTGTGCACGAAATTTATTTCAAGGTTTTTATTTAAAGATGCACGAATATCATGAAGAGGTGTTCAAAACTAATTTTGAAACTCATAATATAATTTCTAGCATAGACTAGATATACTTGAGTTTCTGATGACAAGCAAAAAAAAAAGAAGGTCATAGACATAATTTTTGGAGTTTTGAAACTTACACCAGGTATTCCAGCAAAATTTAAACATTTATACTAGACAATCTGGAGTTTCGGATGATGAGCAAAAAAAAATGTCTTAGGCATAATTTTTGGAGTTTTGAAATTTACACTAGATATTCGGAGTTTCTAACAAAGAGAAAAAAAAAAGGTTTTAGGCATTTCTTTTTTAAGTTTGGGGCGCACATATATTTTTTTCTAGCTTAGAGTACACAGACTTCTTTTACTATGAAGACTGTCACTGCATTAGATACCCTATGATTTAGTTAGAAATTAGATACTAAAAAAAGGCTAATTACGTGTCTATAAGAATAGGTTTTTATGTATTTCACAAAAACATTAAAAAAAAGCAAGCATGTTTTTACCACTTCCAGGTTACGATATAAACTGACATTTTTGATTGTTAACATTATAGTCTGTTTTCACATGCAATAAACTATATCATTTATTAAAATCTAGTATGGTTGTTTCGAATTTGAAGTAACATTAACACCACCAAACAAGCAATAAAAAAACGTGAATTTTAATAAAAAAATCAGAATTTTGATGAGTTCGCTCCTTTCAGTTTAGTTCGCATCACTTAACTGTTTCCAAAACCGAAACGACAGTTTATTGTACTTAAAAAAACATTAAATTTTGAATGTAACTTTTTGTTGAACGACAAAAAGAGCGCTTAAAATGTTTTGTCTTTTGGGTCTTAAGCCAAAAAACCTTTCGGTTATCGAACTGTACACCACTTAGATACTTTTTAACTTCCAGGACTATTCGTTAGTATTTAAAACTTAAGTTATTAAATTTCTAAGTTAAAAGTGTTAAAACAAGTTGACAAAAAGAAACCAAAAACAACAAAAGTAGTGTTTTACAATTAAAATTAAGTAAATATTAGAAATTTTTTTTTTAGTTAATATCATTTACGGTTATGGAATGCAGAAATGGTTTATCTATTTTTAACAGAACAACAATATGTATATAAAATTAGTTATAAAAAATTTCTTTTTATAAAGCTTAACAAAAATAAGCGAGTAAAAAAAATTACACATGATTTATAAATTAAATATTCATGATTTCTGCACTTTTAAGCATGATCGATTATAAATAATTAATTTATTTATGGTGTGAAAAATCTGTCTAACAAATAATTTATATTTAGTAAGAAGTGATGTAAAGTAATGTTCTGACAAGTATTAAAAAGCATAAAGTTAACGGAATTTTTTTTTTGCTCTATTTTTTAATATAAAATAAAGTAAGTTATGAATTTCTACTATTACTATAACTTTTTTCAGACGTGTTAAGGACACTAAGCTCAACTGTTTATAAAATCTTATGGATAATAGGCCGACAAACTGTCTTGCAAACTATATAAATATATTACTCAATACAAAATGTAATACTTTACAGTTTATTTACTCATTTCTCAATTTTTTGAATCCTTGTACCTTAAGCTGCTGTAATTAGAAAAAATAAGGTCACTAAACATAGTTTTTCATAAAATATATCAATAAAAATTAACATATGTTCGTTGCTCAAAAAACTTTTATTTCAAATCTTAGTAACTTGATAATTACTCTAGACTTTTTTGTATTGTTTTTATATTTTATGCAATATTAAAGAAAATGTTTTGTGCTTTTAGAAGTATTTTAATTCTTTTGGCATATTTTGTATTTAAAAGTGTATTTATATTTTTTATTTGTTGGTAGTGAACAAAGTACTGCAACAAATAAAATTTTTGCATAAGACACCATACCAATTATACTCGATACCATTTATTTTAAGGTTTACAATCTTTTGGTAGTTTCTTAATTAAGAAAACTTTAGCAGAGAAAACTTTCAAATCTAACTATATCATTCTATCTAAATTTTATTTTAAATTTTGTTTTCGCTACATGAAATTTATATAATTAATTAGTCTTAGTTAATAATACTCAAAGAATTTTACTAAACTCTATCCACTAACTATGTTGTAATATTTGATTGTAAAACTGTTTTTAAATTTATTTTATTTTGTCAGTAAATTATAAAGAAACTTGAAAGTTTTGTATCTTTTTTACTGACAGGTGTTTTCAATTCTGAAGTAAAAACATTGTATCTGCTATTAGTAGATTGGATAAGAATTTTTTAGGTGTTAACAAAAATTTTATATTTTACAATCAACCTAGTTGTTTAGAACAACGATTAGGTTCGACAGTAATTAAAAAAACTAAAATTATAAAAAAAGCCTTAAGCTAGGTTGAGGCATAACAAAACAGTAAGATTATATATTAACTAAAACTTTAATATATATGATATAAGCTTGAAGAAAAACAAAGTTATATGTGGTATAGAACTTTTACTGAAACAATAGGTATTCTTCTTATTCTTCTAAATTTAAAGCAACACTTTTCAACGTGACAGTTTTCTCCTTTCGGTTGTTCATATACTGAAATAAAAGAAATAAATTAAATTTCCAGGTAATTTTATTTTTACAACCTAATTTGTTAAAAATTTCAAAGTATCAAATAAGTTTGATTATATAACTTCAACTTATTTAAGCAGTTAAGCTTACGTATTTCGTTTTTTAAACAATTATCATAATATTTAGATTGATAGAGTATTTACAATATTGAAAAAAATTAACTCTTACTGTTTAGAACTTTTCAAAAAAAGTAGTTGAACTCAATTAAATAAAACTAATTAAATATTAATGAATCATAGTTTTGATGTATGTATTTTAAAATAATTTTAACATAGAGTCGAATAAAAAGATTTAAATAATAAAAAACATGTGTACTTTTATACACCAGTTATCGTGTTTTAAAACATACTACAAAGCTTCAAGTGATGAAAAAAATTTCTTTGTTGTTCGTAAAGTAGTACTAAGGAAAGTTTCAACAAATTAGGTCATGAAGTCTTTTTATAAAGTTTTTGAAATAGATTAAAAAATTGAATAAACTAACTGTTTTTAGATAGTTAAAAGATAATTTATAAGTTTAATTAGTTATTTTTGAGTTTCTGATATCTTTTTTTAAATAAAAAAACGTTTTAAACTATAGTAACTTAAAATAAATCTAAACAAAAAGTTAATTTTGACAAATCTTTTTTTTGAAAATTAATTTTAAAAATCAATTTATACATGTTATTGCTAAGAAAGTAACAACTTTGTTTAATATTATTATTCATGTTCATAACATTATGAAGTAATTTACACTATCACGGCTTATAAGATGTGTTAAGCTTTAAAAACTTATATGAAAAATTTAAAGTTGTCACATTATATGCAGAAGTCTAGTATCTAATGAAATATGTGTAAAACAGTTAAAGTCTCATACTGTATCTTAAATTTAATTTGTGACTATTAGTTATTTTAACTTTAGGTTTAATTTTTTAATACTAGTTAATAAAGACACAGTATATCACCTTTTTAACGCCAATAAGTACCACAAAAGAAAGTATCAACGTAGAAATTGCAATCACCCAAGACATGTGAACTGGAAACATACTAGTATCAACAATGTTGTAATTATAAATTGAAGTGGGTTTTTCTTTTATTTCTAATCGCGTATATGTTAAATTACATTGTAAGTGACTAGTTATATTTGGTGTTGATGACATGCGTCCATCAACGATATAAGTCTTGTAGTTTTCTTCAAAATCATCAACTTTTATAGTTGAGATGCTTGTGTTTATAAGCTCAACATTGGTAGTTTTGTATATCTCGGTTAAAACTTTTGAAGTTGTCGTTTCATTATAAGACTCGTTTTCAGCATGTCTTTTCTCTAGCTTCTCTAAGTAGCCACTTAGTAAGTCTAGATTGTCATCTCCGGAATTCGCAGAACTAATTTTTCCATTTTCTATCACTTGTCTTCTTTGCTTGCTTTTAAATAATTCAGAGTTATCACATCTCATACATGAATTAAAACTCTTGCAGATTAGAAACACGCTTATACTACTTTTATTTGATTTTTTTTCAAAAACTGGTTCTATACAAAGTGTTGTTGTTTTATTTGACTCAATTATAATTTGCTTCACTTCATATAAGTTTTTTACTGTTGTATTTACGACACTCTTGATTTCCTGTATGTAATGTGGTACTTTGTAAATTTCTTAATTATATATAATTAATTTTTTAAGATAACTGATGCACATTTTTAATATTTAGAAGTTTAAAAGTAAGTTAGATACAATAATAGAGCAAATAGTTGTTAGTTTAGATAGTTAAAGAACTTATATTATAAGTTTAAAATCGTTACCAAAAAAGTTTGTTAAATTTTAAAAAATCAATTAAAAACCACTTTTAAGTTTGATTTATATGCTAAGTTTAAAACTCATTTTTCCTTAAAATTGACTCAAAACAAAACTTATGTAAATTTTTATTCAAACAGTTTTTTTCTTCTCAAAAACTATATATAGTTGTGAATATATATAACTGCAAAAATTAATAAAAACGGTATTTTCTATAGATGACATTTATTTTACTGAAATAAACTATGAAGTCAAAATAAAATATAACTTGATTATAGCTGTAATTAAAAAAAAACAATGTAAAGCAATTAGTTTAATCAACAACAACATCGGTGAAAGTCTGCAGAGCAGAAGCCTGGATTTTCGTATGCCGTGAGACAAGCTCAAATTTAACAAAAGGGTTGATCATACCAATTCGATCATCAGACCAGAAGCTTCCTAATAAAGTCCTAATTAGGACGAAACCGGTCTCAGTCTACTGAAGCTTGTGGTCTAATGATCGGATTGGTATGAAATATGAACAACCCAACTTGAGCGATTAGTTTAACAACACATATAAAATAAATACATTTCAATTAAGCTTTTAGTTTCTCTATAAATCAAAACTTATGATAAATGTTACATTTTCTATGACAATAAAAAATACAATAACATTTTTCATAATGAAAATATTTCTTATAATTATTCTAAACATTTAATTTTTTTTCATATAGTTATACATTTTAAATGTAAAACTCAGTAAGGTTTGTTCGATGGGTTTGTTCTGTAAAGTATAATATATAATTTTACTTAATTTAAATGTTTTTATTTTGTCTTTACTAAAAATGGGTTTTTATTCAAAATATATAGTATTTTATAATCAAAAAATAACAAAATAATTTGATTTACAACTTACTTAATGACTTTAAGTTCAGCAGGCTGCCATTTTAAACATTTTTAAAACTTGAATTTTATTTTTTAATTTTTGAATCTTGCTTAAAAACAAACTACTATTTACTTGAAATCTAATACTGGAAGACAGATTGTAATAAAAGAAAATTCTTACCAAGTCATATAAATTAAAGTTTATATTCATACTTAAGTTTTATTAAGGTGATACATCAATACTTAGCGAGACTTAACTTACTAACAATATTATTTTTAAAAACCATTATTATATTTTACTTTTCTCGTAGTATACTGCGTGATTAGATACAAGTTGTATAGAAACTTACTGATACTCTCGAGGAATTGTCAACTATTTTGTTTACTATTTTAAGTGCATTTGAATACAGATAAATTTTTTCTTCTAAAACTTGACAAGGGGACTTGGTTGTTGTAGTTGCTGCTGTAGTTGTAGTAGTTGTAGTAGGTCTTTTTGTAGGAATAAATTTTACTGTGTAGAAATACTTAAGTGAAACTTATTATTATAATGCTTAAATTTGAGTTTAAAAACTTTATATCATACAGAATAAATGAACTAAAAGTACAACTTAAATTTTTAAGTCAGTAATCTAAACGTTTTTTAAGAACGTTTTTTTCCCTTAAAGATGATTTAACATTTAAAAAAAAACTTTTACTGTTCTATTGTAAACTTTTTAGTCTTAAAAATGTTTAATTTTTAAATATTTATGAGCTTCAAAAAAATAAAAAGTTTCTGAAAAAAAAAAAACAGATTTGGATTAAAAAATAAACTATTTTTTTAAATTTAATTTTATGATAAAACTTTTAGTACAAACAAACAAAAAATTAAAAACTAATAATTAATAATAGTTTTAGTAAAATATATTTTTTATTAATACAAATTATTATAACCATTAAAACTATTTTTAGTGAAGAAGAATATTTTGAAATGGTACAATACAATAAAACAAATGATATAGATAAAATTTTAGCAAACGTGTTTTTAAGAATATCGATAACACTCTTTTAATTTTTACTTACAAAATGAAACAACTAAACTATAAAATACTCATGGAACGGCAAACTATAACCCGCAATGTACTTTTTATTTTTTTCTAAAAACACTACAATAAAAAAAATTTACTATTAGTTTAAAAAAAATTTACAATTAGGCTCTTAGTTTGATATTTAACATTTACGAGTGCTTCATTATTGATCATTTAATCAAGTTTGTAGTATTAATAGTACTTACTTTCATATTGATAACTACAATTATTTTGAATATTTTCAGCACTAGAAGACTGTTTATTGTAGAATTTGGCCCACGAGAAAAGTTTTTTAGGAAAACTGGCCAAAAACTAAAGCTGAACCTTGCAAAACACTCTAATCGTTAGTTCTTTAAATTAGTAAAAAAATAATGTATACATTAGGATGCTTATAAAAGATTGAGTTATACCTGGGCAATATCACAAAAAAAACTTGTTCAAAATTGTAGCTAATAAAAAAGATTCACTGAAGTTATTTTTATTTTCTCAAAATAACCCCAATGTAATCTGTATGAGACCCAAAAGTCCTACTTTAGAGTTTTTAGCTAGAAAATTGTGATACATGTGTAAATTGTTACAAAAAAAACATTGTGCAGAATTTAAGACAAATTAAAGAAAATCTCACGGAAGCTATTCTTAATAGTCTTAAATACAATAAAATTCTTTTCGACAATAGAATAATTTATACTTTATATTTAACTTAAGATGACTAAACAATTCATTAAGTACAAATAAAAAAATATAAATGCATCTCAAAAAAGTTTCTTTGTGTCATTTTAACTGACACAAAATGTATCTGAGTTTTCTGTTTAAATTAGATTCTTTTGTGCAAATTTAAAGTTTTTGTGTTTACACAATTATTTAAAAAATGCATAGAATACTATAACTAAAAAAGTTCCATTAATTAATATCAACTTAACTGTTGTTAAGACATTAAAATAATTTATAAAGAAGTTTATATACTGTTTATGGTTAATTTTTAAAATAAAAATGTTTAATATGAGTATTAAATTATCTAAAAACAAGTGCATCAGGTTCTTAGGCCAAACTTATTGAGCCCTTTTTGTTTTCTGTTCAAGAAAAAATAAGTTTTTTAAAAAACAATTTTAAAATACGTTTAAATAAGTTCAGTAAATTCTAAAAGCAGCATATACTTTTTGTTTGCAACTTTAAAACTATAAATTGATGGTAGGTAGGCAAAACAACAATATTATTTATTGTGACAACTGCTTGAACTACATTCATGTAGTCAGCTTTTAATTTAATAAAACTGATTAATAATCCTTACGCAATACATGTATAGTGGCTGAGGCTTCTCACTTAAAATAGTTCATGTACAAAAAATTAGTGATAGGTTGATTGTAGCCTATTACATTTTAAGTTTAATTTTGATTAACTTATCACAACTTTCGTTTTAAACAATTGGTTTTCTTATATTTTATTTAATATTTTTCAACTAGTATGCCCCACAAATGACATTTTTTTCAATAACCCTGCCAAAAAGTTTTAAAATAACTTTTAACTTTTTGTCTGGCCCTGCGCTAAAGTCTTGTAAGTGTCTGTTTTAAATATTATACAGTCAACTAACTGTTACTTTTATTACATTCATTTTTATTTCTCCCGCAAACACTGCTAGGTTTACATTTGTTTTGATGACAGCAAAAAGTACATTTATTAGGACAATCAGAAATTTGCTCTTCCTGACTTTTGCAATCTTGCCCGCCCATGCATTTCATTTCTATTTTGTGTTTTATTTCACCATCAATCTGATGTCCTACGTATGTGGTTGAACATGTTTCCTGTTTTATTAATAATTCAAAAACTTATGCATTTAAAGCACTTTTATCAGCTCTTTAAAGAAAAAAATGTTTAAATAAACTTTCTTATCTGAAAACTAGTTTACTAAAAATATGATTTAAAAAGTAAAATATTATGCATCTATTATTTTAAATTAATTGTGTTTTAGTGCGTGTTAAAAACTTTTTATGCATGAAAAACCGTTAGTGAGAAAAACTAAGTTAAGTAGTTTTATATTAGGCAAATTAAATTTTGTTAATACTTAAATAAATAATAAAAAATTAAACTACTTAAAGTAAATCGAGCTATGATTTTACAAAAAATAACTAAGTAAATGTTTTAATAAATTTATAGTATTTACTTTCAAATTATAAGCAACTTTAATACTAGTACGTAAATAAAAAAACATTTCATTTATTTAATAAAATTGAACACTTACCTCTGATTTGCATTTAGTAGTTTTATTAAAGCAATTTGTAATGTTATTTTCATCTTTGCAAGTATAACATCTTACTATTTTTTTGCTTGTAAATAGATGCTTTTTAGCTAAAATAAAAGTTATTTTTTTCTCTTATTTTTGTCTATATTTACAAAAAATTTTAGAGCTACGTAAGAATTAAATACTACGTAAAACTGTTTATACAAAAACACACTTAGTACTGATTTAAATATCTTAGACTCTGTTTTAAGTTTCTGTTAAACGTATTTTAACTAATTTACACTAATTTTTTTGTTAAGTTGAATAAGTTTTTTAAAAGTGTATGTATACTATTTTTTGCACATATGTTTAGATTATACACAATTTTTTTTAATAGTTATGTAGCATCAGCTAATTTTATTGCAACAGCTTATTGTTAAACGTTTAAAATATATATCATTTTGTTTAAATTATAAATTTAAATTAGCTATTAGTTTATACTAAGTTTTAGTAAGCAGTTGACTATTTACTGTGCACAGCTTTTGAAAATTTTAAGAGCAACTAACTGATCAACTAACACAGTTACATTTTGAATTGTAAGATTAAAAATGTCAGTTTTTTGTCTTATTCTTTTCTAACTATTTAATGATGACTAATAAAAAGTTATAGATCAATCAAACGTTTAAACTATATAAATGTTTTGAATGGAAAAGTTATAGTTAAAATTTTGTCAGAAAGAAACGTTTAAAAAACAAATAAATAATTTTCAAATAATTAAAGTTGAAATTGCATGAAAGGTGAAAATACTTCTAAAAGCAACGTTTTAAATTTATAATTTAAAACATTAATATTGTTATAATAAATCAGTTGTTGCACATCGCTATAAAATAAGTTTTAATTAAAACATATACAGTTTATCTTTTGCCAGCCAAATTTTATAACATTAGTTAGGTCAAGAGTTATTTTAAGAATTTAAATATTGAAAATAAAAATGATTGTCATGTATTAATGGATATTATTAAAACCCTTTTGTACCATAATATGTTTAATAAAGTAATATATAGAATTTAGAAATATGTCGAATATGTTTTTAATTATGAGCAAATACTTTTAATAAATTGACACCAAATAAATTGTAAAAAAATTAAATTTTTATGTCACTTTATAAAGTATAATTTTTCATCAATGAAAAATATTTGATGAATAGAAAAAAAAAGTTTTACTAAGCGTTAAAAAGTAAATTTTTACAAAGTTACGGCTAACGTTTTAGTTTAAAGAAATACTACCAGAGAAAATAAAATAAAAAACTTCTTTATCATTTAGCTTTTAAAATTTTAAGGTATTAAAAAAAATATTAATAAAATAGTAGCTAATACACTGAAAAATATTTTTTGTGGCATAAAAATGGAGAGTACTAAGTTGAAAAACTTAACATGAACAGTTTTTTTTTCTTTTTTAACCATATAAAACAAGTTCTAGTTTTATTTGCAAACTAACCATTAATAAGCATTGAGTAAATGAGTAGTAGCTGTGCAATTAAACAAAAGTGTTTCCAAAGTCTTTTTATAATAGTTTTGTTCCGTGTTCCATGTAGCATCATTTGACTTAACAGTTAAAGTATTTGGATTCTCTCAGCTCATAAAATCAACAAGTATCTGACTATAAAACTTTAAAATGTTAAAAATTGTAAATAAAATTGTAAAAACAGAATAGGGTTTGTATTTATTTATTTATAACAAGCTTTTGTAAGTTAAACCTTTTTACTTTCTTAAAATAATAATAAAAAATAAATAATGTGTAAAAAGGTTTAGTTATGTTGTTACAAGTTACTCACTTTTATATATGTATATATATTTTGTAGGCCATTTTAACTGTATAGCGATTAACTATATTTATACATGAGTGTTTATTGATAACTAGTTTTTTCAACTACAAGCAAGTAACACTAATAACTCAAAGTTCATTTACAAATATTTAGTATTTTAATAAGATACTAAACTTATTAATCTGTTGATTTGAAAATAAGCTGCTGACCCTTTTGATTATAGTAAATGACTTTAAAAACGGAGCAATAGTGTCTCTTAGTTTATCAATTGATTTAAAAACCACTTTTACATTTTTTAATGTCTGAAAATAAACTAACGCACAAGTGTAAAACTGTTTTAACTAGTAATTAGTGTAACTTATACAACTATTATTGTTAGTATTGAAATTTGTTGTAGATAGAGAAAACAAGTATTTAATAAAGATGCATATTTTAAAGTTTTTAGCCCAAAGTTTTTATTTTGTTGATAAATGCACTACACATAGACTAATGTTTAAAAAAAGAAAAAAAAAGTGTTGTCAACTCAAACTGAAATTTACAAATGCCAAACTTTTTAAACAATAAAAAAACTGTAACTGAAATCTAAACAATGAATATTTAATAAAGATGCATATTTTAAACTTTTTAGCCCAAAGTTTTATTTTGTTGATAAATGCACTACTTATAGACTAATGTTTAAAAAAAGGAAAAAAAGTGTTGTCAACTCAAACTAAAATTTACAAATGCCAAACTTTTTAAACAAAAAAAAAAACTGTAACTGAAATCTAAACAATGAATGATTTTGAAAATAAAGAATTTTATTTTATTTGATGAAAATATATCTAAATATTTACAAATCTATTATTTACAATAAACTTACTTTTTCAATTATCTGTAATTTTACTTTGTGTGGTCCTTATGAAGCATAAGTTTTACTTGACCTATAAAAAGATATTTGTTGTTTAATAGTCAGCATTCAAATTTTTTCTGGGAAAATAAACTATAAGGTGTCTACATAAATTAAAACTAAGATTGTTTTTAATCAACGACAACGAATACAAAAATAAATTAACCTTTAAAAGCTATTTTATGTTTTTTTGTAAAACTTTTAGTAAAACGTTATTAAAAAGTTTTTGAATTATTTTATATTTTTTTAAAGTATTCGATATAAAATATATACGCACTAATAGTAGGTAAACACTAAAGTTTAACTATTTTTTTAGATTCATTAATCATTTTAAACGTTGATCGGAAAAAATAGTTTATCTTTAAATTACTTTTTAGCTTTTATTTGTATCGTAAACTTCTTTAAATAGCGGTTTTTAACAAATTTCAACGAATAGTAATAAAATTAATAAACCAATCGCAAGTAGTATTTTACATTTATCTAATATTTAAGTTTTTAATATTTTCTATTTTATTTTTGTTTTTGCCTGACTAAATTTATTTTGCAGTATGTTTAAGATTAAAATAAAGCTAAAAATATACCTCTATAACTAGAATTTTTTTCTGAAACTTTAAACTTTTTTTTGTTCTAAATCTTTAAAACACTAGTTTCTTTTTTGTTCTTTGAAAAAAGTAAATGATTTTTTTGATTACTAGCTTTCTAAAACTTTAGGGTGAATGTATAAATAAATTGTAATTTAAAGTTTTTGACAAACAAAAAGATCTCTTTATAGAAAAACAATAGAATTTTTGAAATTAACTTTTTAAGTTACTTGAGATATGCTTTAAAATTTAAAACGGTTAAAATTAAAAACAGAAAAGACAACTTTAGAATTCTTGTTTTTAAGTAAAAATTCAAGTTTAACTTTAAATAATTAATAACTTGTTTTTAACGCTAGGTTTCGTTTTAATAAAAATCAAAATTAAAATTTTCATCCTGAGCTACCTCTGCTTAATAAATTTTGAGCAACTTACTTATGCACGAAAGGGATATTTACTAAACTGATAAAAATTATTACATTGTAGAATTATACAATGAGATTTTTTTTTCAATTTAAACGCATGCATAAGTTCTTCAAATTTTAGAAAATTTATACGAACGCGTATACTTTTTAAAAATTAAAAACATTCTACTTAACAAAATACTCTATGATATTGTTTAGGGAATTAATTTTTTTTATAACATTATTTTTCTTAAAGAAACTTGAAATAGTGAGTAAAATTTAGAGCAGGGGTCGTCAGTCTTTTATAAATCGCAGGCTATTTTTTTATACTTTAGCAGGCAGCAACTATTTAAAATATTTTTAGCAATCAAGGTAAAATTACTGTATTCCAATTAAAACTATGATCAAACAAGCATTAATTATAAATAGTTGTTAAATTAAATGCCTATTTATTTGTTTCAATTGATTTTTAGTTATGCATTTAGCTAAAGAAATGAACATGCTACAGATTTACGCCTAGCTTGCCGCAATTTACCAACCCCTGATCTAGGTTTTTTGTAGGTTTTTCTCGAAAAATCGTTGAATAAACTTTGGTTGATTTTGTCCCCCTGGTAATGAAAAAGAAAGAAGTACAGGTATTTTCCGCAGAATGGCATGTAATGAAGTTCTAAAAAAAACAAACAAATTTTCCTCATTTATTTTTCGAGAAAAACCTACAAAATTTTAAAGGTGTAAAAAAATGGTTAATCAGTTTTCAGAAATCTTACACGGAGAAGAAACGGTTGAAAAAAGGCAACGATATATATTTTTTATTTTACATGTTTGAACCACTATTTTTAAGTCATACTACATTCTACCACATTTTTATCGAAGAGTATCAAATAACTAAAATTTTTACAGAAATCTTTAGTAAACTACTAGAGTTCTTGAACATTTTTGACGCTAAGAAGCAAAATTTTTACCGACAACAACAATACATCGATATGCAAACCGTTTCTTTTATACAAACAATTTTATTAAACTTAAGTTTTCTTAAACAGTAAAAAAAAGTTATTATTACTTAAATAAGGTTTTTTAACCACAAAAGTTAAAATTAACTTATGTAAACAGAAAAGAACCTTGTACGAGATCAAAAACGGAAACTGATACGGATCGTAAATTAAACGAAAAATGTTTCGAAATTCCTTGTATACATTGATAGAATAAAAGAGACAAACGATATAAACTTCAATAGTCTCAATGGAAAAACCATTAACTTATTAAATTTTTACAGTAGATAATAAAAAATACAAAACAAACTAAACTTTAGTAACAAAAAATAAATATATAAGCAAACTGTAATTAATCAATTGGTAATTGATGTTGTTTATTAAAAGTTTGTAAAAATATATGTCTCTTTTCCAGCTAGACAAAGCTATTAAGTTGTATTTAAAAAACTTAATATATCTCTTAGATATAAACAACAGAAACTTTTGATTTAATTTATTAATACTTTATAAGTCGTTTTATTGTCATTATATTAATGTATAGATTTACTTTAGGTTAACTGTAGTGTATGTAAGTTTTAATGGTGTTAATCGTTACTAGTTGTTTTTGTCTTTTATTAATGTTTCGATTACTTTATGACTACTTGGTTACTAAACAAGTTTGTAAGATCTTATCTCTTGTTAGCTTTGTATTCTACAAATGAGAAACGCTCGAAAGATATTTAGTTTACTGAGTTGTGTGTCTAGTTCATAATTATAAGTTCATAAAAAAATATAAAATATTATTTATTGAACGACAAAAGAAAGGCGCTTAAAAAGTTTGGTCTAAGGACCTGATGAACAAAATAACCTTTAAGTTATCAAGAAATAAAATACATTACCAAATTTTAAAAACAATATATTATAAGATATAAGACTTTTTGCATTAAATTTTCAACACAATGATTTCTCTGCTGATTATAGAATGTATTTTAGTATAAAAATGACTTTAAAGTTGTTATGAAATTGGTTAAACTTTTAAAATGTTTGTTACAAGAAAAAACAAAAAGTTGCTGCAAAACAAATTTTAGTTCATGTTGGCTAAAATAATTTCGTGATTTTTCAAGCTCAACTTACGCTTGTCATTTTTTCAATTGATACGTAATTTTATAATTATAGTTTAATTAAAACTATTAAGTTTTAGACAAAATAAAACAATCAGTTAGTCTAGACCCAGAGTAAATAATTCTTGGCTCGTTATCTATTAATATTTAATTTAGTCTGCTTTAGGTTGTAGTTTCTTAAATTGAAAAACTATGTTTAAATATTTATGCATAGGGAACGGGTCAAAATTGCATGAAGACAAAATTGTACAAGGGGACCAAATTGCAAAAAGACAAAATTGCACAAAGATAATTTTGCACGAAGACAAGTTTGCACGAGGGCACAAAACTGCACGAAAACAATTTTGCACCAATGGTCTATTTTTCACGAGTTATAACTTTGCACGGAGGGTCATTTTTGCACGAGAGTAAAAAAAATAATAAACTAAACATAAAAGAAACTAAAAGATAAATAAATAAAAAACCAAGAAAAAAAAGCTACTGACCGAGGGTAAGGGTTAAAGATAACAGTGATAGTAAAAAAATAAAACTAATGAAAAATTAGTACAAAAAAAAAGAAAAAGAATAAATAAAAAAAAACTAATTAATTAAAATAATAAGTTACTGATCGAGGGTAAGGGTTAGGGGTAAGAGTGATATAAAAAAAAACAAATAAAAAATAATTAAAACCAATTAAAAATCATAATAAAAAAAAAAAATTCAACCCGTGCAAAAATGTCTTCGTGCAAAATTGTCTGCCCGTGCAAAAGTGTCTTCGTGCAATTTTGTGCCCTCATGCATTTTTGTCCCCTCGTGCAAATTTGACAGCTACCCGTATGTATAAGGCAGTAACTTCATTTTAAAGTTTCAGTCGTAGAGACAATATTTTTTTAATTGTTTTAACAACATTTAACAATGACATGCATAGTAATAATAATGCTTAAAACTTGATGATTTCCAAGACTTAGTTTTAAACAGTATGGAAATAGTTTTTGCATTTTTCTAAAACAAAATTAAAGCTTATATTCATTTATAAACCACAAGATATAGTTATTTAATGTTTATAAATATTTCTTAATAAGAATCTTTAATAGGTAGTTTTGGAAAATTTATAAACATTTTTGAAAAATAACTAGTATCATAAAAACAACTTTGTAAGCTTATTTAAAATTAAATTAAAAAAAACTAATCTTTATAATTTATAACTGGATATTTTTTATCTAGAAAAATTAACTAGTTAGAAATTTTCTTACATAAATTTAAAAACTAAAAATCTATAAAGCATAAGTTGTTTTTTTAAGTATTTATACATATTATATTGATTGCATTTATTAATCAAAAATACTGTATCAAACTTTAAAATTGTAAAAAAAAAGATAAACAGACATTACGTTTTAATATAATTCATTTAGGTTACAAAACAATAACTCTGTAAAATACTGTTAAAATTTACTCTAGTGTGTTTTAAGATAGGTTTTTGAAGCATACCTAATTATAATAAGATTATTGTGTAAATAAATTAAACAGTCTTAAAGTTTTGCAAAAAATTATTTAAATTAAAATAAGAATTTTTGAATGGGAAATTAAAAGAAAAAAAGGATGCATTGTTTAAAAAAACCTATTAAAATATAAATTTATCTTACTTTGGAAAAATTCTTTAAGTATATTCTAAAAAATATTTTAATACTTCCACATAAACTGTAAAACTTTAAAGACGTTTAGAAAATAAATAAAAACTTAAAAGTTTATTTAGAAAAAATGCATTTTAAATAAATAAATCAACAAACACATTTAACTTTAAAAAAAATTATAAATATGTAGCAATAATATCTCAAAAACATTTACATAAATTTTAAGTCAAATAAAACTTGAACGATTCAACGTAAAATAGTAAATTCAGAAAAATTGTTGAAGTTAAGAAACTATTGGTAAACTTCATCATTATCATAAGTTTGTTCAAAGTTTTCTTCTTTCTTTTTCTTTTGTTTAACCTGTTGTATCAAAGCAAAAGATTAGTTCTTTCTGAACTAGATATAGTGATATAGTTAAAGATATTGTTTAAGTAGTTTTTGATAACTTTTACGAATGTAGCAAGTGTAAACAATTTACTAAAAACTTGCATGATAACTAAAATAAATTTTAACGGCACAAAATAAATTAAAGCAGGATACTTAAAATTAATTATGAAAAATAAGGACAATAAATCGTTATATAACTAAATAGAAATTTTCAAACGATACAGGATTAAAAATTTTAATGTTATGTAAAAAGTTTTTTATCAATTAAGTAGGCATTTCATAGAAATTCAAAAAATTAGTTTGATTCAAATAAAAATAAGAAGCTTATTTTTTTTTAAATTAGTGTTATATTTTTAGAAATACTTTAAAATATGTTCATAACTTATGTTCATTTTGAAAAAATTAAGTTAATAAAGTGTACATAAAATAAACATCAAAACTTGTTTTTTAAACTTAAGGCTAAAGCTTAAAACCAAAGATAAAAAAGATTTCGAAATCTTAAAAAAATACCTACTAAAATTAAAAAATGTATCATACACAGAGCGACACTAAATTAATGTTCATCAACTTCAATGAAATAATTATTAATTTCTTTTTACTTTTTACACTTATAAACACATTTTGTTATTTGAAAAATGTATACAATTTTACTACTGAGCAAAAGGTCTTAATAGATTAGGATTTTTTCGGTCGAAATGTATCCACAAAACGGACAAAAAGCAAACTTCTTTCCTAAATTCAAAAAGCCTTCCAAAGTTTAATTAAGTTAAAAAAAAAAATCAACTAAAATATACATGCTTCATTTTAAAGGACCGACAAAAAATGAGGTTTCTATAAGTATACTCGATTCCTGCAAAGGAAACTCTGGAAACTGCCGAAAAAAAGCCTCAACTATAAAAACATTTGAAGATCAATTTTTGTAGGCTTTTTAAATAATAATCTTTAATCATAAACCTTAAAAATATAATATTTTAGTTAACTGTTTTAAGTTTTATTCAATTTTAGGTAGTAAATGTTTTTTTTTATCACCTTGTACTAAACTGAATACTACTTGTAATACATCTTATGATTATATAGCAGTTCATAACTTAGTTTTAGTTATATACAGTTAACTAAAAACACATTTAATATAGTTTATATCACTATACACTAAGTTTTAAAGATTACCTATTCGTTATATAAGTTAAACACAATAGTTCTATTATAATAATCAAAGGCGTAAGAAACAATATTGAACTTAGAAATTTAAAATAGCTAAATAACTTATTGATAAATATTTCATTTACATATTTCAGGCAGCAAAGTATTAGAAAGGAGAAAAATCCAGATGTGCTTATTACAGTTACTGAAGCAACCAATGCAACGTTTACTCCCTGTTGTGGTTCTGGTCTAACAACTATAGGGAGTTTTGTATATACGTCAAAATTACACTGAATGTATTGAATAGGTTCTTTACACTCGCGTAACCTGCAATGAAAGTTTTATTTTCAACCAAAGTGTAAATAAACAGGTCAAAATTTGATAAATACTATGCTTTTTTGACAAAAATAACAACAGTGTTTATTAAAAAAATGTACCAGTTTATTTTAAATTACAGAGATTTAAAGCTAAGTATATCAATTAGAATATCTTTTGTAAAAGCTCTAGAACAACTTCATTATCTTTTTATTACCTTTTCCAGTAGTCGTCTAACTTTTCTTCACCAGCTTGAAGTTTTTCAACAAAATAGCAAACAGTGTTGCTGAATTCTTTATCATTTTTTATTGTGGTGTTCCCTGTTGACCTTTTAAAAAGGAAACTATTTTGACCCGACCCGGAATCTTCTTCATAAAAAAACATTACAGACTTCTCTGATCGAGATGATACAACAGTTTCAGACAAATCTCCACTTGAAACAACTGCTGAACTTTCAACTAAATTGACGTATGTTGTCAAGTTTTGCGAAGATTGTTTTGAGCACCGTAATCCGAATTCTAATCTTTCAACATCAAAATTATCTGTAACATTTTTAGGAACATTTTTAGTAGAGTCTGTTAAAGTCGAGTTACTTGAAACTTCACAACCATAAATATCCCTCCTGTTAAAAAAACAGATATTTTATCTTTAACACCAGTCTTTTACTTTTAAAAAACATTTTTTTACTTCGTTATATTTTCGTTTTTTTCAAAATCAACAAAGATACGGATTATGTCATTTTTTTGCATGTAGCTTATCTTTCCGTCTATTTTCAATTGGGCTAGTTTAGCTGTATAGTTTGTAAGAGGTTCATTTGACTGTATATATTTTCCAATTATCAAAAGTTCTTTTCCTGTTATCTTAAAATTAGTCTTCACTTTGCACAAAGTTGGTATTGCTACCAGGCCAGGCATATATTCACCTAAAAGTTTGTAAAAAGGTATAAACACCACTACAAACATGTAATACGAACTTATTAAATACTTCTTTTTAAACTTAACAAAACTTTTAGTAAAAATAAAATATATATAGAGAATTAGATTTTAAACCTGTACACCAGATTGATACTTAAGTTTGGAAAAAGATTAAATTACGAAAACAGTAAGGATAAATAAATAAATGTTTTTGTTGTAGTTAAGGTTTAATTACTAAATAAAAAATTATTATTTAAGTTTTTCTCAAAACTTTAATCTTTTAAAAATTAACAACATCCATCGAACCTCATACAATTTTTAAAGCAGTATAAAATGTATATAATTTATAATTCATGTAAATTATTTTTTGCCTTTTTAAAACTGAACTTGTATAAATAAATAAAAATATATAAAACAATATGAAATAAACAATTTAATTAAAATTTTTTGTTTTTAATTTCGCAAATCATATGTGCATACTAGTTTAAAAGTATGCCTTATTCTAAAAAATCTGTTATGATATTTTAATTTTTTTTGTTAGTACAAAAAGTGTTAAGTTTGTTATAAACTTGCTTAGAATTGATAATTGTAACAGTCAAAACAAAGTTTAAAGTAAAATAAATACTCATTTAAACCGGAAGTCAGCAGCCTTATATAAGTCGAAGGCTAATCTTTTTTAAATAGTTTTTTCGCGGGCCACATTTTATACAAAAACAAAAAAGTCTTCCGTGGGACGAAAATATTAAAGTTTTTGAAAGTGTTGAGTTAAAAATACTATATTAAACTAAAAATATAATAAAGTAAGCATTAATAAAGCTATTAAAATCACTAATTGATAAATTAAGGGCTAGGTTGTAATATTTTACACACAGAAAATCTAATTTTTATTTCTTTAAAAACGTATATTTTATTAAAAAGTACACCGCTAGCCTTATATTTTTTCTTTGCGGGTCACAGTTTGCCGACTTCTAATTTAAACCATGATTTGTTTGCTTAAACGTGTTTAATAAGGACCTTATTCTAAAATTTATACCTTGTTTTACTAAGACAAATATTTGATTGATTTTATTGAACTTTATAAAATGTTTTACAACTAAGTGTTTCAATTTTTATGCATGGATTAATAAACTAATTCAATTATTTTCTAAGTTATTGTACCAAACGTATTGAATTGTTAAATTACTTGGTATTTCGGTAATGTTTACTTTTGTTTCATGTAAACAAAAGTATACAATATTAATACTTATTGTAGAAATTAAACTAGTTTTCATAATTAAGTGCAAAGTTATTTGTTTTTGGTTTTGTACAAATAATAAAAAGTTAGGATAATTAACTAACTGAAAATCAACAAATATTTAATGCAAATGTGGATAACATTCTTGATATAAACAATTAGTTAAAAACGTTAAGTTTGTTTTTTTAAACCTTAAAAAATGTTTTTAGTTTATTAGCTGACAAAATACTCACTTATAAAATCTGTACACTCATCTTTTCGAGCAGGACAGCTGATATTTGGAGAACAAAAGTTTTCAGGGCAGCAAAATACACACACGTCAGGGCATTTGTGTTCGTTCTGGATCATGTCATTTTGACATGAAAGTTTCTGATCACATCGTGTTGTCATCAATGTTTCGTTGTTTACACGACGTTTTGTTGTTTTACACACCGTCTGTCGTGAAAAAGTGTTTATTAACTATTTTATTTGTTTGAAAAAATTTAGGTCTATTCTTCTATAAAGGCTGTAATCGTCAAAATTCTAAAAGTAAAGAAGATCTTAAATTAATTTTAGTTTTTTCAAACTTAAAGTGAACCTTACTACTTTTGAATTTGATGTACATTAAATATTATTTTAGCATTTAGTAGATTTTGAATAAATTGAATAACTTCGTTAACTTAATACTTTTAAACCTAATTTAGTTTTAGTTTTTATTTTTTGCAACTAGTTGACTTTTAATTAGTCTTAAATAGATACTGAAAGATCATAAATTTATAATTTTTTCAACAAAGTAAAACTTATTTTAAATCTTATTTTTCTAATTTAAAATGCCCTATTTTTAACTAAAAACTACCCGTTGTTTATAAACTATTAAAAAGTTCGAAGCAGTTTTAAATTTCTACTCAGAAAACAAGTAGGAAACGACAGTATATTTTGGTTAGTTTACTCTTTACATAATTAAATTAAATAACGAAAATGTACAATGAAATATTTATTGAACTAGGCTAAATTTTACCGTTAAAATATAAGTAAACACACTATAATATGATTATCCAATGATACAAAATTTTAAAAGTACGATCTTTTACTAAAAACAATCTGAATATCAGACTAAACTAAACTAATAAAAGTTTATTTACTTCAATATTAATTAAAATTTTTTTTTAATTGTTGAGGTGATGAGCTCCTTGAGAGAATTATTTTTTATTCTTTTTCTGTAAAGTAGATGAATCTTGTTGTTTTACTATTAAGAAAAAATATAAAAGTTTTTGGTAGTATCTAAAACTTAAATAAATTAAAACTAAAATATATATCTGAAACTTATCAAAATTTTGTATTTGTTCCGAACGTTATAAAGATATTTAGTGGCTTTTAAAGTCAAAACGTAAAACAATCAGCTTTAGCAAAAAGATTTACCATTTTTTAGGATAAACAGTGCTTGAGTAAAATATATTGCTATTAAGCAGAGACGCGTTAAAAAATAAATCATTACACAATAAGTTTCCCGGAATAAAAAAAAACTAGCTCTATTTGATGAAATTATAGAAACTAAGATTATGAAAATAAAGACTATTTGGTACAAATTGCTATTTTAACGATTAAGACTTACATTGTTTGCACAATAATAATAAAAAAAAGGGATACATAAATAGTATAAATTGATGTTCAACCTCAAAACTTTAAATATTAATTCAGTTTTTTAAATATTGATAAACCTAATTGTTAAAATTTTATCCATTTCATTCTGAGTTAATTACTTATTCTTAAGTTAATGTAAAGGTGAATATTAGAAAAACCATCTTTTTTAGATTAATACAGCAAAATTTATAGTAAGTTTAAAAATTACAGCTTTAGTTATACTGGTATTTGATTGTGTTTATATAACTGTAATGCTACTATAAAAATGATTTAGTTAATTTAAAACTGTACGTTTTTACATACTCAATGAATAAATTAAAATAAATATTGTTTGTTTATTTACAATACTTTTACTTACGTCTACTAAAAATGTACATTTCTTTTGTAACGTTTTAATTAGTTTTTTTAAACTTTTATACGACAACAAAAAATTATACCTTTCGACATTAGTTTTTTAGACTTTTTTTATGTTTTTTTCCACAGATAAAACTTATATCAAAAGTAATCTTATGAAATTAACTATCAGATTTTTTTTGACCGTTACAGTATCAAGTTAAGTTTTATTATACATGCTACCTGATCTTGCGAACACTCTTCTTTTCCTACACAAAGTGATTCATCTGTTACGTCGAAGCATCTTTTGCAATATCTTGCTCCTAAAAAGTTTTGTTTATAAAAAAGCTTATCAAAAGGTTTAAATTTGAAAAGTACTCTTTACTGATAGTTTGTATGTAAGTTGTTTTATAAAATAATATTATTTTAGCAGTTTTATAAAAGCTAAAAATTACAACTAAAACAGTTAAACACTTCAAACTTAGACAACCAAGACTATAAAAATAAAACAAAGTTCTTTTTTATCTAAAAGATATATTTATTTTATGTTGTTTTTATTTTTTATGCCTTACTTCTAAAAAATTAATTAATTAACAGAAGTGTTAACACATTTATTTATTATATTTGTTAACATTTTAAAGTTTTAACACTTGTTTTATTTCAAAAAATAAGTTTTATCAAACTTTGTAAAAGTTTTTTTGAACAATTGTTAACAAAATATATGTAGTTTTTAAAAAAGTTATTAAATTTGTACTTATGATTATATAAACTTTTTATTGTCGTATTTTGTATGCTTAGGTTAAAATTATTTTTAATAATTTTCTTAAGTTTCTATTTAAGTTTATTTATTTAATAACCAAAACTACATATTTTCTAGTTAAAAATTAAAAAAAAAACATTTAACAGATATATAGTTTGAGATTTATTTAAAATAAAATAAAATTCCAATACAAAAACTTTCTAAAAATATATTTTTTCTTAAGTTTTAGCCGAAAAAACAAAAATCAAGCTATAAAATAATAATAACCTGCGACAAAAGTCACTAAAAAATAAAGAATAATCCAGTTTCCTTTCATTGTACTAAAGTTAGTTAAAGTTGTACGCTTTATTCTCAAAATAATTTTGAAAAACTTAATAACTCTTTTAAAGAAGAAATCTCAAAGTATGAAAAATTTATGCAGATATTTTCTTGTAAGATACATTAAAAATTTGCTCGTAAAACAGGAAAACATGAATAAGTAATTATCTTGAAAACAAATGCGAGATTACACATTTGTAAGAAATACAATAACGTTTTAAGTGAAAGTTTTAAGTAGTAACAAAAGCAATGTTTTTAATTTTCGGAGAAATTTTTAGGTAATTTTTAGATTTTCATTTCTAAAAACTTTTTTTATTAATTAATTGATATTGCTTTTAATTACAAAATGTACATAGTTTCCTGTATTGTTCCTATTCTAGTTATGCTTTGAATTAAACGTAGTTGTTAAACTTTTTATAGCTTTTGAAATTATAAATATAGTACGCTTCAAAAATATACAACTAATTTACTGCACAAGCTATTCCCGGTTAAATTGTATATATATTTAATATATATGTACAAAAAATGATATTTTTCAATTTTCTAAGTTCAATAACAAAAACCAATTTTTGGCAGGAAAATACTATTATTATCCTTATGCACAGCCTTTTGATCGATGCACGCATCGACAGTATTTTATGAAACGACAAAAAAGCACTCAAAAATATTTGGTCCAATTAACTAATGTACGAAAAAACATTTCGGTTGTCGGTTCGTACGATACTTGGATATAAATTAACGTCTTGTCCAGGATTATATTGTCCAGGATATTAGCAATACTAAGCTAATTTAGAGTTTATTATAGTGTTAATCGTTACTTTTAGAGTTTTTGTTGCTGGCAGGAAAAGGAACAATATTATTTCAAAAAACTGGTGTACCACTTTGTTATAAGTGCTTTTGAATAAAATAAATAACATTAAGCTGTTTTGTTTTTTAAAAGCTATCGTACGTTTAAATATAAGTTTTAAATGTTTTTGAACAACCGTCTATGCGTTTTTTTGGTTGCAAATTTTAAGTTTTACTTAGTTTAGCAACGTAATGATTTCTATTAAGGGCTGAAATTATAAAAGTATTTGAAAAAAAGTTTAGATAAACTACTGACAGATGTGCATTTACTATTTAAAGAAAGGAAATTATTATTGCAGTGAGTTATAAGCTTAGTAGACAAAACAACAGTTGTTTTAACTTTTGATAAGAAGATTGACACAGTAATTGTAGACATAAAAAACCATGATATCTTAAACTCTACTTGGTTTGAAAATCTATGAAATTAAAAAAAAAAATTACCAAAGTTCTGGTCAATAGACTAATAAAAGAAAAACGCCTTTTTGTGAATAAGGTCTTAAACTTTCGGTTTTTAATAAGTTACAAATTATTTAAGTATTTGTTTTCATATTTTGGTGAAAAAGCTTTCGTTAGTGCGTCCTTGTATGAGTTTTTCAACAGACAGAAATGTAATAAGGTAAAAGACCATTCACTACTATATCTGATTTTACTTCCTTAGTTTCTCAAAACTTTTTCGTTTATTAGTTTTGTATTTTCGGTTTTAATTGGTGTTTAAGTACTTTTGCAACCTTAAACTTGTTTAACTATTTCGGGTATAATTCGCTATTAAAATCATATTAAAAATTTTAATTCCGTTGCTAAATATATAAAAAAGTAAGAAGGACATCGTAAATTAAATATAACTATACCCTTACTCTAGTTTAAATATTAGTATTTTTAGAATGTGTACTTGTCTGCATAATGGTTATCTAACTTCGATATTACATTTGTTTTAAAATTTATTGTTTAATCTTTGGTTGTTAGGACACCTTAAGTATTTGCTCAAAAAATATTTCATAATTTAGAAGACTAAACGTTTGCCGTTAAGCTAATGGTGGGTTAATGTTTATAATTAGTCTATAGTTTCTACATTGCTTACTTTTTTATCTAAAAAGCTAAGATGTAGTACCAATGTACTTGGTCTTACTCCACCTATGCTTTTCATTGTAAATCACATAACATTTAAAAGCGTTAAATCCAAGTAAAATAACTTTTGTTTTTTTCTAGTAAGAATCTATTTTTAATTGAAAATTATTTGCTCTTTACTGATATAAAAAAGTCTTAATCGTTTTATAGACATTTAATTTTATACGATCCTAGTTTATGAAGTTTATTCTTTAGCTCATAATCAAGAAATTTGACTCTTAAAGCTAGTAAGAGCAAAAAAATATAATTCACTGTTTTCAAATTTTTGTACTAATTTGAAATATTTAAAACTTTTTTAAAATTGTAGCCTTTTTTATTTACAAATTCTGACTAATTGATTTACTTACTTAGAAAAAAAATTACTACAAAAAATTATACTAATGGTCTACTAATTTATATTGTTATAAACTCAGTCTTTTGGTAAAAATTCATAAAAACTAATATTTTTAACTTCTCTGTACTTTTCAAACTACTTTTTAAACTTTATTATTATTTTTCTTAATCTAAGCATTGAAAGTTTGCATTTAGTTCGAGTTAAAGTGTTCTTATAGCAGTTGTTAACTTTTTTTTTGCGTAATTTTTAATTAATTGTAAAAATGTTTTCAATGTTAAGAAATAAAACTAAAAAAATTGTAAGAGATTTTTCTATTAGCATGAAAATTTTAACAAAATAACTATATTAAATTCTTTAATCAAATAAAAAATCCTTTAAAGTCATTAAAAATTGTTTCAAAAAACTTCTTAAATGCACTACCACATCAAACATGTTTTGTAATACTGTGTGCAGTTTAGAGATATGTTTCTTTTAAATGCGCTTGGTGTGTCTAGCATAATATTTAAGTACATCTATGTATTTTCTTTAGCTCAATAAGTAATATTTATAATAATTTATATAGAGGTAAATTTAATAGCGAGATTTTTTCATTATAATTATGTTATTTTATATTCTCTTATTGAAAAATTTTAATCTTTACTTTTAACTCGGAATAAAATTAAGTTGCGTCCCTATTAACTATAAAGTTTTGTTCGAAATCGCAATTAATGATACTTTGTATGTTTTAAGAAAAGTTTAAAAATAAAAAAAAATGTCAGATGATACTAATCAAAAAATATTTATTTTGTGAAAAACGATAGTCTATAAAAAAAAAAAGCTTCTTATGGTTTACTTTTTACTTAAAGTAATAAACTACCAAATTTTTTAAACTTCTTTACTAAAAGAATTGTCTACAATTTTTTTTACTTTTTATGTTAGTCAGCATTTCTTAGTCAACGACTTATACTGTACATGAAACAAACGTTTTTTATTGGTAAGATCCTTTGGGTCACTTATGATAAAAAACTGCTGATTAAAATTAGAAATGTTGTAGTACTACGTAGACTTAGGCGACTTTTATAATCAATGGACCATATTCACAAGGAATATTCTTTCTTTGGCTAGAATTATTAGAAAAAATTCTTCCAAGCATCATCGTTTAAAAAAATAAATAAAGAAACTCTTCAAAAACAAAACTGCAACGAAATAGCAGGACTGTGTAATGTAAGTCAAATTAAGAGCACCTATAAAATATTTCTTATAAAAAAATACTTGTTTAACACATGTTTTATAAGCTATGAAATACGTTGCGAAAAGAGATTTCTGCTTAATGAATTATGTCTGAGTAAATATACTTGTAAACTAAAACTTTTATAGTTACTAAATACTTCAAGTAAAACTAGTCTTTTGTAGATGTAACATACCACAAGATCTTTCTTAACAGATTGAAATATAATTTTAACCTTATAGTTTTGTACTATTTGACGACTGCTTGATTTATCAAACTTCTCAATAAAAGATAACTACAATGACAGCTTTAAAAAAGGTGGATGTATTATCAAAAAAGATAAAAATTATTAAAAAACATTAAAATCTTTTTTTCTATTATAGTGAATAATTTAAGGAAGTACTTTATTTGATTATTTTATTAAAAAAGGCTTTAATTAGCCAATAATCTACTATTAAATTATCTAAAATATAATTAAAAGGGTAGGTGTCAGAAGTTAACTAAGGAATATTTTTGCGCGAAGGGTCACTTTTGCAAGAGTACACTTTTGCACGGCGTCAGTTTAGCACGGGCTGATTTTTTAAACTATCACTGTTACTCCTAATCTTTACCCTTGGTCGGTAATTTTTGTTTTCTGTTTATTACTTATATTTACTATCACTGTTACCCTTAACCTTGGTCGGCATATTTTCTTTTATTTTTGCTACTCTCGTGTAAAACTGACCCTCCGTGCAAATTTATCTGACTCAAAGTTATAAAGTTACTAAAACCTGTAAAATAATAAATTTACATAAAGAAAAGAATAAATATCTTTTAGAAGGTATAAATTATAGTTTAGCGAGTATAAATGTTTACTTGAACCTAAAAAAATATTTAGAAAAAGTTTTGCAACTTGTAAATATTTTATTTAAATTAATTAAAATTAGTAAAAAGAAAAGTATGCTTTTTAATGCTAAAGTTTTATTCAAATAAATATTATTATTATAGTAGTATTTATATTCTGAAAATATATCATTTTTAAACTTTTAAAACAGATTAAATTGCTTTTGTAGAACTCATAAAATTAAAGTTCAAACATAATTTCATTTTTAGTTTAGTCCTTCTTTTTACTAAAGAATGTTTACACAAGTAGCTCTACTTTCAAATTTTTAACCAACTGTTCATCGGATGCTTTAAATACTAGTGTCTTTTTTTTTCAAAACGAAGAGAAGACTAAGAAAGGAATTAAATTAATAAAATTTAGTGGTAAGCAGTTTCTTCTAGTTTAATGTTTTATAAAAGTAATACTTGTTGTTTACAGTGTATTTACTTTTTTACTGCGCAAAAGAGTGTGGTAGTGATTAAACTGAAAGCTTAATAAATAGAAAAATTACTGATTTTTTGAGTGTGCAACTAAGAAGTAGTCAATGTAATATTTTTTAGTCAAATTTCGTACTTGTTGTAATGTAAAGCTGACTGTGGTTTACTGTATGACTCTTTTAGTAATTTTTTATAACAAAGCTTACACATCTGTATTGGAAGTGGACACAACCTTTAGGTAAGTTTAGGATATACAAAATAATTTAAAACAATACAGTTTTGATTAATTGCACAGTATTTAGTTTTAAAATTCGCAAACTTATTTGTTAAATTTTTAGTGTTTAAAATTATATTGATTTTTAAAATAAAACAAAATGTTTTTGAGTGTTATCATATAACAGTATAATTGTTTTTACATTTAGCTATAAAATAATCGTTACATTATTTTTTTACATATTTTGTTAAACTAACATTCTGTTTTTTATAAGTTATATAAGGAAATTAATCGCATAAGTAAATCTGATATAGTACATTTCTATTTATGTGACCATTTTGTGAAGAATTAATTTGGGTATTAGGCTCTATGATTATACACATATATCCTGGACAAAACGTAAAAAAAGGTATCCGTGGTGTGCGACTCGATAACCAAAAGGTTCTTCGTTCACAAGGTCCTAGCACCAAATATTTTGAGCGTCTTGTTTCTGGTTCAGTATGTTACATTTTAAAATTATAAAACACAAACTTTTTGTTTATATGTTTAGACTATTATTGCGTTTTTTTTTCTATAGACTAGCTCGGAGGTAAACCATCTATCTATTTTATTCAAAAGTACAAAAGGAAAAATTTCTATAAAAGTAAAAATGATTTTTATTTATTAAATATGAACTTTATACATTAGAACGATTATATAATTGAAAGTAAATGTTTTGTTTCAAATTTAAGTTTACAAATTATAGAAATATAATTGTATTTTTTCAGTCATAGAAATACAAAATTACAGATGTATTTTTATATGTTAGTTTTTCGACTCGTAATTAAAAATTAATTTGATTTATATTAGAAAAAATTAAAGCCAAGTTTAAACATATAAATAAATATAAGGAAAACTTAAATAATAAATAAAATTTCACTTAGAAATGAAAGTTTTGATAATATTTGATTTTTATAAACTAACAGTTAAGCTTTCATGTTTAATTTTGTTCATAGAATTGGTTTAAACTTTCAGTTTTACAGAGTAAAGTTTTTTTGTAAAAATGAAGCAGTTGTGTATAAAAATAATAAATATCGAAAAAACAAGCTAAACAGTCTGGCCACTAATTTCCTGTATATTGTTTGTTTGGAAGTCAAAGATAGGAGGTAGCGATCTTTTGTATCCTTCTCCCACTACTTTTAATGCTTCTTCTTTCGCCCTCGATTGGTAATAGTTTGACTGAAACAAAATTGTTAACATTAATACAAATATACCCATTATAAAATTATTTTAAAAAATTCACTGAACACATGCAGCCTTTTTTATTTGGATTCAACCTTTTGTAAATAAAAAATATGTAAGAAAAAATTATTATTTATATTCATTAATAGGTCAACTACTAGTTTCAACACGCTAAAGAAATCGACGCTCAAAAATATAATCAAAGGAAATATTTTGTAGAAAGACCTTTCGGCCATCGAGGGAAAGTAGACTTAAAGTCAGTCTGATTTGCATATTTGCTGAGTCAGCAAATATTTAAAAACCTTATTTTTATATAGCCTTATCCCTAAACCACCTTACCAAAACATATTGAAAACTAATCAATTAATAATTAAAATTAGAAATAACTTGAATTTTTTTTTGCTGACCCAGCAAATATGCCAATCAGACTGACCTTTAAGTACACTAGCCGTCGAGCATCACACAACTCATTTACATCAAATATTTTGAGATGTATAAAAAATAAGTTACTAACATAAGCAACTACTTTGTTTTAACTTTGTGTTACTTTTTTTACTAAAACGAAACTAAGAGTATGTTAAATATTAATTTAAAAAAATATGTTTCTAATTTAATAACTTGTTTCAAAAAAAAATTAGCTGTATATGAATTAAATTTTTTAATATAACTTAACTGTAAAGCCTAGGTAATTGATATATCAAAACGCACTTTTTCAATATCTCCAACCAAATAGTAGAACAAGCACAGATTATAGCATATGGTGGTGAACTGTTCATGGTCTGTTTTTGTAGACTGCTCGCGAATTTCGTATATTGCGTGCATTATTTGCAATGCTTCAGCTTGTAAGTTATCATCTGATAAAAAGTTATTCTAAAATAGTTATTTTCTACTAAAATCTTATAATAGTTTAACTAACAAAATGGCAAACGATAGTTTTAAATATATTTATTCAAAATTAAATAAATAACAGTTTTCTGAAAGTAAGAAGTAACAAGTTAGTTTTGTGAAATAAACTAATTCAAAAAATAAACTTATTTGAAAAATAAACTAACCGCTTTATTTTAAACATTAGGTTTAGTTTAAAAATATTTTCAAAACTAATTTATCTTATCAATATAAAGTAAGGTTATTAAACATTCAACACAAAAGATTAAATTTTTTGAAGAAAACAAGCAAACTGACAGACCTAGAAATTGTGAAAGCTTATTGGTTTTTAATTTGTCTAAATAAGATGCTTCTTGCTCGCTTTTTATCTTCATATTAACTGCATTTACCAAGAAGTTGAAGTAATTATCTGTCACCTAAATATCAAAAGTTTAACTATAGTTTGTATCTAAAAAAGTTTGTTTATGTTAATTTAGTTAAATTTTTAAATGTACTTGTTTGTTCATTAAAAAAACTACTAGAAAAAATCTTGGTTAACACTTACATATTTTGATTCAAATTATTAAAAAAGTTATACTATTTTACAAATACTTAAGTATTATTTCAATTAGAATTTTACTAAAGGTTACAACAAATTTTAAATCTAACTTGACCATAAAGTGATTGGGCAATGTCCATTTTATTCAGTCTGAAAAAAACATTTGCCAAATGAAAATACCCACCTGAGGTGTTTATATCAGATGTTCCCCATTGTAAACTACCATGATATATCTGTTGTCAAACGTGAAAACGAAAATAATAATATAATAACACTGAGTCATGGTTCTTTTGACAAAATTAAAATGGATTTATAAGCGATTGTAGGGAAATAAGGAAGATTATAAAGAAACATCAGTTACAACACAAACCTATATGAGGAAAATAAATTTATTAATCTTAGTTTACATAGCAGTGAAGACTAAAGGTAAGAATATTCAAAAATGAGTAAAACTTTTTATATAACTACAGTAGAAAACAGTGTTTAAAATAGTTTGTTTGAAAGAGTTGATGTTAATTTGCATAACTAATAAATTTTGACATTGCTAAATATTGATGTGAAATAAATAATTTTACAGTATCAAAAAAAGCTAAAGTATTTTTTTGTGGTAAACAATGCAAATATTTTAGTATACATTTAGTGCATAAATGGGTGTTATACATAGATGCTAATATTTTCTTATATATATTATTTAAAGTAATTTGATTCTGCTAATTGAGTGCAAATCTATTTTTAACATACGTCTTCAGCAAACATTCTTTCAGCATTCTCGTAATCACCTTTAGCAGCGTGTAGTATACCTATTTTTCTAAACAGTTTACAAACAATTTCGTTACTGTTATCATCTGACTTCAATATTGTCCATTCTGCATGTGATAAATATTCGTCAGCTTGCCTTAAATTTCCAATACCTGTTTTTATTGAAATATTTTTACTTTATTTATAAAAAAAGCTTTTTTTATCTAATAACCCATAAATAATATGTCAAAAGATAATTCGTGTTTAAAAAATCTACAAGTACTTTTGAGAAATAAAGTACTCTTGTTCCCAGTAAACTAAAACTTTCAAAAATTTAAAAATAATTATTATTCAACTTATAAAAAAGTTGCGGGGGAAATAATTCAAACAAACTTAGAGTAAAGTTTATTTATTTTATACATATACAGTTACTTATACACATTTTTAATTGTACTTATTTTTATTTAACAAACTTTCTGTGCACAGCTGAACATTTATTTTGTGGAAACATATACACTTTGGTAAACATTATTATTTATAGTGGCAAGTATTTAAAAAAAAATTAAACTTAACTGAAGTCATTTTATATCTGTTTTATTTCCGTAATAAACACAAACAACAATAATATCTCGACGAAAAAAGTTAAAGTTAAGTTAAGTAGTAAAACGTTAATAGCAAAATTTATATAAGACCTGATTTGAATCCCAATTTAGTATAACAGGATCTCTTGTAATAAAATTGGAAACCATGATACGTTTCCAGTGTTTAAAACTGAACTTTACAAATTTATTTTAAGCTTTGAAAACTTATAATTTTTTTAAGTGTCATCTTATATTTATAAAAGAACAATTTAATTTTATATACTAAGTAAATTTTACGTTAGGTTTAAATTTTGTTAGATTTATAAAACTATTGTTGTCAACCTTTTTACTTTAAAAAGCTTTTAAATCTTTATAATAAGTTAAGCTAAAATATCTTATACATATTAAAAATATCTGAATGAAAGATTCTTTATGCTTAGACACAGTGAGGATACCTAGGTAAAATCTTGAAATAGTTTCTACTAGATGTATGCTACATACAACTGTTTAATAAAAATTAAGCTCCGTTGAAAATATAAAAGTAATCATCAGTAAGTAGCTATGAGTTGAAAAATAGTAAACAATTATATATACATATATACGCTTTACAGACAGTTTAACTTGAAACATCTTTGTGATAAAACTCAATATTTTAAAAAATAACAATGTTTTGAAAAACCATAATAACTAACCTATACATGCTTCACTCAATATAAGGTATGATGGAACTAATGATACAGAATCCAATCCGTACACATCTATACTGAATCTAAATAGTAACAAGGTTAAAAAAAAAATATTTTACAAAATTTCGTTAATTTACCATTACAAAGAATATCGTTATAGAAAGTTTAATCACAATCTAGTGTGCACAGGACTTTTACTTTACATATCTACTGTGCAGTTAAAGAACCACTGACTTATATAATGTTCATATTATTCTATAACTAACTTTTGATAGCATTTTATTAGCTGATAATGTTGTACTTACTTTATAAAAATCTTTAAGTTTACTAAAACTATTTTCTTTTACTTGTTTTTGTAAACATTTTTTTAATTTTATCCTTTATAGTATCAGTAGTAACACAATGAATACCTTTCGATAAAATTAGTGTTAAACTAAGTACAGAAGCAGCACTTTTGTACATCAATATAATAATTATAGGTCTTCTAAATACTTAACTTTAGTCATTCAAAAACTTAAAACCAATAGTTAAAGTTACTGCAATATGTTGTATAAGACATAAACTAAAACAATACATTTTATTAATTTCTCCTTTTATTATAAATACAAACCTATAAAAAGTACTAAAAACAGATTAAGTTTAAAAAGATTGTTTGTACAAGCTTAAATCTTTAAGTTATATTTAAAAATTCAGTTTTTAGTTTTAGATAAGCCATTTTAATGAAAATTTGAATCATATTATACTGTAAAAAAAAGTTTCATACTTAAAATATACTTGAATTTAGAAGTATAGTAAACTTATACAACCTTAAAATTACTACTATAGTACAAAAAAAATCATAAGCAACCAAATATTTATGTAGTAAAAGCTGGCCCGGACTATGCAACTGTTTTTAATATATTAAAAAAAAAAATCCAGGGAAATCCAGGGTAAGTAGGACCATGTATAAACTAGTTTCATTACAGTACCAATAATGAAATTATCTTAACTTAAACTAGTACAACAAACTGTTTTTTTTAAACAAAGCAAAAGATTCTCTTTATACGTTTGTATAAAATTTTTGTATAAGTAGTTACTCTTTAAATACTTCAAACAACCTCAATGAAACAACAGCAGCATCAATTGCTTCAGCATGTTTCCCTTCACTTAGCAACTTACGTGCCATTGTTCGTGATATCTCCATCAACCTCGTTTGTCGATTGTTAAGATCTGTAATCCTGTTATTTTTAACTGTATTTTAAATGCTATAAGCGAACTGCAACAACTTGTCTTGAACTATATATGGTAACTTTTTTTTTTAATAATAAAATGATAATAAAGGGAAACAGTTAAAAAGTTTTTTAAATGCAGGCTACTAGTAATAAATAAAAAAATAAGTGTATAAGTATTGCGTAGTTATGTATATTAAGTTTGTATATTATGTTAGTTGTTGTACTAATTTTGTTTACAGTTAATAATCATTCTTGTGTTGTTTAAATCCACTATTATAAAGGAAGATACTTGTTTGACAAGTTGTACAAATTTGATATTTTTCACATAAAGTTAGATATTATTTTAAAGTACAATAGCTAGAAAAAAGTCTACAATGTTGGTAAACCATGTAAAAAATCAAACCTGAGATTAAACTCGTCTGAAGAAACCATAAAAGGCTGAGCACGCGCTAAAGGCTCCATCATATCACAAGCTTGAACTATTAAAACTAGCCAATCGTTTGACTTTTCGCAACCACTGTCGACATAATATTAGAAAATACAGTAATGTAACTATTAAACAAAAAACTACTTTATTTGATAACTTTTTAAATTAATATTTAAAAGTTATTATCTTAAGAACTAAATTTAAACAATTTTAATATTTTTTGTAAATTTAAATTTTGTGTTTGAGGGCAAGATAAACTATTTATAACTTTTTACTAATGTTTTTAGAACTTATTTCTAAATTGTCAACCTGGTTTATGGCAAATCAAAAAACAAACTACTTTTATTTTAAACTAAAGTTTTTAATAAACTTTCTAACTCAATGGGTAAGTAACTTTTCTAAGTTTAAAATTAATAAAATATAAAAATTTAATTTATTACTAACATACATTTTATGAAGTGCATCAATAAGTTTAATGACTTGCAGTTGAAGCTTGATAAATTTTTCTGCAATTTCATCTTCAGCTGTTTTCTTTGAACTGTAAAATTGATTTTAAGTATTTGAAACTGCAACAAAAATTTAATAAATTAGTTTTGTAGTAGTATGGTTTTGCAATTCTTTTCTGTAATACTAAATTATATAAAATCTAATAGACTTTTATATAAAGTTTTAGAGAAATCAAACTTTTTTAATAAAGTAGTTAACATTTCTAACATAAATTTATTTAAATAAAAAACTTGCAGTTACATTAAAGTATTTTTTTTCATTTATAGTTTTACATATAACTAGGTGAATTACAACAATTTAAAAGTACAGTAATCTTCCTCTTGAAAAGGTACTTTATGCACAGCACAAAATACCTAATATGAATTAATCTAAATGAAAAATTGTATATTGGGTTATAAAATTTTGTACAAAATCACTATTTGTAAATACTTCAAATATTAAACTTTTATGTAGCATAATATTGTATATATTTAAGTTTGCAAACTAAATAATAAAATTTTTATTGGAACAAAAGCTATCAGACTTTAAATGGTAGTTTTCTATTTTGTTTTGCTCTATAGTTAACAACTTGGCTAATACTCTTTAGGACTGTGTTATTTAAGTTAGCATAAAAAAAATTTGTTAGTTTCCTTAAAAAAATTGAGTACTTTAAAATATATTATTTTATATTTCTTTTTATTTTTCATTAGAAATATCTAATAACTAACAAACTTCAAAAACTGTTATAAATAAACTTTTACTATTAACAATAGAGGTTGTTATATCTGCTACATTGGATCATGGTCTTAGTTTTTATCAAAATTATGACAAATAATTTGTTAATTTCTTAATTTATCTCTTTATATAAACTAAAAACAAACACTTTGAAACTATCCATCATATTTATGAATACTTTGTTGATGAAAATCTTGACTAAAAAGTTCTAAAAACATAATGAACAGTACATACCAGTGGTATCGTGTGATGTCATAAGGGTAGCAGAGCAACATAACCTACCTTAAATATAATTATATTCCATGCATAAATGTTTTATTTTATACATATTTATATATTTTCTGAAGTCTTGAATAAATAAAAATCTTAATTTGAAATAAAAAATCATTCAAGGTAGTTTAAAGAAGTCCACACCCCTATCACACAATCAAGCTCTACTGTTTAGCTCAACTTGATTATATGGAATTTTAAACTATAATTTAGATTCATTTTATGGTATATACAATTTAATTTTGTAACATTTAGTTTCTAAAACTTACTTTTCTTTGGCATCTAATAGTGCTTTTTTTATTTTTTCTCTCCGTAATTTCATTTCTTTTAACATTGATATATTCATTTTTAAGAAATATAATAATAAATATCAATCTAAATAAAAATGTTAAACAATAAAAAGTGCTAGAGAAAAAACTAAGTTTCTAATTTGTTTAACTAATCTTTTACTTTACAAATTTTTATTATATAATTGTTAGAAAATTCTTAAAAAGTTATATGAACAAAATGTCAAACTTATCTATTTGCTTAAACTTTACTATAGTAAAGAGGTTCTTATAAACTTATATATGTAGTTTTTTAATGTAAATTTAATAAATATGATTAGTTAGAAAAAAAATTATGTTTTAAGATTAAGATAAATATGTTGTCTAAGTAAAACTGTAGCTAAAGATTTAGTGAAAGAGAATCTTTTATAATTTTTCAGATGTTAAGAGGTATCTTTCAAAAATTTTTGTTTTTGTAATACAATAATTTCATTACAAGTCTATATTTTAGTTTTCAAAATTTTATATTTCAATTGTTTAGAAATTTTATTTAATGTGTCATCTGTTGTTTTTAATTACAACTTATTGTTTTTATTTTTGTCTGATATGTTATATTTACTGCTGATTAAGATGTTCTTTAAAATAAAGAATTTAAGCATCTACTACTTTAAAAGTCCATGTCAACGTTAACATCTTTCTTTTTCAGATAGTTATAAATCTAATTGCCAAGATTCAATTTTAGACAAGTTATTTTGAACCTAAATCAGCCCTGGTTTAATTTGTGACACTGCTTTATAGAAAACAAAAATATTAGTATTATTTCTTTTTTTTTTACTTAAATTAGGCATTAACTTATCAGCATGTTTTTGGCTATAGTAAGCAAAGCTGAGATATTTTTTAACAATAAGTTATTTAAATTGCAAAACAATACTTCTTTTTTGCTGCAACTTTTAAATAATGTAAACAAAAAGTCCTATGTTTTTAATTATAACAGAAACTTATTTGTCTATTGCCAATGTTTTCTATACTAGTTTCTCTAAAATAATTTTTAAAACAAGCTGCAAAAACTCATGATCTATCATTTAGTTGAATTGCTACAACTTTTAAAAGTTCTTTACTTTCACTACTTTAATGCTTTTCACAAATATTTTCAGATTTTATAACAATAACCTCTGCTGAAGATTTAAATGCCTTGTCCACTATTTCAATACCCCCACCTAATAAAATAAATTTAGCAAATTAAAATAATTAAAATAGAAAAAACTGATAAATTTAAATGAGTAAAGGTTGTGAACAATGTAAGAAAAAAATATATCAGAATCACAAATGGAAATTTTTCAAACATGCAACAATTAAGATTACAGTTCTAGGTAGGATAATGTTAAAAGTGCAGAAATAATTTGCACAATTTATTGGAAAACTTAAGCAACTTCTCACTACCAAACAAATACATTATCTTAAACTCTTAAATCTAAATATCATGTTTAAGTCAATCCCTTACTACAGTAACTGATAAATGTTCAATATAGCAGGGCTGTCACTTTTTGAGACAAAAAAAAACTGTCCTGAGTCATCCTGAGTTTTTTCAAGTCCTTAAAAAAGAATTATAAAGTAAATAAAATTAAGTTCTATAACAAAATTAGTTATAAAATATTTAAACTTTAGCAACTAAATCTCTTTTAAAATCTAGAAAAACTAGCCAAAGGTTTTCAAAAATCTCAAAACTATTGTGAGTTTTACACAAAAAAAAAACAAAATTATCTGGAGTGAACCTGATTTTTTGATTTGATATTCTGAAATTTTCAAAAATTTCAAAATATTCTGAATAATCTTGAATGTGTGGCAACTCTGATACAAGTGAAAACTTCAATATGTGAACAAAGTATGATTAATAAAAAAATTCCAAGCATATAAGTTAAAATTGCTCTATTTGAAAGTAAACATGATTATTCTAAGCTAGCAATTATTTCTGTTCAACTTATTGTAAAATAACTAATTAACAAACAACTTGTTTTAAATTTAATAACACCAAATATTTTGTTCAAAATATTATATTAAGTTATTAAAATGGTACAGTTTGAGTGAAAACCAAAAGGAGTATCTACTTGATTAAATATTTTGGAATATTTAGAATCTTACTACAAAAAATATAAATAGTAGATTAAATAGTTTTAATTTTGAAAATTATATTTCAAGTCAGTAAAAATAAATTTAATGTAGCTTTTTTAGATGCTTGTTTTTTGCTATGACAACGTAAATTAACTTTCCCTAATATGACTAGATTAATGTATATTAATAACGAGTGTGAAGTTAGCTTGAATGATTTTTTTTTAAATGTCCAAACTTTGGATCTAATTATTTTCCTTGTCTTAGTAGCTAATTAAAACCTTTTTTTTTTATTCTAGAGAACGGTATTTTGTCTAAAAAAAATTTTTATGAATTATGAACTCAAACTCATAAAATAAAAAAATTCATAAAAAAAACCCAATAAGGCCAAATTGTACAAAATATTGACAGTTCGTAAAAAAAAAATTATAGACGTTTATACACATATTATTAAGAAGTTTAAAAAAATAAAATAAATATTTTTTTTTTCACTTAAACTTAAAAAACAAAAATAAATAAAAAAAACCCAATTTTTTCTAAGGGGCCCCATTCAAAAAACAAAACCCCAATCCAAAAGAAATTTTTTAGTCTTTAGAAAAAGGACCGTTTTCTAGAATAAAAAAAGGTTTTAATTAGCTACTAAGACAAGGAAAATAATTATTTCCAAAGTTTGGATTTTTAAAAAAAGTTATGCAAGCTAATTTCACACTCGTCTATTAATAATTTATTATTAATATTACAAAAACAGTTACAATGTTTCACCGCAAAGCGGATTTTCAAATTGTAAATTTTATTCAAACAGATTCAAAACAAAACAATGTCCTTTTTTTGTACAATAATATTCCTTTTGAATGCGCACTTTGAGTTCAGCTCAAAAAAGCGTAAAGTGTACTGTATACCTAAGAAGTACCAGACTAAATAGAAAATTGCGATTCGTTCAAAAGTTATTTGCCTTAAAGTACTTAGCGTACTCGTTTGAAAATGTGTATCTAAAGAGCGCGTAATCAAAAGAAATACTACTGTATACTTCAAAAAAGCAATTAAACTTAAAGCTCAATCGTGAGTCACGCTCAATCTCAAGCTCAATCGTGAGGGTGAGAGACTATAAAAGTCACTAATATTTGATATACAATCTTTTTTTGTTGTTGTTTTAAAATAAACTTTAACTATTAAAAATTAAGTTTTTCGATTAATTTTTGATCTGATTAGGTAAAGTGGGTTGGGGATAAGGGTATAAAAAAATGATAAAAAAAGCTGACTCAGAAAATGTGCTAATCAGACTAAGCTTTTTATTTATTTATTTTCCTTTCAAAAGTAATAAAAAGTATAAAATATTACAGTTTAGGTGTAAATTCGTATATAAACTAGAAGCAAACTAAAACAAAACACAACCGCAGATGTAGTATACTTTAGGTTTGTTTTAATAAAAAAGTATTTGTTCTAGAATAATATTTACACTAGTAAAAATAATTTTTAACTTTTCTTTGAATTGTTATAGTTTTATTTTATATTGACAAAATATAAATTAAAGACTTATATTTTTTGTTAATAAAAAAGAACAAAATATTTAAGTTTCAAAAAAATAATTTTTAGCTTGTATATTAAAATTGTGTTAAATATATACAAAATGTAAATTAAGTTTTATCTCAATAATAAAATAAGTAGGCTTTTTAATATTTAAAACTAACCTAGTTTGAATAATATAAAAAAATTTTACAGTTTTTTTTTCTATGATATTATAACAATTAATAAAATGTAACTTAGATTAATTTTCTATAAACAAAAATCTTTTCAAAATTTACTTTAGTTTCAAAGTTAAAATTATTTCGGAATTTATCATGTCTGAATACTTTTAAAAGGTAATCGGTAATAAATTTTGTGACAGAATATTTTGCTTTTATAAACTTCAGGTAATAAGTTTTAATATGTTAGGTTCATTTTAATTTAGATAACTACATAATACCAAGTGTATCATTCGAAAAAAAAAAAACAACTTTTGTAGAATAGATTTTTTAACCTCAAAAGAATATAATGTCAAACTAAGTAAACTAAAGAAGTGTATAACACTTTAACAGTGTTTTTCGCAGTCGAAAGCAGCTTTCTTTCTTTCTTTCTTCCTTTTCTCTTAAACTATTTAAACCACTTAAATTCAATGAGAGCGCTGCTTTGTGAGAGTTAATTTTCAGTGTCTTAGTTGATAACGCTTATCTATTGCAAAAAGTTATGTTCGCATCGTATACTTGTACGATGGCGACTGTTTTTTGATATGAACTTTTGAATTAAAATAGTTTATTTGTACAGTTTGTTATATAGTGTTTAGTCGCATTTCTATTCATTATAATACACCTTTATGTTCAGAGACTCAATTTCTTTATATAAATATCTAAGCATTTTAACAATCTTACTACTTAATTAGGCTAAGCTTAAACGATAGTCTAAGTTTAGTTCGCGTTTCATTAATCGACTTAGCTAAGTCAATTCTAGACATTTAAGTAACCGTCACCGATATTGTTATAGCGCGTTAAGTCAGTTAATATCCAGGTTCGCGTAACTAAGTAACAACTAAGCTTCGTGTGATAGGTATAGAAGAAACTTTTGATAATTTTTTTTTATAAGATTCTACTATTATTCTTTTCATAAACAAGTTCTTTACAGTTTTTCTATATATATAATTGTATATTTTAATTAACAAAAATCTTTTTGACTTTTTGACATCTTTTAAAAATTATTCTCATAGTAGTATGTTTTCTAATGAAGCATTGCTTTCTTGTGTACATAAGATACATTTATTTTTTTCACTTCTACGCAAAAGTACTAGACAACATTATTTTAGTTTTTCATATTACTTAAAAATATTATGTTAAATAAAATCGGTGTTTCTTTATCTAATTTAAGTAAAAACATCAGATCTTTTCTATATCATGTAATAATAATAAAAAAAGTATTTTCTGAAATATACTTATTTTATTTATAACAGGGGTGTGTTTTGACTGGTTACCTGTTTCCTGTGCGACCCCTAAAAAAAAAAAACAGGATTAAGCGTAATAAATAAGCGGTTGAATATGTTTTTGAATTTTTTATTACAAATTCATATTTATTTGCTTAAAGTTTTAATATCAAGTAAAGTTTAGTTCATATATAAAGAACTACGTCAAAAATTACGTAGTGTTATAAAGTGTAGAAAATTCAAGTTGCACAATTTGAAATGGAAACTTATCATTAAAAATTAGCCGATCAATCGTCTTAAAAAAAAACATTTTTTACGATTTTACAACTCGAAGGGTTTAATTTTTAGATTTTGAAACTTTTTTTTTTCAAATCACATACTGCTTTAACTTTTACAACATTAAAAAAATTGTAGTTTTACAACTTGATTTTTTCCATAAAGTTAAAAATATTTGTTTTCTTCTGCTATTAGTTAGTTTTCATAAAAATATTTTGTTTTAGATTAAAATTTAATTTTTAGAATAAATTTTAACTGAAACTGCTTTACTAAGTAATTTGTTTGCATACCATTGAGTATGTTTTTCTATTATTAAGACAAGTTAATTACTAGTTTTTATTAGTACTTTGTTTTAGTTTCTTTTGTATAAAATACTTCATTTTTCATGTTAGTTTTACAATGTAAGGCAAAATTTTCACATTGTCAATAAAAACAAGACTTAAGTTAACATTTAAACTATTTTACTAAAAATTAAAGAATTGGATTACTTACTAAGATTTTGTGTTCTGTCTTACTAGCATTTTCAGATTGCTTAAATTCTAAAATTTTTTGTACTGAGAAATTTTAAATATCGATCTAGTAGACAGTTATGTATTTTGCTAAAAAGTAATATTAATAGCTACTACACAAAATAATCTACTATTGAATAAAAAATAGTGCAACCCCTCTGAAAAAAAGTCTCTTATCAATTCTTTTTCTAACAAGTTTTCAATGCACTATGTTATACTTTTATACTTTATACTAGAATAAAAAAATTTTAATAGTAAACAGTTTCCTTATAAGATAACTAATTACAATACATTTTTGGATTAGGTTACTGTCAACTAAGTTGAGATGTTTCGCGCCATCAATAGAAATTAATGAACTTCACCACAAAATCAACAACAACAGCATCCGAAACAACCTATGACCCGTTTCGTCCTTATTAGGATTCATCACGCAGGCAAAGTCGCGAGAAACAGCGGTTTTTAAATATGTCAGATATTAGAAAAAAATGTTCTTTTAACTACTTTTTCGCAACTACGACAGCTGCAAAAAATTGAAAGTATTTTAATTAAACTAAGATAGAAAAATATTTCATTAGTTTTTAAAAAGGTGTCTCCAGTAAAAAATATTAAATAAATAAAAAACAGTTCATGGTTATTTTCAAAAAAATAAAAACTGTTTTATTAAGCACGTCAACTATTTTAATAGATAATAGTTTGTAGTTTTTTATTTTTTTGTTTCCAATATATAGGTAGTTGTTTCATAAAAATTAAACATACTGTTTTGTAACGAATTGGCTTAACTTAATTTACTAAACAGTTCTTTACTATGATATTAAGGTGGTTTTTAAATGTAGTCTTTTTAAATGAACAAACAAACTTTTAGGTCATCTAACTCATTTTAGATATTTTTCTTTAATTTTTCTAGCTTTATTTTACAAAAAAAACTATTTTTACTAATGTGTTCATCATTGCTTTTGTTTTTGTTAGCCTTAATGCTAAGCATAAGTAATTAGTACAAGTTCTACTAAAAAAAGACTTTTAAAAGGCTAATTTTAACAAAAAATAATGATCAAGTATTTTTAGCGTACATTTTTCAACTATCAGAGGTAAGTTTAAAAATGGATAGTACGTATTTTTATATTAAACTTAAATTTTTCGGCAGTTAGAACCTGACTTTTTTTTTATTATAATTGTTTTGTTAAAATTACTACTATCATGAAAAAAGTGTTAATTAAAAAATCAATAAAATATTTGATACAGTTTTTATAAGTTTAGATGTTTTTAGACTTAATTAAAAAAAAAAAAAAAAAAGTTACATGAAGATATATTTAAAGATTCTTTTATAAAAAATAAACAATTTGTAATAAACAAAACTATTTTTTTACCAGTAAAATATGTTACTAATGTAATAGCTACTTTGTAAAAAAATATTTTAAAAAATGGTTTAATGACTTTAAAAACACTTATAAAAAACAGAAAACTGTTAAATTTATTTTAACTTAATCTTTTATAACTGTCGTAAACTAACAACACTTTTTTTTATCACAACTTTATTTACAAAATTACGTCAGTATTGATTGAGTTCAATTAGTTTGTAATATTAGTAACACAAGTTTTGTACATACTATATTAAAGTTTATGGTTTAACTATTTTATATCAAAGTAAACAGTATAAGTTTGTTTTAATAATGAAAATAATAAAATTATAGAAATAAAATTATTATTTATTTTTAACTGTTATACTACTTACAGAAATAAAATTATTCTAACTCTTAATCATCAAAAGTTAAGTCAAGAAAAGTTTAAAAAATGAAATTGCTGTTCGAACATCGGTGTAATATATTAACTAAGTTCAAAAGATTACTTTCATAATTTTATCAAAAACAGATTATTATTGCATTTAAAAATCCCTTTAAGCAATTAAAGTTTTGTTCAGCATTAAACTAAATCTATTCTAGATTCCATTTGTTCATCCAGTCTTGGCATTTTTTGCTATTTCGACTTAACATCATGATCTTATAATTACGTTGACTGCATGAATTTAAAATTTGTTGCTGATGTCTCAACTGAACTTTTCGTTTCGATAAATTTATCATCAGCTGTTGATGTCTGTCTATCAACTGCTTGTGAGACGACGCTAATGATGATGGTCTTTGCTGCCCACGAGGGTACCTGGAAAAAGATTTTTCAGTAATGTTTTAAATTCATAGACAATCGTAACAAATGATATTCATCATTAAGCATGTTTAAAAATGATTTAATTAACTTTATAACAGTGCATTAGAAATTTTTCTAATAAAGCTATTAATTAGAAACAGCGTTGTGGTATGAAACAACTTTTAAAAAAATAAAGCTTAGAAACTTAAGATAACTAATCTAAACTTTTCTCTAGAGTAAGTGTATTCTTTTAAATGTATAACTCATATTTAAAAAACTACTCATTTTAATAATATTAAATATTTTTAAGTAATTAAAAATTAGAACTAGTTTTGGTCAAAGTATTTTTAGTTTTTTTTACCTTTTTAAAAAACACTAAAAGTATAAAAACTAGTCTTTAAATGACTAACCTTGCGTGGTATTCACACGTATTTAGGTGATTATTTGTGGTAATTTTAGGAAGAAAATTAGTTTTAAAGTTTTGATTTTCAAAGTTTTCCGACAGATTTGCTTTCACCCTTCTATCTGAACTTCGACTGGATAAACGGTTTGAAATTGGTCTTAACTGAAGACTGTCATTCCAAAAGTGTTTGTTTACTTTACTTTGGTCTTTAGACTGTGTTGATTCTGTACTTGGCCTAGATAATAAAATAAAAATGATTTTTTTGTTTGCTTTAATTGTTTTGATTGAACTTTTATAAAAAATGTCTACTCATGTTTTTTAGAATAACTAAAACATTTTAGTTTTGAAATTATTTAAGTTACAAACCTTTGTTGATCTTTTGTTTTGACATCATAAAGATAACCGTTGTTGATTACATCCATATCAGAAACTACTAGAGTCCTAGTTATATTTATAAGATCATTGAAAGGAGTTTGAGTATTGAAGTTTTTCGTCAAGTTCAGTCCTAAAATAAAGTTGTTCTTAACTATTTTCTACAATAAATATATAAGTTTATAGTAGTTTTACTAATTGAAACTAACATATACATAAAAACATTTAACCTAAATGAACTGTATATACCTATTTTTCTTTAAAAATATCTTATCAACAATATTTTTCTGAATTACCTAATTAGTAAAACTTAATGTCAATTAGTGATTAATTTTTAACTTATAGTTCATGTAGATAACACAAATACAAATAGTAATGTCATTTAATAATATTATCTGACAGTTGCAACATTTTTGTCAAGATAAAACAAGCACTAGACTGCACCATACGACCATCAACAACATGATTAAAGACAAAACCAGAACACATATTGTCGCGTGGATTGTTGTTGATAGTCGTACGGTGCAGTGTAGACCTTACTTTATGATGGCGAAAACAACAAGTTTTTTTGGTAATAGCCGAAATATTGCTTGTAGCTAATGTTATTTAAAAAAATATTTATAGTGTTTTTGCAACAACTTTTTTCCTTTTATGATTAAAAGTAAGATCACTTTTTGGATCACTATTGGAAGAAAAAAGTTTTACTTATTTTAAATTTGTAATAGACTCACTTAATTAAAAACACTTTTAATGTTTAAACTATCACCTACAAAACTGTAAGCAGAGCTTCCAAATTTTTTTTCAAGTGGCCCCCTTAAAAGAAATTAAGAAAGTTAACCCTCCTTCAACAAGATTACTCAAAAAACTACCATTAAAAGCACCAAAGACATTTTTTTACTCTTCATTAACAACTCCAGAATATCTAGCGTAAGTTTCAAATTATGACCTCATGGCCCCCTCTCCCCCTTTGACCCCTTTGCTGCTCATGGCCTGCTAAGTATCTGTCATAGCGCTCTAAGGGGCCACTTGGCCCACTTAGGAATACCCTGGTCTAGAGAGTAGTAGGAACGAAATGTTTTTAAGTCATACACATTTTTAAAATCTTATAATAAGAAACTAGCTGATACTTGAGAACTTTTTCTGCTTTCTATTAAGCTTAATGACCAAATGCTGAGGTTTCAAAGTTAATATTAAAAAAAAACATTAAAGTTGAAATATGACAACTTTTAAGTTGAATATTCTTAAAAGTTTTCTTTTCAAAAAATATATAAAATATATATTTTAATAAACTTTAGAATACAGTTTTCTAAAACTTTCACCTTCATGTGATTTTTTCAAATTGAAACCTATTTTCAAGATATTTTTACTTTTACTTAAAACCCAATTGTGTTGTATTTTTTTTAAATTTAAAAACAACAACCTTCAATATCTTTTTTGGCGTGAAAATGACTTGATAGTCTACCAACACTCGAAAAAACTCTGCTTTTATTTTGCTTTGTGTTACGCTTTCTGATATCATCAGTAGCAGACTTTGTTCGCTTTAATGTTGTTGCCATTTCTTATAAATAACTTTAAAAATTATTCCTATTGTCTTTTTTTTAAGATTTAAAGAATTTAAAGAATGCACCACAATCAACAATGAAAATTATTTATAAAAACTATAAATATACTTACCCCCCTTATAATTTTAAGTATATGTAATAATTTAAGTCAAACTATATGTTATCTTTTAAACTTTAAATTGTAAATTACGAGGTAAACAAAAAATCGTATACACTCCCAGTATTGCTATGTTTTTTAGGTGGACGGGTCTAAATTGCACGAAGACAAAATTGCACGAGGTTACTAAATTGCACGAGGGGACAAAGTTGCACGGAGCCAAATTTGCACAGATTACATTTGTGCACTGGAGTAAAAAATACAAAAATATAATAATAAAGCAAAAAAAAAGATAATTTAATAAAAAAAACACTGACCGAGGGTAAGGGTTAGGGGTAATAGTGATAGTAAAAAACGAAAATAAGAAATAAAATAAAATTTAAAAAAAATAAAAAAATTAAGAATTAAAAAAAGAAAAAGAAAATAAAATAAAAAACTAACTAACCGAGGGTAAGGGTTAGGGGTAATAGTGACAGTAAAAAAAAGAAAATAATAATAATAATAAATAAATACAAAAATAAAAAAAATAAAAAATAACTTGTGCAATTTTATTTCGTGTAATTGTTTCCCCTCGTTCATAAGTGTCTTCGTGCAAAATTATATTCGTGCAATTGTGTGAGCTCGTGCGAATTTGACAGCTACCCGTTTTTTAGATAGGTTTTTTCCAATAACACTCTTACAATATAAATACATTTATTTTCAACAATATTTTTTTGTAATACGCTTTGTATATACTGTATAAAGAACTTTCTGTTGTTTTTGTTCAAATAAAAAAAAACTTGTTATTTACTTTAAGATTTAAATATTTGAGTATTTGTTTTAATTTAGAACTAACTAATTTGTAATGTTTTTTTACATTTCTTAGAATATTAAATACGCAAATTCATATTTTTTTAGTAAATAAAAAAATCTTAAAAAACAATAGCTGATTAAAGTATTCTTTTTTTCCAATAACTAAAACTAAAATAACTAAACTAAAAACTTTTATTAAAAAAAATACTATTGGTACATGTAGAATACAATAAATAAATACTGTGATTAGTACTACTACTTAATAATTATATAAAACAAAAGCCAATAGCTAAAAAGAAAAGGAAAAAGGGGGAATTAGCTAGTGCGTATATTAACAATTACTATAAATCAGTTCAAGTTGTAGCAATACAAAGCTGAGTATTTTGTATATCAAACTAAAACAATTAAATGGTACTTCAGCTAAACTTTACAAGTACTGCATATTGCTTATCAAAGAATTGTTTATGCTTTAATCTCTTTTATCTACAAAGTCTTTCAGCGTCACGCCACTAGTAATGTATTTTGGAAACTTTTATTCGTTTAAAGTAATTTACTGTATTGTTTTTCAGCCTCTGTTTCAATTTCAGTTGCAAACAACATAAGTATTTGGACAGTATGGAAAATAGTTATATTAAGGCTAAAAAATAATATTGTTTAAATTTCAGACAAATAAAACTATTAGAGACTGAATATGTTTTATTTTGAAAGATAAAAAACGAGAAAAATAAACAAATACTCAATATCAAATGAATTATGTTCAGGATATAAACTATTTTTATTTGTTTTATTTTAAAGACAAAATTAAGATAGAAAAGCAAATATATCAGTCTTAAGCTGAGTCCTCTTAGACTAGAAACTATGTACACGTTAAATGGCTTTAATTGAAGTAGATGAGTTCTATATGTATACTAAAAGTATTCTAAAAATTTTAAATATTTTTCTTAAGTTTACCATCTATTGTTATGCTTCGTAAAACCGTAACTAAACATACAAAGAAAAGAGTCAAGAACTTACATTTTAATATTTTCTAAGGCAATTTGAAATTTTGGGCTAGTATACTTAAAGGTCAGTCTGAGCTGAAAAAACATGAGAAACACAGAAAAAGAAGCTTTATTACATGCGATTTTTAGTTTAATAATTTAAACATTATTTTTTTGTTAATTTTTAATATGTTTGGGTAAGGTGGGTTAAGGATAGGTGTATAAAAAAAAACTAAAAAAAAAATTTACAGACTCAGCTTTTTTCAGCTCAGACTGATCTTTAAGTACTTTCCAAAATTTTGATGTACTTGCATAAAAGTAGTTCTTTTTTCACAAGCTAAGCGTATTTGATCGGCAGGACAGTTTTAAAAATTTCGGCTAAATAAATGTTTAAAACTTCAATAATTTACCTTGCCAAATTTTAAACCTCATTGAAACAAACTGATCTAAATTACTGTCTGATTTGTTTTTATTAATTGCACCTAGACATGACATTAAACTGTATCCTGGTGTATCACTCGATAACCGAAAAGTTTTCGTACATCAAATCCTTTGACCAAATTTTTGAACACTTTTTTTTTCGTTCAATAAACAATATATCCATTAACAGTTAAATAGTCTTTTTGAACACTTAAGTTTATTTCATGTTGTTTTATCTGCACTAATCAAGAACTTTCCAAAACAGTTTATATTATTTTTAGCTTTATAAAACTTTAATTACTTCCAAACGTGAAACTTCATTTTTCATGACATTTAAATCTTGTAAATAGCATTTTGATACCTATAGAACATAAACATACTATATTTAGCTTTTAAACGACTAATTAAATTTTTTTATACCTTTGTTTTATATAAAACAAAAAGGTATTTTTTTGAACTTTGATATATAAATAACAGTTATAAAAAAATTTGAAAAGATCTAGCTGTTAAACAAACTAGATTAGATTGTTTGTTTATTAAAATTAGTTAATCTACTTTTTGTAAAATTATAAAAATTTTCTATCATTTAAAATGACACATTTCACGTAAGCTTTTTCCTTGGCTCAAAATGCGTACCTAAATAATTCTAAAAAATTAAACAAGTTTTTGAAAAATAAAACAAACTTACAACTTTTATTTTTGATATAAAAATTAGCTCTTTTTACAAAATAAAGTAGTCTTTTCTAGGTAATGTCTGACATCGATCTCGAAATGAATGGGGTCAATGATTGACTTGGTATATAAAAAAATGTTTGGTAGTCGTTTGATTTAAATATATTATTTTTCGATAAACAAATGCATATGTATGCTATTTGTTTTGCTATTTTTAAGTAATACAAAGTTCCAAAATAATCTTAAAACTATGTATTTGTTTTTGGAGTAAGAATAAAGTTAGTTAAATTAACATTCAAAGTACTAAAAATATATGTTTGTTACTAAAACAACTAAAACTTTTATTGAAAACTCTAACGCATTTTACTACTCAGTAAGCATTTAATTTATTCTTACACCTTAGTTGACTGTAATTTAAAAAAAAACTGTAAAACTAATTTTTACTTATGGTTTAAACACTTATATATAAATATCTAACATTAAATTCTAGTTTTTTAAGTTTAATAACCTTTATTAAAACTGAAACTTAGCATATAAAACATTCAAGTACTTTTTCACTGCTATAAATATCAACTTTCGCTGTGAATATAAGTACTCCTAAGTGTTTTGTTGTGGCTTTAAATCCCACACTAGACAGCTATATGATACTGCTTTTTTCTATCAGATAAAATATCCACATTTGTTAGATGTTTTTTTAACCTTAATTACTTTAAAATTATGCTTTTAATAAAAAGATATTTCCATAAAAAAAAGGTATTAAATATATAATTAAATTGTTTAAGCTTTTCTACTAACTACTTGGTTAAGCTTTATTATGAAATTCAAATAATTTCGATAAACGAAAGGTTTTTCGTACACCAGGCCATAGATCAAATTATTTGAATGTTTTTTTTCGTTCAATAAAACTATAACATTATAAAAAATATACATAATTTTTTTATTATCACAGATTGAAAATTATTCAATCACAATACACACATGTATTTTTATTGAAAATTATGGTTAAAAAGCTTTTATAAAGTATTTTAATATATATTTTCAGTCATAATACAATTAAGAAGACTTCAATATACTTTGTATTTTATTGTTACTTATTGTTAAATTTTGGACCTAGATTTCAAAACCTGGTCAATTAAACAGAAAGACACGCAAAAAAACTTCTTATAAAACAGAAACTTATAAATTATAAGTTACAATTTATAGTTTAATACAACAACAGAATAATAAACTAACAAAAACCATGAATACAAAAGAGCATATTTGTTAGTAATAGTATAGTTTATTGAACGACAAAAAAAAAACGCTAAAAATATTTGGTCTTAGGACCTGGTGCACGAAAAAACTTTAGGTTGTCGAGTCGCACACCATGAATACATTTTAAAGTCTTGTCCAAGACAAATCAACAATAACCATGTAAAGGAAGAAGTGTTGCTTACAAACAACACTAATAATTAAGACAAATGTTGAGTTACTACCAATGCAAAAAATATTACATACAATACCAAATAATTAGTTTTTCCTGCATAGCAGTAAGTTTATTGAACAAAAACAAAAAAAAAATATCCAAAAAAAAAAGTTTTAAATTTTTGGGTATACGAAAAGACATCTGGGTCATTAAGTCGTATAAAAGAATTTGTTGGTAGTTTGTCTTTTTTATTAAATAGTACAAATGATGTTAATTGTAAATGAGAAAAGTAATTATCTAATGAGAATTTTTAAATAAAAGATTGAAGAAGCTATATAATATGCAATAAACTACAAAACAAAGGCGTCACGTGGTCTTTTTGTTAGGTTTTGCTGCAAATTGACATTATCAAGTTAAAAAACCCTTAGTTTGAAACATTTAGATAAAAATCATAAAGGTGATATAAAAATAAGGCATACTATTAAGCAATTGAAAACTTTAATAATAAGTTTAAATAACCGAATAAAAAAAAATATGCTTAAAAACTATATCTAATGATTTTAAATAATCTTACCCTTTCATTAAAACTAAAGCTACTTTTTAAATTCAAAATTCATGAAAGTTTCTATGTATTTGCACAATTAAAAACTCAAAAACTTATAACTAATACTTAATTAATTAATATTCAACAACAATTTTTGAATAAAATATACTGCAAGTAATTTGAAAAATAAATCGAGGTTATTAAACCTAATAATGATAATAAAAACACTTATCTAAAACAGCTATTAAAAACAACAAAAAAATTGTAAAATTTTTTCAAACTTAGCACAAATGTTGTAAAAAAACCTACAGATAAGTTATATAAAGTAATTATCTAAAATTTTATTACTATTATAAAACATCTAACTACTTTTAAAATATAATAAAAACCAAAAACCAAAGTTTAGTAACATAGCTTTCAATACTCAGAAATGACAAAAAAAAAATTTATATAAAGTATATTTGTTTGCAAACTAACAAAATTAAAGTTTGTAAAATAACTTATAACTATTCACATTAAAAAAAAAATTATTACCTAAAAGGTCAATTATTTATTAAAACATCTTTTTTTTAAACATAAAAACAAATTTTAGTCACACTTAGATTTCATAGCACTAAAATAACAAACTATAAAGCAAAATTCATATGATAATTCACTACTTGCAAACTAAAAAAATATAAGTTGTAAAATAACCTATAAACATTAATGTCTAATATCAAGAAATTTTCTATCTTTATATAAATTGCAAAGAAACATTAATAAAAAGGTTCTTTGCTTTAAAAGCATAGAAAAAAATAAATATGTCGATAACCGAAATGTTTTTTCGTACAACCAGGTCATTAGACCAAACTTTTTATGCGCTTTTTTATCTTTCAATATACAATACATTTTTAAATTATTCAAAACTTCAAAAATATTACGACTAAAGCTTTGTTTTATCTTATTGTTTTATAAACTTTTTACAAAACTTAAAGTATTTTAAGAGAATTTCAGCTTGTATATCACATAATCAAAAACTTCTTGTTCACTACGGATTATAAAAAAGATCAAATTGTTATGGAATTGGCATTTAATCCTTTTGAGAGAGCTATCTTTTATTTAAACTAAAGCTACGCTTGAAACAGGCTTTTAGTTGCTTTTAGTTTTGACGCACTAACAACCATGCATTAATTCATTCAACTAACAATTGCATTTATTTCAGTATTGATATGTCTTTATAAAGAGTGATGTATTTCCCATCGTTACTAGCCTAACATTGGGACTGTTTTTTATCTTGACTTATAAGTCAAAGTAGTTGATTTTGTGTTATTTTTTAACAATTTGTTGTATTTTGTCGAACTTTTTTTTAATTGCTTATACACTTTTTAGTTTTAAACTCGATTTCATATACAAGTAGTTTAGGCGTTCTAACAATCTTACTACTTCAATAAATATTCTAAGGTTAAGTATCTAACTGTTTATAACCCTATCTGAATACACAGCAGCTTAGGTTCAATCAGCACTTATGAACTATTAGAATAATACTATAAGTTTAATGTAAATTTGATTAATCGACTTTATTAGTTTAGCAAGTCATTCTAAACGCTAGATTTAGAAACTATCAGTGGCGTAGCGTGGTATTTTGGTCAGGGGGTGCTTAATTTTTTTTTTTTTAAATCCCCTAATTTTAAACTTTTGTAACTAGCTAAAAGAGATCTTTTTATAAGTAATATAGTTTAAATAAAATCATTAAGTAAAATAAGTTCAAAGTAAATGTTTTAGAAAATACTTATATATTACAAAATTAAACAATAAAAAAAAGTATAAAATTTATTAGCATTACTTATACTTGCATAAATGTAAACTTACTAAATAAAAATTGTTTAACTATTAACAGTAAACTTTATATCTTGAAAAATAGATATTTTAAATAAAACGAATATATCTGTTTTATTTACGAAAAAATATCAATCTCTTTAACGTACAATACAACAGTGATAACAACGGTATACTATCAAAATCCACCCGCGTTCAAAATCCACCCGATAAAAATCCACCCGCGTTCAAAATCCACCCGATCAAAATCCACCCGGTTAAAAATCCACCCGATCAAAATCCACCCGGGTCAAAATCCACCCGATCAAAATTCACCCGAGTCAAAATCTACCCGATCAAAATCAACCCGAGTCAAAATCCACCCGATCAAAATCAACCCGGTTCAAAATCCATCCGATCAAAATCCACCCGATCGAAATCCACCCGAGTTAAAATCCACCCGATTAAAATCCACCCGGTTCAAAATCCACCCGATCAAAATCAACCCGACTCTAAATCCACCCGATCAAAATCCACCCGGGTCAAAATCCACCCGATCAAAATCCACCCGAGTCAAAATCTACCCGATCAAAATCAACCCGAGTCAAAATCCACCCGATCAAAATCAACCCGACTCTAAACTACTAAACAATTTGTTATAACAATAGTTGTCTTTACCGTTTAAAATCGTTATAACCAATATAAAATTTTGTTTAATTTAAATATTGTTTCATTTTTAATTAAATTACTTAAAATTTCTTAAGTTTTAACAAATGGACTTTTTTTATATGAAGATTATATTTAAAAAAAATAGTGGTAAATAATAACATTTCCATTTCTATGAATTAAAAAATATCAATTAACAACATAATATTGAACAGTAAATAATAGTTTATCTTACTTAATTACAATTTCTATGCAACTTTATATTTATAAAAAAACATAAAACGTTTACAACTAATTAATTAAAAACATGCAGTTATAGCTTTTAACTTAAATTGTCGGAAATTAATTCAAGAAAATTTATCGCATGTAAATTAAAAGTTTTAGATTAGAAAGTTTTAAATTTAAAATTTAAACGTTAACCAAAAGAGATTAAATTTTATAAAACCACTCAATTAATCAGTTTCAAAACTGGCCTTAACCTATTAATAAAATTAATAATACGATTGTTTAAGTTGATACAGTCTGGTACAAAAATTCATAAAAATAACTTATACTTGAATTTAAACTCTCTTGTCTGAAATACATACTTTTTTTAATGAACATATGTAAAAATAGAACATTTTAATAATAAATTAAAAATGTTATAATTTTTTTTTCGTAATATATGTTATAAATATAGTGTCATTTCTAAAAAACTCAACTTATTTGTTTACTACTACAATTCTAAAGTATATAATTTCCCTAGCTCAAGTCTAACTACTAACTTTTTTAGTTGCAATTTACAAGCTATTTGAGCAAACTCAATGAATTGTAGAGTCGATATTTGTTTTATGTAAAGGACTTTAGAATTCATAGAAAAATGTTTAGCTTTTTAATTTGTACTATTAGTTAAAAACTAGCAAATTAAGTTGTTATCTAATTAAAAATAACTTATAACTTTAGTTACTTTAGACGAAACAATTTTTAGTTTTTTCAAAAATAGATGGTTTATAAAAAAAACATTTAATAAAATAAAATTCAAATAACTTGAACACTTTGAAAAAAAGATAATAGCAGCTAAAATTATTGTATAAATTAAAAAAAATAACTAAAAAATATTTGTAACAAAAATTAGATAGAAAACAATAAAGTTGTTTTAAAACAGTTATTGATTTCTTACATATTCCTCATTTATATTTTTAGTAAATTAGTTTTCGTATTTTTATATTAAAATTTATGTTCTGTTTTTAAAAACTACTAATAAAAGAAACGTCAATAAATTGTTTACTAAACGACAAATAAAAGCGCTCAAAATATTTGGTCCTAAGTCCTCTTGCACGAACATACCTTAAAGTTATCGAGTCGCACACCAAAAATATCTTTTAACGTCTTTTCCACGTCAAAAACAATAATGTTTAAAATATAATTAATAGGTGATAGTTTTTCCAAATTTAACAAAGGATTTTTATTTTATTATCACGTAGCAATTATATATAATTCTTTATCTATATTTTATTTTTTATAAACACTGTTAGTTGAAATTTTTTATATAATAAAATATTGTATGTAATACTATTTTGAAATTTAAGTAAAGCACAAAACACAAAACTTTTTACATCAAAAAAAAAAAGCTCAAAAATTTTAGATTAATATTTTAAATTTCTTTTTGTAACATTTTATTAACATTTTCATAAATTTACATTATTTGGTATTTGATTTTTGTAATTTTCTTTAGTTAAATAAATGTTATTAAAGATTCTTCTAATTTATAAACTTCTATAGTTTTGATATTTTAATTTACTATGAGTTATCCTTAGTAAATATTTTTATTTAATTATGATTGACTTTGGGAAATTAAATTAGAAGGAAGTTTAAATGGATTAAAACTGAGCGTAATTCTTTTTTTATTTTTTTTTTAACTTCTTTTTTAAAAGTAACACCAACACTACTAACATTAATAAATTATAAACATTTTAAATACTTGTAAAGCTACTATGAATATTTTTTTTAATGCTGTTTAATTATATTGTTTAACTTATTTTTTTAATTATTTTATTAAATAAATTAAATTTTCTTTCTTTATAAATACTTACTCTTTTTTATACCAATAGTTGTTTAAACATATAACTTTATTCAATATTACAAAATTTTATTAGAAATTAATTCTTATTTCGAAAAAAAAATGAACTCGGGTTGATTTTGACCGGGTGGATTTTGAACCGGGTGGATTTTGATCGGGTGGATTTTAAACCGGGTTGATTTTGATCGGGTGGATTTTGACTCGGTTGGATTTTGACTCGGGTTGATTTTGATCGGGTTGATTTTAATCGGGTGGATTTTGAACCGGGTTGATTTTGAACGGGTGGATTTTGATTCGAGTGGATTTTGACTCGGGTGGATTTTGATCGGGTGGATTTTGACCCGGGTGGATTTTGATCGGGTGGATTTTGAACCGGGTAGATTTTGATCGGGTGGATTTTGACCCGGGTGGATTTTGATCGGGTGGATTTTGACCCGGGTGGATTTTGAACCGGGTAGATTTTGATCGGGTGGATTTTGACCCGGGTGGATTTTGATCGCGGGTGGATTTTGATTGCGGGTGGATTTTGAACGTGTCCCGATAACAACACCTCATTGCACATAATTTAACTAAAGTTACACAGAAGTTAAAATAGACCAACTTTATAACTGTTATTACAATTTTTTACAACTTTGTAAAATAGTTTAAACTATACTTTTCAAATTTAATTCATCTGATTGTATTTGTTAAAAATTAAAATCACAAACTCAGTTTATTTCTCATAGGCCGACACGCTTTTTCTTGTATTTTTACAAAAATTAAGTTCAGAAAACTAGCAGTAATCTTAACATTTATTGTAGCATAAAAAAAACTAGTAAAATTGTTTAATTTTCTTTTAAGCGTGACGTATTTTTATACACTTTTTGTAGAAATATCTGTCATACGGTTATATTACAGCGGTGCACTAATTAGTTGTGTACTTTTTGAGTCTAAATTCCTATGAAGTTAATGAAGTTATAATTTTTTTCCTTATGGAGTTTTTCATTAACATCGATGCGCACTTTCGTTTGTGCACCCAATCAGTATATTGGGTAACTTTCCTAACTTGTCACAAAATTTGGTTTAACTTTTTGAATACTAGATAAACATATTCGAAAAAAGGCAAATTAAGCAGAAAAAAATAAACAATAAAGGATAAAGATATTACTTTTTTTTTTTTACTTCTTTTTTTTTTTTTGGTGGCACGCATGCGCCAGTGTCCATACTCACGCTACGCCCCTGGAAACTATCAACGATATTGTTATAATAGCGCGTTAAGTCAGTAATTACAGGCCCGCGTATAAATTAAGTATAAGTAAAAAAAACTATCGTAAAAAAAACTATTTTTTGCTGTTCTGTAGCTTAAAATAGTTTAAGTAAACAAGTATTGTGTCGCTCGATGATCAAAAGGTTTTGCTAAGTATCATGTCTTTTTGAATTAGTTTTGTTCTTCGATTTCTGTATCGTGTTCAATAAATTAACTAGATATACGAGACGAGCTTACATACTTTCCCTAGTAAATTTTTGTTTAATGTTGAATGTTTGTCCTAAAATCTGTTCTTTTCTTAAGCTAGTATTTTTGTGCTTATTTAAGCGGTTAAAAGTAATGCTTATTTGGCAAGACACCCTTTTCAAAATAAATTCCTTGACTAATTAAACTACACTATAAGCAGTAACATATTTGTTAAACCAAATCCAGAATTATAATCAAATCGTTTATACAAAATGATGTTTGAAATATATTGCACCCCTATCATGGCCCAATTATTTTGTTAATTACAAAGTAAAAAAGTTGAAGTAAAAACAAAAATTTTTTGTTTATTTTATTTTTTTAAAAGTCATATAGTGTAAAAATTTTGTGTTTTTAATAACATAAGTACTGATAATACTTTAAATATTTAATATTATTATTAAATTCAATAATTAATAATACAGTACAAAACCATTAAGTATGCTTAAAATTGTTTTATACCTCATAATTGTACTAGATGGTTTTTGGATTTACAAACAATAACTTAAATAACACATATTAGATTCTAATTATGTTGAAAAACTAGTTTAAAAATATATTGAAGTGTTTATAACGAAAAATAATCATTTTAAGAAATAAACTTATACTAAAGTTAAGTTGTTATAAATAGGTTACTTATTTGTAGTAAAAATAGGCAGCTTGTTTGTATTTTATTTTTAAAATTTAAACAACATTAAATATTATTATCACCAAAATCAATTTTATGTCCTCAATTTCTTGAAAATAGCTTTTTATTAAAACCTGTGCAAAAGCTTTATTTTATTTATTTATTTTTTTATTAAGGTAGAAAAATATCAGAAAATACTCACTCTCCCCTCTGCAACAATAAACGTTTTCTGAAGGTCAAGCAAGTGAGTTTGAGCTCATCACATGTTATTCCACCTGCCCTATCTTTAAATTTACTAAGAAAAAAAATTACCTTTTAACTAAAAACAAAACTAAAAATGTCTATGTAATAAAAAAAATTTTAGCTAACTGAAATAAAAACTAATCCTAAACCTTTATTGAAAAAACCTCTGGTGACACGTCATTTGGCAAACACTCACAAGGTTAAAATCTCAACACTAAAAACCACAAAGTGTGGGAAAATCAAGAAGCTCAAATCCCCAAGTAAGTATTTGCCGACGCAACAACAAAAAACACACCTACAATCCAATCATGTGATCACTGCCACCAGTGTGAACTCACAATCAGCTGTTGTAAACTCAAATAAACCAATATCTAATTTTAAGTATTTAGTTCTAAAAAATTCTAACTAGACTAAAGAAATACTGTAAGTAGGAAAAAAAAGATACTACTTGTATTGAAAAAAATAACACGAACATATATATATATATATCAACAATAAAGTCAATAAATAATAAATTTTTTTAAAATTTGTTAGTATTAACTTTGTACAAGACTCAAAAAAAATAAAATAATAAAATAATAATAAACAAATGAAATAAGTGAAAAAATAAAAAATAAATATTAAATAAATAAAAAATAAAATAAAAAAATAATAAACTAAAACTTTTAAAATAAATAATTAAAAAATAAATAAAAATGTTGTATTAAATTTATACTTTTACCTCTAATTTCTAAAAAAAAAAAATGAATTATCTTAAATCTAACAAAATTAAAACAAGTAAAACAACTTAGCAATAAACAAAATTTATTACAATCACTCTTTCATCACCAGGACATTCATAAAATAGTATTTTGTTTAGTTTTAATATTTATATAAGATATTTTGTATTGCATAAGTATTTTTTTACTTTAAATACGATGTTAAAAATATTTTATGTATGATGTATAAAGTTAGAAAGAGTTTAAGTATTAGTTGTTTACAAATATTAACAGGGTTGCTACTTTACCTGGAATTTGACAATTTAGGCAAAAAAAAGCCTGTATTTTTGAACAAAATTCACTAAAAAAACCTGGATTTTTTAACAATTTCAACATGATAAATAGTAAAATTTTAATTTGTCACAAAAAATAAAAATTTTTTGTTATCATCAAAATTTTTATTAAAAAACACCTTTAAAGTAGCTTTACAGTATATTTTCAATGTTTTTATACTAGTTAACACTGTTTCTTACTTTAAATTTATCTTTAAACTAAAAATAGACCCAAAAATGTGTACTTTTAAAATCCTGGAAGAAATTATGAAAACCTGGTAAAAAATTAAAAAAAACAAATAGCAACCCTGTATTAAGTAGTTTGTAAGCTCTTTGTTCTATTAAACTATAACCAAATAATATATCAGTGTTAACATTTTATGTTTAAGTGGAACTGTACTGAAGTTCCACTACACTGTTAAATGATATTGAGTTGAGATTATAGTTAGTTATTGTGACGTAATTTATCTTCTACCAAGTTAAAATTTGGCACACACTTCTGCAAACACAATTACACAAGCAGGAAACTTATAAATATATCTGTAAAATTTTACCTAGACTTTTTTTTTGTAATTTTAGTGAAACCCTGCTTGTATTTACTGTATCTTCTATAGACTATATTTAGAATTTTTGTGAATTAATATGTAAATTTACTTAGTGCAAAAAAAGCTCTACTTTATAGCAACTTTGCTTATAGTCATTTTGTACTTTTTGCTCAATGTTATCTATCTAAGTCTACCAAAAGTCATAAGACTTTTTTTCATCTAAGGTGCATAGTGTTTGATGCTTTCAGTACTTTGATTATGGTGAAACTTCTCTAATTTGTTAGCTGAATAAGGTAGTTTTTGTGTGTAAAGAGCAAGGTTTTGTTAAGTTAAACTTTTGCAGTTACTGTATTTTTGTCAACTCAGATTAAAATGGTATTTTCTATCTAACAACAAAAAGTATTAACTAGAATTTAAATTTTTACCACACAAGGTGGCAACTGGTTTCAAAGAGATTTTGTTAAGGTTTTCATATTTTCTTCTAGGTTAAAAAACAAATTATTATATTCATTTTTACTATAAAATTAAATCAAGGAAAAAAATTGTTTTACAATTTTAGAATTACTGAAGAATAAAGTAGTGCTACTTTATATGTGTTATCCAGGGTTGCCACTCGGTCAGGAAATCAGGAAAGGTCAGGAAAAATTAAAAAAAATTACAAAAGTCAGGAAAAAATGGGGGGTTTTGAAAAAAAGTCAGGAAATTTGATAAAATTTAAAAAAAAGTCAGATTATGTCAGTTTAAATTTACAAAAATCCTTGTTTTCCAAAACTTTCAAATGGTAAAAATTAATTAAAAGTCCTTTAAAGTCAGAAAAAAATTCCAAAATTTTCCTAGAAATTTACGAAAATATTTAATTTTATTTCAAATGCCTTTATCTGGTATAAATTAACACTATACCAGAGTACCCAGCCTATTGTTGCCTTTGTGCATGAGGACATTTCATGCTTGGTAATTAAATGGATGTGTATTTTTATGATAGACGGGTAGTTTCGAACCTCAGCCTTCCCAAGTTATTCAAGATTGAAGCTTCCCTGAAACCTGCCCTTGATCTTGGTTGTGCAGCAACCAATTTGCTTTCAAATTTGGGGAAAAAAGACCTAGTTGAGGAACAAAAGATCTTAAATTTTAATAAAGAATGTAGAGTATTTGTTATAAGAGCCGTTAAAAGTCTCCGGAGCGGAATGGCTATTGGAACTACAATTGTTAGAAATATGTCATGCCTAAATCCTCATAACCTAGACAAATTAGGAGTCACAGTTCTAGTTAAGCGTTTTGTCAATATTGTGCACTTCTTAACAAAACAAAAATTGTGCACCAACACTGAAAGTGATGATAACATCAATCAATTTAGAACTTTGATAAATTGCCCAATGAATGTATTAAAGTTTAAAAGCTTCAAGCAAAGTCAAGATCGTTTAGACCAGTTTTATTTTGAAACATTTGGAGTTTGTACCAAATCTTCTCTTGGAAAACTGTTGCAATCATTGTTTGTGGACATGGGGAGGTGTCACAAGGGTTTAGTATTAATAAAGCTCTGCTTGAAGATAACAAGAAAGAAAAAAGTATTAAATCCAGATGAAGAATTAAAGATTACATGTATGCTTACAAACTAGAACCATATCAAGTAAACGTCTCGAAAGATATGCAGATGTCAGTAGCCGGTATGTTGTATTTTTTAGAGTGTTACGTTTTAGTGTTATAGTAATATTTTATAATTAAAATTCGTTTACGTATAATTTTAATATAATTTTTTTTTTAATCAGATATAAGCATTTTTAAAAGAACAAAGGCAGGAAGAGATAGAGGTTGAGAAGGATACAGAGGCAGCAAAATTGGAGGTAAAAATAAATGAGTGCCAAAAGAAAAGAAATGAAGCCCACAAGTTGTGGCTTGATTAAAAGAAAAGATTCTCTTCAACAAGTGTAGGGGCATCAGATGAGAGCGATTTAAATAAAATGAGGCAAATTATTTTAACTGCCAAGAAAATGAAGCGGAATGCAGACCAGACGAAGGAAACCATATCTTCATTAGATGAAGAGGTTAAAGTGCTAATAAAAAAACAGAGAAAATAAATTTTAGTACATACATTTGGAAAACAGTATTTGATTAAGTTCTTTTTTTTTAATGTTAAAACTGTAAAAGTTCGTTATTGTTTTAAGGTTTGAGTTGTGAAATCTCCTTATTGATGTAAGGTTTAATTGTAAAAGTTCCTTGTATGTCGTTTCGTTTATTTAGATACATTTATGCAAGGAAATTCTAAAAAATTGTATTCGTTATTGTTTTAAGGTTTCAACTGTAAAACTTTGTTATTGTTTTAAGATTTCAGTTGTGAAAGTTCGTTATTAATTCAAGGTTTTAATTTTAAAAGTTTCTTATATGTCGTTTGTTTATCCAGATACATTTATATTAGGAAATTCTAAAAAATTGTGTCTTTTTTCAGACAAGCTGTGTTTTAAGGTAATAATACAAGTATTTTGCTGATAGAGCTGTTTATTGCAAATACATCATTCATACACAGATGGTTCAAGTGATGTACTGGAAGTTTTATGATAGAATTTAGCAAAAAAAATTTGTTTTTAACCTGTATTAAAATTAGATTGAAAGCTTTATATAGTTTCAAGTGTTAGATTATGTATTTTAGAATAAGTTTAATTTAAGAGTTTGATTTAGAAAAGTCAGGAAAATTTTGGTAAAAAGTCAGGAAATTTTTCTCAGCTTGATCAGTGGCAACCATGGTTATCTAATAAGTAAGACTTCAAATGATTTAAAATATTTGTTGTTGTATGTATTAGTAACTTCTTACTAAACCTAAATTTCATCATTTAATAAATAAAAAAATACTAGCTTTATTTTTAATCAAATCAGGGTTGCCATGTATGTTATATTGAATTTTTCAAAAAATTTAAACCAACTCCAGCTCATTTTTACTAAATATTTGTTATGATCATTCTCTACTATTATGTGTATAGATTCAGTTATAACTTGAAATTTTAACTAGTTTATTGATTTTATCAGACTTATTTAGCAGTAGTTTATAGATATGGTACCTGGAGCACTCAAATCCAGTAAAAACAGTAACAAGTACCTTGAAGAGGCTCAAGCTTCTGGAGTGTTACATATCTCAAATAAAGTTAGTTTGATTTTGGTTACAAACTACCTATAGCTTACAATGTTTAGTGCTGTTTGATATTTGAAATGTTTTTTTTATGAAGTTAAATTAAATTTTTTTTTTGTTGAATTTAAATAAATTAAATTTTTTTTTGATTTTAGTCATATATGTTCTCCTGTGTAATAACTATGAAGACTTAAGTCTCTTTTTTACAACACTCTTGAAGTTTTAAATCAATGTAAAAATATTAAGTTATGAAGCATTTTTTTTTTTTTTCTTAACAAACAAATATTTTAGAATTTTTTCTATTCAGCTCTAAGATATATTTTTATAAATTAACTTAAATTTTGATCGTTTTACTATAATAAAAATCTAAAGAGCTTTGTCAATGTACAAAACTTGAATACATATAACAACTTGTTTTATTCATCACATTATATTTGTTTAAACATTTCACTTCTACAGGTTTTAAGAGATATAAACCAATTAGGCAGTGATGAATTTGATTTAATGGATGTCCAAGATGCAGATCTCAGCCTCAACTCCCTACAACACGTTCCACCATACATGTCAGATTGGTTTTCACTTAATAAACTTTCTCTCACTCGAAATGGAATCAGAGAAATACCCAACTTTTTTGTTAATTTTTCACTGCTTCACACATTAGATATGAGCAGTAATTCCCTTAGTGAAATCCCACCCTTTATTTGTTACCTTAGTAATTTAGTGATACTCCGCTTTCGTGGTAACAGCATCTTATCTTTGCCCTCTGAGCTAGGAAAACTTAATAAGTGTCAGGAGCTAGATGTCAGCGGAAATCAACTAAAAATAATTCCAAATGAGTTGGGTAATATGAAGAGTTTGTTTTATTTGGATATTTCAAGAAACCAGTTAGAACAGCTTCCTAATTCTATTAGCAAACTAAATTTGATTCATTTTGATGCAAGCACAAACAAAATATGCATGGTACCACTATGTTATCAACAAATATCTACTCTTAAATACTTTGATGTGTCTGAAAATCCCCTTAAAATTCCTTCACTTCATGTTTTAAAATATGGAAGAATTCATTTTTTTAAAGCTCTTGAAGCTGAAATTTCAAAGCTTCATCATGTTCCTGAATCAAATTTTCAGGAAAGAAGTCTTGTAAAAAATAATTCTTTTGATACTGTTATTGATGTGTACAATACTTTACCCGCTGATAATACTTTGAAAGCTGAATTGGAAACTAATGTCATTGCTAATTCAGAAAAAACTAAAAGTATTGAAGCTGATTTAGAAACTAACAATTTAGATAAAGCTGAAAAAATTGAAAGTAAACAACAGCTAGATGAAACTGAAGTACTACCATGTAACCTCCAATATCCAAAAGCTTCAACACCAAAGAAAGTAGATAAAAGTTCAACTAAAATAAGTCCTAATTTAAAAAGTGGCACATCTGGAAAAACAGTACAAACTTCTTCAAAACTACCTAAAAAGGATACTTTAACAAGACAGAATTCAAGTCTCCAGAAGAAAACTTATTTAAGTAAATCTACTTTGAAAAAGTCATCTGTTACGTCTAAACCAACAAAAGTTCCTACTACTCAAGCTAACTCAAAATTATTAACCAAAAGTGTTTCATCAGTTAAAACATCACTACCTAAAAGATCTGTTCCTTTGAAAACTACAAGTCCACAAAAACTATCTAAAACCATACCTAAAAGTAAAATTGCAACAAAACCTCCAATGCAAAAAACACAAACAAAGCTGTCTAAAAAGAAAACCCCAACAAAAAGCTTTCCTGGTTATAACACAACTAGCACAGGTTCTAATAAAGCAGTGAGTTCTCAATCAACTCTGAAACGTCCAACAAAACGAAATGAGGAGTTAAACTATACAATGCGGAGGAAAAATGATAAATATTTAGAAGAAATTGAGATGATAGAGAATATAAGGGATAAAGTTGAAAAAACACTGAATAGCCGGCTTGATAGTGAACTTCAAAAGAACTTTTGTGATGGAGTGCTGCTCTGCAAACTAGCCAACTTAATCAAACCTCGTTCAGTTACAAGTATAGCTGCCCCATCGCCCGCTGTACCCAAACTTAATCCTGTAAGAAGTAGAAAAAATGTAGAGAATTTCATTTCTGCATGTCCTCACATTGGAATAAAATCAAAAGATTTATGTCCTGCTAGTGACATTCTTAAAGACAAAGAGCCTTCATTGAAGTTTCTAAAAATGATGACCTGCCTTGTTAGTTTATTGCCTGAGAACAAAACTATTTCTTCAAATTCTTCTAGCAAACTTTCTGAACCTACGGTTAAAGTTATCAGTTCATTCCTACACCCTACCAAATAAATGGGTGAGGTTTAAACATAATTATAAATTTTTAAAATGTAAAGAGTAAATCATGACTGCTTTATATTATTCAGATACTTTGTAGCTACTTTTTCTTTAAAAACTTTCTGGCATCAAATTTTTTTTGTTTATATTTTTTAAACTCTCTGACTGCCGCTAATAATTACTCTAAAGATAAACAAAAAATAAAGGAAATATGTAATTACGATTAAAATTAACTTCTGTGCTTTGAAAAGTATTGTTTTAGCTTTGAGTTATATTTTAAATCGTGTTTTTTGAAATGTTTTAACACAACAACTATAATATTTTATTTTGATTTTATTACTCAGTTTTTACAACTGAATAAATTTTATGATAACAAATAAATATTTATTGTTGTACCTCTAGTATTAAAACTTTTTTTATTCAGTGTTTTTAAAAACTCTAAAAGTTCTTAACACTTTGATTGTTTAAGTTGAGTTTGTTTAAATAAAACAACGATATGACCTTAACAGTTTTTCAGTTATTTTTGCAGATTTTTAAAATAGTTGTTTATGATTTGATGTTTTCTAACCACGTTTGCTTACTTAAAGTTTACTTTAAATAATACTCAAAGTTTAAAATATTTAAATTGAATTTTTAAATGTTTTGTTTCAAAAATTGACTTTCTGTACTTTAATATATGTCCACCTTTTGTTTTCTTAATACGTAGCATTTTATTTTTTGTGTGTTCTTTTTGTTAGTGATTACAAAGTTTTGGTAAACATCTATCATAGACTAAAAGTGCAATAAGAACGTAACATTTAAAAAAAAGGTTAATATATTACTATGTACTTAAAAAAGCTATACACAATATATTGAGAACATTACAATACGTATTTCAGTTTAACCTTTAATATCTAATTGTTAAATAATATTTGAAATTAGTTTTTTAATAAGAATGATTAGATGCATTATAGTCTTAACCAAATTTTTATAGAACTATTTTTCTTATGCTATATAAAGATTTCTGTTGAAATTCATAAATTAGAACGTTATTGTTTCAAAAAAGTTTTAAAGATGTACATATATAACGCTTAAACTTTCGGAAGTAATTTTTTTTACAAATATTTTTCTACTTTCTGTAAGTTTTTCGAATTTGATTTTATAAAAAGCTTCTTCTCTTTAGTTTTCTGTACTTGGTTTTAAGTAGCTGGTTAATCTAAGTAACATAAATGTTTTTTTATTTTAGTATTAACTAAAGTGTGGACGATGTTTTTTTTTTTTTGCCAATGCTGTTAAATAACTTCCTTTAAAAATAAAAAGTCAAGTTTTTATAATTTACAAGATATATTTGTTTATGCGTTTGAATATTCTTTTCGGGTTATAGTTTTATATAAGTTATATATGATACACAAAATAGTTTTTTGATTACCATTTGTTTACCATAGCCAAATTTATTTTAACAAATGAAACTGTAGTGTTTAACTTAACACTTTAAAAAACGATATTTTCAGTTGATGTTTATTTAGCTATTGAGCAACATCTAAAAATATATTATTTTATTTTGTGATAACCTAACTTTTATTTTAATAATACATTTAGTTGACTACAACCTAGAGGTCAATTAAAATCTTACCTTATACTTTTTACTAAATACTAAGTTAAGATCCCTTGTCTTCTTGAGGTCCAACGTTAAACTTGGTATAGTTGATTAAATTTTACACATTTAAATTTGTATGTTTCCACGAAGGGTAAGTTTATTTAAAGACCTCAATTTTACTATTTGTTTTGATGATCGAAAAAATTTATTTTTGTTTGGTCAGATAATATAAGTGTCACTTATTAAAACAAGTTAAATTAAAATATTAGATAAATAAGTCTGTTTTGTTAACAGGGTTGCCCAAAAACTTGGAAACCTGGAATTTGACAATTTAGGCTAAAAAAGTTGGAATTTTGAACAAAAATCATTAAAAAACCTGGAATTTAAAACGATTTTTACATGTTAAGTAGAAAGATTTTGATTTGACACAAAAAATCTACCATATAGATATTTGTTTGAAAATACATTTAAAGTAGCTTTACAGTATCTTTTCAATGATATTATACTATTTAACACAGTTTTTTTCATCTTTAACTTAACTTTAAGCTAAAAATAGACCCAAAAATGTGTACTTTTAAAAATCTAGATTAAATTTTGAAAACCTAGAGAAAATTTGTTAAAAACATTTGGCAACCCTGTCTTAACTTATTGTTATAAATTGTATCACTAATTTTAAGAGATAACAAAAATATGCAGAGAAAGGTGTCAGTTAGTTTGCATTGTGCAACAGTTTTTCTGAAAAATTTTCAAAATTCTTATTCATTTAGGCTTGCCAAAGCTTTTTTGCTCTGATGATTCTGTTTAATAATTGTTTATAAATCAATTAACAAAAGTATATACTACAATAACTGTTCAACAACAATTTGTATAGATTTAATTACAGATAAGGTTTGAAATAAATAAAAAATTCTGAGCTATTTTTTAGTTTTTTATGGTTTACCACAAATACTGTCAGTTTTCCATTCTGGTAAGCAACTAAAAATGTAAATAAATATGTTTTTAAAACTAAGATTGTCAACTTTAATACTTACTGTAATACTTATGACTGATTTTGTGTAAAGCTAATTGTGTTAGTAAGTTTTTTTTAATCACAGTTTTAAAATGTAGTTTCTGTGTTTACTTATTCATATGTTTTAGAATTAGTTTGACAGTCGATTTTTAATAATAATTTTTAGTAAAATTTTCTCAATTTATCTTTATACTTTTGAATTTTAATAAAAGAAACTTTTTGAAACACCTAATATTGTAAATATTATGTAAATAAGTTTTACCTGTCACGTATGACTGGCTTTGCATCGGAACTCGGTAACAAATAAAAGTTCTAAAAAAACCAAGTTGCTTCTAAACTTATTTGTTTAGTTTTCTAATAATAATATTTAAACACACTATCTATCTAATTTAACAAACTGAATAAGTAATGCTTATTGCAAAGCTTACGTTGCAATTGCATTAGAAAACATTTATTTTTAAGTTCTGCATACATAAATGTTTGATTATACCAATTCGACCATCAGACTAATACGGCATGTAAGAGTATTATTATATAAGATTTACATTATGCTATGTATCCCTTTTTTCAAGTGGTATAACACTTGAAATTTTAGGTTAGTAACACCTGTAGTACTTTTATAATGTAATGTTTTTAAAATTTATGTAAGCATGTAGTACTCTACTAATTTTATACACTTGCATATCTTAAGTAAATTTATAAGTTTTGTTTTCTGATTTTCGCTTTAACTAAAACTTTTTTACAAATGATTTACCAAATCAAAGATCCTTATCCAACTGTTTTTTGCTTAGATCAGTATCCTAGCTGAAATTTGGCAAGACCCGGCTCCAGCTTTTTGCGATCAGCTTTCTTCAGTTAAATATTTAGATTATTGTGTTTTTGCTTAGAAAGCTTTTTTTTTATAGAAATCTTTACTGCTAGTAGTCCACCATGTCAAAGTGGTTCTACAACCTTGCCAAAAATTATGGACGAAGCTTTCAAAAAAATTTTGTATACTAAAAATAGTAGCATACACTTAAACCTTGATGATAACAGCTTGTTATTAGTCACAAAAGCTTTTGATCCATGTTGTTGACTTTACTTTTTCCCTCCTTATCTCAAACAGGACGTTGAAATTAGAAGTAAAAAAACATGGTTGTCGAGACTGGTCAAAGAAGTCATTTTCCTCCAGTACCACCTAATAATCTTAAAATTCATACATCTACAAACATTGTTCTTAATGATTTATCGTTCTACCCTATGTTTGAAACACAAAAAAACACAGCCATTCACGAAATAAGCAACAAGGTTCAGTTGATCAAGGGATTAAGAAAGAAACTTAGGTTTTTTTTTTGCTGAATAAATTAACAAATTAAAGAAGCTGAAGTCTTATTTTGCTTCAAGTCAAACAAGAAAAGATACCCGCATTCTGCCAGGTTTGCAAAGAAGCATCTTTCGGCATCTCAATCTTCTGTTTATTATGAAAGGTATTTTTTTGAAGCTGGTAACAGGTACGAGCAAGAGTAGAATCGAATGCTTCCATAGACCAACAAAAACAAACTTTTATTTTTTCATCAAAACTTTAAAAACATAAAATAGACTTCATTGTAGCTTAGAATATAAGTAAACGTATTTTCCTAGATTATTTACTTTTATATATATCAACAGTTGCTAAAGAACTTAATCTTCATCTTTTAATTTAAAAATTTGTATATAGAAGTTTGTTTCAAGCATATCACAAAAAAAACTAATTAAAGTTCGTTATCTTTTAAGCACTTTAAAATATAATTCATTTTTTATCATACAAGGTACATAATTCAAATTCAATCGTATAAGTAGCTTGATATCATACCTTAAAATTTAAACTGAGATTTGGTATAGATAGTTTTTTTCTTCATGTTTGTACGACGTTTAATTTTTTTTTATTATTCCAAATAAAATATTTAAACAGTAACATTGTATTTCTTTTTTAACTAGATATATTATAAAATATTTTTATTATACTAGGGAAAGTATACTTGAAGCTGAGCTGAAAAAATACTGAGCCAGAAGTTTTTTTAAAAGCTTTTTTATTTATATATACCCTTATCCCCAACCCACCTTACTCAAACATAATGAATTTTAACCAAAAAGTAGTGTTTAAATCATTAAAATTAAAAATAACATGAAAAAAAGCTTCTGTTTTTGCTAAGCTTTTTTTTCAGTCCAGACTGATCTTAAAGCATATTAGCCCTAAACTAGTGGTATTCCAATAGTTAATTTTTCTAAGCTTGAAATCTATTAAACTACATAAAACTTTAAAATTTTAGGATCCTAATCTGGCCGGATCTTATACTATAAAAAATATCCGGATTTGGCTGGATCTTAAATTAGAAAAAAGAGCCGGATCCAAATTGGTGGATCCGATAGATCACTATTTTTAACTAAGTTTTACTTTAGACAAGTTGTTAATTTCGGAATTCGTTTTTTTTTTAATTGTATAAAAGTTCTACTAGACATAAAAAGCTAAATTAAACTAATATAAATTTTTACTTTATAAGTGTAGTCACACTACCTAACGAACGTAATTTAAATACTATTTATTACCGATGTAAGTTACAAATTTCAAACAATTTTTTTTAATATATAGTTACATACTGTAAACATGTTTTTCTAAAACTACGTTATAATCCTTACAGCAGGGTTTCCCAAAGTGGGCGATATCGCCCCCCTGGGGGCGATTTTAGTAAATTGGGGGGCGATAATTAGCAAGGGGGCGAAAGGGTGGGCGATAACTAGTAAGGGGGCGAAAAGGTGGGCGATTTTTAAATTTTGGCTGTCATAAAATTTTTACTTTTTATATTGTTATTTTACTAATTTTAGCTTGCTATTAAATATTTGACCCTGAGGTAAAACTTAAACAAAAAAAATTTTTTTGTTTATGTAAAATATAGAGAAAAAAATCAAGTACTTATGACTCCTTCCTCAAGTAGATTACATATTTTCATTCATATACTTTCTTATTTAACAATTACATAGATCATAGACGATCGGAATCCCTCTAACAATTTTATAACCTGACATATATGTTGTTTGGGATCGTAAATGGTTTATAAAAATCTATGTTATATGTTATTAAATTTCTAGGTAAACTGGCAACCCTGTATACTTTTATTTTTTTTGGGAATATCATGAGGTGATAGTTATATCACCTCATGATATTTCCAATTGTTTTTGAAAAGTCTTTAAGTTAGACTAAGAAATAAATAATTTACCTATAACCTGAAAAAACCTGGAATTTGACAATTTAGGCAAAAAAAAACCTAAAAAGATCTGGAATTTTTATCAATTTCAACATATTAAGTAGTAAAATTACAATTTGACACAAAAAAGCTATCATATAGATAAAAATATGGATCCCTTCGGGCATATCTTTTTGAAGTAAACGACTTACAGGAAACATTCTCAGACTTACAAACTGACCTTGAGTTTAAAGTAGATTTTTCAAAGAACGATATGAAAGCTTTTGGACTTAACAAAAACTAAGACAAAAGTATCCAATTATTTGAGAGGAATTTAGATTGTTGTTTATAGTTTTTCCTTCTAGCTATATTGTTGAGAAAGCTTTCAGTTCAAAAAAAGACCAAAAAATATTTTTGAGCAAAAGATCTAATCTAGATATTTGTAAAGGAGACTTTATTTTACTGATTAAGAATAAGGTTAGAAAAACTTGCGAGCAGTCATGAACCTCATCCTTCACATTATATTAGACTTCAGTAGCAGACATTATTTTATGAAAGTTTATTTTATTTGATCTTTTAAAATATTTCTTATTTAACCTGGTTTGTATTGTATTTAAGTAGTCTTTTTATAATAAAATTTTTATTAAGTTATTTATTCTAGAACAGGTTTGCATAACGCCTAATAAATATTGATTACGGTAGACTTCCTCTTGAGTTCGCACATTTTACCCAAAAAAAGTGCAAATTTATATTTTCTTAAACTTAACTTAAATAAAGTCTATTACTAACTAAGTATTAATAAAACAAAAATATATAATATTTAGTAGCTTATATAGATCTATTTTTTTAATGAATGTTTGTTTTATGTCTTAGTTGATTTTTATGTTTATGCATAACTTTATTGCATATAACATATTAAAATTTATTATTTAAAAACAAAAATGGCAACAATTTTTGAGTTTGCACTTTTTTATTTTGTTCAAAGTGCGAATTCAAGCGGAAGTCTACTGTATTTATTAAATGGTTTATGTTACAAATCTGATAATAATTTTATTTTGACCTGGTTAGTTTTGTAGTATATATTTGTCGTTTTACATTACACTAAAAATTTTTATAGCATAGTGATTAAAGTATTTGTTTGAAAGAAATTTATTTGACATATTTTTGTTATTACTTGTTTAATCTGTATAAATAAAAAAATCTTGATAACCATTAAAGTTTTTATTTCAATTTTTTTTTTGTTTTAAAAGGGTATAGATTTGAGGTGTCTGTTTGAATTTATTTTAAATTTTTCATTTAAAAGATTCTTAAACTCAATTTTATTTTCTAACTTGATTTATTATTGTTAAAAAATCTATATATTAAGGAATTTTAAACTATTAATACAACTGTTTTTTGTTTTATCTTAATTTTTAATATATTAGCAATTAGATTTTGTTGTTTATTTTAATAGTTCAACACTAGCTTTTAGTTTTTCACTATTTTCTTCTGGTAAATTATTATAGGCTAATAACTAGAGAAAAAATAAATTTAAACAGTATTTAATAAGCCATCAAAAAGACTGCTACAGTTACAAAACAAAATTTTAACTGAATTAAAAGGATTTTTTAATCGATCACTTTCTGTTCACAGAATTAACTGTAAATATTTTGATTTTATTTTTTAGAATTTAATTAAGAAAAATGAAATTTTTTAAATTAAGGTTTAGTTTCCTAAAGTTTATTCCAAGTCAAATACTATTTAATAGTATTCTACTACAAAACATCTGGTTTAAAAATAAGTTTTTAACTTTACAACTAACTTGCTTATAATATATCTAAGCATTGAAATTAATAATTTTATTGCACTAACTGAAGCTGTTGATGAAACCACTTTTCATGTGAGATAATCAACCAGTCGGTCAAACTTCCTCAAACTAGATCAGAAATTATGTTTTAACATTTATTTTATGTAAAATAAACTGTTCATTCTTTTATAGTTTTCAAATCTCTGGTATAGTAATTTTAGAATATGCCTATCTATAAAATAGTTTAAGTATTTTGTGCAGTTTAAATAAGTTACTTAGTATTAACTTCTAAATGTCCGAAATTCGTTATATGAGAGATTGTTATAATGTGAGGTTTAAGTTAAAATTTCAGATGGGTAACGTACGGTTAAGATCCAGTCAAATTTTGACCCGCTAAGTAACTTGAAAACTACTTGTGCAAAATAAACAAAATTTAGTCTTTTGATACTTAATATTTTGAAATGCACTTTCAATTTGGTTTTCAGTTCACAATAGTATTTCCTAGATCACAATAATACTAAATAATTTTATTACAAACTTTCTCGAGTTTTTCAATTTTTAAATATGTTATTTTTTTAAACTATGCGGCCCGCAATTACATTTTTTTAACGAGTTGAAACTAGAAAAAATGTTTTAGTAAATATCAAATGCTTACTACAAAAGTTGTCCACCACTACCCTAAAAGTTTCAAAACAATTCAGATCTAAACAGAATTGATTACATATTACACAAGGCTTTTTAATAATTAAGTATTTTAATACACTTTACTGGGCTTATAAAAAAACAAATGTAACTTATTTTCTCAAGCCCTGTAAACTACCTTAAACACAGCCCAAAAGTGCGTGCATAAGAAGTACCAGACTAAGTTACATTTCGAACACATTTTTTTTGGCTCAAAAGTTTGTACTCAAGAGAAAAAATACTTTGTAAAATCGTGGGGGGCGATTATTTTTTAAATTTCTGAAAAGGGGGCGATTTAGAAAATGAGTTCGGGAAACCCTGCCTTACAGGATCCGTAAAACTGTTAAAATGTTATTGACACGAAACGTCGCTACTTGAATAAAATTATGGCGTTAAAAAAAACTGACATATTTTTAATAATAAATGAATGTTTATAAGTGACCACTTTTCGTTGATCGATAGTGTCTAAATTTAAGCATCCATGATACCTAATAAAGATTTAATTACTGTTAAAAATATTGATTAATTTTTATATACACACGTTTTATTAAGCTGGGACGGGCCAAATATACACGAAGAATCAAATATCCACGAAAGAACTCTTTGCACGAAGACTTTTTTGTACGAAGGGATACTTTTGCACGAAATATAATTTTTGCACGAGAGTAAAAAATAATAAGAATTAAACAAAATAGTAATAATAAAAACTACCGACCAAAGGTAAAGGTTTGGGGTAAACAGTGATAGTTAAAAAATATATAAGAAAAACAAAACGACCAAAGGTTAGGGGTTACAGTGATAGTGGAAAATAAAGAAAAAAGAAATAAAATAGATAAATTGATTAATACAAAAATAAGGAAAAAAAAGGTTACCGACCAAGGGTAAGGGACAACGGTGATTGTAAAAAAAAATAATAAAGTTATCAACCCAAGCAAAAGTGTCTTCATGTCTATACCTTCGTGCATATTTGACACCTATCCATATTAAGCGGGAACAGGTAAATATATCAGTAAAGTAAAAGGGGCTACAGGGCAATGAGGTCACAATGTGAAACTTACACTAGATACACTGGAGTTGATGATGAAGAGAAAAAAAGGTCTTAGGCGTTTTTAATGGTAGTTTTTTGAGAAATCTTGTTGGAATGGGCAATAGCTTTTTGAAATTTCTTTAAAGGGGGTCTTTTAAATAAAAGTTTGGGAAACCCTGCTGTAGATATAGGGTAAAACTCATAGAATTAGATTTTAGTTCAGTATTCAATTTTCAACCACTTAGCTAAAAACATACACTAATAGTACTCAATTTTTAAAATCTTTACTTAGGGTTTAAAACTAATAAACATAAGGTAACCGAATTCTAGTGAACAAAAAAGAGTATATATTCAAATACACACCTCACCTTTAATTGGTTATATAAACTTTTTTTTTGCAATGTTACAAACAATTTTCGAAGGATGATTTTGAAAAATTATATCAAATTTTATAAGCAATTTGTTATTAATCAGTTTTTTGTTTATTTTAAGCAAAATAAATTTTTAGTAGGAAACTAAAACTTACATTCATACAAATTGTTAATAAATTACTTAAGATTAGATAATAAAAAATTTAAAATGAATGCTCATAAACTGTAGGAGGAAATAGACTTTATAGTTAGTGCATTCTTTATAAAGAACCTATTTAACTCTTTAACTTCAGTGGGTTATATCTCGAAAACTACATTGAACTTTATAAAACAATAAAAATTTTCTTGATAAAACGAAAAAAAAAAATTATAAAACATTGAACACATGTCAAAATACTTTTTATAAAAAGTTCAATTTTATTTGTTTTGAATGACAATTAAAAATACATTCAGACAAGAAATTTTAGTTTGGATTTGGCCCATAGGTAGTTAATTGACCAATAGTTAACTGAAAATAAACTAAACCTAGTTTCAGGTCTAACAAAACATTAGCCTGAGCTCGAAAAAAAATCAACAAGATTCTTTCCAATATTCTCTATAAATATCTATTAGATTTTTGTTTGTTCTGAGCAGTCTGAGTGCATGGCACTAGTGTAATAATACTGATAATTAGTATAGTGCACAGCGGCTGGAAAGCGGTAGTCGACTTTTTTGGTTACTAGAAAATTGAAGCAAGTTGTTGAATCGACCTAGGTTTCTTCTTTTTAAAACTGGTTTTGTTTTTTTATGCCTTAAGTACTTAAAACTTATGTAAGTTTTAAATGCGGCCAATATTTTTTATTACCTGTTCAAAAATTAATCAAAACACTTTTTAATTTTACATTAAAATTAAAGATTGAAACAACTAAAAAAATATACCTGAAACAATTTAGGTATATATAATATTTTTTTTACCTTTTTTATCTGATATGGTATAGTTTCCATTTAAAAATGACATAAGTAAGTAACTTGAAAACAGAAAAAATTGAACGTAACTGATTTTTTTTTGTTTATAAACTCAGGTGTTTATGGGGCAATTTTAAGGAATACTGAGGGTCTTATAACTCAAAAAGCTTGAAGGAAACCTTATTTTTTTATTTATTCTAAAGCACAAAAGACTAAAAAACTACAAAATTTTTTCATAACTCCTGAACTTTAGGAATCAAATTTTGTTAAGGTGTTTTTGAGCAAAATAATTAAGCCTATTTATAATTATCTTTATGACAGTTTTTTTATTAATTAGATTCTTTAAATAGAACACTAACTAAGAGACCAAAACCAAAAAAAACTGTATTTGAAGCTTAAATTCTTTAAAAAATCACAATAGTAACAACAGAACTTAAAATTTAGAAGAAAAACATAATTAATTCAGTAAAAAACTGATATTTCACTTATAAAAACTTCTGATATAAAAAAAATCAAACTAGTCTGAGTTCTGCAGAAAACTGCAAAAAAACCTGATTTTTTCAAAAAACTTGAAAGTTTTTAAACTAGCCAGAGTTTTTTTGAAATATTAAACTAGTCTGAAATTATGGTTTTTGAAAAACTTTAGAAAAACTTATTTACTCATCACCTTAAATTGACTTTTTTTTTTTTGGTCAGGAACATTTACTTTAAAATTTTGAAAAAAATTGTTCTTACAGTTTTTATAAAATTGCAGGAAGACCTTCTAAAAGTTTGAGGTCACTAACTAAAATGCACATAGACATATTGAGTGAATAAGTTATCAAGTAAGATGACAATGAATAAATTGTGGTTTATAGATTTGTATCAGAATTTTTTTTTCAAATAACCATATCTAAGAAAAATAAAAATTTGTAAAACTTTCATGAAAGTTTCCAATTTAAATTTTTTTTAAAGAATTATGGATCCCCTTAGCCTTTAGTATAAAAATATTGTATTGGCTAGGCAATATTTAACTAACTTTTTATGATAAACAATGTTTCTTTAATAGTATTAGTAATAATAATATAATAACATTAACAACAACAATAATATTAAATATACATCCTTAAAAATTTAGTCATACTTAAACACTACTTTTATCAATATTTATTTGTTAAATAATCAAATGTCAAAAAATTATACAATGATTTATTTTAGAAAGCTTTATTACAAAATACTACTTAACTAAATAATATTAGTTTATGAATGTAGTAATTATTATGCATGTGAACATTTAATACTTCTTTGTAAAATAGTCATTAGGTTTTAGAAGAGTTCTTAGCTAGTTACACCCAATAAAACAGTTTCAATTTATTTTGAAGTATGCCATTTGTTTCATAACAAATTTAATCTGAGATTCTCTTTAATTATCTTTGTTATCAGCTCACCAAAAACACCACCATCTTCTTGCTTTAAAATCATGTTTAAATCTGGCAAGAAGTGAGCTTATATTAGCTTTTAATCTCTGATCTCTGCTGCGAGAGACTTCATCCCATGCTCTATCAAATGCTTGTGAGGCGTTTGTGAAGTCTTTCATTGCATAGTAAATGCACCCTAAGTTTGAATAAAATACTGCTTTGTCTGCCCTTGAAACTTTACTATGAGCTTGAGCTATTTGAACTGCTTTCCATGCATCATCAACAGCTTCCTCATGTAAACCTAAATCACTTTTCATAGATGCAATGTCATTGTAAAGAACCATTATGGCAAGGTCATTGTTTTCATTAACTAATTTTGCATAGTCTAAAGCTTCTAAGGTTGCAATAAGTGCTTGAGGATTTGTTCCTTTTCTATGAAGATATTTACCATATTTTTCTAGAGCTAAAGATAATAACCGCTGAATATGTTTAGTTGTTAATTCTATAGTAGTGCATTTCTCATCAACTAAACAAAATACTTTAGCTCCTTTGCAGTTTTCATCTAGTAATTTTCTTAGAGTCACTATAGCCCATTCAAAACCAAAATGAGCAGGTGCACAATTATTATTTAAACCGTTAATGTAAGCTAAATGAATACTGACTTCAACCATAGTTAGATCAGTAGGAGGAACAGACATAAGCTTTAAATTTTGAATTACAAACTTATACATAATTTCTGCTTTTTCAAGATCATCTTTGCACAAGTAAAACTGAGCTAGTACTAATTGAACTTTTACTACTAGTTTTCTGTCTTTTAATGTAATTGCTGACTTAAGTGCTGCCCTTAATTTTTCTTCAGTTTCATGAGTATACACAAACTGATCAATTTTCTTCTTTGATTCATGTATAATTCTATGTATATCTTCACATTGCAAAGGATAACATGACGAACAAAACACTTTTGGAACTAAAACATTTTGAATTAAATCTATAAACTTAAGCTTTGATTTTGGATAAAGAGTATTTAAATTGTAATTGCAATAGTAACTTTTAAAAGCTATAGATGAATTTTTATTTTTTTCATTACTGAATAATTTTTTAAAGCAGTATACTTTTATAATAGGAATACTGAATTTAAAAAGAGTTTTAGATGACATGCTTCAAGTTTTATTCAAAAAAAGTAACATTGTAGATCAATTTTGTTCTGGAAAGCATTGCATATTTAACTTAAAAGACAGACAGTTTAATGTTTGGAATTAAATAATTTAGTTATAAATTATAGCTTGTATGTTTACTTTAGAAACCATAAATTTTAAGTAATGTTTCCAAAAAAAAATTAAATAACAATAATACAGACTGAATTATTAGTTTTTTTCTCTGAGGTTTTTTAATTTAAACTTAACTTACTATAAAAACAAATTAAACTTAAAAAAGTTTGTTCTTTTACTAAAATTTCGTTCATTTTGTCTCAAACAAAACTTAATGTTAATATAGTCCTCTTAAAATATTTCTTTATTATAACTTTTTTAACTTATTATATTACAAATTAATTTTTTTGTTGCAAATGTTAACAAATCAAACCCTTTTATTTTTATTATAAATAATGACCTACACTACGCGACCAACTACAACAGCATATGAGACAACCTACGACTGGTTATGTCCTTTACTTATAAGGACGAAACCGGTCGTAGGTTGTCTCGGATGCTGTTGTTGTTAATCGTGTGGTGAAGGTCATTATTTATTGTTGATGGCGCGAACATCTCAATTATGATTATGATAGCCAAAATAAATTTTGATCATAAGGATAACTAAATTATTTGACTTTTTTTGAAATCTGCCTTATAGGATTCTTAAAGTAAGATGTTGTAAGTTATAACTATATTTATGTTAGATTTGTTTTAATTTATGTAGTCAGAATATTTAAACGAAAGTAATCTTTAATAGTTAAACCTTTACAAATCTAATATTCAGATACAAAATTTCAAATTACAGTCTATCTATAAGCTACGCTGCAATTTTAATGCAATTTTTGTACATTTTTTATCTAATCTGTTACTATTTTACAGTCAGTTAGTTCCAAAACCGATAAGTATTTTTTTTTATTAAACAATTTTTTAATGGCATCAAAAGGATACTAATTTATAATCGTTTTTTAGTTAAAAAAAAATTGATTTATTTTTTTAATAGTACAATCGTTATTAAAATGGTTCTGAATGTTATTATATAATGTTTAACTTTTTGATTATAAAGAGGTAGTATTTTATTTACTGTTTAGCATAGTTGCCTTAGTTAAAGTTGAAGTAAAGTTAAAATTGTCGTGTTTTCTGTTCTTTTAATTTTAAGTTTCTAGTACATGATATACTAGTACCTCGTACAAAAGCATAATAATTTTAAAGTTACTAGTAGTAACATACTACACTTACAAGATATTTATTATTGGATCTTTGTATTAAATATGAATCGTATAAAATACTTAAATATGTTCCTGTGGCAAATATCGTACGTGTTTCTGTTCTCAAAAATTAAAGCTAAAGTAATAATTCTTATTTGCGACTCTAAGCAGTTAATTAGGGGGCAGGATATCTTATTTTATAGTGAAACAGACACAAGTGAACTATTTTTATGAAAAAGTTCAAAAACTTATGACTTTTATCAATTAATTTTTTGTAAACTTATGCCTTTTTTTATTATAACAGACTATTCAGTTTCCAGCCGCCTAGCTAAATTTAATACAGAGAAATATTGATCAAATTATTTTTCTAAATGATAAGGATTAAGTCAAATAAGCCTTAATTTCTGTCGAAAAAATCTGTTGAGTTTTTTAAAAAAGCCTCAACGTACCAGTTAAAAGAAGTTCGGCTGCAGTAACAAAGTTTAAATTTTTTTATTTGCAGTATTATGCAAATGTGATAAAGTAATAGTACAGCAGTACATCAATAATGTTTGAACCCCTATTTCTAATCCATTTTACCCAAAACTTTTAATCTAAACCGCTTATCTTAACCTACCTTATCCAAACATATTTACATATTTAAACACAACAAAAAAGCTTTATCAATGAAAACTTAAAACAAATTTAAATCAAATTTTAACCAATAAGAAGCGCCTTCATTTTGTTAAAAAGTTAAAAGAAACAACTGTATATTTATGTATATTTACTAGAAAATCAATTACAGTACAAGTAGCAAACTACAGTTTAAGTAACAAAAAGCGTTTAAACAAACTTAAAGCGTTACTGAATTAAAGTTTTAATTACTTTTCTAAAATTATGTTTTGTTTTAGTTTAAAACTTTTTAGGTTACACAACAATAACTAGATAAAAATTTTATTGAAATAGTTTTAGAAAATAAGTTTAGTATACGTGCTGTTGTACTTTTTTTTTAAAGTTATACATTTATGATAACCAAAAGAATTTGTGATAAAAAAACTCAGGCTTTTATTAAAAAAAAAACAGACAAAAATTAATTTATATTGTTGTGAATAAAAAAAAAAACTGTTATGTTTAACAATTTTAATTAGTTTAATAACTATATACAACGTCATCGCATATTAATATATTTTTTGTTATTTTTTTTTGAGATTCTAGTACTTTTTTTGTACGGACACTAAGAAGTTTATAAAAATGTTACTTTTTTTGTTACTTATAAAAATACTAGTTTTTAGCTGTCGGAAATATTACATTATAATGATACCACAAAACACCGTGAGTAAAATTTTGAATAGTTTTAAGAAACTTTTATGAATGCAATATTTATAAAAACGTTTAAAACGACCTGAGTGATCCCCGTGCTAAAATTTTATTACTAGGTATCACAAAAAAACACATTTTTTTATACTATGTTGCAGGTTTATACTATAGATATAATAAAAAGAAATTTAAAATTATTAATTCAGTCGATTGTTCTTTTTTTATATTACATTTATGCCGTTGTAATAGCAGAAAATACCTTAGTTAAACAAAAAGATTAAAATACCTTGTTTTTACTATATTTGATAACATTAATAAATAGTATTATTTCTGACATATTTTTTTTAGAATACTGAGAATGCCTAAAGTATTACTGTGATAACATACTGTAAAATTTCTGTTAGCTGAAAATTTGAAGATTGCATTCATTAAAATCATCCTAGTGAACACAAAATATATACTTAGTTGTTATTGACATAAATAAAAATTGAGCAATTATTCTATAAAAAAATTGTTCAAAATTTAGTTCAAGTATTAGAAGGTAGTTTTATAATAGGTATTGTAGCTTGAAACACTATCATTTTATTTTACATTAAAAACACACTACCGTTATACGTTTTAGTTCAAGGTTTGTTTTTTAGAAAAAAATATTTAAACCTGCACGGTAGAAACTAATTATGACTAAAACGTCTAAACTAAACTATTTTTTTAAACTTAAAAATTTTACTTCTATACTATTAACTTGAAATTTTAAATAAAAATAATTGTTGTATTAGTTGTTTAAATCAACGTAACTTATCTGGAGGTTTAAGTAAATTATCTGTTTAAAACTTATACAAGCTCTTGATTTTTTTGTTTTAGATCTTAAACTATTTAAGTTTATTTGAAAACCATACTAGGCTTGAATTATTTTTGTTGTAATATAAAGTTTCTATTATACCTTCTATAAAAGATTTTTAAACATATTTAAAGAATAAGAATTAAAAGTATAAGATATTTGAAGTATTAGTTTTTTTTAATATGTAAATTACTTTAGCTTGTTAACTTGTGCTAATGACACAAAAGTCCTAAGTTACAGGGTTTAGTATGGTCTGTTTAAAAGTTAACCAAATTTTATAAGACAAAAAATACCTTTTTACTAAAAATAGAACTGGTTTTAGTTGTTGGATGTTAGCTCTGTTTCAATATAGATACATAATTGTTAATGATTACTAAGCATTTTATTAAAAAAAGGCATATGCTGTAAGATTACAATAAAACTAACGTTTATCGGATGTTTATAATCATCGAAAAGTTTATGATAGCAGTAGTAAATTGTTGATTTAAACGACTTAACTCTAATAATCTATAAAGATAATTATATTTTCAAATACTTACAACAACTTAGATAAACCTACATTTTTGGCAAGTAAAACAATTATAAAAATAAGTTTACTATATTTGTTTATCTAAACTTTATCAGGCCTTTTAATTAGCAGAAATTTTATAAAGTAAATATCTTATACACAACATTTTAAAGATTAAATATTACAGTGTACAGAAAGTAGTTAATATATTAAGATAAATCTTTAAAGATTGAAGACAATAACAGAATCAGATTATAAATTTTGAAAGTCTACTTTCTTGTTAATAATCTTATGTGTACATAATTTTCAAAAGCTGTCGAAATCACTTGCTTGCGTTTAAATCAACAATGTTTCGATTTTGTTATGCCTTTAGATTAGACCATTTGACAAAGACATATGCTTGTCTAAGCTATTTTAAGCAGTTTTGTATTTTTTTGTTAGATTTTGTTTGTTACACTTTTGTGTTATTATTTTGTTATAGTTTTAAACGAAAATTTTTATATGCAAATTTTGAATAACTTTGTTACAATGCATGAGCTTTTAGAAAAGAAAAGAAAAAAGTTAAATTCGGTTTTGTTTCTTTTCTAAAGTTTTGTATTTAAATTCCAAAACTTTTTTAAATATTTTACTAAAAATAGTTTATGAATAAAACACAGATTGTTTTATGTTCTCCCTAGTCATGTATAATAAATGAATATCGTATGATGTATGCTTTTTATCTTTTTACAGCTCTCTCATAACAAGAAACTTTTTTTTTCCTTGACAATATATAAAGCTGGTTAATTTTAGTTAGTTTAACTTCTATTTAAAGAACACATATTTTTTTCAATATTAATTTATAAAAAAGCAAAAAAGCAAGGCTTTAAAATGTATAAAATAAATGCATTAACTTTAAAAAAAAGAGTACAATTAGCATTGATTATAAATTTTTTTCTCAAAACTTGTTTTATTTTTATAGATTATTTTTTAGTTTTTGAAAATTTAAAGTATAACTAAAGTTTAAAAAAGATAAATGCTTATTTTAAACTTCACAACAGTGTTTCATTACAATTATCTAAATAAATAGTGAAATTAGATTCATGCTTACAATTAAATATTAAAAAAAAAAACTGATTTGAAATTAATAGTTCTGCAGTGTTACATTTTGTACTTATGTTATCTTTACTTTTAACTCTTTTCAATTCAATGCGTATTTTTTAAGTTCATTTTTTTAAACAATAATAATACAAACTCTTCTACTTTCTTTAGTAACATACTCTTTGGAAAAATCGAAATTATCACCATTAGTTAAATCTGCTGCCCTCTAACGATTTAAACTTGATAAAGTTTAAAGATATAAAGAAAAATGGAACTAAAATATTTTGTGGGTAAGGTGTGATTTTAAGAAGAACTTATATAATCTTGTAATTCTTAAAAAACCACCAAGTCTAGAAAATCTTAATTCTCCAAAAGATTAACTATCCATACTGCAACCAAAGATAATACTTTACAATCTGATAGTCTATTCACATTATCAAAGTTGTTTGAAAGCCAGCTACTTTAATCAGATTATCTGTGATGAACAAAATATTTTAAAAAGTACATTTATTATTTTTTAGATAAAATAGTGTTTAAGTAACAAAAGTTTTAGAAATTGAATACAGTTGCACAATCTTTATACATAAGTAAACACTGTCTGTGTTTAAAAAAACAAGTACCAGTTTTCTCAGAAAAAAAAAGTTTTTAAACCATAATAATTAATATGTTTTAGATACTTTATTATTTAGTTTTAATTAAAATATATCTTAAAGAAGTGGCTTTTTGAAGAATGAAAAGTTATAATTAAAGACTGTTCATTTATTAAGATTGCAGTTTTTTAAAATCTTTTTATAAAACATTTAGTTTTTTTTTGTATTGTAGTAAGTTACAATTTTTAATTGCAATAGATATATTTATAGTAAATTTTTTTTTTTTTGTAAAGGTTTACTTGCATTACTCTTTTATTTTTGATTATTATATTATAATTTAAAAAGTATACTACTTTTTATTGATTAATCATAAGGTTTTTTATTTAATTATAATGGTATGTAAAAAATCAAACTTATTTTAAAAAATGTATTATCTAACAACATGTAAAAGTTTTACATAATAACAACAATACTAATATTTTTTACAAAGGTTTTTATGTTTTTGAGTTTTATTTTAAATAAAATAGAACTAATTACAGGTTGAAAAGATTTTGTCTTTTTAATAGTAGAAATTTGTTGAATAGAATGACACCAAATCCACAAGAAGAAGCCGTTGAGCTTCAACCAATTAAGTCTAACAGTAACAGAAATCATAATATTTCTTCATCAAGTGATGATGTAAAGATACTCGAGTCTGACAGTCAAATTTCCTCTGAAGGTGACAACTTAACATCGCAAACAATTTCAAATCAGGAAGAAAATGACAGCCTGTTAAAAAAAACTTTCAATAAGTCTATTAGAAATGAAGGTAAACTGTTTTATTAAAATATTTTTGCTTTACTAAGTTAATTGAAATAATAAATATTTTTATTTAAGGGTGCAGAAGTTTTTGTGTCTTGATGTACCATACTCGATATTTTTTAGGTGATAGGCTGTAAACAAATCTTTTTTATAATCTTTTTCATCTTTAATGTTTAAGCTACCAGTTGCATTTTACTGTTTTTAAATATCTAAAAATAACTTTTAAGAAAAAAGCAATTAAAGTTTTAGAGTTTTATATTTTTGTTGCAGAAGGCACAAATTAAAAACTGAAAAAAGACAATTTCACTAAAATATCCCTCTTACAATTTTTCAGCAATTGTTTTTATTTTACCTAGTCCAATATTTATATAACTTATCAATTATTTTGAAGGAATTAAAATTTTATCATTTTTTACAAAATTTTACAAAACTAATTTACTTTTTTTTTGCTTTTTTTCTTAAAACTTTAGTTTTTTAATTTGAAAACTCCAAAATTATTTAAAAAAATCTTTAGCTAGAAAAAGATAAACTTTTAGTGTAATTTAAAGTTATTGAGCAAACTGATAATAAAAATATTGTGATCCTTACACTTAAATTTTATAAAAATATCAAAACTTGATTGAAGTTTTAATGTTCTAAGAAAATTTAATTAAAGTTCATACCTAAAATTTATATTTAAGAGCTAGTGTTAATTTTAAATATCACCTCATCCTAAGCTCGTAAGTTATTATCAAGCATTTAGAAAATATATACAAACAAGGATTTTTCATAAAAGTAATGTTAAAAAACATTATTACACTTAAGAATAGATCTTTCAAAAGTTTTGAAAATACAAAGAAAGACAGTTGTAACTATTTTAGAAAGCTTTTGAGAAAAAACAAAAAGTTAAAAAATAGTATAAAGTTTCTAAAATGTGTAACATTTTTTCCTATAAACTTTTAAGGATATAATTAAATTGCAAAGTATTATTATATATTAACATTTTTAAATCCAAATTAATTTTAAGTATAAAAAAAAGTTAGAAAGGTAAAAATATATTTTACTCAAAGTTATCAAACTTTTTTCATTCACAGGCTCATATTTACTATAAAAATCTTGTTACCAAGTTTAATTGTGAAAGTTGTCTAACTAATTTTGAAAAACAGCTCCTCTGAATAATAGAAAAAAAAATACAGATTGAAAAACTATATGATATCTATTTAAGTTATAGTATAACAGTCTTTTAATATGATCAACTAAATAATGAAGCTTTATTTTTAAAGCTGTTAGTAAAAACAATACATTTTGTTTCAATTTTACTAATTTATAAATCTTATAAGAAAAAATTACACACTTTTCTTAAAAATTTTAAACTTAACAACAAATTTGTAGTTGGGCATTATAATAATATTTTTAAAAATAATAGTTTTAAATGTACTACTTAATTTCAGAAGCACAAAAAAGTACTCATTTTCAATATATTTTAACACAATTTGTATGATTGCATTTCATACATCATAGAATTTTAAAATTAACCATTATTATTTAAAAAGGTCTTCCACATATCATGTCAGAAAGTTAAATAAAGAGTTGAAACTTTTTTGATAACATTTTCATGCTTTTAAAGTATGCTTGTTTTATAATATTTTCTGTTTTTATTAATTTCATTTAAAAATATCCTTCTAATATCTAAATAAAAGTTTTAGTTTTAGAATTTTTTCTTCAGTATTTCATCTGCTGTTTAAATTTTACAACTCTGTTGCATTGCTATTTACTCAACTAAATATTTTTATTAACAGATGTAGTTTTTGAAGAAGCAAGTCTCAAAAATTGGATAACAGGTCTTTGTACTGTTAGAAGATTACAGATGATAGCTCTTTTTGCAATAGTAGTATGGGTTATTATTGTTATATCCGTGGCAGGCTACATTAAAAGTTTGTTGTGTTTAAAAGTTTAATATTGAATTATGTATGAATGCTAAAATAGGAACGAAGTTTGTATTTTTAAGCTTAAGATATTAGTTAAAAAATAATTTAAATATTTGATTTTACTCATTTAACTTTTTATAAATGATTTTTTTCCACTAAGTGCGTTTTCTGTTTTTTTTTAATTTTAACTAACATTAAACTTACTATAAGTTTAAAATGAACTTTTTTTTCGATACTTATAATTTTTGTATTGGTGTACTGTTTTAAATATTAATTAAATCTAATAAAAATGTAACTTTTATAGAAGAGCAAGTTGGTGAACAAAATAAACTAGATATCACTAAACCAAAAACTACACCTTTTCTTATGTCAACTGCATTTTCAGGTTATTTAAAGTTATTGTTTACTATGTTCTATACTAAATGTTTACATTTATTATGAACAGTGAAAATAAGTTTTATTTTTTTATTAAAATAAGTGTAAACACTTTTTTATCATTTTTAAAAAATAGCTATAGTTTTTATTAATAATTTCGAAGTAGAAATTATCATTTTAATTTATTGAGTCATTAAATTATTATAAACTTCCGCTTTCTATTGTTTCATATCCATATTGAATTTTATTTAAATATTTTTTAGTATACGTTAATACACCTATTTCTAAATGATATAACGACTAAATTATTTTCAAATAAATTTAATTTTAGCTAGTTATATTTTTTGGTTTCAAACATTAAAATAAATTCTGATTTAGAAATATTGATTTACTAAATATTTATACTTTTTGTATACTAAAGTAACAATAGAAGAATAATTGTAATAGTTGACTATTAAATTAAAAAATAACATATGAGTAACACCAATTATGTATTTCTAATAAATATAACACAAACAACCAAATGTAAACGCGTTAGTAAACTCTCAATAGAATCTTTTTTATTTGTTTGAAATTTTTATAATACCAAGTTCATATTTTATGACTGTACTTTAGTCTAAAGTTATTTCCACAATTAAACTTATATATTCATTATAAATTTAAATTACAGAACATTTCATTCAAATTTCAATTTTTTTTTAGTAATTTATGTGCAGTATCACCTAAATTTTTAACCTACTTGAAAACCCATGGAAAACCTTCTTGCACCAGTATAAAGTAAATATATTTCCACTAAATTACAAAATAAAAAAAGAACTAAGCATTACTTTCTAAACTCAAAAAATTTTGCTTCTGAAAAAAAAATGTTCGAAATGTTCATACATAAATTGTAACATCATTAAGAACTAAAAAAAACTATATCTTAAATTTGCAGATTATGTTCCTAAATTGCATAAATTAGTTGTTTTAATATAGAAAATTATATAGTTTAAATTCCTGTTGATTTTCATAATAGTTTTATTTATTTGCCTCTTACTTTTAATATGGTTGATATTGCAATGGTAACAAAATAAGCTTTATAATTTACATAGATAAGTTTATTGAAATATTTTAAAATTGACAGCTGATGGGGGAATCGAAGTGATCCCAACAACAAATAAAGCTTTTACCACTGCAATAAATGATGAAATTACTGTGAGTACTGCTTACAGTAAAGACAACAAATATATCCCAAGAAAAACTGAATCCGTAGTAGCTCATAACACAACTAGCAAAAGCATTACTTCTAAAGTTTCAAGTGCAGAAAATTTGGTAACTGAAAAAGAATCAGTTACGCAGAAAAGCACACCTAACCATGTAACTGAAAAAGAATCAGTAACGCAGAAGAAAATACCAATTGATGTAACTGAAAAAGAATCAGTTACACAGAAGAACATTTCAATTGGTGACATTTTTACAACTTCTCAAAAAACCAAAGAAGCTTTTGATATGAAAAAGTTTTTATCAGGTAAAAATATGTTAATATTAGATACTACTAATTATAATTTTAGTAAAATAGTAAACTTAAATCGTGGGAATTGTAAGCTTGAATGAACTATTTAGGTTTAAATAGTATATATTTAAATTTAGAGACCAACTAAATATTGATTTTTTTAATAGGTTATTGTTATTAAATTTGACCATTGGCTTAAATCTGCGTTTTTATTCTACATTCTTTATTATTTTACTTCTATTTATAAAACTTCTATTAGTTGTTTTATCTACTTGTTTGTATTCTATAGTGTTCGAAATTATAATAAGTTAAACAAATTTTAAATCAAAAATACATAACTAATGACACATTTTCTTTTAGTAAAAACTAAATTGGTTATTGAGACATAAACTGATTAGAATTTCTAAAAATTAACTCAAACAAAATGCTCTAACAATAAAAGTAGTCTACACTTCTGAAAATTACTCATTAATATTTTAGGAAGTTGACTGGTTAAAAAAGCAATTACGTTAACACTTTAAAATGTTTCATTTTATGTTAAACTTGATGTATACTTGTACTAAGTTTAAGTTGATGAAAATATTTTATAACTCAATAATTAAAAGTTTTCTGCATATATTATCTTAATTATTTTTAATTCATGATAAAAGTAAAAATTGTATCTGTTAATTTTTTTTATCAAATTTAAAACCTACTGGTAAAATTTGGTGTTGTCAAAGTAAATTTTTAGTAGTTTTGAAATATTTCTTAATTTGTCAGCAGTATTTTGTTGTAAAAGTAGAACTGTTTTTATTTTATTTTTTCAAAGTTAACATTCAACTTCTACAAGGTTATAAAAATACAAACATTACTGACAAATAACGTTTTATTTTCGAAAATAAACTTTTATATATCTCACTTATCAGTTTTTAACCTTAGGATGTTGTATTTTGTTTCATAATTGTTTATAATTACTTCTTTATGATATCATAAACTGACAGTGTCATGCAAAAATTACGTGAAAATTTGTAAGATCATAGAATGCTATTTGACATCAATAATATAAACAATAGTCGAAGAATACTTTTAAAGTAAAAGTTGTTTAATTTTTTCATTCATACATTTCATTTACTATATGTAAAACAAAAGGAAATTACTTCCATTTCAATGCAAATTTTTTACATATTTTATTAACTAATATTTTCAAATAGCCTTAGTTATTTTAAAAATTTAACAGAATAAAAACCTGTAATAGTCTTTTAATTATTATCAAAGTAAAGTTATAATTATTTTAAGCTAACGTTACTAACTAATTAGAATAAGTGTTTTCTATAATTCTTATTTTATACTTAATACTCTAATTAATTTCCGAAATGTTTAATTGTCTAAACAAACTTTAGTTATTTGTTCCTTTCGCATGTGCTTTATTTGAATATTTATGTGTCAACTAAAGAGAAATTAGCCAGCGTTGACAACTTGCCGCTGTGACGTAACTGTTTTCCGATTGGCTAGTTTTGTCGTACGACTTTATAAAGGGCGCGGCGGGAAAAGTTATAAAATTGAAGCTTTTATATTCAATATATAATGCGAAAAATCTTTTACTTAATCTTTGTCTTTATAGTTTAAACCAAGTATATAGTTAATTATATAATTTTATTATGACTAATATTGTTATAGTTTTTCATTGAATATTTGGACTATAAATTTTATATTTGTTGACTAATTACTTAATTTAATAATTGTTTTAGTTTTTTGTTTCTCCTTTTATGTAAAGAGAAAACCTGAAAAAATTTGAGAATTGTAAATAACAAACAAGTATAAGTATTGAAAATAAATTAGAGACAAATATTTATTAAGGAGTTTAGTTTTAAAATACTACAAGAAGTCCTAATTTGTAAGCTGTTGAAAACTTAGACACTAAAATTAAAAAAAACTGTGTTTATTCTCAGGTTTTATTCTATTAACAACTATAGTTGAGTTTTGTTCATATACCTTAAATAATTTTATTTTGAATTTAAATGAGTATTCTTTATAAGATATAAATTAAATTTTTCAATACTGTACAATTATATTTTTTTGTAAATATTTAATAAATAAAACAGAAAACAAGAACGAATGGAATTACATGGTCGGAGTAGGAAGGGGGGACATAACTGGACCTGCAGCTGAAGTTGGAATGGTAATTTGTTATAAACTTTATCTTTTATATTGTCATATAAGGGTAATTTTAGATGGTTTTTATTTAAATAATAAGAACCTTATGATTAAAACAAATTTTTAATTTTAAATACTTTTATGTTGTAAAATGATGTAGTGCTAAGAATTAAAGTTTTAAAACTAACAAACGCATAGAAAAATATGTAGCAGCCTTCTGTTTTAATTATAATTTCTTTTAATTTAATTTTACTAACTAAAAAAAATCATTTGAAAGTTTATAAAGTATTAGTTAATTTTATACATACTGGTTCTAATCGATTTCCGGTATTAAGGATTAATTTACTTATTAGTAACATAACTTGATATCAACAACATTACTGAATTTTGATACCATAAATTTTTTTATTATAATTTAAGTAATTATTTTAAATTTGAGATTTTTATAAGTAGCTATAAAGTATTATAAAAATCCTTTAAAAGTTCAAAAATTATTTACTTTTATAATACGTTCTTTGGCAATTAGTTAGTTTTATTGTGTTCCAAAAGATATAGAATAAAGTTGTATAACATAAAGTATGTAAATTCATATAAGCAATTCTGAATATCGTATTATAACATACATATTTGGGTTCACAAAAAGATATAGCAATGCCAATGTTTGGTATTTAACGAATTTGGTTTCAAACACGAGTATTCCTTAAATTTAACACATGTATGATATTCAACTAATTTCTTGTGTTACATCATAGCTATTTTTTTCTTATGATCAATGGAATTTTTACAGTGTAACTGAACTTAAGTATTCTTTTTTTTTTTGTTTTCTTTAGAGCATAGAGTTTTAATAACTGCTATTTTTAGAAAACAGCCTTTTAAAAACAAGTAGTTTAAAAAGACAAACCAAATTATTATTTCTTCTTTTCAAAATATACCCATTCTTATAACATGAATCTTCTTTTCAATAAGTTAATCTCAAAAAGTAGATAAAAAAACATTTTTTTATTTTTAGTTCAAATTAGTAGTGTTTACATCTTATGTTTCCATTAAGTAGATATTTTATATGATGAATATTTAAATGTTTGTATTATTTATACCTAGGGCTGTGTAAATTTATAAACATAATCAAATGATGTAGTGCTTCACTAATAATAAAACACTTCATGAGTTTAAACAACCAAATTAAATCGTATTGAGTTTTATAGTTTTTAGTTATAAGCTGTCCCCATCCATTACTTTATATTAAACCACATAAAACTTAAGCAAACTTGAGAAAATAAATGACATGTACAGTAAAGTGGATACGAAACTAATTATTTAGATTTATTTGGTTTTTAAGTTTTGCCTTAAAACTTTTCTTCATGTTTGAAATTAATAAACTTATCATCTTTACACAACTTCTTTGTCATTTATAAGCTAAATTACTATTTTGCTTTTTTATACTCATTTTTTTATCATTTCTAACATTTTCTTGTTAATTTGCAATCCTGCTTAACAACATAATTATTTTAAAATTTATCACAAGCGTATGATTTAATCATATACACTTGTTCTTTTATACAATAAGAAGCGTATTGCACACTTATACTATTTGTTTCCACTGGTATCAACTTTTTTCATAGTATTTCTAAGAAAGTTAAGGAATATTTAGTCCATTGAACGTGTAAGCTGGTTTGAACAAAATGCTTCACTTAGTAGGATAGCAGTTTGTTGTTTTAATCTGTCATTAATATTTTTGACTAAGAACAAAGGAATGTGTCCTTAATAAACTGAGAATAAAACATGCTTACACTTTATTTTGGTTAATAAACTTATGTTTTTCTAGAAGTTTTACTACTTAATACTTTAAGTTTTTTAGTTTAAGTCATAATTGTAAAACAAAAAAGTTAAGTTATATGTTTATTTTTATTCAATTATCTAGTTGTATAGAAAAGTTTAAAATTGTTTACAGTATTTTTGATGTAACAAATTTAGTTTGATAAGTTTTAGCAAAACTTTTAAATAGTATATAATATAATAAATATATTAAATATATATATAATAGTATTTACTATATACTAGTTAAAGTATAGCATAGTAGTTTTTCAGACAAAAAATTATAAACTAACAAAGTTAAACTAGTAAAATAATAGTTCAAGCTCTGTAATAAAGTTTTAAGTTTTAAAAGCTATATAAATTAGAGTAGTGTATTTTTTTTGGCAATTAACTTTTGTGAGGTTTTTTTAATGTTATAAATAGTAGTTTTAAAAAATTTCATAAATGATACTAGATTGAATTATATATTTAGTTTAAAGTGATTTTCCTAATAAAAAATAGTCAACTACTTTTTAAGTTAATTTTATCTTTTTGCAACGAAAATGAACAACTAATTATATCAGTGTCTCTAAAAACTTTTATAGTTATAGATAAAATAGCTTGTACATAGTAATATAGTTATAATATAGTTTTATTATTTTTTGAATTTTGTGTAACTTTTAATTTTTATATACAATTTATTTCTTACAGTTTAATATTTCAATTATTTTATTTTTATTTAAGAATGAAAATAACTTAAGTTATTTAAAAAACACATTCATGTAATAAAAATAAGTCAATCTTTTTATGCCATCTTTTTAAAAATGAAACTTATTTGTAAATCAATTTATATTTATTCTTAAAGATGGAAAATATCAATTTAAGTTAGTAGCTCGTAAATCATAAACTATATCATTTGCATAAATGTTTAAACTTCCTTCTTTGTAAATATTTGTATCATTCGTTAAATTGACAAGACATTTTGTTCTTAAATATTTACATAAGCATTAAATAAAAATTGCATCATTAAAATTGAAAAACCAAGTTATGGAATTAATTAGTATTATTTTTTTTAAAATTCAGTAATACATTTTAAAGTCATAGTTTTATAGTGTAATTGCAGTTTATATAAAAGAAAGACAGTTATTTAGTAATAATATGAAATCTACTTTATAATAGGTTATTTATGTAAAATAATGATAAAAGTTACTTGAAAATAGTTAAAGATTGAATTTTTGAATAATATCATGTGGAAATAAGTAACAGCTTAAATTTTGATATAACAGAGTGTCTAGTGTATGTATAAGTTAAAAAAAAATTTTCTTATATAAACTTTGTTTTTTAACTAATAGATGGGGTATGGAAACATGGCGCAAAAAGTGATGGGCATTCACACTCGTCTGTATGCGAGAACCTTCATGATAGGAAACATTAACGAGCCAAACAAACCTTTTCTTTTCGTAAATACAGATGCTTGCATGGGTGCCTCCCTGTTAAAACTTGAAGTGAGTTGTTTCGATTTTTTTTTGGAAGTTTTAACGTCTAAGAATTTTTTTGCACATAAATTAGTAAAGTTATAATTCAAAAAAGAATTGTTTTATTTCTATTTTTAAACTATAAAAATAGTTTTCAAACGACTACTTTATTTACTTTTGTCAAAACTTCTGTATCGCAAATATGAATATTTTTTTGCTATGTAAATTAATTGTATGTTTTAAACTGAAACAAATCATTGTACAAAAAAAGCTAACAATGAATTGATTAAGATTAAAAAGGTCTTACCAAATTACAGGTGATAAAAAAGTTGAACACCATATACAAAGACAAGTTTAATACGGAAAATATTTTACTAACTGGAACTCACACTCACTCTGCACCCGCAGGTATCACATAATTTAAACATAAAAATAAAGTTTTTATGTATTTTTTATTTTTCAATGGTTTAAGCTTTTTGTAATTTAGATTTTACATTGATATAAAATCAGTGAATAAGTTATAATTGACATATGATGACATTTATAACATAGTGCTTTTGAAATTTTGTGGTAAAATAATGAAACTTATAAGTTTCAATAACTTAACTGTAACTTCATCTACAAAAATAAAGTTTTTTTTAAGTATCTAGTTAAACTTATTCATATTTGTATCACTTTACTTCCTTTTTCTTCATATGATTGTTAAATTTTTTTGGTTAATTATCTGATTTAATTTAATTTAACTACTAGTTAGACTTTATTTTAAACTAATATATTTAAAGTTGTTTATTCTTTCAAGACTTTATTGTGCAAACTAAGTATGGTCAAAGACCTAGTCAGTGCCTAAATAAAATACCTTATTCAAATAGAAACAGTTAAAAGAGAATATATTATTTCTCCTCTAGTAGTTGAGATCTCTATGTCTGTTTTCTAAAAATCAAAACATATATTAGTTAAAGTTGTACTAAATTACATTTTAAATTAATATTTGAACATACTATGAAGCTTTTCTTAAAAACAGCAAATTTTACAAATAGCTTTGCGTGTGAGAGTCTTAGTTTAAAAGTATCAAATAAAATGTACTACCAGTTAATGAAAAAGAGTACTAGTATTTTACATAAGTATTTTATATTTCTATAAGTATTTAATGTTTTTTTGTATGTAATTAAAAAAAGTCGCTTGGTTCCAAAAGCTAAGGTGCCAAAGGCTAAGTAAATTTCTACAATAAATAATATAGCATAAGTTCAAATTTAATTTGCTATTAAAATATTTGTTTTAGGCTACATGCAAGACGCCTTGTTTCAAATAACTTCTAAAGGTTACGTCCCGGAAACCTTGGACGCCATGGTGGACGGAATCGTAAACGTTTGTTTTCACACACGTGCTTGTTACAAAATTTTAAAGTTTAATTATTTGAAAAAAATTGCAGTCTATCAAGGAAGCGCACAAGAGTTACGGACCTGGTTGGATTTTTATGAACAAGGGAGAATTGTTGGACGCAAATATTAACAGAAGTCCTGGCGCTTATCAGGCCAACCCACTGAGAGAGAGGAGAAAGTTTGTTAATTATTAGAAACAAATTTATAGCCATTAGTTTCAATATTTATTTTTAAGAGTAAATAAATATTTGTTTAAGTTGTTGGGTTGCTGTTCCTGGTGACATTGAAATTTGTTAGATCGAGACCCACTGATCAATATATTTTTTCGTTATACTACGTTATATATTGTAGCACATTAGTAGATTTTCACAAGTATAATTTTACCAATAAATATATTTCATAAGTATTTTCTCCGAGAATAAAACCAATGCTACTTTTTTATCTTTAATCGTTAGTAATCTATTAGATTTAAATAGCATATATATTAACTTCTAAACTTTAAAAAAAAATTAAGGCTGAATCGGATATTTTAAGTGTACTGTGAATAATTTTTAGCTGTAAAACAAATTGCTTTTTAAGTTAAAAAGTTTATATACTTTTACAGGTACAAAAGCAATAAAGATACGGACATGACTCTACTAAAGTTTGTCGACTACGAAGGAAAAGGTTATAATTATTTAAAATATCTCAGCTTTCACAAATTATAATTTTTCATAATTTTTAGGTATTGGAATGTTAAATTGGTTTCCCGTTCATTGTACTAGTATGAACAACACAAATACTCTCATTAGTAGCGATAACAAAGGTTTGTTTTAATTACATTCATATAATTTTGGTATTCGTACTAAGAATTAGTATTTTATTTGAATTTATTGTATTTTATTTAAGAATTAGTATTTATTCGTATTAGCTGTAATTTGTTAGGAAAAATAAAAAATTCCCTCTACAAAGATTCAATAGTAAGAGTTGTTATAAACGTTTAGATTTAAAACCAACTAAGTTTTCTAAGAATTTATTCTTTTTTTTTTTATCAACTAGAAAAATATACGCACCCGACTCTTTTTTTATTAGAATTTTGTTTTATTTTGTAGCTAAAAATTAAAATCGTTTTTTTAAGAATTTTACGACTCAGTCTGTTAATTATGACTTTTAACTATTTAACTTTTAATTGTAGAACTATTGTACGAAATGTTGAAATAATGATATAATATAACGCAGGTTATGCGGAGCTGTTGTTCGAACAAGCGATGGATCCAACTTCACTCGTCGGTAAATCGAATTTCGTAGCAGCGTTCGCGCAACCCCATGAAGGCGATATTTCACCAAACACTAACGGAGCACGCTGTATTGATACCGGTTAGCTTTTTTATGAAAGTGTTAAAAGTTAATTGCAAAAAGAGTTCATTTCCTAAGGTTTAGAATGCTAAGCGTAGAAAGTGTAGGCGGAATTAAGTTATATAGCACACTGTTCACCATACTTAAATGTTGTAGTAAGTTTTAACAAACTGTAAAGTTAATTAAAAAGCATGTAAAAATTATAGTTTAAACGTAGTTGTTACCCCCATATTTAATGCAATAGTCTACTTTTCAATTTTTTTGCTGGCCAATCTTAAAATTCATAAAACTAAATTAAAAAATAAATTTTACTAGCCAAACACACAAAATAAATAAATGTTTCTATGTTTTGTGTTATACTATATGAGACTTTTTGTTATATATATTTACCCTATTTGTAAACAGGATATAAACACTCTAACTAATTTATGTGCACACCTTTTAAAATAAGCAATATTTGTGAACATAAGGTTTACACTAACTAATACAAAATTGTCACAGGTAAACCATGCCACACCAGTAAAAGCTCATGCGATGGCGACAATACTAAGTGCATAGCGAGTGGGCCCGGCAAAGACATGTTTGAAAGCACAGAAATTATTGGAAACAAACAGTACTTGAAGGCCATGGTAATTTTTATTATTTTAAGTTTTCATTATTTTTATAGCTGCTTAAATTTAAAAAAATAAATTTTATGTTTTTAAGCTTCTATTTGTTTTTTTTTATGTAATTTTTCAAAGTACGTTTTACTAAACAGTCTTAATTAAGTTATTTGCTATTTGGGAGCACATATTATTGAAGTGGCTAGAGGGTAAGCGAAAATTTAAATGTGTAAAATTTAGATTTAAAGTAAAGTTAAGAGATTTAAAAGAAACACTAAATAAAAAGTTAAAATGTTAAAAATATTTGAAACTACAATTAATATACAGTAAGTATTGTAATTACCAGTTCAATAAGAAAGCTAAATTAAACTAAAGCTTTTCAAATATACATTTTTTGCAAACAAAAGCAAACTGGCGTCTACTAAAGAAATGTCTTTTGTCTTAAAAAGTATGTTCATAGAATTGAACAATAGCTTAAATGCTGAATTGTGTTGAAATTTAAACAAACTGTTTCATTGTATTAGCAAGTTATTTGAGTGTTAAACTAGAGGTAATTTTCTTAAGTATTAGCGCAATAAATTTTTCCACTTAATTCAAAATTGAATTTTCATTTATTACAAGTTTGCATAAAAATTTTTTTTGACAGTATAATTTTTATTTTTTCATCAAATCTTATTTTAAAAATTAATCTTTTTTTTTTAAATACTTAGCTCTTCATCCAAGTTAGTGTAGAATCTTTCAACATATACAAATTCATTATAACTAATAAACCTTACAGGAGTTATACAAGTATGCAAGTGAGAAACTGGATGGAGATATGGAGTTTATCAAGCAGAATGTCAACATGTCTGATCAGGAAGTTGTTGTCAATAACGTCACCCATAAAACGTGCCTACCCGCCATGGGTTACTCGTTTGCCGCTGGTACTACAGACGGTGCTGGTATGGCGGGATTTGAACAATGTAATTTTTTTTGAGTTGTTTTATCAGTTAAAAAATACAGAGAGGAAAAAAAAGCTTAATTTGTATGTATATCTATTGTTCCAGTTTTTTACTAATTATAATTTTAAGTACTACATATTTCTATAAATACAAATAGACAAAGTAAGTATGTTGTGTACTTTTCGTGTAAAAACTTACATTTAAAGATTAAAAATCAATAAATATTTAAAATGCTGTTTTAACTTAAAGTACATATTAGACAAATTTCAACATTTTGCTGTAAACGTTTAAAATAAATTGATACTAAAAAACTTTAAAAAAAGCGCTTTTTTGCAAACTCAAACTATTGTTCACTGGCCATTTCTATCTTAAACATTTGTTATTGCAGCCACACTGAAAGGTAATGTTTTGTGGGACACACTTTCAAAATTCCTCATGGAAGCGTCACCAGAGCAGAAAAAATGCCACTCTCCCAAACCAATACTGATTGATTCTGGGGAGGTAAAACTGAACTTTAACTACTTAATACTTTAAATTAGTTTTTTGTGTCTAAATGTATGGTTGAAACATATACAACTGGTAACTGCCTGATTTAGTAATAAATATAATTTTCAAGCATTTCGTGTCAACTAAATAATGTAATCTGTTATCGCATATAAAACTTCTTGATATATTTTGTTTATTAGAATAAGTTATAAATACTTAGTTTAAATTATAAGTGAGTATAAAAGTCATTTAAAATTTAGAGATTATCTTAAAAGTTCGAATTTTTGGGCTGTGTTCAAACTGCAAAATCTAGCGACAGACTACTGTAATAAGTTTTTTTTTAATAGAAACACCAATAAAAGCCTGTAGTTTGGTTTTGTTATCATAATATGAAGACTTTCATATAAAGACGTATTGTTTATAACGCGTAAAATTTATTTTTTAACTTGTTAAATCATCACGTACAGATAAATAAACCTTATGAGTGGCAACCAAAAGTTGTGGAAACACAAATATTGAAGATAGGAAGGTTGGTTATCAACGCTGTTCCTGCTGAATTCACTACCATGGCTGGTAGAAGGTTGATAAAGGCAGTTAGAAAAGTAAGACTTTTATTTGTACGTGGACATTAGTTTGGTATCTTTTCAATAAGTTTTTAGTTGTTTGATAATAATACGCTATCGATATTAGTTTTGTTTTACACACCTTCAAAACAAAAAAAATTATCATAATTTTTGTATATATTAACATGCATTTCTTTTGTAAGGTTTTGGAAAAAGAGAGACCAAAGGAAGATTTTGAAGTGATTATCAACGGTCTTTCCAACACCTACTCGGATTACGTGACGACTTTTGAAGAATATCAGGTAACTTTAATTTGTTTGAAGTTAATTTTACATATTTCGGTGTTTGCGAATGATTTTGATGTTTGTTATAAGTTATTACTGTAATTACCATTGTATTTACTTTGTTTTAATGTAAATTTCTAAACCTGTAAAACACGTATAACATAAATGTACGGTATAATCTCAGAGGTTTAAAAACAATAAGTATAAAAATACATACATTAGTTCTTAATCAGTTTATAGATACCAATTTAAAAATATACAAAAGTGTGAATTAGATTACAATTTAACCGGATATAATAGTTATATCTGACTTTATGTATGTCAAATAATTACTGTTTCTTATAAAAAATGTGTTTTTATTTTCATCTATTAAAATTAAAAAAAAACATAATAAATTTAAATTGGTAATCTGTAAAAAGAAAACAATTAAATATCAGATTAACCATAATGTTAAATATTAATTATTATGTTTTGCCAAAGTTACTTTCAAGGCTATTTCGACCTTATTAAAGTTGTTTTATAACTTCATTTACCTGAAAAAATATTTCTTAATGTATTTTCCAAGTTAAAAGATTTTTACTAAGAATTATAAAGCCATCAGATATTAACTTCAAGTCTCTAAAGTATTTTTATTCATTTTAATTCAATATCATCCTGTATTTTTAATTTTTTTATCTATTACCAATAGGTTCAACGTTACGAAGGGGCAAGTACAATTTATGGACCTTACACGTTACAAGCGTACATTCAGCAGTTTGAAAAACTAGCGGTGGCCTTAGTAAAGGTTCTTTTCTTTATACATTTTCAAAAAGTTCACTTGAAGAGTTGAACGTTCCTGTTTGAACGATAATATATATTGTATTGTAGTTGAGCAATTGAGTATTTTTATCATTAAAGCAGTGCCTGGATGTCTTAAGATAATAGTGTGTGTGTAAAAAAAAAAAAAACTAACTAGGACACCCCAGTGTCACCCGGACCAGAAATACACAACATGAGGGACCAGTGCATTAAATGGCCGTGGGGCGTGGTTAATGACAGAAGTGGAATCATTTCGAACTTCGGCGAACTGCACACAGATGCTCACGACTCATACACAGTTGTTAGTAAACAATAATAGTTTAAAGTATTTTTTGTTAAATTTTACATTTTAATTAGTTTTATTTTTTGCTGTAATAAAGTTGTTTGGAAGCCACTTTTAAGGCGTTAATGCGCGTGGTAATAAAACACTAATGATGATAATTAGCGTTTAAGTAGCATTATTTTAATTTTAATTCGCAACGTTGATATCATAGTCGTATGCTCGAAAAGTTTTTTTAAACTTCACTTTTGCTGACTTAACACATTTTAAATTGTTATTGATACTTTAATTAAATAAACAATAAAAAATTGTTTAGGTAAGCAAAAATTTAATTTAAAAACTTAAAAAATTGATTAGCTTTTAGTGGTGTTTCTTTTTGAAAAACTTACTTATTATATTATTTCACAAAAATGCTTCATAAAAGAAAATAGGTCACTGTTTGTTTATAAGTTTTAAAAACTTGTTAAAAGTTCATAAGTGTTAGTAAACAAACTTTATTTTATGTAAATTAAGGTTTTGTTATTAATAAACAAAAACAAATTATTAAATAGGGGGATGAAGTTTATGTGGAGTTTGTCTCGGCTCATCCGAGAAGCACTTACAATGTAAGTTGAATTTTAATTGCTTGTAAAAAAAACTAGTTGTAAAAGTATAAAAGTTTACGGTGTCAAAGTAGAGTTTTTTAAACTTATAAAGTCGTCGATGAAATTTTAAACAAAACTATACAGTAACCACTAACCATAATGTCAAATTTTGTACGCACCAGTTTAGTAGCAACTGTAGGGAGGCTATAGAAGTGCAAAAAACTACCTCTTTGTTTTTTTTATCATCTAAATTCATATCTTGAAAAGTATAAAATAAAATAAAACTTGCATATTTTAATGTAAAAAAAGTTATAGTTTAGCTAGTTTTTGTTTGATGCTCCTTTCTAACGATGCAATAATTATGCACTGTTTTTTATGTAGTTATTATGTTCAAATTTTGCAAAGCTGTCGCGAGATCAGTGGTTAGTCAGAAAATTTACTGAAATAGTTTAGCATAAACTTAGACAGCAATGTTTTATATGTAAAAACTTGGACAGAAGTGTATTTAATTTGATGTTTTAAAGTCAATATACAACTTTTACTGCACTTTGTGTAAACATCCTTTGCCTTGCGGCAAGCACTTAATGTGTTTATATATAACTTTTGTTTGATTTTTGTTTTTATTGCGTACAGTGTATTATCTAAAATATATTTTTGTTTTACAAAAACTACTTACAGTTTTATGTATGTTATAGGTGGTTTAAAGTAAACTTTATGTACGATGTAGTTGCATTAACGTTTCAGATATACTCAGTGATCTATATAACTAATTTAATCAAAATTTAAAGAGTTAAACTACTTAAGTTTGGTAACAAAAATGTTTTCAGTGTTTTTGTCTGTAGTGTGTTTTATCAGTTAAATGTAGATCTTTAGTTTGGTAAATTTTGAGTTATAATATAACAAGGTTTGATTCTCGTTGTTAAAAAACGTTTTATGACACAATGGTCAAAGTTATAAAATTTATTTTAGAAATTATTGAGCTTTCTTCATATGCATATTGCTAGTATTTTTTGTTACAAACTCATAAACCATTATCCTCGTGAAGATTTTTACTGAAATCCGCGAAATGTAAGAAAATTTCATGCTGGAGCATGTAGTGCTTTTGTGTTTAATGATATTGCAATTAGTATGTTATTAAAATACTCTATATATATTGTTAAAATAATTATATATGAACAAATGTCTTTTTACAGGTAACAGACCACACTTTTCTGACCGTTGAAAAGCTAGTAGATGGAAAATGGGTTGTAGTGCACACGGATGCCGACTGGTGCACAAAGTTTGTTATAGAATAATTAAATAATTGGTTTTTTTTTAATACCAAGTTGTAAAAGCATACTTTTAGTTTAAGCCATAAAACTTAAAAGCCTGAACTATTTTCAATAAAAAAAAATTTGACGTGATCACTTATTTAAAGAACTATCTTCAGGTTCAGGTGGGCTCGGGACAGAGATCACTTTTTGAAGGACACTTCGGAAGCGAACATCTACTGGAAGATACCGCTGACAGCCACTGAGGGCACCTACAAGATCGTGCACCACGGCTACTACACCAGGCTCATGCAGGGAACTTACCCTTTCAAGGGGGAGAGCAGACATTTCAAAGTGAAGCAGAAGTAACGGAGATGCGTGTGAAGCCTCGACGACAAACTCACTGAGGTTTCCGCGTGGTCGCCATCTGAATCAACTGTAAAGTATTTAAGGCTGCCATTTCGAGGAAAAGTTGTTCTCAAGACAGTAAAAAAGTTCTGTTAAACATTCGTTCTTTTTTTACTGTTCTTTTTTTAATATTTTGTATGTAATATTAGTATTAGTCAACATAAAACCAAGTTTTATAGTCTTTATTTAATTTTTTTTATAAAAAAGTTTCAGTTATTGCTGCTTTTAAGTCGAAGAACTATTGTGACTTTTATATTTTCTGTCCACTTAATTGTTCTGTTAATTGATGTTAATATTTATTCTACCTTTTTTCGACCTCTGTAAGATTTCACTCGAAAGCTGCATCCGAAACATCCAAATCGAAAGTTATGCATGATTTAAATTTACAAAAATGCTTTGAAAGTTAACTTATTCTGTATATTTATTTGCACTGTGAGATGCATTTCGACTAACTTCTGTCTCTTACATTTTAAACTTTAATTCCACAATGACAAATTAACCTACTACGAAAGTCTATACAGCTGCCGCATGATATTTGAAATTTGTTTTATATTATTCACAACGTTTGAGTTCGTATTCACAATTTGAAGGTGCGTATTTAATACATGTTTATTCTAGTGGTTTATGATGTTTTGTAGTAGTTTAAAGCTGAAGCCACTTTGTTAATGTTGTTTTTAACAAACAGATATCAATACACTTTTTATATTTTGTTTTATTATGTTTGTACAGTAAGTAAATATATATTACAATTTTTGTGGCACATTTAACCAGCACTACTTCTAAATACATAGCTTTGTTAAAGTCGACTTTTGTGTTTGAACAATAAAAACTGTAACATACTATTTGTATTTATATTAATAACTTAAAATAAAATACACCTTCAAAATATGTTTTGAAACAAGTTAGTTTAAAGATATTTCTTCTAAAATAAAAGAAAAAAGCTTAATAAGTCGTTTAAAAATTAGAATTTCAGAAAAAATAAAGTTTTACTTCTCACTTGTTTTAAAATCAGTTTTACTCGAATCAAAATTTCTGTGCACAGATTCACTTTTATTGATACCTTGTTTTGAAATATTTTATATCACGTTTGAAGCTAAATTCTTTCTTAAATAGATTTAAAGATTAAATTTTGTTGTAATTGTTTTTTAACGTTTATTAGGCATACACATCTATAATCTTCATATTTAATTTTTTTTTGTTACATCACTTGCCTTAAAAAGATTTTTATGTTTTAAATACATAATTATGCCTTAAGAATCATTAATTAGTTTTACTGTATATCTATTTTACAAAGCTGTTTGATTTAACAAACATTTGTATGTACCTTTAATGAATGGAGTGTCGTGGAAAAGTTTGCCATTCATTGCAGCCACAAATATTAGAAATAAATTCCTGAAACTAGTTAGCCACCACTTCGACAAAATCCATCCGTACTTTCAACCGCAGTACAACAAATGTTTCACATAACTGCATGCAAAACTTGATAAAACAAGTTTAATTGATGCAACTTATTTGATAAGATATGCATTTACAGAACCATACCTTAAAACAAATTATCCCTAATTAATATGTGGTATAAAACATCAATATATACAAACAACACAATAAATTATAAAAAAAGTACAACTAGAATCATCAAATTAGGAGAAACATATCATAAACGTTAAAAAAGTTAAAATTATGATTCATCCAAAAAAAATTGTTTAACAGTAAAATAAACAAAATCAAAACGGTAGACGCTTCGGAAATGCTTGAAATTTAAAGTACTTAAGTTTAGCATTCTTATGAGCAGAAAAGCCAAGAAAAAGTTCAGTGGAAACAAACGCTAAACATTAATCAAATTCAAAAAAAAAAAAATCTGTCATTAAAAAAGTATGTCAAACTTTGTAAGAGTTATGGTTTTGAAAAAACCTTTTCTTCACCTGCTGATAGCAATTAATTGAGTGTTTACCTTGTTTTATATGGATAATAGAAGTCTTTTGTAAAATATTTTACTAAATGGCTTTATATTGCTTAAGTTTAAGGTTATAATTAATTAATATACACACATTACTTATTTAATTATTTATTTAGTTCGTTAATTGTATAAAATTTTTGGAAAAAAAAGTTTTGTACATTAAGTAAGTTTTATTTTAAGTTATTTAAAGGGTATAAACCTTTTTTGGATTCTTATACTCAGCTTTTAATAACTAACATTATGCCAAAAATTATAATGTTGTTTTAGTAGTTAATAACCAAACCAGTATATTACTTAATAAATAGTTTTAGATATTTATTTAATATAACATTAATTAACTTTACCCATAAAATTTTAAACAATTAAGTTTAGTAGTAAGGGAGCACGTAGTTTTACAATTAAACCAGACTTATCATTTAGCAATTGTAGAAGATACAAGTATTATATTTTAGACCAAAGATACTTTATAAAACGAGCTGCTATGTTAAGTTTTGAAGTGCTACTTGCATCCAAAATCCATCAACACATAAACTATTTCTTAATTCTTTTAAGTTAAAAAAAAGAGGTTTGTTTAAAGAGGCTGTTAAAAAAAGTTTCAGTGTTGAAAACTTTTTATTTTTTAATTAAAAGGTGAAAAAACAGTTATAAAAACACAACTAGTTTAAAACTGTTTTGAAATTTTAACTAAAAATTGTTAGCCAGTTATATATATATATATATATATATATATATATTAACACAAAGGGCTGTTGTTTTTTAATATTAAAGAGTATACAGAACTTTTTACTGAATATTAATTTTTAACAAATATAAGTCTAGTTTGTGTGATTAAGTTATAAAAAATATCAAAACCGTACACTATTTTGTTATCAAGAATAAAAAAGATAATTTTTTTCTTCCTAGAACAATCATTTTGTATGTTTTAAACTTAAAATCAAGTAAATGTTGTTTCAATATATCTCTTGCGTCTTTTAACTAAACTTGAAATTTAATGATCTATATAAAATAAGTTTAAAACTACTTTATTTAGTAACCGAATCATCTAGTTTAACTTCAAATCCTTTGTTGAAAGTAATGTATGTAGGTATAACAAAGTATCTTAAAAGTTCTTACATATTTGTCTATTAAATAGTTGAAAAGTATTCTAAATTTTATAAATATTAGTTGAAAGTGACCTTGATATGGGCAATTAAAACTAATACACCTAGCGAGTTTGCTTGGTAATAAAGTTAACTATTGAAAACTATTGCTTTTGAAAATATAAAAAACAGGCTGTTTTTAATTTAATTTGTGTTTACATAACAGTGTGTGTACAAACTTAGACTTTTTAAGAATAGAACTTTATTTGTGAAAGGTGTGCTTAACTTTTTTTGATTGTTAATAATAAGGCAACTCTAAAAAACAACTGTAAACATATTTGTTTTGTAAGTTTAAGTTTATCGTTGTTTTGTGTTAAGAAACTTTGCAAACTTGAACTTGAAGCTAATATTTTATTTTGATTTTAAAGCTATTATTATGAATTAAAATTTTCAGATTTTTGAGTCTTTGAGTTAAATTTTAAACAAAATTTAGAGAACTTAGATAATTTTAAACTCCCTTGTTTTTGCACAAAATGAAAACTAAATATGTACGGTTTAAAGAAACTTTATAAACAATTCTTTTTGATTACAATACACATTTTTAGCAAACTTTTTATTTGAAACGATTTTTTTTTATAATATCTCTCTAAAAAAATAGTGCCAATGTTGTACCAAATTCATTTTATATTTTACGATTAAAAAACGGTTTTATTTTTGTTATCTTCCTCATTAAGCTAAACAGTTGGTTAAAGTATTTTTTATACATTTGACTTCCTTGTTTTTCTAATATTAGGATTTGTAAAACAGTTACTTGAGCCCTTATTAAACTGATGTTTTGTAGTATTACACTAATCTATTTTGTTAGATTGTTTTTTGTTACAAGTTTTTTTTTATTGTAGAACAGAAAAAGATGTAAAAAAAAAAATAAGTGGTGTTCATATAAAATCTAATTTTTGCATGAAATTTAGGCGACCAGTAATGACTAATTTTTTTAAAGATCAACAAAAATATTACATTGACATTTATTGTCTTTAAATATTGAAAATTAGAATTTTATAAAAAATTTTAATTCATTTATAGCCTTAAGGAAAAACTAACTTCTTTCTGTACGTTACTGCCAAACAATAATGAACATTGCCAAAACATTAACAAAAACCTGAAAAATAACACACCTATAGATTATTAATTTATTGATGATTTTATTTATAAATTTTTTTCAAATTTATTTTGAATTAACTAAATTTTTGTGTTTTTTGACTATAACAACATATTATATATAAACAAAAAAGTTATAAAATAGCCATTAAATAGTTGTCTAATTAAACGATAACCAAAACACTTTAATTGCAAAGCTTTCGTCCTTTATTTAGAACATTTTCAATGCAAAAATAAGGCTGTAAAAAAACAAAAATTAAAATTAGAATTTAAAATATAAAATATATATGAAAAAATGTTTTTAATTGATAAAATGACATCTATTAACAGCAAACAAATCACTTTTTATAAAAAAATTACTAAATAAAAAACACACAATTACTTTATTTCTATAATATTAAAAAGAGTTTTGTTTTATAAAATTACATATGTACATATGTACATCAATATATAAATATATGTTAAGATCTACTAAATAACACAAAGATATACAAAAAAATACAAAAAAGATGCATCTAACAATGTGTACTACTCTTCTCTACTCTACCCCTATAAATCACTGTATCGTGTTTTAGCTAAATTAATATTTGATTTGAGTTCATTTATCCAAAAATGTTCTCTATAGTCAAGATTCTTAAAATCTGGTTCTTCCAAAAAAGCAACTTCATACGCGTCATCAAAACCAACTCTCTGTAGATCGTTCTTGTGTTTAAAATGGTAGTGTCTATATAAAGTATTTTCATCTGTTATATCTTTTGGGTTAAAATTCGATTTTGATCTATTCCAACTAAATCTATGTGCCGTCCATCTTGTACTGAACTCAATTTAGTTTGTCCAACATAGTTGCTATTACATTTTGTGCATATAGCTACGTAAATTCTATAACTCTTGCAGTTCAGATTTGGTTTCAGTTTTATTGTTTTACCCTGAATGTTTAAATTTTTTTTATCAAATACCATGTTTTTATGTTTGCCATGATTTCCACATAGTGCGCATTTTTCACATTTTTTGCTTAATTTAGCATTTGTTTGTTTTTGTTTTGCAATCTGACCATAATTATTTAGAAGTTTTCTTAGACTCGCTGGTTTTGTAAAAGATATTTTACCTTAAGGGAAAAGTTTTGTTTCCTCTTTAGTGAAACTTAGGAGCTTCTTAAATTAAGTAGACCAATAAACATTTTCGTTTTTAGTGCGGCTCGATACCAAAATATTCTTTGTGCACCAGGTCCTAGGATCAAATAGCGCTTTTTTTGTCTCTCAATAAACTGTTAATACAAAATAGTCTTTTTTTTTGCTTTTTACGTAAATAATCCATTAAAATTTATAAGTGTAACTTTTCATGTTTGAAAAACAAGTTTACTTTGATAAAAACTGTGAAAAGCAAATTGTAGCTTTTCTACAAAACAAGACTAACAAATGAGAAAAAAAAAAACTCTTTCCTTATTAAAAATACCCATAACTAATAAATTCAACCGTCATTAGCTTAAGTTTATCAACAGTTAAGAAGCCAATTTTCGTGCTGTTTTTGTATTAACTCCTAAATGAAAAAATACAGAGCTTAACTACAATGTCGGGAAGCCGTAATTGTCTTAACTGGGGGCTGACCAATTTAAGGCGGGCGGTAGTTGTTCAGTGGAATGCAAAGATCCCTGTCACTGACAAGAATAACCCTTGGCGCCTAGCTTTAAGTCAACTAAGCTTTGTATTATAACCGGTAACTTTTATTACTCGTATTGTGCCTAAGTATACAACGAAAATTTACTTTTCTCTTAATTGGACGATAGGTTTTTGTCCGGGCATAATTTAAATAGATGATAAGCTGTTGTCTTTGTAGCATGGAGAAAGTTTTAATGATGTCATTCGTACTCCACAGCGATAGTGGAATCCGAACGAACAGATTTATTGCTTCTGTTTGAATCCTGTGCTGTCAAAGAATAGCTGCTAGAAATATGATACCTCCAAATTAATACTGTTTTAAGTGCTAAATAAAAATATGCGAGTTATTCCAATTATTAGTTAATAAAATACTTACACGATAGCTGTGAAATTAAACGATTTGGTTACTTAAGTTAAAACTTTGCATAAAGTATTATGTAATATACAAAAAAGTATGTAACTTTGGAGAATAAATTTTTAATCAGCAAATAAAAAACACTCAATATAATAAGCCAAATATATTTCGTAATTTTTATCAGTGGATATTTAGCAATACGTACATGAAAAAAATTAACTTGTACAGTAAAAGTAATAATCATAATAAACAAATACTACTTACACGAAAAACTAATCAAAATACTAATTATGATCCAGTTAATTAAGTACAAAAATATAAACAGCATAAAAATAACATTAAGTAAAAAAAGCAACAATAAAATCAAGTTCATTACCTCCAACGGGTTAGTTTTCTCTTTAAGTTACAAAAAGCCTTTATCTTTTTCAAGTAAAAATTTAACAACAACTTTTAATTAAGTATATCTTTTTAAATTGAAATTTCCCCAGAAACTGATTTATGTTTAAGCTTGTTAGTTTGTTTATAATCATTTTCAGAACCCAAAAAAAAAAATTTCAACTAATCTTGGATCAAGATAAATAAGAATTTAAATCTAGACCTTAAGTAAATAATTCTTGTTCAGATAGGTATTTAGACGAAAAACGGTGTATACTACATTTAGAAAAGGTACCAAGTTGTTATGTAATTAATCCTTTCAAAGCATCTTTATTTTTCTCGTGCATTTTTCTTCCTGTCAATCGCATAAATTGCATTTTTTCGAAGTATCTTTCTTAAACTGTCTCCCTGTGGACCCAATATAAATCATCTACCTCTTTTTAAAAACGACTGTTGCTTTAAATATCACCTCTTTAGAAGATGATATATAGTAGGTACACAGGAAGACAATTTAAGAAAAGAGACTACGAACACATGCAGTCCTTTAGAAGCAAAACAAAGGTAAAAGTACGAGATTAAGCAGATTTATCCTAAAAGTTAAATATGACAACGTTGATTAAAAAAAATAAGTAAATTTCCACTCCACATATCAAGATAAACTAGGCAAAATATGTACTCTTTGCAACACAGAGAGACTTGACAACAACTTGAGTATTTGCAAACAACAATAAACCAGTAAAGATCATCTGAATTAGTCGTAAAATGCAAAAACTCTGCAAAAAATAGTTTGAAATTTAAATTTACTAGCTGTTTTTTAAATTTCCCTAACTATGTTTTTATACTTAATTTTGTAATTTATATTTATGTTTTTGTACTTTTTTTTTGTGGTTGTTGTTGCTTTATACGTTGATGTTAAAAGCTTATTATTTAGTTTTACTAACCTTATAATTATGAATACTGAAAAATCAAAACAACTTTTTTCTAAATTAATTAACTAGATTAATCTCTAGATTTTAATTAAAGTTACTTAATTGCCTTAATAGTAAACAAAACTATATAGAGTAATTATCCATTGTCTTTTATCAGTTTTTTTTATTATTGTGATCATCATGCAATGGTTAAACAATTTTAAAAGAATAAACTCAGTATAATTTTTTTTTAAACTAACTTACTGATTAAATAAGAAGTGAAAATAACTAATCTGATTTTTTTTCTTATAAACAAATTATCGTAGTTAGTTTTAGTGTATTTAGTTTGTACTTCTTTACGTGATTTACCTTATTACGGTTGTATCTTTAGGTGTATATTTATAGAGAAAAATCAAATATCTTAAAATAGAAAATAGAAATATTTTCTATTCTGGAAGCTTATAGCTCTTAACAATTTCAAAGTTTATAATAAATCAACAGGCCTAAGATTAATCAGTAGGCAAAAATTTATTCTAACATTTAAATAATTTTTTTTTCATCTTGATTATTATGAATTAATCTTCTTTAAATAGACGTTTTCTTATAATATACATTGTTTTTATAAAAGTTTAAGTTTTTTACAATAAAAAATACGTTTTTGTATTTTATTTTGTAGCTCAAATAGATAAAGTAAACAAGTGGTGTGTTTCTCGATAACTTATAATCTGCCTGTACACCTGTGTCTTTAGACCGAAATACTTGAGCGTCGATTTTTGAATCGTGTTCAATAAACTAATATATTGAAACTGCTTTACCGTTAAATGACGATAAGTATTTGAAATAACAATTATATATTAGAGAAGACTGCTTGTTAATCTTTTAATTTTACTTGATAGTTTTATATACTTTAAGTTTTGTGAACAATTATAAACGAAAAATAACCTTAAACTTTAACGGGTTAATAAATAAATTTATTTTTATTGCAAAAATATTTTATTTCAAAGGCGAAAAAAAAAGAAAATCTTGCTAAAAAGAACAAAAATATTAAGCTACATACAAAAAACTTAGTTTAAACATTTTAACATTTTAAACATGCCTGTAAACAACATTAGCAATTGACTTATTTTTTACTTTTATTATTTGTGTTATGTAAAATAATTAAACTATCGACTTTAATAAATGCTTAAAGCTGAAAATAAATCAAAAATAAAGTTAAAATATTTTAACGTTTAACATAAAAAAATAACTTTTACCATAAACGAATTAGAGCATTAAATTTCGGAAATATTTATAATTGTGAAACAAAGTGTACAATTGAAAATAACATGGAGCCGTTATAAATTAAAATAATTGAATCAACTATAGTAAACACATAAAAAAAAAGGAATTACAATTGTAATAAAAAGTTTTTAATTTTGATGTAGGATTACGATTTTACCATTACAAAAAAAAATATAATTTAACTTAAGTAACTGTTTAAAAATATAAAACGAACTACAATTGTAAAAGATATTTCTGTTATACTACAAAAGACTATTCTTGTTTTTTCAAGTTGTGGTGGAGAAATAAAAGTTTTTCGCCGATCTTTGGAAGCAATTTATTTACGCTTTTACTCGTACATATTACCAGCTTCAAAAAGTAGTCTTTCATAATACACAGAAGATGATGGTGCAAAAAGATATTTTCTTGCAGAGCTGGCAAGATGTGGGTATTTTGCTTTGTTCAAGTTCCACCAATTTAAGACTTTAGCCTCTTTAATTTCGGCATTGCAATTTTCTGTAGCATAAAGCCATTAATCATCTGCTTGAATATCTTCTTCAGTAGAATCCTGTTGCTCGTTCTTTTGTGTAGCTGTGTTTGATTCTCTTTTTGACAAAGAAAAGTAAGTTGAAAACTTCTTCAGATCAAGACTTGCAGAGGGTTGTGTGATTTTCGTGTCTTTGCTAATAGCAAATTTATACGATCGTCCACAAATAATGAATTTTTAATGACTAGCTGAAGCGTATGGGTAAATCAGAGTACTGACGAAATGATATTGCCTATCTATTTAGGAATTTTTTCGTTAAGATTCTTAAAACAAATTATAACCAGCATTATTACATAAGAAGCATTTAAAAACTAATATTCAGAAATATTAGACTCAAGTGTCATAAACAAGTATACCTGCTCTGTAGGCCAGAGCATCTTCTACATAGGAAAGACATCAGGACAAATGTTTCGAAGAGTTGCTGATTTTAGTGACATTTACTCAAAAATTGAGAATAACTTAAAATTTCTAGAGGTGTGTTTGAAGTGAACTTTTAAGTTTAGAATCAATGCTAATAAAAAGAAAAAAAAACGAAGTTGAACACAAAAGGCCGCAAATGGAAAGATAGCTTTATTGACATTATATTAACTTACATTCGTTTAAAAATTTAAACTGCCTGCTTTTTTATAACCTTGTATGTATTTTTAACCAAATAGGTTATTTTAATGATGTTTATGTTTATGTCTTAACTACGTGGTCTCCAGTAACTTACTGACTGCTATACTTACGAGTAGTAAATATTATGCTAACAGTATAATTTACAAAACTATTTCCTAAGTTATGAATAAAACACACTTTGAATGAATGCAATTTACTTTATTTTCAATAATAATTCTTAGTTCTGAAGAAAGAAACATTAAATCACGACACAAATAAAATCTATAAAATGTATTAACAATCGTAAAGTTATACAAATACTAACATCAACTCTGCGATGTAGACGTTTTCTTGATTCTCGAAACTAGAAGTAAAACGTTGACTTTAATCGTAACTTGATCGTAACGCGGAATAACTAATTTACTTACTAAGCGACTAACGCGTATTTGAAAGACAAACGCAAATATATACGCATTGAAATGAAATTAACTCCTCAAAATAAAAAATTGTTTGTTTTTAATACTGGAAGAACGTCACGAAAACTGCGTTTAACGTTTAACGTAACAGTTTACAACATCCGTTTTAAAATAAGAAAATGAAATGTTAATATCATTACATATTACGTCCAATTCAATATTCTTCCAAACAGTTTTAAATTTCATTTAACTTTTGACAAATAATTGAGTACAATTCAAAAAGCTTAAAGTGATTTACTGGATCCAAAAGTTAGGATCCGGTCGGATCCGAATCTGAATCTTAGGGTTTTGTAGATCACTACTTGAAAGTATGCATGTTGTTTGAAAGACCATGTTTCCTTAAAACTTAAAGATTATATTTAAATTTCTACATAAAGTAATTAAAATTTTACGTTTTAAGAAAATATGTTTTTTATAATGATAATATATTTTAATAAATCTTCCTTTTTTTAATAATTTGCTTTTGTTTAAATAGTTTTTTTCATTTCAAATCGCTAAAAACATTACACTGGTGAGTCTTAACCAAAACTATTTTTTTAAATTTTATTTAATATGCATTCATTTTTTCAAAAATTTTTCAAGATAAATTACAGATAAGAATTATACATTATTTATGTTTTAAATTTTGTTAAACGTTTAACTTTTTTATTTTTTAGTTTACTACTTTGAACGATCATTTAATAGTATTTACATACATCCTTTAAGTGTATTTAGGCTTATCTATCAACCGTTTTTAAGGCCAAGCATTTTATTAACGTGTATGTTGCTTAGAATTATGTTTACAAAAAATTATTTCATTACATTAGTTTGAAAAAAAGGACTAATTAAACCAGCGGGTTTAATGGATCGCCGTATCTTTGTAACAAGACTTTGTAAGATAAAACTTTTATAATTTCGAATTGTTGATTCCATACAAAATAAAGAGAAAAAAAAAACAGATGTAAAAGGATATAATTTAAAAAACAAAATTTTCATAATTTCTCTAACTTAAACAATAAAAAAGGACTTTTATAGCTTAAAATAGTTGAAAAATACAGCAGAAAAATAATTTTAAGTTTTGAAAAATTAAAGAACAATTTACTACTTTTATTCAAAGCGATCTAAGGACTGTAGCTGGAAGTTGGGACTATTTTGTTTACTTTTTCTTCTTCTTAAAAGTTTCTAAATGATATGCATCACTGTACTATACAAAAAAAAGTAAAATCTACAAAAAATTTAGACTACAATAATTGCTATTTACAAGTTTAAAACCTCGTTAGTACAAAAAATCATAGGTAAAAATTTAATACGAATAATTAAATTTTTAAAGATACAAACAGTTCTTTGCAGTGTTTTTTATGGTCTTTCATACTAAATTTCATCTCTAACTTTTATTTAAGTCCACAACATGTTAATAATTTTGTTCTAACTATATAAATAGGGTTAGGAAAGAATAATTATTTAAAGCTTTTGCATATACAACACTTTTATTTTAACGAAAACTTTAAAAACCATTTTCTATAATAAAAACACGCTGTCTTAAAGATTTTTTCTATTGTATTTAAAAATACATATCTTCACTAAACAGAAAGTGAGTTTTACCTTTTCAACACATTTATTTAAACAGTTTCAGGGTAAATGATGTAGTTAAATTAAATAGGAGCATTACTTTAATAAAAGAAATTAAACTTATCATAAACAAGTATAACGTCAAAGTGCTCCTAAGATTATACTTATAAAAAATGTTGCTTTTTAATAAGATCTATCAGAACCGGGTCTTTTTTTTAACTTAAGATCCGGGTTTTTTACAATTGGAAACCGGCTTGATTAGGATCCGGGTCTTATGTTCAAATTAGGATCCTAGTTATTTCAAAATTTGTGTAGCGTCAATAGAGAACAAACTAATAAAATCTAGTTATTATAATACTACTAGTTTGATAAAAAAATGTTTAATACATTCAACTTGTTATAAATAAATTGTTATTGTTAAACTATTTTATTTTGAAAACTGAAAAGAAATATTGTATTAATCCATATAAAATCTCAGTAAAAATTTTAAGATATGAGTTCAAGCTATTTTACGATTTAACTTAAATTTTGTACCTGTATGATGTGAAAATAAAGAAATTAAATGTTAAAATGCTAAAAGAATTAGGAACTTTAATTAAATTTTTTATCTAAAGCTTAAGATCAAAAATTTTTAGCACAAATTAAAAACGTTTTACTACTAAAAATTTAAAAGCAAGTATGTAATTAGTAAATAAAATCTACTCATATCAACGCAACTTAGCTCGAAAGAAACTTATTCTAGCTTTTTAAAGCTGTCATGAAGTAATAGAAATTTTTACGCCGGTCTTTGGAAGCAATCGATTTTGCTTTTGCTCATACAAACTACCAGCTTAAAAAAAAAAACTTACAGAATTAACAGAAGATGGTGGTGCCGAAAGATACTTGCTAGCAGCCTTACAACTTTCTGTTTAAGATTAAAAGGGAAAGCGTAAATTTGTGTCCTGTTGTGTCTAACAGCAAGCGGTTATCATCAAGGTTTAAGCGAGAGCTGCTATTTTTATTATACAACCTTCTTTTTAAAGCCTCTTGTATGTTTTCTGTCAAGGTTGCTAAGGTTGTAGAACTACTTTGACTTGTTGTAGGACTACTAGTTTTAAGATTGAAACACTTTTTAGTACTTCTGCATGCAGTAATACTTTTGACAGCAATGCGATGTCTCGACTACACTGCTGTGATTCAATATAAAAAGGTTCAAACAGCTCATTACTTTGGCTAACAAGTTGCCATTGTTCAGTTGAAATAATATATTTGGAATCAATTTGTTTTTAGCCACGTAGTACTGGATACTTGTTTTTAATTTTTCCAGTCTTTTCAGCGTAAGGTAGGTTAAGTTCCACTATGTTTTAACATCTTGCACAAGTAGCCAGGCTTTCTGCATTGTCAGTGTTAAATCTAATTCGACCTGGATTTGTTTTTAGTTTCTCGCACGCCGTAGATAAATTACTAAAGTGGCAAGCAGTTTTAACAGTTACGTAAAAAATGGTTTTAATTGGTTTGTTATAGATTTAAAAGGCGCTAAAGAGCAGTAAAGAGTTCTATAATATAAAGTTTTTTAAGTAAAAACACAATAATTTAAGTATAATACTGAAAATAGATGATCGCGGAAAGCAAAGTATTTCTAATAACCTTGATCCGGATCCGGCGGAATCCGAATTGTTTTCTTAATTAGGATCCGGATGGAGTTTGATCCGAATCCTAGATCCGGTAGATCCTTACTTTTTAACAATCACAACAGCAGCATACTTTAGTTGTCGTTTTAATAAGAAACTTAATAATTAATTTTTTATATAATATATTTTGTTTATAAAAATTAATTAAATCCAAAAGGGTCTAATACTTATCGTATAGAAAATTTCAAATATGAAATATAAGCCAATTTTTATATAATATTAAAGAAAAAAAAAAAGTTTTAGATATATTAGTTTTTGTAAAAAGTTTTGACACAAACACATTAATGGCAAAAAATGTTCACCTTCAATTTTTTCCTAAATTTCCAAATTCACTAAAGATCTATTTTTCCTTGATTTTTTAAGCTAGAGACCTCTAATTTTCAAGAAACATTCCTTAAATATTTAAAACAAGATACAAATGGTATTTTTTTTAATTAAAAAGACAAAAAATTATTAAAAAATGTATTTTAATAATTTTTTAAATAAAATAATGAAATATTTATTTTAATTAATTTTATTAGCATTTTAAATGTATTTTTATTTTTTAATGTTTTGTTTAAATAAAATAGAAGATATATTTTTGGTGAAACAGTCTTTTTTTTGTGCTTTAGTTAAACAATGCGAGTAAGTAGAAATGTGACTTGATATTACGATTAAACAAATCTTAGTTAAAACTACAAAAACCAAATTTTAATATAACAAACTAAAAGTAGTTTTTATTTGTTTATAGTCATAAAAGTATCACTGTTTCATAAGTTTACTAACATCTCAAAGTTGATTATAGTTTAATCTATTTTAAACTAAAGTAACTTGAAATGATGTCTGTAATTATATAGTTAAACTAAAATATCTAAAGCAGAACAAAAAGTTTAGAAAGAAGTATAACAGTTAAAACCATTGGAAAAACATTTAAGTTAATTTTAAACTGTTACATTTGGAGTTTTAGAAACAAACTAAGTAGTAAAAATTTTTGTTTAAAATACTAATACAACCTAAAGTGCTTTTTATATTCAAAGTTTACAGTTTTAAAACTGAAAGTAATTAAACCTATCTTCTATTTTTAAAATTTTTACATTAAATTACTAAGATTTCTAATCTAAAGACTAAAAAGTACAAACACATTTTACATGTTTTATCTAGAGGTTATACAATTATTATATAATACCGAGGTTGATACAAAATGAATATAATTGTTGTTTATCACCTAATTTAAACAAATAAACTTGAATAAACACAATAAGCCTACTTATCTGATGAAAATACATAGGCCATACTAGTTTCTTGTTAAGATCTATCATTTGATAAGCGACTAATAAAAATTCTTTCTAGTATATAAATCCAATTTTTGTTCTAGTATACATTAATACATCTTTAAAACTTAATAACTTTACAAAAGTTGAATTGTGCTCACGCTATTTTTATTTAATTTTGTAATAAAAATATTTATAAAAAAAAAAAAATTATCAATTTTTTTATAAACTACAAGACCTTGTAAGATACACTAAAAAGATAAATTTTCAAACTCAAAAGGCTAAAACTAATAGTTTAAAATAATAAGTTCTTAAGTTTATTTTAATAAATGATTTATCTTCAATTATTTTATTCATTGCTTTTAAAATGTGGTAGTGTAAATTTGGACACTAACTACTAAAAATATCTCTACTACTTTACTTAACTTTAAAACTATAAAATAAAGAGAACTATTTTTTTAACTGTAATATGGATAGAAATGCCGTTTATATATTAGAAAAAGTTAGAATAAATTTGTTCTTATTTAGCAATTTATTTCTATACCGACTATACGTGCTGTTTTTTTGAAAAAGAAAAAAAGCTAATTTAAGCTTGAATTTAGCTGAATAAAAAACAAAGAACATTTAAATGTTAATATTTCTTTATTTTGTTTTTAATACTGTTCATTGTTAAAATTTCAATCTTATTCTTACAAAGTTTCCTTAATACTATTTAAAACTAACTTTTAATTCACTTCAAAATATCTCATAAAAAAGTTTGATTTGAATTTCTTCATAATTGATACCACAGGTTTTAGAATTAATCATAGACATATAATACTTTGTCAAGTATTATTATCATGTTTTAAAAGTTGTAAAACAGCGGTTAAAAGTATTTTTTAACTGTTAAAAAACATGCTTTGTGAAGTGCTGTTCCATAACGAACGCACTAGCTGCTAATGAAGTTCAAATGTCACGTAAAAGTCAAATAAATGTTTAATACCGTTAATATGTTAAAGTGTTAAAAAGTCTTTTACTTGCCAGTTATTTGAACAATTTCGTAAGCGCTTTATAAAATGATACTAAAGCATATTTAAAAAATTATACAGGTATATACTTTCTATGATACGCAAAGTATTAATGTTTCTACTTTAAAATTTAACCTTTGGCTTAAAATAGAAGTTTTACTTTATCACTAAGTTTACGTTTATATAAATACATAGCTTATACCTTTTATCTGAACTAAAAATAGCATGTAATAGTTTCCTAAAGAGCTCTATCAGTAATATATGTCACTTATATATTCAATTTTCAAATACACAACCCGAACTTTTAAACTTATTTCATAAGTCAATTAGAGCAGAATTACTACTAATTAGAATGAATGCTTCGATGTTAAGTGTTAATTTTTACGTTTCAAATTAGCAACACACAAATGCACTACCTGGTGTGTTGCGTCGGCACGCAAAAAGAGGAGACACTGGAGATGAAAGAGCTGACTATCGATTTATGTGGAGAGAAGAGAGAAAAGAAGTAGGTCGAAGTTGCGTGTTTCGGTTCTTTGTTGTTACACATCAACTATTTTCTTTATTTTTATTTTAAACTTTAAGCTTTATAATTTGAATTAATTTGTTGGTTTTATTTGTCAAAAGAAAGCTTATAACTTTACTAAGAGAAGAATGTTTTAGAAGTCTAAAAAAAAATATTATGAAAATTTAAGATAGTTTTGTTTTTTATAAATAAAACAAAAAGCATCGGTGATGATTTGTTACTATTTAGACATTCATGGTTGTTTACAAATAAGTTAAAATAAAAATAAAAACATGTCAAAAGCGGTATCAGCCTGGCTTCCTTTTGCAAGAGCTGCAGCAGTTGGTTTGTTAAACTTGTTTTTCTCTTAAGCATAAAATAAAACTTTAACTTACAGTAAATAAAGGAACTGATTAAAATACGGAAGCTAATTTAGTGTACTAGTATTTAGTATTGGTTCAGAACGAAATTGTTTAAAATTTGTTTTTTGTTATTTTTAATAAATAAAATTACCTTGTACCAATTAACAATCTTTTTAGATTGTTTTTTCAGTAGATAGTTAGGAAATGAATTGTTTAGTCTTTTTTTTCTCAGTTTGCACTTGTTACTATGTATAATTGTTTTAGTGTGCATGACAAAATTAGGTAGGAATTCAATTTATTCTAATAAAAAGTATGCATAAGTTGTACTTATATTATAATAATATACTTTTTTAGAGTTAATTTATTTAAAAAAAACTATATATTAGTTAATAAAGCACAATAAGACATTTAAAAATAGATTATCTAAGCTGAAAAGTGTACATTAACATTTAAGTAAACTTAGGCTTTCATTGAATCAATTACTTTTATTTTTATTCATTAAAAACCACTGGTTTACAAAAGGTTTTAATATTTTGATAAGTGTAGAATATACGTAACTTGAAACTTAAGTATTTAAAAGTTAAAAAAGCTGTGCATAACAGTTTATTTAAAATAATTGTTTATTAGTACACAATAAAAATAAGCGCTCAAAAACTTTGGCCTATGAACCAGGTGTACGAAAAAACCTTTTGGTTATCGAGTCACACACCACAGATACTGTTTAAGGTTTAGTAGAGGACATCTTAGAGAAAATAATGTTTTTATTTAAGTTTATTAAAACGTCAATCTAATTTAATAGTAATAAACAGTTTTACAAAGTATTGTTTTTGTTTATTTTTAAATTTTAAATTAAATGAATAAAATTAAATTTACTGTTTTTCTGTTAATACAAGTGTTTCCGCTAGTACAATTAAAAACAATCATTGTGTTACAAAGACTTATCTGTTCTCAAATTAAGTTATTATGTGTTTTGTATGAATAAATATATATTCGAGTAACAAACTTCATCTTAAAACACAAATATGAATTCGTTTATAGGACCTTAAAATTTAAAAATATAACGCGCACTTGATCTCTAAAGAAAAAGTCGGTGAAGTTTAGAGTAACTATATGAAACTTGCTTTTTACAAAATTACTATCATTCTAATTGTAATGGTTTTTATTTTTTATATTTTATCCTTAGTTTTAAAACTTTTAGTTATATTCTTAAACTTTTTAATTTTTAAACTGAACAGATTAAATATGTAGATATTTAAAAAAATAGTTTTTCCTCATAATTTCTAGGAGAACCAATATTTATTCTTTGCCCACTACTTTACACATATGTAAACCTTTAAAAGCATTAGTTTAATGTAAACTGAAACTGTTTTTATATCTTACAATTTTTTTTTTTTTTATAAAAAACCACAAGAATAAAGATAAAATTAACAAAAAAATTGTGCGAGTATTTATTAGCTTTTTCCTGTTTAAAAAAGTATGCTAAATAAATTAAAACCTAGTTTAGTACTTTTTTAATATTCATGATTTTAAAAACTTGAGTTTAAATTTTTTTTTAAACATTTCCATTTGTTTAAATATATATGTTAAAATCTATGTTTTGCACGATGGAAATAGTTTTAAAATAGATTAAACTGCTAAAGGTAAAGATACTGCGTAAGTAATGAAATTTAAAAAAATAAAATAAAATTAATTAAAAATTTTAAAGGATTTTGTTTAGAGCTAAACATATAAAAAGCTTACAAACTAATAAGCTCTTGATCTTTTTTTAAGTTTTTATATTGAGTGGTAAGTTATTTTATATTTATTATCTAGTAAATAGTTTATGTAATGCATTTGATATATCAGACATTTTCAACAATTAAAGTATTTTACATACTAATCACTTCTACTTTTACTTGTTATAAAACAGTTTTTTGTTAAGATATATTATCACTGTTCATATATTTAAATAAAATACCATTAATAAACGTTTAGATTTATAAATACAGTACATTTTAAAGTTTAATAAATTGCAATAAAGCGTTTGGCGTTTAATCTAAGAAAATAAAATTGTTTTTTCCGATAAAAACAGTAACAATAAAACATACATAAAAATTTGGATGATATATTTATTCTACTAGTTATATCTTTAACTTAATTATGAATCGGTAAATATTTACTTAATGAAAAATTATAATATTTGCACCGAATTGTTTTACAGTTGAACGTTTAAGACGTAATTATGTTTATTATATTTTCCGATTTTTTTGCTAAACTAAAGTAATTACAACACAAATTTTGGTTTTTAGCAAATTTATTTTGACGAGTGCTAAAAAAAAGTGTTAGAAACCTTTTCAAACTTCAAAAATACATTATTTTTTGCATAAATTTTCTAAATGAAATTAATACCAACAAAAAAACTTGCATAAACACTACCAAAAATTCACATTAATAGTGTAGTTTTTAGTAAGTTGGTGTAACTTTATACGAAAAAAAGTTTAAGTTTAACATTTTGTAAAGTCATTAAGTAGTATACTGATATTTTTATAAGTTATTTAAATTTTTTTTTAAAAACAAAGATAGTAGGAAATTATTAAGTCGTGATTTCTTTACTATTAACTTTATCTATTTTCTTAAACTTGAACCTATCAAAGCTTCTGGGTTTTTTTACTCCTTTATTGTAACGTGCAATTATACTACTACGTAGTATGTTTATCAAAAATATTACTTTATTAACACTATAATAAATGATAAAACTTTTGAAATTTCGGCTTTAAAAAAAGATTATTCATATTATTTCGTCATGTCAGCGTTTATGTGAAAAATAAACTTAAATCATCTTTTAACTTTTTGTTTGATGGAAATGTTTTTCATGAAATAAACTTAGATATTTTTACACTTAATAAGTTTTTTAATATTTTGTTTACTGAAAACCATTTTTTTAATACCTCGGTTGAGTCTTAATGTCCCAAATATTTTTTTGATAATAATTTACACTATTTTTTATTCAACTTTAAAAACCTAACCAAAAAAAGAAGTTTATTAATAAATTGATTTGTACTATTTCACCAAAAAATGTATTAAGAATATAATACTTTCATTTTTGAATTTTTCCTATAATTTTTTTTTATTACAGAAAAAAAACATTAAGTTGTATTTCATTTTTATTTTTTGTAATTTAACTGTAAGAATTTTAATACAATAATTTACGTATTTATTATTATCTTTTTTAAATTAAATCTTATCTTTCTTATATAAAAATATTAATTTTTAATTTATGTAAAAAGTATGTAAAAACTAGTAAGCAAAACATACAACAATAATTATTAGTAGAACGGTAAATAATTAAGATAACTTATTTTGACAGCGTACTCAATCCGTTTTGTTGTTTATAAACACTTAAATTTTCCTTTATGAAATTACTTAACGACTTAGTGTCAAAAACCGAAATGATAAATGTGTTAAATAAACTTTTCGAAGTCAAGCTAACTTTATACTTTAAAATTGTGTAGATAACTAGTAGATTGTTATTTTGTAATCGTATAAGTTTAAGTTTTATTAAAAAAATTACAGAGTAAAATTTTACAGAGCTATAACACAAAACTGTATTAACAAAATTTAATTTTAAGTTACAGTTTGATAAATTAGCATAATCACAAAAATAAATTAAGTTTAATAAACATTCTTCTTTATACATGTAATTTTAGCTTGTAATTTAATTAGTAAACTACTTTTCAAACACAGCAGTTATATATTATCAACTCTTTTTGCGATAGCTAATTTTTTAAATCGTTTAGAAAAATACACATCATTTAAATTATTTTTCGTAAGCTATTTTATGTTTTCTTAATTAACCTATACTACTTTAGATTAAACTAAGATCGTAAAGTCTAAAATAGAAAAAAAAAACACGATAGTTATCTTGTTTTCTTACTTCTTTTATATGCACACCTACAAATATCGTAAAAACAAATAGAGTCACATAAAAAGTCTAAGTATGGTCAAAGAGAGGAGAGCTAAATAAGTTATTTGGAAACGAAAGTAATGGTCTATTTCACGCTTTTGTTTGTAGCCTCATCAATAATTTACATCGTTACTGCAAAATATTTTTTGCTTATTTTTATTCTGAGTTTTGAAAGACAGTGATTAAACACTGTATATGTTTTGAGCCCCTTACACTTAAACTAGAAAATTTTGACATAAAAAAGTTCTATTTCGCAGCACAGTTATTAGGTATAAATTGTAACCTTATAATTTTCATAATTAAACAAAATATTTTTGCATTTTATAGATAACATAAACTTAAGCTAAAAATCTAAAGTTTACAAAAATCATAGTATTTAACAACAAGTTATTTTTTTGAAGTCCTTTAATTATATATGTACCGACTATAAAAGATAAATTACTACGAGCTACTTTAGTTTTTATCAATGAAAACTCATTGCTGTAAAGTTATTAAAATATTTGTTTCTATTACTATAAAACTTTTAAGGATTTAAGAAATTCTTTTCTAAATTCAAATTTTAAGGAATTATACTACAACCCTAAAGTATATAAACTTTCCTTTTATTTTTGTTTATAAAACAAATGTAGTATATCTTTATTGCCCTTGGCCATAACGACGTCATAAGGCAAATTTCTGCTTTTTGTTTTTGAAACAATTGTTCACAAGTCAAAGGTTTTAAAGAAAGATCTAATAGTTTAATATTCTATTGTTAAAATTATATAAAATTTACATTACGCATAATGAAAATTTATTTCAGCTACATATTATGAAATACAACTTTAAATTTTTTTTAATTATTAACTTTAAGTTAAAGTTTTAATAGAATTCACGACTAGTATAATTTCTAACTCTTTGTAATACTAATGAACTTTATCAGTTATGTTTATAGATTCTTAAAAAAAGAAAACATTTCAACCTATATCTCTAGATCTATTTAGAATAGAACGAATGATATTAAGTTTATAAATAGTTCATCTATAACTTTGTTTGTTTTAAATTCTAAAACTTAATAAGTTTAAATATTTTTAAGCATAATTGTAAAAACTTAACTTGCTAAAAATAAATTTATCTTTTAAATTTAATTTAAAAAAAAAATATTAAGTTTCACTTTTTTACTTACTTAAAGATGTGTCTATTATTAAGTAGAACCGTTTGAGTTAACACTTGTTTAAGTTTAACACAGACTTTTTAGCTACATAAACTAATAAGCATTTCACCTTGTCATTGTGGGAAAAGTTACTTGCCAAATGACTTTTGTAAAAACTTGCATTTGAGTTTGTTTGCGAGTGGAAAAACTTCAATTAGTTTGATTTAAGACCATTTAAACCTAGTTACTGTTAAGCTTTAAATCTTTTTACCTCTTAGCTACTTTTTGCTTTACCTAAAGTACAAAAAAGCTTAATTTTTACTGTTATGGAACATTTTATCTAAAGTTTAAAACAACATAAGTTAAAATGAAAATTTAGGCATCCTTTTTTTATGACTAAATTATGAAGTTTTTAACTTTTAAGCTACCACTTTGTTTAAAACTTGTTTTTTTACATTCAAAGTTTCATTGTAAATTAAAAAATTTTAACCATTTTACAAAAAGTCTTTAAATTAAAAAAAAAAAGTAATTCATTTATTAATAGTTATGCAAGTAAAGATAAAACTATATCGATAATGCTTTTGATGAAGTCTTAAGAATAAATCATTAATAATATTAGTTTTGTTAGAAGTTGTTAACACTTAAATATAACAGCTGAAAAATTAGAAAACTATTCTAATTAATTGAAAAATTAAATTTTACTAAAACAATATTTTAAACTGCTTCGACAAAATTCTTAGGCTGTTAGCAAGCGATCACGACATGGAATTTTTTTATCTTCTAGAATAACCTTTAATGTTCCATAAAACGTTTTTTGAAAGAGACAGTTTTTAGTTTTGACTGTTTAGTCGTAAACAGATTAACTTTTCATATATCGTGTTTCAATCCCTTTATAAATAATTGTATTTCAAAGCATTTTAACCTTGAATATGTCTAACAGCTTATTTTGTATCAAATAAGTAGGTATTTTTATTAAAGTCTTTTTGAAGGTTAAACATTTAAACTTTAGCTTCGAATTAATGTTAGATATGTAACTTAAAATATTTTTGAATTAAACTTGTCTTAAAAGTTATGTTTAAACTAATTTTTTAAAAAGTAAACAGCCTTATTTCATTATAAGAACAATTTAGTAGCTTGAATTATGTGAACAACAGAAAAGTTTTAAACTTCCTATTAGTTTATTAAAGGATTTTATAAAAATAAACGTAAAAAATAACCTAAAAAAAGTTTCAAAATATTTTTAAATTGTATTCCTAAAATCAAAAATTTTTTAATATTATTATTTTAAAATATTAACTACGATGTAAAAATTTTTTAATGTTTGTTAGTAAAAATATTTAAGAGTATAATACTGCTTTTTAAAGACTTGAGGCATTTATTGACAAAAGTCTGTTTTATTTGAAAACTTATAGACAAACATTTTGTACATAGGTTAAATTATCTATAATTTCATTGTAGAAGTAGCACAACTTAATAACAACTGTTTTATTTACCTTATTTGACCAACTATTTCCAACAAAATAATTTAGCCTTATTTTTGAAAACAAGGTTGAAAAGTACTTAACCTAGCGATTTAAAACTTAACAAAAACATTACACTTTTAATTCAAAGAAACATTTATTAGATCGCAGCTTGTAATTAAAATATCTTATCAAGCTATTTTGACATTTTCTACTTACAGGCTGGGTTCCGGTTGCAACAAATAATCTCCCACCGATGCCATTTAAACGAAACCAAATAGATGAAGACGAGATAATAACAATGAACGTGTCAGGAGTTAGATATCAAGCATGGAAACAAACTTTAGAAAAATTTCCCGAAACATTGTTAGGTAGCTGTGAAAAAGAGTACTTTTACAACGAAAGGAAAAAAGAATATTTTTTTGACAGGTAATCCTTTCTTTGTTTAATATTTTTTTAAAGTGAAACTATTTAACATTAAAACTGTCAGCCCGCTAAGGGCCGCTGAAACAAAACATGCGGTCAGAAACTTAACACGGCACGACACGCCTTAATACTGTGGTCTTTCGCGGTAGAAATCGTTTCCGAAAAATAAGTTATAGAAACCCTTGATCAAACCTTTGTCAAAATATTCAGAGATCCAGAAATTTTTCGACATGTTCTCAACTTCTACAGAACTGGAAAGATGCATTTTCCAAGAACAGAGTGTGTTTCTGCACTTGATGAAGAGCTCACTTTTTTTGGAATATTACCAGATCTAATATCTGATTGCTGTTATGACGATTACAGGTGGGTCTTTGTGTTTTCGTTTATTTATAAGTACTATTTTTTCTAACAAAGTTAGTAAAAATTGTATACTACAACTAATTAAGACTTAATAAAAGTAATTGTAAAAAATATTTTTACTTGTATTTAAATGTAACTGCAGGTAGCCTTAACAAGTAGTATATACATTGAAATAATATTTACAAGAATACACATTGTTAAAAATAACCTTTGAATATCCTTAGTGTCTTTTTCATTTTAATGTTATTTGAAAACAATAGATTTAAAAATATATGTTGTTATTAAAATACAAATTTATGATTTGATTTTTATTTTATTATTTTGACGTACTATTATTATTATTTTTTTACCTCTTAAAAAATTATTTGTCAGAAAGTTTTTTTTTCAAAAAAAAGTTTTTTCTATGAAATCATAACATATTTTTCCGACTATGTAAATACTTTTTTACATTCTTTATGAAACACACAATAAAAATGCTAAAAATCCCAACAACTTTCAGGGATCGTAAAAGAGAAAACGATGAGCGAATGATGGATGATTGCGCAGAAGTGCAAGACTCCGCTCAGGATCTTTCGGCAGCAAAAAGTGAAGAAAACGTCAACGAACCTTCCCTCAGATCACGCATGTGGCACGCCTTTGAAAACCCGCACACTTCAACGCCTGCACTGGTTTTTTACTACGTCACTGGTACGTTGAAGGTTGTACTTAAAGGTATTTTTTGGGCTATGTTAGAATAAATTTGGTAAAGTAAAAATTTCTTTTAAATAATTTTTGTAAAAAAAGAAACTTTTATATTTTGACGATAGGCTGAAAAGGGTTGCAAATCGGCAATTGACTTCAGAAAATAGTTTTGGCTAACAGAGAGTTAAGCCAGATGTTTACAAACTTGGGTACATCAGGTTATATTTTTTCAAACCTTGTTTTATTTCTCTTTGCTTCAAGAATTTCAGAAGATAATTAAATTCAAATTCAAAGAGTTTTCCCTATTTTTCAGTCCCAAATTTACTATAAATTAATCAAATTTTATGTCAAAAAGTGACTTGCAAAAAATACCTGAAAATTTTATTTTTAACTAATCTTTTTTACGATTTTTCTTAACTACTATGCAGGGTTTATCGATAGAGAAGAATAGTTGTTCAAAAATTTAAAACCTTAGATTTGTTTTTATTTATGATTTATATAAAAAAACGCAACTTTCCTTCAACAAATTGCTTGTAAAACCTATAAAAATAGTGTTGGTCCTGAATCCAAAGTTGTTTCTGAATTTTTTACAGTTTCTCTTTTATATTTTCTCATAACCTGAAAAAATAAGTAACGTTTCTAATTGGAATTTTAAGTTTTTTGGCCTTAAGCATTCTAGATATTTCCCTAAAAACACTCCTGAACTTAAAAAACATAAACTTCAAAAAAAAAAAATTTGTTATTAATGCTTTTAAAATAGTTATGTTATTTTTCTATAGAAACTATACCATATCAGATAAAAAATGTAAAAATAATATATATATATATATATATATATATATAATTTAATCTATTAATAATAATAAATATAATATTAATAATAATAATTTATATATATATATATTAAAGGTTTTATAAAAAGTTCTGATCGATAGTGCTCGACAAATTAAGTTAGAGCTAAATATTTCAATGTGTGGACATTTCAATGTGTGAAACAGCTGTTTAAATTATAGTTTTTATATAACTAGATATATATATATATATAATTGTTTCAGTTATTGCAGTGTATTTATTGCAAGTTTTAATTTCGACGTAAATTTAAAAATTACTTTAAATAGTTTTTGAATAAAAAACAACTAAACTGGCCGTATTTAAACTTACATAACTTTTTAAACACTTGAATCAGAAAAACTTAAAAAAAACTTTCAAAATAAGAACTTAAAGCAAACTTTTTCAATTCTACAATGTATAGCTCTCAGTTTAATTTTCTAGTCACAAAAATCTCAATTACCGCTTGCCCACTATACTCTTCATTTAATATTTTCTTTAGAGACACACGTAATTAACTTTAAAATATTATTAATACGTTATAAACTTTTTTCCATAAAAACAACATAAGAGGAAAAAAACTTTAACTAGTTAAGCTTTTTTGATACTTTTGACATCATTTGAGTAAAACTTTACAGCCAAATTTATTTTTAAATATTTCACTTTTTCAATGCTACATAAATTTTACAGGTAATTATTTTAAGTAAAAAAAATATTTTAACAGCACAACTTTACCTTTGTATCTGTTAACAGCTTAGGCTAAAAATATTAAAGTAATTTTATAATTTTTACAACTGAAATACTTTTATTGTAAAACAAAAACAAAGTAGTATTAACTACGATAAAAATACCTGTTAAAACTGTTATGTAAATCAGTATTATATAAATTACATTTAATTATGTAAAGGATATATTTGTAAAAAAAGTAATCATTTAGTTGAAAACACGATTACTAAGTTATATTTAGTGATTATAAACGCCCATAAGTAATACACAGAATAAAATACACACAGAGCTTTAATAATTTTAGAAACTGATACTTTGTCAATAAAATACGTTTTGCATTTTACTTTCTGCAAAAAAAATGTTAAAACCTCCTAGTCAACTAAATTAATCAAATAAACTGTTCACAAAAAATGTATTAGTATATATAGATTTAAACTAATATAGTTTATTGAATTTTTTTGTATAAACTTTGGTCTGTTCTATATGATATTCAAGCTGCAAGTTTATAATACTACTTTTAATCGTTAATGAAATTATAAAATTGTTTTTTATTAACTTATATTTAAATTAAAATACAACGCTTTACAAAATTTTATCAGAACGTTCGTATATTTCTTTTTTGTAAAAATATTCTGTTCTTTCCTATCATTAGACAGGTTTTGCTGCAACGTACTAATGACTGCTTAATTCATTGAACTTATAATTTAGTAACAGGAAACTTATATTAAAACTTTATGAGATAAGAATATAAAAACTTTAACCACAACGTAAAAATGCTCGGCAAAAAAAAACTTTCTTAGTTATGTACTGCCAATAAACACTAATCTTAACAAAGACTTAAACCTACTTAATAAAAACGAATACTAAGCTTATTAACATTCAATTTCGTTTAAAAACTAACTTGAACTACATGTACCACTAATTCCGATTAGTACCTTCTGTAGCTAAACTACAACTAATCTTATTTTTAAGCAGGTTAATACTTTAATAGGATGTAATAGATCTAGAATTTTTTGTTAAAGTAAAAACAGGTTTTAATTGTAAAAGTTAAAGATGTGAAATTAATAAGCGCGTTTTTTAACACTATAGTATTTCTAATTAGAATTACATCACTATGTTTGACTATCAAAGGACTAACTTATTTCAACAAAACAATTACTGTAAGATTGAGATCAGCAAACTACCACTTGCAAATCGAATACGGCCTGAATTTTTTTTGTTTAGACAAAAAACTTGTAAAGTTCAATTAAATCATTCTTAAAAAGAAGTTATGAATTTGTTGTTAGTTTATGATTATTTAGCAGCGGTGCTAATATAACAACTTCTATATTACAACATCTGTTGAATGTTTTTAAAGACAAACACTGAAGAACACTGCGACTCTTGGAATTTTGTCTTTTGAATACAGCCCCGTCACCTGTAAAATTCTACCGATCCCTGCTGTAAAACAAAATAGTTTAAAAGTTTAATGTTTTACAAATAGTCTTAAAATCGAAATAGTATAGTTTTCTAAAAAAAATATTGCATTTTAAGCAGTTTAACTGCCTTATTTTTTACTTTGTGTTTTAATATTAGTTTAGTATTTAACTTGTTGCTAATAAAACATTGATACATTATTGCGAGTTTTAGAAATTTTAATCATAAAAAACAGTATTATAGAATATGAACATAACACATGTGAATTCCATAATAATAAAAAAATATATTTATAAAGAATTATACAGTATTAACATTATTTTCAAATAGTATTTCGCTGGTGGTATAATGAAATAAAAAAATAACCTTACAATTTGGATAATTTTTTTTTGATGCTTTAGAGTTTAGACAGTGTCGAGCAAATGCACATGGTCCTAGTAAACGTACTCCAACTTGTACATTTTAAACTCGAGATTCAAATGAAAACTACTCATGAATAGATTTTTTATTTGTTCTAAAACTTGAATAAAATATATAATGTTTAATTTGTATTAATTTTGTCAGAAAACAAATTTTATAAAAATAGGATTAATAATTTAGAAAGGTATGCTATTGGTAAAACTGGTTTTTAAATATTGAAAAGCTGAAATAAATAGAAAATTTAATCGTTAACCTTTATAAAAATAAATTAAACAGATAAATTACAGTTAAAAAATAACTAAAGATAATTTTAACTTTTTTATAAAAAGGTTAATTTTTTTTAACATACTCTATTTTGTATATAAATATCTAACAACTGAACGAATAAAATAAAAGTATTTCATAAAAGTTTTATATTAAAGTATTTTTGTTTATGAGAAAAAAAATTTATAAAAAAAAACGCTTTTTTATGTAAATTAGTTTTTCTTTAAAATATATTTTGTAGTAAATAAAAATGTAGCTAAAAATTTAGTTATTTATACAGTAATTTAAAATACTAAATAATTTTAAGCTTTTAAACTATTTTTAATTACATCATTTAGCGAACTAAAACTAGTATTTTAACAAACTATATTTACACACAGTGGTAAATTTTAACAGGATTTTTCATAGCGGTATCAGTAATTGCTAATATTATCGAAACTGTACCTTGTGGAAAAACGCCTAATTCTGACACAATGAAACAGTGCGGTGAGCTTCACCCAAAAATATTTTTTTGTTTGGATACGGCTTGTGTGACTATTTTCAGTGTAGAGTACCTCATGAGACTCTTCGCTGCTCCTAATAGGTAATCTTTTTTTAATTGTCATAATATATATTTCTAAGCGTTTGCTTAAAATTTAAAACTTAAGAAAATAGTCATACGGCTGATCATAACTGTTTTCATTTTAAACAAATTTACATTGTACTTTTTTTAATCAGAAACTATTGTTATGACATGCTTTTACATTAATACGTTAATCATTTTCAAAAATATTTTAAACTTAAATGCGATAGAATTTAAAAAACTAAGAATAAATTTTGAGCTTAATCTTAAATATTTTACAGTTAACGCGCTAATTAACCCGAATCAAAAAAAACAACCAACTAATATTATATAGCTTAAATTTACAGACAAAAAAGTTATTTTATAATATAATAATTAGTTAATTATGATTAATTATTCCTTATTCATACTGCTACAACTACTTGTAATACCTTATAGATAAAAAGCTATATTTAAACTTAAATGTTTACTATAAAAAATATTTTCATCCAAAAGAGTTGATTGATAACATATTATAAATAAATATTTGTTTTTAGATGCAGAACTATTTTTATTTAGAATAAAGGAAATATTAATAAAACGATATTTAAAAGGATATTTCTACTACAAATTTTAACGACAACTTTAGTACAGTAAAACTATAAACTGCTTACTTAAATAAAACTTTTCATAACAAAAACTAGAAAATGTCATTCAGTAAAACAAATCTGCTTATAAAGTATGTCAATGATCTATTCAATCAATTATTCAATATTTTATGCTTTATCTTAATTAAAGTATGAATTAAAATATTTAAAATGTAAACCAATTTTAGTTTTTATTTATATTTAGACTAACTCAAGGCTTTTTCACTCAACTAGTGGGATAAAAATAGTTAGTTATAACAAAACTTGAATATCTAAACATAATCAGTAGCTCAAAAGTAAAAAAAAAAAATATTCTAATATTTACCATAGTTTGTTCTTGTTTACTTTCCGTAGTAAAACTTTTGTTACTTTCAAAACTTGTTTAAAATGTTGTTTTAAACAGAAAAAACTGTTTGTTATGAAGTTAATCATATTTTTTAATTATTTGTAAAAAAGTATATGTATAATAATTCTTTGAAAGTAAGTATTTATACAGAAATTTGGAACTTAACGTCTTATAATACACTTAGATTAAAATGTCTTAAAAACCTAAACTAACACAGTAAACACATGATTTACAACTGTGAATAAAAGTAATACTGACATGCCAAAACTAGCATTTTTAAGTAATTTAACTTACTGGTCAACAAATTTATTTTAAAACTGTGCACTAGTATTTACTCATAAAATTTTATGTGCACTTTAGGTAAATATGTTATTTAAAATCAGCTTGTTAAACATTAAACTTGTTTGATTTCATTTATCAAAAGAGATAAAAAGAGGTTCGAAATTTTATAAACTAATTTATTTCCATACAAACAAACATTTTAAGCATTTTTTACAGATGCAAATTCCTTCGATCAGTAATGAGTATCATTGACGTAGTAGCGATCCTGCCGTACTACATAGGATTGACAATTACTGACAATGAAGACGTTTCCGGCGCTTTCGTCACCTTACGTGTATTCCGCGTCTTCAGAATTTTTAAGTTTTCAAGGCATTCTCAAGGACTACGAATTCTCGGCTACACACTGAAGAGTTGTGCGTCGGAACTCGGGTTCCTTCTCTTTTCTATAACCATGGCAATCATAATTTTTGCCACAGTGATGTTCTACGCTGAAAAGGGAATGGAAGGAACAACATTCGTGTCTATTCCTGCAGCGAGTTGGTATACCATTGTCACCATGACAACCCTTGGGTTTGTTATAATTTAATTTGTAGCTGGGTGATTCTCTACATGCTTAAAGTCATTTATAAGCTTAGTTTTTTTAATTTAATGCCAAAAAATAGTTACAAAATATTACCAATTAAAGCTTTTAAAAATTATTATTACTATAACGAATGCGATAAAGATGTCTTTGATTGACCTTTATCTAATTTAAGCAGTTTGTTGACTTTAAATTTTTATCTGAATTTAGTCAACACGTTAACCTTTGGCATAAAAATAATTATAAGTTTTTATTAAACCTGATTGACTTTAAATGTTTACTAATTGATTTACTTAAAAACATGTTGATAAGTTTTGCATTGTTCCTAGCATTTTATGCTTTACTTTAAACTTACTTATTTTCTAGTTATACTTTTACTTTTTTGAAAATGCTGAAATGTTAATTGCAAAGCTTATTTTATGATTTGTCCAAATTAAAACATAAAAAGGTCAAAAAATTCTTGTTTAAAAAGCAGTGATTTTTAACGGTACAACAATAAATAAGTTTTTTGATCTAGAAATTTAAAGTAATTATTTTCTTTAATTTTTTTAATAATTCCTTTTTTAATGATACTTGGTTAGACTAACATAAATCATTTCAATGTTATAACAGATAGTAAATTAAATAATAATGTAAACAGTTATGGAGATATGGTTCCGAAGACAATAGCTGGCAAACTGTTCGGAAGCCTGTGCTCTTTATCAGGAGTCCTTGTTATTGCTCTACCTGTTCCCGTGATTGTATCTAACTTTGGAAGAATATATAGTCAGTCTCAAAGACAAGACAAACGACGTGCACAAAAGGTTCTTGAAAAAATATTAAATTTTACAATTATATAAAAACAAGTGTTTGCTGTCGTCTAAGTTTAGTTTATCAAAAATTGAATCAGCTTATTTAAAAATTTTGCTTTAAAAATTTTAGAACAATATTTCTGATTTTCATTTCGATGTTTTCTAAGTTAATGTCGAATAAAATTTTTTTTTTAGGTCATTCAATTCAAACAGAAATGAAAAAAATAATTAAATAGTTTCGGTCAAATACATACATTTAAAACAAAACAACTTTTTAAATCTTTGCAAGTGTCTGTAAGTATTGTAAAACATATGTTTTTTAAACCTAATGACATATACATAAAAGTTAAACATACTTAAATACTGTAACACCAACTACAGGTTGTAAATTTATCTTTTATAATTTACTCACACAATAAGTATTTATCAGTTCTTTCTTTGCAGACAAACGGTTTGTACTTTTTAACAAACAAAAAGGGTGCAATTGCAATCGATTTATCAGCATTCTTTTCTCTCTTTAAGTTTTGTGTTGAAAATTTTCGACAACTTTAAAAATTGTCGTCGATTTGAAAGAATAAAACTGACAAATTGTGATTTTATGTAGCTTTTTTTGGCAGCTTATTTAGTCTTTAAATCAAGTTCGTTTAAAGTTTGCTATTCCAAAAAAATTTAAGGGAAGGTGATAATGAAACTTTTGGTAAAAAGAAATATATCGTAAAAGTTGTTAGAATAAATTTAGTAACGAGATGTTTTGATCAGCTTTAAATTATAATTTGTATATTATTATATTTTTATAAAAAATTCTGGTGTTGGATATTCAGTTATTATAATTAAATTATTGTAAGGAATTTTTACGCAATCGAAGCGTATATACTTGCCAGCTGATTTTTATATATTAAATATGTTACACAGCACAAAATTTACAAGAAACTTGTAACATAACTGTTGCTTCTTTATAAACTAAGCTGTTTATTTATTAAACGTTATTTTAATTTTAAGCAGGTAAAACAATAAATGCCGTCAAAGCTTTTAAAATTTACACAGAAATTTGTAATTGAAGTAAATTAGTAGCAAAAACTATTTTTTAGAAGGTTACTTATAAAAATAGTTTTTTCTTAGAGTTTTCTTTTAAAAACATGTTTTTAAAGGAGTTTTCAAAATTTATAATTCTTTTAAAAGTTTTAAACAGTAAAAGCCTTATTCAAAAATGTTAGTCAAGTAGTCTATAACAAAAAAAAATATCTTACTTATAAAAAATTCTTATGTATAAGTTTTATATGGTATGTAAAGTAAAATTTTGATTGATATACTGAACAAATTCATTTCAATTGTTATAATTGCTTAACAAATAAAACTTATTAGACTTAAAATTCATTTTTTAAACCATTTATTTTAAAGAGAGCTCGAATGGCAAGGATAAATGCTGCAGTAAAACCTACAAAGTCTTCAACATACTGTAGAAGGAAATCAAACTTTCCAGATGATTTTAATCCTACCAACAGTAATCAGGTTTTTTTTTTATTTAAGGACAGTTATAAGTATTTTATTAAAACTTTGATAAAAATTTCTAGATAGTTTTTTTTTCAATAAATGTGTTAATATATATCATTATAATAAACTAAAGCAAGCAGTAAATAATAATTAATAAACGTCATTAAAAACCGTATTCCAACTTTGTTACTTAAAAACTCAATGAGGTTTACTACCACTAAACTAGTTTAATCTAAAACCTCTATATTAAGTTGAAGATAATAGTTTTTATTACGTGAGTTTTCAAAATATTAAGTAGTTTTGGCTCTAGTTTAAATGTGTTTTCGATTTAGAAATTACACTGGCATTTTGTAGTTTATTTGTTTAAGACACTTTTTATCTGTAGCTGATTTTTTATTGCATTTAAAACTGTACTTGAAAAGAAGTTAAAAAAAACTTTTTATTTTGTTTCAATAGTTAGCTTTATAAATTCAAAATTTATGTTTGAACTATTTAGATAAAAATTGTTTTTTAGCAAAATGTGACTAAAATTATTCTTTTCTAACAAGCTTTAATAATCGAAGTTGTGAAACAAAGAAGCAAAATTAATTTTATTTATATTTCTCAGAGACACAAATGAAATGTGTCTACGTATAAAGTACTTTAGTCGTAGCTAGTTAAAAAAAATTTTTTAACCAGCTATAGTTAAACGGTTGTTACTAGTTTTTTTAGTTAAAATAACAAAATTAATAAAATACTTCGGTATATATTATTGTTTATTGAACAAAAAAAAGTTTGATCAAATAATCTATATCCAAAGACCTTCAATACAAAACTAAATTAAATAAAATTAATAAACTATTTAATTTTAGCTAATATATTTTAAAAAATATAAGATGTTTTGAAAAACTAAAATTATATAAAAAATCTAAAAGCTTAACCCAAAAAGTTAATTTATGCTAGACGTAATTATTTTGACATTAAATATATTTAACTACAGTAGACACCGCTTAAGTACGCAAATTGAACCCGACCAAAAATTGCGTACTTAGCACGGGTAGTGCGTACTTTTTGACGACATAATATAATATGAAATTTAGTTGTTTATTTTCTTTCTTACAACTAGCCACAAAATAATAACCAAATAAACAAGTCTTTTTAATATATTTATTATTTATTTACCATTACGTAATATTATTTACCAAATATTTTAATAACATTTAATACATAATTCTAATCTGCAAAAATTTTTAATAGATTTAAAATGATTTAATTTTTCTATAAAAAGTTTCTACATAGTTACATAATACATACATTTAATATAGAAAGTCAATGTCAGTCAATGATATAAAAAAGAATAACGAGCATAAAGTTAATTTTATAGGCGAATTTATTAATTTTTTAAAAAACATAAAACTTTAATATCTATTATTTTCCTTATCTTAAAAGCTATCTAAAAATTTTTTTTTATTTTAGAGAACGCACCTTTGTCTTTAATTAAAAAAAAAAATATTTGGTTTGGGGTTGGAATTATTTCATGGGGTCCCTCCAAAAATTTTTTTTTTTTGTTTTTTTTTTTTATTTTGTATGTTATTTAAACTCTTAAATGTTTATTTTATAAATAATGTTAATCTCTTTCACAATTTGGCCCCAAATCAAAATGATGAATATTACACTATCATTTGCCTTGGCCATTTCCTAGATAAAAATTGATAACAGGAAAAAATAATAATAAGAATGTGGATTACAACAAACTTAATTAAATTATTTTAGTTTAATTAAATTTGTTTTAATTCACATTCTTATTTTTTTTTTTCCTTTTATCAATTTTTTGTTTATGAAATGGCAAATGATAGTGTAATATTCATCATTTTGATTTGGGGCCAAATCGTGAAAGATATTAACATTATTTATAAAATAAACATTTAAGAGTTTAAATAACATGCAAAATAAGGGAAAAAAAATATATATATAAATATTTATTTTTGGTTCTAAAACAATAATAATGAAAAAAATCTAAAAAAAACTTTTATTTTTGAAGGGACCCCATGAAATAATTCCAACCCCAAACCAAATATTTTTTTTTAAATCAAAGACAAAGGTGCGTTCTCTAAAATATTAAAAAAAAATTAGATAGCTTTTAAGATAAGGAAAATAATAGATATTAAAGTTTTATGTTTTTTAAAAAATTAATAAATTTGCCTATAAAATTAACTTTATGCTCGTAAAAGAATATTAAGCCATATTTTCCATATTTTGTTTTGTTAGAGGGAAAGTACCAAACTACATTGTGTTAATCAAAGATTTTCAAAACATCAATGTGTGTACATTTAAATTAAATTATGACTTAACTATGTTGTATTTGTAGGTTTTTTAAACTTTGTCATCTAGATTTATTTATTTTATAGCATTACAGCTCAAATGTCATTATTCTTTTCACTTTTCTGCAACCACTACATAAGTATCTAGTTTATTAACATTTAATAACATGACTGTCACAATCTCAGGCCACTTAGACTACTCAGGATTACTCACCCTAGTTTAAAAGTTGTGAAAGTCTCAGGCTAACTCAGCAGGTTGGCCATTCTACCTGGAAGCATAAAATAACCTGGAAAAACTTGATTATGAAAATTTAAGCAAAAAAACTGGAATTTCATAGAAGTTCTAATATATTTGAATCCGTGAAAGCAGTTATTCAGGTTATTTGTTTATTTAAATTTGATATAAATATGTAAAAAAATTATAAAAAATGTATAAAAAATTAAAAAAATTTTTTGTCTTTTTGGATAAAAGCGTACTTAAGGCGGGGTGCGTACCAAAAAAAGTGCGTACTTAAGCGGTAGTCTACTGTACTTTACGTAGTTATGTAATTTTATAAGTTGTTAAAAAAGCAAGATTTTATCATTTTAGTTTGCATAAATCATAACAATCTGTGTTATAAAGTTTAAGCATCGACGCGAAAAATACATATATACTTTTTTCAAATAGTTTATTCTAACAAGCTCGTAGTTATATTAGCGTTTTACAAATCACTTGTGTTAAAAGTTAATAAAAGACAGATTAATTATAATTATCTATGTAATTTAATTATTAGTTAAAAACTAACAAATACTCATACCTAATCTAAACGTTTTCTAGTTTAAGTTTTGTTGTAATAACCACTAAATATAAATTACTACATCATTACTTTTGTCTTTTACGTCTTTTAAGAAATATGATTTGTTATAATCAAATAAAGCTTACTTGATTTTTACTAAAGCAACTTTTATTAGAAAGTATACTTTTAAAAGTTGAATACTATTGTTTCCCTAAAAGTATAAATATACTTTGACTTCCGTGTTTTGTTACTAAAATGTTAGTTAGCTAGAAAAAAATTGTATTCAGACTAACGTTTATAAAACTAATTTTAAATTTATATCATGATGCTTTTTTTGGAGTTTTATTACTAAGTAATATAATATTTTATTTAGAAATAGTTACTTATGTATTTAATTTTAGCTTGAAAGACTTAAAATTCATAAATAAGTTATAAAAATCTTTATTTTTTTTATAGAAGTATTTTCATTTAGTACTGGAAATTTATACACTTAAAAATTATTTTCTAGCAAAATTTAGAATTTATTAAAGACATAAATTTTTAGTAAACACTAGTTAAAGTAGAGTTTGGAAAGTTTTTATTTAAAGTTATAGATATTACAACCAAAATAATTAAAATAACCAAACGCGTTAAAAAACAACCACTAAAAAGGTAAAAAGTTTTTTAGTAACACAACTATAGTAAAAAAACGGTTAAGTTTTGAAAAGTTTAATTTACTAAATTTTTCTACCTCATAACAAAATTAAGTCCTGTTATATATATTCGAATAAATAAAATTTAAATTCTAGTAGTATTTCAAAAATGAAAACCTAACCATAGTAAAAAGATAAGTACTAAAACTTTAGTGTTTGTCTTTAAATTCAACTTGGTACAATTTTTAACTAAGATGCCGAATTTTTTATTTGTATATGCATTCTGCAGTGAGTGTGTGACGTAGAAATTGGTAGTTACTCGTCATTACGCATGCTAATTATAGAAGTCACATTTATTTTAGTAGCAATTTTTTGTGTTAAACTGGTTTAATTGTAGACAACCTTAACTTTTAGACTTTGGTTTTTTTTTTTGTATTAAAACTTGAATACTGTTATTATCACATAAAAAGTAGCAATAAAAAAAAAGATACTAAACCTAAAAACATCATAGTTTTAGATTTATGCTTAAAAATAACAACGCAATTACTTTATTTAATAAAAATACACTTGAAGCAGTACAATATATAAAGCTTTAAACTGTCTAAATCTTTTACACTAAGGAACAAACGTTTGTTAGCTTAATAAAAGTTATAAAAATTTGTAAATAAATTTTTAAGTTTTAATCATGAATTATTTATAAAAGTTTTACTCAACACAACGTAAAAAAAGTTTAGAAAGTTTCACAGCTAAATGAATTCTTATATTCAGCGAGTAGTTTTATTTTATGTACTGTACTTGTGTTACTGTATGATGGTGTATATATATAACAAAAAAAGACATAAAATATTTTTTGATTTATATAATATAATAATTTTTTTAATTTTTAAATAGTTTTACTTAGTTTAAATAAAGATTTTCGAACGATTATTAGTTATACAATTACTTCAAGCAAATAAATTCTTATTTTTTTAAATCTGAATAAAATCGAATGTATAAAGTTCATTATATAATCAATGCATAAGTTTTATCAATAAGTTTGTTAAGTATAATAAAAGAAACAATTTTAATTAACTGTTAAATAAATAAAAAAGTAGTTTATTTAAAAAGTACTTACTAGTTTTTAACTACAACAATGAATAATAGCGGTAAAAATTTAACCAAAACGTCATTCTAAACTGAATTATTTACATTTGAAATTATTTAAAAACTTTAAAAAACCAACTTTTTTTTTAATATTTTTTTTTCAGCTTGATGTTCCTTCAGCAAACGGGCCTGTTGAGAAAAGTTCTGTGGAAAAGTTTGAAATTGACCACTTTCATCTTCTAAATTGTCTTGAAAGGACTACAGTTGGTTTTTTGTTATATATTTAAATTTAAACACATTTTATATTATTTTAACTTTAAGTTTCAACTTATTACTTAGGCTTTTAAACTTTTATTCAAAACTTTTAAACTTAAACCTACGTTTTATTTTCGTTTTTACTTAGAAAAATAAATTGTATGGTAATAAAAGTATACCAACTACACTTTAAGTGTTTGAAAATTAAACTGTAAACAAAAAAAAATACTTGTCTAAACCCCCTATAAACAGAAAAAACTTAAGGTTTAAATATCTTTATATTGTTACTACTTTTTTAAAGATCTTTTAGTTTTACTTTTTAACAACTTGTTAGAAATTATATTTTTATATCTGAAACTAAATATACGTCTTAAATTTTTTTTGATCATTTTAAATCTTTTAGTTTAAACGTAACTTTAAATTTCCAAAAGATGAGTTTCAGTTTGTTATTAAGCTTTCTGGATCAGTACTCTTACTAAAGAATTTTTCACTTTTAAAATGACTATCAGTTTTTATATAAAACTTGTTGTAGTTTGATATTAAAACTAAATTTAAATCTAATTTTTACTATTTATTTTGAAAATAAACGATGTTTGCTTTAATAAACTTTTTGAATACTTTAACGAAATAAGAGTATTCATTTAGTATTCTTCATTCTACAAAATGGTATTATTTATCTTAATATGCATATATTTTTCAATGTATTGATTTGTGTATTACGAAAAATGGTTGTATGTCGTGTGGTCACATTTAACATATGTCGCTATAATGTGTTTATTAAAAAGTTTGATGTTTTTTACTTATAGTTTTAGGTCATACACTTTGAATGATTTTCTTCTGTCTAAATTTTAGTCAATAACTTATTTTATGTTACTTAGCGAAAGTGAGTAACGAATAAAATTATATATACTTATAAGTTTGTTTAATATATTTTTAATAAATTGATAAAATCAATAACTTTTATCTTTTCAATCCGTTAGAGAACGTTTTTGTAAGTTTAGCTAAGAATCCATTGAAGGCTTTTCCGAAAGGAAACATTAAACCCAACATTAACAAAACATAATATTTGTTTATTTTATGATAAACATTTAAACAATGTTTCACTTATATAATAGGGTATTGGAGATCATCAGTTGGTATAAATATATCAGACATAATTTTTTGAACAAAATAAATGGAAGTTATGTAAAAATTTTAAGTAAAACAAAATGAAAACCAAAGTATTGAACTTATGATTTAAAAACTTGTGATTTAACATAAACAAAATTTAATTATACTAAACTTATTATTATTTTTTTACTTATCTTACATTTAATACGCGCTATAGATCTAAAAAAAAATATTTAAGTATTAAGTCGAAAATTTTGAATTGTTTGATTTAAAACAAATTACAATAGAAACATTTTAAGTGAATTAGTATCTAATTTTATATGATTAATTTTGATTTTTTTATTGCAACATTAAGTTAAATAGTATTTTAAATACTGAGGTGTGCTGTGCATTTTTCATGAATGTTACTTAGTGTACATTTTATTTTTAACTTTTTTCCATTTATTAACTTGTTAGATTATTTACTTTAGGTTTCTAATTAACTTTTGTAAGAAAATAGTTTGCATTATTAGTGGTCAAAACCTACGTTTCACAAATTAAACTTCAAAATTTTGATTTAAACTAAACAATTTTAAAAAGTGCATATACTGTATAATTAAATACTGCTAAGTATAACATCTTTATACAAACTAAAGTTATGATTTACACACAAACTTGGATGTTTTGATAAAAGATAATTAAAAAAAATTTAAACATTTGATTGACATACTCCTGAAATATTTTCTGTTACTGAAATTTACTTTTTTAATTAATAGTTTTCGATCTTGGTTGATTTTGTCCTTTTTTTCTTTTAAAATAATTTGTTGAAAAAATAAGCAGTGTTAGATAATGGTACATAAGAATACAAAAAAGTTCATTTTTTGTTTTTTCAAATTCATAAAACAAAAATCCTAAATATTGCATTTACTAGTTCAACAACATCTCAAAACAAGTTCTAGTTTTGTTTTTCCTTGAGTCCCTCCGTACGAAGGCATCACGTCATAAAACTCTTTTTTAATCATTTTACTACCTACAGTTTTACTACTACTGATTACAAAGATACATTTAAAGTTAAACTTAAACTTTCCTAGGATCATGACATTTATGACGAAGATACTCCTTTGCCGACAAACAATTATGATGTTTCAACTCCAAACTTTGACATCTCCTCTTCGTACAAAACGACTCCTTTTGTCATTAATGTAACATCCGTTTGTGATGACGTTTCAAAAGGAATGGGAAGGTTAGTTTTTTTTTCAATTATTGTTTCAACAAATTTTAGCTAGGTTATTTTAAAAAATATTACATTTTCCTAATTTTTACTAAGGTTTTCTTTAAGGTTAACTAACAAATTCTTCAGAATACTTGTTATTAAGTAGCTGTTCTATAGAAGTCTCCTAAAAAAGAAATATTTTAGTTCAAAAAAGTCATTAAAACTTTTCATTAATCAAGCAGCAACAAAAAAATTCTTATAAACTTAAAAGTTGTATTACTTACAAAAATTACTTTTAAACAACACAAAAGTGAAACTTACAAATCACCTATATTTAGATACATAAAGGAAAATACTAGTAGTTATTTTAGTACTGCACCAAAAATGTATTCATGAATAATTAATTTTTAGCCCACACTTAATGCAGCGTGGAAGCTCGTTTATAAATTTTTCACAATGCGCAATACGTGCAAATTTTGTTCGAGTTCAAGTAATTTTTAAACAAACAGAAAAATAACAACTAAATAGAAACGTAGTACTTTACATATTTTTGTGTAAATTCAAATATCTTAGAAAAACGTAAGCGTTAGTAAAAATCTTAAGTTATTTAAAATGATTCTCGTTAATTTTCAAAGCTTTTTTTTTTTTCATTCAGCTTGTTTTGTTAATCAATTTTTTTCAATAACAGCACGTTGAGTACAAGTTCTACAACTATTGTACTCGTTTAATTTTAAAAAAATAACTGACAAGATTGTAATGACTTTAACAATGAGTTTTTATTTTGTAATTTTTTACATATTTGATATGTAAAACATTTATTATATAACTTATAGAAAGATATCTGAATATAAAGATAGAAGACTAATATTTTGAATGAAATTTATCTTCGAGCTCATTGATAAAACTATGAATGTTAAAATAGCTTTATTTCGGAAACAAGCTTTAACACAATAAATTGACTAATAGTACTTAAAGTACTTTTTTTCAATTAGTTTCTAATAAAAACGAAAATTGTTAAAAACTAGTTATTTGGATGCTTAAGAACTTGTATAAAAATATTTTTTTGTTTCTATTTAAGATATATTAGTAGATTTTTTTTTTGTAGTTTGTGATAAATAAGGATTTTTTTTCAATGAAATATTAATCATATGTTAGAACTATTATATGGCACATATGTTTAAAAATATAAGTAATTTGTAGTACAATAATCTAACTGAAAGCTTTTATTCAAAAATCAATTTTTGCTTAAAAAAATATAAAAATGTAATTTAATGCTTTAAGAAGTTTTTTGTTTTAAATGTTATTCAGTTGTTAAACTTTTTCGGTGGATTAAAGTTATTTAGACAAAAATAAATACAGTTTACTTATCCTGTTTTGTTTAGCTTAATATTTAGATCTGTTGTAAAGTTAATCGAAAAAGTATTTTAAAAATCACTTGAAAAAAGCTAAATTATTCAAAAATGGTGGAGGATTCAAGCAATTAGATAATCATAAACTTAGTGATTTATTAGCTTAATTATTAAAAAAAAAAAGTGTAATATTTTAATCTGTTTAATAAGTTCAAAAATTATAATTTTCGGTGAAAAATAGTTTTAATACTTTAAGTATTTTTAAACATAACTTTTATGTTGTCTAAAACGGAGACTTAATCTTAGTTAACTAAAAATTTTAATACAAAACAATGGAAATCGAAGAGAGAAAAAAGTTTCGTTATAATTAAATTAGCTAAAAAATAGCAGAATAGTTGTATAAGCTTTTAATAGTTTTTTGTTAATTACTAAAAACAAATTCTTAAATCTAAAAATTTGAAACACAAATAGTCTTTATAAACAAGTATGTTTTTTTAATCAAATTCAAAGGGATTGCAGAACTGTTTATTTTTTATAGAGTTGAAAACGGAAACCGACTAATTAATTTTAAAAGTGTAACTCTTTAATCACTCTATAAAAACTTGGCTTTCAAACTATTTAGTAATCTAATTAAGTTGCAAATCAATTTTACTTAGACAAAATTTAAAACAAGTCTAAAGCTTTCTTTTTTTAGCTTAAAAAGTAAGTTGTAACGATTTTTTATTCAAAAATATGAAATCCGTTTTTCTGTTAAAATCTATTTTATGATATTTTTATAATAATTTTAATTTCTTGAATTTTATAAAATTGGAAAAACTTTAAAAAGAAATAATCTTAAATATTTAATGTTATTAATTTTTTTATATAACTTAAAGTAATAAAAAATATACAGTTTTACATAAGGTACTTTATAAGTTTACATAATGTTTAAAAAAATATTAAATGTGAATAACAACTATTACTCGAGTAGAAGATATATTTATGATCTAACTTTTATAATTTAAAGTTTACTTTCGACATAGTTTTTTGAACAAAAAAAAGAATACTAGTTATTATAAATACCTTTTTTTTCAATTTTTTTTTCATCAAAATTGTGAATAATAAATTCACAATATAACTTTGTGAAGAATTAAGTTGTAGTATAGAAGTTTAAACACGCTTTTAAACATTTTAGAAGTGAACACTCAACCCAACTAATTAGTTCCCATGGAGACTTCCACCGATTCCCTGGAAACAATCGTCACCAAGCCGAACCCTTACTGCGCAAAGATGAAGTCAGCTCTGCCTACTCACCGTCATACGACGATGACGTAACACCAATTGACGACGAAAGAGATGACGTAAAGTTGGCAGAGGAGGGAAATCCTCGACCCGGAAAATCTCCTCGGATAAGCAGGGATCTGCTGGTGATCCCTCCACCCAAGTCTCCTTCGTCCTCTTCTCAGTGTTCCACTTCGGGCTCCACATCGGGCTACTTACCCAAGCCAATCAGCTCTATATCCTCTGATGTCCGGCCACCGAGCTATCACGAGTTTCATGGCGACGAAGAGTAATAGTTTTTCAGACTACCACAGGCATAAAAAAAACAAATGAGAAGAGAAAGAGCTGTGACTGAGACACCTAAACTGTGCAGAAACAAGAAGGTTTTAAAGTTAAAAGAATTACGTTGATGGGAGATCAAAAAAAGTCGTAATTTTGTTTTACAAGTGCAAATCATACCAATTTTATACATAAATTTTTGAAGCATTAAAAGTTCATCATCGTTATAAAATCAAAAGACATTTTGTAGTTTCTGATTACTATATTGTCACTACTTTTTTAAAGCTGTAAATTGTGACCAAAAATCTTGCCTCCCCAAAGAAAACTCAAAAAAAGTTTTTGTTTTATACTTACTTGATTTTAAAAATGCATTTGCACGTGCTTTTATTATTGCGAAATTTCACTAGTACAAAAATGACTAATATTTAGTTACTACCAGTATGACAAGTAAATTTTTGATTTCTTTTAAAGGCCATAAAAATCTAAAACATTTTTCTTAGTTGAATACAGATTTCTAAATTTTATTAAAATATGAAAACAAAGACTGATGTTTGTTTAAACTTTGTAAACATACTAACTAAAACTTCAAAACTTTTGTCTCTTAGTTTTAAATCCTACTTTTAAACTAACTACTTGGAAATTCATCAATGTTTATGTTTTCTTAAAAGTTTATATTGCACAAAAATTTTTTTTTTGCTTTGCAAAGCGACTAAAATCAAACTCTTGCATGCAGTACTTTTTATAGTGTATATTTTTTGTAAGATTCTAAAATAACTAAATAGCATTGTATTCAGTTTTATAAGTTTTATTTTCAACTCATATAAAATACCTAGAACTTTTTTCAGTATTTCGTTTTTTATTGCCTTTTATAAATAAAACATAATATTGTAGTTTAAATGTTTTTATATTAAACAAGAAGTATTATAAGTTTTCGATGTTGCTTTAAAACAGGAGTAGACAAATTTAACTCCACAAATCAAAAATCTGCGGTCCGCGATGTACTTTTTAACTTAGTTAACTAAAGTACAAAATTGTTTAATTTTTAGTGCTTTATGGTTATATACTTAATCAGGTTTAGGAGTTGACATATATTTTTTGTTACTATTTACCACAGTTATGTAAAACAACTGCGGCCCGTTGGTAAATTTTTCCGTACAATTTAACCCACGAGCAACCTTTTCAAGGAAAGTTATCCCGTTTTTTATAAAATTCTGGTGACTCCTGTTTTAAGATATCAACTTAACTGATTTTTTTGAACTACTAGAAAAGATATTAAATAGACCAACGTGTTTTATTTTTTTTTTTTATAAAAGTAATTATTACTAAAGTTTATCTTATAAAAACATTTTTTGTACTTTAAACAAGAGGTTATTATAATTTTAAAAGCTAAGCACATTTAATAAACTAATAACTAAACTTTATTAACAAAATTTACTTTATAAAAACAAATCATGCAGTAATCTTCCTTTATTGTACCAACATATGTTTTTGTGTGTTAACGAATCAACAGACTTCAACTGGGTTCTGTAAAAAAATAATTACTGTAATGTAAGAATAGAAGCATAGAATATAGTAGGTGTGTACATGTTTTCATTAAAGTTAAAATAAATTAAAATAATTTCTACAGGTTAATAGTTAATAATAGGTAAAATGCTTAATGTTAAATATTCTTACATTACAGTAATTATTTTTTTACAGAACCCAGTTGAAGTGTGTTGAATCGTTAACACACAAAAACATATTTTGGTACAATAAAAGAAGATTACTGTATAATTTGTTTTTATTTATATTCCAGTGAACTTGTTTCACTAGGATCTTTTGTTAGCAAACGATTAAATCTAAATTTTGAACAAAATTTACTTTATTGATGTTTAATTTTTTTATTTCTACTTTATATATTAGACTAATTTAGAAATATCAAAAATTACTTTTTAAACTTATTAAGATATATTATACACTTTTTTGACCTAGTCAAAATTTTTGTGCACACTAAAACAAACTCTGTGCACAGCGCCACTTTTAAATAGTTTTTTTAAATAGTTTTAGCCTTTGTAGCATTTAAATAACGTAAACTAACTTGGTTGAAAATTTTTCGCAAATATTTAGTTTGTTTTAGTAAACTATTGTGCTTAGTTATTGCTAATTTATTTAGAATTTTACTTTTAAAGAACGAGTTTTTACCTTTTTTAGATTAACTTTTCAAAATTACAGCGGCCTGCAATTTTTTTTTTGTGTTGAATTGAGCCCATTTCCTATAAAAGACTTTCGAACCTTAGATTACAGTACTATTTTCTATTCAATGCTAACAGATAAGTGTTATAAAGTAATTTGTAAAACTTAAAAAAATTTCAAAAACTTAAAATAGTAATTCCATGTAATACTCCTTTTGTCATTACTTTGTTGTATTGGTTTTAAGGTATTTAAATCTTCTTTCTTATTTTTCGTTTAATCGAATATGAAGTTTTTGAAAAATAATAATTTTCTGATGCTAAACTATTAGTTAATATTTTCTAAAATGTATTGTAATATATATATGCATAAAAATTATTAACCAATATTTGTTTTTCTTTTTCTGGTTCGTATAAATTTGTTGTGTTGTAGTAAAACAGTTTTTAACATTTTAGTTCGAGCAGTTTTTTTATGTTTTTCATTAGCATTTAACTCTTAAAACATTGCCAGTGCTTACCTTATTTTATTTGAGTTTGACCATTACTTTGGTTTATTATACTATGCAAAAATGAACATAATTTGTGGAGAACTGGTCAAAAATCCTGCTCTAGTAAAAATATAAAAATTTCAAATAGGCTAATAGCCATAAAAAATAAAGTTTTAAAAGTAAAACCAAATTAATTGAACTGTTAAAATATGGTATAGCTGGAAAAATAGAGCGGCATAAAAAATTGAGATAAAACTTTATTTTGAAAAGTTTTATATAATCTTTATAATAAAATTCACTTAAAGAAAATATCGGTGAAAACTTATCAGGCCAAAGCCTGGACTTACGTGTAAATAATTTAAGTTTATTTACGTTATAATTAATCTACAGTAAAACTATATTTTTATAAAATATTACGCAAATAAAGTATAATCTAAATATTTTTGCTAACATAAAACAAGTTCCTTGCTTTTAGAAAAGAAGGATGATATACCAGTCAACGTTTAAATGCATCTAAACGTTTATCCATTGCAGAATACTTGGTTAATAATTTAATATGTGCAAACAGCTATAGTCTAAATAGATTTAAAATTAATTTGATTAAACTAGAAGCCATCTGTATTTTATTAAGGAAACCTGTTTTATGTAAGCAAAGATATTCTGATTATACTGTTTCTTTATTTTCGTAATTTTTTATAAGTGTTTAGTTTTACCGTAGATTAATTATAACGTAAGTTAATTTAAATGATTTTAATTGTTACTAATATCTTTTGTCTTTTATTGATTTTTTGATAATTTTATGATTACTTGGTTACTTTATAAGTTTATAAGTCTTAACTCTTGTTAGCTTTGTACTTTACTGATGAGAATTACTCGAAATATGTTTAGTTTTATATAATTTAGGTGTCTTGTATATCTTGTTGTATAATCACTGGTCGCTTATGTCCCTAAAAAAAAAAACAATTAAAAAAAAATAGTAAAGTTAAATAAAAAAAACCGACCAAGAATAAGGGATAACAGTGATAGAAAAAAAAAATTATGAAAAAGTATAGATAAAAAAACAGAAAAGGAAAAACCAAAAAGTATTGAGAAGAAAAAAAAGTTACCGACCAAAGGTATTAGAGGTTGGTTAGGGGTTACAGTAGTAATAAAAATATTAATAAAATAAACAAAAGTAAAAGAAGTTTCAACTCGTGCAAAAGTGTCTACGTGCAAATGTGACCCTTCATTCGAAAATATGTGACCATTCGTACATTTTTGACACCTACCCATTTTTTAGAGCGGTAGTTATTAATTTTATAAATATTTATAGCACTTGATCTTTAAAGATTTTTTGTTAATTAATCTATTTGACATACGTGTAAGATGTTTTTGTCATGACGTAACTTTTAAGTGTCTCTACAAACAAAAAAAAAGTTCATTAGTATGAACAAAAGAAGTATTTAAATAATGGTCAGCAAAATTTCAAAAAAAAGATTTAAAGTATTCTACTGTTTACCCTTTATTATAAAGTCTAAAATTATTTTGCCAATGTGTGGATTTTAAGAAAAACTTTTTTATCGACTTTTGTAAATTTATAAGTTTGAGCATTAAAAAGATTTATTAAAAGTAACATAAATCTTCTTTTTGCTTTTAACCTAACACTTTTTCATTTCAGTACAACTATTAGTGTTAAAATACTTCAGAACTACTCATACATTTTTTTCTTTAGTACACTCGTAAAAAACTTGAGCGAAAGCTTTAAAAAAAAAATTAAATGTTCAATACACTTTTTAAATAATTTCTTGTATATTACGTTTCACTTGTTCGTTTTTTTTTATTACATAGTTCTTAAGTGTTTTAAGTTTCTTTAAATAAAAACGTGTATCATTAAAATTAATGATACTAACAACACTTAGGTATTTTTTTAAATTTTAGGTCTCTTATCATTAAAACACTAAAAAACAAAATCAAATGTTTATTATTAAGATTTAATTATTGAAAGGTCGTAAAAGTTTTTATCAAATTAAAATTCAATAAATGGAGCTTTAGTTTATGTTTTCGTTCTTTCTATCACTTATATATTTTATTTACCTTTAAGCATAGTTTCAAAATATTAACAAAAATCATAAAGTATTTTTAGGATTGTTATCTCAGTACGATCAGTTCCAACTCGAGCACAATTCCTACCGGATAAACTTAAACTAAAAAAAACTAAACAAAAGAAAAACACAAATAAATAAATGGAAAATTATAGAAAAAATATTTTCTTTTGGTGGGATTTGATTGTATACAAGTTTCTAGCTACTAGTAAGGGAATAAAAGCTAATTCAAAAATATCGTTTACTTAAAAATGTTACTTAAATAGTATTTCGATAATAAACCTTGAATATTTTTAATAACAAAATTGTATATTATATTTTTAGAAGTATTAGGATAAAAATACCTTTTGTTTGTTTCTAAATAAAACCCTTTTTTTATTTAGTTACAGAAAAAAAAGTAAAAACTTGCTTTTAAGTAGACATTTCTATACTTATTTTTTATATAAAATTATAAATTTAGGAGTAGGCTAAAATTCAACATTAGTTAAATTATAAAACTGAATAACTAGCTAAATTAATCAAACTCATACGTAATCAAACGATCAAAATTAATGCATAAAGTGTATGGATCGGTAGCCTTAATTAAGTCCTAATGACAACTATAAAAAATTGATTGTTGCAAAGTCGAAAACCGCGACACATGTAAAAAAAAAAATTGAAAATTGATTTACATAAAAGTTTGACATCAATTTACCATACATTTTCACATTTTAAATTTAAAACCAAAAACTAAAACTTAGATCAAAAACAATAACAAATTTCATACAAATTTTTTTATTGTAAAAAACGACAGACTAGTAAAATTAAAAGTTAGCAGTAAATTTTCTTTAAAAATAGCAAAAAAAGTTTTTTTTTTAATGTGTCAGTAATAAGAGAGGCTGATCATCTAAGATTTACAATTTTATTTTTTAATAATTTTCAGAAAGACATTCTTTTCTTAAATTGCTCACCGTTAAAATTAGCTTAATTTGAACATTTTTCATTAATAACAGAAATCATGCACAACTAATCTTTTTTTAATAAGTAACCATTTTGAATTAGTGTATTATCTATAGTTGATATGTTGTTAATGCATGTTAAAATGTTTAGCCAACTTAAAAATGTTGTTTTGAAAAATAATAAAACATGTACATACTCTACATTATAACAAATGGAGACAATCGCTCTATGAACTTTTTATTTTAATAATAAGGCCTAATTACTTTTGTCCACAATCTTAGACGTAGTTTACTACGAAACAAATAAAACTACCGAGTAAATATATTTATTATCGTAATTAAACTAAAAACACTGGCTTATATATTTCCAATATAATTACAGATATCAGAGACAAAAATCAATACTAATTATTTTGATAGCTACTTCAAAAACTGGAATCACAAAAAAAAAATACAACCAAGAACACCTTTAAAATATCAGATTATATACTATGGAAAACTATTCAAAAAAATTATTTATTAAAATTACCGTTTAAAGCGATACACAATCAATACCTGTTACGACTTACTTTAAAAATATCATCATTTATAAATGAAAAACAAAATGCACTGCTTCAAAAGATGATGCACAAAAGGAAGAAAAATAAATAAAAAGTTCACTCCAACCCGCTCATCTCGGCCGATCTTCTCTCACGTGGATCCTCCTCACCCTGTTCTGCTGCTGCCGGTGCGCCTCGTCCAAATCGTCGTCGCTCTGTGACGTCACAGAGAAGTCTTGGAGGTCGTTGCAGGGCAGCGAGCACTTGTTGGGTTCGTACAGCAGAATGTTCAGCGTCTCCTCGTAGATTCGAGCTTCGGGAAACTCAACCTGGTGATTTTAATGAGCTGTGATTAGTTATATATAAGATCTACTTTCGTAACAAAACATCCTACACAGTTAAATTATGTTTTAGGTCATTACGGAATTATTACCTCTATTTAGAAAATATACTAAGACTGATTTTTTAAACTGATAAAAATTTACTTTTAATAGTAATAGACTGATAAATCAAGTGTTTCACACTGAGCCCACCTTAAGGGCTTTATTACTAAAAAGGTTTATTTCAAGATGTAAAACTCAAAGGACTCAAGTTTCGTGCTTATGCACTCATCAGCTTCAGAACAAGTTTAAAATCTTAAAATCAATTTTAAATTAGACCAATTTTAAACTTGTTTTGAAGCTGATGAGTGCATAAGCACGAAACTCGAGTCCTTTGAGTTTTACATCTTGAATTAAACCTTAATATATTTATTTTTTTTATTCATTTGATTATATAAAAAACAATAGTTTATACGACCGTTTCGTATATGAGATATATAACCTCATATACTCCTCAGTAAGCTAAAGTTTATTTACAATGTTAAACAGAATTTAAGAATTTGATAATTTTATAATTATTATGACATTTAAATAATGAAGTACAGTAAGTTGAATTTGAAAAAATACGCTGATCTTGTTATAAAATTTTCAAATTCTAAATTTATGTTAACATTGTAAATAAACGTTATATACGTCATATACGAAACGGTCGTATAAACTATTGTTTTTTATATAATCAAATAAATATTTAGCTCTAATTCAATTTGTAGAGCACTATCGACCAGAACTTTTTATAAAATCTTTAATATACATTTTTTTTAACTCCAAATTAACTTGTCAAGCACTATTGACCAAAACTTTTAAAAACTATTAATACACATATATTAATACTAATTAAACACTACGTTTTACAAATACAATTGTTTCACTGCTCTGTTAGACATAACATCTTTCAGTGTTATTATAATTTCTTTAAACATAAATCAAAATGTACATGAAATTAAGCAAAAACTTTAAGGACTGTTACGTCACTAAATAAATTATTATAAAATATAAGACACATTAAGTTTGCATAGATGTCTAAAGTTATTTAAAATAAAAGCTTGAAAAATGTTTACAATTACTAAAAAGTTCATTTCGTTTATCTAAAGCTAGATTTGAGTTTATATATGTATATATAATTCAATAAAAAAAAGTAGATTTTAAAAAACCAGAAGATAAGTTTCATAAAAACGAAGATTGTTTTTTATCTTCAGCTAATATGGTTTGAAATAAATAGCTTTTTGCTAAACAATGATACAAAAGTTATACAAAATAAGAAAAAATAATATGACGTAATTATTATTATGACAAAATTAAATTAAATATTGTACAGTACAAACATTCAGTGCAAAAACTAATCTTCCATCCGAACAAACAACTAAAGTTCACAACACTACAATTAAGTGACTATGAAATACTTTAAAATTTATTGTATTTTAAGAGGAACATATAATAAAACTAATATTTGAAAAAATTCTTCGTCAAAATACTTGAAATGATAAAAACTTGGCGAAGTCTTGATACCAACAAGTAATATAAATCATTTTAACTCTTTATTTTAACCCTTTTGAAATATTATTAACCTATATTAGTTATATAAATTAGAGTTTGTTATATTTGAATCTGGTAATGATAAAACTTTTGAAAAACTGGCTTCGTTGATTAATAAAAAATAACTTTAGTGGTTACTAGCTTATTTTGTTTTATATAACTAGCTTAGCGCAAACTCATTTAAAAATTTTTATTGTTTTAATAGTAAGAATTTCATGCTAGGTACTAGAAACAAAAAAAAAAACATCTACAAAGGGTTGCTAAAGGTTTTTTGCAAGTTTCTTCCAGATTTTCTGAATTTCTTTAAGGTTTTTGAAAAACAATATTTTTGGTTTATTTTAAGTATAAAATTAAACTTAAGTTAAAAAACATGTCTTAAATAATATAACAACAATGAAAAAATACTGTAAAGCTACTTTAAACTTGTTTTTTAATTTTAAAATTTAAAACTTTTAATTATTCACATTTATTGAGATCTTTTAATAAAACAATACTCTGCGTCCTTAATATCATAAGAACTATTTAACGAAAATTTAAGCGGATTTGAAGCAACTTAGGTAAATTAAAATTATGACTTTACATAAGGACTTAAAATAAACATTTTTTTCATTTTAATCTGTAAACTATTGTATATCTGTAACTTACTTATGGTTTGGAGCACAACTATATCTAAGCTACAGGGTTAACCCGGGTTGCCACTTTTTGAGTCAAAAAAAAACTATCATGAGTCTTTTAATTATCTTAAAAAAGGTTTTTCGTCCCTGGCACAAACTATTTTTACCTCATGTTCATTTTCCTTTTAAATAATAAAAAAAAGCCGTATATATAAGCTTCTACATTTGATGTTTACTAAAATAATGAGAAATACTCCTTTAGAACATTCAACGTTTTTAAATTTATAGTTTAAACTTATTTTAAAGTTATATAAAAGAATTTTATCTATAAATATAAGACATCAACATAACTTTACTAAACTTAAAAAATAATTTAAATTCAAAAGTTTGTCAAAACTTTATAATGTATAATTTAACTTTTATATATCTGAACTGTTTTTATTTAACAAAAAATCAAATCATGATGAATACTAATTTCAGATTTAAAGCAAAAACTTTAATGTTATTTATAAGAAGTATAATAAAGAGCAAGCCGCAAAGCAAAAATTTTTAGATAAGGATTTCAAAATCAATAAAAACCAAGTTCTCGAACAAAATTGATTATATGAAATAATAAAATACTGAAACTGGATCAACTAAATCTCATTCAAGGTCTCGAAAAAAATATGTCCTGAGTTTTTTAATCTGAAAACTATCTTTATTTTTTTATAAAAAAACAAAACTATCAGCCTGAGTTTACAAAAAAAAACAAAATATTCTGAATCATCCTGTTTTAAACTGAGAATTTTTAAGCTTCAAAATACCTTCAGTATCCTTTAGTGTGTGCAAAGTCTGGAGCTAATTTTGAAAAAGTTATTTTATTTATATTTATTTATATTTTTTATTAATTTTGAACTACACTTTAATGGTATAACACTAAAAACAATTATATCTTCAAAAATATTAATACATGTTAAAATTATATTGAATAAAAGTTAATAATAATGACGATATTGTACAAAAAAAAGGAGCTATTTAGTATTTAAATTAAAACTTTTTTATACAAAGTTTTTTTTGATATAATATATTTAATTAAACCTTAATTTGTACAAATTGATCATACAAGTTGACTTACTGTCGTATGCAAAGTTAGATCATAACGAAATATAGAAATTCATAAAATAGTATTCATAATAGAGCACTTAAAATAAAATATTACTTATCATATGATTTACGTTAAAAATAAATTATTACTATTGATTAAAAACATTTAATTAAAACATATGACATTCAAAAATTTAGTCTTTGTTTAAGAATTTGCGCTTATTGCTGTGCAGTATAAACAATAAAAACAATAAGCATTCCATTCACCATCAAAAATTCTATGTTAGAACGTTATCTGCAGTGTTCTGTTCAGATATTTAACAGGCTCAACTTAATTTTCGTTTAGTTACTAAAACACTCTTTTGCAGCATTGCAAACATTAACTAACCATCTCTCAAGATATTTTTAATTTTTAATTGCTAACTTTTCTTTTTAATAAAAAAGGTTCATACTTTTGTTTGTTTTCTTTCTGTAGCATAAACGATCGATGTGCAGCATATTTCAGCGATTTTGCGATGATTTCCGTGGTAACTCCAGACGCAAATCTCATCGCCAACAATGTCTTTAATAAATAGAATTCTCCGGTTAAACCGAAGCGATAGTTTGTCAAACAATTCTATGTTCTTCAGCATATTATCATCAGATGTACTGTTTTTTTAAAAACTAGACTTTAAAAATTATAAAAGCGTAAAAATTATTTAGTTATTGTCATCAAAATAGAATTATACAGGATGTTTAAAATAATAGTACCTTTAAAAAGCAAATATTTTGTTTATAAAATTTTTTTATTAATGAAAATAATTGAGTATATTTCAAAATGATTATTTTACAATTATGTGTTTAAAACTAATAGTATAGATTAATTACAAAAAATAGTTTTTATTCAAAATAATAAGAAATAACAACAAAGTGTTTTAAACTATTATATCTTCTCTAAATTGATTTAAAAAATAATTAATTTTTGAAATTAGTACATCTAACGCTATCTGCTAGCCAGCGCTTTCATCCTTTGGGATATAAAGTTTTACCTTTATTTTTGCAATCACCCCATCTCAATAGATTTGAAACTAATCGCCCCCTTTTTAAATATCACCCTTTAACTAGTTATTGTCCCCTAGTAGCCAAAAAATTGCAGAGTTTTAGCAAGTTAAGAATCAGTTGTTGTCTCTTACAAATGTTAATGAAGCATTAAATCTTAAGCATTCAGCACGCAGACAGTAAGTTAGTCCGTAGCAGGGTAGATATTGATCTATTTTTAAATGGTATTTAAACTTTAATTACTTTCAATTGTCATAGTCAAACTTGATTTTTTTTTTAACTGAGTGACACTGACAGTGTAACTCAGGACGATGGGGAATTACAGCCACATCTTGCGAATCTACGCACATTGTGTCCACAGCAAAAGTGCGTAACTAAAAGAGAGATTGTAACTAACCAAGATGTAGCAAATATACCTAACAAACTAAGTTTAGGTAGGAAAGGGACAAACTAGTTAAACATAAGATATTTATTAGGTTGAAATGAAACCTTATGCCATAAATATTGTGACTGTGAGGAATTGACCATATTGTACCTTGTTTGATTAAAAAGTATAAAGGGGGATAGTACATCTAAAATATAAAGAGCAAAGTCATAGACTTCAATAAGTTCTACATGGAAGGCACAAACTAAAAAATCAATAAGCTTTTTTTTTAATGTTCTTTTTATTATTGTTGCTAAAAAAAACCTAAAAAATACCGGAAATGTTACAGTTTAGGCAATTAAAAAAACTGACTAGGAATTTAAAAAATTCAGATGGAATTTTGAAAAATTTTAATATACAGTTAATTTATATATAAAAAGTTAAATATATTGTTAAGGCAACTAAAAAAAATGATAAAACCAGGAACTTGAGAAATTAAAAAAAATAACTTTCAACAATTTTTATACAACTTATATACAAAAAGTTAAATATATTCTCAATCCATATAATAAAATCACAATTCAACCCTGATATGTTAAAATGTTGAAAAAATATATACAAGCACAACAACTAAATGCTATATGAAATACTATAGTATATGATATACTCAACTTATTGAAAAATAATTTAGTTGCTAAAAACAGGTTAAGATAAAAAAAAGTATTCTGACAGTACTAAAAACTTAAAATACTAGATTAATTTTTCATTTTTTTATCCCAATTGAAAAACAAACAAACTTGGTATATGAATATTTATTGTTAGACCGATTATAAAGGAATTTAACTATTGGAATGGTAGTTTTAGAGAGAAGTTCATTTTCTTCATTTGGAGATGTAACTATTGGCACTCTACATATAGGATCAATATCTTCAGCCTTTTTCTTAAGTGCAATCTCACATTGTGATGCGAGTTCTGTATGTTAAAAACAAGAAGTTAATATTAATATGAAAGATTCTAAACTAAAAGTTTGAGTTTTTAACCATTTTTAATAACTTATATACAAACTTGTGTTTTATTTTTTTAAACTGTATACTTCTGTTTAGGAAATGTTAAAATTTGACTTTCAAGCTTTAACTAAAATTTTCAAATTAGTGTAACTAAATAAAGTCAGCCTGATTTTCAAATCTTCTTTCAATGATCTTTAAAGATTTCTGAACTTACATATAACTAACATTGACATGTAAATAAAACATATTGGAACAATAATCTGCTGACCAAGACCAGCAAACATCAATATTTATAAAACCAACAATCAGATAAAGTAATAATTTTATTTTATATTTTATTATTGTTTAATTATAAAATCATACTAGATATTAAGTACGTCTACAAACATATTACTAATAAATTAAAATAAATACTTATATTATATATTTTAATAAAAACTTCAAAACTACATTTAAAAAATACTTTCAATAATAATGTTAGGCTCTCGCTTAACCTTAATTAAGTGAAAGTCTACAAAACTTAAGAAAAAAGAACATATAATATAACTAAAATTGTTAAATTAAAATTGTAATAAACAGATATTTGTTTATTTATAATAACTGTTTCACAAAAATCTACAAACTCTTTTCAAAAATTAAATTAAAATTGTTTATTTATAACTTTTAAAGTAAACTACCTAAAACTCAAAAAAAAAATTTCAAAAGCATATTCAATAAAAAATACAACGATACTTTCAAACAAAGTACTCTATATTAAATTTAAGTTGAAGTTTATACCTGTTATAAGATAATATTTAGCTTCAGCTAATAATTCGGCTAATTCACATTTTCCTTCAGGTAAAACTATTGATCCATCTCGTAAGAAATTAAGAACTGAGCTAAAATGCTTACCACATCTGTCTATTAAAACAAAACCTAAAAAATACAATGTAAATTTTTTTTTCAGTTCAATGTTAATATATTTTTATATACAAAAATTTAAGTAGAATAATAGTAGACTTAACTAAAATTATTTTTCTTCACAAAGAAATAGACAATTAAGTATAAATTTTATCACTATATATTTAATTGAAAATTAAATTAAAACCTTTACAGCCAAAAAACTTTGATTACATGTTATAGAAAACTTAAATAATAAAACAATAAACCACTTAAGTTTTACTAAGTATTGATAATTTACTTCTAAAACTTTTAATGCATAACAATCTCTTACTTTTTGGTAATAAGCATACAGAAAACTATTTTGATATATTAAATTAAAAAAGTGTTTTTTATTTAAATTAAACATTTTAATTAATTTTAAAAAATACTAGTTTTAACGGTTATCCAATCAACTATTTACATAGAATCCAAAAATATATAAAACTTATAATGATCAATTTGACAACCAAAAACTGTTACAACACAATATTGAAAAGAAAACATTGGTGAAAGTCTACAGAGGTTTGAGCATACCAATTCAATTATCAGACCACCACAATATTGAAAAGAAAAAATTATTAAAAACATTAGTTATTCTAAATTTATTTAAATGATTTAAGCTATTTTTCAGATTTTAATACACTAAAACCATAAATACAAAAAATGGTCAAATATTAAGGATAGTTAAGTAGTATAAAATTACTTGTTATAACTGTAATTTTGACGAAAAAAATAAAGTTCATTAAAAATATAAACTTTGTTTATTTGTTCAAATATAATTTAAAGCTAATTAGATAGATCAAAAAGAATTTTAATAAAACATTTATTTTTCTAATTATTAGTTATTATCAAAATAAAGTGATAATTTTGAAAGTTAATTTTAACAAACTTAACAGTCCATACTTTTAAATTCACAAAAATAAATGTGGTAACCTAAAGGCTTAACTGGAGTATAAAGTCAATAATACAAACCATAAAAAGAAAACTTTGATTAATAGCTCATTAAAAACCTTCTTTATCTGTCATAATGACCATCCTCCCACTAAACATGGCGCGTAACATACTATCTTGCTTTTTTAATGTACTGAGTGTAGTCATGTGAAGTGAACCACCAACATTTAGTTTCACATATTTGTCACAACTTTCTTCTGTTTGATTAAAGTAGTGGATTAAAACTAAACAATGCTGGTAAATTAAATGATTCTTAAAATACTTAAGTTATTAAAAAAATAGTTATTTAAATAGCTTTAAAAGCAAAAGGGTATGAAAAAAATAGTGTATCTATTTAACTACATACTGTTTGATAAGGATCTCTATAGTAACCTCTAATTGATTTTTATTGGATAAAATCTAAAATTTCAGGTAACTAGGATCTGTTTTGATAGTTTAGTTTTATAATAATTAAGAACAGCTATTTTCCAGTGCATAACTTATTTAAAAAATATAACAAAACACATTTTATTTTTCTTAAACTTATTTGAGTACTTTTGTAGTAAGGCTCATCAGATATAAGTCAGTTTATACTTTAAAACTTTATTCTACATGATAACTTAATTCGAATTTCAATTCAGTTTAACTTAGTAAAATACAACTTCTGATGAGCCTTACTACAAGAGTACTCAAATAAATTTAAGAATAATGAAATGTTATTTGTTATATTTTTTAAATAATTAAGAAATTATTTAATTTTCATAGGTAGAAAAACCTTAAAATAACTAATATAGCGGTTAACAACTTTTAAGGTTTGTGGGCCACATGGAGTAGGAAATAATTTGCAAGCCAGATGTTAAAAAGTCTTTAGGGGTTGAATAATTTAGAAAAATTGTATTATAAAAAATTATAAAATATTTTTTAAGTCAAATTACATGATAATAATAACTTAATGAACATTAATGAACAATCATCAAAAAATAAAAACATCAACTTAAGAGCTTATTTAAAAACAATTGTAAATAATTTCAAAGTATAAAAGTATATCAGAGGTCAATGATTTAGTAGGCCGGCCATAAGTTACTTACCCTAAACTAGTATATGATTTATAAAAAATATAAAATAGTAAATTAAATCGTAAACATATTCAAAAAATATACATTTTATAGTCTGTTAAAGTTAAATTAGGTTGAAGTTATTGACAACCTATTTTTAAATTAAATTTATTTATACTGAGAGTTAGACTAAATTTATTATTAAAGCCTATTTTTAGCTAATATACTTTATTACAATTACTACTCAAATTTAAATTTAACCTTACTTGAATTACATTCTATTGGTGTTGCTGTTTGTGCTGTTTCATAAGAAACATTGTTTAACATGGATGGTGGTGAAATTGAAGCAGTAAATTTAGGTAAACTCATTTTATTAAAACTGTTCTAAGTTAATTAGTTCAGATAAGGTTCAGAATAATTTCTACATAGTATAAAATTTAACTTTTTAAATAAATTTCTAATTTAAAAACAACATATAAGAGAATAAAAGTCTATTAGCAACAAAAATGTTTTAGAAATACAATATTAAAATATCAAAAAAAAGTAAGAAGTAAATTTTTTGCTTTTATGTTTATAATTAACCTAGTTACAACGAAATTATACTAGTTGATTTTTGAGATTTACTTTTTCTAAAACTTGAAATTTTTGACAATATCAGAGAAAGGAGAGAGTATAATTACTGTTTACTTTTTAAATTTTATAATATAGTACAAAAAAGTTCTCTAGTAAATGTCATTGATTTATTTTTTGATAATTAGACTGTATATATTAATTTTAAACATAATGCACTCATTGTTAAAAAACAAATAACAATTATGGTCAATAGACACTAGACCTGGCACAAGTAAAATGTTTCAACTAAAAAAATATTGTTCACTTAAGTAAACTATTTGAAAGCATTAAGAAAAAATATTTTTTTTTTTTTTTTTAAACAGTTTCTAAAAATAAAATAGCATTAACATAAAAGAAATATTCATTTTTTTGTAAAAATAATGACTTAATTTAACTAGTTTGGAAATTACTTATTACTTACAGTACTTTTCAAAGAATAAAACATTTTAGTCATTTTCATATTTCTGTAGCTAGAACAATAAACTGATTTTTAACAAGAGCAAATATTATAATATAAAATGGGTGCAAACTTTAACTCAAACAATTCAAATTCTTTTTAAAAAATTAAAAGGGCCACAACTCAATAGTAATGCGTATTACATTGGACAAAAATAAAAAAAATTGTGTGTAGGTCATATTGATATTTACAAGCCATTTGAATTTTTTTTTTTGAGATATGGTGAAAAAGTATTCAATATCGAAATTTTAGCATTTTTAAGATATATAAAGAACATTTGAAAATTTTCAAAAAAGAAAGTGACTAGTAGAAATAAATAAAACCTTAATAAAACTTTTTTTTTAATATATATTACGTTTTTAGATATGGTCTATTTAATATTTTTCTAAAAATTTGAATTAGCATGTAACCATATAATATATATGAGACAACATAGATAACAATGGTAAGTGTGTAAAAGAAGTAATAAACTATAAAAATAAAACATTAAAAAACAAATATTTTAATTATTGTTAAAAAAAGTTTGAAAAATCATGAATATTTTTTGCAGTAATCTCTCCAGCAGTGGTCAGCATCCTGGGCAGCTCACTTTAAGTTTTATTGCAACTAAGTCGATATAATTTTGTTTTCAAAAAAAAATTAAATTTAGTGTTATATTTAGAAAACAATTAATCACTTAATTTTATATTACTATATACATATCTAGAATGCTTTCCTACATACATATAATCTACAATAATTTTTAAGCCAATATCAAAATTTTATAGTTAATATATTAATATTAGTATAACTTATATCATAGTTTTTAGTGATATTGATAGACTTTAATCACAATTTTAAGTTGTACTCTTAATTCAAATATGGATGATTAATGGTAAGATATACAAGCAACATATATATATATATATATGTATATGTACTGATTAATTTTCTAAATCTAAATTTCTGTTTACTATTATGATAAACTGTAACTTACTGAGGAGCACATGAAATTTTACATTTCATGTGTGTAACAGCTGTATAAATTATAGTTTTTATACAGTTAGATAAATATATGTATATGTACTGTATATCAAATGCTTATGTATATACATAATGATAAAATTAAAATCAAAGTTTAAATGGGAGGTTTAAAATGCTATGCTTCAATAAGAGCGAATTAGTTTGAAATTAAAATTAGTTGTATAAAAGTAGTGTTTAGTTTTTTAAGAGAATCTACATAAAACTTTTTTTTATAGAATTTAAACCACAGTATTAAATAGGGTGGTATAAATTCAAACTTTGAAATAATTATAAAATATAATTAAAATTAGTTATGCATAACTAATTAACTATTAAAAATTATAATTACGAAACAAATCATCCCTTCCAAATAGTTTAAACATTTATAAATAAGGCTACATATGGTTTTTTCAGTATTTATTAATTTTTGTTTATGTGTGTTTACTAGTAGTTTTCGATCGTACAACATTCGATTCGACTGTACAACTTGTTATGCCTCATCACGATCTCTCTTCGATCAGCCACAATTTAAAAAAATATTAATAATTAAAAAAAAACAGCAACTTAGACCTTAACAAACTAATATCCGGTACCATAGTTATTAAAACGAATAACTAAATTTTAAAATCAATTATTCGATTTTGACATTTTAATTAAAAAAACAAACGTACATTAAGTATTTAGATTTTAGTGTTTAGTTGGCGAAGGTTCTTGTTGAGATGTGACGGTGTTTCCCCTTATATTTGCTGAATCAGCAAAATAAAAAAAAAGTTTTCATAACTTTTATTTATAGTTATTAAAAACTTATATTTTAGTAATTTTTTAACAAGTTTGGGTAAGGTAGGTTATAGATAAGGGTTTAAATAAATAGAAAATAAAAAAAGCTGTATAAAAGGTTACTGAGTAAGCAAATATTAGGGGATACACCGTCACATTACAATAGGACGGATCCGTTGGCATAGCAATAACAGCAATCAATTAGCTTTCTAGCAAATGGCAATACTACACTACCCGGTTGAAAAAAAAAAGTTAATTTAAAAGCTAATAGATAACAGTTTTGATAAATAAAACAAGGGTCGGGCTGCAGTTGTATGGTTTTGGATTTTTTTTCATTCATAAAATTATGTAAATGAGGTAAATTAATAATACAGCAGTATGTTATAAACACCTATAATCTAATCTCTAACGGCCTCCTAACCAGCCTTACCCAAAAATTTTAATCTATACTTTTGTCGCTAACCCATCTTACAAAAAATATTTAAAACATTAACTTAAAAAAAGTCTTACAAATAAAAATTTAAAATTAAATTATAAAATATTAACCAATCAGAAGCGCCTTAGTATGCGGCCGACGCAAAAACAAACGTATGTTAGTTAAGTATTGAAAATTTAGTTGGCATCACAACAATACCACTCTGGCCACACCGCTGCCAGCTAAGTACCATACTTATCAAAAATAGAAATTCACGAATTGCATCTTAATATTAAAGCATGTTATTTTTTTATCGAAAGCTTTTAGTTAAGTGATTAGTATTTAGTAGTCTCCTAAAATATTTTTAGAAAAAATGTCAAAACGAAAAAATTTCCAGCAACTCTGCTCGATAAGTCAGTCAGTACTTTAATAAAATTTTTAACAGAGTTGCAACTTGCAACTATTAATCTATTTGATTTACAAAAAAATCAAGTCTTGACTTTTCTATTTAAAGCAAAAGAATATAAAGCGTGTTTCATAAATCCTTAATTAAAAGGTAAAAAATGTTTTCGAAAAATTAGAATTGCAAGAATTTAAGATTAATAAAATAAAACATTACTTACTTAGTTCGTCCCAAAAAAATCTCAACCACAACACGCAACTTCTTCTGAAGCTTTCAGTAGAAGACCTTTTAAGAGTTGTGACTTGTGAGTGAAAGGTATCAGATTCAAACTTATACAATGCAATAAAATTTATTTGATTAAGCTCAGGCGATGAAAGGCCACAGTTACTTTTTCCAAATTTATGGGAAACTGCCTTTTTACTAAGTTTTGGTTTTGTTAGAGGTGTAAGACAAGCTACTGTCCTGCTAGAAAATAAAATATTCTTTTTTAAAGCTCTCTTTCGTATCACTCGAGGCAGGGGCCGAAACTTCATGGTCACTTTTGTGTTGAGTTTGACACCACTTTTGCACAAAAGTCAAAGCTTTAAAGTTGTTGACATGGCAGACAAAACTGTGACAGATGCTGAGTTCTAATGGAGTTGAATGATTAAAATATTCTAAAAAATTGATTTAGGAGTGTTGGACTAGCATTTAATCTTTTCGTAAAATTAATTTTAATTCCTTTACGAATATTTTTTGTTTAAAAAACGATTTCAACCTACTGCATGTCAGATTAAAAAAAATTAGAAAAGCTAGCCATCTGAGATTTTTTTGTTGAATAATACACGTATTTCAGTCTTTGTCAGCGGTTTTTTAATTAAAGTCGAATGAAAACCGTTTTTTTTGAGCCTAATTTATTTTTAAGTATACATATTTTTTGATGTAAATAGTCTTAGTTATGTTTAATTAAAAGAAAACATTTAAATAGAAAATAACCTGTTAAGAAATACTTGGAGCACGAAATTGAAAATAAGCCAATTATAATGTGTTGGAATTTAAATAATTAAAACAAAATTAAGTAAAGATTGTACAATACATGACGAAAATATACTCAAGTTGAGATATTAAAAATATATTCAAGAATAGATAATATTATTTTATGATAATTTATTTTATAAAACGTATGTATGAACGTAACTATATCAAGCTAAATTTACTTTAAATAATAAAAATAAAACTAAATTTCCTAACTAATAATTTTCATACATTTGCTTAAATCGTGAACTGTTTTGAATCTTAACATTCAAAGATCTTAATAACTAAACTGATGCTTTTTTGTTTACGAAAAAGGTAGAAAAAAGATCTAATGATGAGTTGTTTACGGTTGTCTTAACTTGGTCCTTTTTTATCTCATAAAAATTTTTTCTAAATGTTTCATGTAGTCCTGGACTAAGTTCTACTAAGTTTTAGTAAGTCCTGGTCAATACGTTAAAGGTATCTGTAGTGTGCGACTGATAACCAAAAGGTTCTTCATACACCAGGTCCTAGATTCTGGACCAAGAACGAAATATTTTGAGCGTTTTTTGTCCGTAAATAAACTTTAATAATATTATATAGTTTTTTATTCTGAAAACTAAGATATTCTAGTATTTTTGAGCTAAAAAGCCACTATTTTACTTTTAAAATGTTTTAAGGTAAATTAACATAAAATTATATGTCCTAGGCAATACGTTAAAAGGTATCAGTGAGGTGCGACTCGATAACCGAAAGGGTTTTTGTGCACCAGGTCCTAGGATCAAATATTTTGAGCGTCTTTTTTGTCGTTCAATAAAGTGTATAGTTTTAAATGAAAAAACTAATAATTCAATAGTAAAAGTTATTGGTGTTATAAAATTTCTTAACAAATACAATTAGCCTCAAGTTTAATTAAATCAGAAATGTGAAAACAATTTTTAATAACTTTAAATCTTTTCAAGTTATAATTACTTGCACAATCAAGGTTATTTACTAGGTGTTCTGATATAGCAGATCTTTTTGTTGCATTCACTACTCTAGTAGACTTATTTTTCTTATTACTCATTATACAAAATTCATCGATACTTTTTGGAATATGCTCCTTTATCCTTTTGCAAAATTGTTTTTAGGTCATTCCGACATAACTAGCTTCACAGAAGCAGTTAAACTTGTAATCTACTGTACTATTTTTAAATTCTGCTATCGGATCTTAGCCCCCAGGTCTAATTATTAGTTTGGATACGAAAGTAACGATCGGCTTTGCCGAATAATAAGTTCCACTTACCAATTGACAGATATTTTTTTCTAAAATTCTTAAGTTCTTATTGAAATAAGTTAAGACAACCTAAAATATGTAAACATAAAGATCTTGATTATACTGTATCGTTTTTTTCTTCAATGTTTTTATCTACTATGTTTTATTAATTTCTTAGTTGCTTTGTAATTAGAAGTACTTTTATATTGTTAATTACCCTTTGCTTTATTATTATTACTTTTACGTTAATTACATTTTAACTATAGAAGCTAGATTTGAAATTTTATTTTTATAGCTTAGTATACAACTGATGAAGTAAGCATGAAATATTTATTTTTTGAAAGAATTTATTAAAGTGTCAAAAAAATGTTTAAATTTCATATGCAAGTTTTACATAAATTCGTAGCACTTGAGCCAGAAATCTCTTGAATTATGTAAATTTATGAAAAACTCGCATAGGTCAAATAAAAACAAAAATGTAAAAATTAATATTTCCTTAATGTAAATTTTAGAATATTGAAAATATAAATTATTAAAAAATATTATATATTTACAGTAAAGCCATAATAACTTTGAATATTTTGAAAATTTTTATTTGGGGGTATCCTAAAAAGAAAAGTTTGAGGAAAAAAAAATTCCATCATAAAAAACTTGGTTTAATAAGTAAGTCTAAAAAAATTCTTCTTTTATTTTTGGAGAAAACCAAAATAAGTAAAAAAATTAAAAAAAAAACGTTAAATTTTCAAAGGAACCTCACTAATTAATTCAAACCCTAGTCCAATGATTTGTTTTTATTAAAGGCAAAGGAGCGTTCTCTAGAAAAAAAATCTAAGTTATCTTTAAAGATAAGAAAAATAATTGGATCTAAAGTTTTGAAATTTTTTAATTTGCAAAAAAAGCTATTGGAGCCAAAGTAACCCTCGTATAAAAAACCCAATGTTAGTTGCTTTACATAAAATTAATTATAATAGAAAAACAATGTCTGAAGCCAGAAGTTTCTGCTTATGTCAAGCCAATGAGTCGCTCGTTGCCAGTATTTAACCTGTGATAAAAATGTACTTAATAATAAAGTGAAGTTAGATAAGTATTTTCTTATTTTAAATTTTGAAAGAAGTTTAACTGAGAATTTTTTTTAATTAATTCATATTTATTTTGTTATACTAAAGTGGAAGAAAAATTAAAAGCTCTCTTTTAATTAAGTTTTTAAATAACATAGTAAAGTTTTACACTAAGACTTTTTTCAAATACACAGTGTAAAATGCACTAGGCAAAATTAATAAATCTTAAACTTCCCAAAACTGAATCAACAAAATCACTTCTACTATTAGAATTAACATTTAAATTTACTACGGCTAGTACAAAAATGTAATAATGACCATTATTTTTCATAACTTTTGATTATTTTTACCTATTTTAGTTTTCATTATTAAGTAAAAATAAATTTATTAAAAAATAAACATTCTCAAAGATATAAACACCCGAAAACATATAGAAATAGTTATAAAATTTAACATAAATATACAAGTATTAACATTTAAAGAACACAAAAGTACAACCATGATAGAAAATAACTTTAAATATCAAATGAGCCGTTTATATTTAGTTCAAACATTTTTGTTTTACTATCATGACTCATGACAAGTTAAAATCAAAAAAAATTTTATAATTAAAGGCTAGAGTTGCTTTGCTTAAAAAATTATAATTAATAAAATCTCTTTAAATGTACTCTAACTTTATTAATTTTGGAAATATAAGCTTTAATAAGGACAGTTGTAATTATTAAATATTAACAGTTATAATTTATTGGTTTGAAAGTTTTTGTTTTGGAGGTTGTTGTTTTTTATTCATTAATCCAGAACTTAAATGAACTTCGAACAAATGTTAGCCTCTATGATGATCTGATTTAAAAAAGTAGTTTCATATAAGCAGTAGCAGTTTAAAAAAATATAAACACAGTTTTATTTACAAAGCAGTGCAAAACAATTTAATTTCTTGTTTATACAACAAACTTTTTGATATCCTGTCATTTTTAATTCAAACAATAATAGTTGAGATGAATTATTTAAAACAATTCCTTTATAAATTAATAAAAATTATATATCATTTTTAAAAACAAATTATACAGTAATCTTCCTTTATTCTACCAACATATGTTTCTGTGTGTCAACGAATCAACACACTTCAACTGGGTTCTGTAAAAAAATTATTACTGTAATGAGAGAATAGAAGCATAGAATAAAGTAGGTGTATATATGTTTTCATTAAAATAAGATTTATTCTACAGATAATAGTTATTAATAGGTGAAATACTTAATATTAAATCCGACTGTTATAAAACTTTATGATATTTGTAATTATTAAGTCTAAAATAAATAAGTAAGCTAATATACTTATTTATTTTAGACTTAATAATTACAAATATCATATAGTTTTATAACGGTCGGATATAATATTAAGTATTTCACCTATTAATAACTATTATCTGTAGAATATATCTTATTTTAATGAAAACATATATACACCTACTTTATTCTATGCTTCTATTCTCTCATTACAGTAATAATTTTTTTACAGAACCCAGTTGAAGTGTGTTGATTCGTTGACACACAGAAACATATGTTGGTAGAATAAAGGAAGATTACTGTATAATTTGTTTTTATTTATATTCCAGTGAAGTTACTTTACTAGGATCTTTTGTTAGCAAACAATTAAAACTATATTTTGAACAGTTATATCTTTTTTATGTTTAGAAAATTTTTTTTTTTTTCTCATCCCAAATTCAATAGATTTACTATAATTACTATAATTTCATTAACTATAAAATTCTTGAGCTATATTCAAGCAAAAGTGTATACAAAACTTGGAAAACACTAACATCATATTTAATTTATCAGATAGTTATTATTACCACCTCAAGATAATTTGATTATTATTAAGACTATAAAGTTGTAGTCCAATTTTTTTTTTCGAAAATAAAAATTGCCTATGATATAAAAACTCAATTATGTGTGGACTAGAGTACTTTTTTTTACAGCTACTTTTGAGTTTCTGGCTGGAAAAAAATGTTTTGGAAATATTATAAAAAAACCATGTGAAAAATTTAGATGATTTGAAGAAACTTTCTCCTTGGCACCAACTGATTTTCTAAAAACCACCCCAATGCAAAATGTAAGGGATCAAAAAAATGCAACCTTAACATTATTAGCTGAAAATTTTAGCATGTGACCAATTATCACACAAACACATTGTTAACTATTTAAAACAATTAAAATAATTTTTTATTGTTATTTCTAGACTTAAATATTCAATATATAAATTTAAGTGTTTGTTAACAAAAGATCCTAGTGAAAAAAGTTCACTGGAATACATAATAAAATCAAAATATACAGTATCTTCTTTTATTTTACCAACATATGTTTCTGTCAGGGTTGCCACACACTCAGGGAACTCAGGGAATCTCAGGGAATTTTCAAACTGTAGAAAATCTCAGGGAAACTCAGGGAATCTCAGGGAAACTCAGGGAATTTTGGCATTTTTCTTTTAACTCAGGGAAACTCAAGGAAGTTTTGATTTTTTCTCTAAATTTCAGGGAAGTTTTTGAAAATCTCAGGGAAATTTTTTTCTAGATCTAGAATGAGCTTTAGTTAATCCAGTTTCAATATTTTGTTCAAAAGTAGTAATTTTTATTATTTAAGTGGTTATTTAGAATTTTTTTAGCCTTGCGGCTAGTTCTTCAATATTCTTAGTATTAACATTGTAGTTTTTTTAAGTTTTAAATTTATATTTACTTAAATAAAATCAAACAGTTTAGAGAAATGAAAGTTGTTGTTAACTATTCATTGAAAAGTTCTAATAAACTTTTTATTTTTAGTTACTTTTGTAGTTTAAAAAACACTATGTTGTACTATTAGTTCTTATTTTTTAAATAAAAAAGTTATTTGTTATTTGTTTACAACTACTTGTTTTCAGTAAAAAAAATTAAAATGAATACAGATTAGTGTTGTATTACTTTTGTTAAAAAATAGAGGTTAAATTTTTGTTTATAAATAATAATTTCAAAAGTAGTAGCAGTAATGGTAATTAATTTTTTAGTGTGAATGTTTTAATATACTTTACAACTTTTTTGCATATTTAATTAAATTCATGTGAAATTATTATTATAGTATAATTAAATTTTGTCAATTAAAATGTCAAACCAATTAAACTTTATTATTTTATGTAGAAAGTTAACTAATAAGTTTACACAAAGTTGTGCAAAAATTGAGTTTTTAATTTTTAATTGGTTTAAACCTTTTAAGATTGAGTTTTTGAATACAGTTTTTTTCATAAATTTAATGCAGAAGCATACACATACAACCTTCCTTTTATTATCAAAGAAGAAAAATGAGAATATTAATAATTTGTGTTAGAAGAGAAATTTTTTTTTTAAGGTTGGAAAAGTACTCAGGGAAACTCAGGGAAATTTAAGGTTACTCAGGGAAATTTTTGGTCACTCAGGGAAGATTTCTGGCTCAAAGAGTGGCAACCCTGTTCTGTGTGCTAATGGATTAACACACTTCAACTGGGTTCTGTAAAAAATAAATACTGTAAAAGAAAAAGAATAGAAACTAAGGTAAATGTATACATGTGTTCATTAAAATAAAAATAATTTCTACAGATTTTTAGTGATTTATAGTTAATAATAGGTAAAATACTTAATGTTAAATCCAACTGTTATAAAACTATATAATGTTTGTAATTATTAAGCCTAAATCAAGCAAAGTAAACTAAAATACACAATAAAATAACAAATCATAATATAAACTACTTACATGAATGGAACAAAGAAGTAACTTAAGTTTATTTACGGTTGCTAATGATTGAACAAAGTATATCTAATAATTACGTCAGAATATATATAAACATTAGGATTAGCTATTTGATTTGTATAATTAAGTTAGATAATTTATTCTTTATGTTTGGTAAAGCAGTTAAGCGCTTTAATATAAAAAGTAATATGTAATCTATTGTAAAAAAAAATTAAAACAACAACCATTAATTATTGAATCAATAAATTTAACAATGGTAAAGACAATAAATGCCACAGGAACTTGATATAATGTATATTTTATTTTTTAGATGTTTATAATGACTAAATCGAGATTATAACAAAATCAAAGTTAGATGCAATTAGAAAGCAGATTTAGTTTAAATTTAAAAATTGAAAACTTTAGAAAACAAAGCACAAAAACAAACTTGTTATTAAGCTTACAAAGCACTGACTGTTACGGCGACATACATAAAACCAAAATGACTGAAGTTGTATATATATTGTATATAATTATGAAAATTTTAAATTAATTAATTATTGTTTTATAAAAAATTCGGGTATTTAAATTAAAAATCTTATATAGATATTTTAAATATTAAATAATTAAACTGTGTTATAAATTATGGGTTGTGTTTAACATGAAAGTTGAAATTTAAAACATAAAACAACAAGGTGGTTGTATGTTAAGTATTAACCTGCAGTAAAAAACCTCTAGCTGTTCTATTGGGAGTAGTAGGTAAAAAATCATGGTTTATCTGTGATTTGAATACAGGTTTCCAATTAAACTTGGAACTTAACACATAAAGATATGAAGAATTATAGTTGGAGGGTAAAATCAATACATAAAATGTCAGAGAATAGAAAGTGACATGTGTGAAATAGATGTATAAATAATGAATGAATAAATCTATATTTTATTTAGGATATAATCATTTTAAATCTATTATTTATTGAATTCAATTATACTTGTACATCTAATTTCTAATAAAATAAAATAAATAGATAAAATGAACTATCTTGAATCTAACACAGTAACAAAATGATAACAAATAAAATAAATTAACAATAAACAAAATTTATTTCAATAATTTATAACAATCACTCTTTTATTACCAGGACATTCATAAAATAAAAGACCCACACATCACAATTTTATGCCCGTATAACATGAATCAAATTTCAACTTGAACAAAACATACATGCAAAGGCACTCTAGATCTACTCGTTGTAGTTATTTAACAAAAAAATTTTATATCTAAATTTAAAACAATCTTTTTTTTAAGTTTTTAAAAGTTTCAGGGACACTAGACCAAAATTTGGAACCCAAATACAAAAAGCAGTTTAGGCCAAGTCTTGTTCTAGGTCTTCATTTCTTCATTTTCTTTGAAAATCTTGTGTTGTGTGAGTGAACAGAGCTAGCAAGTGTAAGTCTATTGTGCTCTACATCAAACCCTGTTATAGTATTATGCATCAATTTACAAATTTACAATTAATCACATCATTTAATTTTAGCACACCAGTTTTTTTTAAACAATTGCTTTGTTGTGGTCAAGGCAGGCACACAACAAACATACCTGATTACTCTTTTTTGCATACAAACAATTGGTTTTAAGTAACAGTCAGCAGCACCACCCCAATCAGATATACAATATTGGATGTGCAGATAAAACAAACTATGATATACCATTTTAGTGTAACTGTGTCCAAATAATATCTCAATTTTGACAAAACATAACAACTCCTAGATACTTTTGATTTCAGAGAACTCTATTGTTCCTTCCAATTCAGCTTATCATCCAAAACCACAGCCAAGTATTTTATACTATCACTCTGCTCAATAAGAAAACCATTAACCTTAACACTAAATTTACAATTTTTTGAAGTTTTATTGAAAAGCAAACATTTTTTTTGAATAATTAATAAATAGTTTATTAGCACGCAACCATTCACCAACTTTAACCAACTCCTTATTAATAACTTCATTCAAATACTCAGGATCCTTATGTTGGTAGCTTAAGCAGGCATCATCAGCAAACAATCTCATATTTATCTCATTAGAGAAAAAAATATCTTTAATATACACAAGAAACAACAAAGGACCCAAACAAGAACCTTGTGGTATTCCAACATTCACAAATTCACGCTCAGACACAACATTATTTATGACAGTTGATTGGCTTCTATCTTTTGAATAGTCTTATATTAAATTTAACATTGAACCTTAAGTTTTGATGCTAAAATTTTATGATTAACTGTGTTAAATGCTTTAGCCAAATCCAAAATACAGAGCAATTTATAAATTTTTTCTCACCAGCCTTAATTAACTCATCAACAGTCTGATTCACAGTTAGTTCAGTCGTACTATTTTTTCTAAATCCATATTGTTTCTCATGTAGTACCTTATTCAACAAAAAAAATTTTTTTAATCTCTCACACACTAAAAACTCAGAGAAATAGGTCTGTAGTAATTAATGTCTTTTTTTATCAGATTTATAAATAAGGATTACCTCAGCAAATTTAAGCAACTTTTGAAACACACCATACTCAACACATTTATTATACAATTTAGAAAGATAAAGAGAAATTATTTTTGCTCTGAGCTACACAAAACAAATAATAGGTACATCAGAATTCACTTTTTTGTTTGGATTCATAGTTTTGATATAACTCAAAATCTCAATATCAGAAATTTCATTAAAGACAAAATCATTTTTTACTGGGTCAGATAAATACTCATCATTCTTTACATCAACAACATCTTTTCTCTCTTTTAACAAACTGTGAGCAGTATTTAAAAATTTTGTTTTCATTAGATTGCCTACACATTTTGGGTCAATCACAATTTTACCACACTCATCAAGCACACCTTTAATTTTACAACTATTTTTGCAAAAAAGTGCTATATTTTGGCCTTGAGAGTGATATCACAGTAAATGGTAGTTAGTTTTTTATTGGTTATTTGAAAGATTTGCTAAAAATATTAACACATTGTCACTCTTTCAGGATAGTCAGGCAAACTCAAATTAGTTGAAAATATACAGGCTAACTTTATGAATCTTTGAAATATTATTTTAATAAAACTTATAGCAACCACATATATTTTATCAAATATTACTTATAGTACTATATGTTCAAATATTTTAGCTATTACAAAATTTCAAAATAAAGTTTATGATGACAATTTTATTTATACAGTATTCTCAATCGACCTTACCAACTTTGAACCAATTCTTATTTATTTTGACCTAAGGATATTTTTGTTCAATACTAGGGTCATTAATCATATTAATGAGTATTCATTTTTTCATAATTGTTAAGATATTTTTCTAAGACTACATTACATACCTACCAACCAAAAATTTAACATCAAAAAATAAAAGTATAACTCTTAATAAAAATATCAATGTAGTTTTTACACACTTACCTTAAATAAATCATATTTATTTTGTTGGTTACATTGCAAAAATAAATATTTTACTTGACTTCTAAACTAAATTAAAAAACGACTACAAAGATCAAAACCAAAGAATACAGTTTATTTATGTTATGGTTAAAAAAGCAATTATAAATAAAAACAACTCAACATTATAGATACAAAAATGATTGTAAGTATTTACACAATATAAAACTTCTCATTTTGAACCCAAGTGAATAGTTACAAATAATAGTTAAAAAAGTTTATTGTTGAAAGAGAGAAAATTGATCTTTTTTTTTATTAAAAATAAAACATTATATACAGTAGGGGCAAAGAAAAAATGCTAATTCAAACTTAAGACTTGTACTAAAGTTCAACTGGCCTACTTGAAGTTTGTTTGTACAGCTTAGTTGTAACAAACTAAATATTAAATTTTTGATTTTGGCAATAAATAACAGTTTGATAAATTGTATAATTGATCAGTAGGAACTATATCAATAACTTAATTAATGGATTAAAAACATACTACTTGCAAGAGTATGTACTTGCCCACAATTATGATAATTTTCTGACTACTTTTTGAGTTTAGTTAAAATATTTTTATAAATTTACTTCCTCATACGTTAAAATTATTGTGTTCACATTGGAAAAATTTTATTCATCCCATTTTTGTATCTCAATCAATTGAAGTTTCCACTAACATCATGTTAAGATTAAAATTGATCATTATAAAACTTGAAGTTAATTTTAGTCTGTCCAAAGTAAATCTCTAGTTGTAAAATTTTATTTTTCTAGTTTATTAAACAAAAAAAAACACTTGACATGTTTAGTCCTAGAACCTAGAGCACAAAAAACCTTTTGGTTATTGAGTTGCACACCTATACATTTTAACTTGTTGTATATTTTTTATAGTTAACAAAAAATATTTATTCTTCTTTAGATAATAATTCCCAATTTTACCAGTTTTTAGCTGTGCTACAGCAATTAGATTTTCTTTGTGAAACATCTACTTTACTTAAATATGAAAGAGATGTTACTATCCTCATAAGTTGAAAAAAACCGTAGTTGACTCCTTAGTGATGTCTAGTTAGTGAAGCACATGTCTTCAATTTAAATATTAGTTGGTGCATAATTAATGCTAGCTTATGTTGATTCAAAACAATTAATTATTTAAAAAGTTAAAATCAATATTTGATTGTTTGTATATATAATCTTCAGCAATTATTGCCTATTTGGATATAATTACTACTTGTTTTGAAGAAATAATAGTCCTCAAAAACATGTTTAATGTAAAACTCAAAATTTAATTAACATTCAAAATAACCTCATAATTACAGTAAACTGCCACTTAGTATGAAGTTTTTAGCTGAAAAATGCTGTGTTTAATTTCAAAATGTGTTCTTTCACTTTAAAATAAATAAAAATATTTTAAAAGTAGTGATACAAAAGTATTGTATTTTAAAATAAATTAAAGTTAAAGGAACCAAATTAAAATAAAATTAAACTATGATTATATATCTTGGTTTTTTGAAAACAAATAAAAAAGGTCTCAACTTCAAAAGGAGAAATAATATATTTTATTTTTCAAGAATTTGTTATGCAAACTAAGTTTTGGTCAAAGACCTTGTCAGTGCTTATTTAAAAAATCTACAAAGATATGAAATAGTCATGGAAAATAGTACTTAAGCAAATAAATAAAATAAAATCTTGAATTAAAAACAAACCTTTAGTTAAAAAACAAAAAAGTAAAGTTTAAATTGTTTTTAAGTTTGAAAATTAATATAATAACAAAGTAATAATAATAAGAACCTAGATGTAGGCTCCTTTTTTTCTTCTTAAGAGTTTTCCAAGTAATATTGTTTAAATTAAATTGTAGTTATTAGTAGTAAAAGAACGCTTTAAGTTAAAATACATTCTAATGTGACTAGTTTGAATTGTGAGGTAGCTATCCAAAGTATAAAAAAATACATGCTTGCAATAATTATAAAAATTTGATATTTTGCTTGAATTTTATAAAACTTTTAGTTAGCTGAAAATAGTAGCTACATAATTTTTTTTAAGAGCATACATAAAACCAATACGAAGAACAATTTAAGACTAAAGTTTTTAAGTGAGAGCAAAAATAGAAGAATTCATATTGTTTATTTAAGTTAATCCTTCTGTTGGCTTTGGCAATTGCAACTTTTTCTAGTTTGCAAGTACTGCAAATACTTTGTGTGTTTTTAACTTTGCCAATACGATGGATTTTCCCAGTCTATTTTATAATCAATGGAGTTATTTATAAGTGTCCAGATATGTTTCGATACTTATGTGCCATTTTTTTTGTAGTTTTTAAAATCACTGATATGGTTGTATCATCTTTTTTTGAAAGTGAATGCCCGTTTAGCCCAAATAGTTTTTAGTTTCATTTTCTGATCTAATTGTGGCTTAATATATAACATTTTCAACTAAGCGTTTATTATTGAGGGGACACTTGTTTTTTGTTTGACAGTTGCTAAGTGTTTTGTTTTCTATAGACTGTATTCGTTAAACACTTATATTGTAAAATATTTATATGTATATTTATAAAATAATGTTTTTTTGAAGTAAATATGAGTGGAAATTAGAAATATATTTATTATATATTTAATTTAAATATCAAAGTAAGTTGTTTTACATATTAAATATTTTCAATAGTAAACAATTTTTGCATAGTAAACATTTATTCAGTAAAAAAATGTAAGTTTTTCTTCTGTAAACTAGTTTTTTTAAAGTTTATAACAAATGTTTTTAATAAATTTTATATATGCAGATGTAAATAAAAATAAAAGTTAATGATGTCAAAGTTGAAAAAGAAAGTAGATAAATATTTTCATTCATATGGACTCTTTGTGTCTAGGCACCAGATTTTAATGCTTTTTTTAACATTTATTTTAAGTTTTATCTGTATTTACCCTATGCTAAATATACCACTACCTGGAAATGAGCCCCTAATTTTTTATGCTGAAGGTGAGGACTTTACAGAACCAGTCTATGATGGCTTCAAACCAGTTTTTGTTCAGCAATTTATAATCAAATCTACAGTGAGACCTTGGCCAGGAGATGATGCTAGCATTAAAGATGCATTGGATTCAATACTTTATAGTGTATATCCTTTTATAAGAGAACTTGAAGCTTTTCAGTACAATGGATCTTTTGTTTTACAAGACTGTGAACATTTTAATGCAAAGAATTACAAGAAACAATTAAATCATATTTTTCCTTCAAAAGGCTGTTTAGTTCTGTCACATGCTTTGTTTTGGGAAGGTGATAGTGAAATTTTTAAAAGTGACAAAGATGTAAAAAGCACTATTATGCAATACTCCAAAAAGTCCTTAACGAATCAGCCCTCAATTGGTGAATTAGCAATGGGGATGAAAGTTAAAGATACTGGAATAAAAGAATTTGGTAGTAAATCTGGTGATCGTGTTATCACTTATGCAGTTACAATGGTTTTGAAAAATTACAACAAAGATATTCTTGACAGCCTTAAGTTGCATATTCAAAAGCATTATGGTCAACCTGTTTTGAAAAATAAAGTTGAGCGATGCTGGAAGCAGTATGATAAAACAGTTTGCAATGATGTATTGAAAGTTACAACAAATTACTTTATAAAGCCACAAGATGGTTCTATGCCTTTTCTGCTGCTACTGTATGCAGCACTTGGTACCTACATTTGGTTTTCAGTTAAAAAAATTTACTTTTTAAAAAGTAAACTTGGTATGGCTGTTGCAGTAGTGGCTACTGTGATATTAAGTCAGATAATTTCAGTTGGATTAGTTATGAAACTTGGGTTAAAGCCTAAGTTGTCAAGCAATTGGCTATATCCTTGGTTTGGGTTTTGTTACTGCTTGGAAAACATACTAGTTATTACAAAGTCTGTAGTATCATGTTCCTCACATACTAAAGTAGAAGACAAGATAGCGTATGGTCTAGAAAAAGAAGCTTATCACATTTTTATTAATAAAGTTTATGAAGCAATATTTTTATTGGCTGGCATTTGCTTTACTTATTCTCCAGCAATACAGGAAATTTGCATGTTCTCAGCTGTTGCAATTTTTTCAGAGTTTGTTCTGCACATGGTCTTTTTCATACCAGTGCTTTCTATAGATATAAGTAGAAGAACTTATATTTCTGAAGAACAGTACCCATCTAATTATTTTTCTACATCTAACACTGTTTACAACAACTTAAGAAGACCGTTTGAACATACTAGACAGCAATTTAGAATAGAAAAACAAATAAGGTCAGTCTTGAACTTAGAAAATGGTGGACCAGTTTACATGCAGTACTACTCAAAACGACTTAAGGTTTTGTTCTTTTTGGCTGATAACAGATTTCTAAAGAAAGCATTTTTAGTTCTTATAGTTTCTTGTTGGTGCTTTGGGGAAACAACAAATAGCTTTTATGAACCTTCTGAAATGGCATTACATTCCATTGAAGCTGAACATGACAAATTTTCAGATATTACTTTTGATGTACAAGACCAAACAACGACAGATTTGCTTTCTTACAAGCACTGGCCAAGCTTATTTCGCCACTGTAATATATCCTTAAAAAATAAGTTTATAAGTATTCCTCCACCAATCCTTGTGCCTATTGTAAACAAATTTGTTCCAGACATAGATGAAAATAAAATACCAGAAGAAAAGTCAACATATGATTCATTTAAGAATTTAGATTTTCATCTAAATGAGATAAACGAGATGACCAATTTTCAGTACTACCTTACATGCTCCATTTGTGCTATCATAGGTCCCATTGGTTTCTTTATACTCATGTATCTCTATAAATGCATATGTTCAGGTAATTATGGATATAAAAAGATACAGAGAAAAGATTCAAATGACAGTCCAGATGGAATTTCAGTTCCACTTCATTTAAGTGGTCATAAACACTTAGTTGATCTTATTAATGTAGATGCAACATCTGTTGCTTCCTCTGATCTTTCTGGTGAAGTTAAAATTTGGGATACTCATTCAGGTTTGTTTTTAAACAAATGTTTTTATAGTTGGATTTTATCACTAATTACAATTTAAATCAAACTTTTATTACTAATTGCAATTTTACTTAAAACTAGTTGTTTAAAGTTATAAACAAAAAAAATTTTAGCTTTGAAAAAATACGTTAGCTAAGATTTAAGTTCATATTTATTTGGTAGGTAAAGTTTGAATTAACTTATCATTTTAGTTTACTTTAAGCACTGAAGTAAAGTATTCTTTTAGGAGACTGCACATGTACATTTACAAGGCAATTAAAAGACATTGATGAAAAAAACAAAACTGTTCAGAGTAATTTTATGTTTTCTGGTAGATCGCAGATTTGGTGTTTAAATATTAAGCAACAATTTGTGTTCTGTGGTTGTGAAGATGGAAGTATTGAAATATGGGACACTACTACTGGTTAATATAGCATTTTGAAGTTTTATTTTAGCTTTTTTATTTTTTTAAGTTGTTTTAATAACATATAAGTTGCCCTTAAGATTACAACCAAATTAAACAATAAAATAAAATGTATGCTTTTTTGTAAAAATTTAAACTATTTAGAATCTGTAGCTCATTGTTCTTTATCTTTACAGATTGTATTTACAAATTAAATAAGAGGTTTTTCTTTAAACTAGTTGAAATACATATTTATTCATAAAACAATGTTTCACTAGTTATTAATAAGTTAGATGACATATTCAATTACTATCAAATTCTGAACCTAAAAATAAACATTTCTTAAGACATTAAAGCGTGGTTTAAGTTTAAAAACTATATTAAAACACAAGAAAAACTTCTGTAAACTAGTAAGAAGATTAAAGCAAATATGAATAAAACTATTAAAGCTACTATGAGTAAAATATTTTTCTCCCTGGGTTGAAGTTTAGAACTTGATTATTACTATTTAAACAAACTAAAAGCATACAAACTAATTAAATTATTTTTTAGTGTTAGTTAGTTAAGTATTACATAGCTTGTGTTTATCTTGTAAAACCTTAATAAATATAACGTATTTGATATTTACTGATAAGTTCATTTTAAATGTGCCTTTTGTTTTTAAGTGTACAATTATTTTCCTAGCTTTGCATTCAATTATTTTAACAATCATGGTATGAAACTAGCTCTAAATAGTTTGTTTAACTAAAAAGTATTTTAGTATTTTAACTCTTAGTAAAGTTTGTATATGATTGACATATAACAACATATATTCAAACAGGTAAATTGCGAGGTTTTCATAGTTCCGCTGATAAATCTGGTATTGTTCATTTAAAATGTCATGGCAATACACAACTTATTTGTGTAAAGTTTAACGGATCTCTGAGTAACTATGAAGTAGCTGCTACTGATAGTCTAACAGAAAGTACTGTAAAGAGAGAAGTTACATCTTATCTTGATGTTGGCGATCATGAGTGCTTAGTTTTGGAAGTTAAAAAACTGATAAAGTCAGCTCACCAACAGCCAATTTCATCATTGAAGGTGCTTAAAAGTGGTAAAGTGCTTACTGGTAGCTGTGATCACACTTTAAAGTTATTCAACATTGTCACTGGTCAGTGCGAGCGAACTTATACAGCTCATTCCGGAGGAATAACTTCAGTTCATGAGCTGTGCGGCGAATTTGTATCAGGTTGTGACGAAGGAGTTGTTTGCTTATGGAGTGTCCACTCAGAATTGTTCAAACTTAAATTAACAGAGCATCGAGCTGCAATATCATCACTCACGTCTACCAGCTTATACATAGTGTCAACATCTACAGATGAGTGCATATGTGTGTGGATGCGAAGCAACGGAAACTTAATGCGAACCGTTCCTCTAACGCAGGGCTGTTCTATTACTACAGCCATCACCAACAATTGGTGTGTTAGTGGGGGTAGAAACAGCATATCATTGTGGGATATTAGAAGTGGACGTGTAGCTAGAAACATTAGTGTTGTGCGGAATGCACAAGTAGCTTGCGTCAACCAAATTGTTTATATTGGAAATTTATCAGTCCTATGTGTGGTAGGGAAAGACTTATACGTTGTAAGACTACCGTCTGTACTAGAATAAACTGACTAAGACTTCGTTAAGTCATTTGAAACAATTTTTTTAATGAACACATTTAACTAAATGAATTTTATTTATTTTATAGCTTACTTCAATTTTAACTACTTATACTAATAGTTTTGAAAAGTTCAACTAGTCTTCGTGAAATAAACCAGTAGTTTTTAAACTCAAAATTAAATTAGATTTGTAAGATGTTTGTTTTTTTAAGGTTTATTCAAGTAAATATATTTTTATAAAATTTATTTTAGCTGCTATATTAAAGAGATTTTACTTTTTAAAATTGTACTACGGTACAATAGTATTTTCAAAGTTATAGGTTTATTTAAGCACAAGTTTTTTGAAATTATTGCTTTTTCCTTGTTTAGCTTAATTCTTAAGTTGTTGCGAATTGTAAAACTAGATCATGTATTTAAAAAATTGCAGTTTAAGCCTTATTAGTGTGTAAATTACAACCGATTAAGACTAATTTCAAAAATTTTAAAACATATTGTATTTATAAACTCTAATAAACTCAAACTATTCATATATTTAAGTTTATTTTTTAAGATTTGTTGTTTTGCACTTTTTTATACAAGTTTTTAGTGTTCTAAGTGTAATATAAACTTTTATACTTATGATATAATATTTATTAAATTGAACAAAATGTTTCTGGTTTAGTTTTTGGCATTTCGTATTGTAATGTTTTTAAAGTATATATTATATAAAAATAAATAAAATTAATTTTTTAGATAAGCAGGAAGAATTTAAAATAATAAACTTTTATGCAAATGTTTTTTTAGCTTTATTTTTGAAAACAATCAGTTTTAAGTGTTTTCAAATTAAAAAAACATATTTTTCTTGGAAACATGTTTTATTTATTTTTACAACACACAAAGTTTTAATTTTGTTGTTTTTTTTTATAGAAAAACTTAATAATTCAGGATATGAGGCCGTCGGGGGAGGGTTTCTACTTATTTTCTACAATTATTTGTAAATTATAATCTGAGCTACCAAATACTTTTCATATTTTATCATGAATAGTTTTTGAGATAGAAGGTATTAAAGTTTGCGAGTTCAATATGTTATATAAAGAAGGTGCACACTGAAAAGGCGACAACAAATATTTTACAAAAAAAATTCAACAATTTTAACACATTTTCTTTTTTTTTTATATTTGGTTTTTTAATAATTAATAAAATTATATTTTTTTGTAGAAGTTTAAAATTTGTTTTAGTAGTATTTTCTATATAAGTTGTAGTCTCTAACTCAAAAAATAAAAAATTGGATAGACTTTTAGTAATTTTTTTAATAGAAAACTAACAATGACAAAATTCTTGATTATACGTTGTGTACGAGACATTTTGCAAAAATAAACTCATTTCAAAGTAAAATTAGTATTTTAAAATACTATGATAAGTTACTTAAGTTTACACTTTTAGCTGTCATAATTGAGCTAACATTATTTTTTTGAGAAAAGTAACCTCCCTTTATTGCCTTATTACTACAAATTTCGTAAAAAAAGTTTAACTGTGGTTTATTTATAACTTTAAACATTGTTTTAAAAATGAGGTTTTCATTTTAAGTGATTTCTGTATTAACATAACATATTTGCGTTATTAGAAAACTGATTAAAAATTTTTTTATACCCTATTTTCGTAATGGAATCATTATTGTGTTTTATATTTTCTAATAAAAAGTTTAACTTTTAAAAGTTTGTGGTTGAACTATTTTTGTTAATGTTTGTGTTATTTTTAAGAAGCTTTAATATAACTACTATTTGGAACCTAATGATGATTATTCAAAGTTTCACTATTAAAAATGTATGTGTTTTAGAGTGATTCTCTAATATATATTAGTTTTATCATTTTTTCAAAGAATTATAAAGGTTTTTGAATTATAGTTTTCTCATTTAAATATTTTACCAATATTTAAAAAATCTAATAAAACTTTTAAACATACTATCATTTGGACTTAAAAAATATTCAAAAACTCTTGAAACTAGTTTTTGTTAAAACTATTTAGCTAATTAGTGTATAGTCGTGAAAAATATTAATATCTATAATAAAATTTAGAAAGAAAATTATAAAAATTTTCTTAAGATTTTAAGGTTTTTATAGATAAATTAACAAAACTACTAAAATTTATCAAGGAAGTCCAAAGCTAATTTTATTTTTTGTTAAAAAATTCTAGAAACTGATTTATTTAAACTATTTCTATCATAAGCTTTTTGTTGTTGTAAGCTTTTACAAGAGTTTTTGAAACTTCTAAAAATCTTGATTTTTGCAAAATTGATGTTTTTTTAAACATTTCAGTTATATAGAAGTTCTAGTTATATAAACTAAACAAAATTCTTAAAAAATATAGATTAAAACTAATAAAAGCAAATAAAACTAAACAAAAATTCTGAAATTATCTTCAGATTAAATCGTGCCACAAAGCATGGTCGTCCGATTTCTACGAGAAAAGCAGCACACAATTACTCGAAGATAAAATTTTAAGTTTAAATAGAAATACGTTTATTCATTAATTTAAAATTTTTATAACTGGAATTTTAGCAAAACTTCAACAAGGTACAGGGTAAAAAACAACATATTTAAGTTATTTAGCTGAAGGATTATTTGAGTTTTTTCTTATTGCAAACTTCAATAAATTTGAAAATCAATCTTATAGTTTTTAGTGAACTATAAAAACTTTTACAACTAAATTTTAGTTCAAAATATCTTTTTTTTATAAACTTTTGAACATAGACTTATGTTTTGTAACGATGTTTGAAGTCAAGCTTGGTTTAATTTCAACAAAATTCTATACCCTGGAACCCAGGTTAAAGAAAATTTTAAAATAAGTATAGGTATTAAATTTATTTATATATATAGATTTACATAAGATAACTTGAATTTTGTTGTCTAAAGGTGTTGCATTGATCACAAATTGTTTTAAATACTATTGTAGGGAAAAAAGACTTTAAATAAACAAATAATCCATAGCTAATCGTTACTAATTATTTTTTCTATTTTGTTAAAGAATATTATGTATTTTTATTTTTTTAATGTTCATAGTTTGCCATTTTTATTTGATTAATACTGGTTTGTTGTTAATTTTAATAATTTGTTTTGATATTAAATAGTTTTTATTTGTTTTCGTGTTTTGTAATTTTAGGGTCAGTTTTCTTTTAAAAATGATTTTCAGAATACAGACAATTGAAGTACAATGAGTTTTAAAAAGTATTTAAAATACACTAAGTGTAAAAATCAAAACATATTTCACACTATTTTCATCAGTGGATATATAGCAATAAGTATAACTTAGCTTCTAAAGTAACAGTAGTAATCATCATAAACAACTAATATTTTAATTTCGTACTAAGTTAGTCACACAAAAGTAATAAAAAAACTAAACTAATTATTAGAACTAATTAGGTATACAAACATATCAACACCAAAAAGAGAATGAAGTGAGTATAGCAACACTGTAGTTAAATTCCTTTTGCCTACAAAGGGTAGGTTTTCGAACTAAAGTAAAAACAGCTTCCATTTTGACTAAGTTACAAGAATTTCTAATTGTATCATAAATCTTTGAGAATTAAATAACATTTGATATTTGTGTACTAACTAAGTAATCAAAAGTAGTTGGCAACAATTAGAACTATATAATTTTACATAGTTACAATTAACCTACAGTAAATAAACATACACATTTTTAAAATGACAATTTTACTTATTTTGATTATAAGATCCGGATCCTAGTTTTATGTAGCCGGTAGATCAATGTTCAAAATAGGTCTAGTTTGTTAAACTGTGTGTCCTATTTTTCTCGTTATAAAGTCCGTATAGTTTTATTATTCTTGGTATAAAAATATCGTTTTAGGACAAAATATTTTTTTTTTAGTTTGATGTCAATTTTAAAAAATATATTGAATTGCCACTCTAGTAGTGATCAAGTACTTGATATGCCATATTCGGTGACAACAACTAATATTTAACACTATATTTAAGCAATAGCTAATAATTTTACTGATTAAGAATATTTTGTCGTGGACTATTGCTGGTTTTTTGAGACATCCCTTTATTTTTTTTTGCTTGTAAGAATGACAAATACATTTCAAATGCAAAAATAAAAGTACGTGTTCAAACTGCTAAAAGAGCTCAATACTGGCATTGATAATTTACACTTTGCTTATGTTATAGAATGTTAAAAACGCTTTGAACTTAAAGCAATTTAAAAAAACTATAAAATTTTTTTGCTATTTTTTTGGACATGGAAAGGTTTCCAAGTAGTATGCGACTCGATAACCCAAGGTTCCTTCGTACACCAGGTACTACTATTTTGAGTGTTTTTTTTTGTCATTCAATAAACAATAGTCTTATGTTTGGTAACCAAAAACAAGCAGAAACAACTTTTTTAAAGTTTTAGATTAATATAAATTATATAAATATCAAAAATTCTAAGTTAATCGTTTGCTAATAAAGATCCTAGAGAAACAAGTCACTGGAGTATATAATGTTAACAAGTTTAAACAGTACTCTTTCTTTAGTTAAACTAACACATGTGTTGTGTGTTAATAAGTTAACGCACACAAACATGTCTTAGTTTAATTGAGAAAGAGTACTGCTTAAATTTGTAACTTTAGTTATAAAGTATGTATCAATATAATGCCAAATATTTTTTTTAAAGAATACCAAGTTGTCTCAGTAGAAAAAGATGTAACAAATTTGTAATTGATGGAAAAAGACTTCAAAATAATTTTTACAAAATGGTCGACTTTTAATTAGTTAGAAAAAAAACAATGGTTTTTTAAAGTTTTGAAAGAAAAAATTTGGGGTAAAACGTGAACAAGAATTGCATAGGTTTCTTGAGTAAATGTTCTCAACCAAGTAAAGTTTTTGATTTCTTAGTAGTTACGACCTAATCTTATTTATTACTCTACTTATTTACTAATTATAAATTACTTAAAATTATAAGCGATTGGAGACATTAGATTTGAAGTTGCAATGATAGTTTTTGTTAACAAAAATCAATAAGAGTTTCTCATAAGTTAGAACTTAAAAATATGCTTTTTGGTTGCATGTTTACGAAGTAGTCTTTAAAGTTTTAATATCTTTATGACTATTGCAAAACTTAAACGTGAAGAATCTTTAGTTCACTAGTCATATAGATTTAGATAAATCTTTAAATCTTTTATATTAAAAGTTTTCCTTATAAACTTTAAAAAAATTTTCCAGATTATGTCAAAAAAGATGACGGAGAGTATGTACCATTTCTTATTTTGAACAAGCTTAAATTAAACATAAAAGGCGAAAATGAAACAACTGAACAATTTAAAGCCTTTTTTTAAAAATTTGTCTCACTTTAATATCTGATCATAATCTAAGACATGTTTTTGATGTTTCTATATTAATTTGTAAAATCGAAAAGACTTTTGAAGTACTAATTAATGCTTTACACAATAGACTAGTGAGATCATTAAGTTTAAATCTAAAACTACAAGTATATTTTATGACCAAGAAAATATAGTAATTGATGGAGGTTGGAGCCGTAAGACGTCTGAAACTGTTAGCAAGGTGAACCAGATCGATGTAAGTAACTCCAAACACGTGCAAGTTCTTACACCGCTGGAAAACAGGCTGGTAGAATTTTAGGCAGTTTCTTGAAAGGTGAAGCTTACACTTTTGGTGGTTATGACCGTGATGAAAATTATAAGTGGTTTTTTAAACCACAGATTAAAAAAATGTTTAGCCCACACTAAAAATTGGAATAAAGTGGCTGAAATGGTTGACCGCCGTGAGGAGTTTTGCGTCTGTATATTTGTGGACAAACTGTAGGTCATGGGGGATCACGAAAAAAACAGCCTTGAAACCAGTTCTTGTGCGGAATTTGACGTGACAAATAAAACAAGGAAAATTGTAAGTGGGATGGGAGTAGCTAGAAGGTTTGCAGCTTGCGTGGTTTAACAAAAAAAAATTGTAGTTATTTGCGGAACAGTATATAAACGAAAAAGAGTTGAAATCCATCGGAATCTATTGATCATCGTGGATTTATACGACGTTGTGGCTGATAAATGGTAGAAAATGCCGTACATGGTTAAAAGCATCGGAACTTGGTTGTTGCGCGAAACAAGTTGTTTGCAGTTAGAAGAAAATATTTTTACTTTTTTACAACTTTCCTAAAACGTTTGTTGCTCTAAAATTACCGCAGTGCAAATTAAAAAAGTTTATCAAAGCTGTTTCGACCGGGAATACAATTTTGTAATGGAAAACATCAAACACAGTTTGTTTCGATGTCAACAAAGATGAATGGTCAGAAAAAGAATGTGGAGCAACAAATGAAACCTTGGATTTTAGTTGTTTGTTGCTACCTTCGTATTGATATGTAATGCAAATTAAAAAAAATAAAAAACACGTTTGTAGGTCTTATTAATATCTACGGGACTTTATTTCCTTTCTTATTTTAATTTTAACTATTTCTTTAGATATTCAAAAATTACTAAAATTTAATATATTTTTAAGCTTACTTTACCCATATCGCAATAAATATTTGAAACTTGGCAAAAATTAAAAAAGGTTTGTAGATATTAACAAAACTTCATAAATTTAGTATACTTTTTTAACATACACATTAATTTTTGAGTTTAGTTCCTTTGAATTTTCGGAATTTGAATTATCTTGAATTGTCGTGCACCCGGTAAAAATATAATTTTAAAGTATACAAACATTTTGAAGAATTTATCATAGATGTATTCTATGCCCAGTTTTTTTTTAGAACAAGCTTATTTTTTAGCTTTTAAGCTGTTTAATAACTATATTTGTAGAAAACATATTAAAAATATAGTTAATTATTAAAGCAAAGAGCGTTAATTATCACCTAAAAAAATTAATTAATGTTACTAAAAGTTTATTTAAAAAATAAAAATTACTACTAATTAACATGTGTTATTTCTATTATATACTTCAATCATTTCAATAATACAGTATTTAAAAGAAATATTTTTCATTAAAATATTTTTTCAACAGAATATTAATTTAGGTTAGGGTTGTCAAACTCATCTATTAACCACTTTTTAGGTTAAAAATAAAGCCACCACTGGTCTAAAATATTTTTGTTTATTATCTAAAATATAACTATGTAAAACAACAACTTAAAATAGATTCTTTTTTTAATTAAAGAAATTTTCAAGTGCTACATTTTTATCTCAATATGTAATTTAGAAGTATAATCTTAAGTTTTTTCTGGTAAACATTTTAGAATGAAAACAGATTGTTTTATTTAAGGTAGTTTTTAGTCGATGGTAAAAATTGATATGAAGGCACAAAAGTACAGAAAAAAACATAAAAAGATTCAAAAACTAACTTTATGTATAGAAAGGCAGTATGTAAAATATAACGATCTAAAAAACCATTTCAGTTGTTTTTTATCTTGTACGTTATCTTAAATGTTTCATGAAAAAAAGACAAAAAAGTTTACAAAAAAAAAATTTAGGTTATATCAAATATTTGTAAAAACTCTAACAATTACAACTTAAAACAGTAAAAATTGTAAAAAATGTCTTTTTTGTTTTTAAATAGAAGGTATTTAGTAATAAAACTCTGACAACGAACAGAACACTAAACCAAAAACAATATACATAAATAATAATAACATTAAAGAAAAACAAACATTTTTTTTATTTTAATCACTTGAAATTGCAATTAAATTATATTTCATCAATATAATTTAATAACTGTGATTGAATTAAAAAAGTTTTTTATTGGTAACTAAACTAGATGAAATAAATAATTCTTTACTTCAACCTTTATATATTTTTTATGAAACAGAAAAAATACTTAGTTACTCAATAAATTCATTGCACTTTAATAAACTAGAAGCTAAATTGAGTACTAAAATTTAAAGCAGATTACAAACTGAAGCTTATGAAAATATTCTTTAGTGAAAAAATATATCAAAAATAATGATATTACCCTAAGTAGTTATAATATTAACATAAAATATTTAAAAAAAGCAATAGACTTTAAATAAATAACATTGATTACTATTTTCGAAAAGCAGTAATAACTAATTAAAGAAGCAATTGAGCGAGAGGTGTTGTGTATTTGATATGTTTGTTTCGACTTTCTTCTAACAAGCTTTAACATCTAAAAAGCATTTTCTATGACTGCCTTATTTTGTTTAATTTCAGATTGGTTCTTCTAAATGAAAACTTTCGCAATATGTCGGAGGTCTAGTGACGTCATAATCTATACGATTGTCCATCAGCGGCTGTGTAACATCGTTTGAATGTTTTTTTTCGTCTTTGCTGAGGCTCTTGGTGGTATTGTGTAGTTTAGGGAGATAGATAAATTCAATTGAGCTAGAGTACTTCAAATTAGAGCTACCTGCTGGTTTGGATTCTGAGAAGTACTTTTTCTTTATATCTCTTTTTAATCCACTTATGTTTCTCCTAAAATATCATGCTCGTGTAATTAATAATAATAATAAAATCAATAGTTTTATTTTAAATACATATCTGTTATATTATTTTATTTTAGCAAGTTATTTTGAAAATGGAAAGCAGTTTGAACTTAATGCTTTAAAAATTAAGTTGATACAAAACTCTGTACATATTTGGTTTGTTTAAGTTTAAAGCTGTTATTTGAACTCAAATTTCATTACTTCCAAGCGCTGATTATAAAATAAAAAAACAAACATTGAAAAATCTTCTGTAAAACTGCCCTGCATGACTTGGGGATCTTCATAATTAACATTTTCACTGTAAGCTTTACTTGAAGATAAACATCTTTCATCATTAGTTGTTAACCTTGGACTCACAACTATTGCATTTTTATCAAAAAAAGAATTGTTGCTTTTTTGCTTATTAGCCTGATTTAAGTTGTCAAGTTTCCTCGGCCGAGCTTTCCTGTTATCAAAACTATACTTTATACCGACAATTCATAAGACTTTAATAATAGTTTTACAAAAGTTTTAAGTATTATCAAAAATAAAATATCTATTTGCTTTTTAACTATTATGAGCTAAATATAGTAATTCAATTGTCGAACTATGAGAAAAAAAAAACTAGTTAAAGTTTAAAAAACGTAAATAAACAGCTAACGCGTTGAATATGTAACTTATTTTAACATTTAAAAGTCTTTTGAGAAAAATAAGACAATAACTATTTTTGTTAATCAATTCCATTAGTAATCAATTAGATATCAATGATATTTTACTTTGTAATTTTAAAAACTTATAAACACTCAGAAAATAAATAAATTATGCTAAAACATAGAATAGTAGGAACTTGTAAGTGAAGACAGCAGTAATTATTCCAATGATCAATACAAATAGAACTCCACCAGTTATAAACAAATAAATTGTAAAGTCACTGAAACTTTTACTACTTAGACCGATCGTGTCTCCGTGATACTCGTGTCCAGCTAAAAATAAGAATATTAAAACTTTTTCAAATGTGAACTACAAGTTCAAAAAATCAAAATTTGAAAAAAATTAGAATGCTTTGGTACTTAATATAAGTTTTACTATTGTTTGCTTCAAAAGTTGAGCTATTTAAAACGTTAAATAAAGCATTTTAAGTTATTATATTACCTTTTCTTTTAGATGTTTTTATTGACAAAGCTTCAGCAAAAGGACCAAATCCAGTATTCATTTTGGCTCTTACCTTAAACAAATTTTTTTTATGAATATGAGTTTTTTAAGAAGATATGTACGATGTTTAATATTAATCTTAATTATACATTAAGAAAAACGTTGCATGTTTTTATGAAGTATAGGTTTGTTTGAAACTGAACGCTATATATAAATCACATTAGAAATAGAAATGTTGTACAAAGTTTACAAGTAAAGTGCTGAAAAACCTAAAACCATATTCTGAGATTTAAAGAATTATATAAAGTTATGTAGCTTTTATTAGTTTAAAACCCAGTCTTTAAATAGTTTAATTTTAAGTTATAAAACAGTTTATAAAAAAAATAAAACAGTATAAAAAGTACTATAGAAATATACTAATTTTTAAACTGTTTTAATTTTCTTATAAACTGTTTTATTAAAATAAGCAATATTGAAGCACACGTCAAACAGGTTTAGCATTTTACTATAGAAATATACTAAAATGCTAAATCTGTTTGATGTGTGTTTCAATATTGCTTATTGTCACTTATAAGCTCTGAGAAGCCTTGTTTAGGTGAAACAGTGTTAGCTTTGTGAATAAATTTGTATTAAATCAATATATAAAAAGTCAATCATAATTGTTTTCTATTAAGTATTTACCACTATGTGTCTTTTATTTTTTATCTTTTTAATAAAACTATGCTTCAATAAAGAAACTTTATATTTTTAGTATTTATTTTTTACAATTGAAAGTAGAATTTATTTTGTTTGTCATGACATACAACTTAAACTATTTAAAAATTTAATAATTGAGATATGGATACTTGATTATTTTTTCCTTACTTACATAGTTAAACTGTTTACCTGTACTGTTTAAGTTTGTGCTTATATGATAAGTACTTACTGACATGACTGTCTTGTAAGCTAATTTTGATTAAAAAATCTTAAAGCGTTTATACACAAACATATACTATTATTTTTATAATTAATACAAAAGCATGTATGGTTGTAAATGTCATCGAATTTTCAATTTTAAATCTTATGTTAAATTACATTGTGTAAATTTATTTTTAAGTATAAATTTTTACGGTTTTGTAATTAACAAAAATTCCACGTATGTTTGACTTTATTTTTACTTAATTTTTCTTTATAACCAGGTATCAAAAGTGATGAACAATCCTAAGCTAGTGTTTGATTAGAATGGTGACTTAAAAATTTGTGCACCAAAATAGAAATTAAAAAACTCATTTTAAAACTTTTCAAAAAAAACACACCTAACTAACATAAATACTTTAAAGCAACTTTTAACCATTTAATGTTTTGTCGATCGCTTTGTTAAGTGCACGTTTCAAAATGAATAAAATAGTAAAAAAAGCGTAAATTAAAGCAACTTAAAAATCGATATAAAAACCACACCATACCTTAATAAAGTACTGTGTTTTTGGCTGCAAGTTGCTGAAGCTGACTTTTTTGTTCGTGTTGGTGAACTTCCTGGCTTGCGGAACAGACGAGTCGTTCTTAGTTAGAACTACCTCGTACCCGTTGATTTGATCGTCAGAAGATGCAGACCAGATGACTGACAGTGACGAATCAGTGACGTCAACTCCGATCAAATTTATGATTACTGCAGGAGCTAAAATAAAGTGATGTTGTAGTTGAGCTAGGTTGAAGACTAGTTTATGAAAGTAATAAAAGTGAAAATTTTTGTTTTCTACATTTTTTGAAACATAAAATATACAGGGCTAGACAAATAAAAAGTTTATATCACAAAAGTAAATTTAAACTCACCTTTTTGTTTAGTCATAAAACTTATTTCTCTAAAGTTTTTCAACTTTGTATTGTTCAAGAAAGCGACTTTTGTAATATCATTTATTGACGAAACCTACAAAAACAAATAAGTATTATATAATATATGACTTGAACTTTTGTTTTACACATACATAATTAAATAGGTAATAATAAGTTATTAAATAAATAAACAAGTTAAAATGTAGAGTAATTGATGGCGCAACTTTAAAAAAGGCAGGTAAACAAAAAAGTTTTGTGACTATAAACTCACTTTAGATTTACAAGAATAACACAAAGTAGGTATTTATAAAAACATATAAATAAAACAAATCTTGATCTTTTACGAAAACAAATTTTTTAATTTGATATGATTCTAATTTTTAATTTAAGATATAGTATAAGACTAATTGTCATATATTTAAAAGTTTCATTTAAAATAAGAAACTACCGATTTTTAATTTTTGAATTTTTTTTGTAACATACTTAAGTTAAAATAATCTTATTATGCAACAAACTAAATTTATTGATTTAAAATTTGTTATAGTATTGGTAATATTTCTATGGTAAATTTTTATGTAATTTTTTTTTTCTAAATAACAATAAGTTTTTTAACATTTAAAGTAGTACTCTATGCGAATCAACAGCTTTTGTATCAAATATTTTAAAAAATTTTGAAAAGTAATTTCGTTGCGTGCTGAAAATTTTTTCCACTTAAAATTATATTAGTTTAAATATGTTGAAACTAAAACACAAATAAAAGTTAAAATTTACGATAAATACTAATTTATTAGTATTTTTTTTTAAGCAAATTTTTTATACCAAAAAAAAAGTCGTTTTTACCTTTACTTTGTATTTAGTTTTTGGTTTCAGGTTAATCAACTTAATTTTAGTGTTGAAAACTATATTAGTTGAATTTGAATAAAAATCATCATTGCACTTTTTACAATAATCATCAGTATCACATTCTTCGCAACTTATGCTGTTAGTTTAAAATTATTTTCAATTTGTGCTTGCAAATATTTTGTAAAACCAGTAAAGTAACTTTTCATCAAACTCATAAATGCGCTTATTGATTGTTTAAAATTTTAGCCTAATTGCAATAAATTAAAAAAAAAGAAACATTTTAGTTAGTGACAAATAAGATATTAAAGTGTGAACAAAAAAATATAGTTTTTAGCAAAATAAAATATTTTACGTTTTAATGATATATTTTTAAAACAAATTCTTGTTGTATGCGGATTTTAGACTCGCAAGTTCTTTAAATAGCGATTCTAGAACTAAGAGGTAGTATGTTTTTTTAGCGTTGAATAAAATTTTCAATTCATCTTTTCCCGAAAAATTATTTAACAGCCCAAATTGTGCAGAACATTATATGAATATCAGGGTTTAAAATTTATCTGAAGCTAGTAATACACACCAAGTTTCAGTTCTAGACTCGCGAATTATTACAGCTTGCGAGCTGAAAATCTAAAACAACGAGATGTTTATAATAGGAAAATGTATAATTAGTGTATTGTTTAAGTATTGTGTGTTTTTGTAAAATTTTGATTCTTTAATTATTTTTTTAAATTTTTACGTAGATATAAAGCGGTTTTATTCTTTTATTTTCTTTTTTAATCAATTTTAAAGCAATAGTAAGTTTCTTTTATAATTCATTTAAAGTTTATACTTATAGGACAAACTTGTTTTACATATTTATTTAATTTGAAAAACTATTTTAACAAAGTTTTAGAGCATTTTTTATTAGACACAATGAAATTTTTAAGAAAATTTTAACAGAAAAAGGGCTAAATAAAAACACGAGTAAACTTTTTTAACCTTAAATGAGTTATTTGTATCGAAAAATCTCAACAAAAATTTTTACGGTACTTTTTTGAGTAGCAAATCTTGTATGTTCACTTTTCGTGTTATAAATATATTTTAGTATATGAGTTCTTAACTAATATAGTAACTAATATAGGAACTAATATATTAACACTAACTTATAGTACAGATTATAGTCCTCTTCAACGTATAGTGGTTTAGTCCAACTTATAATGGATATCGAACCATTTACAAGATATCTTAATGAGACTGGCGGTCCAGGTGGTTCTGTTAAATGTTGATTAAAACTATAAAATACAAAAATAATAATTAATTAAATGTAACAATAACAAATAGAAACAACATATTATCTTTTTTAATGCAGTTTACATAGTAAATTGAAAATTATAGCTTTTGTATAAAAATTAAGCACTTTATTTTCTGTAGTCATTTGTTGTCATAATAAGTACTTATACCATAACTATAATTAACTATTAACTAACTGAAATTCAATTTCTATAAGCGTAAAAACAACTTGCTTTTTGAAATTACATCTGCCAAGATCTATAACGTTTTGAAAAAAAAACAACTGTTACTGTTTTTTGCAGAAAATGTCGTACAAACTTAAGTACATAGTTTAAATTTAATAACACAACTACGTAAAATATTTTAAGCTTAAGAATCATACATTTTTAAAGCAAAAACTAACTTGAACAAGACGTTTTGAATTGAAGGTTGTTAGACCTAAAAAAGTTTGACATACAGGTACATTTAGACATTCCTGTACTCTTAGCAATTGAGTATTGTGGACATCTTACGCATAAATTGTTAGAAATCGTTGGTTTATAAGTCCCTTTTCTACATGCTGTGTACAAAAGAAATTAAAAACTTCTATAGCACTTTAATAACATCGAAATTACTTTCTCGTACATTATTATTATTTTAATATCAGAGTTATAAATTGTAATTCAAAAAGATTCAATATATCTATAGAAGTTTGGCAGAACTATATAATGTTTAAGAACTGTATAACTTTGGCAGAAAAAAAAGTAATAGTGTTAATTCAGTTTCAGATCATTTTCAAAAAAAGATGAAATAAGTACAAACTTAAAACGAAGTAGTCAGGCTAAATTAAATAAAGTCAAGACTTTTTTTCTTTACAACATAAAAATCAAACAAAGTTAAACATTATGCTAAATTAGTATGAAAAGTTCTACTTATAAAGTTTCATAGTATAACGGTTCAAGATAAAGACTATTCATCAAAAAGTACACTAACATTCTTAGTTATAATGGTATCAACTATATCGGATATGGTTCTATCATCAATCTTAAAAAAACTGTAAGTAATGAGTCAATTCGCCCTTTTTGTGCTTGACGAAGCGTAAGGTGAGAAATGAAGCGTAAAAGCAATGATAAGTATTTACAATCTATGTCAACAAAACGCTTTGTTTGTTGATTTTTTGTTTGACTACACTAGTTTACAAATTGAAATCGATTATTTACTTTACATTTAAAATTTAAACATCCATTTTCTTAAAGACCCTATGAATTCAAAAATATTCAAGCTATTTTCATATGAATCTTTTAATTTCTATAAAAGTTTAACGGTATTATTAGTTCTAAAAGATCTTGAATAGATTGAACTTAGTTTTTCCAATTTTTAAACTTCTACATATTTTAATTTCTTTAGAACGATTAAAGAAATGACTTTAACATTTTACTTTACTAAATTGATAGTTTGCTAAAGTTGTTCTAAAACCATCTTATACTAAATAAAAAGTAAACGATCTAAGCAATGAACATCGAGCTTATGCTAATAAATAATGTTTATAAGTTAAAGCAATTTACAAGTTTTAATATTTAAAACAGTTTTGATTTTTTATCAATTCAAAAGTACAAATATTTCAGTTAATCTTAGAATTTAATGGGTTTATAGTAGTTAAAACAAGTTTAAGTTTGCTTGAAACGTTTTCAAAACAGTTTTTATTTCTATTACACCTTAGCTTTCACTAAAACGATGAAGTTTTATTTTGGGTAACATTTTTTTTTTAATTTTAAGGTTTTAGGGCTTTAAGAACTAACTAGTAACATAAAATTTATAAAATATTCTAATTTAATCTACGTTATTTTTAATAATTTTCATAATGAAACTTAATATATAGCAATAAAAAACCCAGAAAAATATGAAAAAAGTATTTTTCTTTGTGTTTTAAATAAATAAGTTTTAGTTATACTTTCGAAATGAAACGATCTAAATATATAAAAAAAAAACTTGTTTTAATAAATTATATACCGTAGTTTAATTTTACGTTTTAAAAAACTTTTTTTTTAAGTTTGAAAACAGGGTTTCTAAAAAAATAAAATAATGTTTATTTGTTCACAAACGTTAAAGTCTTGTTATCATTTTGTACAAGTGTTATCTAACCAATTTTAAAAACAAAAAACCTTGTCTAACTGAGTTTTGCAGATATTAAATAAAAACATCATTAATATTTAATTCATGCAAGTTATACCAGTAAGTAGTATTAAACAGCTTTTGTTTATGTGTAAACTTAAGAAAAAAAAAAATCAAACAGCTTAAATAAAAAATATTTTACAATTTATTTTAGTGCTTCTTTAACCCCATTAAAAGTGCTACACTTTTTTAGTATTAATCAAAATTTGTTGAAAAATTCTTTTTAAGAATTTTATTACTTATTCAAAAACTTGAACTCTTAGAACAGAACAGTTATTTAAATATTTTTAAGCTATACAAAACTTACTATTAAACTAATCAAAATGTTTTTAAAAATAAAACTTGTTTCAATGAGGTCTCCAATATGAAAATAGCAAAGGTTCAAAACTACTAAAATTTAGTATAATGACTTATTAAACTTGTCCACGTGTGATTGCTTTTATTTATAATATCACTATTATTTTGTTTTTATATTTGTGCAACTTAGGAAAAAAATATTTCAAATATAATATAAACAAATAAATTAAAAACATGTGAACAATTAATTATTGTTGGATTTACTTTATATAATAAAACAAGAAAAAATTGTTTTAAAAGTTAAACAAAAATAAAAAAAACAATTTTTTGTATAAAAACTAAATTTTCTGAAAAATTTCCTAAGATTTAACAATTACTTATTTTAATTATATAATCTTATTATCCCAGTAGTAGTTATTAATTTGTAGTATAAAAGTAAGTTACTTAACTGTTACTTACGTAAATTATTAGAAAAAGATTTTTTTTTCTACGAGTTTAAAGTTTGATAAGTAATAAAACATTTTTTTTCAAAAATGTGATAGCTAACATAAAGTAAGCTAAAACTGTTTTTATGTATTGAAAGTTTTCAAGAAAAATAAGTCTAGTTGTGTCAAACAATGGGTAGACTTAGTTAGACACATTTAAACAGTTTACTTATGAAATACACATTTGTTGTTTTTAAAATACTACTAAATAACAACACCACATGAATTTTAGAACTTCTTTTTCATATTTAACCGAAATGTTTTTTTGTGCACCAGGTCCCTGGACCAAACTTAATGAGCGCTTTTTTTTTTTTGTTTAATAAACAATATAACACAAACTATCAGTAGTACAAACAACTTACGCGAGCAATTAGTCATCTTGTTATCAGGCTCAAAACCAGCTTTACAATAACAGCTGCCCTGAGACATTGTCCAGTTCCCTTTACCATCACAATAAAGGCTAGGTTGTGTGTAGGAATCCTACAAAGTTACAACTTCATTATAAAAAAAACTCGAAAACAAAGTTCTTTTATAGCAGTAATTTTATTTTAACAGAAGAATCTTTTTAAAACTGAAATATTAATTTTATATTAATATCTTTTTAATTTATTTAATTCAAGTTAAAAAAACATTTAAATTCAACAACCTCTTACTCTACCGTACAAGTATAGTTAAACTTAAATTAGAAAAAAAAAACAATTCACTTATCTACCATTTTGTATACTTTATCTATTATTTTTACTTTACAGGCACACTTTGTTTTTTTATTATTTTATTTTCTTTTTTCTTAAAATTTAGTTTTAATAACAAAGTATAATATTGATAAAAAAAAAAAAAAGGAATAGAATTTTAGTATAAGTATAGACATGTTTTTATTTATGTATTAAATTAAAACATAGTTTTACAGATTGAAATTTTCTGCTCCAGTTTATCAACTGACTACTTACAAATTTAATCAAATTATTCAAAAGAGCAACAGTTTAAAACTTAAGTAGAAATATGAAATAAGTAAGAATAGCAATAGAAATATAAAAAATTTGTCTCAGCAATAAATAAACTTTAATTAAATAATATAACTTGAACGTACCACTAGTTTTAACTTACTTTTATAACAGAATTAATCACACATTTTCCTGTTGTTTCGACTAATGAGGTTAAGGAGGATCCAGTTGTTGTTCGAGTAAATAAAGCAAGGTTTGACAATGTTACATCACAATAGTCATAAAAAACCCGAATATAATTCACCGAAATGCAACTTCCTAGATCCTGTATATTGTGACATATTTACTTAAAAGTTAAAGTAAAAAAAAAAAAGAATTAAAAACATATTAAGGCCTAAGTTTTAAGAAACCTGTTATTTTGAATTAAATTTTAAAAGAAAGTAAAATACTTCTTAATTTGAAAAATTTTACCAGTAATATAGTTTCTTGTTAAATTTGGTAATCTTTTTAAAGAAATTACATTTTCAAAGCATTAATAATTTTAGACAAGATATTAAACTGTATCTATGGAGTGTGACTCGAAAACTATAGATTTTTCCGTACACTAGGTCCTTAGACCAAACTTTTTGAGCGCTTTTTTTTTCGTTTAATATATTTTTTTAAATGCAAGTAAGCTATTTATAAAACTCGTATCATGTTAAAATGTTTTTTACACTCTTTTTTACAGTATTTTTCAAAATGTTACTGTCTTTTTCTATTTTTTATCTTCTTAGTCACATAAACTTCTTTAATACAAAATATCTTTATAAGATTTTTCATAATAATAAAAAATTAAAAAGTGTGATTCTATCGCTAAACTTTAGTTTAGTTTATTCAAATAAAGTTGTAAATCCAAAGCTGACTTGTATAGCTATATATATTCCTTTTTTAGTAAGTGGTCCGATGCTTCTTACTTCTAGATTGATCAAGTCTTTTTCAAGGCCTCTTTTGTTGTTTGCATTCCACCTTTTATCTGCTGCTATGGTGTCAACCTAAAAAATTCGGCCATATTTTGAATAAAACTTTAAAAAGTCATAATGATAGAAGATTTCTGTTTTAAATGCAAATTATTCAGTAAAAGTTTAAATAGATACTTAAATCCATATCTCAGCTAAAAGAATTAAAGAATATAATTTTACTTTAACTTTAAGTAGCGTTAAAAAAAGAATATTTTTATAGTTTTTAAAAAAGTATTAGTTTTATCTTATAGTGCTTAAAATAATTTCAATTAATTAAAAAATACTAATCAGTTTAAAAATTAACTATTTTTATGTAGTTTAATCAAATTAAACCAACAGAAAATGGCTTTGAAAAAAGTTTATATGCCTAGATATTTCAATTAAAAAAAATTGTATTACAAAAATTTTAAATAAAATTTCGTAGTTTCGCCAAGTACAGTTATCTAAACTTAAAATTTAGTATTTGATATACAATGGTTAAAGTAATTCGTGTAAATACTTATCAATAAAATAATACGCAAAAATGACCAAGGTCTTGTTAAACTTAAATGAAATTTACTCAACAATTTTATTACATCTTACTTTAATGTAAGCATTTTCACTCCAAGGTGGATGTGTTGAGGTAGCTATGTCTCTATCACTTTCAAAGTAGTATAAATTGAATGTTTCTTTGCAACTTGCTACGTTTTTAACTCCATCACAAGACCTTTAATGAAAAGTATTTAAACTATGCTTATGTAGTCTAAGTGATTTTTAATGTAAGAAATTTTACTTTCTCTGAAAGTTAAAGAACTATTTTAAATTAAACATGATAAAGTGTTGGTAACATTTAATTGGTGCGAAAAAGTATAGAAAACTTAGAGCCATACAAAAATAAAATATTTAATAAATACAAAACAAACTTTTAACTTACTAAATAAAGGATTTAGAAATAGACGAACAGAAATTAAAATGTTTAAAAAGCTTAAAAAACTGTAAATTTTAAAACTCTAAGTGTGAAAATTATATCTACTAGAATACTTTGAAATTTATAGACTTGTATTTTGTTTTATAAAAGTTAATCTCAAACAATATGTTTTAATCAATTATCAATCTAAAAAAAGGTGTTTCGATTTTATTTTTGCAGATTATTTAAAATAATACAATGTTTTATTTCTAGTTGAACAAATTTTACTTAATAACTAAATATCTCTTCTATATAGGTGTTAAACATTATATTGTTATTAATAACCGTCACTAATAAAATCTAATTCATCTCCCAAAAGCTAAATAAGTTGAGAAATTTATGCTGTTAAATTTAAAGCAAAATACACGATCCTTTAGGTGTTTCATAAAAAAGCTAAATGTTTTAGATAAGTAGTATGTTTTTTTGTAAATATTCAACTTGATTAAACAACCTTTAAAATTTTATGTGTACAAGTTTTTTTTGAGTTAAAGATGCATTTCTTTATTTTCTACTTAATTGTAATCCATTTAGTCATAGAAAAATTTAATAATGGAGTTTTAAATCTAGTTATTTACCACAAAAATTTCTCGCTGCAAAACAACCCGTGAGGACATTAAAAATTATAAATGAAAACTTTTATAGCTCGTATTAGTCGTAAAAGAATTGCATGTTGCTACAGTTCAACAAAAATTTTTGTAACAAATTGTGCATATAGCTTAATACTGTTATTAATTTATGCTGTAAAAACGCCTTACCTCATTACGAACTCTATTTCCACACTCACTCTTCGTGCTTCTTTAACGTTCACGTACTGACTTCTAATCCAGTTGTCGTTTTTCTTGTCTCTTACTTGACACACAATAAATCCCCTTACGGCTTCCCCACCTCTCTCCATCGATGTTTCTTCCCACTGGTAAAAAATGTTGATGTTTTTTAAAGCTTTTATTTGAAGTTAGTTTTTAATCTAAGGGTTTTAAGGGAATGTATTTACATAGTTATTTTTTTATAGTAATTATTTTCAATATTTCATAAAAAATGCTTTGTTGATAAAATTTTTTAGACAAATGCAGTTTAAATTTCCTTTAAATTTGTTTAATATTTAAATTTTTGTTTTATTTGAAGTAATTACTTAACTAACTTTTAAACTTTAAGTTAAGCGTATAAAAATTTTTTTTAATTTAAATTGCTATGTAAAACAACTTATTATATTTAGGTGAATTTTGCTTAATAAAAGCATTTGTTTAAGCTTTTGAATATTTTTTTAATGCGCGTATGCAAGTAAGATGAAGAACAAATTAAATAGATAACGTTTATAAAACTTTACAATGTGAAAAATTAATTAATGTGAAAAATAAACACTTGGGCATTTTTTCATTAATTTTTTTATGGTTTTTGAATAACACTAAAACAACTACCAGCGATATACCTAGTAGAATAATTTTGATTGCTGATATTTTAGATAGAATTTAGTTGTTTTAAGAATTTTTAATTTAAGAATTACTAATCTATAGATTGTTACATATAGTTTAATTGAAGTTGAATGTAGTTGACTGATACTACTTGTAGATTATTATAAAGTTAAATTAAAATACAAAACACAAATAGTTATTGAGGCACAATTAGGTATATACTGTAAGTAAAAAGTCGGTTTATTTTGTATATGCAATACAACTAAAATGATGTTTTTAAGAAGTAAGTAGTTTTAACTAAAAATTTATTACATAAAGTGTTTTACTTTTGAATCTCTTTATATAGTAGAAGTGAGTTTTTATTTTTTGATTAGTGTTTCACACTAATAGCGTTTTACTTACTTTAGAAGACTGTTTTATATGAAATCCAAGGTCTGACAGAGCTTTTCTTGTGTCCAAAAGCGTTTCTGTAAAATTGATTTATAAGAGTATAAAACTTTAAAGCAATTTTGTACTTAAAAAAAGTAGGTCATGTCAATCATTCAGTTTTATAATTTCACTTATTCATATTTAAAATCTAATTCTTGTTAGTGTCACTTTTCTAAATAATTAATTTGCTCGTGTATTTTTCAACTCTAGATAGAATTTTTTTTTAATCTAAATCTTTAAGCCTTCATTATAACATACATCACCTAATACTTTACCGCAACACGAGAAACCTTGATCCTTTGCTTATAAGTTTTACTCTTGAAAGATATGCAACTTTAAAGTTATGATCAGTGTAAAGTTTCACTAATATGATGGTGTTTTAATCTATTTACAATACTTTAGCGTTTTAATTTTTTTTAAATATTTTTATAAGTTGGTTCAAACTAGTACAGGGTCGGTAACTTTTCGTAGGTAACGGGTAAGATTACTAATAAAAAGTCTCCGTAGTCCGTAATAAAAGCAGAAGAATAAACAACCAACAACAAATATAGTATTATGTACCTAATTTTAAAGCTCGATTATTTTAAAATAGCTTAACTTTTATAAAAACGTTTGTGATACACCTTACTTATAAAAACTTGTTTAAAAACTATTCGAGTGGGTATAGCTTCTTATAACTACAAAAAAATGTTGTTTTTTATAACTAAACAGTTTTTTTTTGCATATGTTTAGTTAAAACTAGGTTTTTTAAAACAAAAATTGTTAATTTATAAGTACTAAGTTAAAATAAAAAAATTTCTAAAAATTTTTAAAACTAAATCTTTTTTTTAGAGTTGTTACGGTATAGATTCGATCTAACTTGTTTATAAAGATCCTTAATTCTAATAAAAAAAAAAGTTTTTTTTATTTTGTTACAGCTTGGTTAAAAAGCTCCAATTATTTTTATTTTTCTAGTTTTATTAGGAACTACCTTTTAAATAAATGTATGATAAATTTTCAAGTTCATATAAACAAGTTTTTAGATTTTAATTTTGAATATAATCTAAATGTTAAAATTAGTTTCAAAAGGTCAAAACAAAATCGAAAAACTTATGAAATGTTATTACACTTCGTAAAAGTACTTTATAGATGCCTATAACCGTTACAAACTAAAAAAAAACTTGTATTGTAAATTTCTATAAAATAAATACAAAATCAATACAACTGAAAATGTACTTATTAATAATTTAAATATATTTGTAAAACTTTCTTATTTAGATTTTAGTTAGAAGCCTTTTACAAATGTACAAAAGTTCATCTTAAATGCAGAGATAGTAATTGTTTCAACTTTGAATTTTTAAGTGCTTTATGTTTGATTTAAGTAACTTTTTCTTTGTTTTAAAACTAAAGAAAGTTTATTTATGATATGAAAGTTTTATTTTAGACTAAGTTGTATTTTATGAATTGAAAATGCTCAAGTATTGCAGTATTAGATTACTCACAAACTTTTTATAATTGACTAATTTTCAATCTGAAAAAATATATTTAAACTAGTTTAAAGCTTTATATAATGATTTTACTTTTTAAAATTTTGATTAAATTTGAGCAAAAAAAAAAAACTCATTATTTTACATCGTATATGCTTTCTAAAACTAACTTTATTTATTTTAAATTTAAAATTTTTTAATCAAACCACTAAAGTATTAAATTTTAAAAGTAAGCTTATTGAAAATAAAAAAACTAATTTAAAAGTTGCTGTTATGTTTTAGAAGTCGTTGACTACCGTCTGTTTATAAAAAGCAACTGTGTTATAAATTTATATTGTAATACTGCTAATAACATTTAAAATCCTTTTATACCGTTAACAATTATTTATTTTAACTACACAATAGGTTTTTCATAGAAAGTTTTTACTTTTTTATAATTTTCTGATACTGTACAAAATTTTTTATTTGAAACTAGCTGTTTTTTAGTAAGAAAACAATAAAAAACCATAGCGTTGATTTTAAGGAAACCGAATTTTTTAAATAAAAACAAATTTATTTTTAGAAGCAAGTTTAGAAATACTACTATAAAATAAAGCTAAGCTTAACTACAAACAATCTGATTTATTGCTTTGATTACCGACTGCAATAAATAAACGCAGTTTTAAAATATATAGAAACTATTAACACCTTTTTTTACTTGAGCTTTTTATCAATTTTGATTATTTTTGTGTACATTCACACAATTTTATTTTAAGATACTTTACTAATTACTTTAAAAAAAACTGTAAAATTTTGTTATACAAAGTCAATTTAAAAGTCTTACTATTAAAAAATCTTTAAATTTTTACATAAATAGTTAGCCACTTAAAAAATAGCCTGTAAAAATCTATTGAAACTAACCTTGAGCTCCATGTGTTTGTAAGATTATATTCAGTTTAAGTAAAACAATGCACGAAAACAAATTCATTTGATATTTTTCCTTAATTTTATTAAAAAAGGCTGCATTTCAAATATTTCATTATAACACTGGACTTAATCTAAAACAATTTTAAGGTTTAATAAATTTCTAACTTAAAATGGTTAAAGTTGTATTGAAACAGTTTTTGTATACACTCGGTAGTTTTTTTCAAAAAAAAAAAAAAAGATAAAGTTTAAACTGTGTGTTTAAACTTGAAACAAAAACTCAGATCTACAAATTTTCAAAGGCTTAAATGTTAAAGAAGTCTGAAAAAACCTCGAGGCATGTGAACAAAACAAAGCTTTTCTAAATATTCTTCTTGTAACAAAAATACGGTGTTCACTCGACTATGAATAAGCTTTACAATTTTTTTCCTATTCTCTCCTCAAACTTAGCTTTGTTTGATTATGCTTTTTTTTTATTCTGACTCATTTATAACCAAAATCAATAAATTATAGATCTCTTTATTAGGATAAACAAGAAAAAGATACTTATTTTTTTTTATATTTTAGAATACTGTTTTACTCTTATAAATTTAAGTACTTCATTTTTCACTTGTTATAGAACACAAGTTTGTTAACATTTTAGATGTTAATTCTTTAAATATTTTAAATTGAAATGACTAAAATCCAGCTAAATACTTTTAACAAATGGATTTAGTCCCATTTCAAAGATTAATCTGTTTACTACTAAAAAAATGCTAATTTTTTTTCTGTACTTACTTAAAGACTTTAAAAACTTAAATAAACTTTGGTACAGATAAATGAAATTTTGGGTGGTCTGCATCCAATGAAAAGTGGGTAGTAATTTGCATAGAAAATTACACGTTATAGTCAATTTTGTGTGGGTGGTACTCCTCTATATAATTGCAAATTTATGATTTAGTATAAATGTCGTCTTTCGTTATTTCTGTGGCAACAACATTTTTAGAAAAAATTTGAACATTTGAGACTTGTTCTTGAATTATTACAATTTAGACTCTGATTTGTTTTCTAATAGTGTTTTAATAACTTTAAAACTAAAGTTTTAACTCAGTACTTCAGTGTAATATCAAATTAAGACGTTATTGTTTACTAATTTTTCTTTCAAAACACAAAATATTATTTTAAGATTATACAATTTTGCTATTTTCATTTTAAAATCATAAAGCTATACAAACTGAATTTGTTTATTTTTACATGCAATAATAACAACATTAAACATAAATACATTTCCTCATTTAAAAAAACGATTGTTGTTCAATTATCCTCTATTTAAACGCTGAAAGTTTAAGAAAGCGTTTAACTATTTAGAATTTACTTTCTATATCGATATAATTTAGTTTTTAAATGTTTAGATACTTGAAAGAAAGCTTGTTTAATCTGCAATAGTTTTTGTAGTTTAGGACATAAAATTTCTAGATTTTTTATATTATGCTTATTTAGAACTTAGTAAAGAAAGGCGTGATAGATACTACTTTTTAGAAAATAGGCTTATTCTATTTATTTCGAACTTGAGACTTAACTTTTAGACAACGATTAAACTCGGTTTAAAAATAAAAAAATAATCCTAACTAAAGCTTCTTTTAAATGTCCCCTTAAATGATAAATAAAGTATTATTAACTTAAATTTATTAAAACTTAGCTGGAAAAAACTTTTTAAGAGTAAAACAAATAAAATAAAACTAATACAAACTTTAAAATAAAGATTAATCTAGATGCCGAGATTTTTTCTAAGTCGTAATAGATATTTTAGTATAAATGTCAAGTTTTAAATAACTAAATTAAAAGCTTCAGTATAGTTACTGAATTCATGATCAAGGTAAACGTAGATTTGTTCAGTCTTTTAAAAGTCTTCGGTTTAAAATAAATTGTATACTATTAGTTCTTATAAAATTTTGACTTCAATCATATTGTTATACCACGTTTTTTTTTTATAATTTAAATTAATTTTTGAATGATAGTTAACAACTATTAACAATTTAAAAATTATTTTAATGTTTATTTTCTTAAGAAAAACCTTTAGTTTCAAAGTTAGTCTACTAGAACTAACATAAAAAAGTAAAAATTGATTTTAATTCTTTAAAAATATGTATAAACAAGTAAAACTTTATTTTAAACTTTCACTTTTTTAGTTTAATAAGATAAAGAGTCTAAATTTAAAACCAAACTTATCATATTAGATATTTTTTTTATCGTTAATTTTAAGTTAGATTCTTCTGTAAAAACCCTTTATTTCATTAAAAGAACTTTGAGCTATTCTACTATTTTTCTAGTAAATTAATTAATCAACAGTATATATTTTGATTTTCCAAAAATAGACTCCAGGTTCTTTGCATAGATAGGTCAAGTATTTTTTAAGACAGCAAAATATTTATAAAACTATTATTTACATAGTTAAAAAAAAGTCGTTTGCTCAAACAATCGAAATATTTTTTTGTATTAAATGTTATACTTTGATGATATAACTATTTTTAAACCATTTTTTAAAGCTTGTAACCTGATTTTATATAATCGTATTTCTGTATTGTTCATATTTTATAATGTGTATTAAAATTATAAAATCCTCCTTAGGGAGAGTATCTGACTTTAAATGTAATTACTAATGATATTTTTATAAAATTTTTGTCTTTTCTTGCTATACTGGTTCAAAAAAGCACAACAAGCTTTTAATTTATGTAAAAACAACATTTATTTAAATTTGAATTTTAAGTAAACTTAAAGACAGAAAATTTTAAACTTTAAAAGTCTATTTTATAAAAAAAAATATAAAGTTTAAGCTTTGTTTTTTTTTTAACTTTAAACGTGAGTTCTTAATGGTATAATACACAGAAATTTAAGACACGATTCATTTAAAAAAAATTTTATTCAAACAAACAAACAAGTTAAATCGATTTTGGCTATCTCTTATTAACTACTTATGTTAGCAACTTATTTTAAGATTAAATTTTGAGTAAATAAATAGTTAGAGGTTTCATCAGAAAAACAATCAATTAAAACTAGTTAGCATAACAGAGCAAAATTAATTAGACATTCACAATTCATAACTACATATTTATAAATAGTTAATCAGTAGTTTAACTAAGATAAGCAACAATAACAAAACAAAACAAACAATAAAATAAAAACAAAACAAAATTCAAAACAACTTATTAAGATTAGAATTATAAACGTATTGTTTCTTGCACAAACTAGGTTTGAACGTTATTATAAATAAAGATTCTAAAACAGTTGGATGATAATCATTACGAGCTTTACTTATAATTAAAAAATTACTGTCACTATAACTCAGATCACAGTCAGAATTGTTTAATAAGTGTTCGGCAATCGCCGATGATCTGTTAGATAGTATTTTCAAACCCGTGTCCATCCAAATTCTGAGGGATTAAGAAAAATGTTGGTCTCTTCTAAAATGTAATCTCTGGGACGTTCTGCCGATGTACACACTATCACAGTGGCATTTGAACTTATAAATTACTTTACTTTTTTCAAGATCGGCAGTATGATCTTTATAAGTTCAATTCAAGGGTTTTCTTGTAAGATGACTAATTCTTAGTTGTACAGAACTAAAAGTGGAGTTGACTGTGTTTTTGACATTATTTTCAAGAACAATTGCTACTTTACCTAAATATGGCAGTCTTAAATATATAGGGCATTTACTAGGACCAAGTTTAACATGTTTTTCAAGTTTTGAGGTTGTATTGTTAGTTGTCTTTCTGATGATATGTGATGGATAACCAGGAGCTTCAAAAATATTTTTAACTTTATCTAATTATTCCTTAAACAACTTTTTCGAACAAATCTTGTGTGCTCTGAATACTAAACAGGAAATTAAGCCAAGTTTTTTGGATAAAGGACAAAATGACTGAAAAGGAATATATTGGCCAGCAAATATTGGTTTTCTATAAACAGTAGTAAGCAACTCAGAAGATGTACGCAACAAATGAACATCTAAGAAAGGTAAGCAATTATCCTTTTCTTTTTCAATAGTAAACTTTAAATCTTGGTGTAAATTCGAAATTTTTCTAAATAGTTCCTCAATGTCGTAATCGTCATTGTAAAACAGAAATTTTAATCAACATATTTAATATAGTTTATTGGTTTTCGAAACTAAGAAAAGAGCATTGATTCAAAGTATCCAACAAAAATGTTGGCTTAAATAGGGCCAAGTGGACTACCCATTGCCACTCCATCTACCTGTTTATAACTGTAAGAATTAATACTGAATTCAATATTTTTTACTGCCATGTTTAACAAACTTAGACAAACATCTTTTGGAATAGAAGGAGTTCTGTAAGACCAGAATTATAAAGCTCATTTAAACACATGTTCATAGTTTATAGTTTCATCTACGGGGACATTAGTAAAAAGGCTTTTTATGTCAAAAGAACATATGTTATTTGGTATTAAAACATTTTTTCTTACGACTTCAACGATGAGAAAGAGTCTTTTATACAAAAAGTGGAAAACTTACTGGAAACTGGTTCAAGGATTTTGATTATTAGCTTTGAAATTTTATATTGTACAGAATTACTCATATCCAAAATGGTTCTAGTTGGAATACCGGTCTTGTGATTTTTAGGTAGACCGTACAATTTTGGACACTAAGAACCTGGAGGTCTAACAGATTCATAAAAATCTTTAAAAATATAACCTTTGGCATGCCAACTTCTGAGTTTAAGTTGAGAGCTTGCTCTATTTTAACAGTTGAAGAAAAACTTTAAAAAGGACCTAGTTTAATAAATTTATCTTTATTTGATAAAATATCATTCATTTTCTTTAAATAACCTCTTTTATTTAACAAAACAAAAGATGAACCCTTAACAGCATTTAGAATTACTATATCAGGATTAGATTTCAGAAATCTATAGGCTTCATTGCAGTCTTTAAACACTCTAAAGTCAGAAGAGTTACATTTTATATTAGTAAAAGAATGAGATAAGCTGTATAGCTTTGCACTACAACCGTCTAAGTTCTCTTGGGATGTTGGTCGATGGTGTCTTTGTTATCCTGATAAAATTTCAAACTCAGAGAAAATGTTTTCACGTTGCAGGTTATTAAAGAGGATATAATTTTTTTTAATGGTATAAACTTAATTAAATTTAAGTAAATTGAAATAACTTTTTTGATTTGTTACATTCTTTTTTTTTCTTACTTTTTTGTTTCCCAAAGATTTTTAATTTAGTAATTGAAATTAATTTGTACTAAAAACATATAGAACTATAAAATACATAATTTCTCATAGATGGGTATTAATTTTAGTAAATTAAAAAAAGTTAAAGTTTTTATATATGTATTTACGTGGTACACAATTTGATAACCGAAGGGTTCTTTCTACATTAGGTCATTAGACCAAACGTTTCTATTATCGTTCAACAAAAAATAATGTATCAAATATTTGTTTTATCTATCATCTCAGTTTAACTACGGCAATCTTTAGAATATTTATTTTTTCTTTTTTAAGCTAAATTTTTCTTCAAATAAGTTTTTAACTTTTATCATATATCAAATAGTTAAATATATATACTTCATATTAGTATTATAAAAACTAAAAAAAAAACCAACAGCTCTCAATTTGATATTTTTTATGTAAACAATTTATGCTACCGAACATATCATATGAGTTTTTGTTTTATTCTTGATAGATCTTGCTTTACTTTATTTTAAAAGTATCGAATGTCGAGCACTTAAAATAAATTTTGATAAAACATTATATTATGTTATTGTAAGTTAAGTTTAACTTAATACTTATTTGAGTTTCTGTTAGATAACAAAAAAATTTGAAAACAGGCAAAAATAGTTATTTATTATGTTTTTTAAACATTTACTTAAAACGATTAAAAAATGTTACTAATAAAAATTTAATGTTAATAAAATCTTAATAATCTAAACTGTTTTTTTTTTCGATTGTCTAAATCAAAAATTAATTATGATCCATTAAAACTGTATTTGTTTTTTTATAAAATATCTACCAGTGATAGTCAGCCTCAGCATGTTATAAATCAAATAAAACTATATTTTAAAAGAATTATGTCACAAAAATAAACTATATTTTCAAAATAAAAAAACAACATTTGAATCAAGTTATTCAATTCAAAAAATATTATTAATACACAGTAGTTTTAATTAGTTAGACTTAAAAAATATTTCTGTTCTTTGTATAAATTAAAAGATTATTAATTATAAACGATTAACGAAAACGAAATAACTTATTCGTTTATTTACTTCTTCCTATTTTTGATTTAAAAATATCGTTTTATTAGAAATTTTGTTTAGAAAAAAACATTATGTTTGAAAAAGTTTGAGTTTTTTTTTCGAAGTTGCATAAGACATAGCTTACTGTTTTAGCATTCAGGGATCCAAATTTCACAAGATTTTACTACTATAATTAAATCAATTCAGCTCAAGCTTTACTATATTTTCATTAAGTTGTTTAGTTTTATGTATGCTGTCCTATTAAAAAAACACTTTTAGCACAACTCTAACTAATTTCAACTCAGTTATGAAAATATTAGGTATTGATAAAAATCAAAAAGCAATTTTGAACGACTTTTTTTGCTTACATTATTATTGTTTTATTTATATTTTGGGTAAAAGAAGTTTCAACCAGTCATTAATGTAGCTATTAGCTACCAAAAATTTTTCTTGGTCGTGTTATGCTTTTAAATAGTTTTAACAAAAACTCAAAGCTGTTGTAAAAAAATAATGTGACGCGTGTAAGTCTTTAAAATTTAAAAAATCTTATGATGCTTGACAAGAATAAGAAAAAGACGTTATGTAATTGTTCAGAGCTGTGATAAAAATTAAATAAATGAACAAAATTTTAGTAGATTCGGCAAATATATTAATAGCTTTGTTAGAGCTGTTTTTAATATAATATAGTCTCACTAAACGTCGTATTTTTTTACTAAACTTTCGGCTAGAATGTTATATTCTTCAAACGAGATTGATAAAGAATACGTTATTTAACAACTTTAGTTATATCAAACAGAAAAACAATCGATAATTATTTATTTTTAACTTAGAAAGTCTTGGAATTTTCACATATAAATAGGCAGTTTTTATTAATGTAAATATTATTGTTTTAATAAAAACATGGTTTTAAAAACAAAATAACTTGTTTGATATGAACTTTTTTTCTTCCCAATTAGGTTGTCTTGAAAAACTACAGTTTCACTTATATGCGTTATTAATTCTTTTATATAGCTTTTCCATTTGTGTACAGTACACTACCGCTTAAGTACGCAAATTGAACCCGACCAAAAAGTGCGTACTTAGCACGGGTAGTGCGTACTTTTTGACGATATAGTATAGTATGAAACTTAGTTGTTTGTTTTTTTTTCTTACAACTAGCCACCAAATAATTAAGCCAAACAAACAAGTCTTTTTATTTTAAATAACATTTAATACATAATTCTAATTTGTAAAATTTTTTAATAAATCTTAAAATGATTTATTTTTTCTATAAAAAGTTTCTACATAATTAATACATACACTTAATATAAAAAATCAATGTCAGTCAATGATTTTAAAAAAATATTAAGCTACATTTTGTTTTGTTAGAGGAAAAGTACCAAACTACATTGTGTTTACCAAACATTTTCAAAACATCAATGTAAGTACATTTAAATTAATTTATGACTTAACTATTTTGTATTTGTAGGTTTTTTTAACTTTGTCATCTATATTATTTATTTTATAGCATTACAGCTCAAATATCATTATTCTATTTACTTTTCTGGAACCACTACATAAGTTTTTTTTTTATTAACATTTAATAACAGGACTGTCACAATCTCAGGTTACTTTGGACTACTCAGGATTACTCACCCTAGTTTAAAAGTTGTGAAAGTCTCAGGCTAACTCAGCAGGTTGGCCATTCTACCTGGAAACATAAAATAATCTGGAAAAACTTGATGATTGAAAATTTAGGCAAAAAAACTGGAATTTCTTATAAGTTCTAGTATAACATCCTTTACTTTGTCTTTCTGGATAAGTGCGTACTTAAGGCGTGATGCGTACCAAAAAAAGTGCGTACTTAAGCGGTAGTATACTGTATTTTAGTTGAAAATAGTTCGCGTTAAGTAAATATTTACACAATTTTAATAAGTAAAAATTTACTATTAATAACAAAACAAATAAGAACTTGTTCTTATGAATCAAGAGACTCAAATTGTATTGTTTTATTGCCATCAAAGGTACATAAATTATTGTATTTCTATACATAAGTATAATAGATTTGAAAACAAGAACTACTATTTTGTTTTATCATAAAAAAGTTTTATTTAAAAATTTAAATATTATTAATCTAAAGTTTTGAAACTCAAAAAAGATAATATATTAGTTTAAATAACAAGAAATATTGCTCAATACTATTTTTTTTTGTTTAAAAATACAGACCAAGTACTAGTTTTCACAATTGACTAAAACAATATCTTTCAAATACTGTTATTATTTTAAAAAATTTTAAAGTTCTAAAAGCTTAATAACAGCTTATTATTAACTTTAAATCTGATTATTTCCAAAACAAGTTATTTCCCAAATGATCATTTCTAATCCGAGTATAAGGGTTTGAAAATAACACTACAGTATATAACCTATAAAAAGTTTTTACATTTGTTTATAGTAACTTTAGGGTGTTAAAGTTTACATAGGTACATCAGTCAACAATATGAGCTTACTTTGTTTTAGTTTAGGTTTTGTATGAAAACATATTGCGCGAAACAAAGAAATATGAGGGATTTCATATTCAAATAATGATAGCTTTAGTATCATGTCTTACATAAAATATGTTTAGATAAAAAAAAGAGTAAACCATTAAGAATAGTCATAATTAAGTTTATTAAAAAATCAATTATTGTTTTTTGCTACAGTTACCGTTAGAAAATTGAGGGTCTTCGAAATTTATGTATATATTATTAGAGTATTAGATATTAAAAAAAAAAAACAATCCTTTAAAACACAGCCAAGTAAGAATATTAAAAAAAAACATAATATTCTCTGGCTAAAACATCGGTAGAAGTAAAAACATCCAAAAAAACATTTTTCTCCCATTAAAAAAATTCAAACCTTAATTCAATGGATTTTTTATATATTATAGGCAAAGGAGCGTTTTGTAGAATGAAAAAAGTCTTTGTTAGCTTTAAAGACAAGGAAAATAATTGGATTTAAAGTTTGGAAATTTATTGAAAATTGCAAAAACAAATGCCAATTAAGCTAAGTTAACGCTTGTTTTTTAGAAAACGAATTTATTTGGTCTTGCCGACAAATATAAAAGCTTGTCTTAAAGTTCGATAATTAAAAAAATAAAGTTAATTATTTGTGATTTGTAATTTTAGTTCTTTATTTCGAACACAGCTAGGTATTTGCAATTGAATTTTATAATCAAGTCATAATATTTTTTTTGTCTAATTAATTTATTACATTAAAGTCAAGATGAAATAATAATCAAATAAGTACATGTGTACATTAGAACAATTTCGAATTCAATCAACTAAGGATTATGCAAAAGTATATATTAAACATTTTTAATGTTTTTTATTTATTTACGTTTTGCAATAAGTTATTAAGGAAAAAAAAGACTAGTTTAGTATTAAAAATTACTTGTACAGCTGTTTTAGCACTTTATTCCGCTTCTTTAAGCAATGTTTCAATAAATTCAACAATAATCAGTTTACTAGTAGAAGTACAAAATTTTTTAACATAAGATATTATATATCATAATTTTACAATCACATATATACTTTTTTTGTACATCTATATAAATGTTTCAATTATTTTATGGTATTTGTTGCAAGATTAAATTTTGACGTAAAGTAAAAAAAACAATTTATCGGTTAATATCTGAACAAAATGTTTTGAAAAAAAGCAACCTAGTTTTATTTGTAAGTGTACCATGTGTAGTGTACTAAATTTTTTTTGAATTTTAAGTTAATGCTTTTTTATTGTTTTTTACACATTAGCTAATGTTGAAACACATATGGTCAAAACAGGGATTCAATCCCCAGCTCGTTTGAACTCTTTAATTAAGAATTATCTTTAAATTAAAAACTTAATACTTGCAGAAGAAGAATCAATACCAAAATAATATTTTGTTAAATTTAAAATAATTTGCCTTAATTTTCATTTTGCAGCCAAAACATAGCCTAATATAAGTTTGAAGCTAGAGGAATACAAATACTTTTTTAAATTTTGTTATCTAAAAACAGAAACCTAACTCATGTGTGATTGATATCTATAGGAGTATTACCTAGGCTTAAATATAATTTTTGTTATTTATTTATTAACCAAACTTCGAAATTTATGATTTTCATTTTCTCTGATGTTAACTTGGAACTTTTTATTTATTCTAAATAACGTTTTTTTGCTTTGCATTTCACAATAAATTCCATGAGTTGGGGTTAGACTTTTGTAGTGTGACCCCTTTAAAAATTTATTTTTTTTTTGCATTTTTTAATTTATAAAGTTTTTCTCCAAAAATAACTAATATCATATATATTTTTTTAATATACTTATTTAACTTAGTTTTAGAACAAAAATTTTTTTTTATACTAATTTTTTTTTTAATAACATATGCCCAAATCAATTTTTCAAAAAAATTCAAAATTTGCATGGCTTTTGATTTTTTTACCTGGTTTAATATTTATTAAAAAACATTTAGAATTATTTTCTTTTTTAACATAAATATTTAATTAAGTTAAATGACAACATGTTTTTTTCCAATTTATTATTATTTTTTAAATATATGACCCATGTGAGTTTTACATAAATTTATAGCATCTGAGCAATAAATCCCTCAATCTCAACTACAATAAACAATTTGCTCAAGTGCTATGAATTTAGGTAAAATTGCGTTTTTAAAGTTCCAACTTAACATTTAAAAAATTAAAAATAATAGGATTTAAAATTTGGTTTAAAAAACTATACAAAAAATTCCATTTGAGCTAAAGGTAACCCTGATATCTATACACTAATACAAAAGAAAAAATGTAAATGCTTACAACTAAGCTCAATAGATTGGTGTGACCATTTGGTATTCGAGCTGCACACCATTTGCTTGAAGTTAATAATTTGAGCCAACTTTAAAAAAAAAAAAAGCTTAAAAAGTAATTATATATACTTAAATAAAAAACTACTTAAGTTTAAAAATGTTAGGCACCCTTTTTTAACCCATTACTGCCAACATTAACCATAAAACCATGGGCTCCACACCGCCTCCTCCCCTATATTTAAATTTTTATGATCATTTACATTCACATTTTTTTGTTGTTGCCCTTTCTACAAGGGCAACCAAAAAAAAATGCAACAAATAACTCAAAATTAAATAAGATGGGAGAATTGGTATAGTCACTATAAATAAAACATTAAGTATTATCATAAGACTGTAAGAGCACCATGTATTTTTAAATAGTGTCTATAAATTTTTAGTACATGTGCTTGTAGGTAGATAAAAATTTAAAATATAAAAAAAATTTGCTAAACCGCTTTTTAAATATGTGTATCATTCATGTTGACAACATAAACGAAACTTGATCAACTTTAGTGCTTCCTTCATGACTTATACTTAATTATTTTTGTAATTTTTTTTTTATAATGATCTACAATGATCAAAGATTAACGAACGAGCTTCTTTTATCTTTTAAGTTGTTTTGATTTTTCCAGAGAGACGTTTTTAAAATTAAACTAAAACTTGTCAAAAACGGGTTATTCTGATAGCCAGAATTAAGCAATCTTGGATTAGCGCTTTTTATTATTAGCAATTATTTTTATTCTCAACATAAATAGTTGCATAAAGTTAAATTTAGTTAATATTCAATCAAAAAAAAAAAAAAAAAAAAGATTTTAATCGGTTTTGAACCTGCAATGCAACCTTCTAATTACTATTGACGATAAATACTGATCAACAATCGTAGAATAATAATTGTAATAGTTATACTTTATTTACATTCCAAATAAACATCTTAAGCTAAAATATAAAGCTAAATAAAATAATAACGCAACTATTTATGTTGAGAATAAAAATAATTGCTAATAATAAAAAGCCTAATCCAAGATTGCTTAATTCTGGCTATCAGAACAACCCGTTTTTGACAAGTTTTAGTTTAGTTTTTAAAACGTCTCTCTGGAAAAATCAAAACGACTTAAAAGATAAAAGAAACTTGTTCGTTAATCTTTGATCATTGTAGATCATTATAAAAAAAAAATTACAAAAATAATGAAGTATAAGTCATGAAGGAAGCACTAAAGTTGCGTTTATGTTGACAACATGAATGATACACATTTTTTAAATTTGTCAACAATTCAGTTTTAATCAATAAAATCTAGCACTTGTAATTGATTGAAATAGTTTAAATTACATAAAAAACCTTGCTATAATAGTATTAATTAGAAAAAACCTACTTTTATATAAAGTTAACCTTAAAAGTAATTTTTTTCAAATATATTTAATAAAATTTTATTTTCTAAAAATTCGCTTTAAGTTATAGAATCATCTTCTTGATTGTTGTACATAAATTCATAATGGGAGGAGTAGTAGTTTCAAGATTAATGATTATGGGAGGTGGACTTCTATACCCAGCTTATAGCTCATACAAAGCTGTTAAAGCTGCTAAACTCAGAAGTTATGTTAGTCAAATTAAAATTATTGTTTAAAGTTTATACTGAAAATGATCCGTTAAACATTAGTTCTGTTAATACAATTTTTAGAAATATAAAACAACTAGTTCCACCTACAAAACTAGTTCCACCTAAATTATAAATCAATGAGATAAATTAAAAAAGTACTGATATTAGGTTTTGTACTGAGAAAACATAAGCTTTTACTACATCACTAACTCTATTTAAAAAGTAAACTGATTTTTATTAAGTTAAAAGTTTTTCAGGTTCGATGGATAATGTACTGGATTGTTTTTGCATTGTATACAGCTGTAGAAACATTTACAGACATTTTACTATCATGGTTAGTTAAATAATTTCACTTTCATTTTTCTTTGATAAAAATATCACTGACTTTGTTGTTTTAGCATACACACTTTAGTTATAAGTTCTACTATTTCATTATAAAATATTTAAAGTTTTACTCATTGTACCCTTCTTAGTTCTATTTTGATTTTAGTAGGAATTATAATAAAATCACTATAAAAATTTTAGGTTTCCATTTTATTATACTGTAAAAGTCTTATTTGTCCTATGGTTATCAATGCCTTATACAAAGGGATCAACTATTATTTATAGAAAGTTTATTCATCCAAATTTCAGCAGACGTGAACAGGTTTGTTAAATCAAAAACTAAATTAGAAACCATAATTATTTAATTAAAATAGTTTATTTTAGTGTTTTAGAATAATGCAAATCTAAATTTTAATTATACTGTTTTTTTGCTTGTCCACATTTTTAGGATAATAAGTTTATGGGTTTATAATTTAGGTAATAGAAAATGATAAAGTTGTTAATATAATTTTGACATGCTTTTCAGCACAGTTGAAGCTGATAAATTTTATTAAAATAAGTAAAATAGGGGTGTCAAGAGCACATTAAAAAATGTTTTTTTATATAAGCACTCAATTTTACTTGTTTTGTACAACATTTTTTTCATGCTAAAAATGCATTGCTTTTCAAGTATTTTTGCTTGGTTAGTTTGTTGTAAGTTGCCTATCCCTTGGTTGTAACATTATTTAAATACAACAGAACTAAGATTCAGTAAGTAATATTTCTTATGTGTTTAGTTTTAAAATGCATTTTGTGGATCAAGTAAAAAAAAGGCCCCAAAGTTATTATTTAATTATTATTATTTTTTACTAACACTATTACCCCTTACCCTTGGTCGGTTTTTATTTATTTATTTATTATTGTTTTCAATGTTTATATGTTTTTTTACTATCACTGTTACCCCTGACCCTTACTCAGTCAGTATTTTTTTCAACTATTTTATTTTAATTTTGTTTTTGTTTTTATTTTTTACTCTTATCTAAAATTGTCACTAATGCAAAATAAACCTAAGTTAAACTTATTTGAAAAAAGTTATTTTTTTGCAAAAATATAACTGAGGTCATTATTTTTACCTGTTCAAACTTTTGGGCCCAATTTTTTTACTTGTTAAAAACTAGGGTCATTTTTTTACTTGATCCCATTGTTTTACTTTATTAAAATAGTTTTACTATGCATTTTGATTTTAATTAAAGTGTAAACAATGAAAATCAAGTATTTAGTTTTAACATACTTGACTGATGCATAACTAAATTATTATATTGAAGTTTGTATAATAGCTATTGTGTATTTTTTATTTTAATAAAAAGCAAAGCTAGTGCCTAATAAATGACATAAATAAGTAAAAATTTTGAACAAATTCTGCATAGAAATTCCTTGTTTTACAACTTGAATTACACTTGTAGTTGTGTTTCTAAATATTTAAAAGTAAGATTCTTTTGATAAAAAATCATAATAAAGAATAAATGATGTTTTACTTCTTTTATGAGTTTTTTTACTTGTAGTTATGTTTTTTTACTACAAATACTAAATTTTATACTATTTCTAACCAAATAACAAGCATTAAAAAAGTTATATAGTTTTAATTAATATAGCCTGTAAATAAAATTAGTTACAGAAAAAGTAAAAAACCAGAAACTTAAAAGTCTATATATAAACTTCTTTATAATGTGATTACCCTCCTACAAGACTAATGACCCTATAACTTTTTTATAATTTTTTTATTTGTATACAAAGTTGTATACATATATATTTTACAATTTTTATCAATTAGCATAAACTAAAATGTTTCAAAATTGTTTTCTGATACTTTTAATTAAGTCTTTTATTATGCAGGAAATTGACATGTTTCTTGAGCATGCAAGGGATAAAGGTTATCAAGTTGTGCTTGATGTAGGTAGCAAAGGACTGCAAGTTGCAGCAAACGTTGTTGTAAATGCTGCTGTCAAGTCACAGCAGGTTGTTACTGAAAAACTTAAAAGCTACTCAACCATGGACCTTACATCACTACCTGATAATATGGATATACACTCACAAGGTTAGTAACTGCTTTATTTATTTTTTGAATATTGCTTTTAGTCTACCTTTTTTTTGTTGTGTTTAAAACTTCAAATTAAATATTATAACTTTGTATAATCATATTTAGTTTTTAGGTACTTTTAGAAATAAAATTATAATATGATTCTACGTTTTACCTTTAAGCTAGTAGATATTGTATGACAATTACTTATAAAAGTAAACAACGTTTTTCTATACTTTAGTTTTTGTTTTAAACAACTTTGTTAAACTAAGGTCTTTTTTAGTTATGTGGAGCAATAGTCAAAAAATATAAGTATTTACCCTAGAGTTGATACATAGACTTATCTAAGAGTTGTTAATAATAACATTAAAAAATATTTTTTTAAATAAAAAAAATAGTTAAGTGTATAGTAAGGTTTACACTATTTGTACAATTTAGTATTGTTTTATCTGTTTTTATATTAACTTTGAGATACTAACCACAGCTTAGAAATTCTATTTTATCACTTTGAAATTTAACTGTTCGAAAATGGTGTGCAAAAAATCGCAAACTATATTAGTTTTAAAAATACTCGTTAAAGTATATTTTTTTACAGTTTTTAAGAATTAGACTTTTAAGTTTTAACAATAACTAGTTTAAGAAATAATAATGATTAAAAATGTCAAAATTGAACTATTTTCTATGTAAATTTTTTCAAAAAATTACACCAAATAGGTTGTTATTTTACTTAATCCTTATTGATAAAAATGTTCATATCTGGTTTATATTTATAAGGTTTATAAAAAACTACTGAGTTTAAACATTTACTTTAATGTCCTTCATTCTGATTCGAATTACAAACTATCATCAAACATACTAAAATCAGTCTTTACAGTTTAATTTGATCAAAGTCTGTATTTTACCTAAAAGGAACTATAAATATTTTTTTTAGTTAGTAAAATGATTGAAAATTATCCAACAACTAAAAATATAATTCTACTCAGTTGTAGACTTGTAGCTGTATTTTTATTTGTTAATGGTTTTTGTTTTGAATTGAGTCTAAAGTTAAGTAAGTTTTATATTTTATTTATATAAGTTATGTATTAGAAACTTTCAGTCTAAGAATACTAGAAAACGTTTAGAATAACTTATTTATAAACTTTAGTTTTGTATAATTAATGTACAAACAATATTTTCAGATAAAAACAGTTGTATTAAGTTTTAGATATGGGTTTGTTGTGAAATAATAACATAAATTTTTTGTTTTATTGTTTTTTATTCTTAATTTTTTTAAACCTGTACATTTTAAAGTGAACTAATTAGTTAAAGTGTTTAAACATCAGTAAAGCCTTAGTTTGTATAGAATTATTTAAAATAGAATACAAAATACACTTTAAGTTATTGTTTTTGAAAATTATTATCGAATAAGTTGTTCTTAATGTAGGTCTTAAAAAGGATGTCAAACATTAAGGGGCAAGATATGTTTAAAAATCATCAAAACGCTGTAAAAATTATTCTTATGTAATTACAACCAAAATTTTGAAACGCTTCGATTGTTTCAAACGATGTTGTGTTTCTGGTTAAATGAAGTGGTTGTTATGCAACTAAATGTTTTCATATATCCTTTTCACAATAAGTACCTTGTTTATTGTTGAACTCGTTTTCAAATGGTATAGTAAACTAAATCCATGTTCTGAAAGCACGCATTATCGTATCTTTAACTATTGTATTGAACATTAAGTAGTGCATAATGATTATTAAAAGTATTATTTTTTTGTTTTTTGAAAGATTAATAAACACAAATAAAAGTCTCTAGTAAATAAATACAGCTTTTGATGAATATATCTGTTTCTTCAAAAATGTGTTAAAGTATGTTTTTTTTTGAATGTAAAACTAATATCAGCCATATAAAAAAATACTTAAACTTCATATATGAATTTCATTTACAAATTAAACACTGTTTTTACTTAATATTTTTCCTTGAAAATAGTTACTTAAAAGTATTTCTTAAAAAGAAATTTATTACTTACGCCACGGATTTCTTAAGTAAACAATCATGACAGCTTGAATTTTTTGTTTAGCTTTAATTTGTTTCTTAAGAAACGCATCAGGAAAAAAAAACGTTACTTTCAGGTTTTTATACAAGTAAACTAATGGATTTTAACTATTAATACAGGTTTTATCTTTTATATACCTTACGGACAAAATTTATTGAAATTTTAGTAAAAAATAGTTTTTTCCATAAACTAAGTCTAAAACTTTGGCCAATATCCATATTAAAGTTGCTTTTTTATAAGTATATGTTCTACATTGGTGTTAGATTTTTCGGTTCGTTAAAACAAGATATAATTTGTAATGCACACAAAATATACTATTGTGATAAATGTAAAAGTTTGTAATTCTTAATGGTACAAAGCAATTTAGAAGCTACACAGCTTGATTTTTTTGAAGTTTTTTATCACCATGGATCAAACAAATAAAAAGAGAATAATTTTTAACTTACTGATTAAGAAATTAATTTATGATAAATAATGAAATTGCATATATAGACTTTAAATAACTCATAGCAACCTAGTATACAAAGTGTCTTATTCAAAAAAAAAACCTTGATAAACTTAATTATCTTATTCTATTAATTAGTTACAGTAAAGTATAACAAAAGTTTTATTAAAATTTCTTTGTTTATTTAAGTTTATGGAAAAGCTATAAAGTTTTCAACAAAAGATTTTTTTCCATCAAAATTGTTTTTAATTGTTCGCTTATAGTAATTTTTATAGTTTTTTTCAAGTAGATAACAGAGCTACGATAAATTTCAAATCTTTAAAAATAAAATTTGTTTTTAATTGGCGGCTTACCGTAATTTTTTTCAGGTATGATGGTTTTAGTATAGATAACAGAGTAACGATAAAGCTTAGAATTTACTTTATTTCAAAGAACTATTATTAGTCTAACATATGACCGTTGTTGACTTTTAGGAAGACAACTACCGAGAAACCGCCTTTATACCAGTCCTAATCTTGAGTACGAGGAACAAGATTTGCTGACCGGTCAGCAGAACCGGTTAGTTGGTCAGAGGCTTCCCAGAAGTTCAACTTACTCAATGTACAACTTGCAGGATGCCGCATGCGAAGGTTTGTAATGAAGAATAACGCTTTTGTGTAGACCTTGGTTTTTACAGAAAACTATTTTCATTTAAGTGTAATTTTAATGTTAGTTTACATGTTTAGTTTTTCATTTCATTTATTGTAATTTTCAAGTTGTAATTTTAATTGATATCTTCCGCAAGTCAGGGGTCGGCAAACTTCGGGCCAAGTGCGAAAAAATCCGTAATGCAAAAAAAAAATGCGGCTTCCTTTTTTGCTGAAAACATTCTTTTTTGAAACATTGAAAAAAAAAGTTATTGTGGTAAAAACTTACAGTTAGGCTCTTAATTTATAAATTTGCAAATACTATTGCATACTTTATCACTTTTTTGTTTTAAATAGTACTTTTTACTGTTACTACAAATATTTTAAGTAACTACAGCCCATAGCAATTTTTTTTCTTAAAGTACGTCCCGCAAGTATATTTTTCTAGAAAGTTTTGCCTGTTTCTTATAAAAAGCTGCCGACTAATCTAAGTAGTGAACATATGTGCTTAATTTAAAGAGTTTTTTTAGTCAATATTTTTTTCAGTTATTTCCTTTTTTAAAGAACAAGTTAAAATTTTATTTCGGTGCTTAATTATTTTAGACTTATATAATGAAATTTAAAGTTACAGTTTTGATTGTAAAACAAAAAGTTTTACAAAATTCATATTATTTCATTCAGTTTTAAATATTTAATTGCATTAGAACCGCATATAAAAAAAAGCTTGTTTATGTATGGATTTAACTATCAATATGTTTTAAATTGAATTACAAGTTGTTACGAAAAGTTAACATAATTTGATAACATCGAAGTAGCTGGGTGATCTTGGATAACATTTAACTAATATAGTATATATGTTTTAGTGTTATACTAAGGAAGTAAAACGATATTTAAAATATTTGTAATTTAAGTTCACATATTAATGTAAGTTTATTTTATTTTAAATATATTTCTTACTACTTTTATTTAAACGTTTCATAATTCATGTTGTTATATAGTTTTAAATGATATGCACAGGCTCTTATGGTTTTTAGATGCTTAAGTAAACTTGTTTATATTAAGAAGCAGAAATTCTCCAATTCTTATAAATATGTGTACAGTAAATGTTTTTAGAAAAATCTATGCATACATACAAAAAATTTTTAATGCTTTTAAAAATATACTACTTTTATTAAAACGTAGTAGGAACTACTAAACGAATATTTATATCAAGTTTACATCTTGATATAATTTTTTATTACTTATATAAGTTTTTGTCTACAATAAAGTTATTTTTAAGCCCATTAATGTGCATTAGTGCATCGTTTGAAAAAAGCTGTCGTAAGCTATAACTTTTCATCAAAATCTATACATTTTTGAATGTAATTTTTTGTATATATCAACTTAAGCCCATAAATAATTTGTTACCACTTTTCAGTTAAGTAAAAATTTATTTTTTTATTTTTATATATATGATTTAATATTTTGTTTAGATGATGAATATAATACCTACAGTCGATCTATGCCTAAAAACACGAAGTTAAACGGAATAAAGGTAGTTATTTAGTATCTACATTTAAATAAATATTTCTTCCATCAGTTAAGCTTTTTATATGGTATATTTCAAAAATTAGTTATCGAATAAAAATAGCCCTTTCAAAACGTATTATTGTATTATTGTTGCAAAATTTGTTTACTTATAAACATGGTGCTACTTAACATCATATAAAATTAGTCATTTATAAGCCTTTATTTATGTCATAATTAATAAAACGTGTTACCTTACCGCTTTTATTACTTAACAAAATGCTGTGTGTATTTATTTATAGTCAAGTGTTATTGATCATTTTTTTGAAGTATGCGCTTAAAGTATAAAACTTTTATAACACAAAAATTTTTACCTTGGAAAATTTTAGCTTTTTAAAATTTTATCATTAAACATACTGGCGATACTGTAGTTTTAAAAATTGTATTAAATTTTGGTTCCTTTTTTTTATAAAACACTTTTAAATTTAAGATAAAAATAACAAATTATTTGATATATATATAAATTAATACTTTATTACTTTTATACTCATAGGATACTGAAATACCAGATAACCAACAGTTCAAAAGACCTACGAGAAAGAAAAGTTATGAAGATTAATTTTCATCTTTTATATCAGTCAAAGCTATTTTATTAAATAATCTGTTAAATGAAAAATTCGAACGGATTCATATAACTGTTTGAATACTAAGTCTTTTAATTTTAAAAGAAAGAGGTTATGCACAAATAAAACAATACCTTTTTATTTTCTATTGTCGACGGTAGCTTACTCTAAAAAGTGTCTTTTGCATTCTTACATTTTAGAATAACATTCTTGGAATTTGTCTGCCTTATTTTTATCTTATCGCACTATTATTTCTACGTTACTGTGCTGTTTTTAAATTTCTTTATAAGTGAAGTTAACTGTAGTGTAAACTTTAATATAAAGATTCATGTACCTTTTTTATTACTTTTTAATATCTTATACAATCCAATCGTTATTACAGTTCGATTTTATTGCTGTTTTACATTATGAATAGAATTAAAACTAACTCGACTGTTCATAATGAGAATAACATTTGAAAATAAAGTAACTTACTAATTACTGTTGTTGCAATCAATATATTAATACAAAATTGAGTTTTCTTATTTTTTGTATTTTTGGCGATAAAAGTATAACTTATAAATTTGCATTTAATATTTATTAATAACAGAAGACTGCGAAAAAAATCAATGTTGATCAGATTCTTTTACTATTTAAGTCAAAAGAAAGTTTTGTATACGTAAAGGATTTTTTTAAAGTTCTTAGATTTATAAGTTATTATCGTAATTTTTTTTTTAAATAAGACATTTATGCAAAAATCTACTTCAATGAAGTGCTCATTTCATTAGCTATCATGTACTAACTATAAAGTATTATACGCTGCTAAATTAGTTGCTATGAAGACTATACTCTCAGTGTTATTTAAAATTGTAAAGGAAAAGCTGATAAACATATAAACCCTGTGCAAAGTATATAACAGGATCAGTAACTTATTGTTTATTAATTATGTTTAATTTGGAACTTTCGTGGTGAAAAAGATATAGTTTCTTGAAAACTAAATTCGTTACAAATGTAAAGTAACGTATATGAAGTAACTATGTTCATAGTTTTAAAATAGCCTGTTTATTAAGTATTACTTCAAGCTGATTAAATCTAAACTGTGTTTTTAAATGATCACAATTAGTATAAACAAATTAAACTACTATGTTAAAATAAAACAAGCTATATTATTTTACAAAACTAAAATAGTATAAATAAAGTTTGTATCCAAAAACTGTTTCCTAATAAAGTTTTTCTTAAAAATTAAATGTTCTAAACATACGTAACACATAACAGTTACATGACAATTATGACTTACGTGGTGCCACATCTCAAAAATAATATTTTTTTAAAAATGTAGCTGGAAGTCAATTAATAAATTTCGTGAAAACTATTAGAAATTGAATTGTCCTGCATACTGGAATAAGAGCTGTGCCCCGAAGAATTTAGCTTAGTAAAGAATTTTCAGTGCGTGCAATCATATATAAAAAAAGAGTACGAAATTTAGCTTTCTAGCTATAAGGTAATAACATTTAAAATCTTTACTAAGTTATTTTAATTATGCAAAAAGTAGTTCAAAAAATTGTTTTTCACAAATTTGTTTTGTAGACTTTTAATCTTGCTTTAACTTTCTTTCTGAAGTTTTTCCAAAATAAGCTTATTTCAAAATTATAAAAATTCTAAGTCGAAAATTTCAATAGGTTTCTTATCGAAGAAGCAAAGAAATTATTTTATATTTAAAACTTTTCTTCTACAATTTAAACAATCATTTTTAATCGTTAATTGTTTAGTCTTTATTTAATAAACATTTTTTTGTCAGTTATTTAAAAAGATAAAGACAAGGCCTTTATAACCATCAACAAAAGAAAAGTTTTAAGGAGAAGTATCAACTAAATAGATAACTTCTTCATAAAACTTTACCAGGCTGTAATTGTGTTAATAACAATTGTTAATTTTTTAATTTATTTATTTACAAGGCAACAATGTTTCTCCCCTAAGGGATCTTCAGGCCTGTAAAATAAGATAAACATAAAACGATGGACAACTTAAGAAAATACAATAATGCAAAAAATTATAATTGAGTTCAAATTAAAATAAAAATGTATAGCGCTATTACTAGATAATTAGTTAACAAAATTAAAAGTTTTATAACAATGAAAAAGACTTTTTTTTTAAATTTTAAATATGATTTATACTTACAATAGATGATTTGTTCTATATAGATTTGGATTTAGCTTATAACAAAACAAAATAAAACAAAATGGCGCTTAACAAATGAGGGTACGAGTAATAACAAAAACAGAACTAAGTGATAGAAAAATTAATACGCTAAGTTTTAAAATAAAATTTCCTAAAGTGCGGGCAGGTGTAGAAGAGCTCTTGTCTTTTGTTTAAAATTCGTTTCTTATTAGCAAGTGCTATTTCTATCTTTTCCAAATTGCAAGTCTTACAGATTTTACCTATATTCTTCATTTCCCTGATCTTGTGCATTATGCTCCATCTTAAATCGTAGCTGGTGTTATTGTTTTTTAGCCTCCAAATGTACTTGGAAAGCTCTGTTCCCTTGTTATTTTCATTCTTAATATCACTAATGTGCGCATACCATCTCTTTTTGAACTGGCTTCCTGTGGATCCTATGTATTCTTTTGTTTCGTTCTGACTGGTAATCGTCGCCTTATAAACAACATTACCCTGCAAACATTTGCCTCATAAATAAATTAAAAAATTAACTTTGTCTCCAATTATTTAAATTGTCGAGACCTCTTGTGCCCAAGGAATAATCCTTGCATATATTAATAACAATTGTGTCTGTTTTGATAAATATTGGTGGTGGAAGTATAAAATCTATCAATTTATGTAAAATGCATATACGAAAGTATTTTTGCAAATAATGATCATAGTTTTTTCTATTAGGCAAAAATGAGCTGCTTTAAAAAACCTTCTGGTGCATTAGGACGACAAAATTAAAATTGGATAATTGTTTAAAGAAAAAAAGGTTGTCCGTTTTTTTTTCACAGGAATTAAAAACATAATCTATTAAGAGTTCAAGCATTTAAAATTACTTTTCAAAATCAATTATGTTTAAAAAATTTTTTAAAAAGTGATGAATCTTCTGGAGTAACAGAACTGTCTGAACAGCAATTTAAAATTAAGGTTTTTGACTGCAGTAAAGAAAACATGTCATGGAAAGCTGATCATTTCTAACCTGAGATCATTTCTAACCAGCAATAATTTTTAACCCGACTACTTCTAACCCGATAATTTCTAACCCGATTTCTTTTAACTCGATCACTTCTAACCCGTTCACTTCTAACCCAATCATTTCTAACCTGATCACTTCTAATCCGATCACTTCTAACCCGATTAGTAAAAAATTGTTTGATTTTAAATCAAGTTTTTTTTTTTAGAAACTAACTTATCTTAACTGAATTGTTCTTATATACACTTTTAGTTTATTTGTATCAATAAAACTTAATGATTAGAAAGTTTTACTATTAATACATTTTTTATACAAGTTTTATCTTAGCTAAAAATAATTTCAAGTTACTTTTATTATTTATACTCTTTGATATTAACCTCATTAAATGAAACTTTTAGTTTGACTATATAAGATTTATAAAAACAAATTATACAATAATCTTCCTTTATTCTACCAAATTATGTTTCTGTGTGTCAACGAATCAACACACTTCAACTGGGTTGCTAATAGGAAAGATAAGTTTTTTTTTAATTAATAGAAATCCAGTTAAATAGAACAAAAGAGATAGAATATAATCCAGTTAAAGTGTGTTGATTCGTTGACACACAGAAACATATGTTGGTAGAATAAAGGAAGAATACTGTATAATTTGTTTTTATTTATATTTCAGTGAAGTTACTTCACTAGGATCTTTTGTTAGCAAACAATTAAACCTATATTTTGAACAGTTATATAAGGTTTATATATTTGGCAGTTTTTTATAGGATTTTTTTTGTAAGATTTTTAAAGTAAGCTGTTATAACTATATCTAAATTAGATTTTCTTGTGATTTACGTGGCTAGAATATTTTTAACGCAAGTAAATTAAAAAAATTAAACCTTTACAAAAGTAATGTTCAGATAAAAAAATCTTCATATGACAATTTATAAGCTACACTACAATTCTAGCGCAAACCTTGTATAGTTGTTAACTAATCTTTTACTATTTTATAGCAGGTCAGTTTTTTTTTCAGCTTAAAAACTTGCACAAATTTTTCTACAACTTGGACAGACCTTTAAGATAATGAAACTTACACAAACATTAGGCAGACTTAAATACTTTTGTTTTAATTAGTAAAACAACACGATTTTTAGATACAACCTAGCTAAATACAACTTATAAACATGTCAAGTAACAAAACGCAACATCATTTTATGTCGCTTGATCTTCTAGCTTTTGATTCATTAGTTAATTTCTACTTAGACCTAGACCAAAAAAAGTCACTGACACTTAAACAAACTTGTTATTAAGTTAAAAAGTCTGAGAGTGAACAAATATTTTTTAGTTATTCTTCTAAAACTTTTCACTTAAGTTTGTATGATATCGAAAATACTTTGATTATGACTTAAATTAGTACTTAAATGGTATATTTAAACTAATTTGTAAAAAAACTTGAAACAACGAAAGAACAAACGAAAAAAAAAAGACTATTTTAAAAGAAAATTACGAAGTTACTTATTTAAAAAAAAAGTAACATTACGAGCAATAGCGAGTTGTATATAGAGTAAAATTAAGTTTTATCTTAAATAACAGTTTTAAAGATGCAAAAATAATTTTTCACAGTTAATGTTAGAAACTTCTTTAATAATTTTTTAATGTTATACTTTCACAAGTAGGAAGTAATGACAGGAAGATCTAACTTAAATGTAGTTATAACAACTTATTTTACAATTCCTAAAAAGCTGAATTGAAAAAAGTTAAAACAATTTAGCAAATTTTATACAAACAAAAAAATTTTAGCGGATTGTTTTCAAAAAAAAAAAGTCGACTTTTATTGTGTTTTTTAAAAAGATAATCTATCGCCTTTTTTTTGTTGAAAAATAAAGTAAAAAGTTTTTTTGTAAGCATGTTAAAATTGTTCTTTTTTCGACTTGCCGAACCCTGATCTGAAAAAAAGTTTTGTTTGAGAAAAAATAATTTTAAATATAAAAGTTAAGAACAGTCAACTTTTAAATATCGCTTAATTAAAAAAAAATCTAAAAATAAATAAGTTTTTACTGCTCGGATTACATATGACCGGGTTAGAAATGATAGTAAACCCAACTCAGGTGCTTGAATGTCATTATTAAAATGACTTGGCGAGCTATATTATAGAATGGATTTGAGGTATTATGTACTAGAGCTGCTCTATAGCAGTAGAAGAACCTTCTCTTTATCTTATATATCTGACAAAAAGTTGTTAATTTTGAATAAAGGCTAAACTTTTGACGTTTAAAAATTGTTTCTTGTTAACTGTAGGAGAATATAAGTTTCAAATGTATAAAAGTCTTTTTTGCTTTGTTGATAAGAAACCTATTGAACTTTTTATATTTGAAAATAAGCTCATTATTAATTTATTTTAATAAGAAACTTAAAGCTTAGGCTTAATAAAAGTAACATAACTTAACTAAGAGATTACCCACACTTTACCTTACTAAATTTACCGATAGAGTAAAATTTATAAAAGTTGTTAGCTCAAATTGACTAACAGCTAGAAACAAATTTTTAATGCTCTTTTTTTTATATGATATCCTCACGCTGAAAAAAATACTGAGCTTAACTATTTTATTTTCGAGAGGCGCTGCTTCACCCCAGTGCTAACGAATACAAAATGAAATATTTAGTACTCCATATTTTTGGATGTAAACAGATAACGTGACTTTGCACACTGATGCTTTGTATACATTCAATTATATTAGGAATTACAACTTAAATATTATGCATGTTAGTTTAAGTTTACATTAACGATCCGTCAATTTAGAACAAATTTACATTCCACACCACTAAACACATTAAAAAAACAGAGCCTTGAAAAATATTCGTTCTAATAGACTTTATTACCAACTTGTAACTTTTTTTCTTTATATAAGTATGGTTACAAACAAATTGACTGAATACCTTAAAACAGTTGCAATTATTGAATATATGTAATATATTTAGAAACTATTCAAATCAACAGAATTAATTTCACACAATTTAGCTTTTTTGACTTTTCCTTTTACAAAGAGCCAAAATACAAATTGTAAAACTTTTTTGTTGCTGTTATTTTTCATTACAAAGTAAGCACATAAAACTAATTCAATATTGTTACCAAAAACTCACTAATAAAAATGTTCTACAACTTTTATTTAAACACAACGTTAAATAAAACTAAAAATAGGATTATGTTTTGATATCCTTAAACTATTTTAAGTACAACCCAAAGACAAATAGTTTTGTTAATTAAACTCATAACTGCTTGATAAAATTATTATTTTTTGTTAAAGTTTGCTTAGTTGAGCTCAGTTAATAATTTAAAAAGAAATATACAACACCAGAACTATCTATGGTTTTATAACTTAATTTACTAAGCTATCTATAACAACTTCAAATTCTATAAAAGGTCTGCTCGAGGTTACTTTTAAGCTGACTTTTTAAGTTGTTATTGATATTGAAGTTTTGACATTGTAAACAATGTAGCAAATTAGTTCGTAAATATCACTGCATTTGTCATTTTCTTTGTGATCAGCAACTCTTCTAAACATTTGACGCGATGTCTAAGATGCTCTGGTATCATTTGCATCATTGTATACAATGTCAAAAATCCAATATCGATAACAACTTCAAAGTCCTTAAATGGTTTATTTCATGGTGATCTTTATAGTTTGGAATCAATGCTCATCGAAAAACCATAACTAAAGACGCAAGCAATGAAAAGATAGCCCTATAGGCTACTACTAACAATATGTTAACTCAATTTTCATTATTTATTTTAGTTTGAATAGCATGTTGGCTTTAACTTTGTATACTAACTACGTCATAATTAAACATCTATCATAAATTTGAAATTTTTATTAATCCTCAAAACTGTTTTACATTTTATATAACTTTTAATAGTTTGGTTTTGGTACTGGTTTTAATTAAAAAGTTTAAACATAACTGACTCATTTTCGAAAAAAGTTTATTAATTTCGTTTAGCTCTCTTCAGAATAACATTGCTAAAAACTATGAATATTGTAGAGTAATTTTAGTTATATATAATGAATTTGAAAAGTCTAACAAAAAATAGTTACGTCATAAAGTATAAAAGTCTGTTTAGAAAAAGTTTGAAAAATAGAATAGAGCTGTACTGAACTAACTTGAAGTAATTTATAAGACAAAATTTTAAATGTTTTTGTTTTAGCAATTTTGTCTTGTAAATTACTTCAAGTTAGTTCAGTACAGCTCTATTCTATTTTTCAAACTTTTTCTAAACAGACTTTTATACTTTATGACGTAACTATTTTTTGTTAGACTTTTCAAATTCATTATATATAACTAAAATTACTCTACAATATTCATAGTTTTTAGCAATGTTATTCTGAAGAGAGCTAAACGAAATTAATAAATAAACTTTTTTCGAAAATGAGTCAGTTATGTTTAAACTTTTTAATATAACTTTTAAAAAAGAATCAAGTAGATTCGAAAAGCCTTAAGTTTATAATTTTTTTTAATGAAAAATATTTTAAAAATAGTTGCAAATGGTATTTAAATACAAAAAATTTGCTTCCGACAAAGGTTTAATATTTTAATGCTAAAAATTACTAAGTTTTACTGCAACACCCGAATATAAAACAAAAAATATTTTATTCAGCTACTTGCAGCACTATATGATTACAAACCTTCCTTAGATAAAAAGTTTTATTATCAAAAACAAACAATGATAAAATTTAAAGTTAAACTAAACAATTAAACTAAAGTTAGTTCAAAACTTGATGTTAAACAGCAAAAACCACAATTGTATGAGAAGGTTTTTACGTATTGTTATTTATCAGACGGTGCATAAATTAAAGCGACCTATAAATGTTGAAACACTAACAAAAAAATTATTTGTAAAGCTTTTTATATTTCAACAACAAAGTTTATAAATGAAAATCTTAACCCATTTTCTTGCTAGAAATCGATCTAAAGAACTGAAAATAGAACAAAACTTGTATTTAGTTCTTTTAATTCATTAAATTTTTTAAAAAGAACAACTACTTAAAATAATTGTCATAAAGCAGCTGTCAAAATTGTAAACCAATATAAAACAAGTTTATCAACGTTTTTAAAAACGATTTAAATCATAAACACTAATTACTACCAGTATGAAAAATTCTTACCATTGATAAAAACCTGCAACAACTAATCAAAATCTTATATACACTCAACAAATTAGCAGAAAGAAATACAATACAAAATCTCGGTTTAGTAAAAAATATACATATTATATTTTTATAAGCACCAAAAAAACAGCACAAAAGAAAAATCTTAATAAAACTTTGATTATTTACACAGTAACACAAGCAAAAAAAAAATCATTTTTGTGATAAAAAACTCTTCAAAACTTTTTTTATTCAAAGAATTGGCCTTGTTTTACAAGAACAATCAAACCTAAACAGCTATCTTTTTCACCCATTCTAGTACATTCTTCTTAGAATTTGTGTTCAGCGGTTGTCTGCAGTCTTTTTCATTTTTTCCGTCGCTGTGATTGCAGTTTGCCGCTTGCTTCTCTTTGCTGATTCCGACTTCTAAAATAAAAAAAAATCACTTCATAGCTGCGTTACAATACAACTACATAGTTGAAATAACCTTTAGTATTTGAAAAAAAAACATATTTCTAAATCAAAAACTTAACAAGTTTTTAAAATGATCAACGTTTTTTACCCTTTAACAAGCTTTCAAGATATAACTAAGCCATGTAATCTACTTGCTAGTTTTTAAAGTAAAAAATAATCATTAAAAACTAGTCTGAGTTGTCTTAAAATTTCAATTAAAAAAAAATTAATAACATTTCAAGTTTAATGCAAAAAAAAAGTTAAAACTTTATATGTTTTTGCAATTATACTAAAAATCAAATGTCTTAAAAAATAAAAATATTTTTTTATTTATAAGCCAGTAGTTATTTGGTGAAAAAAAAAGAAGTTTTATGATAATCTCTTACGATAAAGATGTTGTAATATACAGTCAATAACACAGTATAGATATTTGGACCTGGTAGTAAGCGAGTAATAAACTTCAAAATAAAAAAACAAAAGAACAAGTTATATTGTTTAAAATATGTTCTTCAAAACCTGTATTTTGATTTCAATTTATTTTAAACATACAGTAACCTCTCGCATCTTTACGCACTCGTGACGTTACGCACTCTCGCTTAGTTACGCATTTTAGAATTCTAAAACATTCAAAAAATAAAATTCTATTTTTTTTAATATTGCACAAATTAGGTTTATTAAATATCTTTAATTTAAAATATGCTTTTAAATGCTAACTCACCTCATTATATCTTTAGAATTTGTAAATTTATGTTCCTTGACTAATTTATATACATTTAGTTATACCTCAGTATATTAGAAATTTTGTTAACAATAAGAGATTAAATTTAAGCTTATCCTTATGTTGACAATTAAAAAAATAAAATTGTAGAAAAAAAAAATAAAATTATTAAATTAAAAAAAGTTGTAGTAACATAAACAATTTTTATTAAACATTTTTCCTATATGTTATATATTTTTGTTCAAAAAAAATAAATCCATTACAGCACCAAATGCATATTTTCGTAAAAGACTACGGAAACAAACTTTAATAAAAACACCACGCCATTTCTTAATTTTAAACAAATGCTTAATTATAAATTGAACTTGCAAAATACAACAGAATATAAATCTTAAGTATCAAATAAGTCGAATAAAAATAAAGATAAAATTCACATATTATTAGAATTAGTAAATTTTTCTGCGAGTATTATAATTTTATATAAATTTAAAACCTTTTTTTATTATTATATGTGTAGTTTTATCTTTTGATATCATATTTATAAATAAAGTAAACAAATTGTTAAAAGTGAAAATATACCCAGTATGATGTTAAGTAGAACAATATCAAAAAACAGCCATCATAGTAAGTAAATTTGGTACCTCTCGTATCTATACTATCTCTCGTATGTTTACTCAGTTTTTCTGTGGACACAATGTGCGTAAATAAGCGAGAGGTGAGTATCTCAAGAATTTAAATTTAGTTTAATTTTTGGCTGATTTATAATTAGGTTTAATGTAATTTTGTTTCAACAAAATTATTATTTTTTGCTTGACTTTTATTTATAGGGTGGCCAGGCCCCTGGTTTTTTAATTTTTTTCCTGGCTCTTGAAGGTATTTTTACTCTTTTTTATACATAATTAAATTTAGCATAAAATCAAATTTACGGTAAAAAAAGCTTTAAATAGTATAAAATATTTAAAAAATACGAAATTGCCACTTCAAATATCTTTGTAACAAATAAGATTCTGAAAAACGAGTAAATAATTGTTGTTTCTTATCTTGTCTAAATTTCATTATACTACTTGTATAAATTGTAAAAAAAAAACTAGGGTTTTTCTGATTTATTCTTTTGCCCAATTTTTGGAATTCCTGGTATTTAAGATTACATAACTACCCTGAATTTAACTCTATGTTTACTATAATTTTACTTTCTGTAACAATTTTTTTTTCTAATAAATTAAATTTTAATTTTATAAAATTCAACCGTGTTGTAAAAGTGACGTCATGCATAATGACATCAACAACAATCCATGTGACATTCTGCGACCTGGTTTCTCCCTCATTAGGAGTCATCAGGTAGACATAGTCACGATGAACCGTCGTATTAACCTAAACAAACGTGCTCAAACATATTAGCACTGAAGTAACTATAATCTCACATTGAAACTGACAATGTTAAAGAAATTGAGTTAAGAACGAACTAGTTGTCAATGTTTTCGACTGAAGCCCCATCAGTGCTAATGTAATTTAATGCATTTGGTTCTATTGATATAGAAGTTCATTGTGATTAATAAAAAAAAATTAGGAAAAATTAATAATTAATAGAAAATTAAAAATTAAGTATAAGTTATAGAATTTGTACTCATAATAGCTAAATATTTAAAATCGATTTTTTTTAAAAACAAAGCAAAAATTGTGAGCAGTTTTATAATCAATTCTAAAAAATAATAACTATTTATTTTTGAAACATTTAATTTTAACTAGCAATAATTAAAGGTATAATGCGATTTAAAACAATAATGAACCAAACGTATAACAGTATATAAATATTTACAATAGATATGTATTAAAAATACATGAATAATAATAAACCATATAATATCATATCAATCTGAAAAGATTTTTATAATGTTTAAAAAGTAATTCCAAGTTAATTTACCTGATACAACGTTGTAATGATATTAGCATCTCATTTTAGTATTTTAAAGCTCGTGAATAAATATGGAATTTTTTGTAATAATAAAAACAATTTTCATTATTCTCAAAACAAGCTTTTGCAAAACAATTTTTATAACTCTTAAAACAATTTTCTAAAACAATAAACAATATTGTTTACTTAAAGGAGTTACATTTGTTTTAGTGCTTATAAAACGGAATTTGACTTGCAATTACAGTGCAGTAGCAGTTTCGGCAAGTGTGCTTTAAGTTAAAATGCATTTTAAACACGTTAGATTTAAAAACTAATATTTTCTTGTGTGTTTAACTTTAGTTCTCGTATAGAGTGATGTAATTGTATCTTTGTGTTTTTTATTCTATGTAAATAAAATATAAGTGTTGTTTTGATTGTTGTATTAATATACTATAATAATCCTATTACCCCCTTTAGTAACATATCTGTATCGAGACATTGGAAACCATGTGTGGCCTGTATTTTAGGAATCTTCTGATATTTAGGAATTAGGTGCTTTATCAATTAAAAAACGCAGCGAAAAAAAAAACTTTAGTTTATTACTAAACAACTTTTTAACGAGTTTAAAATTTTGACAGTATAATTTGCGATAATACTTTACTTTGCGACATTTCACTATGATAATAGTAAGAAAAATTGTGTGAATAACTTTCTACTTTGAAACAGCAAGTCTACAATTATAATACAAGTGTGTGGTAGTGGTTTATTTAGTTTTGTTAAAAGTGAAGCTTGATGTCAAGGATTTTTTGCTGGAAGTACTATATAATTTTTGCGGTGATTTCTATGTATAGTTTTATATATGCTTTTTTAGTGCTTAGGTGCTTATTTTATTTGCTAATGAGCATAATATTTCTTCTTCTTAGTGCACAATATATGTTGCAACTAACATAAGTCGCATGGGTGCGCAGTATTTCGATCCTAAAAAGTTTAATCTTTTTAGCTAAGGTCTCAATATAAGTTGCAACTAACATAAATCGCATGGGGGCGCAGTATTTCGATTATAAAAAGCTTAGTCTTTTTACTGTAGTGCACAATACTCTTTTGAAGATGTTGTAATTTACATAAGTCGTCAGGGGACGCAGTATTTTAGTGCAAAATTGCATTTTATAAGTTGCCAAGAGAGCGCAGTTATTATATTTTTCTAAGCATAGAAATGTGAAGTAAGAACCGCATTAAAATTTAGAATTACAACAGCAGAATAGTTGTTCTCAATAACGTCTGAGTTTTAGCTGATAAAACAAATTTGTCTATTTGTTTACTACTACTACTACTTTATTGTTTTGATCTGCTGATTGATTGTTCTAAAGTATAGATTGTATTTGTTTTAAACCAGAATGTTGCTGAAGTTTAAAAATATATTTGAATGAGTTTTCATCTTTCTTAGTCGTAAAATGGCAAGTTTCTTGCCACATTTTATTACTCGTTTCAAGTTCAAGTATAAAGTTGTGTTAAAATTTTCCCTTTGAAAGAAATCAAAAATAAACTCCCCTTAAATTTAGCAGTCGTCGCTTGTTATATAAATTGTTGCGTTTGTATCTTTTTAACGTTGTTTGAAGCAAATTGTCGTTTGATAACCACAGCTTTAAGCACACCTGACACCTTGCTACTGCATGAAACTTTAAAAGTTTTGTTGTTTATAAGTACGACAATAAACAAAAGATTGAATGAAGATTTTGTGTTTATTCTATGACGTCACGATCAAAATTCCTGCTGTCATTGTTTCCGAAGCCAATCGATGTGATGTTTTTCTGATTCAGAAACCAGCTAGAAGACAGAAAGTCAAATGTTTCCTAAAAGAAACAAGACGTTGTCAATGATCCAATTGATGGTTCATAAGCCTCTATTAACAACCTGAGGATAACAGCCCGACGACGAGCCCGAGGACAACAGGCACAAGGACAAGAACCCCAAGGATAAGAAGCTGGAGGACAACTAAATGACTATCATTGTTACTTACTTTGTCTTTATGTTGTGTTTTATCTAAGTTTTTGTAGATTATGTAATTTTTGAGATAATAAGAAATACAGTTTCTTTTTCTTACTTTTTTTAAACCGGACTTTTGATACTGTCTAAAAAGTTTAAAGTTAAGTAGAATTTTAAGGATTTTAATTATTTTTTAATTAATTAATTTTACCAGGCTTTAAACGTTAAAATTGAAAATTTAAAAAGAAACAATGTAATGATATTAGCATCTCATTTTAGTATTTTAAAGCTCGTGAATAAATATGGAATTTTTTGTAATAATAAAAACAATTTTCATTATTCTCAAAACAAGCTTTTGCAAAACAATTTTTATAACTCTTAAAACAATTTTCTAAAACAATAAACAATATTGTTTACTTAAAGGAGTTACATTTGTTTTAGTGCTTATAAAACGGAATTTGACTTGCAATTACAGTGCAGTAGCAGTTTCGGCAAGTGTGCTTTAAGTTAAAATGCATTTTAAACACGTTAGATTTAAAAACTAATATTTTCTTGTGTGTTTAACTTTAGTTCTCGTATAGAGTGATGTAATTGTATCTTTGTGTTTTTTATTCTATGTAAATAAAATATAAGTGTTGTTTTGATTGTTGTATTAATATACTATAATAATCCTATTACCCCCTTTAGTAACATATCTGTATCGAGATAACGTATATTTGAGACAAACTAAAAAGACAAATGTTAATTATTTTATTTAAGTTACAAATGTATGTTAAATTTATCATGAAAAATGAGTTAAATGTTTTATATAAAAAATGAAGTCTACAGCAACAAAATAAACTTACCTCATCTGCTAATTGTGGGTATTTCTGTAAAAACAAAAACTAATTTAGTAAAAAGTAGCTTAATTTTATATAATGCTATTGATATTTTGAGTGCACGACTATTCAAATTCGGACAATTCAAATTGTTAAAAAAGATTGTAACAGCTACTAATAAAAAAGTTATGTATATTTGTCAAATATAAAAATACATACGTAGGTCATATTAATATCTACAAGCAACTTTTTTCTTTTTGCAAAAGATTAAATATTTATTGAGATATGGCTTAAATAAAGTAAAAAACATAGTTATTTTTAGTAATTTTTAAATATCTTGAAAACCATTTTAGATAATTGAAAAAAAGAAAAAATAGCTCGTAGATATTAATAAGATCTACATATTTATTTTTCGATTTTTTCAAATTTATTTTATTTATTGAGAAATAATATTTTAAACATTTTTTTAAGAATTTGAATTGTTGGAATTTGAGTTGTCCGAATTTGAAATGACATGTAACCTTATATTTTAAATATCAAAACAACATTAGTAAACTGTATCATAATAAACTAATTAAATTTTGATAAATTAAAATCTTATGCTTGGCAAGGATGCCATAGATTAAGAAAATTTTTTTTTTGAATTTTTCCAGGTTTTGAAGGTATAAGTTTTTTTTGTTAATTTTGAGTATAAAATTTAATTTAAGAAAAAAAACAGTATTAAATAGTAAAAAAAAGATTTGAAAATATATTCAGGGTTTCCACTCTTGATACAAAAAACTAACCTTAGTGACCTGAAACTGTCTTGAGTCATCCTAAGTTTTTTATTAAAACCTTAAAAAAGTTATTTCTTTAATAATCAATTAACTTTAAAAAAAAAAGGTATTGAACAAAAATGATTTTAACTATAAAATAGCAAAATGTAGAAACTGGCACAAGTAAGCATTGTCCAAGATAAAAAAAACTGGACTGAGATTTTCAAGATGTTTATCCTGAGTTATTTATGTATAAAAAAACTGCCCTCAGTCATCCTGAGCTTTTTATATAACTTCAAACTGTCCGGAGTCATCCTGAGTGTGAGGCAACCCTTCATTCTGAATTGCTACTTAGATATGTTTTATAATAACTATAATTCAAGTAATACAAAAAAATATTGCATATGATATAATTTTTTTAGTTTATCAAAATTTTATTATTTTGCATATAAAACTATTTTTTAAATTTCTCTAATTTCAGGTTTTTCCAAATCTTTTTTGCTTAAAGTGTCGAATTTTAGGTTATTCCAGGTTTTATAGCAACCCTGAGTTGACTTGTAACAAAATTATTGTTAAAACAGGATTAATTTTCATCGAAATATTAACATATTAAAAATACATTTAAATATTTAAATCAAGAAAATTTTTACATTAGCAAGTAATAACATTTGCTAAATTGCTAATCATTTTGAAAACAGAAAAAACATGAACAAGTCTTTATACATAGTATTTAAAAGGTCTATTTAGTATTTTTTAAATTTAAAAAGAAGATAGTACTATTTTAAAATTACAAGGATCCATATAAGACTCGACATTTTAAGAAGTACAATAAATATTTTTTTTAACATAAAAAAATAGTTTCAAACCAAAATGTATAACCATTTAGTTTTTAAATGTGTTAAAATCTAATAATTTCTGATTAGAGCAACTGCTATATTTACTTGCTATTAAGCTTTATAAACATAATATTAAACAAATATAATTTATTTCAAATATATTAAAATTAGGACCCTAAAACTAATGAAAATATATTATAGACTTTAAAACAAGTATTATAAAGTTATTACATTGTGCACGATAGATCTTGCACTTTTCAAAAATTGTTTAGCAGCCAGAAAATAATCGTCGCCGGAGTTGTTGTACATCAGTGCGTTTTGTATGATGGTGATCACTTTCATTCTGTACAGGTGCCATGATGTAATCTAACGTGTGTTTAAAAGTTAAATTTAAACCAATTGATTAAATTACTTTAGAGACTTATTGAATATAAATTATAGTTATGAACAAATGTACTAAACAAAATTAAACCTTTAAATATTCTATAAATTAGTTGAGGCTCTCACTGTTTAAATTAAAAAATAATACCATTATAAATAAGCTTAGAAAAAAAATTGTCAAGTTTTACAAGCTTTGGTGTCACTGAACTTTATATCAGAATTGTATAATATATTCTATTTATTATAATATAATATATTTATTATAGTAATATCTTTACATAGACTAAAAATTCTTATTTTCAATAAAAACAATTATACGTAATTTATTTTTAAATATTACTTTTCCTAACTGCAAAAAAACTTACTTCTCCTTTTTCTACATCTTTTTTTAAAGTCTGCAAGTCAAACTTGTTTTTGACAACGTCAGAGTAATTCGGGGCTTGTTTGTCTTTGACAGGAGTCCTGAAGTGTTCACTTGACCTAGAAAATTTACAATATTTATTAAAAACAGCTTGCTTAAATTAGAAACAAATTAATTGAAAAGTTAAAAAAAAATTTAAACTTACACTAAAACAAAATATTATTGTTGCTATCAAATGAATGTTATTTAAGTTTTAATAACTTTAAGTACCATAATATCTGCTATTCTATAACAATAATACAATATATACTTATTAAATATAGAATATAAATATTTAACATAATATTTGTTATTTGTTAACTTCGACTCTTATATGGGTGATACATAATTTATCTAAGACTATAAGCTAGTGCTAGTCTATAAATATACTTATAATATAAAAAACTGTCATACAATTGTCTCAACTTACTATCAAACTTGATAAAGTCTTTTGTTTGTCTTATAAAAACTACACAATAAAATTAAAATTATAAAATTCTTTAAAAATAGCTTAGTATGTAAACTAATTTTCAACAAATTCAATTTAATGATTATACCAACTCAAAGCCTTTAAGTTGTTCAGTAATAGTAATGAGTTGTTGCTTCAGAATTTTTCGGGTTTTGTCCTCATCATCAGTGCTGTAGAACATAAAACAAATTCTAACTTCAATCATTAACAATATTTTTAAAAGTAAAAAGACTTAAATAAATAATACAAAACAATATAAGTTCTTAAAAAGCATAAAATTATAATCAATTTCAAAATGTCCAAAAAAAAATTGACTGTTTATAAGGTATATTACTTGAACTAACTGTGAATCAAAAGAGCTTGTGGTATTTCGTGCTGGCGTCTTGATACTTGCACTGCTTCTGTGTTTACCTGTTAATTAATAAATATGATTTTACAACTTTTAAAATATCAAAAAAAAACATTTTTTCAAAAAGTATTTTGTTAGAGTAGATTAAATGAGTTTCTTTTGATAAGTCAATCCTTGCAGATTAAAAAAAAAAGTTAAAGACTCTTTTAAAGATTCAAAGAAAAAGAAAACGTTATTGCTTTCTACAATTATCAACTTTAAAAAAAATGTTTTTATTTTCTAAAAATTTTATAAAACTAAAGTTTTAAACATATACAACAAAATTTTTTTTAAATAATTTAAAAAATAGAAATATAAATTATAAAAAAGTAAAAATGATAACTAAAATTTATTTTTAATTAATATTGCCTTCTTATATATTTAATTCAAAAAAAGGTCTTACAAAAATTAAATTATTCACGTTAATATAAATATGTAATTCAAAGTAATAAACAACGCACTTAATTAATTTATAAATTAAAATTTAGATAGTAACAAAAAACTAACGTTTTCGACCTCTTTTTTTAGCTGGTTTTTGAGTAGGGTGCTCTTCTTTCGTATCTGGCTGTGAATTTTTAAATCGTCAATTTTATATTTAAAGTTGTTAATTAAAACTTTATACATAACTACACTAATCTACACTAATAATGGCAACAGGTCAAAAAAAGCACGAAGACAATTTAGCACGATGGTTCACTTTACACGAAGGGTCACTTTTGCACGAAGGGTAATTTTTGCACGAGAATTTAAAAAAACAAGTAAAGTACAAATAAAAAGAAAATATCAATAAAAAATATAAAAGAAAAATTAAAAATGAAGAATAAAAAAGTTAATGACCGAGGGTAAGGTTAGGGGTAAAAGTGATAGTAAAGACAAAAATAACAAATAAAATTAAAAGAAATAAAATAAATAAAAAAAAAAGAAAAAAAAATCAAGAAAGAAAACTAAAAAAAAAAAAATAGAAGAAAGTTACTGACCAAGGGTAAGGGGTAACAGTCATAGTAAAAATATAAAATAACAATGAAAATTAATAAAATAATAACAAAAAACAAGAAAAAAAATTAACAAAAAAACGAAAAAGAAGAAAAACAAATAAAAATAATAAGAATTAAGACTAATTAGAAATTTTTTCAACCGGTGCAAAAGTGTCTTCAAGCAAAAATTTCACTTCATACAAAATTGTCTTCATGCAAAAGTGTTCCTTCGTGCATAGTTGACAACTACCCAGTCTACACACAGGGTTGCCACTTGTTTTTTCAAATTTTTTTTCCAGGTTTGCCAAATTTCTTCCAAGTTTTTAAAAGTACACATTTTTGGGTCTATTTTTAGTTTTAAATTAATTTCTAAATAAGAAACTATGTTATGTAGTATAAAAACATTGAAAAGATCCTGCTGTAACAAAATGTATATTTTGTTTTGTTAAATGACCGCCAGGGGGCGTTAGACGATTTTTTATCAAATCACGCGATAAAACTTTAACAATGTTTGTTATTGCGCTCATTAGCCTCTAGCTCGCGCACTACGCGCAGCTCGACTATCTTGTTAAATATTTTGTTTTTTGGCTCAGTTAAGCCATAAGACCGTGCGAGAAGCACATTAATTGATTATAAGAACTTTTTTATTATTTTCATTATATAAGATATTGATGTTCATTTGTATTATTGTATTATATTGTGCTTAGATAAGCCATAAGATCGTGCAAGAAGCACATAACAATTTAAGACTATGAGTTACTAGTAAGACCTATTTTTGTATTTTAAGATTGTGACATTCAGAACATTATTAAGAACATTTTAATTTGTAGAATTTGGTGTTTATTTGTTTTGTTTATTTTCGCAGTTTTATTCTACTGATAAATTGGCTGCTTTATCACTTCTACTTTCATTTACAATAAAATTACATGTTCAATAAATTCACTTCATTAAAGAAATTATTTATAACAAGTTTATTACATATTTGTTAATTACTAAGTTAAACCTAATGAGTAACGTAAATTCAGTAAAACCCTTAAGAATAAGTCACAAAAAAGAGTACTTCCCCCAATTAAAGGTAGTTCCTACACCAGGCCCTCGAGGACTACACTGTGAAGTTACTTTAAATGTATTTTCAATAAAAATTTTTTGATGATGACAAAAAAATCTTATTTATATGTTAGATTTTTTGTGTGAAATCAAAATTTTATTACTGAAAATGTTAAAATTATTAAAAATTTCCATGTTTTTTGATCAAAATTCCAGGTTTTTTTTTGTTCAAAATTTCTTTTATTCCAGGTTTTTCGAGGTTATTTTTGCCTAAATTGTCAAATTCCAGGTTTTTCCAGGTTTTCAGGTAAAGTGGCAACCCTTTACACAGCCTAGACTCTAGTGCTTATATATATAACTACATAAACACCACGTTACTTGTTATTATTGAAAAAATATCATTGATAAATATTATTAGACTTAGTAGTGTTACAATAAATAATTTAATACTATTGACAAATTAATTTCTTTAATTACGATTTCAAGAAAAATTAAAAAAAAAAATTTCAAGCTGAAAATAACTTATTTCGAAGAAAAATCAGTAAACTAGCAAAAACTAAAACATCAATTTATATATCTAGTAACATTAGAAAAATAGCTCCAGTTTTCTATAACCTAGTTATAGGTAAAAAGAAATTTAAGAAAAAAGTTGCAGTAAAAATATTACATAAAAATAAGAAAAACAAAGCTGTATCAAAAACAATACAGTTTCCAAGCTATCTACTTAGATGTTAGAGTTTTAATAACATCTTAAGATTTGTTTTAATCATAGTATTAAATTTAAATCAAATACTTTGAATACTTTCCGTTGAGCTATTCTTTATTTTGTCTTTTGAATAAATGTTTCTCTACAAATAATTTTATTTAAGTTACTTTAAAAGGATGTATGTTAGAATGTTCAAAACTATATTTCTTAAATTATATCACAGATGTTCTTGTGCTAAAACTTTATTCCGACTAACGGCGTTTCACTGCTCTCAAATAAATTTAAGAACAGATCCACGGAGTCTACAAAATGTTAACACACATTAGAAAAAAAGCAGAAAAAAGCATGTATAATTATGTATAGTGTTTATCTAGGTAGTAACTATAAATGGACTTTATGGTTTAAAAACAAAGTTTGGGATAAAAGCGTAAAATTATAAAATTGTCTACAAAAAAAACAAATTCAATAAAAGTAGGCACCAACCTCAAAAAGCTCTAAGAATAGGCAGGTTTTAAAAATGAAAATCAAATTGAGTTGTGCAGAAACGCCACGTCATAATAATTTTAACAAATTATTCAATAATTTATACAGCTTGAAAACATGAAGTATTAAACTTGCAAGAATATATAAGTTTTGTGAAATAAATTAGTACATAAATAGACAGAGTTATTTAAAGTAGAATCGTCGGTTATGGGGACAGATATTCGATAAATCTTGCCGCTTATTCAGAAGTAGGTCTTTATCTTCTGCTGCAATTACTGCTCTTTCTGTATTGCAAGTTGGGCAAATTCTACTTACTCCGTTGGATGTATGTTTTATCTTTGAAACAATACTCCACTCCATGTTTGGCCTTTTACCGTACCTGTGAAAAAAACTCCAGACATAATCCGATAAACGCGTGCTTTGTTTTTTATTTATATTTTTAAAAGTATGTTTATGATTAGCATATCTATCCTTGAAACTCCCTGCTGTACTTCCGATATAAATTTTATCTGGGCCCTTACTTTCAACTTTAACTTTATAAATTACATTTTTAATTAAGCAATTACCTTTTAATGGGCAGTTATCTTTGTTTAATTTACGGCAATTACATGTTTTAGGCATATTACTTAACTTATTACTATTAGTGTTAGTTGGTTTTGAATATTTATTTATAGTTTTATTGTTATGCATTTTGCTTATACTTTTAGCGCTATTGTCGCTTACTTGTTCTAAGTTTTCTTTTATCATTTTAGAAATACTTCTAGTTATACGTTGATTATTATAATCTACACTATTGTTAGTACTATTGATATCGATATTTTCATTATCATTAATATTAAAGTTATCATTATAGCTTATATCTTTAATGTTAAAAGTTTTAATATGTTTTACATTATTGTTACCATAATTAAAATTTTTACTATTAGGATTATTATTATTATTACTGTTATTAAAATTATTATTATTATTATTATTATTATTACTGTTATTATTAATTTGATTAGTATAATTAGAAATATTGTTCATATCTACGTTATTACTAACTTTATTACTAGAGTTATTATTTGTATTAGCTTTGATATGTCTATTTTTAAAATTTGAAATTACTGTTTTGTTGTGCGATTGTATTAAAGTTTTAACATTACTCATGCAACTATAAGAAATTTTAACTGTCTTTCTATTAAAAATTTTGTTATAAAAGTGGCTATCGGGGAAGTGTTTATCGACTAGCTTTAAAAATTCTTTACCTAAGTTTATATTAACTGAAGAGCAATATGGAGGATTATACCACATTATATGTCGGTTACGCGGTTTTTTGCGTTTTTTATCTACATCTAATTTTTCATACTTTAATTTACATTTAAAACCTCGATTTTTTAATTCATTTTCGTACGGTGCTTTTATTTCGTTAAATATCTTTTCGTTCGAAGAGAGGGTACTTAGACGTTTTTGTGTCATTACCGGGAGACATTTTTTTACATGGTAAGGGTGGTCAGAATTAATATTGATAAAGTTTAATAAAGAATTCGGTTTACGGTACGGACGGTAAGTATTATTAGATAAATTTAAAGTAACATCTAAAAAATTCGTTATTTGCGCTCCTATTTCTAAAGTTATTTTAAAACCGATATCAGACATCAATCTAAACGTTGACTTTTTAATTTTTTCGTAAACAAGAGGTTTTGAAAGATCAATAACACCGAGTCCATCATCTCTATACAACCCACAATTATCAAAAATACTTTTGAGTTTATCTAGGATGTATAAGCCTACAAGATCGCATACCTCCGCTCCATGAAAACTACCCATTGGTATATCAAAAAAACTATCGGTATCATTTTTCTTCCATACATCATCACCCGAAAAAAGCAAAGAGTCGCACGAATGGAATATAATGTCTGTATCAGATTTATTAAAATTAGAAAATTGGGATGCATAATCTAGTGCGTTAATTAAGTGCGCTTTCGTAATAGACGGGTAAAATTCGACGATATCAAAGCTAATAAAACGCTTACTACTTTTATTGTTAATATTATTAAACCATTGTAATAGTTCACCAGTGTTTTTCCATTGGATTAGACTAGTGGCTGTTCTTACGTCTTTAATTATACTAGTTAAAATTTGTTTAGATATTTTACCAATATGCGTTTTACTTTTACTTATTAGTCTGCACTTGACTGTTGCAGGAAAATTATCTTTATGATCCTTTACTGTTATATATGCTTGTGATCTTTCTAACTTAGGTATACGTTTACCAGTAATATTATTTTCATTTAAAAGTTCTTGTGCACGGGAGTCTATCGTATCAGCCGGATTATTGGTACATTTTTTATAGTTTTTTGTGATATTATCTAAAAGTGACGCACTAGATTATGCATCCCAATTTTCTAATTTTAATAAATCTGATACAGACATTATATTCCATTCGTGCGACTCTTTGCTTTTTTCGGGTGATGATGTATGGAAGAAAAATGATACCGATAGTTTTTTTGATATACCAATGGGTAGTTTTCATGGAGCGGAGGTATGCGATCTTGTAGGCTTATACATCCTAGATAAACTCAAAAGTATTTTTGATAATTGTGGGTTGTATAGAGATGATGGACTCGGTGTTATTGATCTTTCAAAACCTCTTGTTTACGAAAAAATTAAAAAGTCAACGTTTAGATTGATGTCTGATATCGGTTTTAAAATAACTTTAGAAATAGGAGCGCAAATAACGAATTTTTTAGATGTTACTTTAAATTTATCTAATAATACTTACCGTCCGTACCGTAAACCGAATTCTTTATTAAACTTTATCAATATTAATTCTGACCACCCTTACCATGTAAAAAAATGCCTCCCGGTAATGACACAAAAACGTCTAAGTACCCTCTCTTCGAACGAAAAGATATTTAACGAAATAAAAGCACCGTACGAAAATGAATTAAAAAATCGAGGTTTTAAATGTAAATTAAAGTATGAAAAATTAGATGTAGATAAAAAACGCAAAAAACCGCGTAACCGACATATAATGTGGTATAATCCTCCATATTGCTCTTCAGTTAATATAAACTTAGGTAAAGAATTTTTAAAGCTAGTCGATAAACACTTCCCCGATAGCCACTTTTATAACAAAATTTTTAATAGAAAGACAGTTAAAATTTCTTATAGTTGCATGAGTAATGTTAAAACTTTAATACAATCGCACAACAAAACAGTAATTTCAAATTTTAAAAATAGACATATCAAAGCTAATACAAATAATAACTCTAGTAATAAAGTTAGTAATAACGTAGATATGAACAATATTTCTAATTATACTAATCAAATTAATAATAACAGTAATAATAATAATAATAATAATAATAATTTTAATAACAGTAATAATAATAATAATCCTAATAGTAAAAATTTTAATTATGGTAACAATAATGTAAAACATATTAAAACTTTTAACATTAAAGATATAAGCTATAATGATAACTTTAATATTAATGATAATGAAAATATCGATATCAATAGTACTAACAATAGTGTAGATTATAATAATCAACGTATAACTAGAAGTATTTCTAAAATGATAAAAGAAAACTTAGAACAAGTAAGCGACAATAGCGCTAAAAGTATAAGCAAAATGCATAACAATAAAACTATAAATAAATATTCAAAACCAACTAACACTAATAGTAATAAGTTAAGTAATATGCCTAAAACATGTAATTGCCGTAAATTAAACAAAGATAACTGCCCATTAAAAGGTAATTGCTTAATTAAAAATGTAATTTATAAAGTTAAAGTTGAAAGTAAGGGCCCAGATAAAATTTATATCGGAAGTACAGCAGGTAGTTTCAAGGATAGATATGCTAATCATAAACATACTTTTAAAAATATAAATAAAAAACAAAGCACGCGTTTATCGGATTATGTCTGGAGTTTTTTTCACAGGTACGGTAAAAGGCCAAACATGGAGTGGAGTATTGTTTCAAAGATAAAACATACATCCAACGGAGTAAGTAGAATTTGCCCAACTTGCAATACAGAAAGAGCAGTAATTGCAGCAGAAGATAAAGACCTACTTCTGAATAAGCGGCAAGATTTATCGAATATCTGTCCCCATAACCGACGATTCTACTTTAAATAACTCTGTCTATTTATGTACTAATTTATTTCACAAAACTTATATATTCTTGCAAGTTTAATACTTCATGTTTTCAAGCTGTATAAATTATTGAATAATTTGTTAAAATTATTATGACGTGGCGTTTCTGCACAACTCAATTTGATTTTCATTTTTAAAACCTGCCTATTCTTAGAGCTTTTTGAGGTTGGTGCCTACTTTTATTGAATTTGTTTTTTTTGTAGACAATTTTATAATTTTACGCTTTTATCCCAAACTTTGTTTTTAAACCATAAAGTCCATTTATAGTTACTACCTAGATAAACACTATACATAATTATACATGCTTTTTTCTGCTTTTTTTCTAATGTGTGTTAACATTTTGTAGACTCCGTGGATCTGTTCTTAAATTTATTTGAGAGCAGTGAAACGCCGTTAGTCGGAATAAAGTTTTAGCACAAGAACATCTGTGATATACATTCCGATAAGCTTAGCTTGTCAGGATCTCCGGGATTTAACGCCTTATAACGTTACATCTTATCTTTCTTAAATTATATATAGTTATCAGGGTTGCCGAAAGTATTTTGAATTTTTCTCTAAGGCGTTCTAAGTTTCTTACAGGTTTTTAAAAATATAAGTTTTTTTGTTCATTTTTAGTATAAAATAAATTTTAAGGTACAAAACTGCCTTACATAAAATAAGCACATTGTATGGATATTGCAAAGCTATTTTAAATATTTTTTTTCAATTAAGAGGTCTTTAATACATTTTTATAATTTCTATAAGATAGATTTTTTGTACCTATTCTAAATTTCATTACTTAAGATTATAAATTATTTGAAAATCTAGATTTTTTAGCGATTTTTGTCCTAAACTCTAGGTTGTTTTTTTTAATTTCTCAAATAATAGGTATTTTCCATCTAAACTGTCAAACTCTAGGGTTTTTGGCAATCTTGTGTGTAGAATAATCGAACTGTAGCTCGTTTTATTAAATATAAATTTTTATATTACATATGTGTGTCCATATTTATTTTTGTTGTCGTTTCAGACTTTTTATTATTAATAAAATATTTATACACAAGGAGCTTTTCTTCACTGTGTTTAGAATATATTGTTTATATAAATAAAAATGACATAAAATTTTCCTATAAATTATAACTTTGTAAAATAATTTTTTTATTTCACATACATAAATTACTTTGATTACCTAATTAAGTTGACATTTAAGAAGCAAACTCGTATATATATAAAATGACTGTAAATTTTCAACATAAAATTTTATTTTAAAAATTCCTAAATAAAAAAAAGCTGCTAGTGAAACTTTTGATTTACAATACGTTATATTGCACCTTTGCAATTGTATACAAAACATTATTGTTTATCTTGCGTAAAAAAAGGAGATAAAAAAAACTCAAAATATTGTACAGAACTTTCAAATTTGAAAACAATAATTACCATATCGCGCGTGTCAGCATCAGTTACAGTAGACATAGTATCAGCATCAGTATCGGCTTGATCGTAACTTGGCTCCTCCTTTATAACTCCTTTTTCAGTGCTAAATTCTTCTTTTAAATCGGGTAGATCTTCGTTAACTTCTTCAGTTGTACTTTCCTTGTTAAACAATTTATCAGAATAAAGTAACCTATTTTAAGTAATCACATTTATCAACAAGCTTACAAAAGTTTAGCTACAGCTCACCTACGAAATTTTGTTAGTAATGTATTCAAACTTTAAACAAAACAAATGGGCTTTGTTAATTATTTTAATTTTTTGTGCCCTTATTTGTAATACTTATCTTCATTACTTTTTAAATCACAATTTATACGTCCAACTAGTTGTGTATACTAATATATTTTTTGTTATAAAACTTGAAGATAAATCATAAGAAAAACATTGATCTGTAACATTCGTCTTCAATTTTTTCAAAATCTGTGCTAAGTAAATTGCTGGCAAATAGTTTTTGGTCATACTAAACTATAAAAATTATAAACACTTATTTTAAAAACACGATACTTTTTATGTTTTTACTGTCTTAATAATTAAAAAATGTTTTATGAATTATAATTTTACATTATAAGCAGTTTTTTCTAGTAGAAAAAAACCATAAAAATAATATCTATATTACTAAACTTTCTATGCACAGTAAAACAATTTCTATGAACAATACTGTGCGCATTCGTAAGACCCTGGGTCTATAAAATAATTTAAAACAAACACTAACTACTTTGATGATTTCATCATTAAACTCAAGCTGCCGGTTTACTGATTTAACAACTTTGCTTTCTTCTTCAACTTTCATAACAATTTTAGGTGGAATGGAGACTTCAGGACTTGAACTTATTTTTACAGGAGAACTGGTTTCTAAAGATGACTTCGGAGTTAGACTTTCTGTGTGAGTCGCTTCGGACGTAGACTCGATTGGAGAAACTTCATGAACAGGACTTTGCTCTTTTTCAATACGAGCTTCTATAAGTTAAAGTAAACAATGTTAACCAAATAAAAGTTTATTCTTACTACTAAATATTAAAATTATTCAAGTAAAAGTGATCTTTGGACACTATTTAAATATTTTAGGGTTTTTGTAACATAGAAAATAAATATAAGTACAAAACATCCAAAAGATGTTAATAGTACTTTACGAATTTATAAATACTAACTTTTATTATACAAGATATCATTAAAAAATTTACAAGAGTTTTAATTTTTTTAAATATACTTTTAAAAAATAAAAGTTAACATAAAAGACTAAATAAACAATAAAACTAGTACAAAATTTGCAAGTAAATATAAGAAAACTAACTTAGTTAACAACAAAATCTATAAATTCGTGGATTTAAATCTACCGTGGATAAAGTATCTTAAAACTTAAAAATAAAAAACTTACTACTAAAGCTTTGATATTTCCCTTCAAGATTCTTAGTTTCTTTATTTTCTTCCGTTCCATCGTCCAGCTTTGAGTAAAAAATTGTTAGATTTTAGAAAATAAGTTCAACTTAGGGCTATAACAGTTTTAAATTAAACTTTTTGCGAAAATTAACAGTAAACTTTATAATTCGTATAATTTTTTAATTACTGTAAATATAAAGTATTAGTCACATTTTATACATTACCATTATTAAATTAAGCTTTTAAGATTTTTTCGGTTTAGTAAAAAAAAATCATATATATATATATATAAATACCACAGATGTTTTTGTGTTAAAAATTTATTTCAACTAACGGCGTTTCACTACTCTCAAATAAATTTAAGAACAGATCTATTCTTAGAGCTTTTTGAGACTCCGTAGATCTGTTCTTAAATTTATTTGAGAGCAGTGAAACGCCGTTAGTTGAAATAAAGTTTTAACACAAGAACATATGTGGTATATATTCCGATAAGCTTAGCTTATCAGGATCTCCAGGATTTAACGCCTTTTAACGTTACATCTTATATATATATAAATATATAATTTATTGAAATGTACTATTTTAAAAATATGGAACATATATTTCATAAAAACAAAAAAGATTGTCTTTAATCTTCAGCCAGATCAAATTTAAAATAAAAAGCACTTTGGTAAACAAAGATGCAAAAGTTTTTTATTTTATGAAACATATGTTCCAGTATTTTTAAAATCGTACATCTCAATAAATTATTTAAAAGCTCTTTAAGTGGGCTCAGTAGAAGGTGTTCAAGTTTGAATAATAACTTTATTTTATATAAATATATATATATATATATATATATATATATATATATATATATATAAAATAAGGTTATTATTCAAACTTGAACACCTTCTACTGAGCCCACTTAAAAAGCTTTTAAATAATTTATTGAGATGTACGATTTTAAAAATACTGGAACATATGTTTCATAAAAACAAAAAACTTTTGCATTTTTGTTTACCAAAGTGCTTTTTATTTTAAATTTGAACTGTTATTGTATTTAAATTTTAAAATTATTATTGTATTGAACTGTTTGTATTTGAAATTACATTTGTAGCAAAAAAAAATTTCAGATTCTTTAAAGAGTGTATGTTTACTGAAACTTTAAGGCTATAGCTCAAAAGTAGGATAAAGCATGATTTTTCAACTTTCTATATAAAAGTTTCCGCTTATACATATATATATATAAAATAAGGTTATTATTCAAACTTAAACACCTTCTACTGAGCCCACTTGAAGAGCTTTTAAATAATTTATTGAAATGTACGATTTTAAAAATACTGGAACATATGTTTCATAAAGACAAAAAAGATTGTGTTTATAAAACATATGTTCCAGTATTTTTAAAATATTACATTTCAATAAATTTATATATATATAAATGTATAAGCGGAAACTTTTATATAGAAAGTTGAAAAATAATGCTCTATCCTACTTTTGAGCTAGAGACCCTAAATTTTCAGTAAACATACAGTCTTTTAAGAGTCAGAAAATATTTTATGCTACAAATTTTAAACGCCTATTTATTCTAAAAAGTCTACTTCTCAAATTAAAAAATATGTTAGTAAACTAAAATAAATATTAAGTAAATTAAAAAAAAAAAAATTTGTTAAATATCTTTAATGAAACACCGTTTTTAAGTGTTTTTTGTTTGCACCCTTTATAAGGTGTCTGTTTAATGCTACAGTTTACAATGAAATACCTACTTAGACTACTTTATCAGAAAAATTGTTCTGTAAAAAAGGTTAATACAAAAAAAACTTTACAAATAAGCTTAACTTGTAAAAATTTATTGTAAATTACCTTAAAACTGTAAAACATAAGTTAAAAATCATTAAACATACAACTTTTGAAGATTTCTTAGAAGAAAAACCTAAAGTATATGATTCAGTTTCAATTACACTTATATACTTAAACCAACTTAATTCTTAACAAAACAAATAGCCTAAAAAGCTTATTATTAAAAAATATAAGGATAAAAAAAAAACTTTAAAAACAAACCTTTTGCAATTCTGTTTGTTTTGAATGTGTATTTAGATCAGTTGCGCATTTAGTCTTGTCAGGGCTGTTTATCTTAGCTACAGGAGTGACCTCTATTTCTGGATCGCAAAACGCATCGCTAAAATGTCTATTAATGATCGGACTCTTTATTTTCGAAGCTTTTTTAATCGTTTCGTTATCTTTTTTGGGAGTGTTTTCTGAACTTCTACTTGATTTTTGTACATCAAAAACATGACATTCATCTGTTTTTCTTTCAACTATCTCGTTTGAATGAGGTCGTGTATCTTCATTTGATTCAAAAATTTCATCTTTTGTTACATCAGTGCCTTAAATAGAATAATCTTTGATTTTTTATCAATTCTTATTTTACAACAAAAAACTAATTAAAGTAATGACAAACACAGTTATAAACTATAACAATAAATTTAAGTAATTTTTTGTTAATATACGCTCACCAATAAAAATTGTTTTAATAATTTTTTTTATACAAAAGCATTGGTGTATGTCTAGATTAAGATAAAAAGATTTAAAGATAAAAAATAATTTGAAGCAATTTATATAATAAAAAACTTTCAACACAAAACTTGAATAAATAGAACTTAGAACAGTCAATCCAGTTTTAATGTTTACAAATGTTTTTTTAATAACAATTGTAATTTAACTTTCTAATTAAAAGTGCCCTGTATTTATAATGTAGACTTAATTATACAAACACTTTAGCCTTTCACAAAACTTTAAATACAAAATATTCAGAAGTATAATAGAAATTAATAAGAAACAGTAATAACGAAGTACTTCCTTTTTAGATTTAAGTCAAGATTTTAATTTTGTATATTTATTATAAACAAATATAGTATAAATTAAACAGTGAAAAAAAACAAAAAAAAAGAAGATTATATATAAATCATAGTCTTTTAACTGAGTTTTTTTAACTATATTTGTTCTGTTTAAAAATATTAAAATTTATTTGCAAATCGATGTCTAATATAAAGTTAATTTAATTAAAAGTATGTTAGTGTAAAATATGCACGAAGGGAAAATTTTGCACTAAGGGTCACTTTTGCTCGGGTTGGTATATTTCAAAACTTATTTTATTTTTTTTATTAATTTTAATTTTTTTTTACTATAACTGTTACCCCTCACCCTTATCGGTCGGTAACTTTTTTATTCTTTTTTTTCATTAGTTAATTTATTTTTATATTTTCTATTTTTATATTTTTCTTTATTAACACTTTTAATTAGTTATTTTTGAATTTTACTATCACTGTTACCCCTAACCCTTATCAGGTAATTTATTTTTTAAATTTATCTCTTTATTTATTTTTTCTCGTTTTTTTTTCAATAATGTACTTTATTTTTTTAAATTATCGTCTAACAATACTCTTTAAACAAAAGAATACTTTGTGCAAAAGTGACCCTCCGTGAAAAGGTGTCTTTTCGTGCATATTTGACCCTTCGTGAAAAATGTCTTCGTGCATATTTGATCCGTTACTGTTTTAAGTATTGTATTCTTAAAAATCACATATTTTACATTTTTTTGTTCTTCTCATATTTTACTACTAGGCTTATCTAATTCTTAGTACTTTTATACTTAGATTAAATATTAGTTTTAAGAATTTTTAATTAGAAAAAACAACGAATGATACCTTCCTCAGAAGAATTAAGAGAATCTATTATAAGTTGTTTTTTTAAAACATCTGGGTTAGTAACTTCTGGAACTTTTAATTTAACTTTAGGTTCCTTTGATTTCTTGTGGCTGTAAAGTAATTGCATCTTAATAATAGTAATATAAATTAAGATTATTTAAGTATTACGTAGATTAAAAACTAAAATAAAAAACAAACAATTTTAAGTCATTTAAAAAAAATCTCTATGTAATGATTAACAAATTGGAAAAATTTCTCAAAAACTAAGTATATAAAAATACAAGTAAAAGAAGAGCATAGGTAGGATTATAATCTATTAAAAAGTAACAAATGGTTGATGAAAAGACATACTTAAATTGTTTTAAATAGTATAAAGTCTTTTAACCACTTAAAATTGTATACTGATCTATAAAAATCACTATTTCCAGCTGCTTGAACTCTTCCCTTTAGGTAAAATATCATTTACAAAACCAGCAAATCTAAGAAAACTTCTAACATTTATAGTCAAATCGCCAAACAAAAACAAACAAAAACTGTTTCCAGAAAAAAGTGCAAAAATACGCACTTTGTGTAAATCATGGCCAACATAAAACATAAAGTTTGATAAAGAAGTTTTAACCATTCAAGGTTTAACAGTACAACTGAAACTAAATCTGAACTGTAAGAGTTATGGTATTTATGTAGCAGTATGCTCAAGATGTGATAGCAATTATGTAGGCCAAACTAAAAATATCTTTAGTAACAGATGGAGAGCAAACAAATTTAAGTGGAACATATCAAAATCAAATTTCAATCCTAAAGATATATCAGATGAATATGCACTGTATAGACACTACTATTTTAAACATAAGAACAACCTAGAGAGACTTAATTTTAATGATACATACGGAATTGCTTTTTTGGAACAACCTAGTTTTATGAGTTTAGATTATAGAGAGCATTTGTGGATGAGTAAACTTAAATAAAATATTAATATAGCTATAAGACAATACAGTGGTTTAAATGCAGTATAATAGTAAAAGTACATTTTGTAAGATGATGCATTTTTTGTAGTTTTTCATATGAATATAAATTTTATTATATGTACATTTGTACTTTTATTAACCAGGGTTGCCACTCGTTTTTTTCAAAAATTTTTCCAGGTTTTCCAAATTTCTTCCAGGTTTTTAAAAGTACACATTTTAGGGTCTGTTATTTAGATTTAAGTTAAATGTAAGAAACTGTGTTAAATATTATAAAAACATTGAAATAATACTGTAAAGCTGCTTTAAATATGTTTTTTAATAAAAAACAAATTTGATGATGACAAATGTATTTTATTTATATGATAGACTTTTTGAGTCAAATCAAAATTTTACTACTAAACATGTGAATATTATTAAAATTCCAGGTTTTTCCAGGTTTTTTTTGCCTAAATTGTCAAATTTCAGGTTTTTTAAGGTTTTTCCAAGTTAAGTGGCTACCCTGATTAATTTTTATAAGCTAAGTTTTATTATTTTAAGTATTAAGTGAAATGTTTTGTTGCTTAATACAGAATTATTAATTTTGTTTGTGTTGATAAGTAAAGCTTAATTTAATTAATTTTTGTATTTTTAGTAGTTTTGCCTATATTTTGTTTTAAATACTTTGTGTTTATATTTAAATATTTGTTTGTGTTTTTAACAGCCGTTTATTTTATTGCATTGAAAATTTCAATAAATTTATGAAAGCTTTGTAAACGATAGTTAGGTTTACATTTTAAAATTGACATTTTTTTATGAGCTATACTAATTTGATATTTCAAACTGCACAACTGTCTGAAATAGTAGAAAATTGGCTTTTGTTTTGACCCCGGATACAGCTCACTTGATTTCCTAATAGATTAATTGTTTATTAATTAATACAGTTTCTTTCCTCTTTTTTGAGACCAAATAGTTATCAGTTTTACTTACAAAGTACTTTAAATTTATTTAAGTGTGTTATAATTTATGACTTAATAATATAAGTAACTTGTAAGTAAGACATATACTATTTGTAATTTTAGTACTGTACACTACTTGTAAGTAAGGCAGCCAGTTTAGCTTGAGTGCTTGGAGACCATATATTTAAGAGCTCAGTACTATATAACCCCATGTACATAATGATTATTTTATTAAATATATCTGGTATTTACAAAACTATATTTTGACTCAGGTGGGTTATATATTCTCACTTTGAAAATAAATCTAAAAAGTACTTATACAGCACTTATACCGACTCATATATAAACAAACAACTTACATTTCAATTATTTTTTTAACCTCTTCTTCTTCTTCAGTGCTTAAAGATTGTGATTTTACCTGAAAAAGTTTAAAAATGACAAGTCTAGTTTGAAGACTTAAAATACTTTTTGTAAAAGAATTTGGCTTTATTGTATAACTAACCTTTAAAAGAAGTGACTTTTTCAGTTCAAGTGATTTTTTGTTGTCTTCCCTTTCTTTATGAACCTGTTCGATTCGAAGATTTGTATAGTACTTTATCATTTCATCAATAACTTGCTGTTCTGTTAGCTTGGAGCTGAAAATAATAACACAATAGGAAAACTTTAATAAATATGACATATTCAAAAAAATACTGTTTAAAATGTAATTAAAAAAACATTGCTATAGAATATATTGAAAAAATAATTTAAACTTTAGCACTTAATATTAAAACTAGTAATAAAATTTTCTAGTGGTAAAATTTCAAACATTAAAAGTTTTCTTTTTGTAATTCTTCAGCTTTTAAATGTTTACAATATCAGTTTTGCAATTAGAGCTCAAAACTTATATTTTAGTTTTCAGAGCACCACAGCATTTTATCCTTTACTGTTGTGCTTTCTATTAGGCAATAAGCTAAAATGCAAAAGTTGCTATAAAATAAGTAAGCAGGAGTTAATTTTTATAATTCTAAACTAACTTTTTTTGACAAACATAAGTTAATAAAAGCACAACCAATGCTTTCATATATAATTATTTAAAATTAGTAATTAATTATATGTACTATGTAGATTTTTAAGGTAAATTCCTAGGAATTTTTGGTACACACTGCTAGTTGGGTACTCACTTTTTTGCTATTTTCAAAATGCGTACCTAGGTGGCAGGTTACTGTACTTTTTTCTAAAAATTTAATCTTAACTAAATTTTAAGACTAACTGGAAACTGAACTGATCAGCTTATAAAACAAAAATAATATAGAATTCTAGTTTTTAAAAACTTACATGTCATTTTTTTCAATAAAGTTAGCTTTGATTCTCTTAAATTCAGCTTTGCAATTTCCAGGGTTATACCAGCCTAATGGTCTCTCAATACTCTTTTCTTTTAAAACATAAGTCATGTTCACTCTGATAGGATTTTCTAAATCGTCGTTATCACTATCCCTGAAAAGATTAAGTAACACATGCAAAGCCAAACTATATATCAAACCAATACAAACTGCATAAACACTCATTTAAATGTTTTAAAAAATTAAAACTTTAGTATTTTTTGATATAGCACAAATGATTTGTTAACAAAACTAACTATTTAGCACAAATAAAAAAAATAAAATAATTATACTAAAACATTAAAACTTTACTTATTTTGTAATCTAGACAACTTGCAGTCTTTATATTGATCATGTAGTTTTAAACTTGAACCATTTAAACATTTATTTAAACTAAAATAATTTTTTGAGATATAAAGTTAAAAACTAACAACAAATTTTCAAAGAATTCTTTCTTTATTAAACTAACATATGTTTCTGTGTGTCAAGCAAGTTAATACATTTCAATGAAGTTAAGCAAGTTCAAAAGCTACTCAGTTTAAATTTTATAAACTTAAACCTATATGAATATATACAGACTGTAACTATTTTAAAATGATGCACTTAAAATTTAAACGTTTTTAAAAATTTTTAACTAAAGTATTTTTTACTATAATTAATTAAAATCTTAATTTAATGTCCCGAGTAAAGTTTTTAAAATGCTTTTATGGCAATTGAGTACTGAAGCTTATAAACTTCTGTTTGTTTAGAATAAAATGTTATGCTATATTAGTTAAAGAATTCGTTTTAACAAGTATGGTACAGACACAGGAATATTTTTTCAAATTTTAAATCTTAGCTTTTAAAATGTTAAAACACATTTCAAGTATATCTTTAGAATGTTCAGAAAGTTTTAGTACTTTAATTTTTTTATATATTTTTTCTACAAGCCTGACAGTTGTTAAATGTTTATATTTAGTTTATAAAAAGTTTCTAAGGTTATACTTAAAAATTTTTAAGTTTAGCTAATGATAGTTTTTATAAACTCATTTTATAACGCTATCTAATTTGTATGTATAAAAAAAACTGTTAATAGTCATGATTGCAAACTTTTAAGCAAAAAATACAATTTAAAGTTGTGTATAAATATTGAAACATAGCTATTCTAAATTTAGTCAAATTAGTTTTCCTAGTTATTTACACAAAAATAGTTTACAAACTTTTTTTACATAAAAAAGTATTTATCAGAATGTAAAAAAAGTTATAAATATATTATACTATAATTGTTTTTTAATGTAATTTAAAACTAGCTTAAGTAGGTCAAGTTTTCTAAACATAATTTCACTTTACCTGAATTGTTAAAATAATTTAATTTAAAAAAAATAAAAAGTTAAACAATCAGTTTTTTCTTAAGAATGATAAGTATTTTAAGTTTTATTTAAGTATAACAGACATTTATTTTGCAACAACAGCAATAAAAATAGCATTACACCATATACTTCTATTAACGGTCATTTTTAGAGTTAAAATAAACTTACCAATCATCTGTCCCATGGGTGTTAATGTGGTGTAACAAATGAAGTTGTTCACTATATTCCCATTCTGGATCATGGCTTAAATCTTCCATTAAAATTTATATTTTAAAATATATTGTTTAGTAATTGAGATCTAAACAAAACAAGCTCTTGGTATACACGGTTTAAACAAGTATAAATGTCTTACAACTAACCTACATAAAATAAAACATGTTATATATAAAACTAAAGTATAACTTTATTATTGATTAAAATAACATTATCTCCTAAGTTTATGTTTAATGGATTTCAGTTTGTTTTAAAATAGTATATAACTAATTTAATCAAAAGTTAGTCTACTATGTTGTAAAAAAAACATTTTAATTACATATTTTCTACTTAATTACTTTTTTAGTGTATAAAAAAAATACTATAAAAGAACTAAATTTAGCATAAGTAATTTAACACAATGTTTTTTGGACGAAATCAGCATTCTTAACGGGAAGTAAAAAAACAGTACTCACGAGGAAGGTGACTGTAACTATGACTGTAAAGGATAGGTGTCAAATATGTAAAAAAGGACAATTTGCACATTGACACTTTTGCATGAAAACAATTTTGCCTGGTGTTAATTTTACACCAGAGGTCACATTTGCAAAAAGACAGGCTGAAAAATTGTTTAATTTATTTTAATATTTATTAGTTTTAATATTTTATTTATTTTATTTTTACTACCACTGTTACCTGTAATCCTTACCCTTGGTTGGTGATTTTTTTTTTTTTTTCAAATTTTATCTTATTTTATATAGTTTTTACTAAGCTACAACATGCTTTTTACAGATTATAAAAATTCAAATTAATTTTTGAGATATAGCCGGTCAAAGTTGAAGGCAGCAATAGGATCCTTATGGGAGGCACAAGCTAAAACAACATATAACTAGAAATCACTCACTAAAAATCTACTTTCTCCTACGTCTTTTGTGATAACTACCTCAAATTTTCAGGACATGTTCCTTGCAATATTTATAAAATTCTGTCTGAACAAAATTTGAAAAAATAAAAAAATTAAAAATTTATAACAAAAAAAAAAAAAACTTTGACAACTTTGCCAGATAACTAAAAAAGTATAAGGTTATGTTAGAGTAGATTCTTTCATTTTTGTGTTTGGCTTAGAGAATTATTCAAGGTTTACTACAGTTTATCAGGGTTGCCACTTTTTAAACCAAAAATCTATTCTGAGTGATCTTAAATCAGCTTGGGTTATCCTTGAATCCCAGATTTTTAAATCTTTGAAGAAATATTTTTTGCATTTGGCACAAGCTACTTATACCTCACAATCATTCTTATTCTAAATGATAAAAAGGAAAGCTGTATGACTATTCAAAATACAAATTTAAGTGTTTGTAAATAAAAGATCCTAGTGAAACAAGTTTACTTGAATATAATTAAAACAAATTATATAGTAATCTTTCTTTATTGTACCAACATATGTTTCTGGGGAACAGGTTTAAATTGCAAGAAGACAAAATGCACGAGTTTACTAAGTTGCACAAAGCCAAAATTACACAAGGGCAAAAAATTGCAGGAAGACAATTTTGCACGAGTTACATTTTTGCACGTGAGTAAATAAAAAGAAAAAAATTGAAAATATAAAATAAACAGAAAAAATATTAAAAAATTATTTAATAAAAAGAAAGAAAAAAAGTTACAGACCAAGGATAAGGGTTAGAGGTAAGAGTGATAGTAAAAATAAATAATAAAAATTATATTAAAAAGAAAAAAATTAAAAAACTAAATAGCTACTGACCAAGGGTAAGGGTTAGGGGTAACAGTAATAGTAAAAAAATAAATAAAAATAATAATAATTTACTGACCGAGGGTAAGGGGTAACAGTGATAATAATAAAAAATGATTTAAAAAATTTAAAAAAAAAGTTTAAGCAGTGCAAAACCGTCTGATCGTGCAAAAGTGTCTTTGCGCAAAAGTATCTTTGTGCAATTTTATTCCCTCTTGCAAAAGTAACTTTGTGCAATTGTGTGAACTCATGCAATTTTGTCCCCTTGTGCAATTTTGTACGCTTGCGCAATTTAGACAGCTACCCATGTTTCTGTGTGTTAACGGATTAACACAATTCAACAGGGTTCTGTAAAAAAATAAGTACTGTAATGAAAGAATAGAAGCTGAAGTAGGTGTATACATGTTTTCATTGCAATAAAAATAATTTCTACAGATTTTTAAATGTTAATAGTTAATTATAGGTAAAATACTTAATGTTAAATCCAACTGCTATAAAACCATATAATAATTGTAATTATTAAGTCTAAATTAAGTAAAGTAAACTAAAATACACAACAAAACAACAGATCATAATATAAACCACTTACTTGAATGGAAAGAATAACTGATTCAAATTTATTTACCATTGTTAATGATTGAACAAAATATATCTAATAATTAAGTCATAATATATATAAACATCAGGACAGTTATTTAATATTTACTATAAAGTTAGATAATTATTCTTTATGTTTGGAAAAGCAGTAAAGCGTTTTGATATGAAAAGTAATATGTAATCTATATTGAATATAAAGTAAAACAACAACCATTAATGAGTGAATCAATAAATTTAACAAAGGTAAAGACAATAGAAGTCACAGGAACTTGATATAATGTATATTTTATTTATTGAATGTTTATAATAATTTAATCCAAACCACAACAAAATCAAAGTTACCGTTGAAAAAAGATGCATTTCAGAAACAGACTTAATCTAAATGTAAAAGTTTAAAATTTAAAAAAACAAAGCACAAAAAAAAAAAATTGTTATTAAGCTTACAAAGCACTGAACAATAATTAAATTACAGTGACATACATAAAACCACAATGACTTAAATTAAATATATATTGTATATAACAATTAAAATTATTATATACAATATATCAATATTAATATTAATATCAATATTAAATAATTGATTTATAAAGAAGCAGTCGGGTATTTGAAGTAAAGAACTCATACAGATATTTTAAATATTTAATAATTGGGTTGTATTTACCAGATCACCTGGACACGTAAACTTATGGACTAAACAACTTAGATACAAACAACTTATTGAGTGCTTTAGTGAGAAATATTTCCCTACTTTTTCTGTATTATATGCAAAACGTACTTTTACTCCAATGCCTTTGAACATAGCTTTTATGTTCCTAAAGAATTTTTCTGACGTCTTTTAAACATATGGTATTGTAATGTAATGTTTATTACCTTTTTTTTTCAATTATTTCTGTCTCAAAGTTGTTTTTCTTTTGTATTTGGTCATCAACAGTTCTTTGACCTTTTGCCACTTCTCATTTTGTAGATCTTCTGAGACAAGATTTTTGTTTCTGTAATAAAAGTTAAAACTAAATTTCTCTTCCATAACTGCAGAACACACAAGTTAAAGTTCATAAGCACGCTTGTACTTTTTGGTTTTCTGTAGATTGATGTTATAATCTTGTTGTTTTTTATTGCCACCTGTGTATCAAGACATGGTAGTTTACCTTCTTGACAAGTCTGGATTACAAATTTCATATCTTTATGCATATTGTTGAGTTTTTCATCAAACTGATGTATTTATTCTTTGTTTTGAAAAATGCAGAAAATATCGTCAACATTCTATTTCTGGTCTAGTACCATACCTAAAGCTGTATATAAATGCTTCCACTTTTGATGTTTACTATCATACTTATGAAAAAAACTGTTTTCAAAGAATTAACCTTTAAAGTTCAAAACAGATATTTTTCAAACAATATTTTGATAATTTAAGGTAGGGGGCGGCAGGCATTTGGTAATTGTAGGCCAAATTTCAAAAAAATAAATATTATTGGGTGGCAGTTGTAGTTTCAATTTATGATCTTCCAAATTATCTAGTGTAAAGTTGTATCTAAGGCATTATATTTGTCCTTTGCTTCAAATTTTAGAGTATCTAGTGTAAACTTTTAACTTCTTGTATATTTAACACAAGACCTTTTTTGCTCTTCTTTTCAAATCTCAGAACATCTAGTGTAAGTTTTGTTAATTTTGTAGTTGTGTGCCTCATTTGCTGGCCACGAGGCTGAGTCATCCTTACATTTTCATAAAATTTAAAACTATTTAGAGTATAAAAAACAATCAGACTTGCTTGAGTCAGCCTAAGTATCCTGTTGAAATGGAAGCATCAACTTGTCAAGAACTTAAAAAATTAAGACATGTTAATTTTAAAAACAAAAAAATTAGTTTCAATTATAAAATAACGCTCTAATAATTGTTTTTAAACTACTTTAATACAACCTAGAATTAGAGAAAAACTTAAAATGTGGCTAATTATAATAATATAGCTTATATAAAGGTGACCAATGACTTTTTCTTGATTTTTAAAATTTTTTTTCAGGCTTTTGAAAATCTGAATTTTCTTGTCCTTTTTTAGTACTAAATTAATTTTAAGGTAAAATTACTGTTTTAGATAGTGATAAAAATATGTTGAACATAAAGCTTGAAAATGTGCAGTGATCAGCTTTAATATAACTAAAAATGTTCCTGTCAAAATAAATAGATAAAAAGCATGAAGATAAGTTGTGGGCTACAAGAAAATATATTTATGTATACAAAATAACTATTGAAATTAATTAGTTTCTTTTCTTGATCTCAGGTACCTTTTTATAAAATCTAAAGTTTGCCTTTTAATTAAAATTAACTTGAAAAATAAAAACCAATACTTTTAAGACTTTTCATAAGTTAATACAAAAAACTTTTAGCAGATGCTTCACTTATTTTTGGCATACATGAAACTAACAGATTAATTCAATCTTGAAAGTTCTAATGATACAAAGTTTAATAACTTGATAGAAAAATAAAAGAATTAACCAACAAAAATGTTCTAAACACTAAATTATCTAAAGCTAAACTAAAGTTGAAATCAAAACCTTGGATAATTAAAGCCATATTAAAATTCAATAAAACAAAAAAAAATTATACAAAAGTATCTGCATAAAAAATTAATAATCCAATAAGCATAGTCTTCTTCAAATAGTTTATAACTTTATTTTACAATTTTTTTTAACATTACTTCTTTATTTTGTTATATGTTATAATTATATTTTATTATTACTTATTTAGTGATGAGTTAAAATAAGTTTATAGTAGAATCCAAATTCCTAAACAAACTTTTTTAAACTTTAAAATTTATTTTTTTATCGTTTAAAGTATATAAAAGGTTAAACTGTTTGATAAAACTATTGATAAATTTAAAATTTAAAAACACTTAAGAATAAAATTATACCTTTTAAAGTAGAGTTTAGTATATATTTTATATGTGTTTAATGTTAGATACTCTAATAGTCTGTTTTTTTTTGTGTTTAGGAAAATACTTAACGCATAAAGTTTAAAAGTCTCATTTTTCTAGAGCTTTTAGTTTTTTTTAGAGCTTAAATTTTGACAGTTAAGTTTTTTATATTCATTTTTAGCTCAGTATAAATTCGATTAAAATTGGGTATATTACTCAATTACCGAGAGGTCTTTTTGTGGTCCTTGGACAAAAAAATTGAGCATTTTTTATTTCCTATTTATTGTTTTTGTTCAATAAATATAATGCTTGAAAATTAGTATTTATACTATTTAAACCATAAACTACACACTTTTAAAAGTTAAAACCGGTTTAGGGGATTTTGTTTTATTTTTTTTTAACTATCCAGCTAGAATTTACATTTTAAACCTTTTTCATAACTTAATTTTACTCTGTCTTTATAAAGAGTTGGCTTGAATGGATTTTTTTGTAATCTTTTTTTTAAACCAAACTTTAAAATCAATTGTTTTCAATTTCTTAAATGCTAACTTTAATTTTTTTTTTAATTCTAAAGAATGCTCTTTTGTTTAGCTTTTTTACAATATTTTCATCGAATTGGGGTTTTAGTTTTGTAGTAGGGCAATGGGCCCTTTAAAAATTTAATGTTTTTTTGAATTTTTGACTTTGCAACGTTTTTATCCAAAAATAGTTTTTTTTCAAATTTTTTTATTATTAACATACTTATTAAATTGAGTTTTAAGACGTTATTAATTTTTTTTCAAAAAACTTTTTTTTATAACATATACTTAAATAAATGTTTTAGAAAAGTTCCAAATTTGCACGGTCTTAGTTTTTTTTTCACATGGTTTTATACCAAAAGTAAATTATTTTTTTTAAAGTTTTTTTATTAACAGACTTATACAATTAAGTTTTATAACTTTATTATATTTTTTTCCCAAATTATTATTTTTCAAATATATGACCCAATTAAGTTTTACCTAAATTCTTGGTATTTGATCAAGAAATCCCTGAAATTACGTAAACATAAAATTTAGGTAAAACTTGTATGGGTCATATATTTGAAAAAAAAAATAAGTTATGACAAAAATATTTTAAGGTTAAAAAACTTAATGATGTAAGTCTGTTAATAAAAAAACTTAAAAAAAGAAAGGTCATCAGACACATGGTAAATTGCTACTTTTGAAGGTAAGATTGATTATGGAACAAGGTAGACCACCTCATTAGAGTTATAGCTGGAAAATTTTGAAGAAAAAATGCCCACCTAAAAGTTATTTGCTGATCTTGCATTTAGGATCTAAATTGTAAAATTAGTTGGGAATAGAATGTTTTTAATGAAAAATCTATTACTAATTCAATAAGAAATCATACGCAAATAGCACCATTAGTAGAAGGTCTAGGTTTTAGATATTTAAAGGAAAGTTTTTTTTAATATTATGTTTACTTAATTGTTCAAACGGATATTCCCTTAGATTTAAGCAAATATTTTATTGTGTAATTTTAAATAATTAGCTACTACTTAAGTCGAAAAATTGTAAAATATTTGATTTATAAAGGTCAAATCTGTTTTTTTTTTATGCGAATTTTTCTTTGCTTTAAAGATTATTCTTAATGAACACATCTAAATTACACCAAACACATCCAAATTACACCAGTGCATGTGAATTATACAACATGAAAAAAATATGTGCTGTACTGTCTACCTATACTTAAGACATAACGGATATCAAGTTACACTTGGTAAACCGTTGTAACCCACCAAAGATTGTGGGTTACTTACCTTAATTTATAGAATAGTCGTAGTATAAATTTATACCTAAATCATGAATTATAAATAAGTTAAACTTAACTATACTAATAATACTAAGAGCTACTTTAATTGCTACTCTATGTAAATTGGGAATAACAATTGTTTGTTATATTTTTGTTATAGAACAAGTGCACAATTTAACAGTAATATAAAGACCATAATACTTTAGAAAGTACTTTAAATGGAGTAAAAATCTTAACACATGAATTAAGTGTAAAATAGTATATTTTAAGAAAATGATAAGCTGAAACTTTGAATTTACTAGTTAAGCTTTAAATTAAAGAACATATATAAGAAAACACCATTGTTTAAAATAATAATTTTACAACAAAAAAAATAAATTGTAATTAAGTTCAATTTCGGAACTACGTGTTAGCAGCAGCGCGGTGGTCACTGTCCAAACTCAGTTTTATGTTGTTACGCTTGATAGGGTGTAACAGTCCAAAGTGGCTTTCTTTCTTTTCTCTCAAATTATTTACCTTAAATTTAATCAGCGCGCTTAAAACAGGCTTGTTTGTTTTTAGTCGCTGACGCTTCCGTTGCTTGTAGTTTCAATACAAACTTTAAACAATGGGTTGCATTTGTTTCAGTAAAGATTTTTTTTTTAAGTGATGTTTTTCACCTTGATTTTTGAATCAAAGTAGTTTAATTGGTGTTGTTTTAAGCAGTTTGTTGTAACTTATTTTGTCGCTATTTTATTCGTTGTAAATATATCTTTTAGTTTTGAGACTCGATATCTATATATATATAAGTAGTTTAGGCGTTCTAACAATCTTATTACTTCAACATTAAGGCTAAGTTTAAATGGTAGTATAAGTTTAATTTGCATTTGATAAATCGACTTTATTAGTTAGCAAGTAATAAAATATAAAGATAAATACTTTAAATCTATGCTTTTAATAAGAAAAAAAGTTTTTAAGTATTCTGAGTTCAAATCAAAAAAGTAATTTTAAAAGAATAATCTCAAAGTATAACCAGATAGAAAATGCTAAAACCTAGACTTAACCAATGTTAATGTAACCAAACAAATCAACTTTCGAACAAAAAGAAACAAAAGTATAAAAAAAAGTATTAAATTTTTGGTTATTAAATGACAAATACTATTAACTCTTAATCAGAGTAAACAGACGCGTAGGAGTGATCACTAATGACCTTGAGAATCACTATTTAAAAGATAACTTTGAAGTTCATCTTGAAACTTTCCAAAATTATTTATATTTTTTAGATGTAATAGTAGCTTAATCTATAACTTACTTCCTTGGTAGGATAGCGATTTATGACCTATTTGCTGTTGAATCTAGGTAGGAAAAAATTTGCTTCTGAAGACCTCGTATGATAATTATGGACATTTTTTACGCTTTTATAGTAATTATAAAAGTTATCTGGTAACAAGTTATTGTTAAACTTAAACATAAACAGACCTTTTTCACATAGATACAGACTTTCAACATCTAATATTTTTTTCTGAGTTTTTAATTCTCTTACACTATCGTCAAATTTCTTATAATGTATGCATCTAAGTGCTCCGTTTATGAGAACATTGATATCATTTATACATTTTTTATTTGCTCTTCCCCAGCACAACAAGCCATATCTAATATTGCTGATAAATAAAGAATTAAAGATTAAATATAACGCTTTTGCATTTAAGAATGTCTTGTTTTATATTATACACCCAATGTTTTTTGTAATTTTGTTTTTATAGCTTCTATGTGTTCTGTCAATTTTAAATAATTTATGTCTAAAATTATTTCCAAACATTTATAGCTATCTGTGTTTGTTATAACTATTTTACCTATTTTAACATTAAGTTCTATATTTTGCCAAAAACTATTTTTTGATTGTTGTAGAATCATGCTTCTTGTTTTGTTAAGGTTTAGTTTAAGTTTGTTTCCCATAAGCCAATCTGATACCTTTTTTAGTTCTGTGTTAAAAGTTTTACTGTCATTTAGGTATGTGTCTTTTGTGAATGTTTTGTATAACATTGTATTATCTGCAAAATTGAGGACTTTGAGACTAGTATTATTTTGTAAGTCATTTATGTATATAAGGAATAACAACGGTCCTAATACTGAGCTTTGTGGTGCCCCAACTTCACATATTTAAGCATTATCAAAGCATAATAAAAAAATTCAATATATAACCAAAAAAACAATCACTAAAATTTTTATAGATTATGTAACTAAGGTTAAGATCGTTAAATTAGCTCTAATAGCCAATTTTAAAATTAAATAAGAAACTCATAAATCATTTTTCTATCCTTTAAAGCTAACTTGGAATTTTTTAATACAAAAAAACGTTTCTTTGCCTTGCTTTTCACAAAGTTTTCAATTAAATTGGGGTTTGACTTATGTAACGCGGCTCCTTTAAAATATGTGTTTTTTTGGATATTTTTACTTTCGGCAACTTTAGAGAATTCAGATGAATAGCAACAATAATATTCCTGTAACACTTTTTGTAAGTTGAAAATTACCGGAAACAAGCAGGTCACTAAAGAGGACGTACTCTACTGAAACGTAGAATTTTTTAGATATACTAAACTTTAGATTAGTTTTTTTTCTTATAAGAAAGTCAAGTAGTTTGTTCCAGTGACTTGAGCTTTTTTAAACATAAGTTGAATGTATAAATTTAATTGTTGAGTAAAGTATTTTTTACAAGTTTATCCTTAACACTTTTGTTTATATTTTTGTCTAATTTAAAATAAAGCGATTGAAATGAAATAAAATAAAGGATTAATTACTTCTTTTTTTTGATAAACTTAATCATTTTGTATAGTAGACTTGTAATAATTATAAATAATTTTTGAATAATTTCAGAAAACTAATACTAAACGACTACAGCTTATATTCACGGGTTTAAATTAAAAATTATGAGTATAAGCTATAAATTTTAAATATGTAATAAAAGGTGGTTTTCAGGTAGTTGAAGAAAGATAAAAAAAATATATAAATGAAAACTACAAGCGGTATTACAAATCACAAAAAAGTGTCAACATTTTCTGCGAATATAAAGTTGACAACAAATGAAATAGAACTTAAACAAAAGAAATTTAACATAGCTGCAATTTTATTGCAAGATGTAGGTTATTTTTTAATTTTATTTTTTTCACAACATATATTTTTATAAATTTATGTTTAAAGCTTACTAAATAATTTATATGAAATAACTAAATAGAAATACTTCAGAGTGTATAACAACACTATTAAATACAAATGCAACCATGCCGCTCCGTCTAGGGACAGTTTTGGAAAAGTACCTGTAGTTAATTTGACTTGCTATATAAAACTTAGAAGTTTCTTACGGTGTTGATTATCTGCTGATATAAAACAATAATAGTTTGCTTTATTTATTGTTCAAAGGAGATTTTTTTAAACGACAAAAAACAAGTGCTAAAAACGTTTGGTCCTAAGACTTGGTGGACGAAAAACCTTTCGGTTATCTAGACATACACCGCGGATACAGTTTATTTTCTTCTTGCGTGATATGAAAGAGCACATAAGAAATTAAAGGTTCACCTTTAAACAGAATTGTGCTCCCTGTTACTCAAAAACCCAAGCATGGTGAATATACATTTTATTTTTTAGGAGAAGAAATGTTTGCCTTCTTCATGGCCCTAAACCAAATAAATGGAGCTCAATGGTCGGTCAATGTCGGTAACTGAGGTCTGTCGCTCACCGCAATTATTTGTGGAGTCTTTAAATTTATCTTTGCTAAAGCTTACGGCAAAGTATTGTAGAAAAAGTTACGTGCAGCAGTTGAGAGTTTCAGAAGACAAACTTAGCAAGTCTTTGTTTCTTAAGAAGGGCATATTGAAATAAAGTTTAAGCATTATTTTGCTTTTAATAAAAATTGAAGCACAACTTTAGTTTTAGTTTCTTATTTTAAAATGATGACATTTTATATTTTTATCGAACAATTTGCTCAGCCTGTACATAATCATAATTAAAAATGTTTAAGATTTTTTTTTCTAAACATTATAATTTTTTGGTAAATAGTAACTAATCTTAAATGATTTTTTTTTATAAATACTGTTTAATAAATTATTTAACTCCTTTTGTTTTTCTCCATAGATAAAATATGAAATATTTTAATGAACATTATGTAGTTTAAAAAATAAGAACATAACAATATAATATTTTTAAAGTTAAATTAATACTTAACTCTAAAGTTTTGATTCTAATAACTTCTTAATCCTTACCTTAGTTGTAAAAAAAGAAGAATTGCAGTGTAGTAAAAGAAAATACAAGTTCAGTTTTAGTGAAACTAGTTTGTAAAAGTTACCTTTGTTTTCATTTAAATACTAAAACAACAACTCACTAAGAAAATTTATCTAAATTAAACAAAATGGTATAACAATATCTTATTGTTTAAAAAATAAAATTATTGTCTTAATATGCCATATAGTCATTTTTCTTATGTTTAAGCTTTTTTTTTGCCGATCACACGAAGCTACTTGTTACTTAGTTACGCGAACCTGGATATTAAATGACTTAACGCGCTACAACAATATCGGTGATTGTTACTTAAATGTTTAGAACTGATTTATCTAAATAACTTAGACTATCATTTAAGCTTAGCCTAATTAAGTAGTAAGATTGTTAGAATGCTTAAAATAATAGTATTTAAAGAAATCGAGTCTTAGAAACAAAAAGCTGTATTACGATGAATAGAAAATGCTATAAAAAATACATCAACTGTACAAATAAACTACTTTAATTCAAAAGTTCATATAAAAAACAGTCGCCATTGTACTAGTGTACGATGCGAACTCAACACTTTGCAATAGATAAGCGTTATCAACTAAGATACTGAAAACTAACTCAAGAAACAATTGTGTTTACTGACTTAGAGGCAAATAAATTTGAGAGAAAAGAAAGAAAGTCACTTTCGACAGCGAAAAACACTGTTGGAGTGTTACAATTTACTTTGTGATTGAATTTTTTGCTTTATCAGTTTATGTTAGAACTTTTTAGTTTACTTGTTTCGCCTAACTTAATGCTTCATTTCTAAATAAGTAAAACTCAATATATTTACGCTATTAAAGCTTAATTTTATACAGAAGCTAGAAAGTAAACTTTTAAACAATGTTAAATATTCTAAGAAAAGTTTTGGCTTTTCGAGTCCAAAGACTTACATTTAAACTATTAAAAACAATGACAGACAAAACCCGAAAAGTTATGTTAATAGTAAAATTTTATACCACTTTGCTAAGAAAGTTTTAATCTGACTGCGCTGGCTAAAATTTCGAAAGTTTTTGGAATTTAATAGCAGTATGAAACCTGTTCAGTTTATCTTTTTTTTTGTATTTACTACTATTATAGATAAAATCTAACTGCGTAACTTATATTGAACTGCTAAGAGTAAAAATTTACTTGTAAACTAAACAAAATTTTAAATAAAAAAGAATTGATAATGATGTTGTATATGGTTAAAGTTTTTTTCTGGTATATTATAACTAAACAATGTTACTAGTGACAATTTTAGAATTAAAACAAACCAAATATTTTAATACTGGAAAAAATTTTGAAACGATTTATAGATAACACTAAGATGGATACTAAGATTTTGAAAATTAAATTCTAATTTTCTGCACAGAAATCAAATATAAAAACCATTAAGACTGAGATTGTAAACTTTAATGCTAAATTTTATACACAAACTCCAATATGAAAACCATTTGAAATAACAAAAACTGAAAATTGAACTCTCTACTCTACCCAAAAAAAGAGAATTGATGATTTCAAAAATTGAAATTTTAAGGAAAAGTAAACTAAAATAAACGACAGCACAAAAAGTTAAAATCAGTATTTAAAGAAAACAATAGTTTGTTATTCAATGCAATAACAGCAAAATATGAAGAGGAACTGTTACGGAAAATAAACTAAATAGAGAGCTTTCAGAGAAGGTCAAATATTAAAATACAGCGTATAAACCAGCAAAAAAATGCTTTAGATACTGAAAAAGTTATGATAAAAATGATAAAAACAGTTGACTCAAATGTTGAATTAGCTAATTAGCTTCCTATAGAAGAATTATAAACAAAAATTGTTGAAAATGGAAAAAAAGTGATTTTCCCAATTTTATTGAATTTAGATATTCTGATCAAAAGTTTAAAATCATGCAACAAAAGAAAAAAGCTAGTAGAAGTAAAAAAACTTAGTGATTTTGGTATTAAAATTAATATGGTTTATTATCAATAAAAGTCTCACAATATTTAGTAAAGAACTTCTTTTTCACGCAAGAAAGTTTAAAAAGACTAATGATTTGAAGTTTACTTAGACACGTGGTGAAAACATAAAAGTTAGGGAAAATGAAAAAAATTAAGTCATTACAGTTCACACCGCTTCCGATCTAGAATATCTAATGAAAAAATAGGGGGCATAAACTGACATCCAAAAATTAGAAGAGGCAAATAGTTAGTGGTAACATTTAATACAGTGTTTTTTTATTAACTGTATAATTATAAGTTATGTTTCCTAATAACAAAACTCTTAAATAAAGTAAATTATAATTTTTATAATCTTTGTTGTATGATACTTTCTTTTATCAGCACAGAATTTTCTATGACAAATATTAGCACTTTCTTTAAAAAAATTTAATTTTGATATTTATTTAATAAAGGGACAGTATATCTAAAAAGTTTTTGGTTTATTTGATTTTTTTTAATTTAAATAGTCGAAATACTAATTGAATACGGTGTTAGCTAGTTTTGTATTTATTTTCTTCTTATAAATTTTTTTTTATAGTAAACAAAACTAGTGTAACATTTTTCTCTTTTCTTACATGGTTTGTTTTGTTATAGTATTATATAGAGGCATAGGTATATAGTTTCGTTTATTAGTAGTTTAAAACTATTCAATAAGCCTACGTTATTGTTCTGAGAAACATTTTTTTTTCTACAACTAAAATACCATTTATATAGTTTTATTTTTCATGATAAAGTATTCTGAATAAAATTTCAAATTGTGTTTATATAACTTTTGTGTACTACATATATTAAACAGAAATTTGAGACACAATTCGTTCAAAAACATTTTTACTTAAACAAACAGGTAAAATCGTTTTCAGCTAACACTTATCAACTACTTCTGTTAGCAACTAGTTTTAAAATTAAATTTTGAGTATAATACAATTATACAATTAATACAAATCTGATTGTGCAAAGAATTATAGTGAAAGTCATTTTTTAATTTTAAGTAAAGCACGTAATGATTATCTTTTAAGTGTTTTAGAATCTTTATTTTAAAAAACATTTAAATCTTATTTATGCAAGCAACAATAAGTTTATAAACCTAATCGTTATAAGTTGTTATGATTGCTGTTTGTCGCTTATTTTGTTATATTGTATGTTTTTTTTAATATCTATACGTTTGCCTATCTTAGGTAAGCTACTGATTGATTTATTTTTTATTACGTAATTCTAAACTGTTAATCTATCTCTAATTAGTTTTGCTTTATAATGCTAATTAGTATTATTTGAATATTTTCTTATGAAACCTCTAACTGTTTATACATTCAAAATTTATTTCAAAATTAGTTGCTAACAAAAGTAGATGATAAGTGTTAGCTGAAATCGATTTTACTTGTTGTTTAAATAAAAATGTTTTTGAATGAATCATGTCTCAAATTTCTGTTCAATTTATGTAGTACAAAATAGATACGTAATACATTTAGACGTAATTTATGTGCAGTTTACTATTTTATTGTACTTGAAGTGGTCGAAACTTCTTGTCACCGAAACCGGGTTGCAAAAAAATATTTAATTTGCATACCCCTCCCTAAGACATAAGTACGCGAAAGAACAATTGATATTGTTGAACAAAGTTCAGAAAGATAAGCTGAACTTAAATAGTAATATATTGAAGATAAAGTTTAAATTGGGTGTATACAGTCACGAATGTGTCCTAATGTAATACATCATAGAATAAAAAAGGTCTAAACTTAAGCAAAGCCCATCAGTAGAAAAAAAATTATAAAAGGACAAATAGGTAGACTAAATAGTATTAACCAAAATCAAACTTAGTTTCATCAAAGTTTTTAAAATAGTTGTCACTTTTTGTAAATGTTAGATAGATTAAAGTTTCTTAAGTATTTGCGCGAACTTAACAAAATAAATGATAAAAAGATTCTAGATAAAAACATCAAAAGTTTACTACAACTCAGGAATAAACGTATTAGTAATGTTTCTTCAATAATGACTAAAGTATTAAACCTTTTTGATTACATACCAAATGTTAATGAAACATTTGTATTAGAAAATGGTCTAAGATTTTCTATTCCCTTTGATAATTTGTAACGTGAAATTGTTTTTCAGAGTATAGAATTTTATCAGGACAACTAAGACACCATAGACCATTATCCCAAGAGTAGTTGGACGGTTGTAATGCAAAACTATATAGCTTATCTCATTCTTTCACTAATATAAAATGTAACCCTTCTAATTTTAGAATGTTTAAAGACTGCAATGAATCTTATAAGTTTCTCAAATCCAATCGTTATATAGTAATCCTAAAAGCTGATAAGGCCCCTCTTTTGTTTTGCTGAATAATAGATATTTTTTATAGAAAATGAACGATATTTTAGTAGATAAAGACAATTTTATCAAATTTGATCCTTTTGAGAGTTTTGATTCAACTGTTAAAATTGAGCAAGCTTTTTAACTTAACTTAGAATTTGGTATGCCAAAGGTTATATCTCTAAAGATCTGTATGAATCTTTTAGACCTTCAGGTTCTCAGTGTCCAAAATTGTACGGTCTACCTAAAACTCACAAAACAGGTATTCCAACTAGACCCATTTTAGGTATGAGTAATTCTGTACAATATAGAATTTCAAAGCTACTGGTTTAAATCCTTGAGCCACTTTCTAGTAAGTTTTCCACCTTTTGCATTAAAGACTCTTTCTCATTCGTTGAAGTCATAAAAAAAAAGCTTTAATACCAAATAGTATGAGTTCTTTTAACATAAAAAGTCTCTTTAATAATTTACCAGTAGATTAAAGCTATAAACATATGTTACACTTAATTCTATAATTCTGATCTTACAGCTCCTTTTATTCCAAAAGACGCTCAAAGTCTTTAAAAAATGTAAGTAAAAAATGTTGAATTTTGTTAATATTCTTAAATCTATAAACAGATAGATGAAGTGGCAAAAGGTAGACCATTCGGTCCTATTTTAGCCAACGTTTTTGTTGGATATTTCGAACCAATGCTGTTTTCCAAATTTCAAAAACGAATAAACTAAACTAGATATGTTGATGACTTTTTTGTATCTTAAAAGATGATTACAACATTGACAAATTATTTAGCATAGATAATTGCTTACTTGTCTTGGATGTTCATTTATTGCGTACATCTACTGAGTTGTTTACTACTGATTAAAGAAAACCAGTTTTTCTGGCCATTATATTTCTTTTCAGTCGTTTAGTCCTGGATCCGAAAATATTGGCTTAATTTCCTGTTTTGTATTCAGAAAACACAAGATTTCTTCAAAGAAGTTGTTTTTAGAAGAATTGAATAAAACTGAAAGTATTTTTGAAGCCCTTGGTTATCCGTCACATATCATTAGAAAAACAATTAACAATACGATCTTTGAACTGGAAAAACCTTTAAACTTCGACCAAGTAAATGCCTAATATATTTAAGATTGCCATTAAGGTAAGGAAGGAACAGCTCTAAAAAAAAAAAGGCAAAAAAACAGTCAAGTCTTCTTTTAGATCTGTACGGCTAAGAATTAGTCATTTTACAAAAAAACCCTTGAATAGAATTTTTTAGGATCTTACTGCCGATCTGGAAAAAAGTAAAGTAATTTATAAATTCAAATGCCATTGTGATAGTAAGAATATCGGCAGAACGTCCCAGAGGTTCCATAATAGAAAAGACCAACATTTTTTGAAATCCCTTAAAAGTTGAATAGACAGGATTTGAAAAAAATATCTAACAGGTCATCGGCGATTGCCGAACACTTATTAAAGAATTCTGATTGTGTAAAGAATTATAGTGAAAGTCATTTTTTAATTATAAGTAAAGCACGTAATGATTATCTTCTAAGTGCTTTAGAATCTTTATTTATAAAACATTTTAACCTTATTTATGCAAGCAACAATACGTTTATAAACCTAATCGTTATAAGTTGTTATGATTGCTGTTTGTCGCTTATTTTCTTATATTTATTGGTTGTTTTTTTTATATCTATACGTTTGCTTATCTTAGTTAAGCTACTGATTAATTTATTTTTAATTATGTAATTCTAAATTGTTAATCTATCTCTAATTAGTTTTGCTTTATAATGCTAATTAGTATTATTTGAATATTTTCTTATGAAACCTCTAACTGTTTATAAACCTAAAATTTATTTTCAAAAATAGTAGCTAACAAAAGTAGATGATAAGTGTTAGCTGAAATTGATTTTACTTGTTTGTTTAAATAAAAGTATTTTTGAACGAATCATGTCTCAAATCTTAGTTAAAATTGTTATTTTTTGTTTGTTTTATAACACAAAAAATATATATTAAACAGTTGGTTTGTAGCCCAATAACCGAAAGATATTTCTATACCAAGGTGTCCAACCGGGGCTGCAAATTCAATTTAAATGTTTCAAATAAGATATTGATAAATAAGGAGATTTTACTCTAACTTGGGCGACCGTTAGCCGAAATCTTTTTACTAAAAAAAAACATAACTATCAATTTTTTAAAACTAACAAGCAATTCAATTCATATAAAATGGAGTTCTGGATATAGAGCAAAAAAAGTTTTAAATCTTTCTAAAGCTAACTTTGAAACTTACACTAGTTATTATGTACTTTACATGTACTGAAAGAGGTGCAAGAACAAATTTGAAAATTTAGTGGTGCGGGGCATGAAAAAGGATTGGAGCTACTGCTATACACACTAGGTTCTTTGACCAAATTATTTAAGCGTCGATTCTTTATCGTGTTCAATGAAATATAAAACAATTTATAAAACTTTTAAAGAGTGTTACACATGTTCACTAAAAAAAACAGTTAATAAAACACATGGCATAACTAATAAATTTTTGTCAAGGTTTTTTAACTAAGTCTTTTCAAAATAACATCTTAATAAGTTAAAAACTGTTAAGGATCAATAGTAAAAATGTCTGTATTTACTACATACGAATTAAAATAACTAATTTCGGCTTTTTAATAGGCTAACTTTTTGTAGAAATAAAATAGAAATTAATAATACATGAAAAAACTTGTCTTAACTAAGTATACACTTTAAAAAAACTTAGAATGAACACATCAGATTAGACTTAAAAATTATAGGTTGTATTTTACAACCTAAATTAGTATTTAAAAAAATGCTCTTTTTATAAACTGAAATACTTAAAACGTAAATAAATATTTATTTAATATTTAAAGTATTAAGTATTTTTCATTATCTAAGACTTAAAAACTGTTGTCCTTATTCATGCATAAAACTTTTTTTTTAAGTGACAAAGTACTTTCAAAAAGTATAACTTTTATCGAAAACAATAAACTGATTTTTAGTTAGTTTGCATGAACTATTTATTAATTAAAACTAGATTTTGTACAATTATAAAACTGTTTATAAATAGTAACTTGAATTACAAACAGTTAACATTCCATAAGTCATTTTAGAATTTAAGTAAACCAATTATTACTTTTTGTACTTAGGAGTACTTATAGTTCCAATGTTTTAATTAACAAATTTTTTAAAATTCTTTTTAGTTATCTGCATTTTTTGTGACATCCTTTTAATGTTTACTTCAACATTTATTTGTAGATTTTTTTTTGTAAATTTGTTACAATGTCTTTTTCTACATTCTTATTTGGAAAATAAACGAATTTTTTGTTATAGAGTTTCGTTCAGTTATTTTAGTTTACTTACACCATCCAACCGAGATCATTTCCCATCCGATAAAATCCAACCCGCGCAAAACTGCCACCTTCTTTTTAATTATCATTTATTTTGTTTTTGATTTTTTTTCTAATTTTTACTATCACTGTTATCTCTAACCCTTGATCAGTATTTTTGGATTTGATTGGGTGGTAAATGATCACGAGTTGGAACTGAACGTTTCCAAGTTATTTTACAGTCAATAACAATATAAAAGTATATTCAAACGTTTACGTTATGTTTATTGCTGTAGCTTGGAAAACAACTTTTTGCCTTCAAATTACTAATTATGGCAACAAATAAATGTTAAAGGCTAATAAATTACAGTTATTTGCAGTTGAGAAGCTAATAAGATAGGGAAAAAAGCATCCAACAATATTAAACAAGATTTAAATCAGAAAAAAGTAACATCAATAAGTTAATTAACTTGTTGAACACGAAAACGAAAATTGTGAAAAGTTTTTGCAAAGGACTTCTTGTACATAAAGACCTCTCGGTAAAAGAGTCATACACTAAAAAGTGACTTAGTAGTAAAACATATGTTTTATTTTCTAATTTGCGACAATCAACGACGCCTATGCAAGAAATCCAACCTCTATTTTCTCAACTTTTTATGGTTTACGGTATTTTTTTTTGACATAATAATTACGAACTTTTTGTACTTTTAGAAACCTAACTAAGCGTTGAATAAGTAGTTTTTTAATTTAACTTAAGTATTGAGATAGTCAAAGTAGTTGTAGAATTATGATAAAAATAAAAATTATTTATGACAAACGTTAAAAACAGTTGCATATTTTAAATTAACTTTTATACTGTAAGTTGTTTGTAAAAGTTATAGTGTGAAGTATTAAAGATAAGGGTTATGCTTAACTTTAGGTGAGCACGCTTTGGTTCAATATACAGGTGTTTTTCAGCTTTTATGTAACAATTTATTGCTAATAACATTCTTTTTAAACAGCTTATTGAGCAATGCTTTCAAAATTTAATTAATTTCCTTTTCAAAACAAAGTAAACACTGACAAATTTTATTAATCAAACAAAATACGATTTAACTAAAGAAACAACCAATATAAAACTAATCAAATTAATCATAAAAAATAAAATAGATAATTAAAAAAAAATGGACTAATTTAAAATTCTTAAGTGTAATTCTAGATCCTTTATCAAGACCTAGTTGATGATTAAGTCTAGGTTTAATTTTTTAAATCATAATAGCCTCTACTGCAAGTAAAATATATCTATATTCAAAATTTAATTACTTAAAAACAGTTTTAAATAATTTTATGATTTTCACAGATTTTACATTGTTCTATATATGAAAATACTGCACTATTTAAAAGCTTTGCATGTTCTTTAATTCTGACGAACAGTTATCGCTCCGTTTCTCTCATATTTTTGTTATCCAGGTAACCTGGACATCAAAAGTTATAAACAATGCAATTTTATTAGTTTTAATTTAATTAGTTTTATGTTGATTGTTTCTTTAGTTTACTTGTATTTTGTTTGATTAAAAAAATTTTTTGAGTATTTATTTTGTATTAAAAAGGAAACTAATTAAATTTTGAAAGCATTGCTCAATAAGCTGTTTAAATAAAAAAAAATTGTTATTAGCAATAAATTGGTACATAAAATCATGTAAACACCTTTCGCTACATTCTATTTTTCAGCTTTATTTTCAATAATTTTCAATTTTATTTTAAACTTATTCATATTATTTATTTATATAACTGAATGTAATTTTAACTGGCACCTTAGGTGACTTTACAACTGTATATAACAGTGTCACTTAACAATGTGACTTTTAAATTGTTTTGTATTCTTTTAGTTAGTATAATGATTCATGTATGTTACATATCGGTGTGAACTTATTATAGAAATAAACTAGTTTTGTTAGGCCATTTTTCAACTATAGCAATAGTGTCATTTCATCTTAGTGTCATTTCAAATTATGTTTTACATTATTAGATAAATTAAAAAAATATTTTTATAACAAAACGGGTTAATATTTATACTAAGTTCACACCGATATGTAACATACAAAAACCATAAAACTAAAGGAATACAAAAAAGTTTAAAAGTTACATTGTTGAAATGACACTGTTATATACAGTTAAAGAGTCACCTAAGGTGCAAACAAAATTACATTCAGTAATATATGTGTTTTTTTTAAATAAAATTCAAAATAAAGCTGAACAATTCTTGTACATTGAACAAAAGCGTGCTCACCTAAAGTTAAGCATAACCACGAAGTATCCTTTTAGTTTAAACTTAGTAGGCTTAGAACATTGAGTTTTAGCCTAGATTCTAGGCATGATGTCGCACTAATGTCAAGATTCTAGGCTTGATGATGTCGCACTAATATCAAGCTAAAACTATATTGTATTTGATATGTTTTTTAACTATAATTCTAGGCCCTAGGATACTTTAACTACATGTAAAACTTTATCGTTACATAAATAAAAAATACTTACTATAAAATTTCGTACTTAATTTAAACTAAAGTTACGATAATAAAACAAAGTTTGTAACTTTGATAACTTGAACAAAATATATCTTACTACTCACATTAAAATTATTTATTTAACACATAAGTAAACAAACTTAAACAACTAAAATGAAAAAAAAATCGATATAAACTGTTTTATTAATAAATAATAAAGATCCCTAACTAATACTAGAAATTTTTGAACTGAAATATTTTTTTAATTATTTTAATTTAATAAACACTTGGAAATACTTTTTAAGTTCTTTCATAAAAAGAAATAAATTCTAAAGAAGTAATCAAAAAAAAAAGGAAATTACAATATTATACACTTATTTAATGACATTAGCGGAGATAACAAAGCAAAATCACTATATTATTAATCACCTATAACTAGTTGTTTAATATGCTTTTAAAAAGTCTACTTGATAGATTAATCTTATTTCTAATGATAATAAAAAACATTGTCAGTGTACAAAAAAACCTTTCGGTATTTTCGTACAACAGGTACTTAGACAAAACTTTTAGAGCGCTTTTTTTATTGTTCAATAAACAACATATATATCAAAAAATTAAAATAACTACAACGTAACAAAAAAAGCAAGGAAAATAATCGCCTTTTTTTTATTAAAGGTTTTTTGGTTATTTATGCTTAGTAAAACAAAAAAAAATATTCAACTGTTTTTAGACTCGGTAACTGAAAGGTTCGTTTGTACAACTGGTTCTTAGACCAAACATTTTGAACGCTTTTTTTGTCGTTCAATAAACAATAATATTCTTTTAGAGGCTATAAGTTTTTGCACGCACAATATTTGTGCTTAGTTTAGCATAAAAAACTTTAATTAACTCTTTATATTGTCTATACAAGTATATGCTAGTATCTAATTTTTACCAAGATTTGATGTTCTTATCGTTAAAGTTGGCTTATAAATGAAAATTAAATCAGTAATTTTTTTTTTCTTATTTTTTGCTATATATATATATTGTTTAATCTTAATTTAACATAACTTGGTTTATAAATAGTTTTTTAAGAATTAAAATATAAAAAGAAAGTGTGTCTATCTAAGTTTTTCTAAAAATATGATTTATTATGTTTGAAATGGATTAAGTCGACTGTTACTGAAAAATAAATAAACGATAGAACTCTGAAAAGCATTAATCCGTTTGTTTATTAATTAAATAATGTTATTTTAAGTTAAAAGTTAATAATAGTAGTAGGTTTTTTTTTCATTAATTAATAAAACGGTTTATATAGAAAGTTTTTTCATTTTAGTTGTTTAAGTATATTTACTTAAGTGCTAGATAAATAATTTTTAGGTAAATAGCAAGATATATTCTGTTTAAGTTATCATAATTTACGAACTTTGTTTTATAATTGTAACTTTAGTAAAAAATAAAAACAAACTTTCGTAGTGAAAATTTTTATTATGTCACGGTAAAAATTTGCATGTAGTTAAAATATCAAAAGTATTAAGGGCAGCAGAAGTTACAGATTTCATCTTTGCTTTAAACAGCTTGTCTTCATTTCTGTCTGTAAATAGTTGAAGTTGTTTTGAATTTAATAAATTTCCTAAAAATTGCGCTAAGTATAAATATTTAAAGTGCGTGTATTATTTTAAATTATATAGTAAAAAAACTTTATTTACACACATAAAATAAAAACTTAAAATTTTAAAATTAATCAAAAATTTAGTGCGTACCTTTCGCGGGTGAGTACGTTAAGCTGATGCGTACTTCATAAATGTCTTATCGATGTGTTTGTTTTGTTATAAGCACATATTAAAATTAGGGTTTAGTTTAGATCTAGAGTCTAGAGGGGTCGGCAGGCAATTAGTGGTCGCGGGCCAAATTTCAAGTTTTAAAATCTTTGCGGGCCGCAGTTTTAGTTTTAGTGACGTTTAAATAAATTATTGGTTTTAGTTCTAGTCATACTAGTAAATAAACTTTTATTTAGTTTATTATTTTAAATGACTTTTAGCTACACATAGAATGTTTATTTGTACTATGCATATTTAATGGTATGAAATTTACATTGACTTATATACTTAAGTCGTAATAAAATACGTGCTATCTTTAAACAATTAATTATTTTAAATTAATATTTTTGTACTTTTACTTACAACCTAATTCTTTATAAAAACCGAGCTTGAAAACATCTTTAAGCTAAACTTATATTTTGTTTATATTTCATATATCTAAAAATATTAACTGTTAAAAATATTTTTTGCATTTCAAACAGTTATCACTATTTAAAAAATCAGTAACAATTTAACTAAATAAAATTAATACCTATTTGCATTGTAAATAACTAAAATTGTTTTTAATTTTTTCAACATAACTAATGCTTGAATACGTTAATAAAATCCTTATTATTAATTAATTAGTATTCTACATAAATGCCACTTTAAAAGCAAAAATTTCTTAGTTACATCAAACTAGCCTAAGTTTAATAAAATTTAAAAACTCATAAACTTACTTATTCTAGAGTTTTTTAAACTATTCTGTTTGTTTAGCAACCTTGTTTTAAATAAAGCTCACGAAATAAAGAAATAACGAAGTTTATTATCAGTAAAATGAGTATATACAGTAACCTCCCACATCTTTACGCACTTATGACCTTACATACTCTCGTTTTGTTACGCATTTTAGAACTCTACAAAAAACCAAAAATAAAATTTTTATTTTTTAAAATTGCACAAATTAGGTCTTTTGTATATTTTTAATACAAAATATTTTTTTAAATGTTAACTCACCTCTCTATAGCTATAGACTGTGTAACTTTATGTTCCTTGACCAATAGATAAACATTTAGTTATACTTCATTATATCAGAAAATTTGTTAAAAATAATAGACCAAGTTAGAATTCTGAAAGAAATATGACTATGTTAAATAATGAAAGTATAATGAAATAATGAGAGTTTAAAACATGAACAAATAATACAGCACGCTTGCTTTTTACACGAAAACATCTAAAAAAGAAATCTAATGAAACTTCCTAGCAAAAAGTAGCAGTGATACTTAATAAATATAGAGCTTACAATTAACACAAATCTTAATTGTTTATTTTAGTAAACATATCACTAATTTTCATTTGACGTTTTTTTTTAGATTAAGTTCTTCTTCTGTAACACTTGCTTTGCACAGCAAGTGTTGAAATTTTTCGCACGTTACCTTTAATTCTTCGTTATGCTCACCAGCATCAGTTACAGCTTTGGGAGAACACAACTGCGCGTTAAAACTGATGGTATTTTTTAACATTCATATGTATAGTTTTATATTTTGTTTTCATATTGAAAAATAAAGTAAACAAATTAACAAAAAAAGCAAAGTCCCCGGTCTGTTAAAAAAAAAAGTATATTTGGTACCTCTCGTATCTTTACGATCTCTCGTATCTTTACGCATTTTTTCTGTGGATACAATGTGCGTAAATAAGCGAAAGGTTACTTTACAGCAAAATCATTATAAGTCAGCTCGAATGTACAGTTAAGTTTCTTAAATATTTTTAACAAAATTATAAACATTTATTACCTAGGAATGAATTAGAAACTTGTTTTTTTTTGAGCATTGTAGCAATTATCTATTGCTTTATCTGCAATAAAAATATTGCATTTAAAAATGAAGAACTGCGAAATAAAACACGAGCTATAAGAGTTACAAAACGTTAGTTAGAAGTTATTGCTAGAAACGAAAAGACCAGAGCGCTTAAAGTCAGTTTCAAAAAAGCACATGATTATCTTCAGTAACTAAATATTAATCAGAAAAAGTTGTCAAGGTAAGTTATAAAATAGCAAAATTAGTTACTAAAAAGGAGATATTGTTTAGAATTGAATTTTTTCTAAGTAATCTTTTTTTCTTTTATGACAGCAAAAAGTCGTGTTTAGGAAATGTCTAAAGATTATTAAGCCGCATGAATCAAATTAAGACTTTAATCGATTTCTTAAGACGAAAGCACTGATACAACAAATACTGCTTATCTGAGAATATTTAATAGAGAAGTTTTTACAAACTTTAGAATTTAAAAAATAGTGGTTTACTGATGAGTATCTCTGTAATTGGTATGTGTATGGATTAATTTAAAGTTCACGGAAAACTTCTAAATAAATAAAAATGTGTCAAAACCAAAATAAACCTTATTTCTTATTATTATGTTATTTTATGTGTTTTTGTGTACATTTAAATATAACATATAATTATAAAACATATATAAGAGAAACTTAGGTACAAACTACATATTAAATAAGATACCTATATTGTAAAAAAAAAAAATTTAAATTAATTACTGTGCATTAAAATAATGCTTATGACAATTTCTGTATAAGGTTTTGCATACAATAAAAGAACATTATACTGAAAAACTATACAAATTTGATAACCTAAGTGATGTTAAAGATACAAAAATAAAATAGTTGGTAATTTTACTTGAAACTATTATTATTATGAACTAGTTTTGTGAAAACTTGTTTTTTCTTGTGTTGAATAAATATAACATATGTAAAACAATAAATATTTGTGCTATTTTTAGCCCTTGAAAAGAATGTAAACAGATCTAAGGTTGCCAAAGGTTTTAAGAATTATTTTTCTGGTTTTATAAACTTCTTCTACCTTTTTGTACGTACCAGTATTTTGGTCAAATTTGGTATAAAACAAAGTATTACAACATTAAAAAATAGTGCTAAGCTACTTTAAATGTGTACTTTAATAAATAAAAAAATGAAAACATTAAAAGTCAATTATGTGATAGATTTTTTGTGTAAAATCGATATTACATAACTCCACATATAAAAGTTTTTTAAATTCCATGTTTTTTTCTAAAATTCTCAAATTTGTTTATTTTTTGCCTAAGTAGTCAAATTCCAAGTTTTTCAGGAATTCAAGGTTTTTGGCAACACTGTATTTTACACTTATGTGTCTACAATAATATAAATAATATTTTTAGTTATAGCAGCTGCAAAAATTTAAATTTAACACAAATTATAATTAAAACCAAAGCTGTGAATTAAACGAAACATACATAATAAGTTTAATTTGCAGCTGTGTGGCAATTTTAAATTGTTTATTTGCTTAATTTTGAGCTATTTGATTAACAAAAAACTAACTTATCAAATATACCATTTCTAGACTGGTTTGTTTTAAATAATTAATTCTAAAAAAAAAAGCACCTATGTGTATTAGTATGCAACGCATAGAAATTAGCTTAATTTTGCCAAAAAAATTGTTTGAAGAATGAAAATATGTACTGAACAAAAATCATATTAATTATTGTCATATATATCGTTTTAAACGTGTCTGTACGCACTTAGATATTGTATGTAGAAAATTATGCTTAAACTACATTAAATACAATTTAAATATTGAATAAAAAAATGGTTTAAAAATGAGCATCTGTGGTTGTTGGTGTGCATAGAAATTAATTTGAAGTGCACAGAAAACTTCTGAAACAATGAAATTTTATCAAAATCAAACCTTTTTTTTATCATTTTTTTTTTCTGTACACTCAAGTATAACATGTATTGATAAATTAACTGTTAAAGAAACTTGGATATAAATTACATGTTAAAAAAATACCTAAACTATAAAGAATGACATTTTAGTAAATTACTGTGCATTACTTTTGTACACAATGGAAAACATTTGCATTAAGTTTGTTGACCAAATAGTAATTGTAAAAATAACTCTCTGAGTTCAAGTACTTTTAACAGTTTTTTTCAGACCATAAGTTGCTATTTTAAAAATAAAATTATTTTAAAAATAAGAAAATACATGCTCGAATGCTAATCTGTCTTTTTCACATTTTTAAGCAAAATCTGTTAAGTCTTTTAAATATTTTAAAATAATATACAGGGAGTTAAAACGTAATTATACAAATTAAATTAAATTTCGAAAAAAATTTAACTTCAAACATATCTTTGCTCAGCGGGCCACATTTACATGATCACGGGCCGCAAAATATTCTTTCGTGGGCCGCACTCTATTCAATAAAAACGTGCTTGCAGGCCGCAAATTTACTCTTCGAGGGCTGCAGTTGGCCCGCGGGCCGCAGTTTGCCGACCACTTGTTTAGAATCTAGCTAGCTAGAGCCATTTAAGCTAGAACTTTTAAGTCATAAATTAAAAATAAACATTTATTTTTTGTTTGTAAATTTAAAAACGCAACTGTGAAAAATTCAGCGTTTTCTTCAAAAATATATGTTATTTTTGTAGAAAATTACACACAGGCTAAAATTTAGTAATGTAATAAAACTCAACTTGTATAATATTACCTAAACTACGATATAATTAAATGCAATAACTACGTATCATTACCAAACCATTTAAATATCAAAATGAAACTACTTTTTACTTTGATATTGGTGAAATATCATCATAAGTATTACCCAGATTTGTTCAAAAAAAATGTGATATTCTAAACTCTAATGAAATTAAAAATGTCAGTAACAGTTTTTTTTTCTGGTTAGATGTAACAGAATAAGAAGTATTTAACATTAAAAGAATCTTAGAATCAAACAAGGCCAAAGGTTATGATAATATATAAGTTAAAATTATATTAACAGTCCTATCTCTAAAGTTAAAAGTGAATTGATTAATTAAGCATATCATCAAAGTAAATATTCAAATAGTTTAAAATTCAGAAATTTAATACCAATACTTCAATCATGATCAAAAATTTAACAGGTAACTAAAGACCAATCTCAATATTATCTAATTAAAAAAAATAATTAAAAAGTAATGTACATCTAGTTAAATATTTTTTTTACTAAATATAATATTTTTAACAATTCACAATTTGGTTTTTGAGAGGGCCGTTCTAGCTTTGTCTGGCTTTGTCTGAATTTGTAGAAGGGGTATTGAACATGCTTGATAAGGGAGAAGCAGTATGTGCGGTATTACTTGATTTAAATTAAGCATTCGACAGTATTGATACAAGGATTTTGCTAAACAAATTAGAATGTAAGTTGACATAGGAGTACAACAAGGTTCAGTCATAGGAACTCTTATTTTATATACGCATTAATGACCTACAAAACAATACTAACTTGAAAGTCTTGAATTTTGCAGACAATACCTTACTATACAGTGCATATAATAAAAAACATACTTACAAGACAGTGACAACCTTAATTTTGAACTTCAAAAAGTTTCAGATTGGCTTAAAGAAAGTAAAATTAAGTTAAATATAGATAAAACTAAAAGTATACTATTACATCCATTTAAAATAGTTTTTTGGAAAATCATAAATTTTGAAGTCAAAATAAGTAAAACAGTGGTAAAAAGGTTAAAAAATACTATGAGTAACAATAGATAACAATTTAAGTTGGGTAGAACATATTGAAATGGTAAAGAGTAATTTTTTAAAGGCAATTGGTGTTCTTTATAAAATAAGGTACTTTTAAATGGAACATCTTTACAATTAATTTTTAATCTTTTTTTATCAACCATATAAGATATGGTCTGTTATGAAGAGGCAAAATTAAGGGCATAGGGGGGGGGGGTAAACACCCTTTTTCTGGTTTTTGATCTTATTTTATATAGTTTTTACTAAGCTACAAGATGCTTTTTACAGATTTAAAAAATTCAAAATAACTTTTGAGATATAGCCGGTCAAAGTCGGAGGCAACAATAGGATCCTTATGGGAGGCGCAAACTAAAACGGCAAATAACTAGAAATCACTAAAAATCTATCTCCTCCTACGTTTTTTGAGATAACTACCTCAAATTTTCAGGAAATGTTCTTTGCAGTATTTAAAAAATTCTGTCAGAACAGAATTTAAAAAAATTAAAAAATAAAATTTTTATAATAAAAAAACAAAAAAAAAACTGTTTTTTTTGTTTATTTTTTATATAATTTTTTTTATTTATTTTTATCAAAATTCCTTTCGACAGAATTTTTTAAATATATTAAGGAACATTTCCTGAAAATTTGAGGTAGTTATCTCAAAAAACGTAGGAGAAGATAGATTTTTAGTAAAATAGTTTATTTTTGCCGTTTTAGTTTGCGCCTCCCATAAGGAACCTATTGTTGGCTCCGACTTTGACCGGCTATATCTCAAAAATTTTTTTGAATTTTTTAAATCTGTAAAAAGCATCTTGTAGCTTAGTGAAAACTATATAAGATAAGATCAAAAACCAAAAAAGGGTGTTTACCCCCCCCCCCCCTATGCCCTTAATAAGCAAAATCTAACAAAATCAATGTACTCATAAATAAAGCACTCAGGTGCATTCACTGTAAAAAGTACAATGAATGAAGTAATAAAAAGAATGGAAATAATTCAAAGATAACAAAAAAAGTATTAAACTTGGAAAGTTTATTCAAGTACAAGTTTAGAGTTTTCATGTTCAAATTTTTTACCTGTAAATTTTGAGTGTTACTTTAAAAGTATAACTTAAGTACATAGCTATTCAACCAGGTCCTCAAAACAACTTTTTTTAACCAAGATTTAAAAACAGTAATGGTCATAAATAACTAGCTTATCCGGGTATTAAGCTTTGGAAAGACCTACCAAACAATTTATAAGAAAAAAGCCATCTTGGAAGATTTCAGGTTGAACTGAAAGATAATTTATTAAATGATCAACTAATTAAACAAAGTTTACATAAGATGAACAGGGATATATATATATGTATATTTATAATATAAAAAAAACAACTAGTTTTCAAATCGTTTACTTAGTTTTGATGCTTTATGCATCTCCTCAGAACGATAATAAAGAACAAAGTAAGATTTTTAAAGAATAAAACAAAAAAACACATTGTGACGTTTCAACTAAAATTGAATAATTTTAGTTAGCCTATTTTAAAAACAACTTATGTACAAGTTAACTTATCTTTGCTTTGTTTGTTCTTGTTTTTAGATTTATTTTGTTGTTATTTTTTTGTTATTATTTAGTGGTTTTGGTTCTTTTGAAATACATATTTTGATTATGTAGGCAGGGTTGCTGCCTTTCTTTTCTTTTATTTAATGATAAATCTTTTTTAATTTTTTCAATCTCGTATTTTTCCAAGCAACATAAATGGCATGTTTTATTGTTTTTTGGTTTTGTTTTGGTTCTGCAGAGTATTTCCCATTTTAAATTATAGTCTTTTTTTACGTCTTTTAATTCCCAAATATAGTTTGATAGTTTGGTATTGTGTCTTTTTAATTTGTTGGTAAAACTTGCTTTATGGTTACTATATCTGTTTTTAAATGTTGTACTGGTGGAACCTACTAAAATTTTGTTATATCATCTGTTTTTATAGTAGCTTGGTAGATTATATTTTTTGATAGGCAACTATTGTTTAACGGGCATTTTTCTTTCCTGCAGTTACAGGTTTTTTCTTGTTGTTTGAGGTTTAGGTTGTTTAATATTTTGTTACTGTGTTTAAGAATTTTTGTTTTAAAATTTTCCATACAGCTATAAGAAATTTTGAGTGTGTTCCTGTTAAAGATTTTGTGATATGGTTGGTTTGTGTCAAAGTGTTTATTTACCAGGTTTAAGAATTCTTTGCCTATTTTAGTTGCTACAGTTAGAGAAAAAAGTGGGTTGAAATAAATAATTTTTCTTTTTCTTTGTTTTTTTGTTGTTTTTCATTTGCTTTTTGGTATGTTAGGTTGAATTTGTAGTTGGCGGATTTTAGTGCTGATTGATAACTGTGTTTTATACGGTTAAATGATTCTTCGTTACTTGATAAATTGTTTAGTCTTTTGTTAATAGTTATAGGTAATTGTATTAATATTTGATTAGGGTGGTTTGATTTGTTGTTTGCGTAAAGGATGTCCGAGTTTGGTTTTCTGAATGGGATGCATGTTTTGTTGGGTAAGATTAGTTCGATATCTAAAAAATATGTTATAATTAGGCCTGCATCTACTGTTATTTTAAATCCCATTTGTTAAATATTTTGTGTAATTTTTTTGTGGTATTTTCTATGGTTCTCGGCAATTTAGATTGGATGACCGCAAGGCCATGGTCTCTATATATGCCAAATTCTTCTTCATTGATACGATGGTTTAAAAATCTACCAGTTTATTGCACGTTTTCTTCAAATTAATTTCGGACAACCGTCCTTCATCAGTGAAAATTTAAAACTAGTAGGCTTAAAATTTAAAGCTACTAGTTTTAAATTTTCACTGATGAAGGACAGTTGTCCGAAATTAATTTGAAGAAAACGTGCAATAAATTGGTAGGTTTTTAAACCATCGTTAATTTATTTTTTGTATTTACTGATGCAGGGGAAAAAATTACCAGTAAAAACAATTGACTTGTGTCCTGGACCGATTTGCAAATTATTTATAAATCTTTCATTGAATACATTAGTTTTTTTTATTTCGCTTAGTATGAAAAGTCCTACCATGTTGCACAATTTGGCTCCATTGTAGGATCCCATGCTAACGTTAAATAGGTCAGAGGTGTTTATTTTTTCCCATGTTTTGTTTTCGTGAAAGATTGTAGATTTGCAGGAATGTAGTATTAAGTTTTGATCGTTGTTTGATTGGTGTGAATTTTTCAGCAAATTTTAGTGAATTAATTAAAGTTGTTTTTGTTATAGATGGGTAAAATTTAGTGATATCAAATTTTATGAATCGGGTTTTAGGGGTAATTTTTAGTTTATTTAACCAGTTTATAACGCTGTAGTGTTTTTCCATTGATTTAGTTTTGAGCCTTTTATTGTTCTTTTATTTATTGTGTCTAGTTTAGCTTTCGTGAATTTGATAAAAGGGGATTTGGAGGGGTTCAAAACTCTGCAGTTTAGTTTGTTTGGAAAATCTTTTTTGTGGTCTTTGATTGTAATGAATGCAGGTTTTTGTTCTAATTTTTTAATTTTGCCTTTTACATTATATTTGATGATGAATTTATAGGTTTCTTCATTTAGTTTTTCAATTATTCCTGGGTCTGATTTTTTGTAGTCTGATGTGATATTTTCTTTCAAAAGTTTATTGTATGTGTTTTTGTCTATTTTGTAAATGTTAGTTGATTTGTCAGAAAAAATAAATAATTTGTCAGAGGATGTTATATTCTTGATATCTTTTTTCATGGTGTTTAATAAACTGTTGCTGTATTTTTTAAATTGAATGTTACTTATTAACTTGTGCAAAGCGTTTTCAAAATCAGCTAACCTTGCGTCCGGTGGTGGTGTGTTTCTTTTAGGGAAAACATTTCTTTGATGGTTTTTGTCTTCCTCTTGGTGCTTCTTTTCTTCGGTTTTCTGGATCTTAAAGAAACTCGCGCGCCATCTCAGTCTTTCTACGAAGTTGTATACTTGGTTGTACATCTTGGACATATACTGTCTCTCGAACAACTACAACTTCTACTGAGCCCACTTGAAGGACTTTTAAATAATTTATTGAAATGATGATTTTAAAAATGCTGGAACATATGTTTCATATAGACAAAAAAGATTGTCTCTAATCTTCAGCCAGTTCAAATTTAAAATAAAAAGCACTTTGGTAAACAAAGATGCAAAGTTTTACAAAAAAACAAAAACAATATGACGTAAGAATTGAACATTGTACATTACAAATATTCAGCACAAAAATCGATCTACCATCTAATTAATCAAACAACTAAAATTGACAAAAACAACAGTTAATTGACTATAAAATACTTCAAAATTTGTTGTATTTTAAAAGGAGCTTTTTCATATGTTGACAAGACGATATGAATTCACTCCTTCTATTTAAACAACCTTCCTTTTTTAACGCGGCTGTTGATTCTTTTAAGCACAGCCTACAAACAGGGTTGTTACCATCTGCTATTAGCTGTGCTCTTTTTATCACCTCCCAAGTTAATTTAAAATCAATGTTTTTGCGCTTAAGGCCGCAAACATACTTCAAAAGCTCAGTTTCATTTTCGTATACACCACCTTTAAAGGATTTTTTATGGTTAGCATACCAAAATCTGAATTGAGTGGAGCATAAACCGATGTAGAACTTCTTTCCAAGGTCAGAGTTAACTGTTGCCTTGTAAATAATGTTCTCTGACCGGCAATTGCCCCCCTTCAAATTATATTTACAGCCACCGGCGCAATTACACTGATTTTTGATTAAATTACTTTTGATAAAATCCTTTGATTATGTGACTTAATTAATCTCTCCAAATTCGCCATACATAAATAACTGATTCGCATATTATGTTTGTTAAATATCTTTGATAATGGGTTGATAATGGCTTTGATAATGGATAAATGGGTTATCAGAAAACTATTGAAAATTTTGTACTTGTGCAAGCCAAACATGAAGAGCGAGATAATGTCTCATAATCTCAAAATGTTAAAAGATAAGGCAAAGGAACAAAAGCAATTTAACTGCAGAGATAAATGCATGGTGGATGGCAATTGTTTATTAACAAATGTTATCTTTAGATTGAAGGTAATAACATCAGAGAAATGTAAGTAGTATGTTAGTTTATCAGGTTTATTGTTTAAAAGTAGGTACACACAGCATAAATGTTCATTTAAAACAGTAAATACAGACTAAAAACTACACTTTCGAAATATATCTGGGATTTGAAGGATAAAAATAAAGATTTTAGCATTAACTTGGAAATTTCAGCACGAACAAAAAACTAATGTAATTTAAAACATGGCTGCACTCTCTGCAGTATGGAAAAATAGGATATCTCAAAATTAAACTCAAATCTAGCTTCAAATAAACGAAATGAACTTTTTAGTTATTGTAAACATTTTTCAAGCTTTTATTTAAAACAGTTTTCAACATATATGCAATCTTAGTGTTTCTTGTATTTTTCAATGGTTTACTTAGTGACTAACAATCCTTAAAGTTTTCGCTTAATTTCATGTACACTTTAATTTATGTTTTAAAATATTATCACAATAAACAAACTTAAGATCTGTTCCTTTTAACAAAATAGTGAAACAATTGTATTTGTAAAACGTGTTTTATTAATATATATCTATTATTATATATAGAATATATACTAAAATTTTACTTTATAACATTTATAATAATAGAAACAATAGAAAACAAATATAACAAAAATAATTATGGTAATATAATGAATAATAATATTATTATTATGGCAAAAAATTAATTATCATAATCAAGAAAATTCTTGATTTTTTTTGTGACATCACAATGATAAAAGAATGGATTTGATTTTCATTTCTACCGGTACTGATGTCTGCAGAGGACCTATACAAATTTTCATGAATAATAAACAAGCAAGTTTGCTGGAATCATGTTCCAAAGACTTATTATATTTTTCACTTTGAGAAGTTTTATATAATTTGTTGAATTTCGATAATTTAGTTCAATATTTGTTTTACCCAACCCAACTCCACTTTACCCTTAAAACTTGAAATGTAAGTAATCAAAATAAAAGATAATGTTGTGTAAACATCAAATTAAGTCTTTTAAATAGCCTTTTTTTTTAGTTATCTGATCAAACTTATCACAACCCAATGAATATGGCTGGGTTAAGTTAGACCTATGACTTCTTAAAGTATAAGTTAGATGACAGCTTCTTAGACATCCTTGCTACTCATTTTTAAGACAAACAAAACTCAAAAAATTTAAAACATTAACATTAAATCTTATTCAAATAATATGGTCAACAGCTGGGTTTCAATCTTACAATTTTAGTTTTAAGAGTTATCTAAGCCTAAGGGTTAGGACCCCTACACCAGCAGGCCACATAAATTTATATTACAATACTATATTAAATAAAAGAGTTTTAGCTAAGTATGATACTAGTTGCCACTTAATGAGCCAGTAAATTTCAGGAAAATTGTTTTTATTTTTACAGTGATCAGGATTGTTTACAGTTAAGAAGATTTGTTTTACTTTTTTATAGAGTACATTTATTTTGTATTTAAGCTTTCATATTTTACAACTAAATATTACGTTTTCAGTGCAAGTTTCAAGCAAATTATAAGTTATAAACTTATCCTAGATTAGTTGGATCACCATTAAAAAAAAAACTAAATTCTTTAAATTTAATTGATTATAATCATAAAAAACTAACACTATGCTCCCTTTTTTTGCCTAGTACTGAGATAAACTTAATTTGTTTGTAAAAAATTTATATAAATTTTTATTTTTCACAATGTTTACTAAGATTAAAAGTAAAAAAAGTTCTAAATTCAAAAATTTAAAGACTAAGTATACAATATTAATTAATCCAATATCTAATATAAAAGGTTTGTGCGCAATTTTTTTAAATTTAGCCTTATAATTTTTAAAAGTAAGGAAAATCCTATTATAAGTTATTTTTGGTATCTAGGTGTCTTAATTAGTTTTTAAAAAAATTAAAAATATTGACAAACACTACTTTTAAAGAAGATAAAACTTAACAAATTTATTTTTCAACTTTTATCAGTTGCTTACCCAGCAACTTGAATACATTTAACTGGTCATTGAATTTCTGCTTCAATTAAAATTTTTAATTAGGCTAAGCTCGAAATAAAACTGTCATTTATATGTAAAAAAAACAAAATAAAAATAAAACTTATACTTTAAAAATATCAATTTAAAATATTATAATACTACCAGATCAGTTCATGTTAAGGGCATAGGGGGGGGGGGGGGGGTAAACACCCTTTTTTTGGTTTTTGATCTTATATTATATAGTTTTTAATAAGCTACAAAATGCTTTTTACAGATTAAAAAAAATTAAAAATAGTTTTTGAGATATAGCCGGTCAAAGTCGGAGCCAACAATAGGTTCATTATGGGAGGCGCAAACTAAAATAGCAAAAATAGACTATTTCACTAAAAATCTATCTTCTCCTACCATATTTGAGATTACTACCTCAAACTTTAAGGAAATGTTCCTTGATATATTTAAAAAAATCTGTTGGAAGGATTTTATAAATACTGCAAGTAACATTTCCTGAAAATATGAGGTAGTTATCTCAAAAAACATAGGAGGAGATAGATTTTTAGTGATTTCTAGTTATTAGCTGTTTTAGTTTGCGCCTCCCATAAGGATCCCATTGTTTCCTCTGACTTTGACCGGCTTTATCTCAAAATTATTTTGAATTTTTAAAATCTGTAAAAAGCATCTTGTAGCTTAGTAAAAACTATATAAAATAAGATCAAAAACCAAAAAACGGTGTTTACCTCCCCTATGCCCATAAGGTTAGAGAAATTTAAGCTACTTAATATGGGAGCAGATCATTTTTAATCAGATTAAAATGATGGGGTTAGAAGTGATTGGGTTAAAAGTGATAAAGATAGAAATGATTTGGTTAGAAGTGATCGGGTTAAATATGATCGGATTAGAAATAATCCGGTTACAAATGGTCAAGTTAGAAATGATAGTAAAACACTTAAATTATTATAAATTTTAAACTTTAAGCAAATCAACAGACTTACAATTAGTAGGCTTGTTAAATTTATTTAGAAAAACGAATAATTACAAGCTCTTGCAACTAAAAAAATAGAGGAAACTAATGCTTATACTGATTAAAAAAACTTCAACTATAGTGTTGTGATATAATTATAATTTAGGCTTATAACTTTAGTTGTGTTATCAATTTGAAACATTAAAATTGATTGTTTTTGTAGATTTTAGTATTTTGTTTGTACTAGTTAGAATAAGATTCATTAAAAAATTTTTTTGAGTTTTAAAATAAAGCTTTTTAAAATGAACACATGAGCGTATCAACTGGTTCCTTTTATTTAATGAAGTTCCCCGTTAGCGTTAGCTATTTTCATTTTTTCATAGGTACTTGTCATGCAGATTCTCTGCAGATTCCTTGCTTCTCCAATGTAATGTAAAATACTCCAGTTAAAGTTGTAATCTTATGTTATTGTTTTTTATTTAAATATATTTTGACAATTTGGTGCTGTTTTCCTTGTGGACTTTTAAATCTCTAATATGGCCATACCACCTTGTTTTAAAAGGTCCTCCAGTGTACCCACGTATTGCTTTATTTTGTTTTCTGTGGTCACTATAGTTTTATAAATTAGTTCTTAGTGAGGCATTTTTTTTTGAGTGGGCATAGGATTTTCAGGGTTGCCACTTGGTCAGAAAATCAGGAAAAGTCAGTAAAAATAAAAAAAATAACAAAAGTCAGGAAAAGTTGGGAAAAAATGGGGGGTTTTGAAAAGAGTCAGGGAAAATCAGGAAATTTGAAAAATAAAGTCAGATTTTGTCAGTTTAAATTTACAAAATTCCTTGTTTTCCGAAGCCTTCAAGTGGTAAAAATTAATTAAAAGTCCTTTAAAATCAGAAAAAAATTCCAAAACTTTCCTAGAAATTTAAAAAATATTTAATTTTATTACCAATGCCTTCATCTGGTATAAATTAGTAAACTATCCTTTTTGAAGATTTTGTAAGATTTTTAGTATTGATGTTCTGTAGCGAGGACACTTCCATAGTGAAACTGTGATACATACATAAAAGTTTATCTAGTATAATTTTAGAATCAAAGTGTTTTTTGTTTAAGTAAATAATTGAGTTCTTTTCAAATAAGCAGTTAGTTTAGTATTTTATGTAACAAGTTAATGTGTATACTTTACCTCTTTATAATTTTTTCAAAGTTGTTTAACTGTATAAAATAAGTTATAATAGAGGTATATGCCAAGATTAAGTTCACTTATTATTTGTATTTTTTGTAGAGTAACTTAGTTTCTAAAGTAAATAAGAGTATATTTATTTGTTACAAATTTTATACTAAATGATAAGAGGAAATATTTTATACAAAAGATATATAGTTTACTTTTTTATGTCTTTTTTTACAGTTACTTAAGTATATTCTTTTTTAATAAATTTTTAATTTAAGGATTTTATATTAAATAGTTTGGGTAGTATTTAATTAAACTAAGTGAACAATTTATATAAGTAAAACATGTTTTAAGTAAATACATTTATTATTAGATATTATTAACTTCTAGGTTGTTTTACAACTTTTATGCTAAGTCTGACTAAAGTTTACTTTTTTAGTCAGATAAATAGCTTATTACTGGTAGAGAGTAAATTTATTTTTCATATTAAGGTGTTAGATTAGAATTATTTGTACAGAAAACTATTACTTTATGTATTGGTTTTTCAAACGGGATAGTTTTGAACCTCAGCCTTCCCAAGTTATTCAAGATTGAATTGAATGATCAAGCTTCCCTGAAACCTGCCCTTGATCTTGGTTGTGCAGCAACCAATTTTCTTTCAAAATTTGAGGAAAAAAGACCTATTTGAGGAACAAATGATCTTAAATTTTAATAAAGAATGTAGATTATTTGCTATAAAAGCCAATGAAAGTCTTTGGAGCAGAATTGCTATTGGAACTACATTTGTTAAAAATATGTCATGCCTAAATCCTCATAGCCTTGAAAAATTAGGATACACAGTTCTGGTTGAGCCTTTTTTCAATATTGTGCTCTCCTTAACGAAACAAAAAATGTGCTCCAACACTGAAGGTGATGAGAGCATCGTTCATTTTAGAACTTTGATAAATTGCCTAATAAATGTATTAAAGTTTGAAAGCTTCAAATGAAGTCAAGATCGTTTGGACCAGTTTTATTGGGAGGTTGTACCAAATTATCTCTCGGAAAACTGTTGCAATCATTGTTTGTTTTGCACAATGGACAGGTGAAGATGTAACGAGGGTTTAGTATTAACAAAGCTCTGCTTGAAGATAACATGAAAAAAGAAAGTATTAAATCCAGAAAAAGAATCAAAGATTACATGTATGCTTACAAATTAGAACCATATCAAGTCAACATCTCAAAAGATATGCAGATGTTGGTAGCCACCGCAAGATCAAGGTATGTTGTATTTTTTAGAGTGTTACGTTTTAGTGTTAGAATAATATTTCGTAATTAAAATTCGTATAAGTATACTTTTAATATAGATTTTTTTTAAATCAGATATCAAGCATTTTTAAAAGTACAAAGGCGGGAAGAGATGGAGGATGAGAAGGAATCAGAGGCAAAATTGGAAGTAAAAATAAATGAGTGCCAAAAGAAAAGAAATGAAGCTCACAAGTTGTGGCTTGATTTAGAGAAAATATTCTCTTCAACAAGTGTAGGGGCAGCAGATGAGAGCGATTTAAATAAAATGAGGCAAATGATTTAAACTGCCAAGAAAATGAAGCGGAATGAAGACCAGATGCAGGAAACCATATCTTCATTAGATAAAGAGGTTGAAGTGCTAATAAAGAAACTGAGAAAATAAATTTTAGTACATACATAAAAAAAAACAGTATTTGATTAAGTGCGTTATTGTTTTAGAGAGTTTTAACTGTAAAAATTTGTTAATGTTTTAAGGTTTTAGTGGTGAAAGTTCTATATTTATTTAAGGTTTTAATTGTAAAAGTTTCTTATATGTCGTTTCCTTTATTTAGATACATTTATGCCAGGAAATTCTAAAAAATTGTGTTCTTTAATGTTTTAAGGTTTCAACTGTAAAAATATGTTATTTTTTCAAGGTTTAAGTTGTGAAAATTTGTTATTAAATCAAGGTTTTAATTGTAAAAGTTCCTTATATGTCGTTTGTTTATCTAGATACATTTATGCTAGGAAATGCTAAAAAATTGTGTCTTTTTTCAGACTAGCTGTGTTTATAAGGTAATATACAAGTATTTTGCCCATAGAGCTGTTTATTACAAACATCAATCATACACAGATGGTTCAAGTGATATACTGGAAATTTGATGATAGAATTCAGAAAAAGCTGTTGTTTTTAACCAGTATCAAAATTAGATTGAAACTTTATATAGTTTCAAGTGTTAGATTATGTATTTTAGAATAAGGTTAATTTAAGAGTATGATTTGGAAAAGTCAGGAAAATTTTGGTAAAAAGTCAGGAAAATTTTCTCAGCTTGATCAGTAGCAACCATGTTTTTGTTTCTGAAATTGCAAAGTTAATTTTCTGTTTCTGTGTTAATTCTTTCAGAATTTTTGCTTCAATGAATTGTTATCTTTATCATATTTTGGGTCTTGTTAGCATCTACCACACATCACTTTTGTCAAATAATTCTTGAATTCTTCACTTAAAAGTTACATTACTGTTCAAAAATTTTTTGGTAAAACAGAACTCCAAATAATTCTGTAAATTAAAAACAAAGTATAATTAAACACATCTCTTAAGACTTTATCTTATCATCAAAACATAATAATTTAAAAAATAACTACTCAAACTAAAAAACAATTTAAGCTTTTGATATTACTTAAATTATTTCTAAAATGCATTTCAAATGAATAAATTAAAATAAATCATTAAACACATAATCTGAACTCTATAACTTATTTACATATAATTTTAACTCTAACACCATTATCATAGATAAATGTCTACAAAGAAAAATTAAACTTAAATACAAACAAATCTTAAAGCTAAGTTTTAGTATTGTGAATATCTTTAACAACTTTAAATAAACAAACACTAAAATATATAAATAAACTGCTAAGAGTTTTAATCTAAAAGTATATAGTATAAAGATTCTAAATTAGAAATTAAAGCTGTTAAACCAACTAAGCTCTGAAAAACATAGCTGATATAAACAAATTCAAATAAGTTGTTGAATTAAACAGTAATGTTTAAGCTGTATATAATTTTTGAATTTTCATAATTAATATGTATAACAGGGTTGCCAAAAAATCTGGAATCCTTGAAAAACCTGGAATTTTAAACAATTTTTACATATAAGATAGTAAAATTTCAACTTGACACAAAAAACCTATTAACGTCTAAAGATAAATTTTTTTTTGTCATCATCAAAAATATTTTTTATTGATAAATCCATCTAAAGAAGATTTAAAATATCTTTTCATTAATGCCATACTATTCAACAAGTTTTTTACCTTGAACTTCAACTATAAATAGATGAAGTTAAAAAACGTGTGATTTTGAAAATCTGGAAGAAATTTTGAAAACATTGAGAAAGTTTGCCGAAAACATTTGGCAACCCTGCTATTTTTTTTATAATGTTCTTCATTAAATCAACTTTATTTCTTAAGTCTTTGTATTTTATGAAAACTTAATATTTTTTTAGATATAGGCCTTTTTTCTTCAGTTTTGGTCTTTAATTATGGTCTTCCTGCTTATTCAAAAAAGAAAGCTTTTTTAGAAAATATGTTTACATTGATAAATAATGATATTTTTTTAAGCATTTCAAAACAAAATGTTTACTTAAATCTTTTTATAAAATATGTTGTGAGAGAACTAAAAAACATTTATAGACCCTTATGAGGTTTTTTAGTTCTCGCAACATATTTCTATAAACAGATTAAAATTAGCATCTTATTTCATTCGAAAATGATAAACAAAAATATATTTTTGTTACCTAAAGAATTTAGACTTTCTTAAAAAATTTTTTTTTGACTAAGCAGGAAGACCATAAATAAAGATTAAAACTGAAAAAAAAGGCATGTATCTCAAAAAATATTAAGTTTTCATAAAAAACAAAGAAAATAAGAAGTAATGAAGTAAGAAGTAATTAACTGAAGAATATCAAATAGAATTTTTTTAAAATGTATGTATTTTTTGAAATATGTACTAAGGAATACAAGAAGCCAAAATGACCAACTTTTTCTTTAGGCTCTAGCACCAACCTAATTAACTCAAACTCAAAAAAACATACTTTATTTTCTCTCTATTATTAAGCTGTTTAAATTCTGTAAAAACTATACTATAAAACCAAAGAATAAAAAAATATTGTTTTTTGAAATTTAACATCAAGAAAAATGACTCAAGTTTCACCTTATTTTTAAGTTATTGTCTTTTAATAATGTGCTTCTACTTCAAGTTAAAAAATGAAGTAGACTTTTGAATCTAAAAGTAAATAGTAACAAGTGTTTAAATATATCGTTTTGATTTATATAATTCAACATAGATAAAGATTTTCTAAAACTCTTAAAAGCATAAGCTTTAAATTGATGTCAAATATTAAAAAAATATTAAGTTAATCATAACTACGCACTTAAACTTAAAATTGCTAATAACAAGTTTAGTTCAGTAGATTAACTTTTTATAAATGTTTTAAATCAATATCAGTAATTTTATTATTATTCATTGCAGATTGTTAATATGAAAATTTTGACTACTATTTGTTCAAAAAACTTTGGTTGCAAAACATTGAGGTTAATACTTAGTTTTAGCTTTTACAAATACAGTAATTAAGATATATGTTATAGAATAATTAAGTAAATAAATTTTTTTTTTTGAAATGTTTGTTAAATAATTAAAACTTCAATTTTATGCTATTTACAAATTATGTTAAACTTTTAAAACAAGTTACAGTGTTTAATTTTTTACTTTAATTTTGTACAGTATATTTACTTAGAATTTACAAAATATTGTTTGTTACTGAGAGGTTGTCTCGATACAGATATGTTAAAGGGGTAATAGGATTATTATAGTATATTAATACAACAATCAAAACAACAGTTATATTTTATTTACATAAACTAAACAACACAAAGATACAATTACATCACTCTAAACGAGAACTAAAGTTAAACACACAAGAAAATATTAGTTCTTAAATCTAACGTGCTTAAAATGCATTTTAACTTAAAGCACACTTGCCGAAACTGCTACTGCTACTGCACTGGAAGAATGCAGGTGAAATTCCGTTTTATAAGCACCGAAACAAATGTAACTCCTAACAATAAAAAATGTTTTTGTTTTCAATACTAGAAGTACGTCACGAAATCTGCGTAAAACAGTTTACAACATCCGCTTTTAAATAAATTTGGAAAAGCTTGTTTTGAGAATAATGAAAAATATTTTTATTGTTACAAAAAATTACATATTTATTCACAAGCTTTAAAATACTAAAATGAAATGTTAGTTTCATTACATTGTTTCTTTTTTAATTTTCAATTTTAACGTTAAAAGCCTGGTTTAATAATTTAAATCCTTAAAATCCTACTTAACTTTAAACTTTTTAGACATTATTAAAAGTCCGGTTTAAAAAAAGTAAGAAAAAGAAATTGTATTTCTTATTATCTTAAAAATTACATAATTTACAAAAACTTAGATAAAACACAACAAGGTAACAATGATAGTCATTTAGTTGGCTTCTGGCTTGTTGTCCTCGAAGTTCTTGTCCTTGGACTTGTTGTCCTCCGGCTTGTCGTCGGGCTGTTATCCTCAGGTTGTTATCCTCAGGTTGTTAATAGAGGCTTCTGAACCATCAATTGGATCATTGACAACGTCTTGTTTCTTTTAGGAAACATTTGACTTTCTGTCTTCTAGCTGGTTTGTTGAATCAGCAAAACATCACATCGATTGGCTTCGGAAACAATGACAGCAGGAATTTTGATCGTGACGTCATAGAATAAACACAAAATCTTCATTCAATCTTTTGTTTATTGTCGTACTTATAAACAACAAAACTTTTAAAGTTTCATGCAGTAGCAAGGTGTCAGGTGTGCTTAAAACTGTGGTTATCAAACGACAATTTGCTTCAAACAACGTTAAAAAGATACAAACGCAACAATTTATTTAACAAGCGACGACTGCTAAATTCAAGGGGAGTTTATTTTTGATTTCTTTCAAAGGGAAAATTTTAACACAACTTTATACTTGAACTTGAAACGAGTAATAAAATGTGGCAAGAAACTTGCCATTTTACGACTAAGAAAGATGAAAACTCATTCAAACATATTTTTAAACTTCAGAAACATTCTAATTTAAAACAAGTACAATCTATACTTTAATACAATCAATCAGCAGATCAAAACAATAAACTAGTAGTAGTAAACACATAGGAAAATTAGTTTTATCAGCTAAAACTCAGACGTTATTAATAAGAACAATTCTGCTGTTGTAATTCTAAATTTTAATGCGGTTCTTACTTTACATTTCTATGCTTAGAAAAATATAATAACTGCGCTCTCTTGGCAACTTATAAAATGCAATTTTGCACTAAAATACTGCGTCCCCTGACGACTTATGCAAATTGCAACATCTTCAAAGAACATTGTGCACTAGAGTAAAAAGACTGTGCTTTTTATAATCGAAATACTGCGCCCCTATGCGACTTATGTTAGTTGCAACTTATATTATACCCTTAGCTAAAAAGATTAAGCTTTGTAGGATTGAAATACTGCGCACCCATGCGACTTATGTTAGTTGCAACATATATTGTGCACTAAGAAGAAGAAATATTATGCTCATTAGCAAATAAAATAAGCACCTAAGCACTAAAAAAGCATATATAAAACTATACATAGAAATCACCGCAAAAATTATATAGTACTTCCAGCAAAAAATCCTTGACATCAAGCTTCACTTTTAACAAAACTAAATAAACCACTACCACACACTTGTATTATAATTGTAGACTTGCTGTTTCAAAGTAGAAAGTTATTCACACAATTTTTCTTACTATTATCATAGTGAAATGTCGCAAAGTAAAGTATTATCGCAAATTATACTGTCAAAATTTTAAACTCGTTAAAAAGTTGTTTAGTAATAAACTAAAGTTTTTTTTTCGCTGCGTTTTTTAATTGATAAGGCACCTAATTCCTAAATATCAGAAGATTCCTAAAATACAGGCCACACATGGTTTCCAATGTCTCGTTACAGATATGTTAAAGGGGGGTAATAGGATTATTATAATATATTAATACAACAATCAAAACAACAGTTATATTTTATTTACATAAACTAAACAACACAAAGATACAATTACATCACTCTAAACGAGAACTAAAGTTAAACACACAAGAAAATATTAGTTCTTAAATCTAACGTGCTTAAAATGCATTTTAACTTAAAGCACACTTGCCGAAACTGCTACTGCTACTGCACTGGAAGAATGCAGGTGAAATTCCGTTTTATAAGCACCGAAACAAATGTAACTCCTAACAATAAAAAATGTTTTTGTTTTCAATACTAGAAGTACGTCACGAAATCTGCGTAAAACAGTTTACAACATCCGCTTTTAAATAAATTTGGAAAAGCTTGTTTTGAGAATAATGAAAAATATTTTTATTGTTACAAAAAATTACATATTTATTCACAAGCTTTAAAATACTAAAATGAAATGTTAGTTTCATTACAAGGTGATACATTCAAGTTTTAAATTGCACATCTTTACAGCCTTTTAGCAACAGCTCAAGCTAAAAGAGTAAATAAAGTTTCAGTAGGGTGTAATTGCAATAGGTAATACCAAAACACAATGTTTTCTAACACAATAGTTAACAGCTATTGCAGATGTGAAATTTACTTGTCTTGTGTAAGTATTCAAAAAATATTGATGGTAAAAATCAAACTATAGCTTACTTTTTCAAAATGATTTAAGTTCATTTAATTTAAATACTTAAAAAAAAAATTAGTGAGTAGTTTGTATATGCTTTTTTAGTGTTGACAACCTTTTTAAGTTATCTGGCTAGATTTACCGAAAAAGTCCTTTGTGATCTAGCTTGTTAAAATAAGTCTTCATGGGCTAGGAAATTAAAATAAATAATATAAAAACAATAAAAAAACTATTTCAAAGTAAGATTAAATTAAATATATGTCGTTAATACTACTGTTTATTAAAAATAGACTTCTATTAAAATATTTTTAATTCCATTATTATAAAACAGCTCACTTTATTTGTCTTATACCAAATTTTATCAAGTATAGTATGAGGATCAGAGATTTTGCTTAGTGATTCAAAATTACGCCCACCAGCTTAGCTAGATCTAAATGATGTAGATATTTAGGTTTTTGCAGGGTTGCCACAAAGTCAGGAAAAACAAAAAAAGTCAAACAAAAGTCAAAAAAAATTGAAGTTTTCAAAAAGAGTCAGGAAATTTTATATGAACATGCTCTTAGTAAGAAAGTTTATGATAACTAAAATCTGAATTTTGCTAATGATATTTCCTTTAAAATTTTGCTTTTGTAATTCATCTTTTTTTCAGAGTTTGATTGAGTTTTTAAAACAATAAATTTTTTTAAGTCTTTGATTATGTATTTTGAATTAGTTTAATTGAGAATTTTATTTATGAGTCAGAAATTTTTTCTAGCTTGATCTGTGGCGACCCTGTTTGTGCAAAACTTATTATCTTATTTTCATTTATCATTTATATATAATTTTAGTTATTTTTGTACTTTTAGTTACTTAAATCATAACTTATTTAGATACTTCAAAAAAAGGTATTGTAACTTCCAATTTTACAAAGGTGAAGAACGACATGGATACACTGTTAAAAATGTAAGTAGTTTTTGATTTCTTATCCAAAATTTTTTTGATTTTGTATTGTAAACTCTATATGAGTATTAGTATAAAAGTTAAAAAGTATTATGAAGATTATTTATCTTTGATTCTTATTTGCTTAAATATAAGCTTCCTTGTAGTTAGACTTATATTTATATATTTTAACACTAGATCATTTTTGGCATTTTAAAAGACTATGATAAAAAAGAAATAATGAAAAAAAAGATTTCATCTTAAAAAATATTAAATTTATAGGTATCTAAGCTAATAGTCACAGATGACTCAAAGACTGATTATTTTGGTGTTAAATGTATCCAGCTTGAACATATTAAAACTGGACTAGTTCATCTCCATCTAGAATATAACACTTCTGAAAAGGAATTTAGGTTGGCTTTTACTACTTTATTAGTTAAGTGCAGAGTGAAAACTCTTTCTTTTGTCATTAAGCTAAGTTTCAGTTGGAGTTCAAGTTTGTTTGTTTTTGAAACAATTAACTATTCTAAAAAAGTTTTTTTTATCCAATACATATTTTTATACTTCTATTTAAAAGCTTTTATACTTTTTTGTCACGACTAAAACTTTCAAACATTTTCAAAACTAATGTACATGTTCATTTCATACTGTGTTATTTTTCATTGAAATTAGTTAAAGATACTAGTTTTGTTAAAAACATTTTGTTAAAAAAGTCAGTTTTTGTCAGTTCTATTTACAAAATTTATTAATTTCAAAGTCTTAAAATGGTAAAAAATTAACAAAAAATCCTTCAAGATCAAACTAAAGTTGCAAAATTTTCCTACAATTTTACTTACAAAATCATTAAATTCTAAGCCTTCAAATGGTTAAATTAAATAAAAAAATCTTTATTAAAGTCAGACTAAAATTGTAAAAAATTCCCAGAAACATATTGAACTATTACCTTATTTGAACAAGTGGTTGCTGTATGTAATCTTTCTAGTATTGATGATCTGTGTCAAGGATACTTCTACAGTGAAACTTTGCTATATACACAAAAAAATATTTTGCAGAATTTTAGAATTGTTTAAGTAAATAATTAAGTTCTTTATAACTAAGCACTTAGTTTAGTATTTTATTTAACAAGTTTATGTGTATGGTTAACCTCTTTATATAATTTTTTCAAAGTTATTTAAAATTTTAGAATAAGTAAAAGCACATTATGGTATTAATTTTTGTATCAAAAGGACTACATAACCATTTATAACAAATAATAGGAGGAAGTATTTTATAAATAAAAGTGTATGGCTTTATTTATTATAATTATTATTAAGTTTGTTAAGTAATTAAAAGTACAAAATTATTTAATTAACTTTTAATTTAACGGTTTAATTTTAAATGATGTGAAGAAGTATTTAATTTATATAATAGAACATGATTAACTTTACTTATTTGTAATAAATTGTATTATTATATTTGTTTATATTATTTTTTTTAAACACTTTGATAACTTATTACTACAATTATCTTTCGCTGAAGTACATATTCTGAACACATCAGCTACTTAATAGAAAGTTTGTAGCTAAGAATTACTAGTCTAAATAAAACAGAATCCTGACAGAAATTTTTTTTAATTAAAAATTTGTGCTGAATAAGAAGTTTGTAAAAATGCGTACTTACTAAAATATGCATACTCAGAATGCGTATTTAATTGGAAGTGCATACTTAAAATGCGTACCTAGAAGGAAGGAAAAAGTCAGACTAGATCGGTCAAAATTTTGAAAAGTCAGGCTAAATTTTGATATTTTGCATGGCAACCCTGACAGTTGTATAATTTATAAAGTTGTTCTGTGTTTCATAATATATTTCTTTAAATATTTACATATATGAACTTAAGTTAAAAACAATTAGTAATTGGTATTGCTAACTTTGTTTTGCCGCTAAATGCAGCAATTATCAAGACGATTAAAGTTTATTGGGCAAAGGTTTTATACGAACTAAGAAAAAAATTATGACGTAACTAAACAAGTTCAGTTTTATTAGCCTACTTTGAAAATACTAATGCAGAAGTTCTTAATGTTTTGTTTGCCGAAATAGACTTAAATTGCCGCGTTGGTCAGCAAAACAACAAAGGTAGCAAAATCAATAGTTGATTAATATGAAATGTGTTTGGCTTTGAAAAAATTAAGTTGCTTCAAAACAATTACAACTAGACGATTTAAAAAAATCTTACAGTATTTATTTGTATTATACTTATTTACTTAATTACAATACACTATAATGACCTATTTAACTTCAATGTATCAGTTTGTTACTTTTTAAACCTCTTTTTACATAGAATTTGCATGTACTTTATGTACTATGTGCATCTATATAAAATCAATTTTGTCTTAATTTTATTCATATTACAATATTTCACTGCAAAAGCAGTTAACCAGACGAAAACAAAGCTTTATTTGAACTATATAAGGATATACCTTTTTCAGAAAAACTACTAATGTTTAAGTGATTTTTTTTTACCCAAAAAACTTTGGTTATCAAACCTTTAACCTTTATTGACAATAAATTAAATTACAGTGGTGTTTTTAGATAAAAAAGTAATTGAAATTAAGTTATTACAATATATACAAAAAAATACATTAAATAATAGTTTTATTTTTTAATTATAAATATATAAATGAAATAATAAATTCCTAAATACAATTTAGAACTAAAACAGGAACATAATATAATATTTGATAAACCAAATTAAAAAAAATATATTCTTTTATGGTTATAAAACTAAAAATAAACGTACACATGAGTTATAAAAGAGTTTTAAATTAAATAAATGAATTTTAAGTGTATTTAAACGGTTGTTGCTTAAAACGTTAATTAATATTTTTAATCAGTTGTAATTGGCTTGAAATTGTTGCTAAAAAGTTTTGATAAAAGTTAAAAAAAATCAAGCATGAGTAGTTATTTTGTTTTATGCGCATCATTATTTGTAAACTGTTTTCAGCAGTACAGAAAAAAAAAACTTCCTGCGAAATTAAAAATTGCTCAAATTTTTTAAACCTTTCTTTTTTGTAGGGTTATAGCAAAGACTGTTCCTGTAAATAACACAGGAATGTACCACATATTAGAGCATATGATAGTAACGGCTAAAACAAAAAAATATCCTGTCGATGATATATTTTTTCATATGAGTGATCGATACTTGCACGCACATTTGGATGCTATGACAGGTTAGTGTTTGAAGTATATTAAACTTTTGATGAAACTAGAAAATTTAATTAAAATAATTCGTAAAAAAGCAGTTAAAATTTTTACAAGAGTTTAAGGCCATAGGGGTACCCAGCAATTTTTTTACAAAAGTTAACTTTTGACGGTATATAAAAGCTTTAATTATATAATGTAAGAATCTTTTCACAGGATAAAAAAAAATTTAACTTATTTTCGAGATATACATACAAACAAACTTACAGAGGAAAAGTTATCATTGCAGATTCCCTGATTTTTGAAAATTCTACTAAAAATATATTTTCTCCTTAACTTTTTGGTCAATTTACCGCGATTTTTCAAGAAATTTTCCTTGCAATGATCGAAAAAAATCTTGTTGTTTTAAAAATGATAATTTTAAGAATACTTTTACAAAAAAAAGCATCAGTTAACTTTTTTAAATTTTGAATAAAAATATACTTTTACTCAAATAAAAATTACAATAAAAATGTTTATTGTTTAGTTAAGAGTAAACTTATAAAGTTTTAAAACGATTGCTTAAAACTGTAGTAGAAGATAGATTTTTAATAAAAAAGTATTTTTGTGTTTTTATTTTGATTCTTGCATAAGAAACCTATTGAGCTCTTTGATTTTGTACCCTCATATCTCTAAGCAAATTTAAATTTTAAACAAAACTGTTAGTTAAGTTAAAGGCCTTTAAACTAAGTTCAACATGTAAAAAAGGGAACGGGTCTAAATTGCACAAAGATAAAACTGCGCAAGGTTTCTAAATTGCACAAAGGCACAAAATTGTTCAAGGGAACAAAATTGCACGAAGACTATTTTGCATCAAGGGTCAATTTTGCACGAGTTACGTTTTTTCACGAGATAAACAAAAAAAAACTTTAAAAAAAAAAGTTACTGACCAAGGGTAAGGGTTAGGGGTAACAGTAAATTAAAAATAATATTTAAAAAGTAGCTAATAAAAATTATAAAAAATTAAAAAAAAAATAAAAAAAATTATATAAAAGTAAAATAAAATAACTTACCGATCAAGGGTAAGGGTTAATGATGGTAACAGTGATAATAAAGAATAACACTAATAAAAATTAAAGATATAGAACCGTGCAAAAGTATCTTTGTGCTATTTTATCGTCATGCAATTTTATCCCCTAGTGCAAAAGTATCTTCAATTTATACAGCTACCCGTAAAAAATGTTCCTTTCTCCCCATTGGTCTTAGTAAAATTTTCATACTTAAAAAATTTTGAATATACACATTTTTCCTTATTAAAAGTTTATTTATTTTTTAAAGAGGGTATTTAATGCAAACTATGCTAACTATTTTTGTGTGACAATAATTTTAAAGTACCAACAGTTGTTGTGTTATTGATATGGGAATCAATAATCAAAAAAAAATGAAATACAGAAGAGGACCAAACAACATACAAATTTACCACAACTTGCGATGAGGAGTTTAAGGAGTTGCTTTCAATGTACCTTCATATGTTGTTTAACTCAAAATTAGACAAGGCTACATTTTTGACGGTATATTTTTTAGTTTTAATAAGCTTTGATGTTACAATAAAATTTTAACAATTAGTATGTATAAATAGCAGATACTAAGCTTGTTTTTGATTATCACGTTTATTTTCCTTAGCCCTAGTATTTTAAATGTCAAACAATTGATAAGCAAATTATTTTTATTTTAAAGGAAGGATGGAGAATCCAGTATCAAGACTCTTTAAATAAATCAAATCCTGTGATTAATGGAGTAGTGTTTAATGAAGTGAAAAGTTACGTGAGTGATAAGCTCTTAACTGCTGTACAATTTAGTTTAAGTTTTCTCATTTATTAAACTAGCTTATATTCTTAAAACCATCAAAAAATATTTAATGTTTTTATCAATCTTAATTTTTTTAATACGTTAACAGTTGTTAAAGCTTGTTGGTTACTTAGAAAAGAAATCAGTTTGTTAACTTTTAATTCTATTTATACCCTTTTATGATTATTTAAAATAGTTTCACTTTAATATTGAATGAAAATAAGTTCAGGTACTTATTAGTCTCAAGTTTTTCATAGCTTTATAATGTTACATTAGCTAAATAGCTTAATTGCTTAAAACAGAATTCCTTTGAAGACTTGATGATATTATTAACAGAAAAGTACATGTATGAAGATACTCCATACAAGTATGACTTTGGTGGAGATCCACTTGAAATTCCTAACTTAGACTGGGACACAGCCAAAGCTGCGTATTACAAATACTATCATCCCAGCAACATTAAGTATTTTTGTTCTAACATTTATTACTAGTAAATAGTTTTATATTTAAGTATTTTCTAAAATGCATGAAGTTAATAAAAAAATATTTACTGAGCAATTAAATTTTCATGACTAATATATTAAGGGCATAGGGGGGTCTACCTTGATTTTTACAAGTTGATCTTATTTTATAGAGTTTTATCTGAGCTATCATACATTTTTAGCCGCTTGAAAAAATTCAAAGTTTTTCTTGAGATATAGGCAGCCAAAGTCGGTGACCTCAACAGGTTCCTTACGGAAAGCACAAACTAAAAACGCAAAAAAAGACCATTTCACTAAAAATCTATCTCCTCCTTCATTTTTTAAGCAATCTTCTTCAAATGTTCACAGAAAGTGTATTATTAGATTTTAAAAAGATTGACCGTGGGAATTTTTTTAATTTTGAAAAATAAAATTTTTATTTAAAAAAAATACCTATTTTTTGTGTTTTTTTTATCTAAAATTTTTATTTTTTTATATTTTTAAAATTCCAACATTCAAAGTCTTTTAAACTATAAAAGGAAAGTTTCCTAAAAATTTTAGGTCTCTATCTCAAAAAATGAAGGAGAAGATAGGTTTTTAAGTTATTTTTTAAATTTCCGAGAAAATTGACCCAGAGAAACTTGCGGTCTATACTTTTGTATCGGAAACTTTTTATAAAAATTTACATATCTCAAAAGTTAACAAATATTTTTTTAATTCTATAAAAACAGGCTTTTAGTTTGTACTTTAAGTTTTCATATTAGATCCAATTTTATTTTTAGTAAAAGAATAAAGTCGGACCCCCCTATGCCCTTAATACTTAGTTTGTCAGTACTGTAGGTTTTTATGTTTAATTGTTGAAACTAGTACAGAGAATTACTCGGCTAATACTTAAAATGAAAGAACATTTAAAATTAAAATTTAATGAAAGTACTTAAAAATCTCAATAAATTTTTTGAATTAAAAATTAAGTATGTTTTTGTCAACGATAGGCATATTGTTTAACAAAGTATTTCATTTGATAGTTTCTGTACTTTTTTAGTCATAACAAATTTACCTTTCAATCAAGCTAGTTTAAAATTTTAGAATACTTTGACCTACTACTTAAGAATTTTAGTTAACTCTTCCTACTTTTTTAGTATACAATTTAGAATAGTAAAATTTAACTTTTATAAACAGTGTCAAATTACATTTATTAAATTTATTTACAGAATAGTCATATTTGTTTTTTTTTGAGCTAAACTTTAACTTGTTGTGTTAAAGTTTCTTAAGTTTTTTTAGTTTTATTAAAAATTGTTTTATGAAATAATATAACTTAAGAAAAAAATCGGTATCATTGCGTTGTTTTAGATTTTTAATTATTTGACTATACAATAAATAAATTATATCACATTTTATATAGAAATTAGTTTTAATATTTGCCGTTGAATAATTTACTTTATTGTTTACTCACCAAACTCGACGGAAAAAATTATAAATATGAATAATATACAGAATGGTAACATGCGGAAATATAGAATTATTAAATCATCTAAAAAGCATCAACGAGGTTTTGAAAACTTTTGAGAAAAAGAGTTTCAAAAATATTATACCTGCCCAAACTAGATGGAAAGAACATGTAAGCTAGTATTTTCTTTTACCTATTTATTTTTTTGTTTATCAAAATCGAGAGTCGGCTTAGTATATGTGCTTAAGTTATTTATGTTAGCAATTTATTAATATATCTTTTTGACATTAACTTTAGTAATGTACTACGTTCGAATACAATTTAAGAGTTTTTATATTATCTTTTATCGATTAAAATAAAAAGTACTGTTTTTATCTTAAGTAGAGCTGATTTAAAATATTTATATATATGTACCTTTTTGATTTTATTTAAAAAAAATTTTTACAGCGCAAAAAAACAGTGAAATATCCGGTTATTAAAATTGACACCGCTGTTAGTATGCAGGCATCTTTTTCAATGTCTTATTTACTACCTGAGTGAGTATTAGTGTCCTAAGTACTGTTACTTATAATTAAGCAGTAAAATTTAAATTTTGAAAAATTAAGCATCTTTTAAAAAATTACTATGATTTTAATTTCTATAACATTTTGATTTCAATGATTTATTTAAATTTAAAACTTTGAAAAAAATGATATAATTTCTTTATATTAAATTTTTTATTTTTAGAAGACGCTGTAGTCTAACATAAGAGTTGTTTCTAATATGCTTATTCGTTCTAATAATATTTCATCAGGAAAACGGATCAGTTTGAATATTTTCTAACCAATTTCATTTGCGATCTCCTTGCTAACCTTTTTCGTAAAAAGTTCAAGTCGAATCAAAATTATATTGGTTTGTTTGAGTTATAGTAATTAGCATTGATTGTTATATATTTGCAATTGCAAAAAAGCTTCTTAAATCTTAGAAAAGTATTATTTTAATGAACTGTATTTTTTAGTAAAACCTACAGTTAAAGCACCAATTTTTACTTGTATCCTTAAATAGTATACTATTTATATACTATATCTTAAAGATTTCTACTACGATCACCATCACCTAAAGCAACCTTACATGATGTTCGGTTGGACTGGAAGCGATAAAAACAAAATCAAAAGAGTGAAAGAAAATATTCAAAAATTTATCGAAGAAACTTGCAAGTTAGTAAATGTATTAATTAATAAGAGTAAGAGTAATATATTTTTAATAAACCCTTTTATGATTACTGTTAACAATTATAATTCAGCCTTTCTAAGCTTTTCACGTTCTTGTGGCTTTTATAAAAGTAAATATAGATCAATGTAGAATTATAAATACACATAAGTTTTTAATTTCAAGTTGTAAAATTACAAAAATTACAAAGTAAGGTTTAAAATTTATTAGTTTTACTATAGTTTGAAAGTTAAAGAACATATGCGTTGCATTAATTACCTACTTAATCAATTTAAACAAAACCAAACTAGAAAATTATATCTTAGTTTGTACTCACAATATGCATCAAAAATGTTTTTATGTTACATAGTCAGGTTTGTATACTGTAAAAAGGACAAAAGTTCAGTTTGTAATTTATTATGATTTTGTTTTATATGTTAGTTTACTTTAGATATATATAGTGTATTAATTTAACAAAAACTATAGAAACGGATTCGAGTCTGAACTTGTCGATGAAAAAATAGAAAAATACCCCCTGCCTACTCTTAGTGTTAGTATATTATTTGCTCGGCTGGTTTTCAACTGATCATAAATCATAATAGTTAAATTTTTTTAATTTATCTTACTTGTGTGTCTACGTCTACTTTCTCGTTTTCTTTTTATTGTTGTACCTAAACAAGAAGTTAACAAGTGGTACCAATTATGTAAACAACTTATGACGGTGTTTTTCTGAATTTTAAAGAAATTTTATTTTGCAGAATCTTATAGACTCCATTTATGGGTCTGAACCAGTCTGCTTAGGTGATCATATATGTTCACATTTGAATAAAATAGAAATGGAGACAAAGAAAAATAGATTTATTTAAACAATAAATTAAGACAATTATTCAAGGTGAGTTTCTTAAATTAAATGTTATATAAACAACTTTTCAATCAGTTTTGAACTAGTTACAATTTATTTTTTTATTTTCTGAGTAAAGAAGTATTAATACAGCTACACGTAACTCTTAATGTTTAAACTTAGTTTTGAAATATTTTTCAAGTGTGTGTTTTTAATGTTTTATCTAGTATACATATATTTTTGTCTCGTTTATTAATTAAATATATAATTATAACTAATTTTAGTATAGTAATAACTAGTATAATAATTTTAGTATGATAATAACTAGTTTTAGTATGTCAATCACCTATGAATTTAAATTTTTTCTGTTTAAAAATAAAGGTGTTCTAACAGCAAAAAAATATTTTTACAAATCTACCTTAACATTTTTACTGTATTTTACTATCTTTGCGTTTGTAACGAACATCTGATGAAAATATTTTAAGTTGTATACGTATAACATAAAGCTATCATAGTTTTTTTTTCAAGTATATGAGAATCTATCAGTTTACATAATGGTAAATGACAAAAATAAACAAAAGAAGTTAATGATATTAAATTTGAATAAAGTTACAATTTATTTTAGGAAAACAATCATTGTCTTGAACTAACAATTATTGAAGATGCTAATTATCATAATGAAACAGACAAAAAGGAGGCTGAACTTATCAAGAAAAAAGTTTCCAATCTAAATAGTACTCAAAAAACTGAAACTTTCAGTCAGGTATATAAATACATGTTTGTTTGTCTTTGGATTTAATTAAAAATTTTAAACATTTTATGATAAATTAAGTTGTAATTAAGTTGCTAATATAAATTCAGGATTTTCTCCGTGAAATTCAAAATAAGTCTCAAGATTTGTCATACTTATCTATCACAAACTTAAAAAAAATTAGAAAAAAGTGTGAAATTCCATCGTATAGTTACTTTACAGAGAAGCTCTTATCTTCAGTCCTGTATAAATCTGAAAGTTGTGGTGAAAATAGTTTGTTTATTTTTATAACGTTTTTTAAATCGATAATCACAATTTTAATGTTTATTACTAAAACCTGTTGAAATTTGTTATGATAAAATGTCATTTCTATTAGTTTTAAAACTATAGAAATTAAGTAAATTTATTTTTTTATCTAAATATTTTTTTAGCTAAATATTTTTTTGCACATAAATAATCGATTGTTAAAACATAACAGCAGAACTCTACTTTTTATTTGCTAAATTACGAGATGAACAAAATAAGTATTACTTTGATGTTAATATCCCAATACCAAAAAGTCTTCTGTTGTACGCTGAATATTTACCTCTCTACTGCTCTTATTTAAAACAGTAAGTTTCATGATACATGAGAACTAGTTATTTAACAGTTAATTAGTAAAAGAAATGTATTAGTTGATAATTTTAGTTTAAATCGATCAAGTAAATACATTTTAAAATTGTGTTGTTTTTATTATTTTTTTTCTTAAACATATTTTGTCATTATTTTCAAAATTCTTCTAAAAATTTATTCAAATTTTTTTCATGAAAAATTGATTTTAACTGCCTCATTTAATGTATTAGTTTCTAATTATGTGGTTGAAAATTTATTATAACCATTTAATGGTTAATTATTTTGTAGCTGTTTAGTTATTATTGTAATGATTACTCTTCAATTTAATTTTTAATAGTTTTATTACTATGTAATTTAAAATAAAATACGTTATATTTGTAATACTACATTAACTTTAAAAGAGGTTCTGTATATGTTTTGAATTTTTTCCGTTATTTAAGTATGATTTGTTTCAAAAGCAGTCACAGGTTATCTTAGTTTTATTACTTATACAAATACTTCAGACTTATAATTTAGTTTTTTTTAATATATTCTGGTTATAAGATGTAACGTTATAAGGCGTTAAATCCTGGAGATCCTGATAAGCTAAGCTTATCGGAATGTATATCACAGATGTTCTTGTGCTAAAACTAATTTATTTCACAAAACTTACATATACTTGCAAGTTTAATACTTCATGTTTTCAAGCTGTATAAATTATTGAACAATTTGTTAAAATTATTATGACGTAACATTTCTGCACAACTCAATTTAATTTTCATTTTTATAACTTGCCTATTCTTAGAGCTTTTTGAGGTTAGTGCCTACTTTTATTAAATTTGTTTTTTTTGTAGACAATTTTATAATTTTATGCTTTTATCCCAAACTTTGTTTTTAAACCATAAAGTCCATTTATAGTTACTACCTAGATAAACACTATACATAATTATACATGCTTTTTTCTGCTTTTTTTCTAATGTGTGCTAACATTTTATAGACTCCGTAGATCTGTTCTTAAATTTATTTGAGAGCAGTGAAACGCCGTTAGTTGAAATAAAGTTTTAGCACAAGAACATCTGTGATATATTCTGGTTATTTATAAAAGCAGTGAAATTTTTTTGAATACAACAGAAAACCTAATGAATACAATTTGTGATAACTATTGAAGTACATATGTTTATCCGTGTACTAATTTTAGGTTTTTTCTTGTTTTCTTTGAAGTATTTTAGATGAAAAAATATTTGAACGTGATTTACTGTTTATCTCCCCTTTTGTTTGTCAACTTGATGATAAACAATTCTACAAGATGGCTCTCCACCTGAGTTGGAATATCGATGTAACAACCGCACAACAGACTTTCAAAGATTTAGCCGATCAGTTTAAAAAGTAGTTCATTATGAAATTGTAAAATAAATATTTTTTTAAATACAAAAGACCAACAAAACTTATAAATTATAAGTTTAGAGTTAATTATTTTAATTAGATTAATCCATGACTAACTTTATCTAATTTAATCTTAGTTATGTTTTACTGGTTTCAAATGTTTTTAAATAGAGCTAACACCTACTGCGGCTTTATACAAGGTTTTATACTGTAAATTTAATGTCTTATTCATTTTAAACGAATTTAAATCTAAAAACCTGTTTATTTAAACTCAAAAAGCCTAACTAGAGTTAAAAAATCAAAAAATGCAGTGACTTCAAATTAGATGAAAGACTCTTACATCATTTGTTGGTGGAGGAAGCTGAGCAGATAGAAAAAAATCTTACATCAAGCTTAACTTACTTAGCAAAAGTTAATGCTTCGAAGTTAATAAATGAGAAAACGTACTACGAAGAAATGTTCAAAGGTGAGTTTTTAACAAAAAACTCGTGTTTAAATGCTTTTTTGAATTTTAAAATGTATTTTTAACCCTTTCTTTAGCATTTTGTAATCAGTATAAGCCTAGATGATATTTAATGTAGTTTACAATATACTCAAACAAATTATTTTTGTTTTAATTTTTTTAGTTTATGCACGAAATTTTTGTTATGGTTACGATACTATTAACTAAAGAACAGATTTGAATTTACCTTAAAGTTTAGTTTTTTGAAAACCTGTTAAATATTTAAAAACAAGAATAATTTATTGTTTATATTTTATCTACTATAACTTGATTTAACTGTGTACTAAACTAGTATATTTCGAAAAGTTTTTCATATAATCTCTATGCCTCTTGAAGTATTTACTGTGTATTTTATTCTTATTTATTCAAGCATGTTTGACCAAATTCAAATGACTTTTTAAGGAATAAGTCAGTTTTCCTTCATAAAAAAGTTAAAAGGGGCTGAAGAAAATGCAACATTTAAGGCACTGGAACAAATTCACAAGAGTATAAAGTTACATTTTAGCCCTATTGTAATTGTTGGAATTTCTCACGAGCACAGAAAAAATAAAGAATTAATCAAAAGTTATATTAAAAAAGGTGATTTTCCTTACAATTAGTTATTAATAGAAAATAATTTGTTATAGTTTTTTTTTCTGACTTTTTTGTTATGTTTTTAAGTTTAGTAATTAGTAGCTACTCAGAAATACAGCCATACAATTAAATTATTACAAAATGTTGCAGTTTTATCTTTTACAAAAGTAAATAAATTGATTTTAAAACACAAATGAAATTTAAGACATAAAAAAAGTTATTTTTTTTTAGCTATAGAAAGTCCCACTGTTGATCATACAAAATTTATTTGGGCGAAAAGAGATACAACTATTCAATCTTCAAACTATAAGTTTAAAGAATTTAATTGTGTTAACATTTTTTACTTTTTTAGCTCTATAGTACAAAATATTAAGTTTTAGTCAAAATAAGCGTTTACTTACTTTCTTGGCAGACAATTTACTTTTAATTGATTTGTTCTTCACGTCGTCTTTCAAAAAATTTTTTCTCAAGTTTTTCTATTTTTTATTGTAAAGTATTGTTTGAAACAGAGAAACTCTCAATATGAATTCAAGGGTTAATTCGAACGTCCTTTGCCTTAAAACTGCAGAGGTAACAAACAAGGACCACGCACACCTAATTGTGCTAGCAAGCATTATAAATACAAAGTTTCTGTTACCCGTAACTAGGTTAGTGAGTTAACACTGGTTTTTTTTTCATATAAATTTTTATGATCAAAGAAAACATCGGCGAAAGTCAACAGAGCATGAATGTAAGCCGTGAGACAAGCTCAAGTTAAACATAAGGTTTGATTATACTAATTCGATCATCAGACCACAGGCCTTCGGTAGACTGATACCTAATAAAATCAGTAATTTAATTTTTTTCAAAACTCAAAATTTTAAATTTCTATACAGTTCTTTATAATATTAGTTCTTTTTATTTATCAAAATATTCGATTTTTTTATCCATCGTTTTTTAAAGTAAGTGCACATAAATAACTAACTCTTAAACTTTCGGAAACAACAATCCTAATTAACTTGTAAAAAATTCAAAAGGCGCAAAAGAACAGTAAAGATTTCTATAAATAAATTTTTTCAAGCAAAAAAATATCTAATTATTAAACTAAAAAAACTGATCGTAAAAAGCAAAGTCTTTCTAATAAAGTAGATCCGGATCTTGGATCTGGTAGATTACTAGCTTTAATCTGTCAACTTTTAAATGCTTGCAACAAATTTTTTTAGAAAAATAGGAGGAGCGTACAATTACGACGCGATGCAAGACGCCAATGGAATATTTTATATGATGACGGATAGAGACCCAAACACTGACAAAACGCTAGAAGTTTTCAGAAATGCCCTAGTTTGGGCAACGGAAAGGGATTTTAGCGATGATGAAATAGAGCAAGCTAAAGTTGCTGCTTTAAAACGAGTTTGTGAATTGTTTTATGGAAAAAATTAAATGATAATTTTCGATTAAAAAATCAACTCTTTGAAATTTCTGTAGTATATTTAAAATATTACATTTATCGACTTACGTATTTTAAATTAGGTTTAAATTTTGTATAGTACAAGTAGCTGTGTAGCACTAAATAGGTAGATGATAAAATATTGTCGCAAGTACATGATGTTTTTATAATCAGATCGACGTAGATGACTTCAGTCGAAATTCAGTAGAGTTCCATGCTTTTAAATTAAGTCCTGATATCCTAAAATACAGAAGAAACGCAATTCTTCAAACAGAAAAGACTGATATTTTGGAAGTTGCTAATAAGTTGGTTTTTTTTTAACTGGTTTTTACTTCACATTAGCAGCTGAAATAATCAACTTATAACAATCGACAAATAGTTAAACAATTTTTAACAAAACATCGTTATTGCTTCATAATTACAACAAATTTCCCTATTTATACAAAAGCAATAGAACTTTTTGCATTAATTAATAAAGTCTGCAGTAAACTGAACGATTTTTTATAAAATTAAAAAATATTATCATTTGGTCTTTATTTAAAATAAAAAAATTACAAGAATAAAGTTTTATTAAAAGTTTTTATTAATTAAAACATCAAAAGATTATTATAAAGTTTTTATATTTATTTCTGAATAAAAAACATTAATTTAAAAGTTTTTTACAAGTAAAAATGTCTTTATTACTATAATTGTATTTATAACTATAATCGAAAATTATGCATAAAATTAAGTTAAATGACGTAATTCTTTGACCTGTTAGCTAGAATTTAGAGATATACTATTCAATACAAAACTTAAATATTTATGAACACTGTATATCAGGTTAAATTAAAACTACAAAATATCTATGAAAATTGTTATATTTTTCAAAAAAATGTAGTTAAACAAGCTTGATAATTTTTTACAATTTGTTTAAAATAAGTTTTTTAATCACCAGTTACATTTTTAGTTTAACATATAAACTGTATCAAAATTTCTCAAAACTTTTAAACACTTTTGCTATAATAATTACAAATATATTAAAAAAATACTAATTTTAGACTTCAAGATTTCTAAGTTTAAAGTTTTGATATGATACTTATTTATATGGTATATGTTTGAGTTAAAGTTGTTTTTCAGATATTTGAAAAACCGAAAAGACTTGTTCATCACAACAATAACACGATAAAAGACAGATTCCAAAAAAATATCTATAACTTAGATATTTTTTTTTACCTTATCTGGTCTATTATTTTTTAAAGAATTGTTTCGTTGTAAGGTACAATTAGGAAATAAGTTGTTAATTTTTTTTTATCTTATAAATAAAACAATTTCATTTCTTAATATGTAATGAAATACAGTATAGATTTTTAGAAATGTATTTTTATAAACTTATACAAAAAAAAACTCTTGTAATTTTAAAGAAAATTTAAAAAATAGTTTAAATTTGTGTTAAGATTTATTTCTATTTATGTTTTGAATTTGTTATAGTTTGTATAAAATGTTTTAAAAAACAAACAAAAAGTTAGTTGTTATTAAGTTTTTTGATATTGATATGTTTTAGTTTGCAATTTTATAATGCATAATCATCTTTTATAAATTGTTACTTAAAACATATATTAGCAACATAAAGCTAATACTAAATGATTTATTTAATCAGAATTAGCGTATTTCATGTTTTATGTAAACGTTTCTAGTTCAACAATTTAAATTCGTTTGTAAAATAAATTAGTTTTTTTGTTTTTTGAAATATATTTAGTAAAAATTATAACTAGTTATTTATAAAGTTTAGTTTAAATACTAGACAAAATAAATTTTCATATTGTCTTCGCTTAAAGTTGATTAAGTTTAGAAAGTTTTTAAATCAAATACTGTATCTACAAACACTAATTCGTACATTTCTAAATGTTTTATAAAAAATGATATATAATACTACCATGGTATCTATCTTGGTTAACAGTTTAAGTTGTTTAAGTTTTGTAAATTATTCAAGCAATTTCGTACAATTAAAAAATATTACACGTTTTTAAACTTTTTACGTAGCGATCTTGATCTTTTATTTAACCCCAATTTTGATCTGATTCGTTTTCTGTCACGTGACCTGCTTCTTCTGTCACTTGACTACTCAGAGTTGCCACTTTACCTGGAAAAACCTGGAGTTTGAGAAATTTTGAGAAAACCTGGAATTTTGTAAGTTTTTGTTTTTGTTAATTAAAAAAAAATTAAATTTAAATACTTTTATGACTTAAAGAGGATATAGATTGTTGCTATCTGAGTCCAAAATTTCTGCAAAACTTGTATCTTACAAACTTTCTGAGCGCTTGGATACTTTTAAAGATATAAAAAATGACTTATTTAATCAAAACTAGCGTATTTAATGTTATATGTAAACGTTTCTATTTCAAAAATTTAGATTGCAATTAGATTTAAAGGGTTTTTGCTATTTATTTAGCAAAAATTATAACTAGATATTTAAAAAGTTTAATTTAAGTACTAGACAAAATAAATTTTTATACTGTATTTGCTTAAAGTTTATTAAGTTTAGAAAGTTTTTAGATCAAATATTGTGTAGTCCTAGGACTGGAGTAGGAACTACCTATAATTGGAAAAGACCCTATTTTTGTCGGAAATTTTAATACACATTTCTCTCCGGTGTTCTATTTTATTCAAAGCTCTAGGTTTCGAAAACTCCTTGATGTACTATACCATTCTAATTCGAAAACCTTTTACCCCAAATATACTGCTGTCGCTCGTCTCTAGACTACTTCAGTTTTCGCTTTCAAGCTCAATACATCCTTTCTCCGGAGGCCCTCGTTTCTTGACCTACTCTTTTGTCTTCTTTAAAATCGATACATCCCTTCCTTGGAAGCGCGCTCGTTCGTTGACAAACTGCAACTGGGTTGTAGCGGTTAGACTTTTTTAGCTTCTAAATATTAGAGCTTTGTACTGTATTGATTTTCTGACAGTCTGTATTGTGCGGACCATGTTTTTAGCAGGGTTGCCACTTCTTGGAAACCTGGAATTTGAAAATTTAGGCAAAAATAACCAGGAAAAACCTAGAATATGAGAAATTTTGAAAAAAAAACCTGGAATTTTGATCAAAAAATCTGGAATTTTTAATATTTTCAACATTTTCAGTACTAAAATTTCAATTTGAAACGAAAAATCTATCATATAAATTTTTTGTCATCATCAAAAAATTATTTTATTAAAAAACATATTTAAAGTAACTTTACAGCATCTTTTAAATGTTTTTGTAGTATTTAACACAGTTTCTTATATAGAAATTAACTTAAAACTAAAAATAGACCCAAAAATTTTTACTTTTAAAAACCTGGAAAAATTTTAGAAAAAAACGAGTGGCAACCTTGTTTTAGTTATACTATGCTCCAAGCCTCAGTACTTCACTCGCGAGCGCTGCTTAAAAAAATAAGAAAAAGAAAAAATGCTGTTATGTAATAACACTAAGAATATTGTTCTTTATATTCATTAGATAGTCATTCAAGTTCAATTGTCGAGTGACATTAATACATTTAGTTATTGATGAAGTTATTAATAATTTAGGAACAAAGTTTAAGTTTAATTGCAAAAAGATAAAAATTTATATGAAAATTAATATCTTTAGGATACTTATTTAAAACAAAACATAAAAAAATACATAAATACATTATTTGAAGTGAAACAACAAAAAGCAACTAGTTATTGCTTCATTAATAGTAACATTATTACCAAAAAAAACATTCTTGTATTTTGTTTTCTTTTGTGAACATGAATTTTGTTACAAATTTGCTTTTTATACTTACACAAAATTCCTTATAAACATGATGAGTCCTAATAAGGACGAAACCAATCGTAGAATTGTCTCGGATGCTGTTGTTGTTGATCGTGCGGTGAAGTTCATTGTTTATATTTATTAATTATCTTTGGTTAGGACAAAATATTAAAGAAGTGTGCTTGTTTAGTTTCGTATAAATCTTAAGTTTTTTATAGTTCAGCAAGCACAAATCAACTAAAGTTGTAAAAAGAAAAACTCGTAAAAAATTAAAGACAATACTTTGCCTACATTTGCAATTGATAACAAACACGCGGTATAAAAAAGTATTTACACTTTGATGTAATAAAAACTTATTTTGCTTAAAAAAAAAAACATTTTTTTACTTTACAATCAATCAAAGCGAATAAAGTGCGCAGTCTCTTTATATTTTAAGGTTGGACAAATTTTAAAGGTACTATGATTAAACTGAAATCAGAATTATTATATTAAAAGTTATTTTATCAAACGATTATATAAATTTTAGGATTCTAAAAGTTTTTAAGAATAAACCTGAACTTTAGTTCCAAGTACCAACGTGAGATACAGGATAATATTCTCGCCACCCATCCAGCTCAACTTTCGAGTTTTCTGAAACTTTCCTCCAAACCTTTCTTTTACTAGAATCCCGTTTTATCCCCGTGTGAAAGTCGTATCCTTCTGGCAAACTCAAAACTTCAATGAGCTCGCTGAAAATATGATAAACATAAATTACTAAAATTAAATTATTGTTAGACTTCTAAATATGCAAGGAATTTACTCACGTTCTGCCTTTCTTTGAGTATAATCTTTGTTCATGTTTAATGAGATTGATTAAATCTCAATTTAATGCTGTTTTTTAATAAATTCTTGTTGCACTAATTTATTCAAAATGCTTGTTTTTTAGTACTATGTTTTGTTAATGTTAATAATTTTTATGAACTAAATTTTGACGTCAATGACAAACGAAAGAAAAAATAACAATCAAAATAAGGTATTGATTTCCTTGAATTTTAGGCACAATAATATTTTAGATGCTTGTAAGGGGGAACGGGCCAGAAAATCAAGGGCGTCACTTTAGCACAAAGTGACACTTTAACACGGGGTGACACTTTAGCACGGAGTGACACTTTAGAACAGAGTGACACTTAAGCATGGAAAGACATTTTAGCATGGATTGACACTTTAGCATAGAGTGACATTTTAGCACGGCGTCACTTTAGAAGAAGGTGACACTTTAGCACAGCGTCTCTTTAGCATGGACTGACACTCTTTTTTCATACTTAAACAACACTTTTATTGTTATTTTTAAATTATGATAACTATTTATGCAACATGTAGACTAAAACTTAACAAGCTTTAAAAATGTTACAAGCTGAAGCTTTAACTAAAACTTCGTATTTAATACCAAATAGTACGAGTTATTTTAAAGCAAACCTTAACTTTTTATTTTCAATATAAAAGTAGTTTTACAAATTCTATCAAGTCATTTTACCAAATCATTTTAATGACGGTATATTAAAACTTTTAGTATTTCATATAAATCTATCAACGTAAACGAGCTCCAGGTTTTTTATAACAATTTTTATAAGCTTAAATTAATTTTATTAGTTTAATGTAAATATTAATAAATTTTAACAAATAAATAACTTTTTTTTTAAAGCTCCGATAACTTGATAGATTATTTAAAAAAAATCTTAAGATTACTTAAGATGTTTTCTAACTTATTGCTACCTATGAGTGATTTCTCCAAGTATGATTCGTAATTTATTTTAAAAGGCTGCCAAGCTTTATCTTAGAATTTACTCCTTACTAAACTGAATATTAAGTAAGGAGTTAATTGTGATTTTAAATAAAAATAACTTTGGTATTCCTTTAAATTCACATCAGTTATACACGGTTTCGTCCTAAAGTTTGTTAAGTTGCTATAAATTTACATAACTAAATAAGCTTTTTTTTTTGCTATAAAAAAATCTGAGTAAAAGTTATATTTGTTGTATTTGTTTCTGTTAATAAAGTAAACATATTTAACTCCTAATATCATCGATGCACACATTTATGTTAACTTTGAATCCTACTTCACAAAATTCAGACTATATTTCTAAGATTTTGACACTGCAGCTTGAACCATGACTGATGCCGAATTTTAGTGGCGATAAACAGTTGAAATGTCTTTAGGGACGTCCTCTAAGTGTCAAGCAAGTACTCTGAAGTTTTATAAATTGAAACTTTGCCTCCACAATGACCTTTTTTTTCGGCTTTTCTGCCTGCCAGATTTCAGAATATTTTAAATAAGACTTGCTCTCTCAAAGATTTTTTGTTTCTGAAAGACAATAAGATCCTAAGCTGACGCTTCTTTAGTTTCATAAAAGTAAGTTTAAAATCATTGTTTACGTTTAACCTCATAAATTTAGATGCATTTTGAAATCCCGAGTAATTTTTTTCATGGAGCGTTTGAGGTTACTTTTTACCCTCTTTTGAACGACTTTGATTTTTACTTTCGTACGACACAAACCAGGGCGTCCGCTTTTGAGGCAATATACATTTTTTTACCATAAAAATACACTTAGTATATTACGACAAACTTTGGAACATGAGCCTTGGATAAAACACTAAAAACTAAACTTTGAAATCAATTTTGGGAAAATTGTTTTTACCCGGTTGTATTTTAAAAAACATAGTTTGCTTTAAGTCCAAAATTACATAGGCATATTTGATAAAGCGAAGGGCTTCAAAATATATACAGTTTTTAAGCTCGTAATATTCTACTAATGTTTTTTTTTTGTTTTAATTATGTACTGTGGAAAATATAAGTTAAAACAGCTATCTTTCATAAAATATTAAGCTCAAATTTATAAACATAATATGATTGTTAAAAGCTCCTTTTTTTTTTTTTTTTGGCAAAAAATTATTATTTTTAGTTTAATTTAAACGGTTTTAGAATACAAATTTGAAATCATTTAAAATAAAATAGTTGTAATAATATATTTGATAACAGTTAAACAAAAACCTTTTTAATAAAAAATTAAAATAATAGAAAATACTTTACAGAAATGGTAATTTAAAATGTAAAAGCAATTTTAAGTTAACTTTAGATATTTTTCTTTGTTCTTACTTTCGTGAACAATAGATAATTAACGTATAAGGACTTTTGTATAAAATGATATTTTTCGTAGATATTGAATTTTATGTGAAAATTTTAATTTATGTTATATATATTAAAATTTTATAATTATTCACTAAAATATGAATTTGTTGATAAAAGAGATTCGTAATTGGTTTGTCAAGACTATTGCGAGGAACTTTGAAAGATCGTCTACGGTGGACATTCGAACTTTATGATGCTAAAGGAATTGGATACATAACTAAAGAAGTATGTAAACTAGTTTACAATTAGGGAAGGTATTTGTAAGTATAACGGTGTTAACATAATCATAAACAAAACTTTGAGATAAACTTCTGTAAAATTACATTAATACAACTTTATGTATTAAGTTTATCTATGTTTTTTAACAACAAAACAAGTAATAGTAAATTTTGTTATGTAAACATTGCACATTTTTTTAAGACTACTTTATTATAATTTAAAATTTAAAATCTCAAAAATTTTTTTTTTATGTTTTTTTTTTTTTGAAAACGGTATGGGAATTTAACATACTTCAAAGAACATCTTTTACAATCTTAAGCTTTAATGTGCACGTTTTATAACTTTATTTGTTTAAAATTATGAATTTTTTTACACAAAGACTTTTTTGTGATAAAAATGTTATTTGAGTTCTTTTTTTTAATCTCAAATGAAAAAAAAGAGTGGAAAGACTCGTTAGAAACTTAATAAAAACAGACTATTTTCTGGTCTAATAAACAAACCGTATTTTCAGATGACAACACTTACAAAACCTAAATTTAAAGTTTTTAGAACTTTGTACAGAATATTTCTAATAAAAGGTACTTCAAAATACCTAGTTATCAAAAAATGTACTATAGTACCTAAACACTTTTAAATACACAAGTACTTAAATTTTACAAGAACATTCTAAGAATTTTTATTTGCAAATACTTAGTATTGATTTTGATTTTGTAACTTAATTTTATAGTGCTATCAAAAGAATGCTAAATGAAAAAATAGCTTATACTTTGTAATACAAATTTAAGGACAGAGATGTTTTCGGTATTAATTATGATATCATAACTTAAAATGACATGACTAGTAGTTAAAGACATAACTTATAGTTTTTAAAACCTATTTTGTTTGCTTTATACTAAAAAAGTGCACAACTCACCTTATTGCAACCACATAAATCAATATTTCTGACGTTTGTTTGCAAATTTTTTGTTTGAAACTTCAAACTTTTTTCTAACCGCGTTTTATGTGTCAAGTTTAAACATTTTTGATCCCTGTTGAATTGAGAGCGAAATAGCACTTTACAAGGTATCGCTATGCATTTAGTTTCTTAAAATCCATTAAAATCAATGAACAATTTTTAAACTTTTGAAATCAATATTTAAGTTAGTTTGTTTACTTCTAAGCTAAAAATATTTAGCTTGTGTTTGATAATCAGCCTGAAAAATAATTTTATTTTCCACTTTTACATTTAGTTTAGTTTTGATGGTAAAATGTATAAACAGATAGATAGGGTTACAATGGGTTCACCTTTAGGTTCTATCTTGGCTAATATTTTTGTTGGTTACCTAGAAAATAAGTTATTTTTGAACTGTAAAAGTCCTCTCATGTATCTTCGATACGTAGCACTTTTGTTATGTTTGAAAATAGACAAGAGATCTCCAGTTTTCTTAATGATCTTAATTATCTTCACAAAAATCTCAGCTTTACAAAAGAAGAAGAACACAACAATTCGTTAAACTTTTTAGATGTTTGTGTCGAACGATCAGTTGAGGGGGACCTTTTAACTAAAATTCATCGGAAATTAAATTCAGAAGCATTATATGTTCTGTGGGCTTCTTTTGGTCCAGTCAAGCAGAAGTTAGCAGTTTTAACGGGTATGGTGAAGCGTTTCACCAGACTTTGTTCTCCTTGCTTTCTTGAAGGCGAGTTGAAAACACTTCAAAACACTTTCCTTTCGCTTGGTTGTCCAGGTAACTTAGTTTCGAAAGTTATAACAAGAGCTGGAAGTTCAACAGCTTTAAAAATGATTGGCCCTCAGAAGTGTCCAGCATACTTAAAACTTCCTTACCTTGGAAATATTTCTGAGAAGTTTTCTAAGAAAATTTCAGAGGAAATAAGCCAAGTTTTCAGCTCTGTTCATTTAAGAACAGTTTTGTATACTGATCGACCTCTAAATGGAATTTACAAAAATGTTTCTCCCACCCATGAAAAAAGTAACATCATCTATAAATTTAGTTGTCACTGTGGTAGTGACTACGTGGGAAAAACATCTCAAAGGTTTCATGTAAGAATCGATCAACATGTTCCGAAAGTCTTGAAAAAGTGGTTTGATGGCTGTTCTGAGAAATCAACTAAAAAATACTTCTCGGCGATTAGGCAACATTTGTTGGACAATCCTGAGTGTGTTAAAAATTATAAAAAGGACAATTTTTCAGTCTTAGTGAGAGCGGAGAACTCTTTTCAATTGCATATTCTGGAAGCCTTGTGTATTCAATCTTTAAGGCACAGTTTATGTAAGCAGAAAAAGTTCGTTTATCAAACTAGACTTTTTAAATCCTTATATTAGTAATTTTAAAGTAATTAGTTTCTTGTTAAATTTTATTTTTAAGCATAGTTTTAATTTAAAACTTTTATCGCTTCTTTATTTAGATTGTTTTAATTCTACCGAGTTTTATTAGTATACCAAATTTGTTTAGCATTAGCACTTACAGTAACCTCTCGGATATTTACGCACTCGTAACGTTACGCACTCTCGTTTAGTTACGCATTTCAGAATTCTATAAAATTCAGAAAATAAAAATTTTAATTTTTTTTAATATTGCACAAATTAAATGTATAATTTTAAATTAAAGTATGTTTTTGAATGCTAACACACCTCTCTATATCTTTAGACTTTGTAAATTTATGTTCCTTGACTAAATGATAAACATTTAGTTATACCTCAGTATATCAGAAATTTTGTAAACAATAAGAGATTAAATTAAAATTCTGAACTATACATGACTGTTTTTAATAATGAAAGTATAATGAAATAATGAGAGTTTAAAACACAAAGAAATAATACAGCACTCGCATTATATATTAATAAACACCATTTTATAATTGTAAAGAAATGCTTAATTATAAACTGTATTTGTTAAGTAGAATAGAATATAAATGTCACATATAAATAAAGATAATGATAACTTCTACTTATTATTAAAATAGTAAAATTATTTCTACTTGTATTATTATTTTATAGAAATTCAAATCCTTTTTATAATATATGTATAGTTTTATGTGTTGTTTTCATATTTATAAATAAAGTAAACAAATTGTTAAAAGTGGGAAAGTGCCCAGTCTGCTTTTAACTAGAAGCAATATTAAAAAACAACCATTTTAGTGTGTATTTTTGGTAACTCTCGTTTCTTTACGATCTCTCATATCTTTACGCATTTTTTTTGTAGACACAATGTGCGTAAATAAGCGAGAGGTTACTGTATTTAATTTTTAACATTTGATTATTACGTCATTTTATATCTTAAAACTTTAAGCTTCAGTATAATTTTATTTCAATTTGTATTCATTCCAATTCAGTAAGAAAATATTTTTGATGAGTCCTACTTTGAAAGTACTTAAATAAGTTTTAAAGAAAATGAAATGTATTCTGTTATATATTTTTCTAATTTTAATTTTTTTTTCCTTATACAAATTTTTTAAGTATATTTCAAAAGATAGAACACGAAAATAACGTTTAAAATAAAATAAGTTTTAAAGACTTAAATTTTCATATTCTTAGTTATTTATTTATATTATTAAATAATTTAGCATGATATGCTTTTGATAATATTCTTTTAATTATTTTTAAACACTAAAGTTAACAAAATTAAGCTTATTTTAGTCTTAATAAAACAGAAAATTAAAATTTTTCCTCACAGTAAAAAAATATCGATCACTAAATCACTTTACGAACGAATTTCTGCTTAGACTATATTTATAACGAGATTTGTATTAAAAAAGACTAAGCATTTTTTTTGCAAAATGTTTTTCAAGTTTTTGAATATGTTTTTTTAAAAATTTAACGAATAAAAATAAGATAAGAAAGCTTTTTTTTATAAAAAAATAAAACAGTAATTTAATTTTATTTGTGTTTATTTTCAAAACAAAACACATCAAGCTGAATTTATTTAACTGTCAGAGACTTAACGCGTAATGCAAAAATGATATGTATTTCATAACGTTTAATTTTTTTAGTTAAATTTTTTATGAAGCGATTATCATTGTTTTAGTTTTTTTATCTTTGTAATTAAAATTTAAATAAAACTTATTTATGAAGATTGATTACAGTTTTAAAAACTGTTGTAGATCAAATGTTTTACATATTTAATAAATAAAACCATTTTATTATAAAAAAATAGATGAAAATTAGTTTTACATTCAGTACAAACTTTAAAACTGATATTCATTTAAAACAATTATTAATTTACAAAAAAACATTTTATAATTTTATCTGTAACTTTAAATTTGTAAACATCTAAAATGCTTTTTAGTTTAAATTTAAGCTTTGAAACTTTTATGTTCAATTTATTTGCTACAAAGTTCTAGAAATTTATTATAAAAAAGATTCACCATAGCTTACAAGTTTAGTTTTAACTTTAGTATAAAGTTGTTTAAAAATCACTTTCAGGATGTTGCAGCTATAGTCAGGTCTAAACTGCTAGGAAATTGTGATAATCCTCCTTTAAGTGAAGAAAGTGTACTTGAACACGTCGATAGAGTTTTTACAAAGTTCGACAAAAAAAATTTGGGTAAAGTGGATTTTGAAGATTTTTATAGAGTCTGCAATAATGTTAGTTTACTTTCATTTCTTTATTATCATTATATGTTTTGATTTAAAAAAAACAAATAAACAGATCTCAACTACAAGAGATTTCAACTTAAACTCTTTACTTTAAACTAAATTTTTAATATATAAATTTAGTAAACAAATAAAAATAAATAAAAAAGTAATTTTCATTATTAATGGATAGTTTTAATTAACTTTTAATTTCCCCTAAATAGTTATTTTTACAACTTAGAAACTAGAATTGTATTTAAAGCTTTGATATTTAAAAAGAAATTGTTTGTAGTATACGAAGTTTTGTCTAACTAAATACTTGTTATATCTTTTTCAACTTATTTTAATTCAAACATAGAAAAAATTCAAACTGAAACAGATAGTTTCTTTTAAAATAACATTAAACAACATTTACTTAGTTTTCAAACTTTAATATTTTTCTACTAATTTATACATGGTGTTAGTTACGTTTGGTTGTTTTGATTACAAACTTGTATACTTTTAAAGTATAAGTCTTCCTAAAGTTTAAGTCGTTTTTATCTTAAAAATTTAAAATTATACATACTCTAAAACCTTTTGTGCTATGTAATAGAACTAAACTAGTATTTTTGTTTTTTATAACATGTTTATAAGTGTATGTCTAAAAAAACTAAGTTATGTTAGCTTTAAGATTGAAAAAAAAAGTTTCTGTGCATTTGAAAAAATATGTTAAGTAGTATAAGGCTAAGTTTTTTGAAGCTAGTAAAAAAAGATGTTAAACTTCAAATTTTTCAATATCTAGAAAACTCTTGCTTAAAATTTAATTTAAATTAGCGAAGGTTGTATTATTGCAAACTTATAAAAAAACGTACTGATTAAGTTGTTTCTTGGTTTTTAATAATAGGATTAATATAATTGTGTTTAGATCTGATGAGCTGTATAACATTTGTAAAAGTATATACAATTTGTTTACAATAAAAAATAGTTTAATTAAAGTACCAGTTTTGTGCTTGATTGATATGACATAAGTAATAGTTAATAAAAGTTAGTAATAATAATAAGTAAAAAATGAATCAATGCACCTAGCGGTTGCATGACAATTCAAATTCTAAAATTAAAACATTTTAGGGCTATAAATCAAAAAGTTGTTTATAATTATATTTAATAAAATAAAAAAACGGTAGTTAGTCTAATTGAATAAATTATATTACCAAAAAATAGTTGGAAAAAAATATTTAAAAAAAACTTTTAAAATAACTTACAATTACTTTATCTTAAAACTTGTTTTAACCATGTCTCAAAGAAAATTTACTTTAGCAAAATATTTAGTACTTTTTTAGTTGTTTCCCCTTAAAATTTTTTTGAGAAATCGAATTTTTGTAATTTGAATTGTCCAAACTTGCACCACTTCTTGCAAATTAATTTTGTCTGTAACTAAGTGATCATACTACTTAAAACCAAAAGTGTAGGACTTAAGTTTTCCATTTGGTATGTTAATAACTTCTTCACGATTTTTTATTCTAAAAAATATAAGAAGTTCTATAAAAAAAGATAAACACACCCAATGTAAAGTACACAACGGAAGAAAAAAAAGTCTACCTTTTCTAGATAAAAAATTCCAAAAAAAAAACTAAAATTCCTTCATCGAAAACAAATAGACATCAATATATTTAATTACTTGAAATAAAAAAAGGCTCAGAAAAATAAGATTAAGTTAAAGATTTCTTAATTCAGCTTTGAATCTCTGTAAAAATTAAAACAATATAAAAATTTTAAAAGATAATCAAAATCAACCGTCCTTCAATAAATAGTTAATATGATAATTCATTAATTCATAATTAAAAACAAATAATGTCTTTAAATTATTAACTATTTCTAAAAAAGTATAAACGAAAATTAGAATTCAAAGATAAGTTTTATCATGCAGAAACAAATATCTTAAAAATTTAACACTTAAGAAAAGTAATTAGCATTGTAAAGACAGAATTTAATTCTACACTATCGACATCAACAAAGTTTTACCACTGCAATGATAAACAAGTACTTTAAAAGCCTAACAGAAAATTGTTCTAAACTTTATACCGCATTTTGTTTTAATTTACTATCTAGAAAATATTGCCATCTCCTTTTTCGAAGCAACATAGGTACAATTTAAAAGCGTTTTAGAACACAAGTTTACTGACACAAGCATAGTGATTAACTATATTCAAAAGTGTAATATTGCCAAAACTTCCTCTACTTAAACAACCAATCCAGAAACATTTAATCTACTAATATTTTAAAAAATACTAAGTCTCGAAGCAAAAAAAAAGGCCCAACACATTTTTATTTTCTGGTTCACCTCAAACTCAAGAACATTTAATTTTGAACACTTATCGCAACAAACAGTGTTTTTTAAGCACGTTTTCTGAAAAAGGTTAATGGAGCCTACAATCATTATTGAATTTACTTGAAAAAAACTTAACAATTTGTCTTGCTTTGTAAATATAAAAAAAATTATTTAGACTAGAAATAATCATTGAAAAATAGTATTTTTTTAAACTAAAAGTCGAACTTTTTTTCTTCTTTGTTCTATATAAAATAAACACGTTTTCTATAAAACTTAATGGAGTTCTTATTCAATTAAAAATATCTCGAACAGTTTATCTTGAATAATATAAATGATTTTTTTTGTTTAGATGAAACCAACTAAAAAATACTTATTTTGACCTAAGAGTCTGTGCCGCTTACGCGGTAGTTGTCTCTTTTTTATTTTCTTCTTTTTTCTCAAGCGAGTATAAATTAAGAATATTGCGCTTAATTGGAACTTCTTTTAGTTTCTGCTTCGTTGCAGCGGACTGAAGTCAGTGCAGCTCTTCGCTGCACTTAAGTTTTAATGGTTTCAATCTTGTTGTCGAGTTAATTTCGATTTTAGAACACTTTTTCAGTTTGGTTTAAACGTTTAGTTTTTAGTTCTTTGATTCGAGTATTGTCGTCTTTTAAAAGAATTAATAATTTGATTTATTAGTGTAATGTTGTGCAGTATTTTATCATCTTTTCGTTTCGCAAATTCATTGTAAATATAATCATTTTATCACAGATTCGAACTAAGTTTAAATTAGTATAAGTAACTGATTTATTAAACCTTTAGTAAATAGTAAGTAAGTCATATTAGTTTATTTAAGTCAACTATAATTTAAGCGTTATCTTGGGGCATCTACTATACAAGTTAGATTGCACGTTGCGTTTTAAATTAGGCCAACATTTGTGTAAGTAGAAGCCCTTGTTGATAGCGTCATGATGACCCGGACGTCCAGTTAATTATAGCTGGAATTAAACACAAATTCCTTCATTAAAATTTCGACGTTTTTTAAAATGGTGAATTGGGGACAGAGTGGAATAAACCTGATTTAATAATAGTATAATTTCGATAAACTTTATGGCATTTATTTAACCTAGTCATCAGGTCTGTAAAATTTATAAAAATGAGTTTTAAATTTCTAGTTGGAAAAACAACTAAGTAGTTCGAGTTTGTGATAGATTTGAGGTGTTTTTTTCTAATGGTAATTAGTTTTATTGTGTTTAACTTTATGTTAAAGTGGTTTGGGAAAGGCTAATCGACATGTGTTAGAACTAATATGTATTGGTGGTGTATGATATTATCGCAATTCATCGTTGAAGCGTTTTTTTTAAAGTGAATTTTAAATCTTGTACGAGCAAGTTAAAATAAAAGTCTTGTTTTCAAGTTGTTCCGCCGTCTCGTCAAATTTATTAAATATAGTTTGGTCGTTTTAAACTTTTTGTTAAAAGATAAATGTTCGCTAAAAATTAAAATGAAATTAAAGGCTTCTAACAATAAAAATTTCGTATAACATAAAGAGTTTTAAACGTCTATAAAAGTTAGCAACTGTAAAGTTTAATTGTTTTGTTTTCAGACAATCGTTTTAATTTGAACTATAACGGATAATAAACTTATTAAACTTCATGTAAAAACATTGTTGTTTTTCGTTCGTCCTGGTAAAAATACTTGTATGAGGTTATTAAAACTTGTTTTCGAGTGTATAATCGGTTATTAAAGTGAAATGTTTTAGATTTATTAAACTTAATTTAATTTTATATTTAGCAACAACGATGTTTCGAACCAGTACGTTTTAAAAAGTTCTTTTCGATTTAGTACTGTACTAATTACAATATACTCGAACTTTTACTGTTTAATGAGTGTTCTTTAATGTCAAAGGAAGTTTAAACTTTATAACCAGAAATTTTACAACCTCAAACTCAATGTTTTTACTGCTGAGAAAGTTTTTGTATTGTTAAAGGAAGTTCATGCTTAAATGAAAATTCTTTACAACTTCAAGTTTGAATACTAGTAACAAACTTTATTGGCTTATTTTTTGTTGTTTAAATCTAACTGTACTTATAAAAAAAACATTTTTAACGAGGTCATTCGAGCTATTAACTGTCTTACCCGGTATTTAAAATCTGAAAATAAAAAACAATTTTGTTTAAAAATTGTTAGAATATTAAAGTTTTTAAAATCAGTACAAGTTCACTGGCTTTATATTTTTACGAAAGGAAGTTTAAACTTTTGAGACGCATGTAATTGCTTGTTTTGTCAACTAACTCGTGTAAAATGTGAATTGTTTTTTATGTTAAATCTTGTAGAGAATTACTTTGTATTAATTGGAGCCATAAATGTTTTTTGTTTATTTTAAAACACACAAGACTTTAAAGATAAAAATAAATAGACTAATTGACTAATGAAATGTTGTTGCTAACTAATAGCATGTAACTTGTTACTTTTTTTATGTTTTAACTTGTTTTTAAAATTGATATAAAGTAGTGTTACGTATGTTCTATTTGGACTTTCGCACGAACGGCTCGAGAAACGAATCGGCGAGGAGCGGTACGAGGATACCGAGCTTTATGTACGAGGAGAGGAACTGGAGATGTACGGAGAGACGGTTCAGAGGATTCCGTAGCGCCAACAGACCGCTGGGTGAGGCCAGGAGACGGATTCCGTAGCGCCAACAGACCGTTAGGTGAGGCCAGGAGACGGATTCCGTAACGCCAACAAACCGCTAGGTGAGGCCAGGAGACGGATTCCGTAGCGCCAACAGACCGGGAAGGTGAGGCCATGAGACGGAATCCGTAGCGCCAACAGACCGGTAAGGTGAGGCTAGGAGACGAATCAGCATAAACCGGTCAAACGACGTGGAGATGTACAAGGGTGGAGCGAGTTCCAGCAGTGAAGAAATTTTTTAAACTTTCTACATTTTTCTGTTATTTTGTAGAACTGTATAATACTTTAATTAATTTGGTATTTTAAACCGATTTATAGAATTTATAGAATTAAGTAAAGTAATACTTTTTAAACTAAAGAGATAAAAGTCGGCGGTCGATTTTCGTTCATTTTTCTATATAGGGAGTTTTAAGCATTCTTACAAGTGTTAATGAATAAAAATTATTGTTTTTTTCGGAAAACCAAGAATAAATTCTTAAAGTACGAAGGTAAGAGAGGGAAATGTGCCGCTTATGCGGTAATTGTCTCTTTTTTATTTTCTTCTTTTCTCTCAAGCGAGTATAAATTAAGAATATTGCGCTTAATTGGGACTTCTTTTAGTTTCTGCTTCGTTGCAGCGGACTGAAGTCAGTGCAGCTCTTCGCTGCACTTAAGTTTTAATGGTTTCAATCTTGTTGTCGAGTTAATTTCGATTTTAGAACACTTTTTGAGTTTGGTTTAAACGTTTAGGTTTTAGTTCTTTGATTCGAGTATTGTCGTCTTTTAAAAGAATTGATAATTTGATTTATTAGAGTAATGTTGTGCAGTATTTTATCATCTTTTCGTTTCGCAAATTCATTGTAAATATAATCATTATCACAGATTCGAACTAAGTTTAAATTAGTATAAGTAACTGATTTATTAAACCTTTAGTAAATAGTAAGTAAGTCATATTAGTTTATTTAAGTCAACTATAATTTAAGCGTTATCTTGGGGCATCTACTATACAAGTTAGAGCGCACGTTGCGTATAAATCAGGCCAATATCAGTGTATAAGTAGAAACCTTTGGTGATAGCGTCAAGTCCAACTATTTTTTTCTGTTTATTCTTTATATAGCAAAAACGTTTCTAAAAAACTTAATGCAGTTTACGGTTCTTAATCAATTTACACAAAACATCTTAAGCAATATTTGTAGATTTAACATGTTTTGTTTAAACAAAACCATCAAAAAATTGTTTTTATAACTTAAGAGTCCAAGTAATTTTTTTATCTACTTTTTCTAAAAATAAACTTCTAAAAAATTTTATAGACCTTACAATTCTTACTCAATCTAAACAGAAAAACATCTAAGAAAACTTGTTTTGCTTTGTAGATGTGATGTGTTATATTTAGCATACGAAAACTATTTAAATTAAATTATAAACATTTTGTCAATATATTCTTAATTATTGTTTAATTAAATTACTTAAAAATATCGACCGTACTAAAGTGTCACTCCATGCTAATATGACGCCGTACTAAAACGACGCCGTGATAAAGTATCATTCCGTGCAAAAATTATGCCGTGCTAAAGTGTCACTTCGTGTTAAAGTGTCACCCCGTGCTAAAGTGACGCTGCGCTTTTCTGACAACTACACAGGTAAAAAATGGATTTGCTAAAGGCCAAAAAAGCCATTTAACTAAAAATATGAAACATTGAACTTTTATTTAGTATTGAAATAGTTTGAAAAACTTTATTATTTATGGTCTTATAACTTCACTTAAACTTAACTTAAAATTTGTTTTGAAAGCTTTACAAAAAGACATAAAGTTGAAAACTGCAACGCTTATTTTTCCAAAAAGTGTAATTTTGGAATTTAAATTTCTTACCATTATTTTGATTAAAATATATTATATTTTATCCTAATATGCTTATAAATTTTGATATAAAAATAATGATTTGAAATTAAGATTTGTGTTTGAGTTCTTTTTTTTTGTAAACACAAAAACAAGCGTTGTTATAAAAAAGCTAAAAAAATTGTAAAAAAAACTCTAAGGAATTTTGGTAATAGAAGGTTGAATGTTTATTTTTTACAGGGTCTTCATTTGTAGTCCTAGGCTTGGAGTAGGAACTACCTTTAATTGGGGGAATTCCACTTTTTGTGCTGAACGCTTTGTGCATTTAGCTCTTAAGGCTTTTACTGAACTTACCTTACTTATTAGGTTTAAATTAGTACTTAATTAATATGTAATAAACATAATATGTATGTTTTTTTATGGAGTGAGTATATTTAAAAAGTGATGTTATTGTGACAACTGGAAAGAATAATATATATCTGTAGAATAAAACTGCGAAAATAAACACAACAAATAAACAGAAAATTTTACAAATGAAAATGTTCTTTATAATGTCCTTAAAGTGTATGAATGTCACAATCTTAAATCTAAAAATAGGTCTTACTAATAGTACAGAGTCTTAATATATGTTGTGCTTCTTTGACAACGGTGGCTAAACTGAGCACAATACAATGATACAAATAAACGTAAAGATATTATAAAATAAAAATCATAAGAAGTTCTTAAAATAAATTAGTGTCTTAAAGTTGATGTGCTTTACGCAAGGTCTTATGGCTTACTGATCACAATAGAATGATAATACAAAAAAACATAAATAAAGAACAACAGAATAGAGCTGCGTGTAGTGCGCGAGCTAAATGCTAATGAGCGATTTCTTAACGTTATCTTGAAATAAGTAGACAATTTCGGCTGACTATAGCGCCAACTGGCGGAAAAGTATAAAACAACGAAATCGAGACTCGACTTCGTTACAGCTGTATCTACAAACACTAATTCGCACATTTCTAATTATTTCATAAAAAATGATATATGATACTACCATTTTAATGTACCTGTCTTGGTTAACAGTTTTAGTTGTTTATGTTTTGTAAATTATTTAAGCAATTTCGTACAATTAAAAAATGTTACACGTTTTTAAACTTTTTACGTAACGATCTTAATCTTTTATTTAACCCCAATTTTGATCTGATCGTTTTCTGTCACGTGACCTGCTTCTTCTGTGACTTGAACTACTCAGGGTTGCAACTTTACCTGCAACCTAGAAAACCTAGAATTTTGTAAGTTTTTGTTTTTCTTAATTAAAAGAAAACAAATTAAAATACTTTTATGACTTAAAGAGAATATAGATTGTTGCTATCTGAGTCAGAAGTTTCAGCAAAACTTGTATTTTACAAACCATCTGAGCGCTTGGATACTTTTTTCTTCTGAACTTAAGATGTGGGAAAATATAAGTCATCAGCCATAATTGTACAAAAAAATTTAGTTTTGCACAATGGGCAAGTTGTGATCGTGCGTGGCTTTAGTATCAAAAAAGAGGTGATGAAAGACAATATATCTGAGTTGACCTTAGTAGGAGGTTAGTAAAAGATTATTTAAGGTCAAATTCATTGAAAACTCACAAACTTATTATATCTAGTAGAATGATCAGTTTAGTTCAGCAATCAAGTTAAAAGTATAAACTGTTTTTAAAAAAAAGCAGGAAAGAGAGAAAACAGAAGCTGTGTTAAGAATGAAATTAGAAAAGGAGGCCAGTTAAGAAAGCGATATGACAAAAGTAACGATTTTGCTGGCAAAGGGTAAGGTCCTCAATGATAAATCTGAAACAATAAGAGTTAAAGTATCAGATTTGCAGAAAAAAATATTGGAACATAAGTGACCAGTAAATATACAATACGTTACACAAGACACACAATTTCAAAAACACTAAATATATTTCGAGCAATTCTCTTCAGTAGAGTGCAATACTAACAAATAATAAGATTTTACACACTTATATAGTAACCAAGTAATCATTAAGTAATCTAGAGATAAATAAAAGACAAAAGCAATTAGTAAAAGCTAAAATCAAATAAGTTTATTTATGATATAATTGATCTACAGTAAAACTAAACATAAATAAAATGAAAACACTCCTTATAAAATGTTACGAAAATAAAGAAACAGTATGGACAAAATGTTTTTGCTTACATAAAACAGGTTTCCTTAACAAAATACAAATGGCTTCTAATTTAATCAAATCGAAAACATTACTACAAGTTTTAAAAATTTCAAATCTATTTATATTATAATTGTTTGCACAAGTTGATTCATGATTCTATAAACTTCAAAATAGAAAAAGA